>NC_134044.1:5062436-6489849 GCF_965140245.1 Athene noctua | reverse complement strand
CCAAAGAGGTGAAAAATGTGTGAGCGCAGGGAAGCTGAGCGGAAATTTCCCACGCGCTGTCTAGAGGCGCCGGCTCCCCTGAACCCTCTGACTTCGCCAGGGCGTCGCTGCTGCCAGGAGAGATGAAAGTGCTGTGCTCTGCACCATCTAATCAAACACTCGCACAGCAGCGCTGGTGGTTAGCACTTGGCAAAACCACTCTCTGACTGCAGTGGTACTTAAACGATCTATTTTTACGAGACCAAGGATGCACAGCACTGTGTGGAGGAGGGGCTGAGGGCTGGAGATGGATATACGTGTTACCCACAGGGAAGAGGGTGCCTTTCTACTGTGTCTGCATCTCCAGGACTCTCCTCTTCCTCCTGGGAAATTCTCCCTTAGGCCCTTCACACTCCTTCCAGCATTGGCACCACACAAGGGGGTGCCCTAATTTCCGTGTCCTTTCCTCACAATGCAGTGGCAGGCAGCTGCCCTCCTGCCTCAGTGAGGCCTGTATACCCACCTCGAGCTCTTCTCCCACCCTCCACAAACCCTCCTTGTTGGAAATCCTTTCCTTATCTGCGTTTTTGGGCAGCTTTTCTCCCACCTCTCCTGGATGCCCTGCAAGCAGTGCCTGTTCTGGGCTTGTGTCCTCTGCTCACCGAGATGTTTCAGAGCTGATGCAGGAGTCCCACAGGATGCTTCAAGCATGAGGCAATGCCTGAGATGAGGTCTTCTGCTGTAGCGTACCACAGCATGGATGTCATGCATATAACATAGCAGAAGCCTTGAATATCCAGACATAGGCTGATACCAGAGAGGCCACAGAGCCACATGCACCAACAGCCAACTCCTGATAAGAGAAAGCTACCCCAAATCATGCTGGTGGAGCCATCTCTAAAGCACATGAAAAACTACATCAAACAGAAGCAGATGGGCTGGCACCACATTTCAGCATCAAGTACATAGAATTAATTACTCTGTTAATCTTACACAATACGATTACATATGCATCATCCTATTATTAAAGGGAACTGTATTTTAGAACGTGGTCCAAGGTTTTGCTGCATGTGCTCCACTGGCCTGGACACCCACATTGGAGAACCATTGCTAAACCTGGACACAACACCCTGAAACACATCCCTGTCCTTCTCTCATCTGCCTCCAATCATCCAGGTCTGACACATCAACAGTCCCTTTTCTTCAACTGGCAGGCTCTGCTCAGCCACAAGCCACTTTCTGAAGAAGGAGGAGTCAGAGGCTCCCACAGAGCTACACAGAGCACTGGGGCTTGAAGGGGGGCGTATGCCTATTTTTGGTTTTACTTCTCTATTTCAGATGTGCCCAAAGGAGGAAAGAGAAAAGGCCCTTTTCGATTTCAGATATTAATGTATTAAACAGTGTAACTGCTGACATGAGGGTTGGGCAGACAGAGACACAGATACTGCAGACCAAATACATCACTTTGGTGGTTTTCAAATATTCAACTCCCCAAACAGCCTTTGCATTTTACAAGCCAGGCCTAACCAGGTTGCCTAGTCTGAAACTGTATTTAGTAACAGAGGATTAGGTTTGGCTGTTCAACAGGAAGACTTCTGAGCATTTCAAAACAGGCTAAAGATTTTGTTCTGGCACAAATGGAAAGTAACTCTTCAGTTCACTGTTACCAGAGTAGGTCAAGAGAAGGAATACCTCTGCACTAAAAGTGAATCTGCTTGAGAGATTGGCTTGGCCTTACATTTTAGCTGTCCTGAAGACTGGCATCCAACGAAAGCCAAAATAATAGTAATCAGTCACTGCTGCATAACTGTACTTTGCCCATGCACACAGAGCTGCCTTGTGTTCCCACGCCTCCCGAGAGAGGATGACTCCCACGTCTACACGAAATCCTGCTATCTCACCAGCCCACCTGAGGTAACACCCCAAGAAATATCTTTTTCCAGTGAGCAGAGGATTCCCATAGAGGAACAAGGAAGAAAAAAGAAAAAAAGTTTTAGGGTGGCAGAGCTCCAAGGCTGACCTGGTTTTTTGATCCTCTATACCCAAATCCCACCCAGCTTAGTTTCCCTCTTTCCCCACGGAAAGAGCAGGTGGCGAAGATGCCCACGGCAACGTGTCACACTCTTTCTTTTCCACTCACCTACCTGCAGCAGCACATTAGCATTCCTGCGAACACTCCCCATGCCCCACACCACTAGTCTTGACATCTGTGTCAATTTTGGCTGCTCTCTGCCCTCTTTGGGGATGGAAACCCAGCAGCTCCCAGGCAGGCAGGCTGCTGGAGCTCCACCACCCCAGGCCAAGCGTTTCAGTTTGCAATGCTAAAGGTAATACAACACTGGGAGGGAGAATTGTTCCCTGGCCAGAAAGGAAGAAAGGGTGGTGCATTTTCCATATTAAAGATTCAGGTTTTAAGCGGATGAGAGGAGATTAACATGTTTCCAGCAAAGGAGAAAGTGGGGAGCAACATCTGGCATTCTCGATGCCAGCAACTTTAGGATTTAAAGAAGCAGCTATACATTGAAGTTCTTCCAAAACAGGCATAAACCTAACACTTGTATTTGCAGTCACCTCTAAAAATGTCCCCTGCCAAGTTAGTTTTCCCACGTGCAAGAGAAAAGGGGGAGTCCCAGCATCGCCATCTTCCCCAGTCACTGCAATGGCTCAGGGTGCCCAAGAGTTTTGCTTTGCATGATCAAAACCTTACGGTGTACACTAATTGTGTGCCAAAGGGTAGCAGCATTCATGCAATTATTGGACTAATCAGGCCCAAAGCTGAAGCACAGAGCTCTAGAAATATTCAATACTTGATTGGGATCTTTTGGACTAGCTCGTCATCTCAGGAGGCAGCTGCCGAAGGCTTGCGGTGCTGCGATAAAGGGCAGGATGCCAGTGGGAAGGAGTGACAGAAAGGAAAAAGCACCAACTATGAAAGTACTTCAGGCATGTTCAGCAGAAGTCAGCTGTGAGAGCAGCCAGCTAATTACTCTAACATAGCACTACTGGCAATATCACCCAGTGCTTCTGGGGAAAGCCCTAACCAAAATGAGCCCCAGCACACACCCTATTTATGCAAGTTGGAATAATCACTGGATCTTAGATATGTATCTCTGGAGTATAACTAGTGCGTAGCAACATCTACAAGGGCTTCCACAAGAAACAGAATAAATGTTTTGTTTTGCTTTAAAAGATAAATATAGGATAGTTGCAAGGGGAACAGAAAAGAACCCTTCCCATTTTCTTCACTGTCCTCCCAGCTCTGCATGCAACATGAGACAGTCCCCGTGCAAACAGCATGCCTCTGAATGCATGTGGCCTTATCACACTGACAGCAGCCATGCTCTTGCTGCAGGCACGTAAAAGGGAAAAAGGCTAAGAAGAGGAAGAGCTGGGTGTCACCTTCATCTCCAGGCTCCCTCGCTGTCCACAGCAGTTTGTGTCAAACAATTCCAGGCAGAAGCAGATTGCCAGGTAAGATCTGTAGGAGATGCTACCATGGGGAGCACATCTGTGCGCTGCACACTATTCTTCATGCTCCCATCTCTCTTTTAATCAAGTTTTCCAGCCTAGGAAAGAAATTAAGGGGAAGATATTAGACTGCCACATCAGACTGATCAGAAAACACCAGACTGGGGACTACAAACACCAGCTGGGACCACTCAGCAAGTCAGCAATGACACAGAAATGCCCAGAGGCTGCAGATGCTGCTGCACCCACACCATGGGCAAGGGAGTCCTAGGTGAGACAAACAACCAAGATGCCAGTACCTTTAAACATAACTAGTACCTGAGTAAAACTGCACACTGAGCTTTATTTTGAAAGCAAAACCTGCTGGTGAAGACCTGCTAGCTGCAGAACTCCCCAGAGTCTAAAACCAGAAGCCCAGGCCAGGTGAGCTGGCAATGCCCACCTCAAGGCAGATGAACTCACCCTCAGCACTGGAGTTCTGTGTCCCTGAAGAGATCTCAGCAATACAGCCTGTATAAACACATGTGGAAAGCCCCTCTTGTGGATCCGTTTCCCACTGAACCATAACAGCAAAACCCACTGCCTGTGTTGATGCAACGGAGCAGTGATGCACTGCACTTATCTGATGACCCTTGTTAGAAACACAAAAGAGCCTTTACAGAGTTTATTTTTCTAACCTCTCCCCTACCTCTAAATGAAACTCCATGTAAGTGCAGCACGTGTCCTAAAATCCTCTTAAGTAAGATACTAATCACAAGACTGTTTAGCAAGTGAGAGCACACGGTCCGCTCAGAAAACACTGCTTCCCATAATTATCCTGCCCTGGTCAAGTTTCCACTGTATGTGCATGGCCTGGCATGTTTCACTCCCGAGTCCAGCAGCTCAGCCTTCTGCTATTGGCAGGGAATCCGAGCACTCACATCTTAAGGAGAGGTCCTAATATGCTGATATCCCAACTTACTGCCAGCTTGAACCATCCAAGGACCCTAACCCACTACAGCATACCACTGCAGGGGAGGAAAAGCAGGAGGGAAAAAGGTAAGCTTAGGCTTTACAAAGTTTGTGTGATGAGGAAAGGGGGGAAGATGGAAAAAAAAGAGAGGTAAAAAGCAAGAAAGGAGGAAGACAGAAAAAAGAGGGGTGCTGCTTGGTCCAGAGTGACATCAGCATGCAATGCCTTACTAAAAGTGCTGGAGGTCCCACCAGCGCCGGCTGGTGCAGGTTCTTGCCAGATGAGAAATAATGAAACTAAAAGTTAGGTCAAAGGGAAGGAAAACAGAAAAGAGCTGGCTGCTAGACTGAAAAATAACATTCTTTGCTTCACCCAGCCAGCAGCAGTACCTCGGCGTAGCTGCACCTTTGAGAGCACCTTACACAGATAGGGGTCAGCCATCATAGCAAGCAATTAGAGCATACCACCCTCGGCGAGGAAATTTGGACAGGCAGACCACAGGGCAGCTGTAATGCAGTAAAGGAAGGCTGGTGGAGTAATGGTGAGCCTAAGCCCCAGCCTATTTACATGCCAGGCTAGGAAATCCCCGGCCAGAGAGTTCAAAAGAACAGCGGAATCCCTTTGCTACAGGCTGGTGCACACCAGGCTTTATGGCCTGCACTAAGGGCACATTTAAGTTAGAGAAACAGGAGAGAAAAGGGATTAGGCAGCCAAGCAAGCCCCGTAGACCAGTTGTCCAGCCATACAGCACTTCTTCAGGGACATCACTTCTAAAAATGTATGACAATCCATCTCTGGCTCCCCGCTCCCTGCTTGAGTCTGCCCTTATACGTGACTGAAAAGTGCACCCAGAGATGCCATCGGAGGTGTGCGGCTTCCGCTGCAGCAGCACCTGGGGCTGCTGAGGAAGCACAACTGCCAGGCTGAGGCTGAGGGAGCTGCTCAACTGTCTGCCCACTGCCTTATACTAACAGGGCATGATGCTCAGAAACACTCACAGGCATCTCTGGGAGGTAAGAGGATTGTGGGGACATATGCCCCTCAACACAGCAGGACAGTGAGACTGCCTGCTCAGGAGCACCTCTGGCAGCCTGGTGCCTTACAGATGTGCACAGAGCCCATGCTGGGAGCCAGAACCTGCAGGATGGGCAGCATCCCTTAGCAGAGCTCAAATCCTCACCACTTGTCCTACAAGCCACAGCATCAGAGTGATCAGGCCCCCTTGTCCTCTGGTCAGCCTGAGTTTGATAAATTCACCAACATGGCATTTCTACAGGGCAAGCATTTGCACCACCAGGAATACTAGGCAGAGAGGTACTGGAAAAGAAGATACCTCGGAATCTGCCAAGGCTAAGTAACAACCCAAAATTACTCCCTCATACACAACAAAAATTATCATTAATTCTTCTCCTTCCCTCCTCGGACAGAGGATCTGTATGGAAAGATACTGGAGGATGCTGAAGGTCTAGTACCAGCCCAGGTGAGTTTATCTGCCTGAGGCTCTTAATTAATACTGTAGTAACATGCAGGCTCTGGTGTGACAGGTATGTGCACTAATAGTAATCACAGACAGTAGGACCAGGAGGCGAGAGGAGGCAGCAAGTCTCCACAGCTGTTCAGCATCCCTCCTGCTGGCAGCTGGCAGAGAGTTATGGCTTATCTTCTTTTCTATGGGTGAGAAATTATTTCTCCTTCCCACCTTATCCAGCTGCAACATAACCAATTGCCTGACAGCTGCTTTTGCAGAGGAAAACATCCTGTTGTCTGTGTTCTTGTAAAAGAAATGGTATTTGCTTATTGCTTAATTATTAATGTTGATTCATCCCAAAATTAGAAATTTTGCCACCACAACTCTTGTACAACGTGATAATCAAACCCCTGCCTGTTAGGTTAATTACACTTAAACAGAAAATCATTAAATCCCTGCAGAGCAGTGCACACCCAGGAGTGCCCCCCCGGCCGAGCGGCTCAGCGCGGGTGCCGGCCCAGCCAGGAGGCACCGCCGCACGCAGCCGCAGGGTCTCCGACGGGGAGCAGGGACACGAACACATGATGCTAGGAGCACAGACAGCTGCACCCTCTGGTCGTGTCAGTCAGACGAGGAGAAGATGTGAGAACAGGAAAGCCTGGATAGGGAAGGTCAACCTGACGCAGAGGAGTGGGACGTGAAGCCCAGACATAGGCTCAGCCAAGAATGGAATGAGATGCTGAGGAGCTTCAGACCAGGACTGGTCCATGAAGACAACTGAGGCAAGGACGTGGAGGTGGGCTGGGAACAAGCTTAAAAAGAGGCAATGGCTGGAGCAAGTACCTGCCTTTTGAGCCACTGACAGAGCCCATGGTTCCCCAGGTCACTAGTGCCAACCAGCAAACAAATTCTCTCCACAAAACCTCCCCCCCCAATGGCCCATGGAGAGGATAATGTTTCACTACCACTGTCTGCTAATCACTCAAGTGACAGAAGTCCGTGTGGTGGACTTAGGAGCCCAGCCCCTGGCAGAACAGTCCTCCTCTCCCCAAACATCATTTGTATCTCCTTGCACATCATTTTGTAACAGCATACTTCCTTCACACAGTGCTGAAGCAAGGTTCTACCTGTTGGTTTTTTTCCCCACTAAAGAAGTTAAAACAAAAGGTGTAGTAAATAAGGCACAAAGACCAGATAAAGTGCCATGAGAGAGGCAAATCAAAGCTGCCAGAGAGAAGTGATTCCTACCTTGCTTCTGTTAGAGCTGCTATGAAACCAAACATCTTAAAATAAACTTTTCACATCCCTTATTGCCAGACCCTTGCTGAAGTCAGACACATGATCAAGTCTGCACATGGGATGAGTTCTCAGCACCAGAACTGGATTTCATGGACATCAGAAATTATTAAGAGGAGTGGAGCCCTGGCAGTCTCCCAGAAGAGCACCCTGAATTGGCTGGGTACCCTGTGTGTGCCTCAGGTCTCCATCTATACAGAGATGCCTTCCAATAAACGCATTTCAAACTGCAGATGCTCAGACATTTCTGAGGAGCACCACAGAGCATACTGGAGAACTTCTGTTTCTGTCCTTGGGGCAGGGTTTCAGTGCACAACAAGTAAAGCACCATCACAGAGCAGCAAAAAGAAAGAAAGAAGGAAAAAAAGGAACCACAAATACACATCCGTTTTGCACAATGAGCAAGGCTGCGTCAAGCCAAGAAGAAGCTGTGAAACCACGCAATCAGAGCCTGTAGCACACACACAAGTCAAATTTGGGCTGTATAAACACTATGCTGCCTTCTGAGAGGCTGGTTTTCCAACCCTTTCCTCCTGCTACTGAGGCCTAGGTTGACAGCTTAGCAATTCTACAAGGACCCAGTAATACCTGATAAACCTGCCATTACTAAAATGTAAACTGTTGCGTTTATATATGAATTTTTGACATGGCTGATGCTACTAGAATATCACCTCTGCTACAAAATGGAACCTTCTTATAAATAAATAAATAAATAAATAAATAAATAAAATCAAAACCACAAACATAGTCTGAGCTAAAGAAATTCCATGAGTTGCATTCATTTTCATAGGATGTAGCTTTGCTTGGTTTTGACACCTTCAGCTTAAGAAGCTATCATTCACCCTTACTCAATTCAATTGCTTCACAATACTGCAGGAGAAAGGCTGAAGCTAGAAGAGCAGAAAGCAGCAGCTTCCAGGGGAAATACAAGTCCTTACACTTTCATTGAAGACCCATTCTCCTTTATTAAAGCAAATTCTAGGACAAGTCTATGGCTACTTCAGACAGTTGCAATTAATTCTTGTTACACACATAAGGTGGGTAGGTTGTGCTTAGGCAGAAGAATAGATCACCATCTCGGAGCAACAGGTCTTCGCAAACACTGGACAAATTCAACGGTACCACAGAAGACACAGAAAGCCAAACTGCAGAAACCCTTCTGCAGAAGAGGGCTCAGTGGCCAAGCAGTGAAGGCACTCCGTGCCTTTGGCAGGGATTTGCTGCTGCCAGACCTCAACCTCTGCTACCCAGGAACAGGGTTACAGCCCTCAAGGGGCAGGAATTGAAAATCCGGTTACTGATTGCTATCTTGGCCATATGCCTGGGGAAATGAACACCCAAGTTGTGACATTATCAGGATATGTTAGTGAAGAAATCCCCTGGTATTGCACCGCCTCCATGAACAGAGCTAGAAACCTGTCTGTTGAAAGGCAAGTTCAAGCAGGACGTTGTTTCCCACACCTCACCAGGACACAGTGCAGGAACAGAAACAGCCAACCCATCCAACAGCCACGGTTCAAGTAGGAGTCACACCATGGCCATGAAGAAAGATTACTTGTGCAAATTATGACCAATCCAATCTCTCTCACCCAGGCAATACCCCAGCAGGATCCTTTTTTCACACCTACCAGCTCCTCAGAAGTTTCTCACCACTTTCTGCAGACAAAGTACTGAAAGCAGGAACAACATTTCCATTTCAAACCCATCTTGCTTGAGATAAACTCAGTTTCATTGATCCTACTCCCCAAGCCAGAGCTGAAAAACTGCTTGTTTTCAGTGAGCAACACCAAAGGAGTCTCTCCCCAGGCTTTTCTTAAGGGGGTAGTTTTTGCAGTATATCTGCTCTGAACCAGTACACCTATTTTTTGACAGAAATCCACACCTAATAGTCTCCTGGTAATGGGCTATTAAAAACTTAATTAGAACTACTGATAACACCAACAGCTAAATTCAATTTGGGGAAAAATAAGAACTGTAACTACAGAGAAAAGAGGCAGAATGTATCTGGACATTGGGAGGGGTTTTAGTTTTTTTTTCTTTTCAGTGCTGGAGTTTGTTTTCATGAAACCTAAGAGAAAGCAAGCAAAGGATGTGTGGGCCTTCAAAGATGCCCAAGGACCAGAAAGACCCAAAGTCTTCTAGGAGATGGCTGCTTAGGAACAAGCCCTGTTACTATCTGGCAGGAGCTGAGAGGTGATAGAAGGAGCAATGCTGGCAAGGGGAGAAAGTTTCTTAGAGTGTGGGTTAACGAGGCATTTGGCCAAGGGGAAACGGTGTGCAGATTGGGTATTCGGGGCATGCCTGCAAGGTAAAGAAACACTTCAAAACAATTGCAAGATTGTGACACACAACATTAGAACATGCAGTAGCCAGTAGAGCAATCTCAGATGGGCAGAAGCAGGATGCGGTGACCTTCTTGCCCAGCCTGAGGTTTTCACTTTAGAAAAGCAGCCAGCAACAGAAAAAGATAACCACAAAAAACCCATCACCAGTACAGCCTGCAGCTATTGGAATCCTGGCAGGTGAGCTTAAGGCAGAAGTGGTGGGCCTGGCTCTCCAAAAGTCATTGTCACCATCTTGCAGCCCCAGGGTGCCAGCTGGCCGAGAACAGCACGTGTTGGGGCTGCGTGCTCAGGGGACGCTTACTGGGAGCCCTGTGTAGCGTTTAATCACACTCTGGGTTTATTTTTGTCCAGATTAAGGAGTTACAGCAACCAGGAGAGATCCATAATGGATGGAAGCTGGGCAGAAAGACCTGAGACCTCCTGACAGCAGTGATTGGTTTTATCAGGTCAGTCGCTGATCAGACCATCGCCGAGGTGCTGAGAAGGTGGAATTTGAGCGCTGCCCAGTAAGGGCTCTGACAGATGAGTGATCTAAGATTTGGCTTAAAACCCTGCTGATGGTGGAGCTGAGCCATGACGAGAAGCAGCTGTGACAGAGCCACCCCTTTCCTGTCCCTGCCACCTCAGGCAGCCACCCCACCGCCACACCGACCTGCTTTGGTGTACACGTGGCAGGACGTGACGTTCACACTCAAGAACACCGCACAGATGTGAACCATTGGCACCAGCGAGATGAAGTTTAGGCACAAAACCAAGCATCTGAAATACTACCTGCAGGGTTTTACTTGTTGTCCTCGCAGTGTAAAATCTTAGTTTGGAGATTGTGAATGAATATCAGGGATGAAAAAGGCATTTCTGCAATACTTCAAAAAAAGTCAGGCTTCCAGAGTGTTCTCTGCATGGTGACAGATGGGAAAAAGTCAAGCCAAATTAATGGCAGACATGAATTTTAAAAGTATGAGTTAATATGCATTAATCACCTTAGTGCACTCTCACATCTGTAGCTACGGTAAGCTTAAATTTCCTTCATTTCCATTCACTTCCAGCATTAACTAAATTAAATTTAATTAAGTGTCCATGCTGAAATTTAACACCATCTCTGACATCAAAGTTTACAACTAATTCTTAATTAACATTTCTGAATTTTTCTCCTTGTATTGCAAGTATATGATCATCTATCCATCTAAACAATCCATGAATATTAATATTTATCTCCTAGTAACTAGGAAAACTTCTCAACCTTAGAACTTGTAGTTCACTGAAATGCATGGGTGTTGTCCAGCTGAAAAAGGAGTGTTTTGCAAAGTGATTTACAAACTGATAAGAAGTTTCCATAATTGAGAGCAGAAAGGCAGAAGGGAGCTATGCCACACAGAAGTGAGCTACGCTACACTTGAAAATTAACTTGATTTTTACCTCAGGTGCAGACTTGAAAGAGTTCCCCTTGATTTTTGAAAATGGACTTCTAACCACATTTGAAATTTCTGAGCCGCATCCACAGGACCTAAAATAGTGCTAGTCCACACCCACGCTACATTATAAAAGAATAAAATAGAAGACAGCAAGTAGTGACTGCTCTGGAAAGTAGCAGATAAATCTAAAGAAAATGAGATTCCTTCCATGCAGCTTTCCCATCCCTCTGCAGTTTTCAGATCCCTTTGTTTAAAAGCAGGCAGCTTGTTTAAAAGCATGCCAGCTCGGCATCAGCAGCACAGCAACGGTCCATGCACACAACACACAGGCCACTGCTCAATGCCAAGTCTCCATCACTTTTTCAGACTCCTCAGTCCACAGGTGAGCTGCTCATTTTGCCAGATTCAAGACAGCTGTTCTTTAAACACACATTAAATTAAATTTGAAGAGCCTGAAAATGCAATGATCCCTCAGTCCCCACTTCGTATCGTGAGCAGAAAGCCCGACTAACTCATCACACAAGTCATCCTAAATTAAAGTGTCCTTTCAGCATTGTTCTTCCTTCTTTTCCAGATGGGCACTCTCACATCTCTCAAAATACCCTTTCATGTTACCGGCACAAGCAACATTTATTTCTATTGATGCCATTTTCGCCTTTGGGAATCCCTCTGCCTCCAATACTAAAACACATCCTTGGGATAACTTCCTGCATCTCTGATCCCAATTCCTCCAGCCTGATTCCCATCTCTGTTCCACTAAAACCTGCCCCTGCAGCATTTGTTGAAGGTAACTCATAGCACGTCACTTACTGGAGAGGAGATTCCCCTCCATGATGTGTTTCATTCAGAAGGTAGGTGCAAGGCATCTTCCTAAGCCGAGTTACAGACTCCGCAAAATACATGCTATCATGCTCTGGAAGGAATTTGTAAAGGCACAACTGGGCGCTCTTTTATGATCTTCCCAGGAAAGCTCCACTCCTTCATGGACATAAGCATTTGAGAAAAGTGAATTTCAAGATTGCAAAAGCAAGTGTTAATAGGAAATGAACTTCAAATTCACAGACACAAGTACCTGGATGAGAGCAAAATCCATCCATCACCTTCTAGACTCTCATAAAACATACACAGGATTTCAGTCAGACTCGCCTGTGAAAAATCAGTACAGAGGAGCCGGAACACGTTTCCATCCCTGCTCCATTTCTGCTAATGGATCTCACTTACAAAGTGCCCAACTCCCCAACAATTCTTTACACTGAATTTCTGCTCGAGAAATAAGAACAAACAAAACAAAACAAAAATCCCATAGTTTGATCCCAACAATTACAATCTTGTAAATCCAAATCTCTAATTTCCTGAAGACCCCTTGCAAGCACAAAGGATGGCAGGATTACAGTTGGGTGATAGAGACAATCAAGCAGTAACGCAGTGATTACCCATCCCTGGGCCAAAGTAAAATCTTTAAATTATGCAGAACTATACCTTGGGGGAAGGAGAAAAAGAAACCAAACCCAACCAAATAAATACACATAACATCCCAATTTAGCTAATAAAGGATCACGCCCAAATTTTCAGTCTTGCTAGGCAGTGCAACTCATAGCATGAAGATATCTTCTCTAAGCCATCAGAGAAGATTTTTATTTATTTATTTGTTTAAAATATGAACAAATGGCTTCGAGATGCTCTGTGCCTGAGCCGCTCTGTTCAGAAGGCACAGGGAGTTCTACACTACCCCTCCACTCAGCGTTTCCTGAGGATTCTGTCTTACAAACAAATGTAGAAAAAACAAAAACTCATTACTCTGGTATTGTGAGTTGAATGTTATTTCAAGATAAAAAGCAGCTCCTTGAGATTAGTCATCTGCAGGGGGAAGCCATGACCGCAGATCTTTTAGTCCCCATGAGATCCATTTTAGAAAGTAGCTATCATTGTTGCAAGATTGCTGTGGCAATTTCTACTTTCATCCTATTGAGTGTCAACACACTCTCCCCACAGACTAGGGACTGTGCTGGCACACACAGGGTATTTGCAGAAAATCCAGTGAAGGCAGTCAGGCTGGTTTGAACCTCTTCTGATTTTCTAATCAGCAAATGCTGAATGACAAAAGATAGAAAGGGCAAGCCGGAATGCATATTAAAAAAATAATCACTGCTGTCAACAACTTCTATTTTTCTGTGAAATTTTACAGTTGAAAATGCAGACTGCTTCATCCCTCATAAGCAGTAGATGCAGTATTTATGAGGGGAGCACCAGCTTGCTTCCAGTTTCTCTCACCCCCGGGAATCCCAGGCACAAGCCTGGGCTCCATAACAAACATGCCTGCCAGTATCACCGGAGCTGCTGAACCAAGATCGGAATGCAACGTACAGACAGATTGCCATCCTGTGCTGGACGCCTTTAGGTTTTCCGCTTCCTCTGGCAGCACAGAGGTATGTACCAGCAAGCAGCCTTGCTCAGTTTATTCTCCTTAGCTGCCAGTTCCCAAAGGAAACACACATCAGGAGCACACAGAAATGTTAGCACAGTCTGGCAGAGCTCTCTTCTACCAGTACAGACAGACCGTTCCCAGGCAAAGGCATCTGGGGCACAGGAGTAAATGTAAAAAAGCAGAAGCCTTCCTGCCTGTCCTTCAGCATCCTGTTGGTAAAAGGGGTGGTGGGGTGGTGGGGTATTCTGTGGAACGTTTCTATCTTAAAGAACTCACATACAGACCTTTTTTGAGCTAATAGAAGAATAATAAGCAAGATGCTGTGCTGCAGCCTTCTGTGTAACCCTTGTTTGAGAACAGAGGTTGTGGTAACTTGTGAGCAACAGATCATGAGCAAGTATTTAAGATCATCTGACAACTTGCTGGCAGAGCTGTACGTTCAGAGACACCCCAAGCCAATCACCCAAGGCAGAAATTCAGCAGGGAGCTTCCAAACACTGCTGAGGGACCAGCAAACCTGAGCTAAGCAAAGGCACAGCTTGGGACCTGCCGAGACAAAAAACTAGGGGACAGACCTCCTATGTTGCACAGAGATGCTCAGTCACAAAGCCCTGTTATTAGTTTCACACATGAGTTCCTTGTAGCTCGTAGGAGCAAATTAGATTTCATACTCAAGATCTGTAAGCGAACATGCTGCCATACACACTCCACTTGAAAGGACCTGTACCAACCCCAGCACCAGTGAACATAGCCAGAAGCACACATGCAGTCTACTGGTACATGTTGGGAGGCACATGCACACTAGTACATGCACTTCTCGTTGCTTTCCAGCATCCTTCAAACTAAGGGATCTATCTTGCAGAGCTGGAATCATAACAACAGGTAGGAATGGGCTTAAGTGATGCCTTAAAACAGTTAAGTCACAATTTCACAGTCCAAATTCTGGACGCTCCTTTTTATCATCATTCACCTTGTTACTCCAGAAATCAGAAGGAAAACTCACCTGCAAGTAGAACAAGCAGGCGTGCGTTCACATTGGTACCACGGGTGAACCTCAGGGAGGGATTTTATGGGGGAAACTTTAGGTTCACATCTCACCAAAGGCTGAACTGCAGTGCACGTTTCAGAAACGCAACAAAGCTTGATTTTTACCTACAAGCAAGTGGCTCAAATATATACATTTTTTCAAGGTTTTTAACCACACAAGTGATTAGAGCATCTTATGACAGTGATTCCTGACGGCTAAACATCTAAGAGCACTTTATACTGAAAGCATCCCATTTCATCTTCTAGTTTTTTAATCAGGACAATTATAATTAAAAGAACATTCAAAGTAACCACTTATATTTCACACTTCATAGACAAGTTACCAGTCAAGCAGCACAGACTTCAGCACCTCCGAAGTCACTAGGAATTTTAGTCAACCTCCACGTAAGCTCAGTGAAAATGTTCTCCAAACAAAGATCTCCAGCAGTCAGGCCACCTTACATGCAGAAACCAAGCCAATCCTCAGTGAAGCAGTTACAGTGAAAGCTATAATATGTAGGTCAGCAATCTAAGAAGGGCTATGGCTAAGACAAAGTATCAGATTGATTCATAATGCTCTTTGATTGCTAGAATCAATAGCAGAATTGTGATCTACATCACTCTAGCAAAATCCAAGGGCTATGGAACAGGTTCATGCATTTCATAAAAGATCATCAAAGTGATTCTGTCAGACCTTTTATCAGGATCTTTATGAATGTCGAGAATGGAAAAATGACATTTTCACCGAGGGTTTGTGCGCACCGCTGAGCCTCTCCTGCAGAAAGGGAGGAGGACCATGACTCTACTGCATCATTTCTGTCCTTTCAAAAGCTGACAATCCAGCAGACCAAGCACGTCACGAGAAGCACAGGAGGTGCAAGAACTTAAGTTCAAACATCTCCTCAATGCCAGCCAGCCTGACAGCAAAGGGCAGGACAACCTGACATGGATTTTGGCCAGCACTCATCATCCTCTCCCTCCTCCAGCCTGGAGCAACACAGAATCAAGGAGAAAGGTGTGCTTCCCAAGTGTCTGTGGTTAAGATGCCTGTGTGGGCAGCGTCATGCATGCACCACGTTTGGCAAAGGGCTGCCCTTCAGCGGGACATCTATCCTCTGACAGAGGCAGACAGGGAAATAACCTCTGAATATACAGTAATCTGCTTCTGCAGCCGAGTTTCTCTTGCACCACAGTCTCAAGGACAGAGTTAAACATATGAAAGATTGCCGGCTGCATCTGCTTCACCATCATTAGACCACCCCTGGCCATCTCATACCGGCACCTCCAATTCCTCCCATGCACTTCCAGCTCCTGCAAGCGAGGATTCTGCCAGCAATCGCTTCAAATCAAGATTTAAGTACCTGTCTATTTTGTCCCTAGAAAACTAAGTCTCAGTGAATGACGACGTACCTCCATTTCCACAGTTTGGTTTTAACCAAGTTACAGAGTATTTGCAAACAAACAGTAGTTATCAGAGCAAGCAGCCTGCTTATCAAAACCTCATCAACAAATATTTGTTTGCACAGGAATTGGGTAGAGATAATCATGTTTTCCTCCCGTTTTCTAAAATTTAACCTCCCATTTGCTGTCAGCAAGAGATGCATACATGCCCAGCCGAGCACAGCAGCACCACTGATAATGTGGGAGCTTGCTGCACAGAGTGTCCATCCCCATTTTCAGGCCAGCCACCACTTTTGCCAGAGGCACACATTTAGGTAGAGGATCCCATGATATACTGCATATGAATGCAGCCCAGAATAAAGCTCCTTCTGCAGTACTTTGCCTACCTAAGGGACGTGACGATAAAATGAAGGAAAGCAAGCCAATGGATAGCTTTATCTGGAGCCAAGCCGCAGCCCCATGAGGCTGACCCATCCGCAGCACCCGCGGTGGCTGCGCCGGAGCTCCCTGAGCATACACACCTTGGCATCGCGGAGCTGCTCGTCTCTGCAGCACCATCACCTCCTGCAGCAGCAAACCAATTATTAGCTAAACCAGAAGAAAACGGATGATTTGTCTAGACTCAGCACCTGCATCACCTCCAAAGCAGCAGCTTATGCTGAGTCAAGGAAGTTGGCTGCCCAGAGCAGAGAAGACCTGGAGAAAGGCTGCCTGCCCTCGGAGGTCCCCGTGCCTGCTGACTCCAGCCCCTGAGCCCTCACCCTCCAACAGCAAAAGCTGCAGCTAACAGGGAAAGTTTGCCTCATTAGAGGCTCTTGGCCTCTGTCCCAGGGGCCTTCTGGGGAAGATTCTTCCTGGGAATATTCTTCCTCCTGGGGAACATTCAGCATCACTCATGTCTATACGAACTCCACAGTTACTCAAAGCTTCACTTAAACCTTCCCTGACATGGTGACCCAGCCAAAAGAGCACAGTTATGAAGTGCGAGGGATGTGTGCCTGGGCTCCAGCAGATGAGGACAGCTCCCCAAGACACATGACTAAGGCCAATAACCAGGTTTTGCAGCAAAAGCTGAGGACAGAAAACCATCCCCTTCCCCCCTGGTAACACGTTTCAGGTAAGCCTGCCCCACGCTGCTAGGGTCTCCTTCCACTGACTCCCCTGCAAGAGCAGGAGAATGGCACAGGCGTGGATCACAGTGCTCCCAGATATTTAGTTATGCCAGCTCAGGAAAATTATTCCAGTCCTTTGTATAAAGAGAGTTATAAAATCCCTTTAGGTTAGCTACCAGCCTTTCAGGCAAGCACAGCCGGGTGAGCATGCCACTGAGGAAGGAGTCACACATTGTGAGTTAGATTTATTCCTCACACATTAATAGGCAGCTCTGGTTTCTCACTCCCTCACAGCCAAGAAAATCTCCTGCTACATCCAGCTGCCCTGTCATGGCACCTTTTCCCGCTCAGATATTTTTGTTTTGACACTGTCAGTGATGAGATCCAGTTGCAGCAAGCGGTTACGGAAACAGCAGCAGTTTCCATTCCTTCACCTTCCTGGGTCCCCATCTACTGCCCCGATTTGTCACAGCAACTGAGATTTGCCCCGAAAGAAAACACTAGTGCGTGGCAACACAGGAAACACAATAAATATGATTTTTCCTCTCTGCAGTCTGATTTGCTGTAAGCTGTTAAAAACGAATCTAGCTACTCCTAAAATGATTTACAGCGTAGATCCCTTGCTACAACTCGGGGGTCTGCGTGGACTGACCCACGCCAGCATGGGTCAGCTAAATTCAGAGAAGCACGAATACGAGGAGGCGAAGGGGCTCGAGGTCCAGGGTGCGTTTTCCGTTGCCGTTATCTGGCTCGTCCCCCAGCCCGACCTCCCCCGGTGCCGGCCCCGGCGGGTTCCGCGGCCGGGAGCGGGGGGGCGGCTGGGTTTTCTGAGGGCAAAGCCCCGCCGAGCAGCGCCGGGACCGGGGCCCCGCCGGGATGGCCGGGGGGGGGGGGGGGGGGGGGGGGATGGGGGCGAGCAGCCCGCGCAGCCACGGCCGTAAAAGTTGCTATTTATGGGATTACAAGAATCGGGAAAAAAAATAATGATAACGATAAGAAGAATTAATAAAGTTACGCCGCAGCGGAGCTGGCGCTGGTCGGTCAAGGCAGCGCCCCGCGCCGCTCACCGGAGCCCACCCGCCACCCGTGGGCCCCCCCGGCCCGGCCCCGCGGAGACCCCCGGTGCTGAGCGGGGCTGGGCTGGGCGGGGGGCGGCGCGGCCCGGCCCGGCCCGGCCCGGCCCGCCCCCCCGCGGCACCTGCGCCCCGGCCCGGCCCGGCCCCGCCGCCCGCTCAGTCACTCACCGCCGCCACCCGCCTTTGTTGCCGCCGCGGCATTTAAGCGCCGCTCTCGGGCGCGGCGCTGCGCCGAGGCAGCGGGGCGGGGGCTGGGGGAGGCGCCGCCGCCAGCCCGGCGGGAACGGGGCGAGCGGCCCCCGCCCCGGGTGAGGAGCGAGCGAGCGGCACCGGGGGGGCTGGCACCGGTCAGAGGCTCCGGGCGGCCGCTCTGCTGGAGAGAACCAGTCATTGGGAGCAGGGCAGCGGCGCCACAGCATCATCCTCCTCCTCCTCCCGCCACGGCAGAGCCGCGGAGGAGAAGCGGCGGCCGGTGGGCAGCAGAGCCCGAGCCCGCCCCGCGGCGCCTCCCGGCCGCACCTACCCCTGCACCCCGCGGCCACGGGGCCCTCGCGTCGCGAAGCCGTTAGCGGGGTGAAGCGTGACCGGGGACACCGTCCGCAGGGAGGAGCGCGCCGGGGGAGGGGGTCTTCCTCGGTGTTCTTGCCTGGGAGAAAGTTTCCCCATCGCCCTGCAGCAGCCCTCGGGTGGCAGCGCGGGGCGCCCGGCCCTGCCCGCCTGCCCCGAGGGAGCTGTTTCTGGGAACACACCGAAAGCGATCGTAGCGCTGTTACAAACGCAGGCAGAGACTGAGCTTCAGCAAAACTGCCATCTGTCTCGATTACTACAGGATTATTTTGAATATAACAACACATTACACCCGTAGCTCATTAGCAAGACACGGACGGCCTCCCCCAGCACCTCATTTCACTGCCCGCCCCCCCCGGGCCAGGGCTCCACCGAGCCAGCCCCAGCACCCCTGTGTGCCGCGGTACAGGGCACGGGGCCGAGGGCTGCCCGCGGCACAGAAACGGGGCTCATGGCTACTTCCTGGCTTAAACTAGGTTCAGGCTTTAATCACTTTCATCCTCTTCTATTTTGCTGTCCAATATTCAGGCATGAGCAGGGGTCAGTGTGTGTAAATACATTTTGCAAAGTTGTGGACTAATTACGGTCCAGGCAAGCTAACGTGATTATCGTTACCATAAAAGCTTGAACTCCGGAATGGGAGAGACCCTGGCCATGTAAGCCCAGACAAGGGTCCCGCTTAAATCAGCACCGTTCCCCATTGGGGGGTAATCAGGACTGCAGAACACAGTGCACTGTACCCACCCTGCCTGCTGCGCTGCCACTGCTCAATTGGAAACAGCAAGCAAACCGTTTCTGGGGCATATCCATGTTTTTCCACCTTGAAAGCAGTCAGCTTCTGGTCTGGGGTCATAGTCTACAAGTCTGTGTCCAAACTCAGCATCTTGCTGTGCATTACTCCCACCTCGGCAGCAGGTGATGTTCCCCTGCACGTGGAACTCTCCACGCCCACCAGAGTAACGTCTTCCCAAGGGCTCTCCGAAGTCAGAGGACATGAAACATCTGCAAGGACACATGAAGTATTTTCAAGTAACCCCCCAGGAAAGAAATAAACCACAGCAGTATGGCAGAATGCAGGGTGACATTGCAGCACTGTGCTCTCCCCAGGTGCTCCCGTTACAGCTGGTACCAGTCTGAGCCTGGTCCTGGGGAGAGCTGAACAGGGAGACACAGATTTCATGTGGGATGCAGCCAACTGCTGGTGCTTCTCCCCAGCTGCAGGGGGGCTGGATAGGGAGCTCCCCGCAAGCAGTTTGATGCACTGCCCAGGAAAATCAGGGAGGCAGAGCCTGCTTGCCTAGGCAAGCCTGGGGCACAGGGCTCGGGTCCTGGCCGTGCTTCCGTACGACACCCCATGCCCTTCAGGACGCTTGGCTGAGAGTGCTGTTCGTGGAGCATAAGCACTGGAGCTGGGGTTTTGCAGCAGGAAGACACTTTCCTGCATAGGCAAAATGGTTTAGGGCACTTCCCAGCATTTAAAAGCTAGTTAAACCTTACATATACTCTGTACCTAAAATAAGATGAGTTCCCGAGATCTTTTAAGTAGGGATGTAAGTGGGATGGGCAGCTGGCCAGCCCACATTTACCACTAATTGTGGTATCTTTATGTGGATGTTGGCTCAGAAAGGTCTTAGCCTGGGCTGAGATCCTTCACTGAGCATCTTCCTAGGTCCTTTTGCACTTAGACTGTGTGGAGGCAGGTACCTGCTGTCAGTGCACGGAGCTGGACAAAATCCTCTTGCCCTCCAGGTCGGTAACATATGGGCTCACTTTGTGCCTCTCACTCCACTCGCTCCCCGCCCACAGAAGTCCCCTTCTTGCTGGTCCTTGGCTCCGTCTCAGATTCCCCTTGTGCTGTGCTGCTTGCAGTAAGGAGCATAACTTAAAAAGCTCACTTGCCTGGATGGTACAGAAATCACCAAACCACTGTAAGCATCTACCCCCCCCCCCCCCCCCCCCCCCCCCCCCTTCCTGTTCATCCCTCCCTTCTTGTACTGAGGTTTCAGACCATGACGCTGCCTGAAGAGGGACCACCCATGGTGGAGGGAAACCTTCCCCTACCTTTGGAAACTCTTAAAAAATCTGCAGCTATCCAAAAGCGATCTTTGCCGGAGCCCAGGAGCCTCTGCAGGATGAACCCCACCCACTTGCCTTGCCATGCCCCCTGGCAGGCAGCAGAGGAGACCACAGGGGTAGAGAGGGAGAGCATCCAAATTCCAGAGAGATGTGCTGAGCTGTGCTGGGTTTTTCAGGCTCATGACTCGTACCTTCCAGCGGTGCTTCTTTCTGGGGAACAAAGCCGGCGTCAGCATCTTCATCCAAGTCATTTTTTCCTATGCTGCAGAAGAACAAGCAGTTACTGGGTAAGCACCGGGAGTCATAGTCACTCTTCCCCATTTGTCCCTCTAAAGAGAAGTGCAGCCTCAAAAGAGGAACAGCATAAAAAAGAAGCCTTTTGGCCTAGCATGCTCTGTCCTGTCCCAGCCACGTCCCAGGCCAGTTCAGAGATTTTCGTACCTGCTCCCAGCATCAGCAGCTGTTTTATGTCCCAGCGTTACCAATTCTCCGTCAGGTTCGGTTCCCAGTGCCCTCGGTGGCTTTGGTGGCAAGAAGCCAGCAGGTCTGTAGGTTGCTGGCTGACAGCTTTGCCCCGGTGGCTATTCATGTGATGTCGTTATGGCTGTCTCAGTGGGGAAGGGGCACCTGTGCATTGCTGGAAGCATTACAGACAAGCATTCAGCTGCTTAATGAAGTGTTTAATGTTTATGCTCCATGCCTGCTAATATTAGAAGTTCAGGAACAATTGATAATGCTTTTATGGGACTGTTTAAAGGAATCTTCCTCAAAGACTCCTTTACTGAGAGGCCTAGAAAGGTGGGTTTGAATGGCTTTTACATGAAAAAAATATTTTGTCACATCTTTAATTCCTTAACTCTTTGAGTAAAGCTTTAATAGCTTTATGACAATAAGTTGCCACCTCTTTGGTTGCTTAACCTGGCTTTCCTCGCATTGCAGGCAAACCACATGTGCTGGGCAGGCCAGTTACACAGGAGTCCCAGGACACTTGGGACATGCGTGAATACTCTGACCCTCTGCAATGACAGAAGTGTTCTCCTGAAGCTTCTGGCTTCAGCACAGTGAAACCAACTAAAAAAGCAACTGAAATTAAGATGACCCCAAAAATCCATGTTGTCCATCCTTGCTGCCCACAGCTACAGTCTTGACAGTGGTTTGTCTAACTTAGTCTTAAAAGCATCAATTGATGGAGATGTCCCAACCTATATCTTTTCAAGGGCTTATTTATCTTGCAGTTGAAAGTTTCTCTCAATGTCTTCTCAAAAATCTCTATTATTGTAATTTTTCCCATCTCCAGTGGGAGAACAATTTACTGCCTTACTCCCTGATAGTCTTTTGTATACTTAATGGCTTAACTAGTCTCCCTAGTCTTCCTTGCTCTGGATTAACCAATAGCAGTTCATTCAGTCTGCCTTCATAGGTCATTTTCCCAAGTTCCCTGATCCTTCTCACTGTTCATCTGTGGTTCTTCTCCAGTAAGGCTTTATCTCTGATGTCTGTCCTGAAGCCTACTCTGTCCAGAGCACATGGAAAGACTGGATGGTGTCATACATGCGCACTTATGTCTGTATTCTCCTTTTCATTTGCTCTTCTCACAGGAGGGTGTGTTACCAGGTCATGTTCAGCCGGCCACGCGCTGCAGTGACCAAGGCTGTTTCCATAAAATCAGTGCCTGGCCAGCCCCTCCCCAGACCTCCTCAGGCAGCAGCAGCAGCAGCAGGCAGCCCCCTCCTCGGAGAGGGGTGCTGGGCAGGGCAAAGGGTGATGCTACCCAGGCCCCTTGCCCTCCCTCCTGGGCATGTTCCTCCTCCTGCCTTGTTCAGGATCCTGGCTTCTTGCGCAGGCAGGATGAGTCTTGTTTTCTGAATTCCCATGAGTGCACTTTCCAGGCAAAAGTGAATCAAAGCAAGAGTTATGCCACGGTGTTTCATCCCTTGGCCAGTTCCAGACAGCCTCCTGGGGCTGAGCAAGTCTACCAGAGCCCATGATTCAGTACGCCCATGTTGTATTTATTGCTTCTTAGTGTTGGAACGTTGCTATTCAATAAAAATATGACACATTTAACTGGTAGAGAAATGGCAGACCCCAGGCAGCAACCACAACGAGAAGGGAGGATGTATCATCCCTGTTGGCACATGTGCAGTGTACTCACACAGCAACAATTAGGCAGGTTCAATTGTCTCAGATTGCAGTTGCAGACAACATTACAAATGCAAGTCTACACACAGCCTGAGCTAAAAAAAGGCAGATCCATTTTTTTGCTGGAAAAGTCTATGTCACTGAGTTGCCACACATGGAAGAAAGCAAAATCTCACTCAGAGCCAGGATTCTGCCCAGGGATGGGTTAGCATGAATCCCAGCAGCCTACGCGCCATGATTTCATCTCCAATTTCTGGCTACACAAGCAGAGAGGTTAGGTTGGTACAGCAGCCTGTGAACTTGCATCTTCCTTCTATCCATCAGAGGAGGAGGAGGGGGCTGGACCCTCAGCCAGGATGTAGCTCATCAGGGATGCATCTCTGCTCAGCTGCCGGTTGCTGACCCTGCTGTGGGGAGCAGTCCAGGTCTGCTTCTGTATATGGCAGGAGTCGTCAAAGAACAGGGGAAAGGTATCAGTTTGAATACCTGGAATGTATTAGAGGCAGTGTTCACTCTGCTCTGTCCAGACACCGCGTTTCACCACGGTCTGGCAGAGTGCTGGATTTATTGCAAGATCCGGCCCCTAATAAATGGTATGACCAAAACCCAGCGTGGCAGGTCATGGGAGCTGGGGTTTTCTCAGGTGTGGTTTCAGTCAGGGTGACTGACCACATCAGCCCTCTGCTTCCAGGGCCTCACGCCATACCCTGAGCGCAGCACAACCCCATGTATTGTTTTATAATCTCGCCAAGCTGTGATTATTATTTCCCAGCAATTCTGTAGGCACAGCAGTGAGGTGGAGTATGCACCGACACTCTCACTTCCAGCCCCGCTCACTTCCAACATCCTCCCAGACTGGCACGGGAGAAGGTTGCTCCAAAGCCAGATCATGATGCACAGCAACATGCAGATGAGAAAAATCACACCACTCTCTTTGGTGTTACGTTCTAGACAAGCTAAAAATTGTGACTGTCCAACTGCACGTCGCATTTTCTTTGTTTTCTTCACACAGAAGTTCAAGTCTGAACAATTAACACCTAGAAGGATGCCTGCGATCAGCATCTTAACACAAGTATGTACACTGCTATTGTCTTCAGCTGCTTGCAAGTATAAAATGGGGAAGGAAATGGCATTGAGCATTATTTAGGTAAGAGAGGAATTCATATACTCTAAGGCTTAGCAGAACCAGATTATAGGAATGACTTTTTTTTCCTCCAGCCCTTCTTATTATCTTGATTATGGTAAAAAAAAAAAAAAAGTTAGCCTTTCTAACTAAGAAAACAAGGAACTTTTCTGCAGAAAAGGATCATGCAGGTTACACAAATTCAGCAGGGGAACTTGAGGCCCTTGTTAATGCTACAGAACCTACTGTCCTCCAAAAAGCAATCTGTAGACTGATTAAATTCAAAATGCAACTGAAACATGTTTACATTGCATCTTAAACATCTAAAGCAATATCAGAATTCTGGGAGAAAATCCAGTCCCGCCTACCCTGCAAGCCATAAACATACCAAGGCAGCAGCAGGAGGTGATTGGGTTTTCCCGTGCATAGCTGTTACAAACAGAAAGGGATGGGGGAGGACTGGTAATTGTTCATAAACTCATTTCCTAGAGGTGAGGCGTGCCGCAGCCCCATCAGTGTTCTGGAGGAGGAGGATGTCTTCCTTGGGTCATGGCCAACACTCTGGGAGGTCAAGGATAAGCAAGAGGAGTTTCCTTGGACAAGAGTGGCATTCCCCAGCCCAGGCTCATGGGAAAGAGCCTTCTTTTTGCAGAACTCTGTTTTATTTCTCATGGATGCTTATTTTTTTAGGCTAGCAGGAAGAATGAAGTTGCCTGCAGTCGCTACATGGTCAGTATTTGTTCTTTGGGGTCAACAGAGGTCAGTGGCTATCCGTTAAAGATTTCCTGCCTGCAGAAGAGCTGCCCTTCACTCTGCAGACATGGCAGTGCCGCTGTCACACCTGAGATATGACCATCTGTGGTCAGACTTGGGTTGAAGCTAGTCCCAAAACTTTGCTTTTGCTACAGTAATCCAGACTTTGACAAATAATATATTTATTTCTCCAGTCACTGATACTGCTCCCTGCTCCAGCAAGCCACAGTCAGTGAGCTGCTGCGGAGGGAGCTGCTCACAGTCTGCCTGTACCCACCGCTGCCTGCCTCCCTGGCCCAGCCCAGAGAGCAGCCCTTCGTTTGCTTCTGTACAAAATCAGCCCAGATCTGCCTGACTTTGCACTGAAGTAAGTGAAGAGTTTTCACAGGCTCTCATCCACCACTGCATGGAGTTTCTTGATGTTTTGGTTTGTGGTTGGGTTTTTTCTTGAGAGGGAGGCAACAGTCTTTCCCATGAAGGTGAACTGCATGGCCCTGAAGTTATAACACATCAAACCCCTTGCCTCTCCTCTCTGTACTGTAAACCATCATGGGTCAAAGATAAAAGCACATCAGGTCACCATGACCGTGTCAAAAATTTTGCAGGGTCTTTTTTTTCTTTTCCAGAAGAATATTCTGAGCCAGAAGCTGCTTTTACAGGCAAGTGTCAATTTTGTTCTCTTGTCCCCTGTGAAATGCAAACAAACCACATGGCTCAAAAATCAAATGAGCTTGGTTTGGGGCTGGCTGAGTCATCCTGTTTGATTGTCAGTCTATAGTAATTAGACTGTGCACACTAAATCGTTTCATTACAAGGCACCCCAGAGTTAGACACCTGAAAAAAAAATATCGGACAATTCAGCCAATCCTGCGAGCATCTGCCATTAGTGATAATGTAACGTTTTAATGAAAACCAAGAATTCCAACATGGAAACCACTCAATTTGAAGTGTTTTTCTTCATGGAGTTTAATAAAAATATTATTATTATGTTTCTTAGGAAAGAAAAACCAAAAAAAAACACCCAGCAAAAAATTAGTTAACTGAAAAATAAATCCAACAAAACATTTTCAAGTCGTTCTCATCAGGACATGCAACTCCCCACCACTCCCCAGAGTCCTGGACAAATGCAAAGAGGCTCTATGAACCTTGTCCTGTAGGGGAGATGTTTCAGCCCAGCCCAGCATTAAGAAACAGTGAATCGAGCGTAGTGACTTCATGCTCTACCTGGTGTATGTATGCGCAGAGTTGAAGAATTAGGAGCTTATCTGAGCTGAGCTCAACCCAGTGAGTCTAAGAAACCTTTAAAAACACATCAAAGCTCAGCACACACTGAGCAGAGAAAGGCAGCCTCAGCAGAAACCACTGTTTGCAGGTTCATGTGGACCGTAGAGTGTTTTTGTACCCACTCTGTGATCACAGGGTACGGCAGGAATGCTTTGGGTTGAACCAGAGATTTTGGCTCTGCTTACCCGAGGGCATCTTCTCTCCCAGTTCCTCGTCCATAGCAAAGAAAGCCAGCGATGAGGGGCCTCGCACAGGCTTGCACACTCTGCAGGGTGTTCTCATGCTGATTGATCGAGTTGCCTGACTCGCTACAGCAGGGCTGAAATTAAAGGCCATAGTAGACAAGCTTTAGGAAAAGAATTCATTGCTTACCTTCCTTTTTAGTCAACTCATGAACAGCCAACTGACTTTAAATGGCCCAAATGTATGCCATTCCTGCCTGCTTCTACGAACTCCATGTTACCTTACAACCCTTTCTTCCCTTTAAATCTAGAATGGTGCTTTGATTTTATGAAAGTGTAAAATTTCTTTCTGAAATAAGCAGCTATATGGTGTTGTGCGATACTGTGCTGGAAAGGGTATGGCTCTTCCACTGTCCCTAGCACAGAGGCAGCAGCAGGATGTTTTTGCCATGTGTTATTCACATTAAAGCTAACAATTTCCCCTTGGTTCTCTTGGATATAGTTTAATTATCGTATATGTACCTGCATCCTTAACACACTTTATACCTCAAGATCCTGAACTGATCTGCAAACTAAATGACTGCATTTTCAAGTTGCAAATGGGGAAGTTCAGGGACAGATTTTACAGCCCTTACATGCATAGATCCACACTCATGTGTGAGAGAAATTTGGCCACAGTCCCAGCTAGGGACTGTGCCACAGATTCCTCATTTTTAAGATTTCCAGAGAACTGGTGGGGTAGTGAGAGGTCTGTGGTCTTTCATTTTGTGATGGTTCATTGGAAGCTCAAGTTTAGTCCATTCTGATTCTGGAGCCTGCTAGTTACGGGATTTTAAGATGAAAAAATAAAATTCTTGCATGTTCAGTCTTGATGTTGGTTCCTGAAGAAGTGCAGGAAGGGGTTGTTTGTTGTAAGGGTGCTGGAAATACTGATTACAGCATGTCCTGCACCCATGCTATGCATAAGATGACAGGGATTTTCAATCCTTGGTTGAGAAAGTACAGTAGGGAAGTCAAGGAAGGCAACAGGACTCAGCTATCCAGCATGCTGACTTTTTAATCTACATCCAAAATAGAACCAAAAAGAGCTCACACAATGCCTACTTCAGCAGTGCCTGGAAGGGCACTTTCCAGGAGCACCGATGCTCATGACACTTGGCTGTGACCTGCGGAAGCAAGACTCTACAACCGTGGAGTTGTAAAGTAGGTATGTTTATTCAGCACTGGGCGCATGGCGGATCGCTCCACCACAAACATGCGCGCCTTCCGCGGCTTTTCGCCTTGCTTGTATGCTACATATTGGTGAGACGCCTATACATATTCACAGCCAATCCCCGCCTACCCCCGCTTCGTATTACAACGAGGTTTCTTCCCACTTGCATCTGCGCAGTAAACTTTAACAGGTCCGGGCGGTGGTCGCAGGGTCCTGGGCAGTGGCCGCAGGGATGAAGTATCTCCTCTTCCTCGCTGATGAACTTTTCACCCCAAAGCTCTGCGCAGCCTCTGTAGTTCTCTGACATGTCTCTACATGCCTCTTCGACTGCTGGGGTATTGTTAAAGCTCTGATAAGGAAGCACTCTTACCTGACATGTCTCTACATACCTCTTCAACTATGGCTAATTCCTTAATTATGATCTATTCCCCATTTCAGCTGCACTTCCAGCATCACAACAGAATTGACTCCAAAAGATTCCTGATGTGACCAAGTGGGGACTAGGGCTGAGACTGCTCACCCTGAGCCTCACAACCTTGTGATTTATTAAAATACCTAGAGTTTCTTCTACTAGAAGCATAGTATGGATATCGACAGGACAGCTTGCCAGTCCATTACTATAATTTAACATCAAGATGCACTTTTTGGGGGCTGATTTCCAAAATACTACAAGGGGACAAGTCTATTATTGCTCCGATGACTGGCAACCACATGACTTCTGCATCTCTGACAAGAAACACCATGTGACTACAGTCGTGCTGTGCTTGCTGCTCTGGCCTGGTCGTAGGAAAGAAACCTAAGCCCACAGACACCTTCCCAGCCCCCTCTCCTGAGGGTTTTGCTGCCTGTATGTTGCTAATTAAGAGTGAAAGACAAATGGCAGTGGTTTTATACAAGGCAGTAGCATCCCCTGAGGTAATGGCTGTTCCTTTTCAGCCTCTACCAGCAGCGAAAGGAATTGATACCATTTCAACATCACAGCATCACCAGCCAATTTGGCTCTTGCAACTCCCCGGCCAGTGCCATGGCAGCAGCCACTCTCTTACACAAGCAAGAGTAGGCTTCTCTCTTCTGCAAGGGGCTTCCCCTCCTGTCCACTGCTCCCAGAAAATTCCCCAGAATTGCCACTTACATGACAGGAATAATTTGAGTTTTCTCTCTTTAAGATTCACAGCATGCCATACTTACGAAGGACTCGCCCAACAGCACTAGTTATTATATGACTGCTGAGTTTCTCAAAAAAAAAAACTGGGAAAGAAAAGATGACAAAAACAGAAAAGAAAAAAAAAAAAAAAAAAGAGCAGCACATCCACACAGATTTTTAATCCCCCTCTCTGAAGTGTGGCTCCAGTAACACCATGGAATTGGTGCAGCACAGACCCAGCGGATAACCAGTGCTTCCCTTTTGAAACACCAGCAGGTTAACTAATTAAAGTAACTGAAATAAATATTTGAAGTCTAGGTTATAGTGATAGCAGCTGGGGGCCAGGATCCAAAGAAAACCTTTCCTCTTCCCATCACCCTGCAAAGCACAGTGTCTGATGGCCAGGCTACCCGTGCCTCAGCCCTCCTGCATCCCCCCCTGCACTTCCCTTCTTCCCGAAGGGGATGAGAGGATGCCTCAGGGGAGGATGAGGAGGGACTGGCTGCAGCCAGGCAACTGCTTCCCGTGCTGCTATGGGAAGAGTCAAGGTGCAGAGAACTCTAGCAGCTGGCTGTAGGGGAGAGATGCTGCATGCTGTTGGTGGCAAACTCTGCTCTGCAGGATGAGCAGTAGCACCAGAGCACTTAGAGTAGAGCATAGTATCCTAAAAGCACCACTGGAGTGACTCTGGGGACCCACAGCCCACTTGAAAGCATGCAGCTGAGGCAAGAGATAAGTGATGTTTATACTGTTGAAGGATTCTTCTCTGGCCTTGGGATCCTGAATAAATAAGGAGTCAGGGCAAATAAAGAGGTCACCAGTTGATAATATATGAACAGGAACTTCCAGACAGTGATTTGTACAGACTCTGGTATATTTGCCTATGCAAAAATACAGTCACAAGCACATGCAGCTGTCCGTTCTCCTAAACACACCTCACCTGGGCATTTTGCTCCAGTTTGCTTTAGAAGTGTTTAAGTGAGTGTCTGTGGATGCCTCCCAAGATTCACGCAGCATCTTCTTAGCCAGTGGCCCTTAATCCTTCTCTGCTTTTGTGTGCAATGCTCAAGAAACTCAAGTACACCTGTCCAATTAGTATCGAGGTGCAGGATAAACAAAATCCCTGTTATTCTGGTAGTGTGGTAGCAAAGGCAGGAGAGCAGGGCGCTGGTGTGAACAGTTAGGATGCCAGGCTGCCTTTGCTTACAGGGAGGCTTTTCTAAGCTATCTTACTTGTGGCTGGTGAGGTTAACTGTTCAGAATGCCTTGATACAAAGAGGTCTCCAGTCCACAGCCCGTCCTTTGGCATGGAGGGTTACATTCATGGAGGGTTACACCTGACCTTAGCTGCACAGCATGACTGCCTGTTTGCAGACGGCCATGCCTGCAAAGCAGCTGCACGCCTTGGTTTGAAGCAACAACCTTTCACTCTTTATCCTCTCACCTGTAGCTGCCAGCTCAGCTCTGCCAGACCCACAGCAGGGTGAGGATGTGCTCTGTGTCCTCCTCAGCAGCTTTCATACGGAGAGGATGCACCTCCTCATACAGAGTAGGGACCACCTGATGCAGGAGGTTTAAACACAACATGGAAAATCAAACAAATATACTGTCTCCTCTTGGCATTGACTTAAAATTATTGCCTCCTTTCCAGCTCATTGGCACTGCAGGAACCTCCCACCCTGCACATCTCTGGTTGCAATTATCACACTAGGAGAACCGGATCATTCTTTCACTGTAATCCCTCCTTGGAAACCAAAAGAGGTATCTTTCTAAAGTTGATGAAAATGGCAAACATCCTCCATTCCCTGCTCATTTCCTACCCCACTTCACTCTCCAGCCACTGAAGCATGAATGGTGCATCAGAGGAACTGCAGCCTGTTCTTAAAACACTCTGTCTCACTCATTGCTTTCTGCAAGACTGGCCCCAATTACTTTCACCTTAATTTTTCATAGTGCTAACAATAATCCTACTCCTCTACCATAATTTGGACGTGTAGGATCATATTTCTTCACAGTCACTTAATTTATTTTCTTTCACCAGTTTTTTGGTACTGCCTGCTTGGCCCATGCTTTCTTAATATATTTTATATTTAACGCCATGTTGATGTTTGTCTTTCATGCATTTAACACCTTAATTGTCCCTATAAGTATTACAGGAGCCTTCTCTCTTTTATCTTATTTTTCACTTCCTCTAAGAAGAGGCACTTCAGCTCCTGTGCTTGTGCTGATACTGTCTTGCAAGGTGCCTCTCTCATATCTCTGATGCTCTCTTCCTTTACTTGCTCACCATTAACTCCTCAACTGCTTGTGGCTTGATCCTATCTCCAAATCACATAAATCTTTCCACGTGTTGTTTTTATGCCGGCCTTCTCATCACCCCTTCAGCTGTGAACATTGCTTTCTGAAGCTGCAGTCTCCTCGGCAGTGCCTCCCCTGCCCCATGCAGCACGGTGCCTCTTGCCCCAACTCTCCCTGCCAGGCTGGCTTCACTGCTTGCTCTTGGCCCATTTCAACCTCAGAATGGCCCCATTTCCATCTGGGCATGGGCAGAATCACCAACAAAATTTCTGTCAATGACATAGGCTAAATCCCTCTCTAGTGTGAAGCAGTGACTCTCCAGGCTCAGCAGGCACAGGCGTGGGCACTGTCAGAGCCAGCTCAGAAGCTCGGCATCCTTCGAGCTCATCCTCTCCTCCTGTTTCCCACAGTCATACAACTGATGCATGCTTCAGGCCAAGTCCTCTCACAAGCAGGATGGCAGCAAAGACAGCACACCCTTTTAGAGAGACTTGCGTGGAGACAGCACCAAAGCAAGGAAAGAGATCATGCTCATCCTGTGAGCCATCACCACCCATTCCTGGGATCCCTTTAAGATCTGCACAGTGGTTCATCCCGAGTTGGGGACTGACATTCAAAGGAAGATCTCCTGATGAGGAGATGGCTTGTGAGTCCAAAAGGAGGAGGGAAGAGAGCAGTGATGGGGATCCAAGTGTTGCAGGAGATGTGAGACCATGCAGCACTTCCAGCACCAAGCAGATGCTCCCCACCGACCCTCCCAACATGTCTGCACAAGCACAGAACACCCAGGGACAAGATTTCCCCTCAAAAGGTAGTGCTGTGACTACCTTTCTAATTAAAACAGAGGGGCAGAAGATCTGCCCTTGCAGCCTGCTCAACTCAAAGCACAGGGAACAGAGCTCTCCCTTGTCATGCATCCTCCATCACCTTTATTTGCTTAGAAATCCCCTAGGCCAGAGAAGAAGAAAATACTTCTGAACACTTAACAAGAAAAAAGCTCAGACCAAGTCTGGCTACTCCAGTTTGCAAGCATATCCGTAAGGGTGTCCTTCCACCCGCAAAGCCCGCAGACCTGCCACAGGAGCGGTCTGTCCTGCTGGGTGCGCAACACCCAATCGCTTGATGCTGGGGTGTGCAGGATCCAGCCCAAGCTCTACCCCTCAACATAGCTGATGCAGATGAGACTTTGTTCATGGTAACTGTCCTCTCCACCCACTCTGGAGCTTTATCCTTCCATCTGTTGCCGTACAGATACCAACTGCAAATCCACAAACACCACAGCTCTTAACAGGAGTTATCCCCAGTCCCTCTCAGCCCACATCTCCTACATCTCTTGTTTTCTAAGACATGGCTTCAAAATAGGATGTGACCTGAGAGCTGCTTACATAGGGTGTGAAAAGGGGAAGCTGTAATTGAGAAAAAATCTCAAGGAAATGGGATTCACAAGGGAGGATGATTTCTACATTACCTACACTTACACAGGAAGAAAAGACTCATTATTAGATAAGAACTGTTAATTTTCTCAATAGCCAACTGAGCTGGAAAAAAAGATACAGCCTTTTACTGCTTCCTGTTTTCAGGGTGGCAGGGTGCACCCTCTCTGTCTTCCAGCAGGAGATTCAGCCCCTAGTTTACTGCAGGGGGTGGTGAAGGCAAATGTCACCAAGGGGAAGATGTCCAGCCAGCAGCCTTTGCCACACAGCAGTGGGATGAACACCAGAGCCCCCTCCACGCATGCATTTGGAAGGAGGAAGCTGGCCTTAACAGCACCTGCCTTGAAAGAAAAGTCAAGCTTTTCTCAAGTCTTCTGTAAATGTGTTGGCAAAAGGTCACCTGCAGTCCTTGGCTTTATTTCCTCGTGCATGTGCATTTACTCACAGGAGCTCAGCAAAAAGGCCGGGGTTAGCAAAATCCATATGTATGGATTTATAGAAGGGGGCTATTGTTTGCATTCCCATCTGTGCGGGGTTTGGATTGCAAAGGCTGGAAGGCTCCAGCTGAAAGGTGGTTCAGGTTTAGAGGAGCTGTTGATATTTCAGTGGCAGCAGTCTGAAAGGAACATGCACATCTTTCCCTATATTATAACAACGACTCATCCTAACCCATTGCAAAGTCCTTCCTGGTCACTGTGATGCTGCATGATACCAAAGGTGCAGGTCTAAACACAAAAGATGGAAACAGTTGGGAAAAGCAAAGGTGGCAGGTGGATAATGTGGAAGAGAGCAGCTATAAAATCTCATCATCTACCTCAGCCTCCCCAAAATACTTGTGACAGCTGGAAGCGATCCAAGCAAAAACTTCAGTTTTTCTAGGAGGCAGATGGAACCTGAAAGTGAAGGTGAATAAAAGCCACTTTTTAAATTTAATACCGCTAAATCAGAGGCAGTAGGTCTGTTCAGAAGTAGAGAACAGTAAGCAGGTTGTACTGTGCCATGTGGACTTTAAAGATACTGCATTCATAGATTAAACTTTGAAAAATTTAAGAGAAACAAAAAGGGCAGGAAAATTGTCAAGCAGCCTTTATATGCAGCACAGAGACAGTCAAATTAAACATGCTCTTTGGGAGGACAGGAGAATCCTTCACTCTGGTTGTAATGGGCTCAGAAATTTAAAAGGGATGAAGAGATTGCCAGAGTATTTCTCCTCGAATATAGAAAACCAGAGCTGGAAGAGGGCGGCATCCACAGCACGTGAATGAGAGGGACTGCAGGTCTGGATAGGAAAGCAGGGTGATGTCACAGCAGACCAGCATAGAAATCACAGGAACATGCCAAAATAGGGCAGAAATAGGGACATCAGTGGAAGTGCTTCTTGAAAAATCCACACCAAACAAAAAGGCAGGATATGGTCAGAAGGAGCGTGCAGATGGTGGGAATAAACACAGGCCAGGGCAGAACCTACCTCTGGGCAGAGCTTCAAAGTTTGCAAGTGGCAGGGCTGATTTGCAGAAACATGAAACAAAATAAAGAATTTTGCTGTGGAAAAATAAATCACACGTACACAGTGCAAAGGGAAGAAGAGTCTGGTAGCACTCTATGTGGGGAGGGGTGAATGGGTAGGGGGGTTTCAACAACAAGCAAAGGAGATTTCCTTATGAGATTTGCTGAAGGAACAGTTGCCTCCTTTGACTAGGTCTCTGCCCTGAGCAATGCACAGCACGGATGTGGTGAGGGGAGGGGAGACAATGCCAAGGTGCGCTGGACCCCACTCAGCCACCCTTAGACTACATGGAGGGGCGATAGCTTCAGCTGATGCCGACTGAGCTGGAGTCAAAGGGAGCTCCGGACAGAGCGTGTGTCACCGAGGAGATGCCACTGACAGCCCCTCGCTCAGTGCGGGCTGTCCCAGGCGGTCAGTGCAGGTGCCACTTCTCAGGTCTCCTCAGTGACAGCAAGAGGTTGTGAGACTCTGACCAGCCTGCCCAATACGCACACCCCCGAGTCTCTCTGGTGGCTAGACATAACCTGAGGGAACGGTTAATGTAATCAGCTCAAAGGAAAGTGAGAAAGACAACAGAGTAGGTTCCTTTTCTACAGAAAATAAAAGAATGGCACCCTTTGCCTATGTCTAGAGCTAAACAAGTATGCAAACCAGACACATTTCCCCATGCTCAGAATAAGAGGTCTATTTGGTGATGGGGTGGATGCCAGACCATTTTCTACACTGGAAGCTTCAGCTGACTTCCTCCAGGGGTAAAACCAACCTACCTCACCCCAGCTGAACTCTCCATGCTCTTAGGAAGGCACTGCTTTAGGAAACAGCCATTTGGACAGCCCCCTGAGCCAGTTCACAGGTAGCTACAATGGACACCAAAAGTTCACATGAATAATATACCGAAGTACTGATAGGCAATAAACATATATATAATATATATATATATAATAACCAAACATTATAGGACATAACCAAAACCTCATAAGGTTTATGAAAGACTGCTTCTAGATTAAAACACAACAGCAGCATCTTAACAACCTTCTTAGAGAACAGAGTAACTGAGCTGTGGCTGGGGGTAAATTCCCATCTATTGCAAGGAGTTAACAGTAGGCCTCCACCTTCAAAACCAGATTCAGTGGGAACAGAAAGTTTTGTCATGAAATGCAACATCCCTGGTCTCTGCTGCAACAGCTAATTTTCTGGCTTCCCCACATGAAGAGGGGGGAATGTTCCAGGGGACAGTCTCAGGAAAGCATGTTCCCAATTCAGGAGCAAGAGAGCCTGTGGAGTAGCCAATAGGTCAGACAGCCCAAACGGAGAGGATGGAGCTGAGCAATACTGAAACCAAAATATACCAAAGGCTTACCACATTCTGCAACTGACTGTGAAGGTGGCTGAACCACTGACTTTTGCTGCCTGCCTTTGTAAGGGGAAAAAAGCAGGAGGGTTTCTGTACTTGAGGCTGGGCTACCATGCAGCAGCCTCAGGATGTGCTGATGTAGAGGAGCTGCAGCTGAGGCAGGTTCCTGCCCACACTCCTTTCCCACCTCTTGTTAGCAGCATTTCCTTACCCACCTGTTATTAAAATCTCACCATACATAAGGTCTCTACCATATCCCTGTTATTAGCCCTCAGGGCTAATTTGTGCTGCCCTCCGATACTAGCAATGGAAAATATGATTCAGGTGTTGCTGGGTTCATGTTCTGCTCAGGACCAACTGCAAAGAACAAACTGAATATGCAGACGGTGGGAATAAAAACAAACACTATCAGAACAGTGTAGGAAACAGCAAGAATAGTAACGAACAAATACAGAGAAGCTGGGTGAAATAATGACTGAGAAAGAAGAATATTTCTTTAGGGCAGTGAATGTGGTCAATGCTCTTCTTTGATAAGCATATACAAAACCTCCCTACAGATAACAGAGCTTCTGTGAGAAGGAGGAGAGCAAGAGCCCATGGACCCACACAACTAAGGAGACCCATGTGTCCTGTGTGAGGTGACAGGGCTCTGCTGAGGGAAGAGAGCCACTATGGTTAATTTAGTTGTATTTATTCCACTTCAGAAAGCAGGTAATCTCAGTCTTGGATAAATGCTTGGCTGAAGTAATGGCCTTGGGGCTAAACTTACTCTCCATTTCAGAGCATTCGAAACATTCTGCATTTTCGAGTTGTTACAGTGCAGCCAGAGCACGCTGTCCCGAAGGGAAAGGCTATTATAATACTTTGCACTTGTGAACTGGAAAATGCTATTAAGGTAGAAAATTCTTTGCCAGGATGGTGGCAGGGTCTAGTGGGGAAAGGTCATCATGTTTTTAATTGAATCATAAGAACACACGCTGCATGAGCAGCAATCACCGAGGGACACGTGTAAGCCAAAACATCTTGCTAACATTTTTTTTTTCCTCTCCGTCTTTCTTTTTGTTTTGCTAAATATTTTTTTACTGAGAATAAAGTAGGTCAATGTCAATGTAGCTTCTGGAATGTGCAGACACAGCTGAAGGTTGGTGCTTTTGTGAAGAAGAAAGAAGTTTGAAGACAGGAATAAATGAGACAGTTGAGGCCAATCCTTGAAGATAACAGGAACAAGGACGGGACAAAATAAAACAAACCTTATCAAGACACAACAGCTGCACAGCACCTCCTAAACGGACCTTTGTGAGTATGTCTGAGCACTGAGGTCAACCATCAGACACAGTGAGGAAGACTAGCAACAACCCCTCAAGACCACCATCCAGCAAGAAAGCACATGCATAGTTAGGATGTAGATACTGTAATTAGTTCCAGGAAATCTAATGCATATGTAACTCATTTCTCAGAAAAGTTATGAATATGTATAATCTCACTGTATATTAGCTGCCGCTTATAGAGCTGGGGCATGCTCACCTTTGTGAAGCTATTTGTGTGTGCGCCCAGCACTGCGATAACGAATGCCTGCTCTCTGAATCCTCACGAGTTCCTCTGCTGGCTGTTACGGTAACGTATGCAGAGATACTGCTTCCCTATATTTCAGAACAAATATAACAAAATAACCAAGATGTGAAGTTAATTATTTTCAAAGGTATCAGAAAAGGCACTGCACACTAAGGGGAAGGTGAGAGATGAACAAAACCCAGAAACAAAAGCGAGAGATGACAAAGCCGCTGAGTACAAAAGTGCACTGATTATCTCCGGCAAACACATGCTGCCATTTGCAGGCTCATCACAAACCCAAACAGCAAAGCTGTAAGCAATTATTTGTGGTTCAGCTGGATAAAAATATTTGCAGAGAGCAAGCCAAGAAACAACAAACAAACAAGCTGTGGGGCTCAGGGGCCAGATTCTGCCCTGTGCCACTGCACACACCCCAGAAACCCAGTGGGGACAGCGATGGGACCAGTGTCACCTGCCCATGCTGATGCCCGCTTGAGCGAGTGAAACCTTTGTTTTTGGAAGGCAGCTCAATGCTGCACAGTCCTGTGGTGCAGGTGACATTTCAGCACCCACGTGCCACCAGTGGTCCCCTCCAAAGCCACTGACAGGAAGTCTGCTCAAGAGTTTCCCTGCTGAGAGAGCTGGCGTGCTGGGAAGGAGCCCAGGGTTGGCAGGCACTGGTGCTCTGCCCTGCCTTGGGAAAATGAGGCAATGCCACAAGTACTCATTCCTGCCTCAAGTCAGCAGTCTTCATCAGGCACAGGAATGGCTTTTGCCATGATAGGAATTAAATTACACTTTTTAGCTGAAACACTTGTAAGATCAGCATAGGCCCATTGCAGTCCCAGATGGCAGGTACTGGGGTCTTTCCCATGATGAATAGCTGAATCATACCTCATTTTAATTCTTTGAATTTCCTTAACCTTTCCTATTTGGCTGTGGGGAAGAAAAAGGTGCTTTCTTGCTCCTATTCTCCTGCCAAAGGGACTCTCTGATGTCCCCATCTCCATCAGTGAGCCAGCAGCATGCTTCACATGCAGAGCCTCAAGAATGCAAGCACATGAAAAGTAAAAAACTAAAGTATTGGGAGGAATTTTCCATGAGGTGGAAAAGTGTATCTGCCTGGGAAAAAAAAAGAAACAGCTTAGATCCTTTTTGTTTTCTCTTTTCTATTCAGAGAACTTCTGTGTCATCTGAGAAGAGACACAGCAGGGAGCTGCTACTTGCTTTGCCAAAGCAATGAGAAGGAAAAGTCTCTGTTAAAGACACCACCCTCGCAGGGATTATAAATACAAAAGGATTTATCCAGTTGAGCCTAATCCACAGAAAACACTGCAGAGAAGAGCAGGAGAAAGGGGAGCGCCTGGCTGTGGACAACAGGCCAGGCAGGGACATATGAATCGTGTTAGAAACTTATAAAGGAGCACGAGGAAATGTGTTTTAATATAGAAGTGCTTTCACTCCTACCTGCCTGTCTAGCTGCTTGGCTTTTGCTGGAGGAGACTCTAATGATGCCAAGGTGGCAGGATCTCAGCCCAGCTTGATGGGGCACCCTGAGGCTCATGGTTGAGGCACCCATCCTACCAGGGGAGACAGCTGTGGGGCACAGCAGGAGTCTGTGTGCAAGAGCAGGAGGGCTCAGGACATCGGGTTTGCCTCTGGGTTTGGTGTCCAGGGATCCAATCCCACAGGATTTCCATGTGGGCACAGGTACTCAGCTATCTCAAGCCCAGATGAGCAGCACTGAGGGTCTCATGGCTGCTGTGCACCCAGAGCAGAGGGTTCCTGGCCCAGCTGCAACCGAGCACCAGCTCAGGAGCACCGACACAAACCACTTGTGTTTTGCATGTGGATTTCTAAAGGTTTTTTTAAAACATCAGGTCTGCTGCAGAAACAAGCATTTCCTCTTCCCGGGCTGAGTTGTAAGCACGAGGCAGGAAGCTCTAGCCCAAGATACTGACCACAGCCCAGTGCAATGAGTACATCATACCCATACCCCGTCCTCCAAAGTTCCTTGGCATGTGTGCAGTGACTGTGTTGAGGCCCCCAGTCTGCTCTTGGCTGCCAGATCCACTTCCCCGGCTCGCACCAAAACCTCCTGGCAGACATGAGGCAAGGTGCTACAGCCCAAGTGTGAGTGGAGGCTGCTGGGTCAGGCGGCTGCCTCCCGGGCTGCCAGATGGAAAGGTGCTTTCCAAAGCGAGAAACGTATAAAATATTTGTGATAGCTGAGAGGGAACCAGCATTGTTTTTCAGATAGAAGAGAGGAAAAGTCTGCAGCAGAGGCAAAGTCATTTGATTCCAGAAAAAAACCCAGCAATTTACTGCTAAAACCAGTCACAGGGTGGTTTTGGCTGTTCAAGTCAGGTGAACAAGCACTTATAAAAATGAATAATTGAAGACATCATAAGCTTTTTATTAGCCCTACAACAACCATAAACAGCTTCTGCTAAGCACAAAGAAACATCCTGTTGAAAGTGTCATGGATGCATCATTCTCTGTGACTTCCCAAAGAGCACTTTATGATGATTTATACCGTGAAATGCCCAAAGTAAAAACATGTAGTAATAATTTTTATCAGATTTACAGTTTCTTGATGAAATATGCATCACTCAGATTCCACAGTGATATTTCATTCTGTAGACAATGTAAGATTCATAATGCCTTTAATTAATCATGTCCTCATTAGTGATTAGATTTTGTAAATGATGGGAGAAACAAGCAAACTGTTATCCCTTAGCACCTCACTGCTGTTTTAAAGCAAAGATTATTAAATTTGAGCACAGACCCGATGCAAAGTAGGCAGGGACCAGTTGCCTGGCCCAAGCATACAGCAACTCAGTCTCACTGGCAGTTGAATGACAGTCCCGGAGGGTCCTGCAGTGGGAAAACAGCTCCAAAATCCAGTAGGCCAGTGCCCAACCCGGTTGCCCCACTGCCCTGTATCCCATCCATCATTCTGCAAAAAGCAGGGAGTCAGCTAATACATGGCAGAGGTTGCCAAGGACGGTGGCTCTGGATCGATACTGCAGTGAATGGAAACACCATTATGGCCAAAAAATTATTCTTGTGCATTTGCATAATGCAAAGAAAAGTGTGTTGGGAGGGCATTATCTCACTCTCAGGCTCCTGATTTTCACCCCAGTGCTGGGGTGGACACAGACGTGCATGGCACTGGGCTATCACCAGGCAGTGCTTTCAAACACACCAGACGAGGGCCGTGATTTCCAGAGCCATGAGGAGCCCTGCCTGCACCCTGCCTGCACCCTGCCTGCCTAGGGCCATGTTTGGAGGAGCCAGGTGTGCCAGCACCCACACCCCTGCCTGTGGTGAGAGTAACTGTCCTGTTTGCAATGGGGGATAAAAGGAGGGAAGGGACAGAGAGATGGAAAGAAAATCCCCTTGTGAGGAGTCCTAAATCCCAACTGGCTGTTGTGAGGAGAGCTGGGGGTCACTCTGGAACCCCAGCAGCAGGAGGCCCAGCATCCTGTGGCCCCTTGCTGCCTGCAATGTGCACAGAGCCACTTGCCCCCACACAGCCTCTGCCAAACTGCTCGGGGTTACAGGGCTCCTTATGCCCCCTCCACTTTCCCATCAGACCCACAGCAAATATACTCTTCTGGTTTGTGTGGCTCCTCCAGACACCCCAGCAACACTGTAACCCCGAATCAAGAGCAGTGAGTACAGGGTTGAAACGAAGAGACATTTCCCGTGACTGGGAAGGGTGTCTGGGGAGGAGATGATGCCATTTCTGTCCCTCAGCAACCAAAAGTGATGAAAAATAGGGGGCTGGGGAGCAAACACTCCTTTAAAAAGTCTGGGAGAGTATGTAGACTGGGTGGCCCAGTTGAGCTGGGATTACCTCCACCACATTGCACAAACGCCACAAAGCTCCAAACAAATCCCAAAGTTTTTTTCTTCCATTCTGTTTTTAGCTGGCTAGGTTTGCAGCTCCCTTCCACCCTACAGCCCACATGCTGGTGGGGGAAAGAAAGGGCCTGGCTGGACCGAGCGGATGGGAACTGCAGGAGCATCTCTGCCAACAGTGCCACCAAGGGCAGGTGCCGTGCTGGCTGTCCAGGACACCTGGAGAAAACCACCACATGCCCTCCTGTTGCTCTCCAGCAGAGCGATGGCTCTTCGGGGGGATCACAGCAATCCCAGACCCCTGGACTCTGTGTGCTCGGGCAGGCCCGCAGTGACAGGGCGGTTAGCACCATCTATTGTCCAAACCTCACAGCCGAGGGGCCTGCCTGACTTGGATAATGAGGAGATTCATGTATGCAAAGGAAACGGCTCTTCTCCATGCCTGAATTATTCAGAAATACTCTCCTAATAAATAATGTATTTTCTTTGTAAAAATCCTTTTTCGATTAATGCAAGTAGGCTTCAGGGGGTTGCGTGATTATCAGCTGCAACCTCTCCTTCCTTGCCTGCATTGAGATGTTCATTTTAATGGGCAAGTAGAAATTTCATTAAACACCTCATTAATAGCTCAGCCTGTGGAGCAATGCTGAAGGGGAGGGCGGGCAGAGGTACGCTCTCAGGTGCCTCATCAGAAAGATGCGATCACTGCTGGGAACAAAATCTGGGGAGAAAGTTTTGGCAGGGGATGTTGCAGGGCAGTGCTCCACATACCAGATCACCGAGGTTGTTATTCTGTTCCCTGCCTGGCCTCTTCCCAGCCCAGAATGAGCCCCCAAACAAGACCAGCCTGTGCTAAAAGAAGCCAGTACCTGGCTCAGCTGTGACTTGGTGTGAGAGCGGAGTGGAGCTGGATGGAGTTGTGCATAACCTCCTACACAGGCCCTTGGCTGCATTTCCCTGGCGCAGCCCGAGGAGGCCAAAGCAGCACCCCAAACTTACAACGCAGAAACGAGCACCCTGGGAACAGCTATAACATTAATAAAAGGACCTTTGAGCAGTATTTACAGGGCCTTGTTTCCTTGAACAAATGTGTTTCAATGTCCCTTTCGGCATGAGAAACCTTGCTGTGCCAAGATCCCTTGCTGAGAGCCAAATGGGGATCCCTTGAGGCCAGAAAAGTTTATTTGCGATCACGGAGAAGAAAAACATGCTGTTGCTCAAGCCTGGCAAGAAGCTGTTCTGCCTGAGCTGCCCATTTCAAGGAAGAAAAGAGCCCATTTGTCCATGTGAAATGGGCTGAGAAATGGGTAACACTGCTGCAGAGAAGTGGACCAGATTCATGAGGCAAAGACAAAATGTCACCGGCGGCCCTCGTGGTCCTGCAGCCGGGGGAGGGCCAGGTCTCCCCCTGACCAGCCAAGCAGGGTGTGTCCCCTCCTGGCTGCTGGCTTCTGGTGGCACGTAAACCCTGGCTCAGCATCCCCACCATAGCGTGCTGCCATGGGGCTCCAGTCTCTTCCACTACCTGACCTGCGCTACCATCGCCTTGGTGAGCAACCCACCATGTGCAGCCCGGCGCGGCTTCCACATGGCCCCACAGAGCCTCCGACTCCTCTGCGGGCTGGCCTGACCTGCTCCACACCCACACAGCCCTCCTCGGCCACTGCTCACTGTGGTCAGCTCTGCCTGTCCCCAGTCCTAAGCCCCCTCCCTGCACTCACGCCGGAAAGTCCAGTGGGAACATCAGGGGTTATGATCTTGTAACCGGCATGGCTGCTCCACGTGCTGTGCCCACGGCCCTCGTGCCTCCCCACTGGCACCATGGGAGAAATGAATGGCCACAGCAGCCCGATGGCGCAGCAATAGGTGCACCCACCGTCCCGGCAGAGCGCACCGGAGCCGGGCCGCTGGCGAAGGTGCTGAGCAGCTCCCAGGGGCGCACAGGACCTGGCTGCCCCCCGCCAGCCTGCCCGCAGGGAGAGAGCTCCTCTTCCCCATTAATAATTAGCCCCTAGAGGGAAGTACAATGCTGTACGGGGAAGGGATTGGCAACACGAGGATGCACGGGATCAGGGAAATCCGCAGTTTGGGACTAGGGTCCTTGCTGATGGCAGCACTGGCACTCAAGGCCATTTTACTGCTTTTTCTATGGAGTTGGCTCCTCAGCGCTCGCCACCATCTGGTGCCCGATGCAGAGGCCCGTGGGGCAACGGCGGGGCCAGGCACAGGGTCTGTCGGGCAGCACGAGCGGACTCGGCCAGGCTGAAGCAGAGGGCTGAGCCGGTTCGGCCGGGGCTGCCAGCAGTGCCCGGGGACAGAGCCAGCAGCATCCCTGGCACGGAGGCTGTGGTCCCTCTGCTGCGCACAGCCTTGGGCAGCACCGGAATAGCACGTAACAGCCTGTCAGCCAGCCCACTAAATGGCGTACACAGTTGTTGCCATTTTTAGCAAAGTGGGGAATGTGCGTTGTTTCTGGGACGTGCGGTATCCAGGGCCAGTGGAAAGACGAGGGAAGGGCCAGGCGTCCCGGAGGGACAGAGAGCTAGGGCAGGGCAGGGAGCAGGTCCCGGCAGAGGGGCCCCAGCCCCGGGAGGGCACAGCAGCCTCGGGAAGGGACAACCAGGGGGACAAGCGTTCCCATGGGCTGGGCTCCACGGTGGCGCTGGCTCGGCCCTGCTGCGGGAGGACAACGGCAGCAGCTGGGGGCTCCTTCCCCGGCCCCCAAGGCATGGATGCTGCCCACGGGGCCAGGCTGGCCTGGGCAGCCACTGACCTCCTCCTGAGGCAGCCATCCCAAGCTCCCGGCGGCCAAAGTGGCTTTTCGCCCCTCAAATCACACCAGCCTCCTGCTCTCTTTTATTCCTGTCTACAGATGGCTAAATATAACTTTCTGCTTATTTTTAATACTTGGTGAAACCCGCGATGCACAATCCATCAGGTCGGTTTTGTATTTTTCATATTTGCGGACTTGCATCAGATTCAAGAGAGAAAACAAGGTCAGGCTCAGCACAAAGTCTGTGGCCGAGTTAGGTACAGGCAGCACGTCCCGCACCGGAGATCTGGTGACCGCGGTGCAAAGTGGAGAAAGTCTTGCAGGACTTGTGGACAGCAGCTTTCTCTGTGCCAAAAAGACCCCGCAGCCCCAGCCAGAACTGCCGAGCACCGCAGCTGTGGGCACTGCTGGTCCAGTCCACGCTTCCTGGCAGGTTTTGCTTGTCACCAGGCAGAGCAAAGGCCATTTTAAATGTTTTCCTATCATGCAGCCAGAAGTCGCTCACTGGATTGTACAATATCTCCCTCTGCAGTGGGAACAGGAGCCAGCACCAACCTGCAAACCACGTGTGTAAGACAACATAACCACAAGCAAGTGCATCAGGGATTGTATCAGCTGGTTGTACCCCCAGAGAGGAACTTCCACCCCTCTTCTGGGAGGCAGGGATAACGTTTGGGAGGTTGCGTGATGGATCACTGAGAGACTTATCACCGTGTCGTCTTCCTAACAACTGTTTTGAAAGGCCACGAGGTAATTGCAGCACTACCTATTAAGCATGTCAGGTGCAATTTTCAAATCCTGGCAGCCTCATAAATGCCCCAATCATGCATTTTGGGGTTCAAGACGAGAGTTGGCAGGGAAAACAGCCTTGTTTAGCTCACATCCCGGGCACTGGCAGGCAAAAACCTCTCGTCCCCACTGCAACAAAAGTTCCTCTCTCCAAGATCCTGCTCCTCCATTCATTGCTCAGGAGACAAGACTTGGACAGAAACATCGGCATCACACACACACAAACACACACGCGCGGCTCTTGCAAATCACATTTATAGGAAAACAACGGATCCAGCCACATCTCTGTCATATTTTACTGGAGATGCAATGCGGGATTGTTTTAAGTCTCAACACTGCATGGAAAAAAACATCATCCAAAGAAAAAAAAAAATCAAATTTCTCAAATGTTGAACACTACGGGCTTGACCAAAATAAGGCAGGCAGCGAGCAGCCATCCTGCGGCTCCTCCCTTCCGCACCCGTCTCCTCAGGACTCTGAAATTCACCCTTGCTGACTCTCAGCACTACATATTAGAAACTCTTTCTCTGGTTATTTATACATCCTTTTAGCCCTTCCGGACAGCCAGGTCTTTACAACAACTCAGTAATTCGGGATACTGTCCTGCTGACCTTCACTTGGATGAGTTTCCCCTCTCCCAGCAACAGCAGCTCCCTGTAACCAGCTCCCCATGCCTGGTTCCAACCACACACATCACAGTGGTTTTCCTGGTCCGATTTTGTGAGCCTAGGTTTGCCAAGGTCCCATCTAACTAACCTTGAACTGCCCCAGAGCAGCTGGATAGGAAAGCCTCTGCTCTCCAAGGTTCAGCCTCCATTTTGGAAGGAAAGAGACACAGGGAAATAAAGACTTTCTTTTGACCTAAAGCCAAACTGTGTGATAGGTTGAAAGCCATCCATATGGCTGAAATTAATCCAGTGATTTACAATAGCGCTGGCACAAGCTTGGTTGGCTTAAGACAAACCTCTTGGCCCAGCGCTGCCCTTCCCCTCGGGCAGCTTTGCCCTTCTTTGGTGCAGCAGCAGCCTCCAGGCAGGAACAGCTCCTGCCGTTAAAAGGAGAAGCCAAAACTTCTCCCACAGTAATTCATTTACTAACATGCTGAAAAAGCACCATTTGAGTGCTTTAATGTAAGGCTCTAGACACACTTTCTCCAGCAGCTGCTGACGACGTTGCCCAGTTTACACAGAGCAGCTGCCCGTGCTGTACAAGCCCAGCCCTGGACGAGCGGGCTTTCACATGGGCTTCTCCTTCAGTTCCTATCAAATTCCCAAACCCACCTTTTTCCCCGTTAAGGCTATCTTTGCAAGATATCCCAGTGTGACCGGATTGTATAAGTGGTCCAAAACATAAGGGATGGCCAGGAAAAATTGATGGGAAAACCCAACTTTGAGGTCAGCATGCGCAATAGCAAATGGAAAATGCAGTGTCTGAGCTGACAGCTCCCCGTGCCCTTAGGGATAGCGATGTGGTAGCCGGACTTCATTTCTGAGGAGACTGCAGCAAGCCAACTCGGACTCAAAGCAGCTGGTAAGCATGATCTTTTTTTTCCAATTCCTAAATTCAGGATTTTCTCCTCTATTGGGCTGAATCAGACAGACAGAACTTTTCTGTTCACAAGACGTTTCCTTTAAGAAAGGAAAGGGAGTTATTCTCAGAATAGCCAGCGAGTAAGTTAAACCAAGAATAGCCGATCTCCCTTAGGTTCGTACCCTCGTTTTTGGAAACACTATTTCGAGATCAAAACTCCTAAATCAAAAGTAGTCAGGAACAACAGTGAAAAACCACATGGCTATAACTGCACTGGCACCTTTCAATTCACCTCCTTCCTCAAAGACTCCTGGGAGTCTTTGGTTTGCCCCAAGTCTCCCTGGGTCATATCAGCTCCTTGCCAGAAACCTGCACCACCCAGATTTGAGGTGCGAGCTCCCTGGACCAAGTCACCCTGGAATGTCAGCAAAAACTAGGTTACAAGGAATTACAAAAAGGAAAAATGACCAACATAAGCCAAACCCCTGGTTAATACCCTTTGAAGAAAATACTGGAGTTGCAAAACAAACGGATTGGTTGTTGTGTGTTTTGCGCAAAATGGTGTGGGCTTTTTAAATAGATATATAAATATAAATACATCATATTTATACAGTGGTATGTGAAATTTAAACTTTGAATCACGGTCTGAATCACTGTGTAGCACTTATGAACGGCATTGTTCTTATGCATGGTATGCTGATTTCTGCTGATAAATGAATAAGCTTCCTATAATGCATATGAGCTTTTAATATAATAGCTGCCAAGGGAATAACTGAAAGCCACCAAGAGGAATTAGTTCATCTCCTACTTGTCTGAAAGGTACAACTGATATTCAAATAGAGCACGTTATTTCATGTTACACTGCCGAGCATCTGATGGGAAGACAAAAACAAACGGGAAAGAGGTAGTAACGGGATGTCATACCTAAACCAGAGTTTAAACTCAGAGCTAGCAGACATTGCTTAAAACTTTCCTTTGTAAGACATACTTATGCCAGAGAATTACTTTGCTCCTCAAACAAGCAAACTGCCTGTGCCCGAGTCAAACTGTATCAGAAAAAGTATTTTTTAATTTCATATCTCAACCCGTTTCTTAGGACAATGACAAAACTCCACTGTGTAATGCACCTGCAGCGAAGAGCTGCCCAGGGATGCAATGGGATGGGCATGGCCTTGAGCCCTTCAGAGCAACCTGGATGGGCAGAGGCCAGGAAAGCTCCCTGCAGCCCGGCTGTGGGCTGCCTCAAACTTGCACTGCTTTTGACCTTACGGGAGGGTTTTATTTTGCACTGGCAGACAACCGGACTCTGGGGCACACGTCGCTAAAATTTTAATGATATCTGAGTTCTGGGCAGCATATGGCAACTGGCACTAACCTCAACAAAATCACCAAAACACAGCTCAAGAAACGCAATTTTGAGGTAGATTTTTATTGAGCACTAGCATGTTTTCACACAGTTAGGTGTCCCCAGACAGCCCGTGCTCATCTGGGAGGGGTGCGTGCATGTAGCTACACCAGAGGTGACCCGGGCTGAGGGACAGGGCTCCCTCTGCTTACTGCCCTCCCCTGGGACGTGGCAAACTGGCCACGTTGCCATGTGCCAAACAGGCACAGCCTCGCTTGCCAAACCAAGACACGTTTACGATTTATAGACATCTGTTTCACTGGTCCACCCTGGTTCATGACAATGGCTACATCCCTTGCTGCAAAGAGGCATTTGCACCCCCAGCCTCCCTGCTGGTGGTGGGGGTGAGGAGCAGAAAAGCCTTGCCTCTGTGTGAGCACTGCTCAGCAACAGCTAAAACATCCGTGTGTTATCAACACTGTTTCCAGCACAGATCCAAAACACAGCCCCATACCAGCTACTGTGAGGAAAATTAACTCTACCACCACCGAAACAGGCAACTTTACTTCATTGCCTTTGAAGCAATTACACGAGAACTAAGATGACATTATTTAAAATAAGACATTTAAATAGCTTGCCTAGGAATATCACCCTGCAAAGGAATTGCTCTGAAATACTATTTTTCTTGGAAATTACAGAGCCAAGGAACTCTAATGGCCATGATGCCGTTCACATTTATTGCCAATTAAGCCACTTAACAATCCTCATAACAGGATACCTTTACTGTTCCAGGGTATAATCTCTGCCTGGCGAGCAGTATCACAGACCTATAGCCATTTCAAAATAGCTGCTTCCTAAAAGCCTGACCCAAAGCCCACCAAGGTCCCAGTGATTTCTGGGAGCATCAGAACATAGCCCCAGGCTGGCCATAGGGTGTCACCACCAACCTGGTTCTGGGGAGCCACACTAATTGCTTAGACTAGCAAAGAAACTAGATTACAGAAAAATACGACCCTACAGTACCTAAACACTGAGCAACTTGTCCTCCCGTAATCCAAAAACGTAATTCAGGTGGAAAAAAAAAAGAGGGTATCATAATTTCACGTGGTCGCTCAGAGGAGATGGAAAGCCTGGCTGTAGTTTCTGTTCGTGTTACACAGACCCAGGTTAGCGGGCTGTATGTGCAGCCATAAACCACCTGCTCAGTGTAAAGGCTTTTGAGGTTTTTTGAGACAGGCTCTGCCAGACCTGCAGTTTCAAATAGCTGTTCGCTCAGGCGGGCAGAAGTTACAGCAGATCGTGGCTAATTGAGCAGAGCTTTGCAAAGAAATCAGCCACAGATACCCCGCATCTGCTGTACTTGCTCCCAAGCTCCATCTGTGCCCCAGCAAAGAGCCTGCGAGTGCCAGGGGAGTAACTCTGGCGTTTGCTCCTCTCCGCACGGGACGTGCTCCCGGGCCGAGGTCCACGCTGCTCCCAGGGGCCCCATCCCTGCTTGGGTCATGGAGCTCACGCCAGCTGGATGTGGAGGGGCCCTTGGGGCGAGCACAATCGCTTTCCTTTGGATATCTCGATTGAAACCTGAGTCTTGCCTCTGTGCTCCTCCCTTACTCAGGGGTGGGGGCTTTGTTCACTATTTTTTCTGCCTATTAACCTTGAAGGTTAACAAAGTGATTGTCCACATCAGGAACCGACGATGAGGGGCCCAGCAGGCTTCCTCCTTTGCTCACTGCTGCTGCTGGCCCCCCATTGCACAGAGGTGGCTGCCCAGGACATCCAACCCGACCCCAAAACGCCATGTGCCAACTGGATGGGAGGAGCACCCGGCTACCCCGGCCACAACGGGCTCCCTGGCCGCGATGGGAAAGATGGACAAGACGGACTAAAGGGAGAGAAAGGAGAGACAGGTTGGTGAGGAACAGGGTGCTGGAGCCTGTGGGCAGCCTCAGCCCCAGCCCATCCCTGGCAGGTCTCCCATCTAGCGGGTCCATGCCTGATCTTTGTCCAGATGGCTTTTGAGTATCTCCAGGGATAGCGCTTCCACACCCCAAGTCAAACAGTTTGGTCTGGTGGTTGTTTTCCCAATTAATGATGTTTTTTCAGACAAGATGCTCTTGGCAGCTCTACACACAGCCGGGGAGGGAGCAGGCTTTGCACTTACTGTCGCAGCACACAGGTGGGGGTGAGGTCAAACAGCCTTTCCTCAGCTCCGTGCTGCCGAGCAGATCCGCATGTCACAGCCCTCTCTGTGTTCCAGGCCGGTGGGTAGCGGCTGCCAGCACAGTGCAAACACAACTCCCTGTGCCAACTCTGTCCCCCAGGTATGCAAGGTCCCAAAGGTGAACAAGGAGAAACAGGAATCCCAGGGCAGGAAGGGCCACGAGGATTTCCTGGATACCCAGGGCAGAAGGGGGAGAAGGGCGAAGGTGCTTTCGTCTACCGCTCCGCCTTCAGTGTGGGGCTGACAGAGCGAGCCCCCCACCCCAACGTCCCCATCCGCTTCAGCAAGATCTTCTACAACGAGCAGAGCCACTACGATGCCAGCACGGGCAAGTTCCTCTGCAACATCCCCGGCACGTACTACTTTGCCTACCACCTGACGGTCTACCTGTCGGACGTCAAGGTCAGCCTCTACAAGAAGGACAAGGCGGTGATCTTCACCTACGACCAGTTCCAGAAGAACAACGTTGACCAAGCAAGCGGCTCCGTCTTGCTGCACCTCAGTGCTGGGGATGAGGTCTGGCTTCAGGTGTATGGGGAGGGGGACAACAATGGTGTCTACGCCGACAACATCAATGATTCCACTTTCACGGGCTTCCTCCTGTACCCAGACCCAGATGTCCATTAAAGCAGGGGGTGCTACATGGGGAGGGATTAGGTGGCGTAACCCTGGATGGTGTCCTGGGGCACTGGCGCTATAGCTATACTGTATTTACCAGATAATTGCCTCTTGCAGGGGCAACAATTGCCAAGGGTGGACCCTGTCTCCTGTGCAATCAGCGAGGTTACACATAAGTGAATTCCATGGGACCAAGAGCTCACTCCTACCTCTGCTCTTGCTCTTTGTATGGAAACCTGGGCTTAAATTCAAACAACACTCCCACCACATCATCAAAGAGCAACTCTCAAGATGACCTAAATTCTCTTTAAATTTAGAAGCGGTAAGAGAAAAATTGGTTACATTTCAATATCACCTTCTAAATTTCCCCTTTTCAACGACCTAAATTCATTTAAAACAATGGCACACATCTTCGCCAGCTTTTTGCAATTTCAGTAGCAGAGGAAGAAGACTGTTCACCAAAGCCATCTCTGCTCTTGTTTTCAGCTGGAACAGATGGCTCCATCTTTTCCATCCTAACTCCCTGTCTTAGTAGGCCCTTTGATTTCCACCCATGGTTTGTTGTCTCCCTCCTTCAGCCCAGATCTTTGAATAGATTCATATTATTAACTTGCATTGATTTTAATCCTTTGATTTTCCTTTTATGTTTATCCCCTACCGTTACCGCTCAGTTAGGCAGCATGCTTGTTTAGGGCAGGGATCTCTCTTGATTTATCTGAAAAGCCTTATGAACGCCAGGGAGGCCACACAACAAAAGCGGCCCATTGACCTTTGGGGTCCCAAAGCGATCACAGATGTGTTGGCCACACAGCTGTGATGCTCAGAAATGCCAGAGGTTTCCCTGCAAACCCCATGCCTGACTGGGGAGCAGAAGGTCCCTCAAGGCTCCTGCTCAGCGGGGACCTCAGGGTGGAGGAGGTGTCCCTTCCCAAATCACTCACCTGGCACTGGAAGTGATGGCACAAGTACTTCTTCAGCCCAGAGGCCACCGGATGGGCCACACGAGCAGCATCTGCCAGTTCCCATCTGCAAGCTGGCAGGATCCTGTCCCATCTGCCCCCTGAACAGCTCCCAAGTGCAGTCAGAAGTTGAGATGTAGCAACCATGTTTCTACTTTTCCATAGCATAAGCATGTCATACGCAGTGGTTTGCACACCAGCGGGCCAGAGCTTCAGGTGCTGGTGCAACCTCCCACGGTGAGTGGGCTTCTGGGATGAACACCCTCGGGACCTGCCCCAGCTCTTGGCACCGTTACCTTCATGGGGGAAGAGTATTAAAGCTGGGATTAACAGCAGTCCCAACAAACTGCTCTCCAAGGAGCTTGCCTGACTTTTAGCTAAAAGAGGAATTGATGGTTTCTCAGATATGTTCAAAGAAGACTCTCATTAAGCTAACACAGACCAGAGCTGATGTGTTATTACAAGCAAAAAACACAAGTAAGAGCTTCAACTGAAATTCCTTCCAACACCAGCATTTTCTACACTCCAGTGAATTACCACATTATAAATAATAACAACAATAAAATACTCTCTCAATGAGAATGCTCCACATCTTTGTACGCATTGTCGGGAAGGATTTGAAGAGAGGGACGTTCCCTTATTTTCACCAGGCAGACCAGTACGTTTGTTTGTTTGTTTGTTTCCCAGCAAGATGGGGGCACCCTGGGCTGGCACACACAGGGCAACCCTGATTTCGCTTTCCCAAGAAACTCCCCACCCTCTAGCTTTCATCAGGGCTTCAGCATCTCACCACCTCACACAGTGTTGCCTCCTTTCTGGATAAGATGAGCTCTGCTTTCCAGACTGTGTCCCCAGAACCTCTGTGCCTGAATCCACCCTGACTGGCCAGGCAGAGAGAGGGCCTCTCCTGGCCCAGAGGCGTCAAGTGTATTAGATTTAGCAAGGGCCAAACTCATGCTCATTCTGATAATGCTGTATTCAGAGACCTGGGAAAAAAAAACACCCAGGAGCATCAAGCAGTGGTTTGGCACAGGAGGTGTTTGGGGGCTCTGGGTCCAGCCCGGGGAGCTGCAGGGCTGACACCTCGCTGTTGGGGCATGAATCGTTGCCGAGGGGCATATTTTTTTTACCAAAAATAGAGACAGAAAAACAGGAACATACCTTCCATCAGAAGCACCCTACCTGTTCCTCAGTCACTGGGTGACAAGCCACCCCACACTCTCACTGCGGGGGCTCACACAGGGACCTCATTTCTGTTCCTCCCCACGTGCTCCCACCGGTGCACGACACAGCACATGGTCCTCCACTTGCAGCAGGTCTCTCACATAAACATGTCAAGAAAGCAACCTCTCCCAAACCCTGCCCCAACACTCCAAACAGAACCACGGCAACTAATATGTAAAATGGATGCTATGACGAGCACAAGTACTCTTGTCTCTGTAAGCAACAAGGATGCATTAAGGAGGGGGCAGCCCAGTTCACGCAGGATCTGCCCTAAAGAGTATTTGTGTATGAAGTAACTCAGGGCAGGAGCGCAGCAAAGCAGCTCCAGGGGAAGCCTCCTCTCCTCTCAAACCATAGTAAGGACTTCTGTCTTTACAGGACATTTACAAACACACTTAAGGGCTTAAACCTCAGGGTCTGAGTCCCAGGCTAAAATCCTGGTCATGCAGAGTTTCCTGGTTGAGAACAGCATTCCCTTTCAAGGCTGTTTTATCAAGAAAGAAACACCTGTAAATCCAGTAGGACAAAGCACTTGGGGGAAGTTTTAAAGAAAGCCATTAAGACACTCCTGTTCTTTGCACTGGCTTTTCCCCCTTCTCACAGCCATGAATGCTGAAAGACAGCTTCATTGTGATAGTCACCCTCCAGGCTGTGTGTGCAGGGACTATATTCTTCCGAGATCCCCAGTCGGACAAGTTTGCTCCACACAGGGTACCTGTATCGCTCATCCATGTCCCAGCCAGGCACCTCAACCAGCAATCAACAAGCCAGCCCCCCAGGTAGCGCAGCCCAGGCAGCAGACTCTGAATGGGGGAAGCTCCCACTGCAAAGAAATAGGGATCAAAGCCCTCCCTTTAGGTATCTGGACTATTTTATTAAGTCTTTTCCCTCAAATCTCTGTTAAGTTTCTTGCTCTACAGAGCTCGTCTAAAAAGGCACACATGCTGACCTCCCTAGCAGGCACCAAATCACAGTTTAAGCCACCACCCACCCAGAAAGCCACTTTGTGCCCCCAGGAACACAATCTGCCCCCTCCTAGCTCTCCCCTATGGCAAGTGCTGACTGAATAGGAGCCAGCAGTGTGCCCAGGTGGCCAAGAAGGCCAATGGCATCCTGGCTTGTGTCAGCAATGGCATGGCCAGCAGGGACAGGGAAGGGATCTGACCCCTGTACTCGGCACTGGTGAGGCCGCCCCTCGATTCCTGTGTTCAGTTTTGGGCCCCTCACTACAAAAAGGACATTGAATGACTCGAGTGTGTCCAGAGAAGGGCAACGGAGCTGGTGCAGGGTCTGGAGCACAGGTTGTACGGGGAGCGTCTGAGGGAACTGGGGTTGTTTTAGTCTGGAGAAGAGGAGGCTGAGGGGAGACCTCATCATCCTCTACAGCTCCCTGAAAGGAGGGTGCAGAGATCTGGGGATGAGCCTCTTTAACCAAGTAACAAGCGATAGGACAAGCGGGAATGGCCTCAAGTTGTGCCAGGGAAGGTTTAGACTGGATATTAGGAAGTATTTATTTACAGAACAGGTTGTTAGGTATTGGAATGGGCTGCCCAGGGAGGTGGTGGAGTCCCCATCCCTGGAGGGGTTTAAGAGTTGGGTTGACATAGTGCTGAGGGATATGGTGGAGTTGGGAACTGTCAATGTGAGGTTAATAGTTGAACTGGATGATCTTCAAGGTCTTTTCCAACCTAGATGATTCTGTGATTCTATGAAATGCTCCCAGCAGAGGCTCAGCCCATCACAGACACAGGGCTGGGTAGGCAGAGAAGCACATCTCTCTCAGCAAACACACCTCTGCCTCACTGCAGCCAGGGTCAAGCCCTGAAGCTGCCCTTACCCCTCTGTTACTGCCTTTTGAGGCTGCCCAGCCCCTGCAGGTGACTGTATGTGGGGTCTCAACAAGTCAAAAACATGCTCACAACTTCAGAAGTAGCAGCTGAGCCTGGCCAGCAATTACCTCACCAAGCTGCAAGCCCCAGGGGATTCCTTATAGTCCAGGAACCACCCAAATCCCTACATGTGGTATGTATGTCAAACCTCCACCTCCCTGGTGCTGCCATGCCAGGGGCACACAACCAGACTGACCACAGTAGCCCAAGGGCAGAGAGCTGCAGGGCACCATGCTGGCCCCATGCTGCTTTTAGGGGAGAGCAGCAAATAGACTTTGGGATAGTAATGAGGTCCTGGGGGATGAGCTCAGAGGAGTTTCTAATGAATCCAGCCTTTTTACATCATTGAGTTGCTGGGGTTTTACTTTCTCTCTCCACGCTTCACAAACTCGTGGGATGGGAAAACCTGGCCAAAATAGGCACATATCCAAGGCCTGGGCTGGCTCCCAAGGATTGCACATTGTTTTGAACATACAATTATCTTTTAACAAAAGAGCCAAGAATGACATGATGAAAGGGCACAGAATCACCTGCTCTCCAATAAATTTAAATGTTTTAGGTTGGTTTTTTGGTTTTGGTTTTTTTTTTTTTTAATCAGTCCTGACAATAGATGCCTAGTACAAAGTTAGGTCTTACTATTTACTGACTCTAGCTGTGGTAGGTTTAAATGGATGGTTTTCCCGTCAGAAATTAATGTACTGCTGCAGGCATTCAAATAGAATGCCTCTGGGTGTAAACATTGCCAGAAGCTCGTATTAGATAGCAACCAATATGATGAAGACACAAAGAATGAGGTTTTATTTGCTGCTTTTAATTAGGGCAGGTTATAAAGAGAGCACTCAGCTCCTCTGACCTTGATAGCTATGTCTGACTCTTCCCTCCCTGTACTGCTGCTCAGAGAAAGACAGCATGATCTCTTGAAGGAAGAAAGCAAGAACATTCCCCAGTGAAAGATTTAAGTCACTGCACTAACAACTTGGGAGAAATGACATGGTTACAAAGCTGGAGAGACTGGCCAGTCTCACTCGGCAGGGAAACAATCTGTGAAAGCATCAGTGGCCCTTTTCGACACAATTACAGGCTGATCCTAATTGTGCCTCAACCCCACATAATCACTTGTGCCAGTAATTAACTGGAAAATAAAAGCAGCTGCACTAAACCATGAAGAGCTACAAGAGATAAATAGCTTGCAAGACTTGTATTTATTTGTGAAGTATAAACTTGCTAGAGGCTTTTCAGCATGGAAGAAGGCAGAAGGATTAGGATAAAGATCTACATTTAGCTAATCAGCCACTGTAGTTCCATGCAGGGAACGCCATCAGATTTAAAATTTACCCTTTAAAATACTCTGGAGGAAACCAATCCTGAGCATACCCAGGCAGAGAGCAAGGCTGCCACGTTTTTATGACATTTGTACTAGATGTAGATACATGATGAAAAGACTCAGACTGCCATGAGATTGTAAAATCAGCAAACCCACCCTCAGCTCATCCTTAGACACATCCCAGGAGACCAGCGTAACACCACTGCTCTCTGAGGACAGTCGTCAGGTGCAGTTTGTTACTCTCCAGCCAACCCAAAGGGAAGGAAAGGTTTATTCCCAATGAAATGGAAGCATTCAAAGTCCACATCTATTTTATCCTGTGTGGCATATCAGAGGATTCCCACCCACAAGGCAATCTGTGGGATCCCTCCCCTAAAGGACAACAGCTTTACAGAGAGGCATCAGGGAGGGAGGCAGGGCAGGAGATCCCACTTGCAGGCCCCCTCTAAATCCCTTACAGAGTCAGGCAGGGAAGGACAAGGGGCATGAACCAACACACCTAGCTCCCTCTGATACTCTGAACATCTGTGAAAACACCATGCTCTGCCCAGAGGAGTCAGGACAGCACAGCTTCTCCACTGCCTTGACAGGGATTTCTAGAAAAGCAATTCTAGGTCTGTAATATGTTCTAGTTAGTGTTTTAAAGCAAAGATGGATCTGTCAGCCCAGATGAGGTAAAACACAGAGAAGGGGGATTCCCACACCAAAGTACTTGTATCCCAGCACTGCAGAGGCAACTTCAAAGCAGTAGACCAGAAAACAACAGCAGCACATGGCTCAGCAAGCTTTACTGGGAGCTGGGAGTGGGGTCATGCTGTGACAAGGACACTCTCCAACAGGACAGTCACTGTCCGAGGACAGGAGTCCCTTCTGCAAGTGTCCTCGCCGAAGCATCCTCAGCTGGATCAGGGGGATGCTGAGACTGCTCTGGTGCAGGCAGCTCCTGTCCACACAAGAGATGCGTTGTCACATTCCTGTGTTGATACATATTCCCTAACTCAGTCACCCACCTCATACATGACATTATCAGCTGTATGTCTGTTTATTCAAAACAATATACAAAATAGGATCTTTCCTCTCAAGAGATTGTAAATTTACATGAGTTCATACAAGATTATATGAAGCTTGTACATACATGTCAAGCTACAGACCAGGTAGTACAAAGACAGCTAAAATTAGAGCTGACTAGAAATTTGGTACATGCAAATTGACTTTTCCATATATAAGAAAGAAGTATTTAGCAAAAAAGACATATTTGCAAATTTTAAAATTTTTAAGACACTGCTCCTCTCTACCTCTGCTCTGAACTCTCTGTAGTAGATTGAGAAAAAGGTTATAATTTGGGTCAGGATACTGACCCTGCTGCTTGGCAAAGACAAAATGTAACAAATATAAAAGGCAGACTAAAAATAAAAAATAAAAATCTGGAAGTAAAAACATAGAAGCAAATCATTGCACTCAAAGGCACCCCTGCTGACAAGCACTGACTTGCATTGTGCTAGCACTCTTCCAAAAGAGCCCTGATGTGACACTCACATCCCAGCCCATCACGGACAGGGGGACTCACAGAGAACAGAGTTGCACTGTTATCTGCTCAGCAGGTTGTCATGTGCCAAACAAACACACGCTGAGAGCAGGAAGAGGCCTGCCACCTTCCCAACACCCTGGGAAAGCAGGAAGAACTCAATTTATTCAAGTAATTTGCTTCTATATTCAGAAAAATACCTTCCACTTCAATTAATGAAATATTAAAAGGAAAACCTTTTGGTTAACTGCAAGGGAATTAAAATAAGAAAAAAACTCTAAACACGCAAGGAAAACCCATTACTACCACATCAGGTCTGAGCTTAGCTGTTCTTGCTCACATGAGGAACAGTAGAACACTGGATTCTCCTGCTAACCTGGCAGCCAGCTCAGAAGGAGCACTGCTGAAATATTATGCACAGATGCCAGCCAACTCCTTCAGCGTGGTAACTTTCTCTCCCTCAAAACGACTGGATTATTTTCAGCTCAAAACAGATCTCACATTCCTAATTCCTAAGAATATACTTTGAGAGCAAGCAGTTTCCTGCCAACAGAGAATCGGCCCTCCGAGAGTATCGAAGGGAACGGGCTGACATTCGAGTGTTTTGAAGCTATTCCTTGTCATCTGTGCGGCACAACTGGCTATGCCCCTTCCAAAGCATTTTAGCACTTGGGACCTCATCCTGCCCAGGCTCGGGCAGAAGGTCAGCTTCACGCATTGCCAGCTGTCCCACTGAAGTCAGTGGGACAATTCAGGACATGACCTCAGTACCACCATGAAGCTATTTGGAGTAGAGCCTTTCCATGGCCACTGAAATACTGAGCAGTATGCAGCAGCTTACCGAGTAACAGGTATCAGTCTGAATGTGTGCAGAATGCTGCTCCAACAGGCCTGTGCTTTCCCTCACAAACACCTATTTTGAGTGGCATCAATCTCCACAAAACATACAGGAATCAAAGCTCAGTAAATGAAATAATCAACACAGACCAATGCCCTTAACATCAATTTTTATTAGAGCTTCTGACATCTTGTGATTATTTCCTGACAACAGGCTGAATGCTCACAGACTAATTACACTGAAAGGTTTGACAAGTGATAACACAGACGCAATGGGAAGCTGAAGGGCAATTTGTTCTTCGTATAAGCCTTTTCACGTTAATACTGTCACAAAAGGGACCCAAACAAATTACAGTTCCCAATGAAAGTTCTTACACACTAACAGCCCTCTTTAGAAAGACAAAGCTATATACACACTCTTCACCTCGTCTCACTGCGAAGGAGAGCGCTCCAGACAGCTACAGCAGACACACCTTCGGTATCACCCCATTCCAACTCTGAAGAACCTCCCACCCATTTCACTTCATCCCAAGGGAACAAACCCACACTAGGTATAGGATTTAAGCACAAGCTTAGTTAGCAAGGTCACAGCTGGGAATACCAGAGAACCAGCTGGTACAGCCAGAGGGGCATCAGCTGCGCACCAAGGCAGTTCCTGAAATTCAGCAGCTTGCTTCATAGCGAATTTTACCAACTCAAACACTTTTATACAGCACATAAAGCGAGTTCCTTCACTAAGTTTCTTACAACTTAAGGCAAGCAAATGCAGAACAAAGGAGAAGTCTTACAAAACATGGAGAAGGAAGTATTCCAAAACCAAGGTGACCACCTTGAGGAATCTGGGCATCAGCAAAAGAAAGTAGCTGAAAGCACAGAGGAGCAGAGTTGCTTCTTAAGTCTACTTCATCTTCTCCACCTGCCCAGGATGCAGCCTCCATTTACTGGCAGCAGCTCATGGCTCAAGATCTAGTTTGGAGAAAGCACAGCACCAAAGCTAGTACCAGTCCTAATGCAGTTGCTACCACTCAGTCAAAGTGTTTACACTGGTTTCAGTGAGGAGAGCCGGAAACCCTGCCTCTTCAGGCAAACCGAGCACTAAAAGGAGACGGCCTCAGCAAGACTGTTCTTCAGAGACACATTGTAATGTCAGACACGGAGCAGAGTAAATGTCAGAATGCTGATTTAATACTCACTGCACGATGAAACGAGGCTGTTGAGAAATCCCCAGGAACACAAGAAAAAGACACCCAAGTCCTACTGGCTTTATTGTGCTTACATTTTTAAGCTCAGGGGCCAGCATACTTACTGTCAAGAATTCCTTTAAGGCAAACTCAAGAAAAAAACATGTGCATGAGGTAGGAGAGGAAAGGGGGTTGCTCCATGTGACATTTAAGTAGTGTGAAGTCTTTAAAAAACAATTCTTTTTTGTGATCAATTTATGGAATACAGACTGCACTTGAAACTAGACAAGATTAAACTCTCAACTCTGGAATATTACACCAAGAACTCACCTGTTCCTTGCATTCCCAGATTCACTTTGGTCACTGGAGGGTGCAAGATCAAACACTTCAGAACATTTTCTGAAAACCTGTGCCAAAATCTGAACAAATATCAAACAAACTGATTCGTAAACACTATACCTGTAAGTGTGAGTGATTCCATTTCTCCTGCAGCAGGAGAAAAGAATCCTAAAGTGATTCTTTCTATGGAATACAATTTCAAGAATAAAATTATATTTTTAAAACCAAGCATTCCCACGGCCCAGGGCCAGAACACTTCTCTGCTCAAAATATCACGATAAAACTACTACTTTCTCTTCGTGTGTTTCCTAAAATAAAAGTACTGATGGTAGCTCAGTATCTATCTTGAAACAGGACACACTGCCAATGCCACTGGCAAATGAGAGTCAGACTACTCCGAACAAGCAACCGTCTTAGCCCTTGATAATCCCATATTGTGGGATGAACAAACCTCTCCTAGGCAGCAATATGCCCTGCCATGTATCTTTATTATATCATATCCAAAAGCAACAGTGAACGATTTAATTTAAAAAAAAAAAAAATCATTCTCTAAGGGAGCTCAGAACACAGCAATATCTGTTTTCAAAGTATATCCCAGAGAGAGGTGGGTTTTTTTGGTACTTTATTGAATGAGCACATCAGCAAGTACAATTTTAAGAAAAATCTACACACAGCTTCCTAGAAATAACAGTCTACAATTCCCTCCTTAGTTATCTTTAACCATCTGGTTTTCATATTCCCCAAGCAGCTTATACAGGGTTCTTCCCCTCCCCTGTGATTTTCCTGTTTTGATTATTTTAATAAATAATGGACACCACAGGCGATCCTAGAGAAAAATCCACATCTCAGCACTCCATAGCTGGACACCTAAGTTCACTGGATGTCATCATCATCAAAGAGATCTTCGAAATCTAGTCAGAAAAATAAGATAAAGTTAACCTTGAAAGGTTCAGCTGGCACATAAGCACATCCTCAAGTACAGTTCTTCATTATGTGGATTAAAGACAGACATAAAGGTGAATTAAGTGAACGAGAGTTACGGCACCATAAGTTACTAGAAATGTAAAATCAGGCTGGGAAGAGACAGGGAAGGAAGGCAGGCAGACCCATCTACACGTTCTCCATCATACTCCAATTACACTGCTTCACTTGTACAACAGAAGCTTTGCAATTAAATTCATCAAAGCAAATAAAGCTTCGAAGGAGGGGCTTTTACAAACGCATTAACTAGCCATCACATTCAGTGTGGATCAGCCACGACTCCCAGACTCCAGAGCTAAGCAAGTACTGGCTTTATGCATGCAGCAGGTCTCAGATGTAGACACTCCTGCAGAAGCCTGGCTTCTGGTCACAGTATGCAGACACATGCTCGTAAATTTTGCACATTGTCATTGGCTGTTAAAAATCCTCTCTAAAAAATGTTTAATTGCTGCCAAGGTGCTAATCACATTTCTCTCTCAGAAAACTTGTGTCACTCAGACTAGTGAAATGTGGTCAGCTAATCACAGCTGTTCGAGTCATCTTTGGGAACTACTCGGCTCCCTATCTCCTTTGCATATTGAGCACAAACTAACAAGACAACGGAAAACAAGCCTTTATTCTTACAGAGGGCAACATACAACTGCTATATGATCAACCGAGGATTAATCCTCATTTAGAAGAGTCCTGAACTAACACCAGAATGTAATATCACTACTTAATGGTAGGACTTTATGGAAATACCTACTCCTGAATATGCTGGCTCCAACAAAGAGCCAGGCCCCTCCCAACTGTGGGGAGTACATAAAAATTGAACTTCCTTCTTCTCCTGTATACCAAGTCTTGAGCAAAACGAGAAACCTACTTTATTTCAGAATTAATATCAGGTTGTGACATCAACACCATCACAGCAACCAGATTTAATAACATATATGAAAGTCACCGTTGAAATGTCTAAACATACTTCTTAAGAAGCATTAAAAAAACCACCTTAGTAACCAAAGGTAAGGTGGCGTATATTGTACCCACAAGTGGCCAGATACATGGCTGGTCTCCTCTCTAAAAGCAGCTGTGTGTACTTATGTGCATAGAGTTGTCTTTCAAATGCTGAAAGTATGTAAAAAAAAGTTTTATTTTCCTTTAGATACATAGGCATGCATACCCTAACAGATTACAGAAATATCTATGAAATAGTAACACCCAAAGACAATTCTGGTGAGTACTGTCCACGTTTTGGAATGTATTTGCACTGTTTTATATAAGCCATTTGCTATGTACCCACCATCCCGGCAGAGCGCACAGGAGCCGGGCCGCTGGCGAAGGTGCTGAGCAGCTCCCAGGGGCGCACAGGACCTGGCTGCCCCCCGCCAGCCTGCCCGCAGGGAGAGAGCTCCTCTTCCCCATTAATAATTAGCCCCTAGAGGGAAGTACAATGCTGTACGGGGAAGGGATTGGCAACACGAGGATGCACGGGATCAGGGAAATCCGCAGTTTGGGACTAGGGTCCTTGCTGATGGCAGCACTGGCACTCAAGGCCATTTTACTGCTTTTTCTATGGAGTTGGCTCCTCAGCGCTCGCCACCATCTGGTGCCCGATGCAGAGGCCCGTGGGGCAACGGCGGGGCCAGGCACAGGGTCTGTCGGGCAGCACGAGCGGACTCGGCCAGGCTGAAGCAGAGGGCTGAGCCGGTTCGGCCGGGGCTGCCAGCAGTGCCCGGGGACAGAGCCAGCAGCATCCCTGGCACGGAGGCTGTGGTCCCTCTGCTGCGCACAGCCTTGGGCAGCACCGGAATAGCACGTAACAGCCTGTCAGCCAGCCCACTAAATGGCGTACACAGTTGTTGCCATTTTTAGCAAAGTGGGGAATGTGCGTTGTTTCTGGGACGTGCGGTATCCAGGGCCAGTGGAAAGACGAGGGAAGGGCCAGGCGTCCCGGAGGGACAGAGAGCTAGGGCAGGGCAGGGAGCAGGTCCCGGCAGAGGGGCCCCAGCCCCGGGAGGGCACAGCAGCCTCGGGAAGGGACAACCAGGGGGACAAGCGTTCCCATGGGCTGGGCTCCACGGTGGCGCTGGCTCGGCCCTGCTGCGGGAGGACAACGGCAGCAGCTGGGGGCTCCTTCCCCGGCCCCCAAGGCATGGATGCTGCCCACGGGGCCAGGCTGGCCTGGGCAGCCACTGACCTCCTCCTGAGGCAGCCATCCCAAGCTCCCGGCGGCCAAAGTGGCTTTTCGCCCCTCAAATCACACCAGCCTCCTGCTCTCTTTTATTCCTGTCTACAGATGGCTAAATATAACTTTCTGCTTATTTTTAATACTTGGTGAAACCCGCGATGCACAATCCATCAGGTCGGTTTTGTATTTTTCATATTTGCGGACTTGCATCAGATTCAAGAGAGAAAACAAGGTCAGGCTCAGCACAAAGTCTGTGGCCGAGTTAGGTACAGGCAGCACGTCCCGCACCGGAGATCTGGTGACCGCGGTGCAAAGTGGAGAAAGTCTTGCAGGACTTGTGGACAGCAGCTTTCTCTGTGCCAAAAAGACCCCGCAGCCCCAGCCAGAACTGCCGAGCACCGCAGCTGTGGGCACTGCTGGTCCAGTCCACGCTTCCTGGCAGGTTTTGCTTGTCACCAGGCAGAGCAAAGGCCATTTTAAATGTTTTCCTATCATGCAGCCAGAAGTCGCTCACTGGATTGTACAATATCTCCCTCTGCAGTGGGAACAGGAGCCAGCACCAACCTGCAAACCACGTGTGTAAGACAACATAACCACAAGCAAGTGCATCAGGGATTGTATCAGCTGGTTGTACCCCCAGAGAGGAACTTCCACCCCTCTTCTGGGAGGCAGGGATAACGTTTGGGAGGTTGCGTGATGGATCACTGAGAGACTTATCACCGTGTCGTCTTCCTAACAACTGTTTTGAAAGGCCACGAGGTAATTGCAGCACTACCTATTAAGCATGTCAGGTGCAATTTTCAAATCCTGGCAGCCTCATAAATGCCCCAATCATGCATTTTGGGGTTCAAGACGAGAGTTGGCAGGGAAAACAGCCTTGTTTAGCTCACATCCCGGGCACTGGCAGGCAAAAACCTCTCGTCCCCACTGCAACAAAAGTTCCTCTCTCCAAGATCCTGCTCCTCCATTCATTGCTCAGGAGACAAGACTTGGACAGAAACATCGGCATCACACACACACAAACACACACGCGCGGCTCTTGCAAATCACATTTATAGGAAAACAACGGATCCAGCCACATCTCTGTCATATTTTACTGGAGATGCAATGCGGGATTGTTTTAAGTCTCAACACTGCATGGAAAAAAACATCATCCAAAGAAAAAAAAAAATCAAATTTCTCAAATGTTGAACACTACGGGCTTGACCAAAATAAGGCAGGCAGCGAGCAGCCATCCTGCGGCTCCTCCCTTCCGCACCCGTCTCCTCAGGACTCTGAAATTCACCCTTGCTGACTCTCAGCACTACATATTAGAAACTCTTTCTCTGGTTATTTATACATCCTTTTAGCCCTTCCGGACAGCCAGGTCTTTACAACAACTCAGTAATTCGGGATACTGTCCTGCTGACCTTCACTTGGATGAGTTTCCCCTCTCCCAGCAACAGCAGCTCCCTGTAACCAGCTCCCCATGCCTGGTTCCAACCACACACATCACAGTGGTTTTCCTGGTCCGATTTTGTGAGCCTAGGTTTGCCAAGGTCCCATCTAACTAACCTTGAACTGCCCCAGAGCAGCTGGATAGGAAAGCCTCTGCTCTCCAAGGTTCAGCCTCCATTTTGGAAGGAAAGAGACACAGGGAAATAAAGACTTTCTTTTGACCTAAAGCCAAACTGTGTGATAGGTTGAAAGCCATCCATATGGCTGAAATTAATCCAGTGATTTACAATAGCGCTGGCACAAGCTTGGTTGGCTTAAGACAAACCTCTTGGCCCAGCGCTGCCCTTCCCCTCGGGCAGCTTTGCCCTTCTTTGGTGCAGCAGCAGCCTCCAGGCAGGAACAGCTCCTGCCGTTAAAAGGAGAAGCCAAAACTTCTCCCACAGTAATTCATTTACTAACATGCTGAAAAAGCACCATTTGAGTGCTTTAATGTAAGGCTCTAGACACACTTTCTCCAGCAGCTGCTGACGACGTTGCCCAGTTTACACAGAGCAGCTGCCCGTGCTGTACAAGCCCAGCCCTGGACGAGCGGGCTTTCACATGGGCTTCTCCTTCAGTTCCTATCAAATTCCCAAACCCACCTTTTTCCCCGTTAAGGCTATCTTTGCAAGATATCCCAGTGTGACCGGATTGTATAAGTGGTCCAAAACATAAGGGATGGCCAGGAAAAATTGATGGGAAAACCCAACTTTGAGGTCAGCATGCGCAATAGCAAATGGAAAATGCAGTGTCTGAGCTGACAGCTCCCCGTGCCCTTAGGGATAGCGATGTGGTAGCCGGACTTCATTTCTGAGGAGACTGCAGCAAGCCAACTCGGACTCAAAGCAGCTGGTAAGCATGATCTTTTTTTTCCAATTCCTAAATTCAGGATTTTCTCCTCTATTGGGCTGAATCAGACAGACAGAACTTTTCTGTTCACAAGACGTTTCCTTTAAGAAAGGAAAGGGAGTTATTCTCAGAATAGCCAGCGAGTAAGTTAAACCAAGAATAGCCGATCTCCCTTAGGTTCGTACCCTCGTTTTTGGAAACACTATTTCGAGATCAAAACTCCTAAATCAAAAGTAGTCAGGAACAACAGTGAAAAACCACATGGCTATAACTGCACTGGCACCTTTCAATTCACCTCCTTCCTCAAAGACTCCTGGGAGTCTTTGGTTTGCCCCAAGTCTCCCTGGGTCATATCAGCTCCTTGCCAGAAACCTGCACCACCCAGATTTGAGGTGCGAGCTCCCTGGACCAAGTCACCCTGGAATGTCAGCAAAAACTAGGTTACAAGGAATTACAAAAAGGAAAAATGACCAACATAAGCCAAACCCCTGGTTAATACCCTTTGAAGAAAATACTGGAGTTGCAAAACAAACGGATTGGTTGTTGTGTGTTTTGCGCAAAATGGTGTGGGCTTTTTAAATAGATATATAAATATAAATACATCATATTTATACAGTGGTATGTGAAATTTAAACTTTGAATCACGGTCTGAATCACTGTGTAGCACTTATGAACGGCATTGTTCTTATGCATGGTATGCTGATTTCTGCTGATAAATGAATAAGCTTCCTATAATGCATATGAGCTTTTAATATAATAGCTGCCAAGGGAATAACTGAAAGCCACCAAGAGGAATTAGTTCATCTCCTACTTGTCTGAAAGGTACAACTGATATTCAAATAGAGCACGTTATTTCATGTTACACTGCCGAGCATCTGATGGGAAGACAAAAACAAACGGGAAAGAGGTAGTAACGGGATGTCATACCTAAACCAGAGTTTAAACTCAGAGCTAGCAGACATTGCTTAAAACTTTCCTTTGTAAGACATACTTATGCCAGAGAATTACTTTGCTCCTCAAACAAGCAAACCGCCTGTGCCCGAGTCAAACTGTATCAGAAAAAGTATTTTTTAATTTCATATCTCAACCCGTTTCTTAGGACAATGACAAAACTCCACTGTGTAATGCACCTGCAGCGAAGAGCTGCCCAGGGATGCAATGGGATGGGCATGGCCTTGAGCCCTTCAGAGCAACCTGGATGGGCAGAGGCCAGGAAAGCTCCCTGCAGCCCGGCTGTGGGCTGCCTCAAACTTGCACTGCTTTTGACCTTACGGGAGGGTTTTATTTTGCACTGGCAGACAACCGGACTCTGGGGCACACGTCGCTAAAATTTTAATGATATCTGAGTTCTGGGCAGCATATGGCAACTGGCACTAACCTCAACAAAATCACCAAAACACAGCTCAAGAAACGCAATTTTGAGGTAGATTTTTATTGAGCACTAGCATGTTTTCACACAGTTAGGTGTCCCCAGACAGCCCGTGCTCATCTGGGAGGGGTGCGTGCATGTAGCTACACCAGAGGTGACCCGGGCTGAGGGACAGGGCTCCCTCTGCTTACTGCCCTCCCCTGGGACGTGGCAAACTGGCCACGTTGCCATGTGCCAAACAGGCACAGCCTCGCTTGCCAAACCAAGACACGTTTACGATTTACAGACATCTGTTTCACTGGTCCACCCTGGTTCATGACAATGGCTACATCCCTTGCTGCAAAGAGGCATTTGCACCCCCGGCCTCCCTGCTGGTGGTGGGGGTGAGGAGCAGAAAAGCCTTGCCTCTGTGTGAGCACTGCTCAGCAACAGCTAAAACATCCCTGTGTTATCAACACTGTTTCCAGCACAGATCCAAAACACAGCCCCATACCAGCTACTGTGAGGAAAATTAACTCTACCACCACCGAAACAGGCAACTTTACTTCATTGCCTTTGAAGCAATTACACGAGAACTAAGACGACATTATTTAAAATAAGACATTTAAATAGCTTGCCTAGGAATATCACCCTGCAAAGGAATTGCTCTGAAATACTATTTTTCTTGGAAATTACAGAGCCAAGGAACTCTAATGGCCATGATGCCGTTCACATTTATTGCCAATTAAGCCACTTAACAATCCTCATAACAGGATACCTTTACTGTTCCAGGGTATAATCTCTGCCTGGCGAGCAGTATCACAGACCTATAGCCATTTCAAAATAGCTGCTTCCTAAAAGCCTGACCCAAAGCCCACCAAGGTCCCAGTGATTTCTGGGAGCATCAGAACATAGCCCCAGGCTGGCCATAGGGTGTCACCACCAACCTGGTTCTGGGGAGCCACACTAATTGCTTAGACTAGCAAAGAAACTAGATTACAGAAAAATACGACCCTACAGTACCTAAACACTGAGCAACTTGTCCTCCCGTAATCCAAAAACGTAATTCAGGTGGAAAAAAAAAAAGAGGGTATCATAATTTCACGTGGTCGCTCAGAGGAGATGGAAAGCCTGGCTGTAGTTTCTGTTCATGTTACACAGACCCAGGTTAGCGGGCTGTATGTGCAGCCATAAACCACCTGCTCAGTGTAAAGGCTTTTGAGGTTTTTTGAGACAGGCTCTGCCAGACCTGCAGTTTCAAATAGCTGTTCGCTCAGGCGGGCAGAAGTTACAGCAGATCGTGGCTAATTGAGCAGAGCTTTGCAAAGAAATCAGCCACAGATACCCCGCATCTGCTGTACTTGCTCCCAAGCTCCATCTGTGCCCCAGCAAAGAGCCTGCGAGTGCCAGGGGAGTAACTCTGGCGTTTGCTCCTCTCCGCACGGGACGTGCTCCCGGGCCGAGGTCCACGCTGCTCCCAGGGGCCCCATCCCTGCTTGGGTCATGGAGCTCACGCCAGCTGGATGTGGAGGGGCCCTTGGGGCGAGCACAATCGCTTTCCTTTGGATATCTCGATTGAAACCTGAGTCTTGCCTCTGTGCTCCTCCCTTACTCAGGGGTGGGGGCTTTGTTCACTATTTTTTCTGCCTATTAACCTTGAAGGTTAACAAAGTGATTGTCCACATCAGGAACCGACGATGAGGGGCCCAGCAGGCTTCCTCCTTTGCTCACTGCTGCTGCTGGCCCCCCATTGCACAGAGGTGGCTGCCCAGGACATCCAACCCGACCCCAAAACGCCGTGTGCCAACTGGATGGGAGGAGCACCCGGCTACCCCGGCCACAACGGGCTCCCTGGCCGCGATGGGAAAGATGGACAAGACGGACTAAAGGGAGAGAAAGGAGAGACAGGTTGGTGAGGAACAGGGTGCTGGAGCCTGTGGGCAGCCTCAGCCCCAGCCCATCCCTGGCAGGTCTCCCATCTAGCGGGTCCATGCCTGATCTTTGTCCAGATGGCTTTTGAGTATCTCCAGGGATAGCGCTTCCACACCCCAAGTCAAACAGTTTGGTCTGGTGGTTGTTTTCCCAATTAATGATGTTTTTTCAGACAAGATGCTCTTGGCAGCTCTACACACAGCCGGGGAGGGAGCAGGCTTTGCACTTACTGTCGCAGCACACGGGTGGGGGTGAGGTCAAACAGCCTTTCCTCAGCTCCGTGCTGCCGAGCAGATCCGCATGTCACAGCCCTCTCTGTGTTCCAGGCCGGTGGGTAGCGGCTGCCAGCACAGTGCAAACACAACTCCCTGTGCCAACTCTGTCCCCCAGGTATGCAAGGTCCCAAAGGTGAACAAGGAGAAACAGGAATCCCAGGGCGGGAAGGGCCACGAGGATTTCCTGGATACCCAGGGCAGAAGGGGGAGAAGGGCGAAGGTGCTTTCGTCTACCGCTCCGCCTTCAGTGTGGGGCTGACAGAGCGAGCCCCCCACCCCAACGTCCCCATCCGCTTCAGCAAGATCTTCTACAACGAGCAGAGCCACTACGATGCCAGCACGGGCAAGTTCCTCTGCAACATCCCCGGCACGTACTACTTTGCCTACCACCTGACGGTCTACCTGTCGGACGTCAAGGTCAGCCTCTACAAGAAGGACAAGGCGGTGATCTTCACCTACGACCAGTTCCGGAAGAACAACGTTGACCAAGCAAGCGGCTCCGTCTTGCTGCACCTCAGCGCTGGGGATGAGGTCTGGCTTCAGGTGTATGGGGAGGGGGACAACAATGGTGTCTATGCCGACAACATCAATGATTCCACTTTCACGGGCTTCCTCCTGTACCCAGACCCAGATGTCCATTAAAGCAGGGGGTGCTACATGGGGAGGGATTAGGTGGCGTAACCCTGGATGGTGTCCTGGGGCACTGGCGCTATAGCTATACTGTATTTACCAGATAATTGCCTCTTGCAGGGGCAACAATTGCCAAGGGTGGACCCTGTCTCCTGTGCAATCAGCGAGGTTACACATAAGTGAATTCCATGGGACCAAGAGCTCACTCCTACCTCTGCTCTTGCTCTTTGTATGGAAACCTGGGCTTAAATTCAAACAACACTCCCACCACATCATCAAAGAGCAACTCTCAAGATGACCTAAATTCTCTTTAAATTTAGAAGCGGTAAGAGAAAAATTGGTTACATTTCAATATCACCTTCTAAATTTCCCCTTTTCAACGACCTAAATTCATTTAAAACAATGGCACACATCTTCGCCAGCTTTTTGCAATTTCAGTAGCAGAGGAAGAAGACTGTTCACCAAAGCCATCTCTGCTCTTGTTTTCAGCTGGAACAGATGGCTCCATCTTTTCCATCCTAACTCCCTGTCTTAGTAGGCCCTTTGATTTCCACCCATGGTTTGTTGTCTCCCTCCTTCAGCCCAGATCTTTGAATAGATTCATATTATTAACTTGCATTGATTTTAATCCTTTGATTTTCCTTTTATGTTTATCCCCTACCGTTACCGCTCAGTTAGGCAGCATGCTTGTTTAGGGCAGGGATCTCTCTTGATTTATCTGAAAAGCCTTATGAACGCCAGGGAGGCCACACAACAAAAGCGGCCCATTGACCTTTGGGGTCCCAAAGCGATCACAGATGTGTTGGCCACACAGCTGTGATGCTCAGAAATGCCAGAGGTTTCCCTGCAAACCCCATGCCTGACTGGGGAGCAGAAGGTCCCTCAAGGCTCCTGCTCAGCGGGGACCTCAGGGTGGAGGAGGTGTCCCTTCCCAAATCACTCACCTGGCACTGGAAGTGATGGCACAAGTACTTCTTCAGCCCAGAGGCCACCGGATGGGCCACACGAGCAGCATCTGCCAGTTCCCATCTGCAAGCTGGCAGGATCCTGTCCCATCTGCCCCCTGAACAGCTCCCAAGTGCAGTCAGAAGTTGAGATGTAGCAACCATGTTTCTACTTTTCCATAGCATAAGCATGTCATACGCAGTGGTTTGCACACCAGCGGGCCAGAGCTTCAGGTGCTGGTGCAACCTCCCACGGTGAGTGGGCTTCTGGGATGAACACCCTCGGGACCTGCCCCAGCTCTTGGCACCGTTACCTTCATGGGGGAAGAGTATTAAAGCTGGGATTAACAGCAGTCCCAACAAACTGCTCTCCAAGGAGCTTGCCTGACTTTTAGCTAAAAGAGGAATTGATGGTTTCTCAGATATGTTCAAAGAAGACTCTCATTAAGCTAACACAGACCAGAGCTGATGTGTTATTACAAGCAAAAAACACAAGTAAGAGCTTCAACTGAAATTCCTTCCAACACCAGCATTTTCTACACTCCAGTGAATTACCACATTATAAATAATAACAACAATAAAATACTCTCTCAATGAGAATGCTCCACATCTTTGTACGCATTGTCGGGAAGGATTTGAAGAGAGGGACGTTCCCTTATTTTCACCAGGCAGACCAGTACGTTTGTTTGTTTGTTTGTTTCCCAGCAAGATGGGGGCACCCTGGGCTGGCACACACAGGGCAACCCTGATTTCGCTTTCCCAAGAAACTCCCCACCCTCTAGCTTTCATCAGGGCTTCAGCATCTCACCACCTCACACAGTGTTGCCTCCTTTCTGGATAAGATGAGCTCTGCTTTCCAGACTGTGTCCCCAGAACCTCTGTGCCTGAATCCACCCTGACTGGCCAGGCAGAGAGAGGGCCTCTCCTGGCCCAGAGGCGTCAAGTGTATTAGATTTAGCAAGGGCCAAACTCATGCTCATTCTGATAATGCTGTATTCAGAGACCTGGGAAAAAAAAACACCCAGGAGCATCAAGCAGTGGTTTGGCACAGGAGGTGTTTGGGGGCTCTGGGTCCAGCCCGGGGAGCTGCAGGGCTGACACCTCGCTGTTGGGGCATGAATCGTTGCCGAGGGGCATATTTTTTTTACCAAAAATAGAGACAGAAAAACAGGAACATACCTTCCATCAGAAGCACCCTACCTGTTCCTCAGTCACTGGGTGACAAGCCACCCCACACTCTCACTGCGGGGGCTCACACAGGGACCTCATTTCTGTTCCTCCCCACGTGCTCCCACCGGTGCACGACACAGCACATGGTCCTCCACTTGCAGCAGGTCTCTCACATAAACATGTCAAGAAAGCAACCTCTCCCAAACCCTGCCCCAACACTCCAAACAGAACCACGGCAACTAATATGTAAAATGGATGCTATGACGAGCACAAGTACTCTTGTCTCTGTAAGCAACAAGGATGCATTAAGGAGGGGGCAGCCCAGTTCACGCAGGATCTGCCCTAAAGAGTATTTGTGTATGAAGTAACTCAGGGCAGGAGCGCAGCAAAGCAGCTCCAGGGGAAGCCTCCTCTCCTCTCAAACCATAGTAAGGACTTCTGTCTTTACAGGACATTTACAAACACACTTAAGGGCTTAAACCTCAGGGTCTGAGTCCCAGGCTAAAATCCTGGTCATGCAGAGTTTCCTGGTTGAGAACAGCATTCCCTTTCAAGGCTGTTTTATCAAGAAAGAAACACCTGTAAATCCAGTAGGACAAAGCACTTGGGGGAAGTTTTAAAGAAAGCCATTAAGACACTCCTGTTCTTTGCACTGGCTTTTCCCCCTTCTCACAGCCATGAATGCTGAAAGACAGCTTCATTGTGATAGTCACCCTCCAGGCTGTGTGTGCAGGGACTATATTCTTCCGAGATCCCCAGTCGGACAAGTTTGCTCCACACAGGGTACCTGTATCGCTCATCCATGTCCCAGCCAGGCACCTCAACCAGCAATCAACAAGCCAGCCCCCCAGGTAGCGCAGCCCAGGCAGCAGACTCTGAATGGGGGAAGCTCCCACTGCAAAGAAATAGGGATCAAAGCCCTCCCTTTAGGTATCTGGACTATTTTATTAAGTCTTTTCCCTCAAATCTCTGTTAAGTTTCTTGCTCTACAGAGCTCGTCTAAAAAGGCACACATGCTGACCTCCCTAGCAGGCACCAAATCACAGTTTAAGCCACCACCCACCCAGAAAGCCACTTTGTGCCCCCAGGAACACAATCTGCCCCCTCCTAGCTCTCCCCTATGGCAAGTGCTGACTGAATAGGAGCCAGCAGTGTGCCCAGGTGGCCAAGAAGGCCAATGGCATCCTGGCTTGTGTCAGCAATGGCATGGCCAGCAGGGACAGGGAAGGGATCTGACCCCTGTACTCGGCACTGGTGAGGCCGCCCCTCGATTCCTGTGTTCAGTTTTGGGCCCCTCACTACAAAAAGGACATTGAATGACTCGAGTGTGTCCAGAGAAGGGCAACGGAGCTGGTGCAGGGTCTGGAGCACAGGTTGTACGGGGAGCGTCTGAGGGAACTGGGGTTGTTTTAGTCTGGAGAAGAGGAGGCTGAGGGGAGACCTCATCATCCTCTACAGCTCCCTGAAAGGAGGGTGCAGAGATCTGGGGATGAGCCTCTTTAACCAAGTAACAAGCGATAGGACAAGCGGGAATGGCCTCAAGTTGTGCCAGGGAAGGTTTAGACTGGATATTAGGAAGTATTTATTTACAGAACAGGTTGTTAGGTATTGGAATGGGCTGCCCAGGGAGGTGGTGGAGTCCCCATCCCTGGAGGGGTTTAAGAGTTGGGTTGACATAGTGCTGAGGGATATGGTGGAGTTGGGAACTGTCAATGTGAGGTTAATAGTTGAACTGGATGATCTTCAAGGTCTTTTCCAACCTAGATGATTCTGTGATTCTATGAAATGCTCCCAGCAGAGGCTCAGCCCATCACAGACACAGGGCTGGGTAGGCAGAGAAGCACATCTCTCTCAGCAAACACACCTCTGCCTCACTGCAGCCAGGGTCAAGCCCTGAAGCTGCCCTTACCCCTCTGTTACTGCCTTTTGAGGCTGCCCAGCCCCTGCAGGTGACTGTATGTGGGGTCTCAACAAGTCAAAAACATGCTCACAACTTCAGAAGTAGCAGCTGAGCCTGGCCAGCAATTACCTCACCAAGCTGCAAGCCCCAGGGGATTCCTTATAGTCCAGGAACCACCCAAATCCCTACATGTGGTATGTATGTCAAACCTCCACCTCCCTGGTGCTGCCATGCCAGGGGCACACAACCAGACTGACCACAGTAGCCCAAGGGCAGAGAGCTGCAGGGCACCATGCTGGCCCCATGCTGCTTTTAGGGGAGAGCAGCAAATAGACTTTGGGATAGTAATGAGGTCCTGGGGGATGAGCTCAGAGGAGTTTCTAATGAATCCAGCCTTTTTACATCATTGAGTTGCTGGGGTTTTACTTTCTCTCTCCACGCTTCACAAACTCGTGGGATGGGAAAACCTGGCCAAAATAGGCACATATCCAAGGCCTGGGCTGGCTCCCAAGGATTGCACATTGTTTTGAACATACAATTATCTTTTAACAAAAGAGCCAAGAATGACATGATGAAAGGGCACAGAATCACCTGCTCTCCAATAAATTTAAATGTTTTAGGTTGGTTTTTTGGTTTTGGTTTTTTTTTTTTTTAATCAGTCCTGACAATAGATGCCTAGTACAAAGTTAGGTCTTACTATTTACTGACTCTAGCTGTGGTAGGTTTAAATGGATGGTTTTCCCGTCAGAAATTAATGTACTGCTGCAGGCATTCAAATAGAATGCCTCTGGGTGTAAACATTGCCAGAAGCTCGTATTAGATAGCAACCAATATGATGAAGACACAAAGAATGAGGTTTTATTTGCTGCTTTTAATTAGGGCAGGTTATAAAGAGAGCACTCAGCTCCTCTGACCTTGATAGCTATGTCTGACTCTTCCCTCCCTGTACTGCTGCTCAGAGAAAGACAGCATGATCTCTTGAAGGAAGAAAGCAAGAACATTCCCCAGTGAAAGATTTAAGTCACTGCACTAACAACTTGGGAGAAATGACATGGTTACAAAGCTGGAGAGACTGGCCAGTCTCACTCGGCAGGGAAACAATCTGTGAAAGCATCAGTGGCCCTTTTCGACACAATTACAGGCTGATCCTAATTGTGCCTCAACCCCACATAATCACTTGTGCCAGTAATTAACTGGAAAATAAAAGCAGCTGCACTAAACCATGAAGAGCTACAAGAGATAAATAGCTTGCAAGACTTGTATTTATTTGTGAAGTATAAACTTGCTAGAGGCTTTTCAGCATGGAAGAAGGCAGAAGGATTAGGATAAAGATCTACATTTAGCTAATCAGCCACTGTAGTTCCATGCAGGGAACGCCATCAGATTTAAAATTTACCCTTTAAAATACTCTGGAGGAAACCAATCCTGAGCATACCCAGGCAGAGAGCAAGGCTGCCACGTTTTTATGACATTTGTACTAGATGTAGATACATGATGAAAAGACTCAGACTGCCATGAGATTGTAAAATCAGCAAACCCACCCTCAGCTCATCCTTAGACACATCCCAGGAGACCAGCGTAACACCACTGCTCTCTGAGGACAGTCGTCAGGTGCAGTTTGTTACTCTCCAGCCAACCCAAAGGGAAGGAAAGGTTTATTCCCAATGAAATGGAAGCATTCAAAGTCCACATCTATTTTATCCTGTGTGGCATATCAGAGGATTCCCACCCACAAGGCAATCTGTGGGATCCCTCCCCTAAAGGACAACAGCTTTACAGAGAGGCATCAGGGAGGGAGGCAGGGCAGGAGATCCCACTTGCAGGCCCCCTCTAAATCCCTTACAGAGTCAGGCAGGGAAGGACAAGGGGCATGAACCAACACACCTAGCTCCCTCTGATACTCTGAACATCTGTGAAAACACCATGCTCTGCCCAGAGGAGTCAGGACAGCACAGCTTCTCCACTGCCTTGACAGGGATTTCTAGAAAAGCAATTCTAGGTCTGTAATATGTTCTAGTTAGTGTTTTAAAGCAAAGATGGATCTGTCAGCCCAGATGAGGTAAAACACAGAGAAGGGGGATTCCCACACCAAAGTACTTGTATCCCAGCACTGCAGAGGCAACTTCAAAGCAGTAGACCAGAAAACAACAGCAGCACATGGCTCAGCAAGCTTTACTGGGAGCTGGGAGTGGGGTCATGCTGTGACAAGGACACTCTCCAACAGGACAGTCACTGTCCGAGGACAGGAGTCCCTTCTGCAAGTGTCCTCGCCGAAGCATCCTCAGCTGGATCAGGGGGATGCTGAGACTGCTCTGGTGCAGGCAGCTCCTGTCCACACAAGAGATGCGTTGTCACATTCCTGTGTTGATACATATTCCCTAACTCAGTCACCCACCTCATACATGACATTATCAGCTGTATGTCTGTTTATTCAAAACAATATACAAAATAGGATCTTTCCTCTCAAGAGATTGTAAATTTACATGAGTTCATACAAGATTATATGAAGCTTGTACATACATGTCAAGCTACAGACCAGGTAGTACAAAGACAGCTAAAATTAGAGCTGACTAGAAATTTGGTACATGCAAATTGACTTTTCCATATATAAGAAAGAAGTATTTAGCAAAAAAGACATATTTGCAAATTTTAAAATTTTTAAGACACTGCTCCTCTCTACCTCTGCTCTGAACTCTCTGTAGTAGATTGAGAAAAAGGTTATAATTTGGGTCAGGATACTGACCCTGCTGCTTGGCAAAGACAAAATGTAACAAATATAAAAGGCAGACTAAAAATAAAAAATAAAAATCTGGAAGTAAAAACATAGAAGCAAATCATTGCACTCAAAGGCACCCCTGCTGACAAGCACTGACTTGCATTGTGCTAGCACTCTTCCAAAAGAGCCCTGATGTGACACTCACATCCCAGCCCATCACGGACAGGGGGACTCACAGAGAACAGAGTTGCACTGTTATCTGCTCAGCAGGTTGTCATGTGCCAAACAAACACACGCTGAGAGCAGGAAGAGGCCTGCCACCTTCCCAACACCCTGGGAAAGCAGGAAGAACTCAATTTATTCAAGTAATTTGCTTCTATATTCAGAAAAATACCTTCCACTTCAATTAATGAAATATTAAAAGGAAAACCTTTTGGTTAACTGCAAGGGAATTAAAATAAGAAAAAAACTCTAAACACGCAAGGAAAACCCATTACTACCACATCAGGTCTGAGCTTAGCTGTTCTTGCTCACATGAGGAACAGTAGAACACTGGATTCTCCTGCTAACCTGGCAGCCAGCTCAGAAGGAGCACTGCTGAAATATTATGCACAGATGCCAGCCAACTCCTTCAGCGTGGTAACTTTCTCTCCCTCAAAACGACTGGATTATTTTCAGCTCAAAACAGATCTCACATTCCTAATTCCTAAGAATATACTTTGAGAGCAAGCAGTTTCCTGCCAACAGAGAATCGGCCCTCCGAGAGTATCGAAGGGAACGGGCTGACATTCGAGTGTTTTGAAGCTATTCCTTGTCATCTGTGCGGCACAACTGGCTATGCCCCTTCCAAAGCATTTTAGCACTTGGGACCTCATCCTGCCCAGGCTCGGGCAGAAGGTCAGCTTCACGCATTGCCAGCTGTCCCACTGAAGTCAGTGGGACAATTCAGGACATGACCTCAGTACCACCATGAAGCTATTTGGAGTAGAGCCTTTCCATGGCCACTGAAATACTGAGCAGTATGCAGCAGCTTACCGAGTAACAGGTATCAGTCTGAATGTGTGCAGAATGCTGCTCCAACAGGCCTGTGCTTTCCCTCACAAACACCTATTTTGAGTGGCATCAATCTCCACAAAACATACAGGAATCAAAGCTCAGTAAATGAAATAATCAACACAGACCAATGCCCTTAACATCAATTTTTATTAGAGCTTCTGACATCTTGTGATTATTTCCTGACAACAGGCTGAATGCTCACAGACTAATTACACTGAAAGGTTTGACAAGTGATAACACAGACGCAATGGGAAGCTGAAGGGCAATTTGTTCTTCGTATAAGCCTTTTCACGTTAATACTGTCACAAAAGGGACCCAAACAAATTACAGTTCCCAATGAAAGTTCTTACACACTAACAGCCCTCTTTAGAAAGACAAAGCTATATACACACTCTTCACCTCGTCTCACTGCGAAGGAGAGCGCTCCAGACAGCTACAGCAGACACACCTTCGGTATCACCCCATTCCAACTCTGAAGAACCTCCCACCCATTTCACTTCATCCCAAGGGAACAAACCCACACTAGGTATAGGATTTAAGCACAAGCTTAGTTAGCAAGGTCACAGCTGGGAATACCAGAGAACCAGCTGGTACAGCCAGAGGGGCATCAGCTGCGCACCAAGGCAGTTCCTGAAATTCAGCAGCTTGCTTCATAGCGAATTTTACCAACTCAAACACTTTTATACAGCACATAAAGCGAGTTCCTTCACTAAGTTTCTTACAACTTAAGGCAAGCAAATGCAGAACAAAGGAGAAGTCTTACAAAACATGGAGAAGGAAGTATTCCAAAACCAAGGTGACCACCTTGAGGAATCTGGGCATCAGCAAAAGAAAGTAGCTGAAAGCACAGAGGAGCAGAGTTGCTTCTTAAGTCTACTTCATCTTCTCCACCTGCCCAGGATGCAGCCTCCATTTACTGGCAGCAGCTCATGGCTCAAGATCTAGTTTGGAGAAAGCACAGCACCAAAGCTAGTACCAGTCCTAATGCAGTTGCTACCACTCAGTCAAAGTGTTTACACTGGTTTCAGTGAGGAGAGCCGGAAACCCTGCCTCTTCAGGCAAACCGAGCACTAAAAGGAGACGGCCTCAGCAAGACTGTTCTTCAGAGACACATTGTAATGTCAGACACGGAGCAGAGTAAATGTCAGAATGCTGATTTAATACTCACTGCACGATGAAACGAGGCTGTTGAGAAATCCCCAGGAACACAAGAAAAAGACACCCAAGTCCTACTGGCTTTATTGTGCTTACATTTTTAAGCTCAGGGGCCAGCATACTTACTGTCACATTTAAGAATTCCTTTAAGGCAAACTCAAGAAAAAAACATGTGCAAGAGGTAGGAGAGGAAAGGGGGTTGCTCCATGTGACATTTAAGTAGTGTGAAGTCTTTAAAAAACAATTCTTTTTTGTGATCAATTTATGGAATACAGACTGCACTTGAAACTAGACAAGATTAAACTCTCAACTCTGGAATATTACACCAAGAACTCACCTGTTCCTTGCATTCCCAGATTCACTTTGGTCACTGGAGGGTGCAAGATCAAACACTTCAGAACATTTTCTGAAAACCTGTGCCAAAATCTGAACAAATATCAAACAAACTGATTCGTAAACACTATACCTGTAAGTGTGAGTGATTCCATTTCTCCTGCAGCAGGAGAAAAGAATCCTAAGGTGATTTTTTCTATGGAATACAATTTCAAGAATAAAATTATATTTTTAAAACCAAGCATTCCCACGGCCCAGGGCCAGAACACTTCTCTGCTCAAAATATCACGATAAAACTACTACTTTCTCTTCGTGTGTTTCCTAAAATAAAAGTACTGAGGGTAGCTCAGTATCTATCTTGAAACAGGACACACTGCCAATGCCACTGGCAAATGAGAGTCAGACTACTCCGAACAAGCAACCGTCTTAGCCCTGGATGATCCCATATTGTGGGATGAACAAACCTCTCCTAGGCAGCAATATGCCCTGCCATGTATCTTTATTATATCATATCCAAAAGCAACAGTGAACGATTTAATTTAAAAAAAAAAAAAATCATTCTCTAAGGGAGCTCAGAACACAGCAATATCTGTTTTCAAAGTATATCCCAGAGAGAGGTGGGTTTTTTTGGTACTTTATTGAATGAGCACATCAGCAAGTACAATTTTAAGAAAAATCTACACACAGCTTCCTAGAAATAACAGTCTACAATTCCCTCCTTAGTTATCTTTAACCATCTGGTTTTCATATTCCCCAAGCAGCTTATACAGGGTTCTTCCCCTCCCCTGTGATTTTCCTGTTTTGATTATTTTAATAAATAATGGACACCACAGGCGATCCTAGAGAAAAATCCACATCTCAGCACTCCATAGCTGGACACCTAAGTTCACTGGATGTCATCATCATCAAAGAGATCTTCGAAATCTAGTCAGAAAAATAAGATAAAGTTAACCTTGAAAGGTTCAGCTGGCACATAAGCACATCCTCAAGTACAGTTCTTCATTATGTGGATTAAAGACAGACATAAAGGTGAATTAAGTGAACGAGAGTTACGGCACCATAAGTTACTAGAAATGTAAAATCAGGCTGGGAAGAGACAGGGAAGGAAGGCAGGCAGACCCATCTACACGTTCTCCATCATACTCCAATTACACTGCTTCACTTGTACAACAGAAGCTTTGCAATTAAATTCATCAAAGCAAATAAAGCTTCGAAGGAGGGGCTTTTACAAACGCATTAACTAGCCATCACATTCAGTGTGGATCAGCCACGACTCCCAGACTCCAGAGCTAAGCAAGTACTGGCTTTATGCATGCAGCAGGTCTCAGATGTAGACACTCCTGCAGAAGCCTGGCTTCTGGTCACAGTATGCAGACACATGCTCGTAAATTTTGCACATTGTCATTGGCTGTTAAAAATCCTCTCTAAAAAATGTTTAATTGCTGCCAAGGTGCTAATCACATTTCTCTCTCAGAAAACTTGTGTCACTCAGACTAGTGAAATGTGGTCAGCTAATCACAGCTGTTCGAGTCATCTTTGGGAACTACTCGGCTCCCTATCTCCTTTGCATATTGAGCACAAACTAACAAGACAACGGAAAACAAGCCTTTATTCTTACAGAGGGCAACATACAACTGCTATATGATCAACCGAGGATTAATCCTCATTTAGAAGAGTCCTGAACTAACACCAGAATGTAATATCACTACTTAATGGTAGGACTTTATGGAAATACCTACTCCTGAATATGCTGGCTCCAACAAAGAGCCAGGCCCCTCCCAACTGTGGGGAGTACATAAAAATTGAACTTCCTTCTTCTCCTGTATACCAAGTCTTGAGCAAAACGAGAAACCTACTTTATTTCAGAATTAATATCAGGTTGTGACATCAACACCATCACAGCAACCAGATTTAATAACATATATGAAAGTCACCGTTGAAATGTCTAAACATACTTCTTAAGAAGCATTAAAAAAACCACCTTAGTAACCAAAGGTAAGGTGGCGTATATTGTACCCACAAGTGGCCAGATACATGGCTGGTCTCCTCTCTAAAAGCAGCTGTGTGTACTTATGTGCATAGAGTTGTCTTTCAAATGCTGAAAGCACGTAAAAAAAAAGTTTTATTTTCCTTTAGATATATAGGCATGCATACCCTAAGAGATTACAGAAATATTATTAAATAATAACATTTAGAGACAATTTTGGGAAGTTCTGTCAACGTTTTTGTATCTGTGCCGTTTATTGTAAGCTATTCGTTATGCAAACATTATGACATTTTTTTCTTGCGGTGTGTAACACGGTAATTCACCAAAAACGTAAGGAAGAGGAGAAAGACATCACTCCCACCCCTCCATTATTTCACACTGAAGCCCTCCTACGGAGCTCGCTAGAAGTGTGGTTAGTGAGAACCTTACTTCCTACCAGGCACCAAAGACATGAGATTAGAAACAAAACAAGCAACGTTTAATTATTTTCAGTTTCTATAGCTGCTACCTAGCAGGCCCAAGCCGCTCTACCATCCCCGCCGAGCGAGCAGGCGCCACGGTGACCCCCTACCCTCCTCCCCGAATGCGCGGCGGCCCTTACCGTTGAAGAAGTCGGCGTGCACCGCTTTCTCGTTGGCGGCCAGGTCCATCAGCAGCCCCGTGCTTCCCCCTGCCTGGGAAAGAAGGCGCTGAGCGCCTCCAGGCCGCGGCCGGGCAGCACAGCCCCGTCACCACCCACAGCGCCTAGGAGCCCCACCGCCCCCACCCCCTCACCGGCTACTCCCCCAGCACCCCCTCACCTCATCAAGATCCACGTAAGGGCCGGCCCCCTCAGGGAACATCTCGTCCACCGCCGGCTTCATGGCGTCTCACGCCGCTACCCCACCGCTTCCGGGTGCGCGGCGATTACTTCCGCCCCGCGGCCGGCCGGGAGGGCCGCTCTGCGCGCCGGGAGGAGCCGCCTCTCTATGGTTGCGCTGGGGCGGACCCCGCCGTTGCCATGGCGAGGAGGGTGGGGCTCCGCCATTTTGCTCACCCCGCCTCCCTCGCCATGGCAACGGCGGGGCCGGCCGCGGCCTGCAGTGAGGAAAATGGCGTGGGGTAGCCAGGGAGGGCAGCCTCACCTTGCAGGGATGTGGCTGTGAATTGCAGCGGGGGTCCTTCTAGCCACCAAACTGGGTGGACCTGTATTTAACTACTACACGCACAGAGAGCGGTTTCGAGTCAAGGCTGCAAGCGTTATGTGTAAAAAAACCTCCCAAAACTGCAACAGAATTGAGGAAATTTATTGATTTCATGCAAAAGCATATATTGTAAAAAAGGAAAGACTAATTTAAAGCACGAAATGCTACACATGGCTGCTATGAGTATTAATAAGAGGGTGAGGGGTAGTTCAAGTGTATTCAACTGCCAACTGTGTATTCACTTAAACATCTTGGCACCAGCTTCAGCAAAAGTGAGCAAAGCAGTTAGCGCTCGTGGTTGGGCACATGATAGCCAAGGTGACTGCCAAAAGGGAACTGAGCAAAGAAGGTTCTGGCCATTTCATCGATCCTGTTGTAGGCTCCCAGGGTTCGGAAATATTCCACGTAGGACCAGAAATCGCTGGATGAGAAGGGCCAGTATGGCAAGGCTGCAGATTCCTGGTAGAGAGCTAAAAAAAAAAAAAAAAATTAAAAATTTGCAGATCACTATAAATATGAAGTATTTTTTGTTGAAAGCTTGGGCCTGGGAACCAACATGGTTTGGGGTTGCAGGTTCTCTTGGGGGGCTTGTGGGGTCCTGTGGCAGGAGAGAGGCAGGCAGGGACGTTGACCCTGCCCTGCTCTGCAGAAAATGGAAGCCAGTATTCTGTGCTCCGGTGGCACCAGGAATGACAGAGTGGGACAAGATAGAGAGTAGGAAGGAAGGGAAACCATCAGCACTTGGAGCAACTCAAGAATTCATCAGGCTGCTTTGATTTCTAGAAGGCTGCTGATTATCTAAAAGGCAGGAGCAATTGCAATTGAAAGCCACTTTTCCTCATTCCACACCATTTCTTCTGCCCAGTATAAAAATGTAAGGAATAAGGCACACATCTATGTGGTGCCCCAACACTGCCTGGCACTGCAGAGTTGTGCCTCTTCTTAGCAGGCCGTAGGAAATATGCTAAAGAAAGAGAGAGGGAAGGCATTGCCACTTGGAAGATAGAATATCTGAGAAAATGTGAAATATGCATTGAAACAAGATTTCAAATTCAGCAGGAAAAGTAAAACAAAATCAGTTCTGAAAATGCAGGAGCTGCCCACCCTTGGCCCGAAATCTGGGCAAACACAGAAGCATATATAAATTGTAAACACTAGCTGAAACTACATAGTTACAGCTGTCTTTCTGTGCAGCAAGACTAAACCCAGTATTTTGGTTTGATTTAAAGCCCATTTAAATAAACGGGAGCCATTCCACTCACCAGGCTGAGCTCAGGATCAGGGTCTTTAGTGGGAATTAAGAGCATTCAGCAATCCTATTGTCAGACCTTTATTTTACAGGGTAAAGTTTGAAGCGTGCAGGCACAGATGGCATGTAACAAACCAAATGCTGTCTGCAGGGAAGGATTCACTGTTTATACCAGCTGACCTTAGATTCACTTTGCAGTCTGCTGCTTGGCCCAGTGTGAAAGAAAACCATAATTGTTGGTAATGAGAGCTACAGGATACTGCCTAAATGAGGTTTTAATTTTAGATTGACACATACTCTCCTGACTGTCAAAGTGATTGTGGCAGAAATATTTGCTGTGCACAAATGTAATAGCACCCTTAAACTTGGGAAAACACAGATGATTCAAATTCAAAAGACTTTAGAGGTATAAGGAAATATAACAGAGCATAGGGATATAAGGAAATATAACAGAGCATAGGGAAAAATGTTTTGAATTTAAAGTAATTGTATTAGCCCTGATTCCATATATATAATTTCTACTTTCCATATCTGTTTTAATACTCTCCCTGCATATTTGTATCTGTGCACTTGGGATGCTGCTGGCTATCCTGCTGGTTATACTAACAGAGATGTACACCAGCAATAGCAGTACCTTGTTATTCCAGATACGTCTATGCAACTTCATGTTTAGAAAGAATTCTGTCTGAAAACAGAGAGGCTAACTGATACAATCATTAGTAAGCCAGCATAAACATCATTAGGATGTTGACAGGTTTTTTAATCAAAGGCAAACACTAATCCAGTGGACTAAGCACACAAAGTGACACAAACCGCAGGGTAGCTGTGTTTAGGGATTTATTCCAACATTTCTTTAATTGGATTTGTGGCAATTTGTATATTTTAAGCTTTTTGTTGTGGAAGTCAGTATTTCTTGCCAATAACCAGACACAAATATAGTATTATTGTTCAGGACAGACAAAATTCTCAGACGTCTAATATATTTATAAGTCTGGTACTTTCCAGTTACAATTTTGTACAACAGAATTAGTGACTTGACCATAACCCCTTTTCATTTTAAGACTGCAAGTATGTTAGCTCTATTATTAGACATTAATATGTCATCTTTTAACACATTTTAAGTAAATTTCTAAAAATTCACTCTTCTTTCTCCACCAGAACTAGATGAAAGCACTTCCACAGCCCACGGAGGTTAGTAAACATTCCTGCTAAAATCGCTGCTGAAGATCAGGTCTGGGAGTTACAAATGGCTCTTCTAATTGTTAGTGATACAAAGGAAAGAAAACACATTAAGAATTACCATCTCCATCCTTGATTGATCGGGCATCTGTAAATAGAGAGGAAACACATCAATACTAGCTCCCACACAGAAAGACTTTCTGTTAATAAAAGGTTTGCTGTGTAGCCAGAAGCTGACAAGTTCTTTAACACACAGGTAGGACCCTCAGTTATGTCAAAAGTTTTTTTTGTTTCTTGAACAGCTTAATAAGGAATTCCCCGTTTGCAGTCACTCAGTGTTACAAACCAAATACTCTTAACAGCCAGAGCAGTTGCCGTAAATACATAAGCGATATCTGATACTAAATAGAAGATACTGTATTAATAACAAAATATTTCTAGCTGCTTGAAAAAACAAACAAGAATAAATTCAACAGTATTCTTACCTGTTAGCATGTTCATCAGCATCCAGAAGAAAAATAAGCCAATAAATGTCATCTTTTCTGCAAGATATTGCTTGTGTTTCTGAAAAGTAATCTGTACACCTGAGGATTATTACAAGATTAATAATTATGCAAAGTCTATTATGTCTTATTTTATTAGAACATGTTCCAAAACAGATTCTAATTATTAATTTAGGCATAACAAAATCCAATTACATTTCCTTACAGTTTCTGAACTGCAACACAAAGTATTAAAAAAACCACAGTCCTGAAGTATGTACTGATACTTTATTTTTAGGTGGCACAAATCCAAAATGCTGTGGTGAACTGACATAAAATTAAGTGATTTTGGAAATGTTTTATTTCATGGTTAATTTAATTTCACTTTAGAAATTACCTCTTTCTCTCTCTCTCTCCCGTTCTTTTTGCAGTAGTAGTAGGTCTGTAGCTCTGAGTCAGCTACAAAGCTCTGAAAGGATTTCTATTGTTGTAAAATAGCAGCACTGTTTAAGGAAGGGTGGGGGGAAAAGGGCAGAAACGTCACCAAGTTACTACACCAATCTGATTTTGTTGTCTTCAGGTAGAGGCATTTTAACTGCTCACATTTGCCTTATATTTCAGCACTGTCCATGGAAGAGACAGTGTACAATTTATTTCTGAGAGGAAATCAAAATCAACTTTGGCAATAACACTTTTGCATTTTAAAGACACAGGGAGAAAATCCAGAAGCAAATTTAGTGATTATTACCTTTTCTGCCCTTCTGATTTTCTTTCTTTCTTCTCCTTCAGAAAAATAGATTTTAAGATATGTTATTTAAGCAAATTGCTCAGAGGATACTGAGTTCCCTTGCCAGCTGAGTCACAAAAACCGCAAACACTTGACATTGATTTATGTTCTTACATGGGATTCTTAAAATCTAGATCTTAACATGTACATAGGCACCAAGTGCCCACGGAAATCAGTTGGTTTACATTAAGCAAAGAAGTAGATCCCAGATGATCTCAGCCATGCTGATGGTGCAGGTACTGCAGCTTTCAAAGAGTGTGTCAATAAGGTGCATTGAAAAGCATTGTCACATTATATTGGTTTCTTGGAAAGATTCCTCTCCCAATGCCATGCAGGTGCTTTGGGCTCTAATCGGTGCAGGTTGCTCAATGGATCCAGCACTTTGAGAAGCCTGGAGGGAAGACACGGTCTGGAGGATATTCAGTTGACATGCACATCTTGATTGATTTTTTTAATCAAAAAACTCCTGATGGCAGTGGGTGTGGTCAGGGATTGAGGTGTAGCAGAAAGTTCTCTGCAGCTCATGGGGAGATGTGGGGATTTCCATGCTCCTAGAAGACGTGGCTGTTCAGGTCATGTTGCCAAGCCTGACAGCTGTTTCCAGATGGCTCCACTCTGGAAAGGAGCTACTGAAATACAAGTGAAGACCTTGTTGCTCATGTTCATGCTGCAATGACCTGATCATACAGTTGCTGACTTGATCTGCTCTCTCTCAGCTGGAAGTTTTCAGTTGCCCTTACAGTCTACAGAATCATTTATCTACCTTGATTCAAGACACCTGCATTTCCCAGCTGTGTGAGTGGATGCTGATGTTGGTGGCTTTACTCTACCACATCCATTTGTCTGCTACAGGAGTATCATGCAGGGAAAGTCTGCGTACTCACACAAGGTCCTGGAGTGGAGAAACCCAGGTGACTGGCCTTGCGGGAGGCCTCAACTTTGCTGAAGTTTATTCCTATCTACATGCAGAGTTAGATAGTCCTGCCAAGAATTAATTAAAGATGTTCTGAGCAAGGGGAAAAAAGAGTGCTTTGTAGCACACCAAGCTGTGGCAACTCTTGTGGAGGCCGAAAAGTATTACGAAAGCAGAACCTATTCCACCTTTGAAAGACTTTAATCCTCCTGTTTAATATTTCCTAGGCCTGCAGGAGGGGTGCCACGTACGACCAGCACCTCTGCCCTCTCGCCTGGGTTACGGCAGGTGCTGGTGGGAGAAGGCGCTTCCCTTGCTTGGTGGAGTCCCATGATGCAGCCATGCCCTCGGGTCCACCCACCAGCACTGCCTGCAAAGCCAAACAGCACTTTCCCTCTCACTGCCTCATCTCTATATCCTATTCAAATAAACTGTGAGAAGCACTGACATATGCTAATACACACACCAAACAGTCATTAGTTGTAATTAAATAATTAGCATAAAGCTACTTCTGTGCACATCCATCAGTAGCTTTTTGTTTTGGCAGTTGATAAGGGAGGTGTAGTTCCAAGTGAGATGTTTGGGATGATGACAAGGGAGACTAATGGTGTTTCTGACACCTGCAGCTCTCCCCTTGAGGATTTAACAGTGCTGTAGGATGACGAAGTCACAGAGGTTATCAGGGTCACTCAGGTCACAATGTACTGCTACAATGCTGGATGATCTTAGGAGGGTTTATGTAACTGTTGAGGCTCACACTGACATACATCTTTACACCTACCTCCTTTACAGTTTCTTATTCTGTCCTTTGAAGCTTGGAGTTACCCCTTCCAGAGCTAAAAGGATCACAGATCTAACATTGTGTGACAGTCTAACAATTACCGGCTTTCAATTTAACTCATATCAAAGTTTTCCATTTGCTAGTGCACAGATTGGAGGTGGAAATAAATTCTCAGTGGTTCCATGCTAAAGGAGGTCTAGGAAATTATAAAAAGAGGATGAGAATTAGCATTTAAAACAGTTGCATCAAGGGATACAGCCAAGAGATACAGTTGTTTAAAATGTTAATTTTAATCCATTTTCTATCAGGGCTTCTGTTGCAGCACATGACTGCTTCCCCCCACTGGGTCTGTCTGTTTTAAACACAACATTGGATTACAGAAGGACTGATGAGTTCTCATCAGTTGCTTGAAGGACTGTGGATGGTGGGTTCACTGTGCCAAACAGAGCACCACATCTGAGGCCAACGAGAAAGCACACTGTGCACTGACTTGCAAGCATATTCATTCCATCTCCTCCTTCCTTTTTGCTCTAGGACCTCTTTCCTTTTCTTCAGACTCCACGCAGAGGGCAATTGAAATAACAGCACTCGATGCCCAGCGCAAGTGGTGGTATGGATCACTTAGCAGAGCCCTTCACTAACAGTTGCTGCCCTGCAGGCTTCTTCACTGCTGAGCAGTAATTGGAGACGCCATGGTGCCCACAAATGCAAAGTCTGGCTCAGCAGCAACTACATTTCAGTAGATACTATAGCACTTAAGAAGGTAGCTGCAGAAAGAGTCCAATGTTTTAATTTCTACTCATTTTGGAAATAAATTCACTGTTTTACTCTTTTTCAGAAAGGTTCATTAGTTAAAAACTGTTACTTTTGTTGGCAGCAAGTTCTTCAGGTACCTTATTCTAAAGTTTTCATGAAGTTTTTTAGATAAGGCCATTGACTCATAAAAGCTGTGCTGTGTTATAGAAGGGTCTGATGGCAATGATGGCAATCCCACCCTCCTATCCCAGGAGGATCCCATCAATTTTTGTGCTTTTTGTAGATGGCTCTCAAAGCCAGAAAATCCCACATATATCAGTCACCTCTGTCAGAAAGAGACATCAATCAAGAGGACAGAGGACTTTCCCTTGGGAATAGGGGAATGCAATTTGGACAGTGCAGTTGTTTGTGTGACTTTCTCCCAGATGGGGAACAGTCCTGGAGCTGCCAGCCCTGTGAGCCTGCCTTCGGGTGGGCCCATTGCTAATGGTCTGTTCTACCCAGAGCCAGCCTCTGTGGAGCAATTCAGCTCTCCTTGTTGATTAACTAGAGACAAGGAATACAAAAAAGCAAATTTATGGACACTGTTGTTGTCTCAATAGCTGTATTAGACAGGTATTGGCTTACAGTATTACACACAGAGAAAAATTTATATAATCCTCCAGGCACTGAAAAAAACATGTACATTGTTTTAAAGAACAGAATATTTCCTATTTAATCAATAGGCAAAAGCACACATATGCAGAGCTCTGTAAGAACTTACTTAAAAACTAAATGGCACTTAGACCTGCCTCTGAAGGGCTTTGCCCTTGGGTTTAGCAAACAAAATGTTCTCTGTAGGACTGCAATACTTTTTGCACATCAGAAACAACCAATGGCAGTGATATATAGACCAGGGAAACACAACTGTTCTATTATTTCCTCCAGCAATTTGGTCCAAATAGTACAGGTCAAGAGGAGATTCATGTGACTAGAATATGATTTGCTCAGACAGGTGTGAATTGCTCTAGATCTTTCAGGCATTCACAGCTTCATTTTCTGTCCTTTGAACTCTGCTTGCCTTTTGTGAAAACAGAAGCTCCAAAACTTTCTGATAATGCTGGATGGTGAAGTGCAGGGCAGACAAGGAGGAATCAGGGGAGAACGTCACAGTACCGAGCAGCTGAATAACAAAATGACCAATAAAAGTAAATGTAAAATGAGGTACCTGGGTAAATATCTCCAACTTTAAAGGCCCATGGTATCTGACCATTCCCACTCAGAAACTAGATTTGGGACTACAGTAGATAGTTCTGTAAAATGTTGTTCAGTGCTCAGTCACCAACAAAAAGGTAAATCAAATAGGAAGAGAGGAAAAAACCACAAAGCATCACTATGCTATTGTGCCACAGTTGCTCCCATGTTGGGTATTGCATGCATTTTGGGGTTTCACCATCACAGAAAGACGTGATAGAACAAGAAAAGATACAAAGAAGGGGGTGAGGAGAGTTCACAGTCAAGGACCAGATGAAGTAGACTGGGACTCTTCAGGCCAGCAAAGGGATGAAGAGACATTGATTTCTACCAAGGAACATCGAAGTAGACTGACAGTGGCTTGTTCAAAGCACAAGGTAGTGGGTTTTCATACAGTTAAGCTGTGGCATGTCTTGTCATAATGTATTACCAGTATCCTGGCTGAGGGTGTCTGAGCCTGGCCTGGGAACAGAACATGACCAAGCAGCACTGCACTTTTGCGCTGTGTCTTATTCTCCTCAGGCATCCTCTGTTGCTGGGCCAGTTGAGCTCCCAGGCTGACCCTGTGGTTGTTCTTACAGTCTGTTTTGCTGAAATACTGCTTATTTTCAGTTCTTGTGAACAGACATTTTTCCTGCCAGCAAGTGGCTTGATCAGCCTGATTATAGTAGTCCCTGGAGGCAACTGAAGATAAGACACAGCAGATGGATTTGGATAGTTACAAAACAATTATCAGAATAACTGTAGTGCAATTAGAGATAGCCAAGTTAAAGTGAAACACTTTCACATGTACTAAAGCTATCTGTCAAGTTGAAGGTCAGATTTACAAACCATAGGGTTAAGGAGTAGTTCTACATTTAAATAAATCAGACTTGAGAGCAAAAAATAAAGTATCTCTCTACATTTATTTCAACTTATCATTTTAACCTGTATCTGGAGAAAAATTGTATTTGTAGATGGAAATTTGTTTCCAGGTGTTCACAGATAGCAGGCAGGGCTGTGTGCTGCTGCAGGTAGTGAGACCAAAGCAAGGGAGCAGTTCCACTGGCAGCACGACTAGTGCAGCTTTGCTTCCTATGAGATGCTCCTGCCAGGCATCCCTGCCTCTCCCCAGGAACACCCTGGTATCCTCACAGCTCCTGCAAGGGGCTCTCAGCTCTCCCCCACTGTACTTTTCCCTCCCAGGGCAGCACTGCCAGCTTCAAGCACCAATTCTGGCTTTCTCATGAGTCCATGCAAGGCTCCTTCACAGCACTGGAGGATGGCCCCTCTGCTCACTGGGCAAGCAGCTGCTTCTGGGCAAGCAAAGAACAACTACAAGCCAACTTCTCCCCTCCTATCACCATTGACACCAACCAATTTTCTCCACTGTCTGTCTGCAGATTTTCACGAGTTACAGGACCCTCACATCTGGGCTGCCACTGAAGTGGGTTAGGATTTGTTAATGGTTTCATACTGGTTTTGCTGTTAGGCAAAATGGAATATTAGATCCAACAAGTCCACTTGGTTGCCTACATCTTGTTTCCTCAGGAGGTAAGGCTGGCAATGCCTGTTAGCACCACAGAAGGTGTGGTGAGGTGAGGAGTGTTTGCTTCCAAGCCGTTCTGCTGCAGGGAGGATGGGAGGCAGCAAGCACCCAAATTCTAGTAGCAGACCATCCAGGACTTGTCCTCTTCTTTCCTGTACTGCATTAGGCCTAAGTTTATTTCCAAGCCATTTTTTTTGATAAATTAGTCAGTTCTTTGCATTAGCTGTACTCAGCTATTCAGCACAGCCACAGATTACTCAGAACTCTGCAGGGAATCGTAACAAACTGGTCACTGAGCCCTTTTCACAGCTCTCAAGAGAGGATGTATTTTTCCCATTGCAATTATGGTTAGATGTATCATAGCAATAACCGCCACCATTTTGTAATATACTCACAATAAATTGCTTTTCAGATTGATTGAATGCTCCAGCTACACTTAAGCTATTAAGCCATCAGCAGCTGTTTATTGTTTTCATTTCACAGAGATGTTTCTTTAAATAAAAGTTCATTAAATATTTTGTTACCAAACGATGTTAAGACTTTAGTAGGATGAACAGAAGCTTCTTCATACTCAGGGTCTCTTCCCTTTGATTCATACTCCAAGGCTACTTCAATATCACCAGAGTTATACCTGCCCACAAGCAGCTCTGCCCTATGGACAATAAAATTGATTAAACCAGACTGATGAAGAGATGGGCTTAATTACAAAAAATCCATCAAGGAAATCTGAGCAAGTTTCTAGTATATTTGATACCAGCAATCGATGCAACTGCGTTAGGGGCTGTAGCAGTTGCTGGACCAAAAGCCTCATGCGAAGGGAGCAAGTACTGCACAGTGCCCTGCCATGCCAGCAGTGGCCTGGCTATGCATGAGCAGGGAGACCACCCAGCTATCAAGAGGTTATTTCAGCTGCAAATGTAGATGTCTACATTTGAAAGATACTTCTACCAAGGAGGCAGCTTCTATCACATTCAATATATTGATCTAGACAATATGACTGAAAGGTGCAGTCACCCTGTGTGCTCACTGCTGGAGATGCTGCTCAGTGATATAAGCAACACCCTCAGCCTTCCAGTATTTGGTGAAGCAAACTCCATCTGTAGACGTTTGACAAGTGCATTAATGCACCAGGGAGGACCTGCCTGCCAGCGTAGGAACCAGTTGCACAAGGGAAGGGAGAGCCCCTCATGTCGCTCCAAGGACAAGGCTCAGACATTGGTGTTCTTTGTGTTCCTCTTGGTCCTGCAAGAGAGGGAAAGACATCTTCAGTGTAGGCTGCAGTGGGGCCAGGATCGTACCACCACTTTGAAGAGTTATCCTGCCTGGTCAGTGTTTTTCCTCTGAAAAATCTCCAAGAGCTGCAAGAATCCCAGTTTTTCTCAGCTGCATGTATCCTCATCTCTCATGGGCCAGCCAGCACTGTGGGTACCGCAGACACCCTGCTGCCCTTGCTTCAGCTTTGTACCCACTCTGTGCTGGGGAGAGCTGGGCTGTAAGTCACCTGAGAGTGCCCTTATAGCTGGAGACTTGTACTCTGCTGAGCATTGAGGAGTAAACCTGAAGGACACAGACAAAGAGGTACATCTGTAGTCAGGAATGTGACCACGAGCTGTGGCCATCATTACTCTTGGCACACCCCTGACTCACCACAGCCCATCCATGCCAGTGGGAAGGATGGCACATGGCTCAGCATCCCCAGCTGAGGAGCAGGGAGGATTTGGGAACACTCTTATCTCCCATGTCCTACATTCCCTCAAGGTGAGCAAAGCAGCCAAGGAACGTCATGAACTGTCAATGTGAGGTTAATGGTTGGACTGGATGAGCTTCAGGTCTTTTCCAACCTAGATGATTCTGTGATTCTGTCATGTGCCTGTTAGGAATCATTTTGTTTTTCCATCTTACAAAGGTCTGCAGTTCTAAAGACTAAAAGGGTAGGGACTATCAGTCACCATCCCAAAATGAAACAGCTGTTATCTTCTGACCCAGTTTTATCTGAGTAACAGTGATCAGTGCTAATACTGTGGTTGGAGGGGAAGAAAAAATCCTGCACAGCTCTGGGAACTTACAAGTTGTAGTGACCCAGGTAGCTACTGCCTTATACATTGGAGGCAGATCTTAGCCTTACAGCTAGACTATTTTAAGACATTATTTATTCTGATTAGGCATTTCTTCTAAGTTAGTAGTCTTGCCACGTTGTACAAGCTACTTTGCAGAGAGGAGTTACTAGAGGTTTAAGATTCTAGTTTAGACTGATGTGCTAAACTCTAGTGAGGTTGAAGACTGAACCTAGAACAAAAGGTGTCCAAATGGAACAAATTAACCCTTAAAACAGCTTTGTTGGCCTTGACACTCTAAAATTCCTTGATACTTACAGTTAAATACAGGAAAAGCAGTTCTTGCCTGCAGCATTCATTGCTGCGTAGTCCATCATTTGGTGATCATGCCCTGTAGCCCATGTTTGACACATTGATTTGCAGTCAGTTTGCATCTGAACCTGACTGACAGCCCAGACTCTTACATGACTCAGTCTTCAGTTTAATGCCTCTTTTTGTCAGTATTGACTGAAGTTAAGCCACATGTATCTGCCAGGTAGCTTTACCAGAGCCTTAGTAGGGAAGTTCATTTCGTTCATGTCCGCACGAAGTAGGAAGAGTTGCAATTGCTGGCGATGTGTTTTCTGCCGCGGACTTGTCGGTTCCAGGGGAGAGTCCCGGGCAGGACCCAGCCCAGCTCGGGCCGCTGCCGTGGGGCTCCGGCTCCCTCTGCTGTCCACGGCCCGGGGATCCCCGCTCGGCAGCGCGGCCACCTCAGAAGCACAGGATTTGCTCACACTTCCAGGTATTCAGACTTGGATTTGTCGGTCATGCACTTTATTTGAGCAGAGTCAGGGCAAAACTTAAGCTGCATCAGGGTCTCAACAACAAGCAGGGCCAAAATCACAGTGGTGATAATCCCACCTCAGAGGGGGAAAAAATGTTACCCAAGAGACTTTGATTTATAGCATTGTCGTCGTTTGCTTAGCAGAAGGGGAGTCCTCAGTTATTTTTTGGGGGTGTGTGTGAGTATTGGGTCAATGCTCTATTTAAAGCTCTAGCTAAGCAATAAAACCCAGTGCCTATTTCTAGTCTGTCCAGTACAGCTCAGTGTCACCATTAAGATGCTCAATCATACTGTCAAGGATGGGATGCGCTACAGATTCAAAAGGTGTATTTAGGCATTTACTTTCTACAGGCTTCAGTCTCTCATCTCGAAGTCACTGCAAATTAATTTCTGTTGCTTCAACAGTTAAAAGCTTCTATTTCCATCAAACAAGTAAAAATACTACAGAAGGACTCACACCTTGGCTGGGATACTTCAGACAGCTAGGCACCAAGTGCAGGACCTGTCCACAGGAATAATGCTGGCAGAATCCAGCCCCGTAGTGACTGAAAGGAACATTTAGCTCCCTGCCCCCTCCTACCCCCATTAGAAACTCCAGACCAGATATACTAAAATAATCTGAAACAGCATGAAGGATACGCTCCATTGCAAGTTTCATCCTGTGGAAAGAACACTTATGACTGCTTTGTCCTCTCTCTCAAGCTCCAGGAGCCCAGTCCTGCAGTCAGGGTGAGAGCCCCCTTTCCCAGGGGTGTTCACTGCACACTCACATTCAAACTGCCTTTTTGGCCCAGGGAACAGAAATTTCCACAGAAGAGCATGACTGCTTGGACGCTATTTGCAGGCACATGCACCTAGCCCATAGCACATCATGATCCAGGGCACACACCTCGGGAGGCAGCTGTGGGGATGCTGTGTGCACAGGAGGGAGCTGCACCCCAACTCCCTCTTTCCTGGGCACCAGCACCACAGTGCTGCACAGGAGCAGGGCTGTGGGCAAGTGGGGTGTGCATGGAGGCTCCAGGTGAAGCTGCTCTGGGCCTTTAGGGTCTATTAGTGCCCTCAGGGCCCCGACAACGTGTCTGTCCATCAAAGGGAAAAAGCAACAAACTACAGATGCTTTTCCAAAGGACACAATGGGTGAGTTGGGAGAGGAAGGAAGAGGGTGATCTCACTGGCAAAGCCCCAAAGCATCCCTTGGCAAACACAGATTCAGCTCCTGGTATTGCTGGTGTCTTTCCAGGCGATCTTGGAAAATCATGAAGGTGCTTAGATATCTATCAATATATTTTGTGGAATGCCTGGGAAACAGCGGACATGTTATGGGTGATCCAGACTGAGTGGCATCACTGTAATCAGGCTGTAGCTGTTGGGAAGAACACCGGCAAGGCCGAGAGGATGAGAAACTGCGTGAGTAGCAAAGAAATAAGGATGCTGGACTGTGGGAAATAAGGTGTTTGCCTAACAGAAGAACTACATGTGAACACCATAACGGGACCAACCATAGAGGGTGTGAAGGCTTGTGGACAGTAGTATAGAACCAATCATAGTTTGTTTGCTTTCATGTGATTGCTCTTCGATAGTATGTGGGATGCTTTGTACTTGATAAGGTACCTTCTACAGTTTAAGGTGCGCTGTATTACAGAGTCGAGCTGCCATACACTTTCTTTTGCTTGCCCAGGGGCATGAATGTAAAGATTTTGATGGGATGTGTTGTTTTAATCTATCCAACCACAGTCAATTAATTCAAAACCAATTACAATGGATGAAGCAACGTTTACAAAAAACACAAGTGGTTGTCAATCCTTGAGACAAATGGTTACAATCTGTGTTTGATCTGTCCCTATGGCTACAAGGTCTGTTACAAGAAGGATTGCGGTGATTAAGAATAGTACTATTGATTGTAGTAATTAATAAAATAGCATATAGTTGTATGATGAGAAATATTAGTAAATTTTTGCTTGTGCAGCCCGCACAAAAAGAAAAAGGGGGAATTGTTGGAGAACGGCTTGCAGAGAGCAAGGCCATGGGTCTCTGCAGGAGCTGGTCACAGCCACCTGAGGTAAACAAAGGAAAAAACCTAGGGTACAGTTATGCTAACAAAGGACTGTTATGTTAACAAAGAGAGAAACTGAGGTACACAATGGCCTTGATGGTAAAAACAACCTTGGAAAAGAAAAAGGCAGGCCAGAAGAGGGAAGATGTTGTGACATATCTGAAATGCCACAAGGGGCTGGGATATTATAATGTAGCTTTTTACATGTATCCAATAGATTTGTGAGTAGTATGCATGATTATTGTAGAGTGCTTATATAAGGGGTGGTTTCTTTCAATAAAGTTGAAGCTTGCTCTATCATTCATATTGAATCGGCTGCTTGCTTCCTCCGCCCGCAGCAATATTTAATCTAAAATCATGCCCATATCTATCTTTAACCCCTTTAAAACATGCTGAACTTTAACCAGCCCTGAATTGTGGCTCTTATAGTGTTGGTGGGAGTTCAAGACAGGAACAGAAACTGTACACACCGCCTGCGGTCTTGGGCTGAATCAAGGCGACTTCTCTTTGTGGGCCATGCTTTCTGTGCCTGTGTTCCCTGCTGTAAGCTTTCCAAGGCTAATGGCTGTGAACCGCATTAGAAGGCAAACAGTACAAAATACCGACAGGCAGTGCTGTCCACCTCGCCTGTGCAATTCACATTCAGCATCAGCCTTTGTGGAGCCATCAGCAGCGCTGGACCAGGTCCCATGGCTGCAGGCACATGGCAGCCTGTCTCACCCATCACTATAGCTGTGCAGCATTTTGGGACAGTCATCAGAAGCCCGACAGGCACTGCCAGACATTGGGAGAAAAGGGCAGGAGTTTTCCCTCTCTTGCTGAATTCTTGCCAGTGCTTTGATTTCCCCGGTCGGGGTGACACATGTCATGGCAGTGCCTCCCAAACCTCCGTTCCCTGGGGGAACCATCTTCTTCCACTTTGTACAAGGCATTTTGTGCCTCAGTGCTCTACTCTCCTTTTGCTTCAGTAAAGGATGAGCCCTGATAAAGGTGACTCCTGTATGAGCACATGTGAGGCAGAGTGCTCTGAGTATCTACAGCTTAGACAATTTATCACATCAGACATGAGTGTATGTAAAGGCACTGACCCACACGGTCTAGATACAACTTCCCTCCGAGCAGGGCTTCACCTGCACCATGCTGTCACCTGCCTCCACGTGTCTTTGTGCCCTCCCAGCAGCTCCTTGGTGACCTGTCCTATGCTGTGGTCCCCATCTACAATCCACCTGAGCCCCACCCTGGCTCCGACACTGGGGGAGCAGGCATGCACTGGCACTCCTGTGCTCACCCCAGCAGCACCCTGAAATGGTGACTGGTAACAAGCAGCCTTACTTGTTTTTGCAGGTTGGCAATGCTCAAAATCCAGCAGAGAGAGAGTCTTTTAGGAAAAAAACAGGGACATGAGGAACCCATTCATCACCATACTTCTTAATAAATGGGGATACCTGTTAAGATCTCTGTTGGTTAGGCTTTTTTGCTGATTTCTAGCCTAAGGCACAGGCTCCTCTCTAAACTGCCTGCTTCCCAGCGTTTGTACAACCCTGTCAGTGTCTCTACTCCTTTCACTGCTTCCAGCCTGGGAGAAGGCTGACCACCAGCAGGTATTGCAAGGATCACCCTAAACCACAAACCACTTTATTTCTGACTGCCACTAAACAAGCTGCCAGAATATCCCTCACCATTCATATAAAATGTCCCAGCTTGATACACAGCTTTCCTTTCACTTAGCCTGGGGGCAAAGATCTTGCTTTTTCCTCTCAAATCCCTAGTGTCCTTCCTCCTCTCATTATCAAAAACGCACTTATAGGAGATAACAAGGAGTCCCATCACCGCCTTGGTGCCCAAGCCAGCACGTTTCCTAATCCCTCTGAAGCTGCCAGGGAAGCTGGAGCCTAACAGAAGTAATCCACTCCTGGCTTCGCCAAAACACTGCAAATGTGATTGACTATCCCACTACACACACCTCCCTTCCCCAGCCTACACTCAGAACCAGCAATACTGCTCCACAAGCGACTCCCACTCCTGTGCCTCTGCCATCACCCTCGTGTCAGTGCTTTTTCCCTTTGCTTTGAGTTAGGCCCACCTCTCTCTCCCTTTTTCTTGTTCTCACATGCCTCTTAAAGCTTTTCTCATCATGCTGATGATAAAATGCCCATTTTCACCTGCATGAAACAGGAGGATCCAGAAATACAGAGTATAAATCTTTCAGCATAAAGTATTTCTCACTTTGTGTGTGTGAGCTTGTTTGCAGGATTTTTCTTTCCCCTCTGTAAGGGGGACAGCTGTTATTTTCATATCAGCTCTGAAGTGGCTAATATTTTAAATATTGCTTATTTAACAAAATTAACAAAGCAAGTGCGGGTATGTCAAATCTATGGAGGCTCACACAGTTACATTTTAAGGTTTCCATATAGCTCTGTGTGTAAACATATGCCTCTCTGATACAGTACTGCCTTTTTTTTTCCGAAGACCTCAAGATGCTCAAGGGGTATAAAGGGCTCAGTCTGCAAGGTTCTGCCTCCTTGCTTGTCTGCAGGGCCCTGCTCTAGCACAGAACTTATGAACATACTTAACTTTAAGCATAAGCAGAGGGACTTGCTGAAACTGATGGGCCAGCTTGCAGGCGTGGCGAGCAACATGCATTTTTAAGTGCTCTGTTGGATTGGGGCCAGAGCCCAGTGCGTGTGAGGATGGAGCCATAATTAATTCTGGTTCACAATGCCCCTTTGAGGTACGTATTGCTGTGAGAGCTGCTTGAAACGTGGAAATGCCATTCTGTGGGAAATTCTGTTATTTGAAAATTTTTTTGCTAAGGGCAAAGTGAATGTGTGAATGGGTGCTTCAAATAAAATAAAAGCCTTGTTTAATGCTTTAAAATTTAAATTATTTAAATGTGCTCCCCGTCCTTCCTGTTCCCTGCCTCTTTCTCTTTGTCCTTAACAAAAGATTAAAAAGAAATAATGGTGGTTGTTACAGTGGAAATAAACCGGGTGTAATGTAAAACCCTTGAACATCCTTAACTGTTCTGGAGTGGTAAGAGTAAAATAAGATTTTGCCAGCATACAATCCCTTTCAGGCTGTGTGTTTACATCACAGGGAATTTAGAGGTTGATTTATGGAAAACAAAGAGAAAAAAAAGACAGCCTTGCTAAGAGCAGGTGAGACCTTTCTGAAAGCACACGGTGTGTAATGCAGGTGGCAGCAAGGCTTACAGACTGGGTTGAGGTGGGCACGGCTGCCAGAGCTGGGAGAAAATATGAACAGCACAGCCCAGACTCAGTCTTCCCATTGTGGTGTGTCCATAAATCCTCATTTCTTCTGTAATCACAACCACAGTGATCCAAAGCCAGGCAGAAAGTGTGTGGCGTACTTAGCTCTAGGTAACAGGGCAGCTAACAGCTATTTCTGACAACACTGCAAAGAAAGCAAGTTAAACACACATTCACGTGCCTTATTGACCAGAGATGGGATATATTGGAAGTTTTAATTAAGTACATGCTTTAATGTCTACTGAATCATTACTTCTGCCAGTATTTAAGCCAGAAATGACTGAATCTTTTCAATTTCCACTGTCTTCACCCTGTGTGACATCAGGTAACTTATCTGGATGATTGGTTTTAAGCCTTCCGACAACTCAATTCATTTCAGTTGGATTGCTTCCATATACCAGCTCATTGCAGTCAGCTGCACCAGGTTTCAGCTAGGGACACTGGTAAAGATGGCACTAAGAAGGAAAAAAAAAAAAAAATTCAAATGAGCCAGGCTCTACTTAAAGCTCTGCCACAGCATTCCTGGGTAACCACAGGCAATTCATGCTATTGCTCTAAGGCATTAGACTGCATCAGTGTAAGTGCTGCAAGATGATGAGCATGGCAGAATGCTGCGGGCGGAGGAAGCAAGCAGCCGATTCAATGTGAATGATAGAGCAAGCATCAACTTTATTGAAAGAAATCACCCCTTATATAAGCACTCTACAATAATCATGCATACTACTCACAAATCTATTGGATACATGTAAAAGGCTACCTTATAATATCCCAGCCCCTTGTGGCATTTCAGGTATGTCACAACAGCTTCCCTCTTCTGGCCTGCCTTCTTTCCCAAGGTTGTTTACCATCACACTCAAGGCCATTGTGTACCTCAGTTTCTCTCTTTGTTAACATAACAGTCCTTTGTTAGCATAACTGTACCCTGGGTTTTTTCCTCTGTTTACCTCAGATGGCTGCAATCAGCTCCTGCAGAGACCCATGGCCTTGCTCTCTGCAAGCCGTTCTCCAACAGCAGAAGAGTCAGGAATGATTAATATTCCAAGGCAAGGACAGAGCCAGCAGGAACCAAGGATGGGTGGGATGACTCTAGTCCTCATTCTGATGTGGAGGTGTGGTAGAGTCAGAAGCCTGTGCTAGTCTGAAGCAACCACATGAGATTATTTTAAAGGCATTTCTGTGTTTCTTTAGGTCAGGGGTTGATGGTATACTGTGAGGAGTTTCTCTAAAGTTCTGCAAGGGTAACGGCAAGCAACCATGAACGTGATAAAAAGCCAGAGAAGGACTAAACCCCTTGCTGGCTTCAAACATAAATGTGTCCTTATAAAAATAAGGCCATTTCCTTGTAACTGGAGTGTTCAGGAAGTTTGTTTTTATAAGTAGAAAATAGAACCTGTTTTTAATGAGGAACACTTGTCCATGGTCAAACATCTTGTCAACAATGGTAATTCTTTTGGGCTCCTCCACGCCTGTGACATCCCCAAAAAATTATCTTCTAAGAAATATGATCAAAAAGTCCATAAAACCCAAACAAGGAATTTACTGGACCAGATTCTAAGAGCAGGAAATTGGAAAAATGAAATCCCAGTTAAAAAGGAAACCTGCCATAAATGCTGCTGAGCCTTAGTATTAGAAAGTGGTGTATTGATGCTGACATCAATTACTTAGGGAAGGCTGGGAAACCTTCACAACAGGAATACATATGCCTTTCATTATTTGGTTCAGCCATTGAAGAAGACTGAACCCCCCTGTGATTGCTTGTGCCCTCCCGATGCTGATGTGACCAAATTCGGGAAATGCAGAAAACCAGTCTGAATGTGCATCTAGGGCCAAAGACAGAGAGGAACAGTCAGATTCGGGACAGCTTTAGGACCTGTAGCTTTTCATCCTAATTAGTTGCACACTGGATGTTCGAAGAAGTACAAACAGGAACTTAAAGCAAAGAAGGGGGGCAGGGCAGAGATCCTGGTCTGTGCTGTCATCCCCACTCTCTTTGTCCCCTTGGGGAATTATGGCTTTTGTTGTGCCATCTGAGTAACCCACATGTGTGAGTTGGGGAATATTTGTAGCTTGCTGCCTGCATTGTCTGCACTAGTGACATAAATCACAGGGATTTTCTAAGGTCTGTGACTTCACGGGTGCTGGCTATAGCTCAAAAATAAGAATATTGTCATCATATATGCAGGTGAAATTGGTAATGGCCAGAGTATCTTCAGAAATAATTGATATGATTTATTCTCAGAATTCAATATGTTGCTATGCTATTCTCATCAAAACCCCCTTTCAGACCTTACTCTGCATAAGACCTGCAGGAAAAGGATAAACTTTTTGATGGCAAACAAATGGCTGTGTGAAGGTCTCAAGTTTTCTGCCACCATGTAACCAATTACATTAGGGAACTGTGTGCTCAGCACTTAGCACCTTGTTATTTTTGTTACTATCTCCTATCTCATTCTCTGGAAGGACAGACAGAAAGCCTGGTCATACTGCAGTCAAAAGAAGATTTGTCATTAACTTTGCTGAGGCCAGGATTTCATCTTCTGTATGGGTCCGGTGCTTAACTCCATATGTGTGCAATCTGGCTAATGCTCCAAGGTATACTTTTATTGACAGAAGCACCAGCAGTGTCATCACTGTTTGCTGAAGTAATTTAAATTAACTTCATAATGCAATGCAGGGAGGGAAAAGTAATATAGGTTGAAAGTTGTAGCACCTTGATTAAGCTTGGCCACAAAAATGACAGATAGTCCTCATCTGACTTAGAACTATATGAAAAGTTCACTTTCTTGTGTCTTACACTGAAACAGCCTCATTATTATTTCATGATCTAGCTGGTCACAGTGTCGATGTGGATAAACAAACATGGGAAAATCACTCTGACCACTTCTCAGAATCTTACACTGTGAAGCATTTGTGAATGTATATATTAAGGGTGGGAAAACCTCAAAGTCTCTGACCCTTATTTCCAAGATCTGGGATCCTGCAAGATTTGATTACATAGTGAGAAACTTGAAACTTTGACAACTTGGCTTTAAAAGTATTTTTAAAATATACATCATTTTCCTGTTACTAAGTAGAAGAGAGACAAGCCTCTTCTCCAAAGCACAGGTCAGGATAAAAGAGCACCTCTCTATAACCATGGGAAATTGTAGACCAAAGGCTGCTTTGATTTAAATAGTAATAACTAATATTAAAAGATAGAATAGGCGTTTCTATTTTTAGTCATCTCCCTGGATCTAGGATGGGGACTATTCCTGCCAATGTATTTATGTAGAACTTAGACTGATTTCCCTGGTTTCACCAAAGTAGGGTGTTCTGCTTCTCTTTCTTTACGTCTTTATGTTTCATGTTCTTATTCAACTGCTTTTGTGTGTTAAAATATATATATCTCTGAATACAAATCAAATCTTTTGCAGCTTTGATACTACTTAAACAGAAAAAAAATAATGAGAGTAACATAAAGTTATATATTTAATCTGAAACAGGCCATTTGCCCCAGACCTCACCCAATTTGCAGCATGTGTCCATGTGGTAAGTTCCTCCAGACACTTGTCTGGGCAGTAGCAGTGACATGCTCTATATGTTTCCCTTCTTGGGACAAGCACTTTTTTGGTCTGATCTGTCATCATAGCAAGTAACACGTGGCACAATCCCACAGACACATTTTAAAAGTTGCCAACGTGTACTACATTTCCTTGCTTTCCACTGACAATCCTAGTTGTGCCCTGCCTATGTGGGACACTAGACCCGAGGGTCTTATGTGTAGGAAAGCACTTCCCATCATCAGTTATGATCAGAGAGAGAGAGAGAGAGAAAGAAAGACAAGAAAAAAGGACAGACAGAACAGAGAGAGAAGAAAAATAAGGAAAGAAAGAAACAAAGAAAGAAAGAAAGAAAGAAAGAAAGAAAGAGATGGATTTTTACACACTTCAGAAATTAATTCATAGAAATATTCACAATGAATAAGTCTTTGCGGAATTGAGACCATTTGGAGAGATGCACTTCTGAGCATTTCTTCTGATCTGCTGAGGATTTTAACGTGATATAGAGCAGTAATTTAGAGACTCTTCCAGATGGCTTAAGGCTGTTCATTGAAGAAGAAGACAGATAGCATGTAAATATATAGTTATAGTCCTCTCCAGCTTCCAGATCTATTGAACTCATATGGGATGAGCTGAGGAGAAAAGTGGAAGCTCTACAGCAGCATAATGTTGAACAGATGTGACCAGAGCCCATAACTATCGAACTGTGTTGAGAAAATGGTCAGGTACTGTCTATTGCTGAAGCTGTTCTCCTGCTCAGGAATATTTTGTAGATGACAATATTCAGGAGTAAATTGAGCCCATATGAGAGAATAGCAGTGCACATGCTTTTGTTGTTTCAGTCTGTATGTGCTTTGGGTACAAATGAGCTTCCAATAATGCAGGAAAGGTCAGGTAGGGCAGGCACTGTTTCATGTTGCTCCAGCACTGTACAATGTGTTATCTTAATTATGTCATACACAGCAGTCCATGTAGGCAACGCGTTTTAAATACAATCTGGAGGCACAAAGCTTGAGTTTCCTCTCACATACATTGGCTCCACGCTAACATTACTTCATTATTTTCAGTGCAAATTCACACTGGTTTAGATCAGCAGGAATGAGATTGGAGAATGATTATACTCGCCAGATGCATAGAGTTCTCTTTCTCCTAGATGTTTGTCAGGTGGCTTTTCACCTGAGCCCCAGAAAATGTCTGTTTTCCAAAGCAGTACATGGTGGCCAAGGCAGTGACCCATTTCCCTGTCTGGGAGATAGGGATAACCAGTACTCTGTTTGCTACTATGGACAGCAAATATCCTTTGAAGCAGGAGCTGTGTCTTATGGTTTTTCTGGCTGTAATTGACACAACAGGGTACAGGCATTCGTTGTAATAATTCTCCTCAGCCAAATTCAGAGGCTGGATGAATGCAGTTAAAATATTAAACTATGATTTTGGCTCTGTTGACGCAGAAAGAATATCAAGATGCTCTACAGATTGTCTGAAACCTGCTAATCTTGCAAAATCTTGAAGTGACACATTTTTACGTACAAGTATCTCAGGAATACATGTTTCTGTGAGAAGGTGGCTCAGCATTTGTCCTCTGCTATGTTAATCACGACCGACTGCTGGTATCCAAATAACACAGAAAAGCTCCCACAGGATAAAGCTGACATACAAGAATTTGAATTCAGCTGACCTGGAAATACCTCAGTCATGGTTTTCACAAGCTGCATTGTCATAATAGGGCAGAGGTAATTGCAGCTTGGGCTAAAGGGCAAGGGGGATGGGAAACCATGAGGTGGTGAGCATGAAAATAAATAGCCCTCTGTCACAAGAACAGCCCCATTGAGGGATGCTGATTTTGAGCAGGAGAAAGAAATCAGTCTGGGAAGACCCTGGATATGTATCAGTTCTCCTCTTCTCATGACCCCTAGAGCTGTTCTCTGGGAAACCTCCTGCTCCCTGGCCCCCCAGCCATCTCTGGCTGGTGTTGGGGAAGCCATGAGGGCAGCCTTTTGCTGCCCTGAGCAGAACGATCTCTGCAGCACATCCCTCCAGCCTCTGACTCTGGTGCTGGAGTTGAGACCTGGAGGGCACACGGGCACCCTCAGAACGGGTGGGAAGCACGGAGCTGTGTGAGCTGCAGTGGTCTGTGCCCTGGGGCTGCCCCCATCCGGCTCCACTGCAAGGTGCCAGGACACTCCACAGCACAGTGCAGCTGACAGCAGTGTGGTTATTTTGGTGATCCCATCTTTCCTGCTTCCCCCATAGCAGACTGACAACTGAGGTGTGTGGTAACCATGGCTGTCAGGTCCCTGGATTGTGCTGACCCATGGGTCAGCTCACAGTAATGGACTGGACTCCCCTCCCCTCCCTGATCCTTGTTTTGGGACTGTTAATAACTTTGTTTTTTCATTTACTAAGTCCTCACCAGGACACTGGCTAAGGGGCAGGTGTTGCTTCAGGTGCAACTACCTCAGGTGTCTCCATTTCCCCACTTACTAACACTGATTGCCTCCCCAGGCCTGCTGGGACTGCAAGCCCTTAAAATCAAGAGTAGGGCAATAAGGTCTGCTTCTATTCCTGAGGCTTTTATATATGCTGTGTGCGTACTGAGCAGGAGTTTTCCTGAAAGAGAAAGCCTTTGAATCCTGAAGGGCTAAAAGCTTTAACTATTCCTGTCTTATGGCTTTGATCCCTGGCTGTATGGGGTGCAGACAGGTATCTTCCACATGCTTTTAGTGGAATGAGCAGAAGGAAAGGCGGGCTTTGTCTGTTATTTGGGATTGTTTCAAGGAAGGTTTCCAGATGTGATTTTTCAGTTTTCTGTTGAATCCTAGATTTAAAAAAAAAAAAAAGTTAGATGAGTATTGCTGCTAGTGGTAACTTCTGGTCTTGCTTTGCAACTGGGTTATACTGAGAAACTAATGAGACTATTCATGTTACCTTACTGTTTGGTACAGTTATCCTGAAGAGATGGTTACCTTCAATACTCTCAGGGCAGCTGGCTTCAGTTCCTGCTGGAGAAAGCTGGCTAAGAGGAGCTGGGGCCAGTTTGGAAGGAAAGACTGAAGTGGACACTTAACATAGGTGTACATGTAAGCTCGCAGTCCTGGGGAAGCACTGCATTTTAGGCAGGTGGTCATAACACTTTTCCCCAGAGTTAACTGACTGATATTTCAAAATTAAGATTCTGTGGTTAAATTAAGCTTTAGTTTGTGGAAATTTGCTTCCTGTGGCAGGTGCACCTGCCTGATGAACCCAGAGCTGCGTGGCAGCTGAAGGGTATCAGTTCGGGGCTACCTCTGTTCTCGGGGCCTTTGGCCAGTGGGAGCCGCTGTTGACTACAGATCAGATTCGGCCTGGGTGTAAATGGAGGCCCCTGGGCACCAATTGGACCTGGTCCCCGGGAGCAGCAGCTGGGTCGAGGACTCTCCCCTTGGGTCGGAACGCTGCCCAAGGAAACTCCTCAAGGGGCCTTGGGTCGGGAAGCTGCCCTGAGCAGGTCCTTGAGGCTGAGAGCCCTCACTTGTCAGGTGAGTGATAGAGTGTTTTGGGTGGGGCTTTGTTCTGTGTTTCGGGTTGGTTAAACCCTAAGGAATGGTGCTTTGTTATGCGTTTCAGGTTGCCGTTAACCCTAGAAAGTTGTTCTGTTCTCCTCTCACAGACATTCAAACCTGTAATTTATGGAGAGCTAGTTAATTGTGTTAATGATAAACTTTTATTTTTTGGTGGTTGGTTGTCCAGCTCTTAGAGGACATGTTACAGAGGCTCTTAAAGTAGTACTTTTAGCGTCATTTGCCTTCAACCAGAGCCAAAATATAAATATGAAGGAAAACTTGTGAATGAAGAAAGGAACATGAGAGTGCAGAAATTTTAACTAAGCCCAGACCTTTTTGGTGAGAAATTATGTTCATTATGAACTGTGTACTAAAATGATTTCTGTGTATTTTAGATATCTAAGTCTTGTGGAACCAATGGACATCTTGACTGTGAAGTCAGGTATTGGTGTAACTGTTGGCAGTAACATGTGAATGAAATCAGGGTTGCTCTTTGGGAGGGTCAGTAACTGTGGGTCCTCTCAGAAGGACTTCATGTGAGTCTGCGAATGCACTATTGCTTTAAATATCTCTAATGAAAGACAAGAGCTGTGTTTGCAGTTAAGCTGTACTTGTAAGAATTCAGTTGATGACTTCCAATGCTTGACACCTTTTTGTTTAGACATACGAGAGTTAATACAAACCTCATGTACCACTTCCTTGTATTCCAACCTGGCTTGATCTCCAGGGTGTGAGACAGCTCCCTTAGATGTTGTTAAGTTGAGGGACCTAAGTATACAGACAGAAATATTTTTTGGTAGAGACTAATGGAATGATTCTTATTGCAGAAGTCTGCAGTAAAAACATGGGAGGTCTGATGTTTTGTGTTCCTAGATTTTTGGCATTCACTCTCATTCCAGTATTTTAACCCTTCAAGCTGCAGCTTCCTGCAACTTCCACATGTTTATTAAATATTCTTTAATAAATATCTCCAGCTGTACTCATCATGGAGGGTGGTCCTAAAGGATGCAGTGATGGCTGATTTCTAAGATAAAGAGCAAATGTCCTCCATCAGGGTCTCTGAAATTGCAGACCCTCCTGCCAGGGCAGTGCCACAGCGCAGCTGCTCAGTTTGCTGGAGCTGGTGGTGGTTGACATTTGCATCCCTTCAGCAAGGATGTTCCTTGCCTAGCTGTTTGCCATCTCATTATGAGGTGTGGCTTTCATTTTTAATTTTTCCTTAACTTCCCTCGGTGAGTGGCATGGTGTGCTGAGGGAAGGGAAGGCCAGACTGAAAGCTGGCTGACTTAAACTGTATGTTACTTGAAGACAATTCAAATCTTTAAGCTTTCTCAAGGTCAGGCTTGTAAAATTTCTCTTTGAGGAGAGGCCCTGCTGTACTGCATCTAGGCCTGGTGGGAGTGTGGGGGCCATCATGTTCCTGTCAACAGGGTGGGCCCTCTGAGTTTTTCAGGCTTAGAGCTTGGCGAGAGCTTCCCAGGCTGAAATCTGTATTTGAATGTACTGAGGCTTTCTCCATTCTTTTGATATTATTACATATATTCTGACTTACAGGAATGGGATTTAGAAGAAGATGCTTCCTTAAACTACTTCAGTTTTGTGCTTGGGGATCTGTGGGCCCAAGCATGGGGGCTCCCCCACACCCCAGGGTATCTCAGCTGTGCAAAATGCAATCCAGCCATGTTGCTGCTGCTTTGTAGCCTGCTGTATCCCCAAACGGGCATGTCTTTCAGAGGAGGTGTGGGATATGAGGAAAGCCAGCTATTCTGGCTAAAGGGAAGGTGTAGGAGTGGCAGGTGTGACTGGAGAAGCAAGGGCTGGGAATGGGTGGGGTTAACCTCCATTTCATTACAGTCTGTTCAGCTGGAGAACTGATAAGGTGCATTGGTCTTGGGAAGAGACTACTGACAAGGCACTAGTTAGTGTGAAAAGCACCTAAGACCGAGCTTGGATTATAAAAAAACAAGTTACAAATTGAGAGCCCTACAAAAACCTATCCTGTGTATGGCTCTCCGTTGTGTCAGTCTGGTTCTTGTCCCTGGTGCAGACTCTTTGGGAGCAGGGGGTATTTTCCCTGAAGCATACTGGCAGGGCAAGATAGACTTTGGGGGGCAAAGTTGTGATGGCTGGGTCTGAGAAGGTGGGTTTGGAAAGAAAAATGATGCTGAAGTAATTTAGTGAGTGTATGATGAGGTGGCCAGGCTGTAATACATTTTAAGCTCTGTTTTCACTGCTACCGTCTTCTGTTTGTACAGCACTTGTTCAGAGAGATCCTGGGCCCAGACAAAGCCCCTGGAGATGACAGTTGGCTGTGGAGTTGCAGTTAAGCCTGGGAGAGATGCAAGCAGTGGCTTTGGGCTGGGGCACAGAAGATCCAGGCCTGAGTCCTGTGTGCTCAAACAGCCCTTTGGAGGAAGAGATATAGATAAATACTGAGCATAAAGCACACATAAGAGTATTTATCTTTAAGTCTCATGACTGGAAGCTGATTTAGGTATGGAACAAGAATTTATGTTTCAAAACTTATTTTGTAACTTTCAAGTAGATCTGAGTAACCTAGGCCAGCAGTGGCCTTGTGTGGCTCTCAACTCAGCAAAGCTTTTGATCATGACAACAAGCTCAGTCAGTTAATCATGGATTCCTTGAAATACAGTTTTGCTAATTTTTAATTTGGTATATTTTACCTCATGACTTTTTGGTTCATGAACACATAAGAAAATTTTATGCTAGTGATCTAGATTAATAGTCCTTTTTTAAACAACAGTGCAAGAGATTTCTTAAAGTTCTGACAGTGAAGTCATGCTTGCAATTGCTTGTGTTGTGGATGTAAGAATATTCAGCTGGGGAGCTAATGTGTTATATCCCTATAATTCATATTGAAGGGACTAATAAGTAGTAAGGTCTAAAATTCTACTGTTTTTAAAATGAGAGGTGTGTACCTGTTTTTCCTTTGTAGAGAGGAGGCAATGCACTTTGGTGTAAACACCAATATGTATCTGTGAGCTCCTTCTGGGTCCTTAAGACCAGGATTTTGCCAGTATTGATCAGGTGGCTATGTATGAGTATACAGTGAAGCTGCAATATTCTATATAATAATCTTCTGTACAGCCTTTTGACTGAAGAATGATTCTGTGTGGGGTAACATGTACACTTTCTGTGTCTTTAAATCTTATGACTTGTAGTTACCTGTTCTAAATATATTTAATTGGTTCAGGGGGTTAACCTGTGCTTCTGGGAAAAATTATTCAGTTGAGATGTCTCTAAGGTAGGTTCAGAGAAAATTTTCTGGGTGTTGGGGGACTTTATTCACATGACTCTTTAGCTGAGTAGAGTTTTAAAATAATTGAAAGCCTTGTTTTTAATCAGATGTTTCACAAAAGTATTCCTTTCTATGAGGCTAAGAAGTTTGTAACCAGAATTAAACTGTCTGTTCTTCTGGGGAGCAAGAAGCTTTTGTTTCCCCCAAAATGTTAAGGAAATCTACACCAAGAAAGGAGGAAAAAACCAGCTATGTCTATCAGTTCCTTATGGTCGTCAGATGTAAAATTATATTTTCTAATATATGATTTAACCAGTTTCCACCTAGTCCTGAAGGTACACTCTAGACTGAGATAGCTAGTCAGGGTTTACCAGGTCGTGTAGCTGTTCGTGCCAGGAGAGGGCACCAGACAGCAGTGACAACAGCCGCGCTCAGTGCCGTGCTCTGTCCCCGCAGAAGCAGTAACTCCTCTGAGTGTCTCTGCAGGTATTACAGCAGCTTTTTGTGGAGAGCGACTCTATGTAACCAGAAAGTGTTTGTGCTTATGCGTTATGTTTAAGTTGCAGTCCCTGGGGACTGGCTAATCTAATTTATGTGGAGCTTGGGAATCAGTATTTGTGTATGAAGGGATGATACAATGCTGGAGAGTCTAAACCTGAGATTTTTGAAAGAAATGTAAAGAAATTAGGATCTGAGTTTTCCCTGCAGAGAGCTGTGTCCCATAAGCCCCTGTAGATATCCCAGGCTGAGACGCAGCGTTGTAACAGTGGTGATACTCATGTGAAACCTCACTCATGTATAGAGCCAACATGTGGGCAGAAAGTAGGGGAATCCCCAGAGGACAGGTAAGGTGACCTCGGATGCATCCCTGCAGAGCCTGGCCCAGGGAGGTGTCCCTGCTGGGAGCAGGGTGTCCCCTGGCAGTGCTCTCCTGCCTTCCTCTCCCTCCTCTATCCTGAGCCTGCCCTTCATGTCTCTTACTTTGCCTTATTAAGGTATATGGGAGCTTGGTTGACTTTTCCTGTAATCCAGTCAATGACTTTTTGAATAAGAGAGTATCTCTTTAGAACTCCATGAATAATTAAACCCTAATTCTGATTCTCTATTAATGGAAAATAAATGTCTACAGAGACATATCATAATGGAGGCTTAATTATTCTATCTTGAGACTACTTAAAACTGATTTTTTTTGCCCACCTATTTAGAAACACATTAAAAATATTTAAGCTGAAGTACAGAATTTGGCTGCATCTGTTTTCCTCTAATTCTTTGTAATGAACTATTAGCTCTTATTATTGGTTACACTTCTACTCCTCAGAAGCATTAACTGGCTGAATGTATCAGGATTTCATAACATGGTAATCATCCATTTTCTAATATACTCTGATCCTGTGCCTTTATGGATGCTTTGATTCTCCTTGACTTCACTGGGAATTGAGGATAGCCAGATCTTCAAAGAGCTGGCTTCACAGTTAATTTGCATGCTGAAGTTGGCAGTTATTTAAATTACAAAAAAGGCAGTCTTGATGAGACCTGTAAAAGTTTCTGCATCATGAGCAGAGCTCAATCAGCTGCAGGACCGAGGTCTGACTTTCAGAGCTGATGTAAAAAAGTATAAAAATTTATTTATGTAGGCCCTCTTATTCAGAGATGTCGTATTCTAAAACCGATTGCCAGCTGCCGAATTGCCTTTCTTGACATGTTTTTCTACTTCTGAATATTTGAATTTCTACTTTAACCAATATATTTGCCTTTTCATGACCTTGGGGGCAACCTGTGTTTTAGCTGCTTGTTTTGCTTCATGGATAGCACCTTCCAGCTAGGTGTCTCAAAGTGGTCGGAGTACTTGAACTTCCAGACAGTGGTTGGTCAGTGTCTCGGGGATGGACAAAGTTATCAGTGCTCTGAACAAAACATCTACCATATTAAACCAAGTCTAGGGACCAGCCCAGCAGAGGCTGAAGGGTGATTTGGATAACATATTCTCTGTTCTTCAGCAGGTGTGTAAATGTGAGTATAGGTGCTTGGAGAAACTCCCCTTCCAGCACCTGAATCTGGCCTGAGACTAGCCCCAGGCCAGGTAGCAGCTTTCTGTGGCTGCAGAGCTATTCTCTCCTGCCCTCAGAGTAAGACTATTTTTTGTGATATGTCTGCTTCAAGTAGTGACACAGCTTCTACTAATGCACTTCTCCAATGGTTTTTATACCAGTGGGATTAATCTAATAGTCTTTGCTTTCCTTTCTTCTAAATTAGGTGAAGGGATTTCATGCTGCTGGGTAATTATTCCCTAAAACAGAAGCAAATACCAGGCTTATCTCTTATTCTGGAAAACACTAAGGCAACTGGAAGGAAAGTCCACCCTATAAACCCTCATTTTCCCATTTTAGGAGCCAAAAGCAATGGCACCATTGCCCCAACCCTTTCTTTGAGCATCCTCCTCAGTCTAAAATAAAGGACTGTGCACTTGCCCATTATCCTGATATATCAGAGCTGTCTCTGCTTTCTGTCCTTAAACTGGGAGCTTTTCTCTCTTGTCCTGTCTCTTCCACAGCCTCCTCTGGGATCTGAAATTTGTACAGTAGCTTCAGCTAACCAAGGCTGAGCAGCAGCACTTGCCATGAGTCCTCTTGCATGGATCTAATAAAATACTCCTGGTCACAAGTTGTATGAAATACTACAGCGCACCTGCTCAAGTGAATTAAATGAACCCTTCCTGAATTGTGGTTCTTCAATTAATCTTTACACTGGCCACACACATCAATAGCACATACCATTTCTGTCACCATGTATGAACTAAGAAACAATAAGAAAATGAGCACTGGAGCTGGACTGAAATTTTATAGAGGCATAAAGCCAGTCATGAATATTTACTTGTTTTCTTTTGTATTGTGTATGATTTTGGCCCAAGCCTTGAATGTCTCCACAAGACCTGAGATCATCTTGTCGAATCCAAACCTTAGTTTTTGCTTGAGAAGGATTTTTTTTTTTTCCCGGTCACCTGTCTCAATTTTCTGAAACTGCTCCTGGTTTCTTCCATAACATTTTCCTGGCCTTTATTAGCCACAAGATCCTAAAGGCATCAAATGTTAATCCTGATCTGGACCCATTTTTTGGGAACTATTGCAAGGCTAAAGCACTGCAGGAGGTAGAAATGTCCAAATGTAAAACTTGTAGAGTCAGGAAAGAACTGTGGCATTTACTGTATACTACTTATGCTGATGGATACAAGAGGGAAAAGGCATACTATCTGCATTTGGCGAAGGCTTTGCACTCCCTGCTCAGCGTCAAAATTAAGAATCTTTCACCTGGCTGGTTTCCTTACTGTAAATGTCAGGCAAGAGCCCTGTCTGTCCACTAAGGGTAAGGATGACAGCTGGTCATACTACTGGAAACAGTCATCCCTGGGATGACACCCTTAATCAGTGACAACAAGACAGATGTCCTGAATCAAGCAGCCTCACTCAAAGTGCAAGGCTTCTGGATTGATATTTTTTTTATTGCCCAACCTATGTGCTGCAGAAGGACTTATGCACAGCTTTTGCTGGGTCTGCTGTGTTGAGTAAGATTTGTCTTGACTTTTGAGCAGGTTTAAATCTAAAATATTGAAAGTGTATTATACAAACTATTACAAGGTGGTAACAGAGTTCTGAGTAGCTGGGGGTAGGTAATCTTCAGGATTACCAGGTCTCCCTCTGGAGTGAGGGAGAGGCTTCCCTGTTTGTGTTTTCACCTCATACTTACAGCAACAGAGGCTTTAGAGGGTGTAGGGTCAGGAAAAGTTCACCTTCTTGCATCAGCAGAATGTAGAGTTATCAGTAAAGAGCATGGCAGTTTCTTGTAGGTTAACAGCCTGAGCACACAGGGAAAATGTAGTACTTGTGCTCATGAACACCAGATCAAAATAGATGCAACCCGAGGTGGGAAGGCTAAGTGTCTAGTCCCACTGCAGCTGACTACAGCCTTAATATGAAATTATGTTTTGCATTCTTCAAAAGCTGACATACAGAACATACATAACACATTGAGGTTCATCTATTCGTTTAAATAAACTTTCTGTGCTTGCAGACTTTGTGGCAGAATTCATTCCTTGTTGACCTCATGAAAGCTTTATGCTCAAACTGGCCATATGTTGTCTGATAATCCAGACTACCTATGTAACTCCCACATGCTCTACCCAGTCTGGTTGCTTATTACTGTTCCCTCTGCTAGGCTAATGATGCCATCCTTAATGCCCCTATTAATCTTTTTTTCTTCCACAAGTGTCCTTGTTTCTATTCTCTCACTTTTTCATGTGAGGTGCCTCATTAAGTTATTCCCTTTGCCATTGAAATCCTTTCTCAAAAACTTGATTTTTGCTAGTAAGGCTGAATCCCTCTTCCCTGTGCATGCAGATGTGCAGGTGGGATGGAATACATGTTGCTTAGAAGCATGAGAACTGACTCCCCTGCTCATGTCTTCCCACAGCTGGGCTGTTCCTTGTGCTGCATTCTCAGTATGAGCTTCCTCTGGTGGCTCCTCTCTGTGTTTGCCTGTTTCATGTACATCAAGAACTATATTTGACCTTGTCTGATGTGAGGCTTGTGGCACTCCTCCTGTGCTCCCTAGGAAGCAGTAGGGTCACTGATTTCAGTGGGTTGTGTCTCTAGAGTGCAAGTGGTGTAAGGTGGCCGAAGAGCAAGAGTGCTTCTGTTGCATGGTTTGGTGTCAAAGTCTTGTTTTGACACCAGGAGATTATCTGAAACTAGACGTTTGGATAAAGTGAGAGGAAGGTGGGGAATGGCTGGTAAAAAGAGAAACTTGCGAAGCTGATGGTTGATATATCACCTACTGCTTCACTGACACTTGAGAATGTTATCTTTTCTGCTTCAAAAAGATCTAGAGAACCTGTTTGCTTCTTGTATGGGGATGACGTGTCCTCCATGACAGCCCACAAGCTCCCCAGAGGAAGCTGTGACTGAGAAGAGTTAAATTAACATCCCCTGAGCACTGTCCCAGTCAACCAGTGCCCATGTTTTGGCTTGACTTCATGAGATTGCCACTGGCCCAGTGCTGCTGTGTGCTGGGAGGGGCTGTGCTCCCCTCTGCCAGTAAATGATGAGTTGCTGGGCAGCAGCAGCAAATCCAGGTCTAGCTGGCTAAAGGAAGTGTCATGGTGAGGGGGAATTGGGGTTATTTTCAGAGAAATATTATCTGCAGTCTCAGTTTTGTCCTTGAGAGTCTGACTGGGAAGCCAACTTCTTTCGCAGCTGGTTGAAAATCACATTGCATCAAACAAATAAATGTTCTGGCTGTGCTTAGTGCTATCCTGGGGGGAGGAAAGTCAATTAGGTAGCAATAAAATAAATGTCGAGTACTCTGACCAATCTGGCATGCAACAAGAGCTACCAAAGGTATATCTAGCAAAGTTATAGCAATATGTAGCACTGGAGGCGTTGTCATTTGAGGTGGGGAAGGACATGCTAATGCTGGAGTCCGTGCTCATCCAAAGTCAGACTCCAGGTCCAACACAGGGGTGGCTGCTTTGCCAGTCCAGTTCAGACAGCAGGCCTGCAGCATGCATGCAGGCTGTCTGCAGGCTTGCTGTAAGAGTATTTTAAGTATGTTGCCCTTGGTTTTAGTTTCATGGATAATTTTAGAAAGCATATGCCTGGGTCTCTAATTTCCAAATTACTGCTGCTGTTCCATGTGTCAGATAGTATCTGTTCTTTCCTGACAAAACTTTCTCACCATCACCACTGACACTCTATACTTTTGCTCCAATGTTGCTACTTTTAGCTCATGGGAAAGTTCCAGAGTTTGCTATGCTGACTCCAATGTGCACATGGGAAGGGAGGTGGCAGTGGAAGCAGAAGTAATTTAATGTGTTTGTCACTTTTGGCCTATTTCATTTCAGCCATATACTCTTCAGCACAGGATACTAGAAGGATGTTGGAAACATCAAAAGTGTTTAATTCAAACTTAAAAGTTTGCAAGTGCATTTTTAGATGCATGGTAGACAAATGCAACCTGGGAGTTATCAGTGCTCTTGTCATTAGTTGCTCACAATCCATGTGCAGATGTTAATTTGAGCTCATTGGACTCCCTTTCAGCCCCTCTTCACGATAGTGCTGTCACCACCGTTGTTTCCACAGCACCTGGGACAGGTCTGTAGGTGCAGCCCAGCTACACCCAGCTGCCAGTTGGGAGGAGCTCTGGGCAGCGTGGGGCCCTGGGCCTGACCCCTCAGCCAGCAGCAGGCCTGCCTGGGAAGCACTGCTTTCACTCTTTCATGCTTCAGTGGTTTAAATAAGCTACTTAAAAACCAATTATCTGCACAGTTACAGGTAGAGCTGGAGCAACAGGCAAAGTGCTCTGTTGCCCCTTTCTTCCAAACTTCATCAGAATTCAAGTATTGTGGACTAAGACTTTCCAGTTTGTGTATCTGCATCAAACTATTTTTGAGAAGTTTCAGCAAGAATGGCATGTATTTATATAGGTATCGTTATGTTTATTTTTATAAACTTTCCTTTGTAAAAGTCTAAGACTACTGGGCTATGGATTAAACTTTCCAATACAGAGTGTTTTGGGATAATTGGGATGGCCTATGCTCCTGTGAGGAAGAGGCATCTAAACTCAACCAAGTGAGAGGTCTTTATGTGCTTTCTCATCTTGCAGACTGAAATGATTTGGTTTGGTAGCTGCTTCCCAGTTCATCCTGCATATGCATGAGCTTAGCTCCTGGGGTACTTCAGCATTTCCCCAGAAATCTGCTGGAAGAGTAGATAGATAGTGGGAGCAGACTCCAGTGTGCTTTTTACATCCTTTTCTGGGGGTCATGTGGCACCCGGAAGCTGGGGGATGAATCTGGCTGGCTGGCCTGCATAAAGGTTGAAAGCTAAATGAGGAGATGGGAAAAGAAAACTAGAAGTGAAGAGTCGCAAGACTTGGAGGAGTAATCAATTTTAAAACAGGCAAGCCTAGGAAACTGCATACAAATGGGTGAAATAGTGAGGTCTCAAGGCAGTGCATGACATGATGGGACAAAGACTGATGAGGGATTCTTTGGTCCTTTGAGAGTAGGATCAGGGGATACCATTTCCAACTGAGTCTTCACTGCTTCCCTGCACCTGGTTGTGCTCAGGGAGTGCCTGGTCCTTCTGCTGCAAGAATTGCTGCATTCCTGAGCCTCTGTGGGGACATGCTGTAAGGGGAGTTGCAGGAGTTCAGAACGGCAGCAAGAACAGGCAACCTTTATGGAAGGGGCAGTTGAGCCTTGTCTTTCAATCGGTGCCCATCATGGATTCCTGTGAAAATGTTTGCATATTCATTATTTTAGAATCAGTTTTGCTCAGTGCCCAAACAGCTTCTTAAGCCAGTTTTGGCTATGTATGGTTCTAGGTCAAAGACCAAATGTAATGTCAAGAGTTTTGAAAACTGGTATTAGCTGTCTGAGCTTAAGGTCTGGAGTGCATTACCTTAGGTGCAGAGTCTGTTTTGTGTACACATAGTAGAAGAACCTCATCTCCCTGTCTTACTGTAAAAAGATACTCATTGATGTTTGAAGAGCTTGGATGCAAGAGTGCTGAGTGCTGGAAGAAGCTATACAGAAATAGTTTTCTTTAGTGCACACTTTGAGCAATGAGCAGTTAATAGGACCGTAAGGGTAAGTACTAGTCACAGAAGATGAAACATAATATTGTCATTTATTCTGTGCCTTGAATGAGAAAGGGAACTTCTGGAGAAAAATAGGATGTATTCGTGTAATTAGACTGTATCATAGTACAGGCTTTTCAGGAAGCAACACAAAAGCTCAGCAGAGCTCTGAACTATTGAACACCTGGCTTTGCAACCTTGCTAAAGTTCTTTTAATACAGGTGGGCATGGTATAATACCTCATACTGAAATAGCTACCGTTGCTAGGTTTGACCTTTTCATTACTTGTTCAACATCCCTGCACCAGTTAAGTATGTTACTTCTATAGAAAGATTCAAACAGAGAGAACTAGTCATTTCCAGAAGGATTTTAAGGATTTTTTTGATGGGGAGAGTCAGTCCTTCAGTGCTTCTGAAAAATTCTAATCCAAATACTTTGTCTTTTCTTTGTAAAGTTTTGGCATTTTTGGTGATTCATTGCAGTAACCTACACTGCAATAAATTAACCTGACGTAAGCCCACACTCATAAAAAAGTTTGCAGAAAACTTTTTTCATGTAATGTGTTGTGGTCAGATTTGTGATAAAAGCTGTGGAGTGTGGGGTATCCCAGCATGGGCTGTGGTCTTCAACTGTGCTGATTAGAAGAGGGTTTATGGATGTTTTCTCGTTGAGCATTCTGCTTGTCTACTAATTATGGATGCTGTAGGAACTTCCTGAGGTGGAGTAGAAGGAAGTAGTTGAGAAAACAGGGTCACAGGAATGTCTAATGTACAATACATAGCAGTGGGTCCATCCTTGGGGAAGAAGGGGCTGTCAATTAGTTGAGGACTGCACCCCTCCAGCACCAGCTCTAAGGGTTCCTACATGTGTGTGCACATGCTCTCTTGATCATTACAGGGAAAAGCCTGTAGTTTTTCAAAGAAATAACACTAGAGGCTGACAATGTTATAATTGCAAGAAGCCCATTATTTTAAATGTTTTCATTTGCTGCCTTTGAAATTGTATCTCATGTTGCAGTCTAATGCAGATTTTCAGAGACTCCACACTCTTTCCATACCTATATATCTCACTGTTGTTCTTGAGCCATAATTAGCATCCTGTAATATGCAGTAATGGGATGAGTCATATCACCTACTCTTTAGCGGTCAATAACACCATCCCTCAGGGTTATGTTTCTGGTTTGCCATGTTCTCCAAGGCACTGCTGATGTGTTACCTTGAAATAATTGTCTGATTGTAAATGAGGTTGCAGTGGTGTAGGTCAGGGTTAATTTTGTGGAAGGCTGAATGCAAAACTATGGCAAGTAAACAGGCATGATGGTGCTTGTATTCTCTTACATTGCCTTACACCTACAAGAGAGATGTCCTGGGCAGAGTGGGCAGATCTGCTGCCAGCCCAGCTCTTCTCCCTCTTCCTGCCAGGTGAATGGTAGGGGACACTCCAGCCTCTTGCATGCCCAGTCCCATCTGCTGAGAGAGGAAGGACATCTGATGGAGACTGGGAGATTAGGACATAACCTGTGTCAAGAGTGGGGACTGGAAAAAAAGGTCTTGATGTCCTTGTCAGTTTTTGGATAACACCAGTCAGGATTAAATTTAACAAAATAGCAAAATGTGTCTGTTGCCACCAGAAAAGTCTGCAAAAGAGCTGAGATAGTTCAGGAACAACTCTTCTATGGACTGTATTTTTGCCCACTCTTGGGAAACAGCACTAGTCCAGCCCTGACAGATCATAGGGTATTCCTGATCTTTTGGAGGACTGTAGGTTTAGGTGCAGGTACTCTGGCCTTACCTGAAGGAAAAGGACTTGGGGGTGCTGGTGGACAACTGGCTGAATGGTAGCCAGCAGTGTGCCCAGGTGGCCAAGAAGGCCAGCAGCATCCTGGCTTGTATCAGAAATAGTGTGGCCAGCGGGACTAGGGAAGTGATTGTCCCCCTGTACTCGGCACTGGTGAGACTGCACCTTGAATCCTGGGTTCAGTTTTGGGCCCCTCAGTACAGGAAAGACATTGAGGTGCTGGAGCATGTCCAGAGAAGGTCAGCAAAGCTCGTGAAGGGTCTAGAGCACAAGTCTTACGAGAAGAGGCTGGGGGAACTAGGGTGTTTAGCCTGGAGAAAAAGAGGCTCGGGGGAGACCTTGTCACTTGTTGCAACTACCTGAAAGGAGATTGTAGCAAGGGAGGGTGTTGGTCTCTTCTCCTAAATAACAAGAGGAACTGGCCTCAGACTGCATCAAGGGAGGTTTAGCTTGGATACTGGAAAAAGTTCTTCACTGAAAGCATTGTCAAGCATTGCAACAGGCTGCCCAGGGAAAAGGTGGAGTCACCATCCCTGGAGGTATTTAAAAGATGTGTAGGTGTGGTGCTTAGGGACATGGTCTAGTGGTGGACTTGGCAGTATTAGGATAACGGTTGGACTCAGTGATCTTAAAGGTCCTTTCCAACCTAAACCATGCTATGATTCTACCTCATCGAGGACAACAGGACTCAATTGTTGAACTTTTCTGTTGCTATGCCAACTTGCAGTTCTCTAGATCCTAGATTTGTGATAATAGTTTTACTACCAAAGAAGTTGATCTGTTTGCAATTCTTTCTTAACCTGGGTTTACTAAGACAATCTTGTATAAGTGCATTCTAGTTTTATGTGGCTATAAATAATGCTTGGTATTGTAGCTGGCGTAGGAAGGACATGGCAGCAGAAAAGATGTAACATTGGTTTTTCAGCCAAGACATGATTTTTAGGAAAAAATGGCAGGAACAGAACATTCAGCAGCCCTTAACTGTGACTTTTTAAAAGTGCAGATGTTGGGAAGAGTTTTTGAAGGAATGTTTTTGTAATAGATCTGCACAATATGTGCTGCAGATGAGCTGCATCTGAACTACTGAACACTTTGTGAGCTTATTTTGTAATCCAGGCTCTTCTGCATCTGTTACTGCTGACTAGATTTTGTTGTCAGTTTGGCACATTTGGAAGTCTTTCAGAGCTCCATTTGAAAACCTGAGTGTGGTAGGCACCAGATATGCCCTAAAAATCTCAAAAGGCTGGGTTTTTCTCTTCTGTCAGCCAACTGTGAAGCTTAGGGGAATCAGGGAATAATTGGGGAACCCTTATCCCACTGGATCCTTTTTCTGGGGTGAAAAGGCTGGAAAGGGCTTCCTGGAGACTTGTGGTTTGTTCAGAGGTTTCTTCCAGCTGAGGCTCTGGATAGGCATCCATAGTCTGACGTTCCCCCTTGGAAATCCTGGGGTTACAGAGGAAGTAGGGGTGTTGTCAGACCTGCTGATCATATCCTTCTTCATGAAGTGGATAAGTGAGGCTGCTGTGGCTGTCGGGGTTACCTTGGCCACCCATTGAGTTTTGTGGCAGGTAGGGACTGGAAGGGTGCAGAGGTGACAAACCAGCACAAGTTCCTGAGAGCTTAGTGTCCCCTCCTGCAGTCCCAGTGCATTATCTCCCCAGGAAGGCTGAACTGGAAGAGGGAGGAAGGAAGGAATTTTTTTTAAAGCCTAGCAGGAGTATGTGATGTAACAGACTAGAGTTGTGGCTTACAGGCTTCAGCATTTCCTGGCTAAGAATATTGCTGGCTGTTTGAGGGAAGTTGCATAGGTCACTGGAAACACCATTTTTTGGTGGTACTTTTCCTTGCTGCTATTAATATTTGAAGCTCTGGAATTCAAAACTAAACTGCTCCTCGGTATGAAATTGTCTGGGTGGTGTGAAGCTGGCCACCTGGAGTGCAGAAATCCAGTGCATCAACAGAAAGAAGGGTTTCTTTTTTCACTGTAATGAATATTTACCAGTCAGCATGTCTGACAGGCTTTTAGCAGTAAATATCACTTGAAACCAACTGCTGGAATCCCTGACTATAATAACAGAAAGGAATGAATGGAAAAGGGAATTCACATTCCAAATCCTTCCAGAGTAAGTTATTAAGAATAACAAAATTGGAGTAGGGCTGGGAACAGGCTTATCAGCACCTGGAGAATTATGAATTTCATGATTGCTGAAGGCTGTTTGTGCTGTTGTAATTAAGGTCAGAATCTGGCACATGCTGACCTTAGAAGTGGTCAGTGGTCCCAATAAATATTTATTGTGAGGAAGCTGACTCAATTCCTTGATGTATAAACCTGGGAATCTCAGCTCTGAACAGTTTTGACAGTTATCATATGCTACCTCCTCTGATTTTACTCCCCACTGTCTTATTTTTTCTTCCTTCTTCCATCAACCTCATGTGGAAATTTATGTGCAGAAACGGTAACAGTTTCTGCAGTTTTTCTAGGGGAAAAAAAAAATCACAGATCCTATTGGAGAGAAGAAAGAAAGGTCTGACTGAAGAACTGGCTGGGAGGCAGGACTTGAATTCAGCTCTGGGCTCAGCTGAGGGCTTTTTGAATAGTCTGAAGCAAACAGCTTAATCTGTCTGTGCCCCACCTATAAACTCAGGGTAATACGGTTCCTCTAGATGCATCAGGGATCTGGAGACCTTGTTGTTAGCTTGGAAAGCCCCTGTACGAACTTCTACAGGAAAAGGAACAAGACAAGATTAATAGGTGGAGAACCTTGTTTCTCAGAGTCCGGCAGGGCAAAGCTTTACCCTATTTTGGGGACAGGAGGAATGAAGGCAAGAGAAAAAGCACTCACATAATCTCCTTTTTTAGCTCTACTCAGTTGGGGCATCAACTGTATCTGCTTAACCTTTGCAGCTAAGGGCTTCTGCCTGAGCTAAGACAAGTCCTGCTGTTTTATAACAGAGGAGTTCTTTGAAGTTCCTCTTGTGTCTGTGTGTCAAGGTGATTGCACTGAAGTGCAGCCAGCTGAAATAGACTTCAGGGACCAAAAAAGTGTGTGAATAACCACTTTACTGCCTGTATCTGGTCTTGACCAGTATATGCTCCAGTTACTGTTCAGCATTCTGCAGATAAAGCATTTTGGTAAATTGGAGCCAACCTGGTCCATGCTTCAAAAACTCAGAAGATGTAGAGTTTTTAAGTATGTGATTCCAAACCCAAAAAGCTTAACTTTAGGCTGTGGCTTACTGCACTGCCTTGGTGTGCAGCAGAATGCAAGGGTCTTGCCCCAGGACTCTGGCATGCTATACCAGATGTGCTCCCTGTAGGTTAGAGATACAGCATATAATTATGTATTTATATTTTGATAGTGCTAAAGGCACATCTGTTAGTGTTCTCTTGTGCTTGGTGCTGTTTAAATGTATTGAAAGTGATGATGTCTGCATAAAGAGATTTTAGTCTCAAGACAAATCATAACAAGAGAATAAAATAGGCAACAAAACAGGAATTAGGTGACAGGGAAAAAATAAGGAAACCTTTTTTAATCGAGTCAGTAACTGCAATCTATCTGGAAATGACACAGGTTTCCAACCTCCCCCCCCCCCTTTAAAGACAGTCTCCTTCCTGTAACAAAACAATAAGTGTTTGATCTAATCTCATGATGCTGTGGATTAGGCATGTCTACGCTGTAAAGACTAAACAATTTATACTTAAGCAAGCTTTAAATCAGCTCCTTTGGAGGCCATTAGCAATCAGGTGAGGACACACTGCAGGCTGCTGATGGCTTTCAGATTCTGCAGAGATGTGTGGGGTTTCTACCCATCCTGAGCCTTGTGCTGCTGGGTGAGATGCAGCATAGACAAAACAAGCACAGCCCTTTTAGCCTCTTGCAATGTGAGCAGAATCGAGCCCAGAGGAATGATACTGTTTGTACAGCATCTGGCTGTACATTGATAAAACATCTGGTCCATCACAGCTGGGTTGGGTTATTGCTGCAGCAACCTTGGGGTGAAGAGAGCTTGGGGGAGCTAAAGAGGTGCTTGAGATAGTTAAGAAGGTGTTTCTTATGAAAAGACAATTAGAGATTAAATTTGAGGCATGCAAAGTGTGTGTGGAGAAACTTGGGAAGAGCACAGAGATGAATTGAGGATGGAGACTGGTGAGCTGGGGAAGCTGTGACTCAAGCTTTCCTTGATGCTGTATGTGGGGGGTCACTGTCAGTGAAAAGGGACACAACAGTCCTATGACTTTCCTAAGGGGAACCAGATCCTCTTAATGCTTCCTTGCACTGAAAACACGTGGGAGATTAGGCACTGCTACCAGCTGAGTTTTTCAGAGTTTGCTTGTGGAATTTAATAGCAAGACTCCTCCTTGTTAAGATAAAAGTGGGTGTTTGAGAGCATCACTTTAATCCTCACATCCCTTAGTTCTCAGATTGTCTGTGCTTCCTTTGTAGCAACTGACACTCATTATGACACAAGAAAATATGCTGTGGCAATTTGCACTTAAGTTTGATGTAATGAGGAAAGAATTCAGATAGCATCAATACCTCATCATTTTGCACTGATTGTTAATGGGAACCAACAAAATCAGAGACAGTCTTTCTGTATTAGGTGTACAAACACTCCATGAGATCAAAACTGCTGACTTCAGTTGTGTCAGACTTTCCTGATTAAGTCCATGTTTCTAGGACAAAAGGTAAATGCAATCGAGCATCTCGGGTAGCCTTTTGTTTTAAAACAGCATTGCCACACTGCGAGGTGTCTTGGCCTGAATGAAGTGAAGCATACTGGTTAGGAAAGGGTTGTGATGTGGTGGGCACTGCCTTGGTAAGCCCCTTGATACTAAGCTGCTGTTTCTCCACATTTGAGTAGTTTGACTGTTTCCCCACCCTGTTTTGTAGGGAGTCGTGTCCTAGGAATTTATTGAGACCTGATCTTGTCTGCAGGGAGCCCCTGCTTTCCCTGGAAGATATTTACCCACAGTGACTGGGGAGCACATTCTCCAAACACGGATAGGGAAAGGCATGTGGAGGGCAGCTCTGGCTGCAAGCAGCAGGCCTGAGCTCCGCAGGGACTCTGCGACTTTGTGGGAATCACTCCTGTGGTGGTCTCCTGTTAACAGATCTCCTCTTGTTAATCTGCGAGCTGTATGCTAAAAATGTATTTGTTCTATGATGAAAAGTGTAAGGGAAACCTCTTACAGTTTTAACAAGGTATTGCTTAGTTCGAAAGAACTAAAACGGGAACAAAGCACGCACTTGAATAAATCCTGTGCAATACTAAGAGGAGTCACGAGATGGGGCTATTTTAGCTGAATCTCCCCAGTTCTGTGTCACTGGCTGTAGGGGCAGTTAGATGGGAAATCCCCGTGCATGTAAAGATGCCCTTGGCTCGAAGGTGAGCCCGGCACCAGCGGGGTGTGTGTACCAGTGTGAACCATGCTTTGCTCATGTGTGCAGACAGCTCTGATACTGGCTTTTCCCGATGCAAAAGCCCAAAAGAGTGTGTGTAAGCTCGAGATAGGGGTTTTCCCTCTCCGTCACTGCCCCTTTGCGCAGTGTGACTTAGAACACGGATTTCATCGTTAGCCTTGGGTTCAGGGCAGTGTTCCTAGTGGAAGTCTCCTGGTTCATTTGGCAGATTCCTCTCCACACTGCCAGGAAAGGGGTGAAAAGCACATTCAGCTTAGTGTTCAACATCTCTAACTTAAAAATGTCTTCTCTTTAAAACGGATAAAATGTAGCTTTCAAAAAATCATTCTTCTACACTGCATGTTGCTAGATGCAAACAAGCAGAACTTTCTCCTCAGATATTGTGTGCCTCTAAAAAAAAGTCTGAAATAAGAGATTTCTGTGACCTTGAAACACCTAATTTAGACTCTGTGGGACTCTGCCATCCAGTAAGCTTTTTGCTTCAGAGCTCAGAAATGTTAAAAAATTGCATTAAAATAGCAGATGTTAAAAATATGCAGCTTGGGAAAGGGAAAGCTCCCCTCCCCCTTCCCAAAGGCACAGAATAATAGATAACATTAATATATGACATCTGAGTCTGTGCCTTTGTGCAGTTGAACATTTCATGGTATCTGCTCTAAGTGATGATAGAGAAACCAAATTGAATGTGGCTTGGAAGATTTTGTCTGCATCTGTAATTCATCTCCAGCTTTCTTTTTCACTATGAGGGAAGAAGAGGAGCGAGTGGTGTAACAAAAGCACCAGGCGCTAGAGGTTGTATTTAGCCCTAGTGCAAGCTAACACAGATCCTCTGAGGTCAGAGTTGTTGCATGGTTGCATGCCTGCTGAGAATGTGTCCCAGGTCCCTGTTATATGTAGATTAACAACCAATTACACTAATTGCATTCCCAATTGAAGTACGGAATCAGCCAATGCTGTTTGTAACTGCTTGAATATCAGCTCACTGAAACCAAAGAAATGTGCAATATCTGTGAGGCATGTGAAGAGATTTTTAGACTTGTAAATTGCTAATACTCGATGCATCGTGTTCTTTGCCTTGCTGAATTCCTTGCACAGGAAATGAGCTAACACAGAGTTTACTGCAGGCTTGATGGCCAGGAACAGTAGATGTCAAGATATTAGCAGAGATGCTGTGGTTTTTTATATATGCATGTAAATAATTTCTCTAAACTATGGTGCTTTCCGAACAAGTTGAGGGGAATCTGTAGTTTTGGTTTGTCTTGGAAGTATGGACATTAATCCGTATGAGTTGGGCAGTCACTATTTCTCCTTTGTATTTAAAAAGCAGGAGAGGAGGATGAGGCTAATACTGAAACTTCTGGAATGTAAAATACTATATAGAAGGGAGGTTTGGGTGAGAGGAAATGCTGGATTGAAAACAGGAGGAGGCTGTGGAAACTGGATAACTTGCTGTCTTGGCTTATAGCTTGGGACATGGGAATTCCAGGCTCCTGTCATGGGCGTGAGTCATACTTAAGTATGTGTGGTTACAGCAGAAAAAAGATGCAGACGACTGCAGAAAATAATGTTTATACAGTGCTCACTTAGAAATGTGTTCTTTCCAATTGTTAAATTACTTGAAGCATGTAGGGCTGAGAAACCTGAACATTTTTCAGGGTTTCTCCACAAATATTTATTGATGACTCCAGATAAACCTAAGGTCTGTGGTTTTTTTGCAGTTAGCTACTCTGACAGGAAGCCCAATTGCTGTGTTTCTGAGTAAAAGCCACAGGGAAGAACAGATTCCTTCTGCTGTGCCAGTCCAGTCCCACTGAATCCAGTACAGTCATGCCAGTGTAAATGAAGAAAAAAGTCAACCTGTGGTTCTTTATAGTGCATCTCAGGACACAGTATGTGGCAAAAAATGGATGTGTTGTATGGATGCATGTTATGCCAGTTGTATACCAGTATCCAGTGTACTTCTCTGGTTTTCTGTTGTAGCACCTAGTAGCTTCTTGGAATACATTACTTAGCATGTTTGGAATAGTGATTTGGGCTACCCTGGTAACTCAGAAGTACAATATTTTCATCATAATAATCTAATTTTCCTCTTAAAATATTAATAAATGAAATGCTGTGCTTGTACAACATTGAAACACTAGATGTTTTCTGAAATTTCCCTCTGACTCTAATTGCACTATCAGGTGTAAAATGACTATCATATAAATTTTCAGAAGCAACCCATTTTAATCCTTCTTCACCAAGTACAAGCACATTTATCCACAGCTCCTATGGTAACTTCTAAATGAAAGGAAAACTGACATGTTTGTGCTGGAAATGGGCTACTCTTGTTGGTACACAATAAGAATCAGATGTGTAACATCTGGTTTTTTTAAAGGTGGCTTCTCAGTGAAACAGTGCATAGTTCATCTTTCAGTGTCACCTTTGTAATGATGGGGTTAATGCCCTACATTGCAGGGAGAAATATTCACCTCTGAGCTGAAGGAAGGGCAAGGTAGGAATAAAGGCAGTGCTGGTGATTTGAAGGAGAACTCTCTGACTGCATATGCCAAGTAGATGCCTGCTGTGGTTCACAGCATGTAGATGCTATCCTCTGAGTTTAGGTTTTATAGCCCTAAAACTCAACAATGCTTTCACTAGCTTGATTAAGACGATGAAGTTTTATAAGGCATATTAAAAGAAAATGTTTGGTTTGGGTGTGACATGCCCTTAAGAGGGGAACTGATGCCTTCAGGTGCAGCTGCAACAAAAGGATGTGTTTCCCACTGGGGTGCATTTTACACTCAACAGCTGCCCAGCCTGTGCAGGGGAGGCTGAAAGCCTTGGGATGGGAATGCTGCTGTAATGTGGTAATGTACAATATGGAAATCAACCAAGCGCAGATTACCCCTAGAAGCTATATTCATGTTGAGTGAGTGATTAGTTTTCAGATTTGGTCCATTTCCCCTCTATAAACAGTGTGCAATACCATGGTTTTGGCTGTAGTCACTGAAGTGTCCAGTCTTGAATGGTCAGATTCTGACCAGCACAAACCCCATGTTTCCCATAGGTGCTCAACCTTTGGAAAATGCTTGGGTAGATGTTTTGGTACAATACATGTGAAAAGCACAAAGATGAGGTGCTTTATAGATTGCCTCTTTGTAGTAGGACACACTCATGATGAACTAGCACTGGTAGAATCAGAGGACAACTAATTCTGCAGCTTAACACGGCCTGTCCTTTAAGTATGCAATGAAGAGCAATAGTGGCCTCAAATTCACTTTCTGGGATACTGAAATACCTAGATCTGCTCTGACCTCTGAATCATGTAAATATGAGAAAGCGAAATACTGTGTTGTGTTATCCTTTAAAATTAAGTGAGTTACAGTGCTCATAAGATGGTTGCCAAATGATGTTCACTAAAACATGAGCTATCTTACTAGTTGCTGCTTTTTAATATAGTAACCATGGGAATTATTCATAGACACCTAGCTTAACCTGGAAAAAAATACTGAATCACATCATGGAGAAATTCTGCTACTTTCTCATGTACAGTAATAAAGATTTAAAATCACATTACCTTAGTGTTATATATAGGCTGTAGGCTGAGAAGTTATTTCAGTCCTTTAGAATTCTGGTTGTACAGAAAGCTATAGTTATGCAGTGAATTAAATGCAAAAAAGATCCTGTGAATGTGACAGCAAAATGACAGTTGAGCACTCGGGTCAAGAAACGAAAAGATTCAGGTTTTCGTAGTGGCAGTTCTCTGCATGGTAGTTTATATATTAAGGCTGAACCTGAGATGAGTCTGCTGTGCTGTAATTAGGACTGTAACTGAAGGTCTGCTCAATAAAGAACATAATTTAGGTAACTTATACAAAAGGTGGGAGGAAGAAAGCAAAATAACCTTGTTTTGAAAATAAGCTCTCTGAAATTGAGCAAGGACATCAAAGCATAATAACAAGGGTCTGAGTTGTTAGGTGTTCTTTTCTTACTGAGGCAGTGATACCAGAGCCAGTTTTCAAGGGCTCATCTCCTAGGGACATTTTAAGATTAATCTCTTGAGGGAAGTTCTCTCTGGGGCTCTAGCTAGAAATAAGAATAAGTTTAGTGAATGATGTGGAGCTGAATTTTTTTTTTTAACTGCAGTAGCAACTTACCTTCTGTTCCTGTAAGCTCTTCCCTGATACGCTGTAAGGAGTGATTAAGATGCTGGACCACCACTTCTTTATCAGTTGCAATAAATCTCATCTATAGTTTCCAAAATATACCTTCAAGGGCAATAAAACAATCCTGATGATAAAGCAAGCGATGTCACCCCAATGTGACTAGCACTGCTTACAGATCAGTTTCAAAATCACTGACAGTTTGTCCAGTTCACACTGGACAAAGGCTAAAGCTTTCTGCTGGGCATGTTTCTGAGGGGTGAAAAACTATATAGCACATGTTCCTCCACTCTTTTAGGAGACTTTGAAATCAGCAGAGGAGGTTTGAACATACAGGTTAGGCTTAATACCTCTGGTACTTAGTATGTCTGGATGTTTCATCTTTTTCTACTGCCAGAGCATTTCTTAATGATGGTCAGTGAGACTAAAGTGCCTAGATCTTTACAGCTTTGACTGTCCTAGCTTCCACGTGTGTAATATGCAGTACAGCACTAGGTGAGCAATGAGGATACTCCCAACTCCTGTTTGTAAAGCCACATGTAAAGAATTAGTAACAAGAGATAACTATGGAAAAATAATCTAAACAAGGAAGTTCCAATCTGGTAAACCTATAAAAGTTTCATTCTTCTGTTTTATTGTATACTCACTGTCAGCCAATGGAATGAGAAGGGGAAGATATCAGATGTTAGCTATGCAAGGTTTTCAGAAATAATGACAGCTAAAGTAAACATTTTTTTAAATCAAGTCTTCTAATTAGTACTGTGTGCAGACTAAATTTTCTGGAGTTTTTCATGACAATTATTTATGCAGTAAGTAGGGCAAAATGGTTTTAGTAAACTATCATCTTCTGCTCTCTCTGTAGGCTTGCATTCTTGCCTCTTTGCTTTTTTCTTCTTACTCCTAGAAACTGGAGACACTTTCTGAGGCATTCAGCATAAATTTTAAAAAGTGAAGCCAGACTCCCCTAAGGAAAATTCCCACCCAGAGTTAGTCCAGCTGCACTTGCTTTAGAAACCCGTCAGGACACTGTTGTTCTTGGGAAGGCAGGACAACATTGCCAAGGATATTTTCAATCCTTAAAAAAAGATTTACTGTAGCTCCAGTAAGCAAACACATGGTTACAGCATGGTTACATTTGCCTTAAGGCAAATCAAAGTAGAAGGGGCTCTGCAAGAAATATAAAACCTGTTTCTGAAAATGAGTGGTAAAGTGAGGAGGGGTAACTTATAAATTACCGTACATAGAATAGACGATAAATTCCAGAGGGTCTGGAATGAAGTGAAAGCTACATACATATAAATGCAGAAGCTATTGTGTTTTACACTGAGGAATTTGTCTTTACATCAGATTATTGTGCACTTCATACAACAGCAACCAAGTGGCATTAATGTTAATTGTTTCCTTTGGTCTAGGGGAGTTTTAAACTATCAGAAATGTGTTCCATAATGAAGCTATTGCCTTTTCCAGGTAGATACAATGGCCTCCCTACAGATAGAACAAAATATAATTTTAGAAACACTTTTTGTTGCTTTGTCAGTGTTTCCAGGGCACAAAAGGACTTGCAGCACAACCTTCAAAATGACCCAGTCATATTCCTGTTCAGAGAACACCCTTCTCTCTCCCCAGTTCCCTGTCTGCATGCAGATACCTGTTCTGCTCTGGCACCTGAGAACCTGCTGCTGCTAGGTGGTTAACAGTTTTGCTTGCTTGAATAATATATGCAGTGAAGGAGACTTTGGATTGTTTTTATGGCTGCTAAGCGTCAGACTTCACGTGTTAGACATAGAAGCTTATGTGGTGCCTATAGCAGGCTGAACCTTGGTGGTTGTTGTCTCCTGGAAAGCTGCTGGAGTCCATAGTTTCAGAAGTCCCTTTGGCTGTAAATCCTCAAAAGCCAGGGGAGTTGTCTCTTCAGAGACATGTGTAACCATGAACTGGGGTATAAAATACGCTGAAGAAAATGGTTTACGTAGAGTAAGTGAATAGACTTGTCCTTTGCGTGGCTTCATGAATTCAAGATCAGTTTCTGCATTACACTGGCATCTTTAACAAACAGCATCAATCTGGAATAGATGTGAAGCTTTATTGTTAGATGATGCTACTAAGTTGTTAGAACAGAAGATAAACACGTAGTTGCTCCAGAAGCTCAGTGCTTTGCAAATAAAAATAGGTTTATCAAGAAAAGGCTGAAGACACTGCAACTGGTTCCTGCTTTTGACTTGCTCTTCTTAGCCCTTCACTATTGTTTTTGTCATGGTTTTATGTTTATTCTGATTCCCTAATTTGCCCTTCATGCCACACACCTACTGACAGTTACCCAACTCTTATATTACATCATCTTTAGCACTGAGGATACTGTTGAGCATAACTCATATAACATAACTCATATGTTAAAGGTCTGATCTACCATTGGGAGAATCCAAGGATCTTCAGATTCAGAAGGCAGAGGAAAGTCTCTTCTGTCCAGTAATGATAAATGGGTGTTTTGTAATTTCTTAGCTTAAAGATCTGACTTGCAGACTTAGCTTTCTCACAGTATAGTAGCATCCTAAATCAGGATCCCATTGGGTCAAGTGGTCTCTATAAGCCAGATCTTTCAGCTCTTCTGATTTCATTGATACAGCAACAAGCTCTTAATATTTGAGAGAGTTCAGGCTCCTTTTGAGTTTTTAATAGTGTGGGTTTTACTAGCCAGTCTTCTGAGATTAAAATACTAGAGGGTTTTTCTTTTTGTTCTGGGGAGAAAAAAGTATGTCTTCAAAAGTTAGCAAGCAATTTGCTCCTGATACTTTTCAAAACTATCACTATCAATAGTGTTAAGCATTTATCTGATGATGACAGTATCTACTTGAATGTGTGGGAAGTGTCTTAGACCTGTTACAAGCCCAGGCTTAGACATTCATTTTTAGGTAAATTATTACCATTAAAACACTTAAAAGGGGGGTGGGGTGGTGGTGGAATCCTGTTTTTCATAAACCTTGTGTAAGCTCAATTACACTTCAGAATGAATTGAAAATTACCATGAGGTGTTTTCTGAAGGAAACCTGAAGGGTTTTGAGGGTTCCACGGAGACCACCACTTGCTTTCAGTGTGATACCTTTGCTTTAAATCAACCTGGATGATACCAGGAAACTGGACTTGTAGGTATACCCTAACAACTGGGCCTAAGCCCTTCTTGAAGTGAGAGTAGAAGTGAGATGGCTTGTGCACATGCCAAGCAGTGAGATCATAACAAAACCAAACCCTTAGGGGCCTACTAGCTCTAGCAATGGGTTTGGTGGTGGTCCCAAGTTCTTATCTTGACAGTCATGTTGTAACATTCTTTGTGGCTTGTCCAGTGCCCTGCTCCTTTGGCCTCGTGGTGATCTGGGGGTCATGGCTTTGGCCAAGCTCCTTGCAATGACAAGCACTGGTGTTACTCTAGGCTTGCACTAGGCAATCCCAGTGTTGATCTTCCACACACTTACGAAAGTGCTTTCCCAGAAACACTGGTGAAACTTTGCTCTGGTGAAACTAGAAATGTGCTTTGTTTTTAAAGAGAAGAGGAAATTCTGATTTAATTGGATGATTCTCAGGCCTGGAAAACTAGGTATAGACCTATATGGCTCTGGATTTTTCTTCAGAATTAGCTTATAAGCATTTGGAGCAAGCTGCCTAATATAAATATCAATCTCCTTCCTTGTTGCAATTCCTGTAGCATGAATAAATTTTATCAGTATGAGGGAGAGTCTGAGACTGCTGCAGGCTGAGCCACCGGTTAATGAGTATGTTCTGGTTTTGGGTTATTTGTAAGCTTTCTCTGTGTACTCCAAAAAGCAAAAAATTCTGGTGACGAAACACCACTGTTCCCTATGTAACATCACAGGAGAAGCTGGGAAATAAACCTTATACCAGCCTATTCAGTGTAACCAGTTGGGCAATCCTGTTTATTGGGGAAAACTTATAAGCAAAATTGAGTTCCCCATATATTTTTACTTCTATTTAATTTTGAAGCTTAACAGATACATTTTTTTAAATATGAAAGTTAAACAGATTATAAATTCCTAGTTAAACTGAGGAGGTTTTTGGTTTTATTATTCTTAGTGTTCACTTCCTCCTGATCAGTGGAAACATCACAAATGAGAATGATGTATTCTAACATGTTCATCATCCTTATTCCCCCTCAGTGGGAGTTACTTCTTGTCATTTAGTTCAAAGTCGTATATAAGAGCTCCTCACAGTATTCCTTTTCAGTAATGAGTAGCCAAATTGTTGCAGGCAGTAGTTGTGTTGCAGATTCACTCACTTTTAATCTTCTTCACTGTCACTTTGTGATCTTTTTTATTTTTTCATTAATCAGCTAAATCAAATTATCATTGGCTGTTCAAATGATTTTGCTTACATGTTAGGTCAAACCCTGGAACTTGCTCTGTAAAATCCATGGCTCCTGCACTGCTTTTTGTTGGGCTTCCCAACCTACCTGGGCTGGTCCAGGCTCCATGCCAGTATGCGGCCTTGTACTCTGAATGGAATCCCCAGTTACCTGTCTTGCATTTGATATCCTACATTGTCATTCCATCTTGTCTGATGAGTACTAAAGGTTAATTTAAACTGCTAAATTAAGGATTTTTCCAGTACCTTTAGTACTAATTTGTCATTTGACGTGGTAGCTCCATACAAGTTGTAGCTGTCTCACTTCATCTCAGAGCTGGAGAGGTCAGCTTTGGTGTCAGTTCCGGACCTCATTATTGAAACTGCAAACATCAGTTGTAAAGGTGTTGGTGTCATAGACATCTTCTTACTAAGAGCTGGACTGAGACACTGCCTTATTTCCAAAAGGCAGCCAAAGAGTCATCACAAGACAAGATGAAATGTAATTTAGAAAGAGAATTGGAGCCCTGTTGGATTTTCTGTGACCTTTCTAGTGCATCCCAGTTAATGACTCTTGTTACATGAGACCCAAGTTGGGGGAACAACTGTCAGTGCTCCCTTTCCCAGTTCATAGTAACTAAATATTTTTCTTCCAGTTCGTTGTCAGTGGACAGAGGGGCAGTGCCTGAGCTTCAATAAAAGTCAGAGTTGAGTACCTGATTGCACACCTACGGAATTGCATATTTTGGTTCCTATCTAAGCATCTGATGTAATGTCTGTAATGAGCACAAAACTAGGTTTCTGTTGGTTTATTGTAGGGATTTTCTGCGTAGCTTATAACTGTTGCTTCCTCTGCAAAGGTATTTATTTGGGGTTTTTCCTTTTTTTAAGATCTCTTTCCTTTTTTGGTAATGAAGCATATGCAAAGTAGAGAAGTCAAAAAATACAACATAAATGCTCAGAAGCCCTAAGCATGATTGTTTAGTTTTCTAGTTATCTGTAACCAGTCCTTGACAGGCCTCTGTCTTATGTGGTCATTGACAGTGAGATCTGCAAACTTAGTTTTTAAGGTAGAGCTTGATTCTGATTTCTCACCTGTTTGCCTTAGGATAAATCGTGATTTTTAAAAGAGGAACTAGGTGTCTGCATATGGTAATCCAATGTGAGATCAGAATCAAGTCTGTCATCTTGCTGATACCTCAACCTAAAAACTGAATGGATGATGAAAACTTGAAGCTGTTCTTAGAGCAGATGAGCAGCATAGAAGCCTGAGTCATCTCTGCTGTGTCAGGATGTTATAGAGAAATTCCATTTAAATAGGCTTTTGGGGAAAATTGTTATTGTAGCAAATGGATGGGAACCAGTGATAAATTAAATTTGGTATCAATTGTATGAAGAGGATTGATTGGGCAGGATGTGTACAGGTGCTTTTGCTGTCCATGATATTAATGGGTGAAGAAGCTACATGTCACTGTTAGCTTTGCCAATTTTACTACTTGCCTTTTTTTGTGATGAAATAGTTACCTGCTCCACTGTCCTTGTTCCGAGGATATTTCTAACCATTTGTTCATTGCATGCTTATTCAATCTGTACTAATGGTTTGGTTTCTCTTCAGACAATCACTTTCCTTATCCATCAACAAGTTGTTCTCCCTATTTATATTTTGAGTGGTGGTTTACTCTGATTTGCATCGATCGTGAGAGACATTTTGAACTGTGAATTGCTGTGAACTCACTATGCAACAACCTCTACCACAATGAGGCATTGTCCCCATGCAGTATCTAACCCATGTCCCATTAGTCAGCTGCTGATTTTGAGCCAACATATGTAATGGGGGAAGATAAGGAAACAGATTCATGAAAGTTACTGGAGCAGCTACCAGGGATTTGCACAATTTAAGAAAGGAGGGTGTCTTTCACTGAGGCAAGTCTTAGCTCATTCAGATTGCTTTTGTAAAATCCAATGTCTACCTGTATGTTTAGGTCCCTGAAATACCCTTGCAAATCCAGGCTTAATCCCTCTAGTTCCTAGAGGTGTAAGTTTGACTTCCAGATCAAGAAGCATTCTGTTCAGTCTTTGCATATAACCTATATATACACGTATGTATATATGTGGATTCCAGAGTTCAGTTATTACTGCCCATACACTGAGTCCCTTGTTGTAAGATATTTACCCTTCATGTATACATACATGGAGATTCCAGATTCAGTTTTCCTATATATAAAAAACCTCTGTGTGTATATATATACACACATACAGAAAGCCTTACCTTCGAATTACATCTGTGACAAGCTGAGTTTGACCATGACTTGGGGCAAGAAAGAGATTCTAAAAAATTTATTGATACCATATAAACATTATTGTGTTCTTGATTTATGTGAAATAGAGATGTTGACAAATGTAAGCTAAATTGTGGCATTCGAACCTAGCTTGAACTGGATTATATGTTTTTGTCCTTTTGTCAAATGTGTAGTTTCATTTTTGAGTCAGAAGAAACAGGTTTTCCATCTGTGGCCCCATGTAACCTTAGTCATGTCTGAGATAAGAAGAAATTACCATTTTTTTCCATATTGTGGCTTCATTGGTTGTACTGGAATTGCACCCAAGATTAATGTCTACAGTTTTGGGAGGGTTTTGTTTTCTTAAATTGGACCACTGAACTTCTGAAAAATTTAAACCACTTCCAGCACGGGAGCCATCAAAACTATTAACCCATATGGTAACATTCATCACTGACATGATCTCATCCTGCATGTAACTTCTGATGTTCGTATGTCAGCAAGAAAGCTGAAGAGTAAAAGAATAGATTCAGCATCAGAAAAGATATTTTTCCTCTACTGAGGGTTTTTGTTGTGTGAAGAACCCTTCAGCATCTTCCTTTCCCAGTAAAAGGCATGTGTCACAGAAGCTAAATGTGAATAAAGAAAAGCCTGTTTAACAGCCATCAGCTCATCCTGATATCAGCTGGCACAACTCATGTCTGATAATCTGCCCAAGACTCATCAGCTGTGACATCTAGCTCCAAGAGTGTGTTCATTCTGGCTGATCAATCACATGAAAGGGAATTTGTGAGTACAGGACAAAGAGCAAATTGGAGTACATTGTCTTTCTGCTCATACTCAGTATTACAGATCTGATAATGGCTACTTTTAAAAGGCCTCTTTGAAGGCCTCAGCTCAGTAGTGTGCTTTGCATTCAGAGACCCTTAACCAGGATTGGCAGACAAGCAGGACAAAATCCTTGCTAACTGAATGGCATTGTACTGCCTTCCGTATCTTCCTCCCCTGATCTGAGACCTCTGATGGTTCTTCTCTCGTTCTCTCTTCCCTCATTCTTCAGCCACTTCTCTCAGCTATTCTTGGGGTCATGTTAGTCCCAAGTGTTAGTCATTCCATGGATTTATCATGACTCCTGTGTGCACAGAGCATATGCAGGTACCTTACTTGGTGTCTGGTTTCTGTATTAGCTGTTCATTGCTGCGGTTTTAGTCTGAGCAGTCATCTGTGTTGCTTGTTTGGTTTTAATTCTGGTTTTTGTTTTGTGAACTTCAGAAATGTAAGGATTTGATGGTATTTGTATCTGACCCTCCAGACTGACTTGTTACAGGGAGGCATAGGATGCTTTCCTGTGGGCTTTCCTTGTCAGTGATGAAGGCAGCACTTGAGGCTGTGTGTATCACAGAGCTGTATGCTCTTTAGGTGTTAAGGGCCTGTTTAATGTCCTTAAGGCACTCGGTCTTCTCATTCTTTCTGGGCGGGTAGTGTCCATCACTTGTGGAAGAGATGGAATAAGATTCCCTGTCTTCACAAGTTATCCTGCCAGAGCTGTGCTAGTTTTCATCTGGGTCATGTCCATGTTGTAGAGATGACTGTGCTTGAAGATCTTCATCTGTCACTCAGTACAGCTCCACTGTGCTCAGGCTGAGGAACTAATCCTTGATTTTAGCATCTGCTGAACTGCTAGAGCATAGCTGGTAGCTGTTACAGCTCAATCCCTTTCTTGCTTTATTTGGTTGTTAAATTTTATTTACATTAGTCCTACAGGAACAGTGATGAGACTGAGGTCCTAACATACCAGCATCTGTTACCTTTGTATCTCATTACTGAAGATCAGATTAATTTCTTGTCTTCCCTGCACCCCTCCAAACCGTACAATTTAAAGCTGGTTTTGTGCTGTCAGCAGCTAATTAATAGTATCTTTGAGACTAGCAACATCCCATCTGGGTTACAGGCCATGTAACCCTGTAGCTGAAGTGTTGAGATATTTTACAGATATCTACAAAGCAGCTTTGTAAAGCTATTTGGTAACAAAATTAATAGTGTTATGGCTGCCAGGAAGAGGTTCCATTGCAATGCATTTAAACTTTAACAGGTAGCAAAATAAGTGTTTTGTGTGATCAGTAACAGTCGTTGCCCATTCATATGGCTATAGGTGATACTTGGGATGGATGAAGTTTTTAATCACAGAATCATCTAGGTTGGAAAGGACCCTGGAGATCATCTAGTCCAACCATTCTCCTAGCACAGTTCCCACCTACAGCATATCCTTAAGCTCTAAATTGACCCTACTCTTGAACACCTCCAGGGATGGGGACTCCACCACCTCCCTGGGCAGCCCATTCCAACACCCAACAACCCCTTCTGGAAAGAAATGCTTCCTAATATCTAGTCTGAACTTTCCCTGGAGCAACTTGAGGCCATTCCCTCTTGTCCTGTTGCTTTCCACTAGGCTAAAGAGACTCATCCCCAGCTCTCTGCAGCTTCATTTCAGGTAGTTGTAGAGGGTGATGAGGTCTCCCCTCAGCCTCCTCTTCTCCAGACTAAACCCCCCCAGTTCCTGCAGCCACTCCCCGTACAACCTGTGCTCCAGACCCTGCACCAGCTCCGTTGCCCTTCTCTGGACACACTCGAGTCATTCAATGTCCTTTTTGTAGTGAGGGGCCCAAAACTGAACACAGTAATCAAGGTGCGGCCTCACCAGTGCCGAGTACAGGGGTAAGATCCCTTCCCTGTCCCTGCTGGCCACGCCATTGCTGACACAAGCCAGGATGCCATTGGCCTTCTTGGCCACCTGGGCACGCTGCTGGCTCCTGTTCAGCCGGCTGTCAATCAACCCCCCCAGGTCCCTCTCTGACTGGCAGCTCTCCAGCCACTCCTCCCCAAGCCTGTAGCGCAGCTGGGGGTTGTTGTGGCCCAAGGGCAGCCCCCGGCATTTGGCCTTATTGAAGCTCACGCAGTTGGGCTCAGCCCATGGCTCCAGCCTGTCCAGGTCTCTCTGCAGAGCCTCCCCACCCTCGAGCAGATCAACACTCCCACCCAACTTGGTGTCGTCCGCAAACTGACTGAGGGTGCACTCGATCCCCTTGTCCAGATCATCAATAAAGATGTTAAACAGGAGTGGCCCCAAAACCGAGCCCTGGGGGACACCACTCGTGACCGGCCGCCAGCTGGATTTAACTCAGTTTACCACAACTCTCTGGGCCCGGTTGTCCAGCCAGTTTTTTATCCAGCGAAGTTTGTAGAGGTACCCTTAAATTAGTCCAGCTGCTTCCATCAAAGTCAGAGGGTGTTTCACCAGAGGTTAGTGAGCAGCTTTTGAAGTTCAGGCTCTTGACACCATGCTCCTGAAGACAGCACAAAAGTGGCTCTGAATCCACATTTTGCCCTGGCATGCTTGCATAAACCAGGAGTCTGAAACTTAGTGAGCCATGCCCTTGCTGATTTGAGATGCAAAGTCCTCAGTATCATTGAGTACAACCCTCCTGCTGTTGTGGCTACGTCACAAGTATGTGTTCCCAAACTAATGCTAAAATCAGCTTGTTCAGACCAGCCCTGATGCCGAGAGTTCAGAGGAGGCTGACCATGCAGGCTTTTCAGCAGATTCTTGGATGAGCTGCTTGGGCCAAGCACTTCTGTGGTATTTCTACTGCCAGCCACATCCAGTCTAGGCAAGTTACAGAAAGCTCAAACTGCTTTTGTAGTTTTGTGCAGTTTTTTCTTGCTCAGCAGCAGGCCTAAGGGACATAGACACTAAATGCCAGAGCCATCCCATTTCCCTGTCATCTTGGTGATGTGCTATAACCAAGGGAGCCCTTAGACATGCATCAGGCATCATAACACTCAGAGCTTCTCAGAATGAGTGCAGTAGGGTATCACAATGTGAACTGATAGCTCAGGTGATCTGGATTGTGCACATCTGTAGATAACACATGTGTTATAACCACATGCTGCCTTTGTCCTTTCTCTACCATAAGTCAGTTGAAGGAACCACTAAAATGAAAATCCAGTGATGTCAAGTGGTGCATCATTAGAGCTACAGCTTTCAGCACGCTGTTGCGTGTGGCATTTCTCAAAAGCACCTTAAATGTGGGATCAGTTGACAGAACTGACTCATGAGAATGTGTTTAAAACTGTCTGAATTGAAAAAAAAATACTGAAGCTTTTGCACTTTTCCTCATAGAGGTTCTTCAGGTGATGAAGAAGGATGTGTTTCTGTGATGGTAACTTTCAATTTGTTTAAACTGCTCCTTACAGCATGTTTTTTGGGTACAGGCTAATCTGTGAGGATGATGTATGTGGAGTTCTTGCCTCTTTCAGTTAGAAACTGCCTTGGTTCTGGTAGATGAATCTGGCCTCTTGGAGATCCTTGGAACGTTATTTTAGTTTAAGTCTGATCTCAAAAAAAAAAAAAAATTCATGGGTATTATACCACTTTGATTACTAGAAACAGAATAATGCAGATGCTGATCCTATATTTATTTGCTCAGAGTTCAATTGTATGCCTGAGACCAAGAGTCACTGAGATTAAAGGTCAGCGTAGGTCATCTGCATTTTCGGTTCTGAAGTAGAAGGGAACCTGGCGTATAAAATGCAAAAGAACTTGAAGCACCTTTACTCATGACAGTTTTGTATGTTAAGAGCTCAACTTCTGTGTTTCTATTAGAGCTTATTGCCCATGAAATGGAATTTCTTCTGGGGTCAATGTCTTGCAAAACAGCTTGTATTTGGACTTAACTGCATACTGGGCAGTTAAGTAGTCACCTTCCCTGGTTTTCTACAATCATCTCTAAGTGAAAGTCAGAATCTCTTTGGTAGCTCAACACCTGCTGAACTTGTAGATTTACAGACCAGCTATTAAGAGGATGTTATTCTTGGACACAAGTTCCCTGTCAAGACCCTAAAGTTGAAAAAAAAAAAAGACAAAGCAATTTAAAATAAACAATCCTTGTTTCATTTGAAATACCAAAACATTCCTTTATCTACTTATTCTGCCCTCTGTTTTTATCTGAAAGCAGGCTGTGTAAGGTATAACCTGGAACTGCTCTTGAGAGAGGAATACCTAGGTTTTGGGGCAGGGAGAAAGTTGAGCCCATTTAAACAATCCTGTCACTTTTGCACCTAAATCTCAAGTTCCATTTTAAGTATAGGATATGCTGACAAAAGTTGGCTAGCGTCTATCTCTAATCTGGGCCTTAAATATTTCCCTATTTGGGTTATTCCGCTTTAACAGTTTAGCAGACTCTTAACCAAAAGCAATGAGATTTTAGGCAGCTACAGCCTATCTTGCTTAGGAGGTGTTGGGTCACACTGGTGAGGACTGGAATATTGACAGATCAAGATTAAGCAGTAGCAGCCAGGCAAAAGTTGGGGTGGAGAGGGAGGTGAAAATCTTAGTCTACACCTTTATGCTTCTCTGCAAGTGAATAGTTAAGGCCTGCAGAATGAGACCAAGCCTCAAGACACACTGAGTTCCTTCATCACTTGTGTAGGGGAAGATGTTCTCTAAAGAAGCATATTTCCAGTGTTTTAACATGGATGCTGTGTGTGTCCATGTTGATTTCTGACATACTTGCATGCAAATCATTTAGGTGATAAGAGCATATAGTGTAGTGACCACACAAAGCCTGCAAATCAGAGCACAGTTCCCTGGCAACCTGCTGATGAAACATGTTTTACATTAAATGGAGATAGCTTCAAGGGATGTCAAATGTGGGTGTAATGTTTGTTGGGAGTAGCCAGTGTTACATAAAGCTGACTCCCAGTTCTGCTAAATTATTGTGAAGCTCGGCAAACTTTCTCATACTAATGAAAACAGTGCCCTGAGTGATATGGACATAATGGTTTTGAGTAATGTCTTTTGAACAAATTGCTCTACCTGTTAAATGCAACTTCGTAAGTCTTTCCCATATTGAGGTTAGTCCAAAAAAAGGTTATTGATCTTGATCTCTCCACAGTCACAGAATACAAAGATAAAAAGAATACAAGATCCCTGTGATCTTTATCACTCTGTGTCTGTTTCCAAGAGCTGCACTCCCACAGGGAGGTAAAAACCACCAGCACTGCCATTCTGGGCATCACAAGGGGCCTGTTTTGAAATATTTGCAAGTGGAATTAAGACCTATGGAAAGACCACTCTCTTCATCAAGAGGGCAAGAAATAAGTACTATATTATGTGCAGGTCATATGGAGAAGCATTTCAAGTTTGTCTCTATTCTTTCAAACAACCTCATAAGAAATCCAATGCCCCTTTTCTAGGCAAAGAGACTTTATTCTTCCCCTTTCATTTGTTTTTTGCCATATTATAAAACATTAATTTGAAAAGAAATAACTTGTTGTTTCTGGACGCTCTTTAGACAACCTTTGAAAGAGACTGAGTGTCTCAAATATGGTATTTCACCTTTTCATTTGTGTTGAAGTACCAAGGCTAAGCATCTTTTTCATACTAGATACTATACAGTAAGTCAAATCCTTAACACAGAGAATGAACAGCCTAAGCAAAATAGGTGAAGCAGGGGTCTTGCAGAAGGAGGTATCTTTATTTCTATTTTATAAATCACCACAGCGGCCCAGAGATATCTTGAGGTCAGCATTGACAGTTTGCAGCAGGACTCAAAAGCAGGATGAACTTCAACATGTCCCAGCTCCTAAAGTCCTTTACACTTAATATTAGATATATGTAGGAGACACGTAGATCTGAGTGACTGTCCTTGCAGATGCTGTTACTGTAAAACATGCTGTGAGCTATGTCTAGCACACTTCCCCAGGTACAGGTCAATCCTGATAGTGGGAGCAGTTCAACCCTAGAAGTTTGTAGTCAGGCCATTGATACGGTATTTTTTGCTTAGAATAAGGAAGGAGAACACAGTTTCTGAGGTCACAGTGTCCAACATGCTTCCTTATGAGAATCAATTAAAGATAATAATACAGGGTTTTTTTTGTTAAAATGTATCATTAGGACCAATGGTCCCATTAGAGTGACTAAACAATTCTTTGCATTTTGGAAAAAGGGAGGGTTGATTTTAGCCTTTTGTTGTACAGCTACCAACTTCTTAGAGGCTGCTCGTGTGGGGTCTGTTACTGCTGCTTGTCTTGTGGATGTTACTGATGATCTCAGCTGAGTTCAGAGCCCCTTTGTGTTAGGCATTGTACTCCTAGGGCTAGGAACAGAGCTTGTGCTGTAAAGCCTGGTAAGAAATAACAGTTCTTATCACCTCGCTCTTTTATCAATCCCATTTCACAAACAGTCAAGAAGTCACAAAAGGCTGAAGGTAGTGATGACTTATGATGACACAAACAGAAAAACAGCCGGTTTTCTATAACAATTAAAATTCCCATTGAGATCTGTATAGATTCAATGTAAAAGATTTCTTTTAATGTTATATCACAGCTGAAGATACTTTCCTCCCCTTATCTGACCCTTTATTACTTCTACAAAATAGGCCCTCAAGTCTGTTGCTGTGCCACAAAATGAATGCAGTTCTTATGTATTCCAGGCTTGGGCATTAGTTTTGATACTTCAATTTAGTGTCTGGGCAGATAAGACTATTATTCTTCAGTTGAAACTATTGTCAATGACTACTAATGGTGATCTACTGATGAATTAGAGAACTTTCTACCAAATAACAATTTTTTAAAGTTCATTTTTTCCAGATTATTGTAAGGCTCTTGTTTAGGCCATATTGTAAAAGTTATCTTGTTCATTTGGGATCTTCCTAAGATAAAACTGATCCAGAAATTTATCTCTTCTGGGCCACTGTTGGATTATGTTGACACTTCCTCTCCAAAGACTCCTCACTTAGGCACATGTATTTCTTTATTTTGGTCTTAAACTACTGATTCTTTGCTGCTGAAATGAGTTGCAGCTGATCTGCCTCCTTTCTGAAACTATCTGCCTTCCCTTGTTTTGTCATTCTAGGGGAGGAAATATTTAAAATGATGACACTTGATTGTCTTATTATGCATCTGCGTTTTTATACTTACCACTTTTTACTATGGCCCAACATTGAGGAAAAGCTTGGAGTCTTACATTCTTACTTGACAGGACAAGCTGTATTCCTTCCTTTGGGCTTCAGACCCTTATCCTGCACCATGGTTTTTGAGCACATCAGCTAAGCAGCCATTTTAAGGATCTTCCAGTTACCGCACATTTAAGCCATCTCTCTTTGCTAGTCCGATTTTTTTCATCCTATAGCTTGTCATATGTCCAACCTAATTTTTTATACTGGAAGGCAGTAACATGTGTGCTGAAAGCTATACTTGTCCTGATAACTTTTCCCATGTCCTTTGACAAACCAAGGGCTTAAAATATCAGTCTCCAGTGGTAAATAAAGACCAAGACATCTTGCTAATTCTTCACTGTCTGCATGTATTGGGGAGGGGAAATTTCTCCAAGAGTTTTTACTTCATTTCTTATGTGATTCTTTTTTTCCATGGTGAGTCTTAGATCAGCTGATCATTGGGTGACTTTCAGCCCATAAAAACACAACGTGGTGAGCAGAATGTACCCTGTTTGACTTTCAGCTCATATTTTTGCCCTTCTCATTGACACACACATCTTATTCTTTGCCAAGCAAAGAACAGTTTGCACTTAGGATGAAAATAAGTGAAATGGCAATGGAAGAATGCCAAAACTTGCTGTTTCTTCTTTTTGTGCAATAACAGTGCACAGTTGTGTTCTGGGGTCCAGTGGGAACAATAGCACAGCTCTATGCAGGAGAACTGAATATTAAGTGATCAAAGAGGGGAAATAAACTGATTATATAAACCTGGAACAAAAATAAAGGGGATGCTTTTTAATATAAGGTCAAAATAATTAAATGCTCAGTTAGAATAGCCTTTGTCATTCACTTAAGCAATTCAGTTACTCTCACAGATTCATCTTCAATGTCCTTTCTGCCTGCTGCTTTAAAGTGACTTATAAGCCATGAGGTATCTCTTTATTTAAAACATTTCTGGAAAAATCATTGTCACTAGGTCTTTTGCCCATAGTTACTTCTAGCTTCACCTAGAACACTTAAGTAATTTCACCCCTGAAATGTAGAAAGCTGTGGAGTTAGAGGCCCTGGTGTTGTCCCTGTTCACAAATGGGTACATGCAGGAGTCCCCTTCATTCATTCTAGGAGTCTTACCTTGGAAAAATGGAAAAGAAGAATCTAAATTCCAAAATATTGTTGTTGCATTTGAAGTGCTGTGCAGAGCTGTTACAGGGATGTAGTGCAGTTGTGTGCCATCAACTTTGTGTGTCAGGCGTGATGCAGAGCACTAAATGCAGTAGTGTTACTGCTAGCAGTCCTCTAGAAAACTGTGGGCTTTCCTCTCTGACTGAGGCCTAAGATGGACAAAGGCTAGTCCTGAGGCAGGGACTGAATTCAGTTGTGAGGAATATTGCTAGAAATGGGTCCTGCATTGCATTTTAATCTTCTAGCATGCATGTGTATGGATATGCAGGCAGCCTTCATCTACCACTGCAGTGTGTGGAACTGAACTTGTCTGGTGATGATGTAAAATTATCCATCCTTCTGTCCCAAAAGTGCCTTCAATTGTTACCTTTGACTTGTACAGGAATGAAAAGATTACTTCTTCCCAGAGAACTGGCACAAGCCTACTAAGAAATCCAATAGAATGATTTTGAGTTTGTCAGGGGCTGGCCTCTACCATAAGCCTAAAGATTGAACTGTACAAAGATGGGAACTATCTTCAGACCTCTTGGAATAATTGAGAGCTGAATTCATGAAATAATTTAGACAAGGGGACCTGGGGAGATAGTCTGTTCCAAACTTGGGTGCAAATCGTTGCTCATGTGCTAGTTCAGGTTATGCAGGGGCCATCTGTATTGCAGTCTTTCTGGGATGTGGAATGATCATATTTTTAGTTCATGTTTTTAGTGCGTCAAAAATTAAGTATAATGAACTTTAACTGCAGTCTTGTTTTCAAGGTAGAAAATTAAAAAAAACCTTTAAAAGAATTTCTGATAAGCTTTTAACTGAAGATTGAAGTATTTAGGAAATAATACAGAAAGTAAGTGGATTTGAACTGAAGAAACTTCAGGTTCTGGTTTCTTCTGCAACCAAAACAATTTGCTAAGATTAGCAAAAGGATTTGACCAAGCCACGTTAGCATTTTTTAGCAAAAGTTTAATCACTCAAAAGAAAAAAACCCTCTTACTCCACTGTAATCCTCTTTAGTGTTTTCTTGAAATTCATGAGAATCAGCAGTAAATCTGAGTTGCTTTTATCATACATGACAAAACTAAACCACTATCTTTAAACTCCCATGCAAAGATCTTCTACCAATCTACCTTTCAACAGCTTTCCTAATCAAAAGGATGTGCTCAGGAAAATTATTCTTTGAGGCCTCTAGCAATTCCATGTGTTGATTTACTTGAGTTTGACTTCTAGCTTATTTTTCTTTGAAGTTATACCTTTGAATTTATTTTTTTTCTACTCTTAAGTGTGATCACATTCCTGTCACTTAGAACTTCACACACTTTCATGAAATTTCTACTCGTGATGACAAAGAGGAAGTTGTCAAAACTCTGGAAAATGACTCTGGGAAATTTGGGTTTAATGAAGTTCTTTAGTTTGTCCAGTATCCTACTGCTTCTTGACAGAATATCTCTAGCTTTGTACATTAAGAAGCTTTGCTGGTAATAGTGATAAAGAATGCTTTTACCCCTTTTGTAGAGATGAACGGGACTGAGTTTTCCTGGCATGCTCTAATTCTCCTAAGGGCATTACAGTAATCCTCACATTTGTCACTTGTCCGTACTATAGTAGCTGTCTTGGGGTGACTATGACTACATTATGCACAGTGGTTTTCATGCAGAGGTAGCGAATAGCTAGCTATTCAGTTAGCCATCAGCATAAGCAGGAGACATAACAGGTGTCCCAGAGTTTGATATGAGTGTGATGCTGATGGTAAAGGCAGCACCTCCAGCCCACCTTCAGTGTAGCCAATGGAAACTATCATGATATCATGCAAAAAGTGGTCTTGAAAGATGCTTTTTGATGTAAATCTTGCTCAAGGGAGAAGTTTTCTGATTACACTGAGTTACAGGTGGTTTTGGTCTATAAAAGCAGGTACAAAGGCTATGTTCTGTGCTGCCCTGAGTTCTCTGCTTTCCTTTAGATAGTACAGAGAATGTAACAGATAGTAGTTACCCATACTTTTTTGCTTGTTGGTAATCCTGTGGTCTCTGTCTCTGGAGAGAATCCTATAGATGTTCACTGGTTGAGCACAGGCTGCATCTCTGTTCCACAGAGCCCTCCTGACTATCCCACTTTGGAGTAACGTGTGGTCCCAGGTTTGTGAGCTGAGCAGACAGGGATGACCAGGTGTGGGAGGTGCTTTGTCTGCTCCCATCCTTAGTTCTCTAACATGGAGGTGTTACAAGCAGCAGCACCATGACAGGGTGGTCCTCTTATGGAAGACCAGCTTAGTCTAGCCCCAGGATCTTTGAGGGCTATAAGGAATTGACAAATATATATATGAATAAGTTTTGTTTCTTTCATCATGCCCTGAAAGCAAACCTTGTTTAAATCACAGGTGAGGTGGATTCCTGAAACTGGTTACCTTTTGCTTTGTGGCTTCATTGTTGGCTTCCTAAGGAAGCACTGAACTTTGGAAAGAGCTCGCTCAGGGCAGGAATGTATGGAAGATCAATGTCCTTCCATACACTGACCTCTGGGCTCGATCCTCTTCAAAGCCAAGAGAGTTTTGTTCCCGTCAAAGGCTGTTTAGTTGCTGGCAGTGGGGGAGGCAGGTGGGGGACTCCCATGTACTGGAGGTGCCACGGCAGCAGGACAGGAGCACCAGCAATTAGATGGATGAATGCCAGGTTGTGCAGACACACACATATGGGACATTTCCACAACCCCTGCATCCACTTTGCTCTGTAGTGGCAGGGCCAAGGGCTACCCCAACATATCCCAATTGTATGCTGATTTATAACAGCTCTGGTGTTAAAAACGAATTGCTTGAGCATGCATGCCAAATTTTAGCCTGAAGCTCGTTTTTGCAGCCAAGTTATAAATCTTGAAAGTAGGGATTTGTAATAAAAACACTGGTACAATCTTAAAGAACAACAGTGCTAGTGGCAGTTGCTGCTGTGGTGTGGTTTGAAAAAATAATAGTGTATGGAATGGCTTGTGTTAATTACTCTTAAACCTGTTAGTGTGTTATGCCTGGCAAACCCTGAGAAGCTCAGCTTTCTGTGGCAGAGGAATGGTGTTTAGTTTGGGGTTTACTTTTTTATAAAATCCAAACAAAGAAAAGATTAGACACTATAATGATTTCATGGTTTAAAATCTCTGTGCTAGAAACAACCTAATTAAATTCCTGACATCATCAGTTTTGTTAGTAAATAGTAACCATGGATGCGGAAGAGTCTTGCATCTCATTACATTCAGCATAGGGTTTCAATACAAGAGCCATTAGCTGTGGTGTGGAAGTGTAAAAACAAAGGGAAAGTATGGGACACTTTTTTTTTTTTTCCTCATGTTGATCCAGAACACAGTTCTGGAAGCATATCTGTAATTAATTAGCAGGGCTTTAGTGTAGGGCAGTAGGCCACAGGTTTTCTCCTGTGTATTTAGTAAATGACAGAATATTGCACAAGGTAGAGATGACAGGATATATAAAAATTACTCGAACTCTAGAAGATAAGTAATTGTACAGTGTAGTTAAAAAAGCAAGTACATGTTTTACAGTCATTCATGAGGGTATTTATACGTATGTATGTGTCTATCTCAGGAACAATGCAATCCAGATGCATAAATCATTTACTACACCTGACTTAATGTGGCTTGGAAAAAAAATAATCCAGTTTTACTTGGATAAGTGGTGACAGCATCGCATGTTTAAGCAAGAGTGAATTAGCATGCAGACAGCAAACATGGGCAGAAGGGAAACAGACTTTCTCATAAAGGAACTGATTAGAATTACTCAATGCCAGTCTTTCTTTAACAGGAGATGTACTAGTTAGCACTTCATTTCAATGCAAACAACAAACAAATGATGTTCAGTTACCAGGGTTTGACACAAAACTGGTGTCTTCAAAGGAAGTGAGGCTGATTCAATGCAATTAGAACAGATTTTGCTTTGGACTTGTGAATAAATTGGTACAATGTCTGAAAGCCACTGTGCAGTATATTTGTCCGCTCTGTAGGCTCCAGTTCTGCAGCTTAGAGGATTTATGCTCAACCTTGCAAGTATCGATAGTGGTTTCGAAGCCAGCAGCAGGATGTTCAATGAGCATGTATGCAGGTGTCTGACAGATTTTAATTTTTACAATAATAAATGAGCTCATGTTATTAAAGGTGCATTACAGCTTGATTTTTAGCAAAGCTTCAAATGTCACAATCACATGAAAAAATAACAATACAAAACCCATAATAAAACCTCATTCTGATAATAATGACTTACTGTGTGTCATCAGTTTCATAAGGGAGATGTGCTTTAAAAAGTAGTGCAGTGCTGATCATCTGTTTCTTGCCATTATTCCTAATGGTCCTGTGGGAATACAGTTACTTTAGAAGCTCAGATAAGGTTCAGCCAGAATCACAGGGGATGTACCCTTCTTCCTTAGAAAGATGAATGCTATGAAACTTCCTGTTAAGTGTCAATGCCAATGAATTTTTTTCTAAGGAAAATGAGATGATCTGGAGATTGTGGGACTTGGTAAAGAAATTCCCATGACTTTTTTTAATGGGTGTTGGATCAGAGGTGGTTCTGTGATTTCTTGCGCACAACCCAGTTTTCAAAAGACAGTGTTTAGGTTTCTCTTGTTGTGTAGGATTCCTTTACTGGTGGATGGAGTCAGTACACTTCATGAGCAAGAATATTTTAGAAATCTATGAAAGTATAACCTCTTTAATATTAAAAAGGGTTTTCAGAAACTTCCTGTCATTGTTTAGAAATTTTTTAACTGTCAGTGAATGGAAGAAAAAGACAAACGGGAAAATAAATTTGTAGTTTTGGTAGTGAAGTATGTTAGGGGATAAAGGGGCTTGTATTGGAAGCTGCTATCAATCAGAGTGAACCTAGCACGTAATACTGCTCTGGAGACCTGTTAAATGTGAAACTTTGTGCAATAAATCGATTCCTGCAACACGTTTATTCCTTTGTTACATTTGTGGGAAGTAGAGATTTCATTGCATATTCTGTATAGTGATGCATAAAATCCATATTTATAATCTTGCTGTATATATTCCACATGTTTGATCAACACTATATTAATTTGTTATATGGATTTGTTCTTTGCAACCAGGTCCTCTTTTAATGAGAAATTTCAGTGTCCCTGGAGAAATCATGAAAATAAGTATCTGGTTATTCTTTGTTTTTTGATTTATTTCTATATCCTATATCTTGCGTCATCTTGGTGCCCACAAAAGGACTTACTAGATCTGATGGCTATACACAGCTATACTGCTCACCTAAAGCATCGTTAAGCAGTTTTCTTGCTGAAATTAATAGTCATTACTTGAGAATTGTATTATAATTAGCAGAAATTGTCCTATTTCTAATGCAAAACTTGATTATATCAGAAGGCCTTTCATCAACCAGTTGGAGTAACTCTTCTGAATGGAGATGGCTTTTTTTAACATATAATTTTCAGCTGGTTAGCTACAGGGTTTTTGTCATCTAGAGGGAATGTCCAGCTTTTGAAAGGAAAGGTTTATTTTATTGTAATTACAAAAAAAGGTAAAAAGAAACAAATAGAAATCAGTGGTGTTCTCTAAACGGGAGATGCTCAAGAATTCATACATAGCATTCAACTTTGGATACTGATATTTAGTTTTCTAGAAATGGGAAAAAAAATATATTTTCTTATTAAATGACTAAATAGCAGTAAAATACCATGTTTAAAATGGTATTACAATAGTTTACAGTACCAAGAACCTTGACACTACTCCAGTTCTGCTTCTGTTGATATAGACTCTATTATTCAGCTGGCAGTGAAATGGATCGATAGCTGAGGCCAGACTGGTTACTGCATGGAGAAAGTACCTTGCTAAAGAAATCTGATTCAAATAATTGGGTTAGTCAAGAAGTTAAGGGGTAAATGCATCCTTCTCCAGTTGCTGCCATAATTGAAAGAGGTCTGTGGTCCTTAGAAGATCCAAGCTTTTTACAGCTTGAATTTTTCTGCATATGAAATACTTTGAACTGGCTTTGACTTTTAATAGCCAGTTTTATGCTTCTGTTTGAACTTTTACTTCCCCCTAGAGCTTTTCCCCAACTTGCTGAAATCTTACATTTCATGTGGAATTCCTACCCTTTTTCAGGTGGAATTCTAAATTAGTGACAGTGCCTTTTTCTGCAGGGTGCTTCCTAGCAGAGAGGCTCCCTCTGAAGAGGGCAATTACCTAAAAACCAGAAGCAGCCCTTTTGTGCCCATTTCTGACAGCTAATTGCAATTCCACAGTTACCTGGCCCTATGCAAAGAATACCTCCAAATGTTCTGTGCTCTACCAAAGCAATTTTCTTTTCTTGCAGTCAGACAGTAATAAGGATGAGAGCTGGTTCTCCTGGCTCTGACAGTTTCAGTAAACTCCACTGTCCTTGTGCCAGGGGAAATGGGAATGCAGATTTATGATGGTATAGCAAGGGACACAGGAGGGAGTCATTTGTATGATTTCCCTGCTGCGGTGAACAGCTGTGGAAGTCCTGATTGCAAATTTCTGTATACTTTCATCTTTCTCTTGTTGTGAAACAAGTACTGGGAGGAAAAAAATCTTTCCAGAAAGGAAATAAAACTAGAAAAAAATATTCAGTACAGGCAGCTTGACATAAAGAATACTCTTATCCTGGAAAAAGTGATGCTTTCTTGCCTATTTTCTCATGAGTGAACTGAGGTATCAATAGAATTGAATTCTCCTATTAAAAGAAATTATTCTATTAAAAGAATTTGAAGTTTGTATGATTGCAGCTCCCTGGATTTTTAGCCTGGATATTAACAAATACATTTACATTTTTCAGGAGGTCCTGGGAAGGACCTTAGGAGCCTGAACTGATCAGATGTCAGGAGGAGCTTACATGTGTTTAGAAAGAGCATGTCTGCCATGAGCATGAGTTAGCAAGGTGGATTATCTCCCATTCCCATTTCCAGCAAGATGTTCCCCTTGAGCACATTTTCCCAGATAGTTTTCTGGGCTGCTCTGATACTTCATCTCTCCTATGGTGCTGGGGGTGGTGGTGGTGGTGGATATACATCAGTGTGGCACTTACCTATGAGGAACAGAAAAGAGGATCCCTTTTGGCCACAAGCTTGACGTGGTATTGAAGAGAGCAGGAAAAGTAGAAAGAAAATGAATTTATAGAGTTTTCATGGACAGTTGAGAAGAGTTTTCTGTAGAAGATTGTTGCGTTAGGAAGAGACTCTAAGTCAAACAGCAATATGTTGTTGCTACCAGATGCTCTTAGATGCTGCCAAGTTGTGCAGGTTTCCTTCCTCTATCATCTCTGTGTAAGCATCTGCTCTCAGCTCTTTCGAAAGAATTTACTGAATGAAGAAGGAAGTCCACAGGAAAATTCCTGGTGGAGTGTGGTGTAACTTAAAATAACACTGCCCCTAGTAATAATAGGTCAACAAAAATAGGAAAATATCTGTATCCTGTAGTTCGGAGCTCATTCCTGTAAGGTAGATGGGTATTTTGGAGGTGGGGCTGTCTTTTTGACTCTTGTGATGCGCTATGAAAGATCACAACAGGCTTGCCAAAAGAAGTTTTATTGTCACAGTGCACCTGTAGATTCCTATGTGCATAGTGGTGGTGATTCAGACCAGCTAAATAGATAATTAATTACTGCCTTGCTAAGGCAGCCCACACCCATTGCAGAGCCACCTCATGCTTTTGAGGAATTGCATCAGCTTTTTGCATTCAGTTTGGAAGAGGCGTTGGGAACTGGCCCAGAGGAAATTCTCAACTTGCTTATGGCTGTGTCAAAGGTAGATTATCCAAAATGTTTTCCCCAAGACAAAGATGACAGCAGGCATCTTTACTCAGGAGGAAATGAAATGTAACAGCCTGCATGAGTCATGCATTTTTATAGTACATCAGCTTTCACTCTATTGCCAGAAAATGTACTAACTACATAGGATTTTGTTTGTCTGAAGTAAAGACGTATTTGAAAGCTCTGGCAATGAAAGCGCTAACATGCTGAACTGTAGATGCTGTTGTTCTCTCCAAGTACCTCACCATTTTCACTTGGTTCGTTCTTGTCTGTTTTCTGCATTTCTCTCTCTTTAAGATGTTAGTAAGAACAGGCCTCTGACCATCAGAAAATAGATGCTCAGTGCTATCTTGAATACTGTCAAAATGAGCCAGCTGTCCATTTTTATGGCTTAGGTCTGGTTTCCCCATCTCACCCACCCTTAAAAGGGTGTTCCTTCTATGCTTATCCTGGTCTGAATGCTGCTATGTACAAAATGTCTGGCTACTTGCAACTCATTGGAGTATTCTTCCCTCTTTTGGGGACAAACCATTTTCTGTGTAGTTTCTCTATCATGTGTTCATAAATCCTGTCAATCTGTCTCTTCAGAGTCAGAGGTGGCTAAAATCCTGTTTTGTGATAACCATTTCCAGATAAAATTTTCTGAGTACTTACGTGAGTTGGTGAGTATGTAATGGATAATTGAGAAAGGAGAGAACTGATTGTATCAAACAGCTTGGAAAATTCTCTTAGCAAAATAAAAACAAGAGGAAAGACTCATTTTGGGTAGCAAAGCATTCCTAGTTGAAACTTGGATCAAACTTTTGCTTTTAACTAGTATCTTTTTTGAGTCATTGTCTTTGTGTCATTTTAAATCCAAGCTGACCTCCACGTTAGATGATACCAAGGAAATTATATAAGATTGATTTCATGCTGTAAACATGACCTTTTTTAAAACACAGTCCATGAGGACTCATAGCTGGATGATCAGATTGTTTCAAAGAATATTGCAAAAACAAGTGATCGTGCTGAATCATTGTAAATAATTCCAGTATTAAAGGTTTGACACACAAAAAATGGCATGCTTCGTAAAAAAGATCATATACCAGAAGGAGTATTGAGGAAGATTTTCAAAAGTCCGTTAGTCAACTAAGGCAACTGTCCTGTTGATTCCCACTTTGTGCCTTTGAAAATACCTCAAGGTGCAGTTTTCCTTCCAAAGCAGGAAGGAAATTATTATGTATTAGGTTAATTATTGCCCTGCAAGAGCCAAGTTAAGGTCAACATTAATGCAAATCAGTTGTTTGTGAATACTCTTTGTCTAGAATAGTTAGGTTTTTCTCCATGCATCACATGCTTATCTAAAAACAATACACAAGAAATAAATTTAAGCTCAGAATATTCTTTGGTTTTGTTGGCAGAAACCGTGTATAAAGCCTGATTAATAGTGGTTCTATACGGTCTTATGCTTCTTGCATCTAGTGCAGATATCAGCATGTAAAATCTGGCAGAGAGGGACATTGGATGGATTTGTAATGGTCTCTGAAGAGTCTTCGGCTCCATAAGCCAGTTAATGGATTGCACATAGCTGTATGCAGTATTTCCATTTCTTACAGCTATAATGGAATAATAGTTTTCATTTAATAACCAACCTAAGATAATTCAATACAAAGACATATTATATTCCATTTTAGCGAATGAAGCATGCCACAGTTTAAGTGGCATATCAGAGCTAAAACTGATTCTCACTATCTTTTCTTTCACAAAGCAGCTTGACACATATCAAGATCTGTAAGTTCTGTTTGTGAGTATATACTAGCTCCTAGTATCTATTTTACTGATGACATTTAAGGCTTTGTTTTGGATAGATGTATTTCTTAAACTCGTAACTTAAAGGGCTAAATTCTTGTGTGTTGACTTTGCAAACAGTGCCACCGCAGTCAGTGAGGAGAGCTGTGGCTAATACATTGCTTGGTGGGAGTATATAAATCCTATCAAAAGAACCACCAGTGTCCCCATCTTCAGGCTGAGGTCCTCCCAGTGAGCTGGAAGTGCTGCCTTGGAGGCCAAAGGTTTCTGTAGATTTTTCCCCAAAGGTCAGTCTGAAAACAGAGCAGGAAGTGGGGGGTGTCCTTGTGAGTTACAGCATGGCATGAGCCCTTGTCTCTGGTCAGAGATGTACAGGAGCACCAGGCCACAGGAGATGTGTCCCAAAGCTCACTGGGGTCACAGGAGCTTTGTACTGGTTTTGAGGAGTCCTGGATTAGGCACACAGTTGCCACTAGGTAGACAAATCCTGATTTGTTCAACTCTTCATCTGTGTGAAGAACTTGAGGAGGACAGTCATCATGTCCTGAGGCCCAGAGTTGTTCCACATTTACTGTGCAGGGCAGAAAGCCACTTACAACCAGCCCTGGACTTGGTTTTGAGGAAAGAAAATGAGCTACGTATTAATAGGCAGTGCTATCACCACTGACTAATCTGTACTTCAAAGCAAAAGAAAGCTTGCCTGTTACCTTGTGGAATACGGGTGGGATTTATCTTCAGTTTTGTCACTAAAAATTGCCTGTAAGAAATCCCAGCAGTCAATGAGAATAGATGGCTAAGAATCCAGCTATGGCTCTATGGACCTGGAGTACTCCAGAGACTGTCACAAATCTTATGATGTCTCCCAAGTGCTTGATTTGTGCAGGTGATGCTCTGATTTAGCAGAAAGATGCATATAAACTCATGTCGCCAGCAGCCTCTATTGGCGTCATAGATGCAGAGGCTCAAGAGAGTACATTATTCCAGCAAAAGTCAGCATTAATTTATACTTGCTCAGGGCTCATCTGCTTTTTCCTGCAGTCTCTTGGAGAAGAGAGATTAGTCATGTGCATGAAAAATTCAGTCTAGCAGATGAAGCCAGGACCTGCTTGGCATCCTGGAGAGCGGTGTTGAGCGCAGTGGGAAGAGGTGTGGTGAGGGAGGGGTGGCGGCAGGCTGACCTCCAAGCAGAGGTGGTTTGTCATTGCTTTTTACACCCTCTGTTAATGGCAGCACCGTGAAACTCACGTCACTAAGAAGCTGCAGACCCGCCTCCCCAGACGAGTTGGAATTAAACTGCTGTTCTGCTGGCAAGAAATACTAATATAGACCTGTTGCAACAGGGGAAAAAAAATTTACTGAAATTAGTGGACTTCATAATAGTTGGTCCCAGAGTAGGACTGGAGCTAAAGGGATCAAATTCCCTTCTGTCACTTACGTGAAGAATTGCAGCAGTTGCTGTGGTACTCATGAACAAAACCAACAGGGGAAAGTTTGCACTGACACAGATTTAACTAAGCTGTCGCATTCAAGTTCCCTCACTTTGAAAACCACTTTTCAACTTCAACTTCAGGATTTCTTCTTGCATTAGAGGGTGTAAGACAAAACAGCAAAAGACGACTTTCAATATTTAACCAAAATAAATTAGTTTTTAAATATAGTTCTTAGAAAATGCAGTGGTACCTCTAACATGCAGCATACATTAAAACGTACCCCAGTGTGCTTCCTTTTCATTTTTCTGAGTCTGTACCACATTTGCTCAGTTCACAAAGGTGTTGAGCATTTGCCCTAACAAAGATCCTTCAAGCCAAGTTATGCAAGAGACCTGCCCAGTTCCACCATTTCCAGCTCTTGCTCTGAGGAACACCTCTGCAAGTCCATTGGAGTGAACACATTGGGCAGTTGCTGAACCAGAGGGAAACCGAGGACAGTGGACTTGCCCCAGCATCACAGAACCAGGCAGCTTTTCACAGTTTTCTTAAAGTGCAGATTTCTTCTCCAGAATTCTCCTATTGGAAATGTTTACCACAGACTCTTTAGCACTGAGATCTTTAGCAAGGGTGTTTGTCTAAAAATGACAACATTGAATGCCAATTAGAAAAAGCTCTTTTCAACACATATTTTTTATGAATAACAGATTTTATACAAATGTGTTTCAAACTGCATAGGCAAACTTCCCAGGCATATTTCATCATTGACTTGTGGCTGTTCTGCTATTTCTGTTCCAGCCTCCATACTATCAAGCTCTGTTGTCCTTCATTGTGAAGTGGACTAGGAGTATAGTATAGATCTAACACCTGGAAGTTGGACTTTGTGAAATGTGGTGCTTTTTTCATGTCTTGTCAGTTTCTTCCTCTCTCCACTGCAGATTTTCCTGATAAATGATGATTATCTCCATGCCAGCATTTTTTAACACAGTCCTCCCCTAAAGCAGCTCAAATACCCGGTGGGTGTCTCTATGCAAGTCTCGGATGACTTGTGCTGAGCAGCTTTGCAGAGGCTCTTACCCTTCTGTGTAAGGCAAGCTGATGGCTGTCCACAGAGTAAGTTTCCTGTCTCGTTTGACCACCACCTGCTCTGTGGAGCATTGGCTTCAGGGAAGGAGGCAAGTTTGTGTATGTCAAATAAGTTTGAAGGCATGTTCTTAGGCTAGAAAACATAATTATACAGCAGCTGGTCCCCTGTAGTACTCTTCCATAGCAACAAAAGTTACTTTCAGGACCTACTCGGACTTGCTACTGGTTGTTGGTGCTTATGATGCTGTGCGTGCTGACTGGAGCATTCTTTGATCAAAAGCAGGTGCTGCATGCTGGCTGCTTGGGAATCTTCAAACAGGTGTATTGTTAGGTCCCTGATGTAACCCCTACAACCAAATTATAAGGAAAGGAATGATTCTTGTGCTGTGGCAAAGGCTTTCCATGGGAGCCTGCATTACTACCAACATCAGGGTTTGCAGGTGGGATGCCATGAGGCTGGCAGCTGTCCTAGCACCCTTTGCAGGTGTCAGATGGGAGAAGTTAGGTGAGTTGAAGGCACATGTGCTAATCTATAATCTAATGTGAGCAGGTGATGTGAACCTGCCATGCCATATATATGTGATGGCAACCAGCCTGCTTTTGCCATATTGCAGGAAGGGTCATGCTTTTTCACTAGGTACAACTTGTGTTGTGCTGGAAATCTAGAACCCTCTCTTCCTTTTCCTGTACTCCTTCCAGACATAATCTCCATCTGCTGCTGCAGTCCTTCAGCCCCTCTTGCTGGATGACAGCTGTAGAAACTTACGTCTGGATATGTTTGCCCTTATTTAACCCTGGGTTCACATCCTTCATACCCTCTCCATGAAGGGAGGAGGTACTACCATTATATGTGATCCAGCGCGTGGAGACTTGCACTCTGGATGCACAGAAAGTTGAAAAGGTCTGCAAATATGCTAGTGATGTGTGGGAGTAACAGCAATATGTTTTCTGGTTGTATGTTTGTTCTCATTAAAGAGATTTACTTAACACCCGTATGGTAAAGATAACGAATGCTGCTGCACTAGCTAAGAACTACAGTGGTTCTGAGGTATAAAGTTTTGCTGAAAAGCTGAACGTATAAACAAGTATTCTGAGGACAGAAAGTGGTGGCTAGTGGGAACAGTAATGTGAGATGTCAGAGGAGTTCATTTATTTTGATAGTTTATATTCTAGGATGCTTTTTCTCATGTTGATAAAGTGTCAGTCTTAGCTATGAACTTTGCTATTTATGACCCTTCATGTAAAGTTGCAAGGCAGAAAGATAAACAACTTGAACAATACAATTAAGGCAAACCCAGCATTCAGTCAATGAGACACCTGTGTTAGGTAAATCATCCACTGGAAACAGAGTGATTTGAAAATACAGTGGCATCACTTACAATACACTGGGCAATTAGTTTTAATTAACTTCAAATTCTGACACATAGTTAAAAATAATCTTTCCTGAGTGCCCAGCTAGACAAATGAAAGTTGGGCCATTTTGTCCTGCTAGCAAAAGCTATTACGAGTATTATAATGATGCTATTCACGGTTTTAAGTATTATGTCATTTTAAAAAATTTTTATGAAATAGTACTTTTGGAAGGTAAACTTGTTCTGTACCATAAGCCTTTGAATAAGGGCACTATTTTCCAAGAAGAACAGATTGACTTTTTAGAAGCTGTTTTGAATTAACTAACAATTTCAGTTAACAAAGTCCAACATGTGATTTTTACCTGTCAGGGAGGAAACAGCCAGGAGTTCTGGTAAGGTAAAGGTAAAAGAAATTACAGGCAGCTTTTGATGCAGGTTTTAAGGTTAAATTTGGCACTTCAAATGTGATGCTGTACATCTGTCACTATGGAAGCTATTAAGCACAAATTTTGTGGGAGGTAAGGCTGCTTTGCATTACAACTGCTCAACGGAGCATGTATGCCTTGTCACAACCTGCAGTAGAGTCTGCATATCCCTCTGTCCTGTGTGACTAGCCTGTTGGATCATTCTGAAGAGAAAAAAATTACTTTCTATAAATGTTCTTTTAGCAATGTATTTTTAAGAAGTTCAACATTTTAAGAAAATGTACTCTACTAAGAACTGAATGGCAGTGTGATGGTCATCCTCACAATGTCAGGAGGTTCCTGCTAATGAGGCACCTGTATGGTTTCCTCTCTGGGCCTGCCTGCACCCTGTGGGAAAGTCAAGGTGGAGAATCTCAAGCTGCGCTGCCTCAGGCTAAGGCCACCACACAGCTCAGGACAGCAGACCTCTTGGACACTCACTGCAGGTTTGTTGCTGTGTTATTTTCAGGCCTGAACTGTTCCCTCAGAGGCGGATGGGATGTCCCTATACTATAACCCTTAACGCTGTGAGTTGGATGCTGGTGTTCATGAAACCAACTGTGAATTCTTGTTCACTGTGATATTACTCTCACTTCTGAAAGGTGCACGATAAGTTACTGACTTCTTCTTTAATATGAAACCTGTTTCCATTATTGGTCTTTTGAAGTATGTGAAACTAGAGCTAGATACTTCTGTGTACATTATGGAACCCTTACTCCTTGATTTCCCTTAGGCTGTGTGTGGCAGCTTCTCACATGAGTAAGTTCAGAACCTTCTTGCTTGTCCCAGCTAAATTAATTTGTATGCTGAGCCATGCAGATAAGGGCAAAGAGTTATATTCATCTTCTCAGCTGCTCAGTGACCAGGATGCTTTAGGAAGAAGAATTCAAACAGAACAAGCTGGTATTACTGAGATTGGAAAACTGTTTGCTAGCATGAAGGTGACTGCATGATGTGTTCCTCACGTATTGTGTCAGTTATCAGCTCTGGGAGATGCTGTATTTCTGAGTAAGAAACGTCTGTGTGCCTCTTCCTCCCTTACATCTCCAGTGAGACTTTAAGATGTCTCTTTCTTGGGGCGATCTTTTTATGACAAAAAAAGCGCTGCTCTTCTGGGATTAGGCTGATATTCTCAGCTGATGTCAGAGAAAATACATAGCAGTCTCTGGAGGCCAGGGTGTGATTTGAAATTGTGATTTGGAGAGGGAGAACTCTGATACGTTGCACATGGTGTCATCTCTAAATAAGCATAGTAGGTCTGACCTCTGCCAGAGAAGACAAGTCAATGAGCTAAAGGACTTTTGGTCTTAACAAAAATCATTGTGCTCTCACTGTTAAAAGGACATACTAGAAAATGATAAAGTGAAATTGTCTTCAGCATTGTCTATAGGATGTTTTCTCTTAACTAGTGTCTGTCCTGGCTTACTGGGTTGTTGCACCAATAGTATTTCTTTCATACATCTTTTGTTGGTTGGCGGTCTAATAATTTTAAAAAAAATGAGTGTTATGGTATAGTTAGCAGCTGTGCCTTTCAGGCATGATTTTTTTCTTCCAGAAAAAAAAAAGTACAACAGGCACTTTTAAACCATGCATTTGAATAGGTCTGGTAAGGTGAAAAATACCCATGAAATAATGAGGCAACACAGGAATACTGCTGTATTCTGACCATCAAAAAGGTCTGCACACATTTTTTCCATGTGGAGTACATACAACACAGGAAACAATTCATGGTACAGCAGTATACTTACTCTCCTTGTGCTCAGTACTTTGAGTGAATGAGAAGAGGAGAAAATAGGATCTCTAAACAACAAAAAAAGAGAATTATTGGCTTATGCTGGTAATTTTTAGTTTCATAGTATTCATCACTTTAACAGGATAAGAAAATTTTGAGTAAAATTACTAAGAAATAATTTTCTAGCAGTGCTTTTTACTCTTGGCATAGTTATGAATATTTCATGCATTACTTTTTTTTTACTCTTACAATCTATATTTAAAATTTCATACTCAGCTTTAAATTTTGCTCTGACTTGAAATATAGTAGTCTTCAGAAAATAGATTTAACTTTCTTAAAAGAAGGAAAACTGAAAATTATAAAAACCTGAAAAAAGAAACTTAATTACAGATTCTTCTGGACAGAGGATTTTGCATTTCTTTTGAGGCTGATTAAGTTGTTTTTTAAATGAAAATCAGCATGTGGTTTGGGCTCATTCCAGTGACTTAACAGGTCCTTTAATTTTACTTCTGAGTAGTCAGCTGAGTTCCACAGGTGCTTCAGTGAAGCATGTACCTTGAAAAATTGGACCTCTAAAGATAAAATAAGGCTTTAAAGACTAGGTTACTAACTTTCCTGGAATGGCTGAGATGCGTGCAGCAAGGCTTCACTCTGGCAGCTGAACTGGCAAGAGCAGACCTTGCGCCCATTAAGTCCTATTGGTGGGAAGTCCACTGTTGGAGATGAGCTTATCTTAAACATAAGGGAATTAGTCCAGCTTCCATTTAAATCGCTGGCAAAGCTCCAGCTATATTCAACAAGAGAAGGGCTGAGGCAACAGGCACACAAAACCCTGTTTCTAGGCCTGATCCCAGCTTTTCTTACACATCCAAAGCTCATGCTGAGTATTGTGGTCACTTTAGCAGGATTAAGACTGAGCGGATTGTTTGGGCAGATTTATATTGCTATTCATTATGAGAAGTACTGATACAGTTCTCAGTGATGTGTGGTTAATAAATATTCATTTGTTAAAAAACAAGACACCTGTTGACAAGGTAAACTCTGTTCCAAGCAAAATGCTGAAGTGTGGTAGAATGTCATATACAATACTTAGTTAAACAGCTCTTCTGTTATCTGTAGCTCTCTTACAGCAAAGCACTTAAGCAAGTGTTTGCCATTAAGTACCCGACTATGTTCACTAAAGTCACTCTGACTGCCCTGCTGCATGTGGAGCATGTTTTGGAGAAATAGGGTCAAAATTACTTGGGATCCACTGTATTATGCTTGTGCTGTGTGTTGTCAGTCCTCCAGGAAATGAGTCACACCCAAATGTGACACTGGGTCTGATCATCATTTCATAGGGAGAAAGACCTAAGGTGCCTGTCCCTTTACACTTTGTGGGTTTAAGTAGCGCTCTTGCATGCTCATTGGTGCAAGATGGTTATAATTTGTCACCAAAGTAGTGTCAGGAAAGAGGTATGATGGTTAAGTGTCAGCTCAGAGGTGCAGGGCTGTCAGGAAGGCCAGTGTTTAGCTGAGTGTGTGTGCAAGCACATCACCTGTGACTACTGAAGGTGATAATGACCATCTTACTGTTAGGCGTGATTGAGTAGTATGTTCTAGAACATTTCTTTTAACTAAATGTATTCAGAGACGTCAGTGATTAAGAAATGCCTATTTCCTAATTTAGCCTCAAAATTTCTCTTTTCCTTTTCTCCTATCTGCACTACATTTAACAACAACAACAAAAAATTAAAAAAAAAAAGTTATCAGTGACGAAAACCTAGACCTGAACAGTGTGGGGGAGTCTACATTCTTTTTTGCAGAGGGGAAAAAAATTCAGACTAAAACCTGAAAAACATAACTGGTTGTCTTTAATGCTTCTCAATATAGTTATTACAAAACCATAAGAAACGTTAAGTGTCTCCTTACATATTGAAGTAACAAGTATTACATATATGTACATTCTGGTTCACTGACATCGAATTTTCTGTTGTATCTGTGTACATGTGTAATTCAGGTTCCTTAGCAGGATTTTGAGTAGAGGAGGGGAACTGGAGATGATAATGTAATGGATTGTCCTCTGCTGGGGACCAATTAAAAAATACAAATAAGAGACATGACTTAATGTAGCCAGAAAAAGACAGGTGAGGAAAAGAGTACCCATCATATAAAGATGAGGCACTAAAATAAATCATGTTAGAAAAGGATTAGCCATTTTGGGATTTGAACTTGCCACCAACTGAAACCAATGGCAAAAATCCCACTTGAGCCCTTGCACAGGCCTGATTAGATTTCTTTTCTGGCAGAACTCCCGCTGAAGTCAATGGGAGTATTGTCTGAATAAGGTCTTTTAGGATTGGACCCGAGGTTAGACAAAATGCAACTGGGGCAACTTGTTCCTCTTCCTTGGGTTCATAAAACCACATGCTGGACAACAGGTAGGCAGCTGGGGTGCTGTGCATTATGATCCTAATTGTTCTTGCACCCATGCTGATTATTCCCTCATCGCTCTTTATTCCCTCACCTACCTGTTGCCACCTTGATTTGGGGCCTGATCCCGTTAATGCATTTGTATGTAACTTAAACCTTGCTGGCAGTATAGCCCATATCAAGCTGAAAACAAAGGTAATCTGTGTCTGTGTCCGTGAGCTCTGGACTTCTTGGGGTCAGCCCTTCGCGTTCGCCATCTCATTCCCTGCTGCCCTGGGCTCTTGTGGTGACCTTTGAGAGCTGCAGGATGAGCAGAGGGCTGCAGCTCTGACCTGGATGAGCAGGCTTCTAAGGTGACTTTTTCTCTGCTGTTGACTGCAGAAGCCTGATTTATATGTCTGGTTTGTTTTTAACTTTACAAGTTAAATGTTCCAAATCAAATTGGGTTGTTTTTTTTTTTTTTTCAAAAAAGAGAGAATTAATCTCTTGCTGTCTTGATAGGAACAAAGTTTAATACAAGCAAATTGCTTAAAGGATTTGCACTTCTAGCTATTAAAATACAACTCAGGCAACTATCTACAGCACTGAGCTCAGCCTCTCTTTACTACCTATGGGAATGTATTATGGTTAAATTAGCTGCAGGTGGGCTCCAGGAGCACATTAGAAGCATCTTGAGGGTTGCAAGTAACCTTAAAGAAATCAGATGTAATGGCCTACAACAATAGTAATTCTTGTAGCTCATAACGTACTCCGTATGCCTGCAAACTACGGTGCAAATGGGGCTGTTAGTGAGAGACTTCTTGGTTTGGCTTCGCTGGAAATTGTTTTTGTGAAATGGAAAATATTCATGGATGCTGGGCGTAGTCCTGTGCTGAACTGTGCGGTAAAGCCGTTGGTACCGAAGCATGCTCAGGGCACTGAAACGATCGCAGACCTCTGATGGTGACACCGGCTGCTCTCAGGATAGTCTCAGCCCCAAGAGGGATCTATGTCTCCCCAAACAATACAGGATGTGTTCAGAAGCTGCTGGCTTTTGTACAAATCAACAATTCACATAGGCAGCTTGTACTAAGGATGTGTTTCCCGGTGCAAAGTTTTTTCTGGTCTCTGCAGTGACTGTGGCTGGAGTTAACACTTGTCTCCTGAAGACTCTTCCACAGCCTTCACGTCATCTGCCCGCAGTTTCAGAATCGAAGCAAAGAGTGCGTGTTTTCCCCACCTGCAGTGCTTAGGGTTTTCTATCTATGGCTCTGTTTGCGCTCCGTACCTGTTTGTCTGGAGAACAAGCACAAGCTGAGAGTGCACCTCCCTTGGGACCGGTCTCCCTTCTTTTGAGGCTCTGGGGGACTTGAATTGACCCGCAGCTGCCGCCCCGCTCCCCGCGGCGGGCACACACCCTGCGGATGCTCTGTGAGAACTTTTGGGCTCAGCTTCCCGCGAGGCTGCGCCGCAGCAGCCCCGCCGCCGCCTTCTGCGGCCTGCCGGGGGTCAGCGCCGTGGGGCTGGGGGGGCCAAGCCTCGCCCGGGGTCCCCGGCACCGGCGCTCCCTCGGCGCTGATCCCGCCCGGAGCCGCCGAGTCGGGAGCGGTGTCAGCGCCACTGCACCGGGGGCGGCCCTCGGGGCTCTTTCTCCCGCTCCCTTGCCCCCCCTCCCCGTTCCGGCGGCGGAGCCCCGCTCGGACCCCGCGGGCGGGCGGGGAGGGGCGGGGGCGGGCGGCGGCGGCGGCGCTCGCCGAGGAGGAGCGCAGGAGGCGGGCGGGGGCAGCGCCGCCGCCGGGACTGGCGCCCGCCACCGGCACACGGCCCGCGCCCCGCAGCGCTCCGGCCCGCGGCCGCGGGGGTGCGAGATGGCCGCTGACGGGAGCCGCGGGGTCCTGGGGCTGTGGCTGCTGGCGGCGGCGGGGCTGTGCGGCGGGGTGGCGGCGGGCAAGTCCCCCAGCTGCCACGAAGTGCGGACGGCGTTTCAGCTGCGGCAGATCGGGCCCCTCAAGCTGGTCCCCGACGTGCCGACGGCCGGTCAGTACCGACCCACCCGCCGGGTGGCTTCTCCGCGGGGCGGGGGGGGGGGGGTGTGTGCCGCGGACGGTCGGGGCCGGGCGGCCGCGCCGGCGGGGCTCGCCTGTGCCGGCGGGGCTCGCCTCTGCCTGCGGCCCGGGGTCCTCCCCCGGTGCCGGTGCCGCCGTCGGGGGCTGTGCGCGCCTGGCAGCGGACAGCCGGTGTGCCGCCCTGCCTGCAGCCCGCGGCCGCTGCCCTGCCGCGCACAGGTACCGGGGAACCGCGCGCCTTTCGCACACCTCACTGAAATAATTTTAAGATTTCCTAAGAAAAGAGAGCAGAATGAGTCCTCGGGTTTGACATCGTGCAGGTATCGCTGCCGATCGGCACCGTAAGCACCAGGCCGTTTTCCCCGTGTTTAAGACCGGTGCGATCCCTTCGCGAAGCACCCAGAGCAGAGCCTGCCCCTTTCTCAGAAGGCAGCTCAGTAACCGGGTCGCTAAGGAATGCTGCTTTGGTTGACCAGGTGGAGGGATCCTCTGGCGGGCCGGTGAACAGGGTAACTTCGGAGTTAGGAAGAGTTCTCTGGCAGGGGAATTCAGGTAGGTCATCGTAAGGAAAGGCAGAGGAAATTCTATGGAGGAATAGAGCCAACAGCACATAGCTTTTGCCTAAGCGGTAGGTCTGCAGCACCTAATACTTGTGAAAGTTGATGAGTAGAGCGGTGTTCCCTTTCGTCTTTTCATACAGTTCCTGAGCAGTGTGTGACAGCAATGAAATTGAAAAGTAACACACATATATTAAGAAACGATTTTGGGTTTTGTGTTCTACAGTTACCCTGTAGAATTCATTGTAAGGGGATAAAGTACATGATAGTGTCAAAAAATTATTACAGTCTTATGAGTGACCCTGCATCTATCTAGGTAATGAAGTCACATCCCTGACTCTTACATGTTTTAAGGAATCATTTACAAGAACAGGAATAAAAAAGCAAAGACTATCAGTCTTGTAAAACAGTCTCTAGCTGTTTCATACTAGCACAATTACCTGTAGGTGTGTGGTGGTAAAAATGCCGATTTGGGCTGTTGTTTTATTTTTCACATCTTTTTAAAATTCTTTTTAAAAGCACTTCAATTCAAAGTCTGTGAGTCTGATGGAAAGACTTCTTGTCTTAAATGGGTTTTGGATATGTTTTTTGACACTAGTTTCTGTTTTGGGGACTAAATTTGATGGGCCATTGGGCTGATCTCTTAAAGTGGAAACTCTTACGGCTTAAAATGATTGCATAGTGCTGGTGATCTTTACCTTCACTTTGCATGAAGTAGTTGAGATGACACATAGCTGTAAAGTAGTCCGTGAGTAAGGAATCATTCCTCATTTTCTGGCAAGAAGAGAGTTGCAAGAATGGCAGTTTGAAGGTTGGAGTACGGTACTGTTCTCTGTTGCTGATAGAGGCATCAGATCACACCTTACTTGAGAGCTAAATATAAAAGCTAGTAAAAAAAAAAAGGTAAAACAAGGCTTTTCATCCGTTTTGATGCAAGTTTAACCTTCTTTACTGAGCTCCTTCTGGAAGAAGTTCCTGAAACTTGAATTAAATTGTTTTCCATTTTCTATAAAACTCTCTATATAAACTGTAGATGAAACTTGGGGAAGATTGTGTGCTTCCAGAAGGAAGGTGTAGATGTTGGAATGCTTCAGAGAGGTTTCATTGTATTCTTGTGTCATACTGAACTTTTCTGTTGAATAACAAGCTCTCAAAAAATAAATAGCATGAGAAGGTGAGGGAGGGTAATATGCTTTTAAATTTTAGCTCATAAAGGTTTCTTTTCAAGAGGATGATTGGAGCAGAGGAGAGCTGAGGAAAAGTGGTGCATATTGATCTTCCCTGTCCGTTAAGTATACTCAGCTCCACCAAAGCTTGTGTGTTTAATGGTATCTTGCCAGGCATTAATGCCTCCTGTCTTGTGTCCTCTTTTAATTAAGTACTGAAGTGTTTTCATCTGACAGCTATTATCAGTGAATATATCTTAATACAACTCCACCCCCCTGCTTTTCTCTTTCTCTTGGACATCTCATTGGGCTGGCTCATTTTATTATGCATTTTAACAACACACAAATATTGAAGCATCTGCCCTGAAGGCTTCTGACAGTTGTCAGTTAAAGTAGAAGAGAGGAAGAGTGGTGGGCAGCTGGGGGTGACACTGGAGAGCAGCATGCTCAGCTGAATGAAGTCTGTGGAGAGCTTCCCTCTACCTTCTGTCTGTGCGCCAGACCTGCACATGCACTGGGGTGCTGCTCAGTCCTTAGCTGCCAGCATGTTGATTTTTGGCTTGTCTTCTCTAAAAAAAGGAACTTTTGCAATCCTGTTGTCTGTTTACTAGGTATCGTGAAATTGTTGAAAGCCCTTGGCTAATCTCAAGCCAGTATTTATAGACTAATAGAACAAATCTGACAGAGGTTAAAGTTTTGAGGATTATTAAGTTCTTATAACCTGCAGGAAAATCAGCAGCTCAGTTAAGGAGAGAGGCCCAACACCATGTCAGGCAAGGGATCAGCAGGCAGACTGTCAGGTGTATATTTTCTGTCTCCTCTTATGGGTGGTGCCCATTTCACCCATAATAAAATGAACTCTAAATACTTGGGAGAGTTTGTAGCCTACACCCTCCTGTGGTATTACTTGTGGTTGCAGGGTTGAAATTGCAGACTGATGGATCCTGGATACAAGCTTCATGGGGACTGGTAGCTGGCTCCCCATGGTACATGGTCTGCAGACAGGTTGCTGTGATTACTAAGTGGGTAAGAGAGGGGCGCTAGCAATGACCTACAGTGAGATGGAGAGTGACTTTGGGCAGGACCTGCCAGCCTTTTCTGTAAAATGTAGTGTCAAGGGAAGGAGGAAGACTCCTGGGGAAAAGAATGCTTTTGTTTTTAAGGTGTGATGTGAGTGTGACTGCAACCCTTCTGAAAAATCATCACCTTCTGAAGTGAGCTCTTAGGAATGCCTGGGAGCCTCCTCTTAAATTTCTCTTCCATAGTTTCCTTCACTCTGAAGTGTAGTCCATTAATGAATGCAGGACTAAGGAAGAAGAGTGTTTTGACATGGGATGGATAAGAGGCCCAAACAACGGGCATTTTTGAGCAGCAAATCTCCCTGGTCTGTATGTAAGATTTTCTCCTCCACTGGCAGAATCTGTGCTGCTGTCTGGTAGCCTGCTTTTTCTGGAACAAACTGAATCTTTCAAGGGTAATTTGCTGCAAATAGCAAACAGATTGGTCAGGTAAAGGTACTGCTGCCTTGGCTGTGATTCAGATGAAATTTTTTTTTGTGTGTGTCTTCCCCCAACTGGAAAATGAGGTAATATGTTCCCGATCTTGTACTTTGGTTATCAGAGGCTGAGCTGGATGTTTTTGTAGGAGGTCCTTGGTTAACATTTTGATGCGAGAGAATTTTATGCTGTCTCCAAGGGTGAAGGACTGTGTTAATCTTGCCAGGGGACTAAGCCTTTGGTTCCAGGGAGTCTAGATATCTAAAATCTGATGTGTACTGCTACGTATGGTATTCCTCCCAGCCATGGGGCTGCTGTGAGCCCTGGGTTATATTACAGCGTAACTTCAGACTGGTACAGACTGTGTTTAAAGTTCCGTTTATTCACAGGCTTTTCCATGGTATGGAGCATGGTGGTGGCTGACTGTCACTGCTTTCCAACTTCACAGTAGGAAAACTGAATGAATGCTGCTGGAGTCAGTGACTTGTCCACATTCAGGCAGTGAAATGTCGTAAAACCAGAATACAAGTAGCCCTCTTGATCCCTTTGGTAATCATGTAACCATGAGAACGTCGTTCCCATTTATGTAGGCTTGGTTCTGTCTCTTTTGTTTATTGACTAGTGTATGATCATGAAAAAAAAAGTCTGTAAACATATGATAAACAGAGATAGAACAACTGGGCTGATTTCTAGCAAGCAAGGAAAATATTTCTCACTTGTAAAAGAATTCTAGGAACTCTTTACCTTCTAAGTAATGATCTTGTTGAGGACTACCAAAAGGATGATTTGCTTATCTTGCTGCTCTACTGCTTTGCAAAGAGCACAGAAGCTGCCCAATTTGTGCTCAGGGACTTACTTCTGAAGGGCAGATTTAGATCCTATTAAAAGCTTTTTATTCTCTACTGTCATCCTGCACCTTAAATCAGGAGTGTTAATTACCATGTGTATGTAATGAATATCCCATAGCAGAGCTGGACGTGCATTAACAATTTATATGATACATTAAAACTATTTTACTTTCTGAATAGAAACAGGAAAGTCCTAGATTTCTACCAGAAGCTCCTTGCTGCATGTGGTGCATGCATTAGACTGGATCCTATCATGTTGGGAAAAGAGCATGAGCTAGATCCCTTTTTGAATATATCCCAAACTATCTTATTAAACTAGCAATTTTATTATGAAATGGGTGATGCCACACTTTATTTTCCTGTTTTTTTCTCTTTTATTACCACTCAGCTCTTTATTACTATTATCTTAATGAGAACACTGTAATTCCCCTGGTAAAGGTGCAGTGCTGAAACACATTTTGCTCGCAGCAGCATTCTGTCAAAGTCACTCGTAAGTCTGGTGTGTGCCAGATGTGAAATGTACTTGCTTTATTGGTACTGGAAAGTTTTTGCCCTGTCAGAATGAATGACTAAAATCCTCTGGTATGAACTGCAATTTATACTTGGGTTTACTCTTCACTTGCATACGTGGTTGTGGGGGACTGCCTTCAGTAGAGTGGATGAAGATCTGGCAGAAAGGGCTGCTGGATGAGCAGAGTTGTGTTAATTCTTAGAAACAGTGTTGGGTGGTTAAGATTTTAAGGAAAGGCACAAAAAATAATCATGTTTCTGTGAGGTTTCTTTTTATTTTAGAAAATCCTGATAGTTATAACAGGCTTGTAAGATGTCCTTGGCATTACTTACAGCTCGTTATAATGGAAGGTTTTCTTCCTATTACACTTAGTGTTTGCTTATTTATGGGCACACTGATTTCTTGGTGGTTTAAACCACAGACCGTTGACCTGTTGGAGGGAATGTACTGGTGCAATGTGAAATGGATTCTGTTCCCATCTTTGTTACTCTCTGAATAGCCTAATTGTGCCTCAGTTTCCCCTTCTGTGGGCTGTATCATGGTATGTTATTTTGAGGGGTATTGCTGAACAGCAGCCCTGAAGGAGAGGTAAATCGCAACCAGACAAAATATCTGTGAGTTACACCTTTATTTCTTCAGGCTGACTTCCACTTAATTCTTGTTTTATGTGGGAGAAAAAGCTAGAAGTTGCCTTGGTTTCTGAACTAGAAGCTGAGCCTGAAAGCTGTCCTTCCTTCACCCCTCTCATCCGGAGGCAGTCCCGATGAGGAGGCAGGCTTTCCAGAGTCTCTGAGCAGTCATGGGCTGTAGTCTCCACTTGCTGCGATAGCTGTTCTGAGTGGAAAAGCTATGCTTTTGCAGCCTGCAGCTCTTCTGGAGTAAGAATGCTTCCTTCCTTAATCTTCTAGGGATTTTATAGCATTCTTCAGGCTCAGACTGTCACCAGAAGTGTTGACCTAAAGCTGGTGATGGCTGTGGATGCAGGCAAGGCTAACAACATGTTGGTATCTTTTTCTTCCCTCTTCTTTTCCCATGCCTTAAATTTCTGTTTGACACAGGACCAGCTGCCTACTATGTAATGCCCTCCTGGGATTAATCTGTAGGCAAAAAAAAATCTGTTTAAACTTACTTAGTGCCTCATAAAGATGGAATCGCTGTTCCACTGCCAGGTGGAAATCTATAGTTCTCATATCAGTGAGACTCAGGGAAAGCAGTGTCCTCAGTGACTTGCATGAGCATTTTGTCCAGGTGAGTAAGATGACTGGCTTAGCTATTCAGACCAACATTTCCTGCAAATGTCTTGGGAAGGAATCCAAGAATCAGCAGAGTACCTACTCTCCCCCAACACACACATCTTGTTATCAAACTGAGTCGAGGGAAAGAGCCAAGTATTCCTACAATTCACATGGTATATTCATTCTCTCAAAAACCTCTGCTGTAAAAGGCTGTGTAGCGATTTATTGGTTTTTTTAAAGGTTGGCTTCAGATCTGGTGATTCAGATGTTGAAATGGATCTCAGGATAGAGAACAAGTTCAGCAAGAAATGACCCATCCTTAAAATACTGGTGGCTCCCAAGAGCTGCCTCTGTAGCACCTTATGTGCCACTGAAGTTTTACCATCAGATTGTAATCGGAAAGTAACAGAAAAATATCCCTCCCCCACCCCAGTATTACAGGGCTGAGCAGTCAGTTCTTAACCAAAGGGCAGTACTAATGAAAAGGCATTAATGTGATAAGTGGAAACAAAGTTGGCATGATAATAATAGCTGTATAAATCAATAAAATAAATACATCAAAATGAGTAAAAGCTTTTATAAAGATTAATCATGAAAATTGGCATGAACCTGAGGATCTGTAAAATGTACCCTGGGCAGTAAAATGGATTTTTTTTTAAAATGGTTTTGCTTTTTACATGGTATAAAACTGGAGCTGTAGTTCCAAGTACTGAAAAGTCTTTGTAATTGAATCTTTCTCTTATGAAAGCATAAAATGACATGAGAGGAGTATGTTTTAATAATACTACAAATACATACTCATCATTTAACACTTCAGAGCACAGTATCTGCTTCTAGGGGAAAATATGGATTTTGATGGATCAGAATCAATTTTTAAACAGCAGCCAAGCCCATGACACAGAATTTATACGTAGTCTCTCAATCTCTGTCAACTCGATTAGGTATCACTATTTAATATGATAGAATCATCCTGATATCTATAAAGAGATATTTACAGATATTTATTTAATTCACATTAAGGTAACTTCTGAGCAGCATTAGTGGATGAAATGAGGTACCTAGCTAATGTTTGATGATTATCTTCTTAAGGATAACAAAAAAGATAGGGAAGCAAGTCTGTTTCCACCTTCTACCAGGCACTTAAGTTTTAATTTTTTTAAGGCAATATATTATTTGATGGAAAAATGCAAAATATTTCTGCACAGTATCTTGTTTGGATCTACAAAAGTGACCAGAGTCCCAAGCTAAGAGCTGCGTCCACAGGATCACATAGTACAGATTTAGGAGGAAAAGGATTTTCTCTTCTTTTGTGTCCTTCATGACCCAAGGTGGTCTTCTGTAGATCCAGGTGTCGTAGGAGACTATGTGTGGTCTGGACCAGTAGCAGTATGGGCAGGGAACTGACCTGTGTTGTGTGTGGAGTAAGGGTGGTAGGACTGTGTACCAGATTGCTCTGTTAGAGAGATAACAGGTGTCCAGAATACTTTTTTTTTTATTGCTGCATTTTGTCTGTTTCAAGAACTAAATACTTTCTGAAGCAATCCTGATACTTGGAATTAGCCCTTTGTGTCTGAACTACTTTAGCAACACTGGTCCTTATGACCACCCTATAGAAGAATGTAAGGACAATATTTGCATCCCCATTTTAGGGTGTCAAATGAAACTCAAGTGACTGAGAAGATTTTGCCAATTCTATACAGAGTCCTGTAGTCTAGGGGCATCTGACAGCAAGTAAACCTATGTAGCTTAGAAATGCAACATATAATCAATTCTATTGCTCAGTGGTTTTCTTCAGCAAACAATTCAGCTGCCTCTGGTGGGTTTACTCTTGAGGTGAGAGGTTTCTGCACTTCTATAGTGTAGCACCCAAAGGCTCGCTGTGGATTGAAGGTGGTCTCTTCTGTACCAGGTGCTGCACAGGCATGCTGAGGGCTTGCCCTGGCAGTCTCACAGCCAAATTTTATAGAGTGCTTCACTGTCCTGGACATCCTTGGGGCGCTAAGTGCTGTTGTACAGCACCAAACACCTCAGTGGTACTTAGTGGATGATTTATGGTGGAGCAACCACAACCTTGCCTCTTATTATGGGTAAGAACTATGCATATGCTTTCATGAGAATAAATCAACCTATTTTGTCAGTACATCAGTTTTAAAGGATGGTTATTAATTACCTTCTTAGTATATTCCTGTATACATGATTAATATGTAAAGTTTTTACTTGTGAAATTTCAAGGCACTAGTTCAAAGAATGCAGAAAGAAGACAGTGGAGGAGTTTTAAGTATTATAGATGATACCATTAAATTTATTTGCTACTTTGTGGACTCAAAAGTCTTAGGAAGTGTCATTAATGCATATAATATCCTCAGGTTCTCTCTTGTATTTTGATAGCTAAAATGTAGGAATAAAGAGCAAGTGTAGCCAGGCAAGTGCATTGGAACTTCAATGCTGTAGAAGACAGAAAATTATGCCTCTAGATGTTGTCTTTAATCAGCCTTTCCCCCTCTGTTCTTTTGATATGTAGTTTTTAGCTTGCTTTATATGATTCTGTGCCATATTCTGCCTTTCTCTGTTCTTACTGGGTTTCCATTAATACTGATGGTCAACATATATAGGCATTTGAAGTGTGTATGTATGGATTTTTGGTCTTCTAATCACCCTGCTTCTTCCTGAGGTTATGGTCTTTCCCCTTTCCAGAGTTGTTCTATCACATGGTGGATTTGACAGCCGTTCTGGAGGGCCATCCTTGTCGGAGAAGTTCATTTTGACAAAGAGCCCCAGCTCTGCTGTGCAGACCACTGTCAAGTCCTTTAAAAACAAATGAGAGACAAATTTCAGAGAGCTGTCTTCCAAACCTGACAATATCAGATAGGTCATGGTGGCTTTGTTTGGCAGCTAGTTAAATTGGATAGTTCAGCGCATCCCTAGACGTTAATGGTTAAATGTATTCGTTGTTCCAACAAGGGCCCTATTCATAAGGGGACTATTCTCTGCTCGTTATGCATGTATAATTCCCATTAATGCTACTGGGGGTTAAGTGTGTATAGTGAGGGGGGGAGAATGAAGCTTATGTTTACACATCCATGTTTGCACTCAGAGAAGAGGTTTTGTAACACAGGAGAAATTGATTGTGTTTCCACAGATCCCTTAACATTAAGGGACTTTAAAACTCTGCTTTAAAGAGGGAATGAGAATGGGGGTAAAAAGTGACATTTGCATAACTGACTACTGCCTTGCACCCCATAATTTGTTAATGATTAGAAATATTACTCCAGTGCTGCTATTAGAGAAGCCTTTTGAAAGTAACTAAGTGCTTGGAAATTCAGGGTTCTTATTTGAGTATCAAAATGACTCAGAATCTTTGACTTTAGGCACAAAGTTTTGCAAACTTTTGACTCATGTAAATCAGGGTGACAAGATTTTGTGATTTATTATACAATATGGGTATTTTCCATAGAAAACCTTCAGATTAAGATTCCTCACTCTTAGGTGCACATCAAAGTCGTGTAAAAGCCATAAAGAAGCTAAGCATCGCATAAGAAAGCCTTTCAAGTTCCAGAAAGTGCTTGAACTACTGAGGGTTTTGAAGTGCTCTAATCTCTGACATGGGTGACGTGCTAGGCTAGCACTTTTTTGTTTTGTCACAAATCATCCATGCACGTAGTGCAAAGGGACCCTGACAAAGTCATTTTACTTTTGAAAAGGGCTGCTTTTTTTCATACCATTATGTCTCCCATTCACATCTACATGTTTGCTTCCACTTTGTTCAGGTCTAAGTAGCAGGGCATTTGCATAGTCTTCCCTTTGTTCTCAGTAAATATGGAGTAAAATGAGCAAGATCCGTGCTGTGAAATTAAAGCTCTACTCTTGAGAGATCTTAAGGGCCAAATCCTCACAAAAGGTACAGCAACGTAGTTCCAAAGGAGCTAGTGTCCAGAACAGCTTGCCCTGGTTGTTTGTGCTAGGAAATGTGAATAAAGGGAGAGTAATCTGGTGAAAACTGGGTGTAATTAGAAAAATACACTGCTGAGAGCTGCTGAAAGAACAGAATAATAGAAAATAGTGCTGAAATGGACCTGAAGTGATCATCTGGTCCATTCCTGCTACTTGCAGCAAGGCTAAGCTGTCTTTAATTCAGCAGTAGATCACAACCTTTTTATGCTGTTTATTCCAGTGCTTAATTACCTTACTGCTTTAGGCTTTCTCCTAATGCAAAACCTGTATCTCCCTCACTATAATACAGGCCTTTTGCTTCTTATCCTATTCTTAACACCTTCCTCTTTGCAGTACCGTTCATGGATGTGACAACTGCTCTGGTTTGTTCTGCCCTGAAACAGTGCTCTATGTATTTGCACTAGTGACAGATACAGCAGTAAGCTTTTTTGTGTAAGTGAATCCAGCCTAAATCTGGGACACGTGCACCTGGAATGAATGAAGTTAATTCAAGATGTGGTGACTTATTAAGCATTGTAACTTGATTTGGTGTTTGAGCCCAAAGAGTATGTTTCTTCCTCCTTTGGAATTTTAGAGTATTGTGAAGAAGAAATTGTGTAGCAGGCATATAGTGTGAGGATACCAAATTCCTTGCTTTGATAAGCAAAGTAACTAATTCACAGATCAGCCATGTAATGGTAGAGGGGAGCTTGCAGAAAAAGTAGTTTTGAAGTGATCAAACTCTTAACAGCAGTTGAGTTGCAAAGTTGCTGGTGGAAAAATGCAGTGTTGTAGCACAGCAGCATGGAGACATGAGGCTTACGTGAAGTAGGATGTCTCAGAGCTGCAGTGGGGCATTTGCTCCTAACTTGAAAAAAAATACATATTCACCTTAGACTTTGCTGGCAGTAGTTCACTATACTGCAAGTATGTAGGCCAGAAGATGGAAATCAGACTACTGAAAAGAGGAAGGTGGCCAGAGTTTTAGGTCTCTTGCAAATAGAAACTGGATTTCCAGAGCAAGGCTGAGGATCTCCAGTTTTCCAGGTAAAGAGTAGCTCTGGCCTTTAACCCTCTGTTCTTCGTTTTTTTTCAGGTGTTCATTCTTCAGCAATGTTTTATTGTTACTGATGTCGGGAAATGATTCTTGCTTTGCGGCTCAAAAAACAAGGCACAAAGAGATCAGGCTTGTTTAAGCTTAAGTCTCCAGGTGGATTTGGCCTTGTTCCAGCATGCTCCAAATAGCTACAGTCTAGTGCTGTGCTGCAAGTAGTATAGCTGTACCTGGCATGATGCTGCGCCTGGATTCAGATCATCCTCTGCTGCTTCTGGACCAGAGCTTGTGTCTTGCCACTCCAAAGCATGGATGTCTGTCTGCAGAATACTGTATGCCTGTACTCCACATGAATCGTCCTGGGAATCAGTCAGAGAATGAAATCTCAAACCCTTCTCTCCCATGCTCCTGCCCCATTGTTCTACCATAAGGAAATGCAAGAAGTGGGAACTGGAAGGCTTGAGTAATGTTTTCAGAAGGGAAAGGGGCTTGCAAAGTAGTATTTGGGGAACACCACCTAGGATCTTACATGACTGCCATGTGTTGGGAGTCAGAATAGTCCCTCCTTGCAACACACAAGATGAATCAGTTTTTCAGAAGGGCAGAATAGCATGTGATTGTTAGTTATCTTCTATTTTTACATGGGCAGTTGAAAGGAGAGGTGTAATGAGTCTGAAGGCAAGGGAACAAAGCACGCATAGAAAAAACCACTACCTTCCCAAAACAGAGTAGGGCTTTTAAAAAAAAGAGAATTAAAACATTGCTTTTGGAGAAAAGCTTTCAAACTTCTTCTCAACTTTTCCATCTCAAGAGGAGAGTTGACTTTAGTCTCCTAATCTTAGTTTTGAAGTCTGGGGGGGGAAAAAAAATCTGTTACCATTCCGAGCAGTGCAAAGTTGTATTTGGCTAAAGTATTGCATTTTCAGTTTCAAGCTGCAGTAATCAAATTTACTCTTCCTAACCTGGTTTGCCCTACATATGTCAGGAAATATAAACATTTGCCTTCCCCAAAAAGCAGCTGTGGTTTGGCTGTTACCTTGTTGTGATCTGAAGCTCCCTGTGAGTTCCCCCTTTGCTGGTCATGGACCTGCTGTACTCTGTGGCCTTCTCTGACAGAAATAAGCACCAACTGTGATGAAAAGTGTCGATGTTGTTTGTTGGCAGGGTTGTTGGCTTAGATTTGGAAAGTTTATTCTAGAGTCACTATCACAGGTGCCAAAACATTAGCTGAGTAGCAAGGACTGAATAGGGCCAGCTCGTGTCAGTTTGGCTGCCGCTGTGTCTCTGATGGCTGCCATCCTCAACCCAGCTTCCTCTCTAACTGCCTGCCTCTGGCCTTTCCAAATGTGGATCGAGTGCAGCCAGCGCTGCCTGCCAGTGTGTACGCTGGCTTCAACCAGCTCTGCGACACGCTAGACTGCTCTGTCCATCTTGAATGGTTAGCTCTGAAGCATCAGTAATGCTGTTGGTTTTGAATGGAATAACACAAGCAAGAAGGGAAACATAATCACTTCAATGTACTGTGAATGGTGTGCCTTGTTTTATTGATGTAAGGGAAGAAACATGATTTCTTAATTTATATAACAGGTGCATACCATCAAAATCAAAAGCAGGCTGTTAGAGAACACTGAACAAGCACATAGCAAAAGGCAGTCTCCACTAGGAATTGCTTGCAGTCTAAGGAAACAAATGAAAGGTAAGTATCCTCCTCTTCTACACACGGAAAACTAAGTGTGGTCAAACATACATTTTAGTATTGCCAAACATGGGACCCCATAAAAGGTTTCTACGCTGGTTTTCGGAAGTTACTGATCTGTGGTCCCAGTTTAAAGGCTTTCGGAACATCTTCCAAAGTATCCTGCCTCTCCTAAGTTTTTTGGGAAGCTGCATCTGTTTCAGAATCCATTATTCTGGCTCAAGATGTCTCAGCAAGATACAGCACTTCCAGCTAAACATACTGCTGGGGTGCAGGAGGGGGTGGTGGGATGCATCGTGTGCAGCGAACTTGGCTGCTTTCCAGCTTGGGGGGTGTGGTTGGTACCCAGAAATTAGGGAATGGTGCCTTCAGGTGGGATTTCATTGCAGACCTTTAATCTTCTAGTTCTTCATTCCTCATTGCTGCTGCCCTGGGGGAAACACCAGGTAGAATCTCCTCCTGGTAAAACCAGAACATTTTCCATGGTGTAGGTGGACAGAACAAAGCAATGTAAAAACAAATTAGGCAGGGCAGAAAGCCATTCCCACTCCTGACTTCAGAAGAACCATGTGCCTAAGTGGAAATACTGTCATGGCCCTTAATTTAATGGGGGCTACATTAGCTTCTTAATGGGCTCTTGCTGCTTTTTGGGCCATTTAATACTGTCACCAACTCCTTGATGTGTTTGGGGTTTAAACTGTTTGACCTTCCATTGATTTTAATGGAATGTATGCAGCTAAAAATCACAAGCACTTGTCTGAAATGAAGTGCATATCACTCTAAGGTAATTAAAGTGTTTCTAAATTATAATTCTCTGTAGGTTCATTTTTCTGTTAATTTTTGATTTTTTTATAATGGGGGGTTGTCTGGGGTTTCCTGGCTGTGCTCTTGGAACAGGATTCACTTAAAAGGCTTTGGGTCAAACTCTTAAATTCAGAGCTTTGTTAATCTCAAGCTACTAAATCCCTACAGAAGCATTCAGCACAGCACAGTGTTGTGTCTTTAACTGTATTTAGTTGTTTTTCTCTATGACTTTTGGTGCCACTGGGTGTCTCCACGGACATCCAGGGGTGCTGAACCAAGCCCTCTGATATTACTTACCTTGCCTTTTTACTACCCTGTGTGCAAAATATTGATCGTGTGGTCTAGCATGGAACAGGTGATGTGAGTATAAGTCTAGGTTCAGCCTAGATCATCAGAAACAGGCTACTGGTCTCTTGTTATGTGATCTGTGGGGCTGCCAGCTGGTACTTCTAGGCTGTGGTGAATGGTGGTTATTGAAGGCTGTTGTTTTTCAGTTCATCTGCACTTTTCAGTGTGGTGTAACATGGAACAAGCATTCAGCTCTGCTGGCCTTACCTGCTTGGGTGTATGGATGTGCAGATGAATAGACCAGTGTGGCAGTGTGTGGGGGGCCAAGCTGCTGAGACAGCGCTTGCAAATTTTATTTCTTCTGTATGCTCATGCTAAATGAGTGTTCATCTAGACTGTCATGTATGTTGGGCTCTTTCCTCTTTTGCCTGCTGTAGGTTGTCTTCCAGTGCCTGTGGGTCCAATTTGTGGCAACAAGCTCTAGTTTTACATCAGTGTCACTGCTACTGGTAGCAGTGGCATTATCTCTGTAAGGAACCGAAGAACCAGGAACAAGATGCAGAGACCTTGTGATACTGTAGTCTTGCTGTTGCTTGTTTTAATTAATTACTGTGTCATGGGTGATGGATTAGAAGAATTAGCCCTAGTGAGGGGTGTCTTGCCTAGTAATCAGTTGCTTCATTTTGGTTCTGCTCTGTAAATGATTGCTATTCCTGTTGTGTAAATAGTATCAACAGCTCATTGTGCTTTTCGTTAGATTTCTGGGTATTTCACCCAGGTTTTTAGAGTTTTCCCCTTTCTTTTCCCTAAAAATAAATAAATAAAATGGAACGGGAAGTGGAATCCTAAAGGAATTCGTTTAAATACTGGTGAAAACTGATAGAAACTGTTCAGTAAGCCTATGTATAACTGTTTTGTGCATGACTTGGGAATGAGAAATCGCCAAACTGGTCAAAAGCATTTGGGATTTGGGCTGTAAAGTTAACACTTCAAGGAAGATGGAAACATATTTTTTTAAAGGAAAGAGAACATGTTGTCTGAGCACTTGGCTTCATGTGTGGCTTTCAAGTGAGATGACAAAAATGTAAGTATTCAAATCTTGGGGAGGAAGGGAGGGTCAGGGAATTGTTGGGCCTCACTTTTCCAATACTGTTGATGAGATTTCCCCTTGTGAGGCTGTGGCCCAAATATCTAATAGTCCTTTGGATCCTTTAGTTGGTTTTTTTTTTTTCCTTTGTTTGTTCTTCTTGTCTAACCTTACTGATTTTTATATTGACAGAAAAAAAAAAGGAAATACAATTGAACATGAACTTATCAATATCTTTGAAATTTTCCGTGCTATGCCACCTTATGTGGATCTTATCAACACAGGTAAAACATTAAGGAGCATTTCCCGTGGGGAAAAAAAAAAAAAAAAAAAAAAAAAAAAAAAAAAGACACCTGTCATAGGTAAAACAGTTGGTGTTAACATCTAAATTATTGTTAGGCTTCAAAGTTGAGATGAATGAGGCCATTCACACCTCTCATAAAGGTATTTTATTTCATTTCCCTGTACAACTAGATAGGCAGCCTTGTATTGATTTGCATTCAGAAGTTACAACTGTACAGGACTAGAAACTTACATCTTTCATTTAAAAACAACTTCAGTCTTGCTGTAAACACTATAATCCACAGAGTGCTAACACAGCTGTGTTTCAGTTTAGGCTTTCCACTGTATGAGGTTTCTGTGGCACTTTTTTCAGGTACTGTAAGGTGGAGTTCTGGGGCAGTGAAATGTTTTCCCCACCAGAGAGCAGAAATGCAGTTATTAGTTTATTGTCCTTGGCTGATACAGAGCAGGAAGATTTACTAGACTCTAGAAAATATTTTGTATGTATTTATGACTTTTGTTGGAAAAAATGCGTGGGATTTTCTGCTGTGAATGTGGTGAGACATAATGAAAGATGAGTCATAGTGGACTCTGAATAAATTAATGCAAATTCTTGTAATTTTTCTCTCATGTCTGTATTGCAATTTTATATGTTGTCCTAGGAAAGTTGAGGAAGGAGTTGGCATTAAGGTAATTAATGTATAAACCTCCTTGATGTAGACCCACTGATCTCTATCAGCCTAGATTGTTTTAAAATGTACTTTATGTGCATCAGTCTAGTTTTCATGCTTTTATATCAACTCTAGGAGGAAAGAGAAGAATGGATCTTTAAGAGTGTAAATCTTTTGAACTTGCATGTACTGCAGAGTTAAGTCCTTTGCATTCCCAATTTTACTGTCTGCAAGTCTCCCAGATAGGCATTCCAAGAATTTGTGTCACTTAGCACGGGGTTGATGTGAAGTTATTTCATTTAAATCAGCATTAAATAAGTTATCATCTGTCTATAGGAGTGCAAGATCTTGAGGTAGTGACCACTGTGCTCTCCCTTGAGCATGGCAGCTAGTGCTTGCCCTACCCAACATCTGGTACTTAGCAAGCTGAGTCTCCTCAACTGCTCAGTTTTAACCATTTACAACTTGGAGTGAGATTCTGTAAGCTGGATTTCATGCCTTCTGCTACTGAAATTTTGCTGTTTCTGAGATCAGGGCTGGCATAGGAAAGACTGGAAAATGGAGTAGTGAACTCTGGGAGGTTAATCACCCTTTCTTTGTTAAGGAGAGTATTTAGGAGCAGTGGTGTTATGGCCATTTGGCTTTGACACCAAAGATGCATCTTCCAATGTCCTACTGAATACTAGGCTGTTTTGGGAACCACTGAAAAGTATCTAGTTGTCGATGCTTTGTAGATACGTCACAGGAATTTTCATTCCTGTGTACATGTTCCATCCCTCCTTATAACTCCAGTGTACCAAACTAAAGACCAGGTCCTCCCCTGTAAGCCAGCTGCATCAGTGAGGAAGGATTTTATGGCTCCAGCTGCTCAGCATCACCCACTGCTGTGACAGTACATTGTGGGAGCTCTCTGTCTTGCTCCACACATAGACCAATTTGTTGAAAACAACCTGGTTGAAGGTGCCTGGGGCAGATTAGGGACTGCTCATGGGAACCCTGTGAGAGGTCTGGTAAGAGGCATGAGGCAAGCAATAGTGGTTGCAACTGCTGCTTTAGCTGTTTGCCTTCATCCTCCTAGGTACAGCCAGAATTTCTAAGGAACAACCATGAAAATTGGTCATGAGTGGCACAAGTAGGTCTCTCCCTGCAAGAGCTGTTCCTCCTTGCAGGGAAGCTGTGGCCCATGAGCTGGAAATGTTTCCAACTGCTGTGCTTCTCCAGGACATGCCACAGGCATGCAAGCGGTTGGAGGAAGGAAGGCAGAAGGGTAGCTGAGTGCCTGTGAGGAAGGACGGTAGAAGAGGAGAAGGGTGAGAAGTGGTCAGAAGAGGGAGTCAGGGGGGTAAAGGGAGGAAGTGCCTAGTTAACGATTGTGTGGGTTTTAGTGAGTGGAAGAACATTAATTTTAGGCACAGTCAGATGCGTTCTGTTCCTCAGGTCCAGGCATGAGGGAAATTCTATGGGATACAAGCTGAGATGAAAAACCTAATGACTTATAGGCATGCAGTAACCTGTGTTGTAGGGCAGAAGGTGGTCTGGAAACTAGGCCAAAAATCAGAACATAAGAGCAGTGAGAACTGGGCAAGCAACAGAGGGAAGGGGGGAAAAACTTGCACAAAAAGTACTTAGCAACAGGCCTAACAACACTGCATTGTGCAGATGCTGCCCTTCAGACCTGTGTATTTTGGAGAGTTCTTGCTCTGGAAGCTGGTCGGGGCAGTGCCTGATGGTCTCCAGTTGTCCTGCAAGCTGTGGCACGTGCTGATGCTGCCAACTCTCTGAAGCCATGACATCTAGTGCTTCTTGCTGTTCTTCCTTTCCCATTCAAGGTTTCATCCCCCTTGAATTTTCTGGCATAACTCCAATGCAATCAAAATGGTCCTCCCATTTTGTGGGTTTTTAATCATTTTTTTGTTAGGTCTGCTCAAGAACTCTTGAGCTAATGCAAGCTATTTGACTTGACTAGAGTTGGAAGTAGCTACACATGCTAGTTGTCGTCTAAGTGGTGCTTGATAAAACTGGAGGTGTTTATCTTTTAGCCTTGATTATTTCAACTGGAGTAGCACATCTGGTCACGGCCTTAGTGATGCTTCAGTATATTTTAGAATAACAGTGAGAATGTAAATTCAACTGATCAAGTTAAACACCATTCTGTTAATGTACAATATGAAACAAGGGATAGGGGAAAAGGAAATTCTCATGGTTTGTATTTTCCAAACTGTACTTTTAAGTTGTCATGCTGGATATATGCATGTTGCCCAGCTGCGTATAGACAGAAGGGACAAATTCAGACTCTGCATTAGTATTTCTTCAGCTTTTTGGCCTTAAAGAAACCTTTAACATTCTTTGTCTATGTAATCTTTATATTAAAGCTGATAGTGGGATTAACAAAATAGAAGAGTTAGAAAACAGATTAGAAAATTATTTTTAGTCAGAAAATGCTTGCAGGAGGGTCTGGCCACAGTTTACCAGAGGCAGGAACAACAGACATCTCCCTTTGACTTAGAGAAAGAGTCTCTGCTTCCTGGAGCCTACCTAGATGTTATCCCTTGCTTACAGGAGCAGAAGGCTTATAGGGTTAATTGCTTTTTAATGTACCACAGTCACTTGCACCAGTGCCTAAAGCTGTACACCAATCAGTCTGTACTTGCTTGTTGATTTTTCTGGTAATTACTGGCATGCATTACTTCAAGTGTAGTGACTACCATATTTTAAACATTGGCAAATCAAATAGTAGCTGTTTGACTATGCACATATTGTGCTCTGTAAGTTTAATACACTTTGTATGTCTTTCTGTTGGAACAAATTTTATTGGTTGCAATGGGACTGAGTTGTGGCTGGGTGAGGATGGCTTGTGTTTCTCTGGATGAGTATTTCTTGACAGCAGCCTTGCAGCTTGAAAGTAATGATGACTTTAGCACCACTGGGGCACAAGAGCTACATAAAGCAAAGACCTCACAAACTTCTGGCAGCCTACAATGGCTGGATGCCCTTTCCCTGGTGTGACTGTGCTAGTGTGGGCTTTTCTCATGCATCAAGTAGTTGCAGGGGGAGCCCTGGTTGGAAATTGCTTCCTTTTTCATTTGACTTGGCCTCCTCCCCTAAATTAGTTGGGTTTTAATTGCTGAATTTCCCTCTAGCTGAGGCAGCAGCTGCACCAGACAGATGAGTCAAGAAGGACAAAGTGTTGGCTCCTGTTCAGCTAGGCCAGACACAATGCAAGGTACTTTTGGCACCTTCCTCTCTGTTACTAAGGCATAATCAGTCTTGGGAGTCTTTGAAGACATTTGTACAACATTAAAATATTGGGCTTTGGACTAAAGCTTTGTTTGGAAATACTGTTGAAAAGTTTGTCAAAATACAAAGGAATAAAAACTGTCAGAAGATAGATTGCACTGAGCTTGCCCTCTGATCATAATAGCTTAGGAGTATTCTGTGCAGTGGAAGGTACAGGCTCAGCTTGTTTAAGAAAAATATAAATCAGCCTGTCTTTGAAGAAGTCGGTGAAGGTAGATCGATTAGCACGTGTTAAGTCTGGCTTTCTGTTTTCAGAGTATAGCTTTTACAGTGTGTACAGCATTTTAAAGGCAGTGCAGGGCAGTTGACATCTGCACTGTGTGTTAGAAGAATGGTGAAGTTACATCTTTAGCTAACAAAATGAATATATATTGAGCTTTGGGAAGAAGTTAATTTTTATTTACTAAACAGGCCTCTCTTTGCTTTTAGGAACTTATAGTTACTCAGCTAGCTTTAATGGCCAAAGTCTCTTTGACTTTCTTTGTACCAAAGTTCAGAATGGTGCCCAAAACCTTTGATTTTCAAACAAAAAAATCCCCAAGTAACAACAATACTCTGCATCTGATTTCAGTAGAGCTGGCCAGATGGACATGTAAAGATGTGTGGTATTCTGTGCGTTTGGCACCTTAAGTAATTTATAATGGTGACAGGGAGGTATTTGAAGGTGATGCCTTTGGCATGTATTAAGTGTTTTAGGGTTTCAGAGGAGTTTTGAGTAGGGATCATTGTCGTTTTTCAAAATACTCATGCTTTAGACTCCAGTGTAGTGAAATTTTTCTTGCTTTTCTGAATGTGACTTTGTTTTTCAGAGTGAAGCAAGATACTTTATCCATTTTTTTTCTAATAGCAGTAAAGTTGTAAAGTCTGTAGTTTTCCCACTTTAAACAGTAAAAAGCTTAGCCAGTTTTAACCAGTACTCAAGGGAAAAAGACTTGAATGGAAAAGTAATGTTGCATAATCATCAAAGTAATCCTTCCATCTGATCTGAAGCAGAAAATTGATTTATTTTAGGAATGCTATAAACTTTTTAGAATTGAAGCCCAGGCATTTACAGCGGAGGGTATTGCTCTGTCAGTAGGTTCATGCATAAAAAAATGAGAGAGGTGTCTTGGGATGCAGGTACTTCACATCTGTGTCATAGAGTCTAACAGAGGGCTCCCATCATGGTCAGGGGGCTGGAACTCACATGACAATAGAGAGCGGGGTTTGTTCAGTTGTAGGAAAAGATTTAAGGGCGATGATAATGCTGTCTTGAACTATCTATTGGGAGGAAATAAAGTAGAGCCAGAGGCCTGCTGGCACATGGTGATGTGCTGAGAAGCAATGGACTCAAGTTGGAACATGGAAAATTCTCATTAGATATAATTTTTAAATTCTTTTTTTAGCACAAAGGTGGTCAAATAGTTGAAGAGGAGCCCTGAGAAGTTGTGGGATCATCCATTGTTGGAGATGCTTGAAACTTGACTGGGATGAAACCTGTATGTAGTTTGACCTGCTTTAAGGTGAAAGTTGAACTAGAGGTTCCTTCCAAACTAAATTATTGGTTAGGAAATAAGGGGTAGCTTGGGGAAAGCAGGTAAGGAAGTTCTAAAGAGAAATTAGAAGGATCAATTGCTGAAATAATACTGTTGGTAAGTTTACTTCCCTCATTCACAAATGGTGCTTTTTCTCTGGTGTTAGAATGGCTTTGTTCCTAAACTTCAAGAAGGAGTTTGCCCTTCAGGTTGTGTCCCTGTTGCTGATGGACAGTGCATGTATGAAGCAGAGGTGATTGCAGCACTGTGGGGTGCTCTCTGTCTCTGGGGTGAGAGCTGTGGTGCTTAGCCTACATCTCAGCAGTGTTCATGCATGGTGCTGCTCAGTCACCACTGTGTTCCTCCCCTCATCTTTTTCTGCTGAAGAGGGTATTTTGCATTAAGATGAAAGAGATGAGAGAAACTAAAATTAGTATCAGAGATTTTAAAGACTTCAAGATATTACTAATCAGTTCTAATTTAATCTCAGCACTGAGGCATGTATAGTACTGAAAACTTTTATTAGGCTTCTATAAATGTATTAAAAGTGATACCCCAGGCTAGTGGAATTGCCAAGCTCTCTGCATGACAGACTGACCTGATAGTACTGCTAGGGGAGTGGGGGTTTGCTCTTTGCTGGTCTTTTAATGCTCTATGTTTTACATCAGGCTTCTTAACTGTCATGAGCTTAGTGCTGTTTCTATTTAAGAGTGCCTTCTGCATCATTTTGGCTCCGGACCAACAAAAACTAATCTTCAGGCTCCTGCAGTATTCATCGAAGGAGATAGCTGGGTGGGGAATCCCAGGAGTGCAGTTCCAGTTGAGATATCCATATTCTTAAAGCGTTTTGGAGGAGATGCAGGTTTCTATGGTGCCTCGGTTCAAAGGGGAACTCTAGGCAGAGCTCTGATAGCGGTGCGTAGCTTCCTCACCAGGACTGGCATGTAGTCACCATGGAGCACCTTGTATTTCAAACCCTTTTGATACAGGTCTGAGCTTTGCAAAAGTCTTTCAAACAAAAATTCAGAGGGCTGCTGTAAGGAGGAATGCTCTGAGTAACAACAGCCCCGCAATGCAGATGCTGGGCTACGTTTTACAACACCTCTGCTCAGACGCCTATTTGCCAACTGATTTAGTTGCTCAGCGGTCTGTACTATCATTTCACATACTTTTTGTGGTGCCAGCTTAGAGAAGTGGTCCTTCCCTGACCCCCAGTTCTTTGTGACAGAAGAAACATATGTTCATGGGGTGAACTGGATCAGGGAACCAATCCAAGTAAAAATTAGCCTGGCCAAGAAGCTAATTTCAACCTGGGACAACTTCTCTGGCAGACAAGAGCAGGCGAGCGTGCCCAGCCGGTGACAAGTACTCAGCCCTCCTGCTGCTGCTTTTAGCAGCCTGCTGGCTTATGCCAGTGTGCGGTGGTCTCATCTTAAGGGCTTTCAGCAGGGTTTAGGACCTCAGATTTGAGTAGGTAGAGTTGTTTTACCCTGTTTTTGAGGTTATACTAAAACAAAGCCACCTCCAAAGTGATATCCTGAGTCAGCCCAGTCTGGGTCAACTTTGATGTTTGTTTGTGAACTGATACAAAAATGTAGGTAGATTGAAGTATTTCACTTCAGTTTTGACCTTTTTGACATAAATTATCTGCACTTTCAACTGAGAGTTGTAAATAGGAAGCAGGATTTTCAAGTCAAATGAGATGTTTTGACTCTTGGTGGTTTTATTTTTTTCTTGGCAAGGGAGATTTATTGAAGCTCCTCCCTGCAGTTTTGGTCTCAATGAGCTGTTGACCTGGACACAACCCTGGGCAGAGCCTGGTTGTTGGGATGTTTCTCTGCTGATTTTTCAGTGTGCATCCTTGTACCCTCTTGTTTTTTATCATCATCAACTGTATGTGGAGTCTTGGTATGTGTTAACCTGCAAGGACAGATGACGAGGATTAATGCAGTGTAATTGCTCGTTTATATTTCTGTCTCAAGGACAGAAAGGTCTGGGCATTCTGTGGTGGCCTGGGTGAAATCCTGTGGAGGAATATGGCCTTTTGGAGAGTTGGAACTGTTTCCATCCACTTGTGCCCTCTGGTCCCACCATTGCTGTGTGGGGAGGGATTGCCACCACTGTTTATGGCGATTTAAAACCAGAGGTCCCCTTGGGCCCAGAAGGGTGGTGGGCTGCCCCAAGGACAGTGGCAGTGGGGACAGGCCGACTCCAGACCTGGCAGCAGGGAGGGTGCCAATGCCTCACTGCTGCTTTGGGCCCAGCCTCCTGCTGGGCTGCCACCATGTCCTGTCAGGTGTTGAAAAGGCTGTTAAAACTGTTAGCAGGGTGGGAGTGGGGAGCTTGGCCCCAGCATGGCACAGGCCTTCCCAAGAAAGAGTGTCTTCTTCCCTACAGCCTGAGCGATGGGGATGGAGGTGGGCACCTACAGCCCATTGCCACCTTGAGGTGGAGGGAAGGAAATGCCTGAAACATGCTGGCACTAGGCTTCCTGCTGGGTATTCTTACTTACATGTTTTACTGAGAAACTGTGTCCAAAATACCTGCTTTTTAGTATTATGTGACTGTTTTGGCTCTGGTATATTTTGATGCATGCCTCTGGTTTTGGATTTGCTCTACTTAATAGTCCCTTTTTTCCCTCTCCTTCTTAAAACATGTATTCGTGAAGCACCAGAATATATTAATCTGTAGTCTGTAACAGCTCCTTTCTGGAACTTTCTGGTACTTGCAAATCCCATGGTACAGAGCAAATAGACCTTGAGTGTCCATCACAACTCTGTGCCATGTAGGTTTCTTAAAATTACTTGAACACGTACAAAGATGGAATCATAAAAAAACAATTACAAATTTTTCCACAAAAATTGTTACTAATTGAACTTCCGACTTTCCCTGTAGTTGTGAGGTGGGAGTGATTTCAGTGCCTTTACATTACATATAGGCAGGCTAGAACATGGTTTCAAAAAATTTAAGGTTAGTGTTAAGTAGATGGAGATCTACTAAATTGAAAGCCAGTTCTTTCAGGTTCAGGTGAATTCTTGTTGATCTTCACTACCAGTTAAGCCTAGAAATTGAAATAGCAGACTCTGTCTTCCTGGTGATTGTAGGTAGCTCTGAGTCTCTCTCAATATGGAGTAATTTTTTTACCTCTGGCCCTAGACAGCTAAACTCAGTCTGTTGCAGAAATCAATTGTGGTTTTGTGACAACTATTGCTGCTCGTTTTATTTTGATACCTACTTCAGAAAGCGACAAAACATGTTAAAACTGGAGATAAAGGGGAGGAGGGGAAGATCGAAGCTACTCTGTCTACCATAGCTTTTAGAAAACTCAAATGCCTTTTTTTCTTTTTGTGTGAGCTGCTTAGGAGGTCAAAGATTTTTGAGAGGCTTCACTTAGTGTAAGGGGTGAATAGGGGGCTCCTTCAGGGACTACACAGGTAAACTGGATCCTAATGTGAGGCATGGTTTTCACTCAGATTTTCAAGTTATGATTCCCTTAGCACGAGGTGTACAGTGGAAATATTGCCCCTTTGTGCATCTTCAGTGATTCTGCAGTGCCCTTGGCTGTGTTTAGATGGTTTTGTGCCCAGTGCTCTTAACAGTGTAAAGTAAGACAGCAGCTGTTAATGTGATGTTATCCAAAGTAAGGCGAAACAGTCATGAGTTAGTGTTCTTGAGACAATAACTGGGTTTCACAGTGTCATTCCTTATGGGTTGTGTTTTATTTCAAAATGTTAAACATGGTAGATGTTTTGACATTAAGAAGCATTATTTAATTTTGTGGTGTAAATTGGAAGGTTTTCTAATTATTGTTTTTTCTTGTTTGCTTTAAGAGTCAGATTTACAGATCTGTCAACATAGAGCACCAACGTGTTGCACCAAAAAAATGGAAGAGAGCTACCAGGCAGCTGTCCGAAGGGAGAGGACTCAAAGTATCCAGGCACTGAACTTTGAACTGAAGTACATGATTGTTGGTCATATCACAGCTTTTCAAGGTAGGAACTTTTGAGGGACTGCAGTCCTCTGAGTAGCTGATAAAAGTATCCTCTGCAATCAAAAGGAAAAGCTTTTTATTCTTCATTTCTCTTGCATCACATGTGGTAGTCACTGGTTTAGGGTTTACTTCCCTGTTCTTTGATCCTGCATTTGGAAAAAGGAGATGGCACTTAATCTTGACTGGTATTTTAAGCATCTGCCAAACTCTAATTAGGAGTAGATTTAAGATTAGGCCTTGTTCCTGCTATAATTTTAAAAAAGATTGGCATGGATTTTTTTCAAGACATTTTCAAATGTCATTTAGGTGCCTGATGGTGGTTTGTGCTTTTTGATAGTCTCTTGTCTTGCCAAACCATTTACAGGTGTAGAAAGTTAAATAGAAATGCAGTTGTTTGTTGATGCTGAAGAGTAAGTAGTCTAATTAATATGTGAAATGAGAACACAGTGCTCTCTTCATGTCAAAACATTTAACTACCTGGCAGGTCACATAAAAAGTGATCTGTTTTCAAGAATTATGGCCACACAGTTAGACGTGAATGCATGAAGGAACCTGCGCTGAAAGTCTGTTCTTGTAACTCTTGCTGTTCTCAAAGCTACCTTGCTCTAACAGGTTGATGTGAATCTATGTAGTTTCTTCATACAGATGTCTATTGTATTAATAAAGGAGGAAAATGCTTGTATAGGATTGTGTGCTATAGAGTGTTGAACACTGGAGACTTTTCTCCAGAAGGGCATTTAAGCACAGGCTGTGAACTTTAACTGTATGAGAGTTGATTCAATCAGTCATTGAGTGATGAATCCAACTTACTGACTTTTGTGGGCCTAATTATGTGCTTAATTTTAACTCACTGCTTTTCTATGTTTAGTGCTGAGCACCCTCATTGGAGTGGATTTTGAAAACAAGCCAGTAGTTATTAAAATACAAAGTGTTGAGTTCTGTATGATTAAGCCTATTGTTACAAGGCAGTTTTTATCGAATAGTAGCTTTTTTTGTCTAGTTTCTTCCATTTGAATGAAAATACTTTAAATAAAAGATGTGATTGACAGTTAAATAAGAGATAGCATGTTATGTAAAATTTACAGTAGGTGGTGCAAGTCTGAAAGCTGTGCAAGGACAAGATAATTTTCTTCTGCTTTTGGTAGTTTACCTCTTTCTCCTCTGTTCTGTGCTAATGAGTGAGAAATGGCATTTTTGTTTATTTTACAATTAATTTTTGAAAATTTCTAATATTTCCCATAGTTAAAAAAATTTGTTTGGAGGGCACTTTGAAGGAGCAATGTAGTAAAAGAGTCTGTTAGCACTGTTAAATGCTGGTAAGTTATTCAAGCAATCTTTCAGTATCATGACTGAATGAAGATAAGGTCAGAATAGATTAACCTACCGGCCCCTTTAGGTCAAGCCAGTGTCTTTATTGTCCATTGCTGATGAAGCCTTTTGATGGAATGAAAGAAGTAGTTAGACATTTCACACAGTTTAAATTTACAAGCATTTTCTGGAAGTGGGTAAATAGGTTGTTTGTTGTAACTTGGTACAACTGGCCTTCTGTCCACATTAGGTGGGAACACTTGAAAAATGTAACTTTTCTCTTTTGCATTGGGAGCTGCCTTTGTCCATTGGTTTTGTCCCAGGTGTCAGTTGAAAAGCCTCTCTTTATCTTGTGCTGTATAAACATTCTGTTGCTAAGAGTAGTACTGTGTGAGATATTTACTAAGAGGGAAGATCTTTGCATTGAATTAACTCTGTCCTTTTGGTCTGTTTTGTTGTAATTTTGAATGATAAAACTGTGTCAAAAGCACATTTGAAGCTGAGAAAAGAAACATCCTTATTTTAGAAGCTTTCAGGTGCTGCTCAGATTTCATGTTTCTTGCAACAGTGAGGACTGGCGCAGACTTGCTAAAATAATAGTGATTTATTCATTTGTATGTGGTGATGTTGACTTGTACAATTTTCATGCACAATTTACTTTCTTCTATATATACACATTTTTAGTACTGTTAGTGTAGTCAAAGCAAAGCAGTAGTTAGTCTTGCTGCCTACTGCTGAGGAAAAGAAATCCTAACTGCTTTTTATGCAGTTCTATCAGACAATGCTATTAATATTATACCCATACTGATGAAATAATTTTCAAGACTGGTACGGTGTAAGAAATGGATTTTCAGGAGTCCTGCTTTGAGAACATAGTGGTGAGAATTAAATTGCAGTGGGAAGAGTAACTACTTTGGAATGAGGTGAGGGGACAGAGATAATTTTTTTAAAGTTTCTATCTCCTTATTTTCTTTCATGAAATTCAAAAGACACTTAGTTCTGAGGACTTGAAATTAGATACCACAAATATTAATAGGAAAGAGCTTTTTCATGTGAGTAGAAATTTTGGTATGAGTTCAGTTAAATATTCCCTTTACACTGCCTGGGTACTGCAGTTGCATGTGGACATTTTGGACTAGAAGAGATTTTGTTTTAGTTTTTCTTGAAATTGAAAATGTTATTTAAGTAGCTTTGTCCACAGCTGAAATAAGACAATTTTCACAGGTGCTGGATTTAGTGGTGCAAAACAGTCTGTAAGTCTTGATTAAATATACCACAGCTGTGGGCAGGCTTGTTATATTTGGTCTAATGCCCAATCCATACATATGGACAGCCTTAGCGCTATGGTTCAATCCTGCTATTTTTCCTCTTTTAAAGCTTTTAATATTAGCAACCCAGTCCTTGCTCAAACACTTAATAAATCAAGCTCCTGCATGGATGTGCTTTAACTTTAGCTGCTGTTGCTGTTACACCTGATTTGAGTAGGAAGAGGCACATTGGCATCAGCTGCGGGCTGTAAAATGTCCTCCCTGTGAGTACCAGGACAGGAGGAAAGGAGAGCAACAGGAATGAAAGAGCCAGCTGGCTGCTTGGGAAGCATGTAATCAGAATCAGCTCCTGCAAAATCATACATCGTCACAAAATCTTTTGGGTGTTTGGCATGCTGAATGTAACCACAGACTCCCAGGGCAGGGTTTCATGGAAAGCTGCTGGATTCACTTTCTCTTAATGTTTTTGTCCATGGTGTAGCCTAAAACTCATAACCATGGTCTTAGTCACTCTACAGATCTCTTACTAATGACTCCCTGCTCCAAATGGAGTCCAAGGCAAGGTGGAGTAAGTGCATGAGATGTGTAAGCATGCAAGACTGTAATAGGAGCGGTGTAGCAGAGGGGAACATGCCAGTTGTACTGATCCTAGTATGTCACCCTCTGGCTCTTCGCAGGTGGCTTTGTTTTTGGATGCGTTTTGGTGCATGTCAGTTCATCCCATCCAAAGAAGTGCCTGTCTTTCTGTCTTTGCTCCAGCCTGAAATGCCCAGCAGTACTATTGAAATGATCAAAGTGTGCTTTCATTATGTTACTCACTTTTCCCTTTGATAACCAGAAGATTCTTCTTTGACCTTAGTTTGTTGCAACCTTTTTTAGGCTTGCATGTAAACAAATGTATTGTTTTAGCTTAGATTGATGTTTTGTGGTGATATTACATGTTATTTGGCACAGCCATCCTTCTGTTTCTCCCCAAATTCCCTCATGCAGTCCCTGCACTCCTCAGGGACACTTCCAAGCAAGGCTACTCATTCATTGTTAGTGGATTAATAGTGGCATGAGTGTGCAGGCTGAGAGTTGCTGTCAGAAGAGGTATCAATAGTCTGACAGGAAAGCTTTGTTGTGGGCAGACAGCAGATAGAAACCTGGCCTCCCTTTTCTGTGTCCTTTATGGAGTGCTAACAGGTGCCGTGTAAGGGCCCACAGAAAGCTTGGCTCTGCTCCTGTCATCTTATGTTGAGGCTAATTTGAGGAAATGAGTATCCACACACTGATAATTTATTTTTTCTGCTGATGATCTCTGCAGAGAGACAGAACAAGATACTTTGAAACCTACATCACATTTCGGTCACCAAATTAGCAGGTATCAGAGATACAGTGAAAAGCTTTGTTTGAGCTCTGCAGTTTAAAAAAAATCCCAAACTATTATTTGCTGCACTTTCCGTTTTTACAGGCATTAGAAATTGATCGTGCTCGGCCTCTAAAGAGACAGCTCTTTCATGAAGGAAAGTATGTTGGTCATAAAGCAATAATTTTGTGTTGTTTTTCTGAAATAGCATTCATTTGACCTTGGGGGGGGTGTGTGTGTGTGTGTGTGTCAAATCGTGGGGCCAGGTGTTGCCACATTCTCCCAGCTATAGGGATGGTAGATTAGTTTTGTATCACTCTGTGCCTCTCACTCCCAACTCAAGGGGATTGGCAAAGTTGTGCTTACATTTTGCTTTATAAGGAATGGGGAGATGCTAGTTGGGAAAGTTCCCTGTTACTTGTAATAGCAGGAGTTGCAGTGACATTGCTGTGCACACTGTTTTGCCCTGTTATCATCTATTCCAAGCAGGCAACTGGAAAGAACATTAATGGTATGAGTCCGAGGGGGAAACCGCGTTGTAGCAGGGATGGAGCCTGGGACTCCTGGTTGTAAGTAAAATGCCTGAAAGATAATGCTCAGTTGATCCAAAAGGTCTTTAAGCACAAAGTTGTTCATCTGGCATCCTCCATGGTGAATGGGCAGGGTTGGCTGGTTTCGGTGGGTCTTGGGATGGATAACATTACTGGGTCCAAGTAATCAACCAACCTGATCGTTCCCAGAAATAAGTAATACAGTACACTGGCACTTAGAGCTATGTGGAGTCAAAAAACATTCTCCATTTTTTTACAGTAGGAAAGCCAACTGTATCCTGGCTGCATCCAGAGCAGTGTGGCCAGCAGGTCGAGGGAGGGGATTCTCCCCCTCTACTCTGTTCTTGTGAGACCCCTCCTGCAGTGCTGTGTCCAGCTTTGGGAGCACCAACATGAGAAGGACACAGATCTGCTCGAGGGGGTCATGAAGATGATCAGGGGTTGGAGCAGCTCCCCTGTGAGGACAGGCTGAGAGACTTGGGGGTGTTCAGCCTGGAGAAGAGAAGGATCCAGGGAGACCTTATGGCGGCCTTCCAGTACTTAAAGGGGCTACAGGAAAAATGGGGAGGGACTCTTGAACAGGGGGTGTAGGGATAGGACAAGGGATAATAGTTTTAAACTGAAAGAGTGTGGATTTAGACTAGATACAGGGATTTACTGTGGAAGTGGTGAGACCCTGGCACAGGTTGCCCAGAGCAGCTGTGGCTGCCCCCTCCCTGGCAGTGTTCAAGGCCAGGTTGGACGGGGCTTTGGGCAACTTGGGCTAGTGGAAGGTGTCCCTGCCCATGGCAGGGGAGTGGGACTGGAGGATCTTTAAGGTCCCGTCCAACCCAAACTGTTCTATAATTCTATGATTTGAATTTGGCTGAATTGCAGTATTGCTGATACTTATTTTTACTGAATTTGGGAATATCAGCTTGAAATAGGGCTGTCTGGGTAATGGTGTTGAAGTACAATGAAATTTACAAAACAAAAAAGATTTGGCTGGAGAAGTGTGCTCTGGTTTGTAGTTAATTACTATATGAATTGTAATCACAGTGCTGGAGATGGATGTAGTCCAAAATCAGTGAACTATTTAAAAAAAAACCAACCAGCCATCACCAGCAATGCCTCTGGTTTCCTTTATTTACTGCTGGATTATAGAAATGCAGAAGTATTGTTTCTGAAATAGTTTTTTTTGTAATCCCATACTCCTTGGTCTTTTATTCAGACAAATTGTTACCCACCCCTTTGCACTTGTATAACCCCACTAAGCAGAGTTTTGTACTCTGCTGACCTTTGAGCTGAAAGCTGCCGAGATGTATAGTTTGCTTTTGGCTCAATGAAAAAATGGTTCCCTACAGAGGGAGAAAGATAGCAGAGTGTCTCCATTAGAGTATTTCTGTCCACCTCCTGTATACTATTCATTCCTATTCCAGTACACCAAACAATGTGTTTTCTAGGTGGAGTGAAAGCCTGTTTTTTGTATGGAGCACAAGGGAGGCTGGAACATTCCTTTTTAGCTGTATCTGTCTTGTGTGGGGCTCCAGGTTGGAGAAGACTGTCTCCATCCATTTGACAAAACCAGCCTTATTTTTGGCTGATGCTGTTCTCTGGTGAAATGTAAACAAAATGTTCTTTATAGGGTACTTTGTAGATCTCAAGAACTTTTCGAAAGGACTTCAGTGTGGGTTTATTGGTGCTAGAGATGGATAAATTGAGGCAAAGGAGAGGGAAAATGTCTTTCCTAAAGTGGCACATCATACCATAGGAAAAAACAAGAACTCAGCTTAGTTTATCTTTGTGACCTCTTCTGATCCCCCTAAAAAAGCATTGTGATTTTGAGAGACCTTGCAGGAGTAGAGAATTTTGGCTCACTGTAGTCTCCTGAAGTGTTTGCTGGAGGAGTGAGAGGTGCTTGTTTTGTCCTTGATCTTGGCATGGTTGGGCTACTTTGCCCTAACTGTGGACCAGGTCAGTGTTTCAGAGCAGTGCAGTATAAGGAACGGGTATTCTACATCGACACTTTGGTGATAAGTTTCCTCCTTTGTATTTTGGTACTACCTGACAGTTCATAAATCCAGTGTGCTTAGTGTGCCATCGGTTTGGAGGAAGGAATTCCACTGGTTTGCAATCCACTATCAACAGCTTCTGGTCAGCGGAGGCAACAAAAGATGACGAACTGTAGGGTAGGAGAGCCAGAGTCTGTTAGAAGTCAGTAGTCTGTGTAACCAAGAAACTTACGTGCAGTAGTGGTGAAGCATTACCCTTGTGGGAGATGGTCTTCTGATTCTGCCATTCTGGTTTTATCCTCTTTGTTGGTGCCATCTCAGCTGATGAAATGTCAACTGCCACGTATTTCCCCATGCTGCACTCAGGTGCTGTCACATTGGGTGAGGCTGCAGGGCAACCTGACACAGTCTTATTTGGTGGCCAGTAAATGAATAGGGAAATAGAAATATGGACATGCTTCCCTTTTACTCTACTGTTCCCTGGAGAGTGATAATTCAAGAGGTTTCTGAGTCTAAGATGAGGTGTGACCATTATCCGTTGGTGTAATTCTCTGTTGTTAGACCCACCGTCCATTAACTCCTCTTTCACCAGGTTATCTTCTGGCTGCCACAAAAAAAACCTGGCAATGTTGACCACATGCTGACCTCAATTTAATCATGCATCAGGTTACTTGATTTAAACATACTGCATACTAATTACATGGTGTCATTTGACTCTTAAGTTTTATTGTTTAAAAGTATAGTAATTGCCAGTATAATTATTCATCTTCTATATGCCATTTCTGGTTTGAGTGTACAAGGCTTCAGTCTTTTTCTGCACGTGGGGTGAGGGAAGGGGTGTTAAATTCTTTCCTGTGATTGTTTTTTTCTCAGCAAGATATAAAAATAATAGTTTGCAATGTGATATTCCTTAATGTTCTCACTTTTTATCTTCTGAATATGCAAAATTAAAATCTTGATGATGTCCCGGGGAATGTAAGTAAATATTAATATTACGTTGTGAATGATGGTGATTGAACTCAGCGTGCAACTTGTGTGTGTTCAATCTCTAAACATTTCCAGTGGTATGAGGCCGTCTTTTCTGGCTGAAAGACTACCTGCGAACCTTTGGAATAATACCTTTTCAGAAGATGTGTATACACTTTTGTCAAGATTCTAGATTAAGATTGACATTTTCATCCTGTAGATTACGAGAAAATGAAAGTGTTTCTTACCTGGTGTCTTGTATTGTTCCATTTTTCATAGAAATTGTAATCAGTATGATGATCTACTATCCATAAATAATTTAAGGAATGTACTTGATTTCTATACACATACAAGATGTAAGTTAAATGTGGAAAAAACGAATAAACCTTCACGTTTAAAATTTTTCTGCAGTGCATGTTAAACATAAAATGAGTGTGTGCAGAAGTTCATCCCAGCCTCTCATGTCCTCTAAGACTCTCCATGTCTCTTGATTTTTCCCCATGCTGTTTCATCTCCCATAGTATGTATTATGAAAATCAAGTATCCAGTACTTTTTACTGTTTTTACTGTTTTTTCAAGGTTATCTGAATCTTGCTGAAAAGGTCATTTCCCTGGACAAACTCCTGATCACATTCTCTGTTGCCTCAATAGTGCTACCCTCCTGCATCTGAAATACGCCTTTCATCTTGTACTTTTCAGTGTAGCCCATGCTGCTAGTCACCTGTGATTCATGGTCTAAATGTCAGTTACTGTCACAGGCCTGTAATGACAGCCTTTTCATTCGCTTTGTGTAAAAATTCGGATGGGTACCTTTTTGTTTTTTCCTACACTGTCTTTCATGTTAGAGAAGTGTGTGCTGTGAAGATCCTCTGCACCTTCATTGTCTTCCTTTAAATGCCATTCTTAAAAACTCTCCTTAAGGTCATGATAAACAAAATACTTGTGAAAGATCCATCCAAAATATGCTGAATCCACTGCCCATTATGTTGCCTAGGTTTGTCATGCTCTTGCCCCTTTCTGTTCTTTCCTCCTCCGTGTGTGTATCTATCGGCTGTCGCTGGCCTTTCCTTTTACTGGCAGCTCTGGGATGGGCACCATGCTTTATCCTGGATCTCTGCACTGCCTGTGATCCTGGTCTTTTATTAGCATTTCCAGCTGCTATAGTAATGTAAATAACTGTTGACCTTGGTAGTTTTTGTGTGTTTCTGATTGCATTAATGTATCCCCTGCTGCACCTTGTCATTTGGGCAGCTTGTTAGGAAGAAGAAATTATTAGTCTTTGAAAGAACACAGGAAAAATCAAAGGGAGGAATAATGGAGGAGATCGCACTCTTTTGTCAGAAAATTCTCATGACTTTATACTTTCAAAATAGCAAATTCAAGTGGAAAACTTAACGAAAGCCTAGGAAGAACACTTAATTCTGGCTATGGAATGTAAATCACTGTCTTGCAAAACCCTATCTAGGAACAAAGATCGTGTCCGCACAAGTCTTTATAGGATAACTAAAGCTAGTGCCTATATTGTTAGAAGTGGATTTCTCCTTAAACATAGGAGAACCTTATCTAAAGTCTTATTTATTACACTGAAATCACATTATATCAATCAGCAATCAACAGTGATACTGTGGAGTCACCGGCATTGTGAGTAGTTGACTGTTATAAGAGTTTCTGCATGTTGTATGCAAGTTTGATTTATGAAATAGTGTGCAGTTGTTTGTCAAGAATGTAATATGCAGAACTAGGCTTGTGTATAATTGGATAATGTTAGTCTTGCTAGGAGCTTATATTGGTAATCATTAAATACTTATGTGTATCAAAGTGTTTGACTGGTTACTAGTATTATAGTGTTTTGACTCTTAAGACAAAGTGTTATATTGTTTAGATATCATTATTACTTTTAAAAGAGATTGAATACAGATTTTACAGAATTGTCTGGCCTAAGGCTTTGACAGGATGGTATAATTCTATGTGAAGTATTGAGAGAAATATACATTAAATACGTTTAAAAGGAAACAGAAAATCATCTTGGCAAGATATCATCCATTTAGCCTTTATAATCATCATGTAAACTTGCTTCCTGAGCTTGTCTGGCTTTGGCTGTCATTTGACACCTAGAATGTGAGCAATTTGGGGCAGGGAAGTCTCTTCATTATCTGTTTATAACTTTTGTTCATGCAATGTGGGTAGGGCTTATTGGTGCTGGAACAAGAAATCTAATGAACACACACATCATGTGTTTGGTCATCTTGTATATCTGTGTCCATATTTTACCTGTCATTGTAATTATCTTTTTCTTTCTCTTTGTTCTTTCCAGTCTTTGTCAGACTGCTGACTTGTCTCCAGAGTATAAAAGCATGGTGGAAGTGTAGTCCGGTAAATCTTGACAAATTAATCCAGATTGAAAGAAAACACAAAGAAAATTAAGAAAAACCTGTAAAAGCAGAGTGAGCAAGTGAATCTGAGGGTTTGGCTCTGTTGGGGAGTCTTTAACACAGTTGCTGTTTTGAGGGTGACATCTTTGTAACAGTGTTTCTGGAATCTTGTTTAGTGTCCTCTTTCTCCTGGAGTTACACACTTTATTCACAACGGAGTTGTGAAATTTCAGTAGCTTTCTTACTGTGGACTAGAAGGTGGGTGGTTTTCTTCCTCTATTTTGCTTTTCTTCTGACATGGCATTTCTATACAGGTAGCATTACTGCTCAGTCACTAATTATATGAAGTTCCTCAATGCTGTGACTTGGGTTCTGACTGTGTGAGTACTTGAAGTAAATCTTATGAAATTGAGTTCTCAGTCTGATGAAGTCTAAGGTCCTGCTTGCCGAAGTTAGTCTGACATCTTGTGAAAAATGTGGGTGAAGACCTGAGGAGCAGTATGTTCTGACAAATATTTTGAATAGGAGTGTGTGTGGAGATAGTTCCTACACAAAACTTTTGTGGAATAAAAAAAAGAGGACCATTGACTGTCCTTCAGTTTACACTGTGTGTGTGTGTGTGGTATTTCAATGATAATTCAGCTTTTAATTGCACATCTTTTTCTCCTGAAGATGATAGATTTTTTAAACTTCTTTTTGTTGTTTTATTAGCCCTATTATTTGAGATTGAAAACAGGAAAGGCATTCTTTTAGGCCGTTTCTAGATGTAGAATTTTAGATGCTCTTTGAGCAAGAGTGTCTGTACTGTAACATTGAAACTGTTGGGCAAGTCAATAACAATCAAAAAATGTTGGAGATAATTAAATGCATAAGGACTGATTTACAGGAAATCCTTATTTCATTCTCACTGTTGCATTTTTAGACTTCAAAAAGAAAATGATTGAGCGAGACTGACAAGGTTAAGAGAGCAGATATCTCAAAGCAAGTATGTTCAGTAAAAAACAATAGATTCAAACCTCAGCTTCATGCCCCAGTCATGATAGCGTGGCATTTCAATTTGCAGTGTGCTCTCTTCTGCCAACTGTAGATTCTCAATAGATGAAAAGAATTTTACTCAGAAAATAAAACCAATTTTTTGAAGTTAACTGGAATTAGGAAATACACTTTCATTATTTTCTTACCTTAATTTAGAAGACAAATGTGGAATGTCTTAGATTCTTTTTTATTTTTTTTGAAAATATTAATTCACTATCTCTGATATGCAGATATATTTTGTATTTTACTTTTAGAGCAGTTTGTATGTATGCTTTTAGTAATGCTGTATAGTGTAATGCGTTATTGATCTAAACTGTCAGGTGTGTATAGTTGTAAAAAGAGGGTATAACACTTCTTTTCTTCCAGTTATTAACAGAAAATGACTTAATGCTGTTGCTGTCATGTGTAGTATTTTATTTATGGACTAGGACTTCACTGTGCTGTATATAAAAACCTAAGAAAACGTGCCAGTCCCAGAAAGATTACAGTGTTACTGTAACATGAGAGACAGAGGAATATAGACAGATGGAGGGTGTGTAAAAGCAACAGGATCATGTTTTTCAGTGTAAGAGATAGCAGTCTTAGTGTTTACAAGCACATTTGTAGTGTTGGGATTTTTAGATTAGATTTCAGAGTTTCTGTGCTTCAACATAGCTCAAACTTTGAAAAATTTTTGTTACTGTAGAATGTCATAGCTTCCCAAGTTGCCCACCAGTTGAGGGCATTGTGGTTGAAGAGGGTAGGCTTTGAGAATGCTTCAGTTTAAGAAGAGGTGTACTTGATTTTAAGTGAGTTTATTCATGTGAGCATTTACCTTCAGACAAAATATTTTCAAAACTTTAGAACTGCAGTAAACTTTGGCAGTAAGGAAAACTGCTTGTATGCTTGTTTTGTAATTGTATGCTTGCATGTTTCGGCCATTTGGCATGAATGGACAAATACACAGATCAATCATTTTCACCTCTTTGTTACTTCAATTCTTCCCTTTCGTCCTTTATGCTTTTCCCTTAGTTGTGTCTGCGGAGCAGAGCAGGGGATGCCTGGTTGAATGTTGGCCCTGTACTTACTGGTTGCTCTACTGCTAGTTTAGGATCTCTGATTTGCAACAATGATTGTGTGTGAGAACATCTGAGCCATATCCTTCTGCCTTTGCCTCTCCGTCCCATGGCATGGCTGTCAAAGCTGCTTTGGAGCAGTACTTGGACCAGTCCTGTGTATGCCAGTGTGGTGAGACTGAAATTTATAAGGCTGCAGAGTCCCCATCCCTGGATGTGTTTAAGAGTAGGGTCGACATAGCACTTAGGGATGTGGTGTAGTTGGGAGTTGTCAGTTAGGTTATGGTTGGACTCGATCGGCAAGGTCTTTTCCAACCTAGATGATTCTGTGAAAGCAGTCCGTTGTGTTATAACTGTGTAGAGATATCTGGTCAAATCCATGGCATGTGAACATGATTCTCACTAAAACTTACTCTTCCATCTGACCTTAAGTTGAAATGACTGTTCGTCATCTGTCTACAAAAATATCTGTGAAGTGATACGTGCAATACATCAGATTTGAAGTTAGCATGGATTCTTTATCCTGTGCTGCTTTCATGGACATGTGTTTGGATTGCATTTCTACAACATGCAGCTGAAATGTAAATATTTTGGAAGTGTAGCTATTCGATTATGCCTTTTGTTTGCTATTTTGCTGGGAGTTGGGGTTTACTTAATGAGTACGGGATCTGTAATTATCGCCATCCTTGCAGAAAGCTTAAGACAGTTTCTCTAAACTCAGATGTTTTAGATTTAGGAATTAGGAAGATTTGTATGGTTATAAATATAATCTGCTGTATACTTACTATCTGTTTTGTTGGGGAAATGATTAGCTGGTGCTGCTACCTAGCAGCTTCCCATTGACTCTTTAACTGTTCTTCAGATGTTGCGTGGAGCTCTTGCTTTTGGTGTGAATCTGAATGCTATTGATCTTCTGTAGGATAGCCTCTACCACCCAGTGCAATTTCTATTAAAAGGAGGGGTTCTTTGTCTGCTTTTCCATTCAAATTTACTGTCTGAATGGAGGACTGAGTTGCTACAGTAGCCATGTTAGCTGCTTGTTAGCATGTCATCTTAGAACCAAACGTAGGTGTGTTGAAAACATGCATAAACACATGACTTTTAAAAAATGTGTTTGTTTTTCCCTCTTCTGTAATTAACAATGCTCTACCAGGTTGTGTCGGAACGAAGCTGTATAGTTCTGCCATGGGAGAGCAGGACTTAAGGGGAATTGGAGCTTGGCTGAGTAAGACTGACTTGCAGTTTGGTTAGAGCAGGGCGTGAACTCAAACCATTTAACTCCTTATGTGTGTTTGTATTCCAGGATGAGTGCCTTATTTTGAAATACTGGCAAGTGGTAGTTTTGAATGAGATACTATTCTGGTCAGCTGTGCGTTACACCGCTGCATCACACATTTTACATTATTTCCAAAAACTGCTGATCCAGGAGGCTTTGGGATCTTTTTTTGTTGTTGTTGTTTTCACTGAGATGAATTTATGGTTGCTTTGGAGGTCACCAAAAATTTGGAATTTGGGGTATCTGCAGGCTTTAAGCAACAATGTGAGAATTGGACTTGCAAGTAAAGAATTTCTGGGTCATGTCTTCTCCACATCCTCCCTTTCCCTCAGTCTTGTAGGCATATTCACAGCTACTGAAGGGTGGTTTGTGTCAGATTTTAGAGGATCCAACAGCCTTGGATCCTCAGCCTGCTGAGGATAACTACATCTGTTCCGAATCTTTAATTGGAATGGGAAAGTTTTGAGAGATTGGCTCTCTTCTTTTTCCTGTATTAAGACTTTGTCTTTGATGTATCATGCTAAAATTAGGATCCCTGCATATGATTACATTTGGAATGGAAGTACTGATGCAAATCTTAGTGGATTCATATTAGAAAGAGGAGCTTTAACAGGTAGTTCTTCTTGCTTTTTGCCATGACTATTTTGCAATTGTGTAACTTTTCCTGATTTGTGGTCTCGGTTTCTTGGGAGAGCTTCCTTTAACTTTTAGATTGCAGTGGGAAAGAGGTGTGTTTGTAGGAGACATGATAATTTCTTTCTTTATCCTTTCTATTATTGCTTTTATTAGGTTTCATAGTATTTCCTGTAAAGAGAAGACTATGAACTGGAATAGAAGCTTTGTACAAAAATAAATAGTAAGTATCTGCTATCATGATTTTAGAGGTGCACACTTAGAAACATTGGAGCTTTTAGATCTCCTTTTCTTCCCCTTTTAATGGTGTCCTGACATGCCCTCTTTGTCTTCTTGCTAGTATCTACCGTTCCCATGTGTGACCAGTGATCCTTGGAATGCTTGAGGCCCCATGCCCCACTGGCACCTCTCATAGGACTTGCTACTCCAGAAACTGTTCCTTGTTCCTCCTTTCTGTGACCAGGCTTAGCTTGCCCTAGCCCAGCCGCAGAGCTCTGTGTGACTCTGGATCCATCAAGCAGCCTTCATACAGCTGGATAGGTAGTAATTGTGGGTTGATAAATAGCACTCTGAGAAATACAGCTGACCAGCAGGCCAAAATCAGTTACCTAAGCTAGAACTTCCTTTCTGCATGCATTTAATCAGTGCCTCATGTGTTAGATCCTGCTTTTTTCTCTTAATAGTTATGGCCCAGGTTGTTGTATAAAAGTCATAACAGAAAATGTAGTCCGATATCTCTGGAAAACCTTCCTTCTATTTCTGCCCATACAGAATCAGCTAAGGAAATGTTTTGGTGTGTGGCAAAGAGCTGCCTTTTTTTTTTTTTTTCCTCCTCTGTGGACTAAATGAAAATTCTCCGTAGACTAAATGAAATGTTACAAATCAGGGCTGCTTCTGTTCCTGACTCAACAGGGAATGATCCAGGTGCTTCTAAACAATTGATTCTTATATTTGTATAACAAGACAAATGAAGATCTTATGTCTGTTACTTAGGAGAGAAAATTGCACCTTTGTGCCATTAGGAAATGCAGGTTATTTCCTAATAACAAGAGAACTGTATTTGTGTCATGTCCAGCTGGGGTGGGAGGGACTCTCAATAGTTTCAGTGGTGCCATGTCTGTTGAAGGATCTAAGCCATTTGAATAGTACGATTTTCATTCAGACAATCATGTAGGTATGCACATAACATTAAATTTGAGATATTTTTGTTTTGGTTTAAGAGCAAATAAAGGTGTAAGTCTCTTGCTGAAATACAGTCTTGCAAGCTTTAGAATCTGAGGCACATCTTTTTGCATGAGACATAGGGTGAAAGAAGTTCTTTGGATTCAGCAGAACTCTCACCTCCTGTGGCACATTGCATCCTTCCTTATTCACCAAGTTTGGTGGAAAAGGAGCAGCTGATATACAGTTGTAAACAAGAAGTATAAAACCCTAACACTGCAGACAAAATAAAGGTCCACAAATTTGGGAGTAGTTGTAATTGTACAAATACATCTATGGAATGTTTTTAATTTTTTAATGCTTTAAACCTTGTGCTCCTGAAAGACGAATTCCTTCAGCTGTAGTCATCTGTGAAACAATGGTCAGAAAATGTAAACATCCCCAAATTTGTTGCCAACAAAATTTAAGTTTTAGGGGCACATGCAAATGAATGTGAAATTAAAGAAACAGTGGACCACCTTCAGGAGGGTGAGTCCTTTTAGCCCAGGCTACTTTGCTGTTGATTTTTTTGACTAGTTATGAATAGATCAATTCATTACTCGTTTAAAAATTCTTTGTAAATAAAGGCAAAATGCATCCTTTAGTAAGCATCAGTGCAATTCGGAAACTTGGAAAATAACTCCCTAAACTGCCTTAAGTTAAACTGTTGTAATGTTGTTGCAGGCGTGGCTCAATGTACTTAGGGTACATCCCATGTTTTTTTGGTCCTGTAAAGAAAGTATTGCGTTCAAGTGTGAGATTGAGGTGGTGCTGGGGATGGACAGGATGCTTTCCAATGCTCGCTCAACCCTGCTGTCGTTGCAATGACTTAACATGGGTGCAGAACCACTGAAGTGCACTTTTGTGTATAGAGTGCTCTCTACGTGTGTTCCCTGCCCCAAAGTGCATCTAGGACTCCTCCAGAGATATCTCTGGTTCTTCCACCGCTATCTGGTTTCTACTCTTTCTGCAGTGGTGACAACTGTTGTTCTAGAGTTGGTTTCTGCTTCCTAGAAATTATAACTGTGTGAACTATCAAGGTGTTTGACTGCAAGAAGTTACAGTTCAGAGCTTTGGTTGGTTGCTGGATTCTGCCAATGTACAAAAGCTGATCAAAGGCTTCAAATGTGTATTCTTCCTGTTGGGTCAACTGTAAGAATTATTTCACTTTCTTGGGCAACTTGACAGGCATGTCCTTCATTTGCTCCTGCTTTTTGTATCGCTGTGAAGTCTTGTTCATGCTTCCTGGAGGAAAGGGGCAGACCCAAGGCAGAAAGACATCAGAGGAGAAAGCAGTGTAAAATAACTCAGTTGACATGTACGTAAGATATTTCAGTACTGTTTGGAATAATGAATACTGTTTGAGATCTATGCACTGGAATTAAAATAAATTTTAATGATTCAAAAGTGCTTGCTTGAGAAGTTCTTACTGAAGCCATTGTCATCCTGGAGTTACTTTAAGGATTTATATGCCTTTAAGATGATGTTTTTCACCCATGCGAGCTCTATCTCTGAGTAGCAAGCTACTCAATAGTGATGGCAGATGTTAGTAGATGGATACGCTACCAGTGCGGGGCACAGTAGTTCTTACCAGGATGAATATTGTTCTTTACCTGAAAATCAGTGGAATGAGAAATGGCCTTCTCTGGTTTAAACTTATTTATATCATCCTTACAAAACATTAATAAAGCATTCACCTTGGCTTTGGTTCAAAAGCAGTCAAAATCCCTGGTAATTTTTCCACTGATTTAATTGAGCTTCGATCCTGGCTCCAAGGATAGAATTAAAAAGTTGTAATGTAAAGTTTTTATGTTACAATGCCAACACGAAGGGGAGGCTTCTGCTTCCCGAGTGAAGATTACTTTATTGGGAAGTGGCATGGGGTGTATTGCTAAGTGGCAAATGAGTGAACCACAATTGGTATGAGCCAGCTTAAAATCATTACGGAAAAACCTCCTCCTGGCAACCAGCTCACAAAAATGGATTCCTATGAAAAGGATCATTCATCTGCTGCTGTTTGGGGGGTGTAGGAAGTCAGAGTGTACCAAAACAACATATGAGATGTCAGTACCTAAAATTTTTTAGATATACATATACAAAGAGAGGCAGATACGTGCTCTTTTGGATTTAATATTATCTTTATGGAGACTGAGTCCAGCAGAGCAACTAAATATATAAAGAACCAAAATCCAGTATAGTCAATTTTTGTTGAAAACAAAATATTCTTGTGACATTTTAATGTTATAACTTACATGCAAATTATGGCAGCTACAATACTCTTTTACCCCTCCAAATGGCTGTGGTTATCAGACACACCCACTTTACTTTTACTGCTTCTGTATTTGGTAGCAAAATTTGGAAAAGCTGGGGGAAGAGGAACAATACTTTGATCTTCAAATGCACAGAATAAATTCTGCAAATAGTATTAGAGGAGGTGAGATACTTTGTTTCACCAAATTTGCCAATGTAGTTGGGAAGGAAAATGGAATTTTTTTTGGTCAGAGTCCTTCAAGTTCTGGGACTGAAGGACTTCTGTGTACAAAAGATATTGTTATATTCTCCAACTGTGTTAATTCACCAAATAACAGATGCCATCCTTCCCTGTTAACCTTTCATTTTCCCATATTCTCAGTCTGCCATCCTTACAGAAAGCTATTACTTTTCAATACCAAATTTATTATGAAACATGGCTATTGTACAGTAACACACCTGTTGTCAAATTCAGCAGAGCATATAAGCTGTGACACACTCTCCAAATTCTGATACTTCAGACAAATAAGTCTTGATAGCTGTGAGCATTGGTTTAAGACGAAGCAGAATCAGCCTATTTGTAATCTGATAGGAACTCTGTGTGTGGATGTTGAGGTTCAGTCATTCTTTCTTGCAGACCTTGCAGACCACATGCAAGTGGCATTTGGTAGCACAAAGCTACCATTTCTCCTGAATGTACTATTAACTTCAAAGTGGAGTTTTTTTAATGAGCCGGGTACATTTAGAGTTGGAGAATAGGACATTGCAGTGGTTTAAATCAGGATCTGTTTTAATTTTTTGCTTTGTAATCTAGACACTTTCTAATGGGATATGAAGTTTGTTGTGATTTTTTAGCATTCACAAAGCTTTTTTCCTCCCTTTTTTCTTTTTGTAAGTATATTCAGTAGGTTTGAGAGACAGTGCTAGCCTCAACAGTGATTTTGCTGTTGCAAAAAGGAATACCTAAAAATTCAAGGACAAATAAGACATATAGAAAAAAACTATATGAAGAGAAATACCTACACATCTACCCAGTGTATGCTTAGAAATAATGGTCTGATGAATAGTAAAGATAAAATAAATCCAGGGGATGGCACAGCTTGAAGGCAAATGCAAAGAACTAATGAAGGTTTCTAAAACTTCTTGGTTATCTCTTGCTATCTGAAAACTGATTCTCCTCTTAGCTACTTGAAGATGGAGTAACTTAAGTGAAGGCTTTTGAGATACACTGGGTATAACTGGTGTAAATTACAGCAGCATGAGACCCACAGTGATTTATCTTGTGATGGCAGAGACAAATCTTATCTGAAGATTCCCTGTTCTGTTGAGGATGAAACATTCATTTTTCTGTCATCACTCAAGGCAATAGATAGTTTTATCTAATTTTATAATCTGTCTGAACGGAGCAGTTTTGAGGCTATAAACATTATTTAAGGATGTGCTTTCTTGTATTTCTGAAGCTGTCATCAAGGTCTTTTCTTCAAGCAGTTATCTTTTCTGTAGGCCTGCTTTTGATCTTGTTTTATGACTGATGGTTTTGTAGCAATTTTTAGTGACTTTTTATTTCAAGATGAATAAAACTGAAATACTAAAAGCAAAAAGCAGGCTTAAAACCCCCTTGACTTTCAGCCCACCCACTTTTCCTACCTCACGCTTAGGATCACACACCTTTTGGAACAGCTGTCATATCAAGTGCCACCAGAGCATGTGCTGTGTTTGGTAGTGCAGCACAAGGTCCTGTTTAAGCAGGGGTCCAAATGGAGCTGTTCTGGCCTTAGCATGTTGCTTAAAATCTGTGTAGTGAGATTACAGGTCTGACAGATGTGGAACAGTGAAACATGAATGCACCCATCTGTGTTGCTTAAAAAAAAAAAAAAAAAGAAAAGGCATCTCATCCAGTACCTCAAAATTCTGAAGAAGACATGGGATATGGTTGCAGTGGATAAGGCTGCTAGATAAGCAAAGGATGAGGGGGGCAGTCCCATCTGTGTTGTTTCCAAGCGCTTTCTTTGTGTCACATGTTGGAGAGTCACCACACATCTGCATTCAGGGCTTGGGAAGAGACTGCAAACAGAATGAAATGTCTTATAATGTCCTTTTTTGAAAGAAGGGGATGGATGTAATGTTTCTGTATTTTTCCTAGTTAATAGGCTAGGGAATTTGAGACAAACAGTTATACAGCTGTGCTTGTCTTAAACCTAGCAAAAATGGGACTTACTGGTGGAAAAGTTTGGAAACTACTACTTGATTCTCAAGAAGTGTAGCTGTCTATCATATTGTTGCCCGCTAGCCTATTTTGCCTGCCCTATGACTTTCCTGCAGCTTTTCTCTGCCATTGATAGAGTGCACAGTACCAGGCAAGAACCTCCTTTGTGAAGACACTGCAGGGGCACTCTGGCTTTACACTGCTTTCAAGAATATTGATTTAATTGCAATTTTTTGTAGATAGAAGAATGGAGTTGGTTGAAATTCCGCACACAGCATCACCAATGTGATGAGTAGTTTTCTTCTTGCCTAGACCAAAGGCCACTATATAGTGTCAAAACAAGATGACTTCCTGAAGATAATATTCCTTCTCCTGGTGGAGATGTGATCTGTGCTGATGCTACCCTGAGTATGTCTCAGAAGACCTGAAGCTCCTCCACAGTGTTAAAACAACATTTCTACAAGGCAGCTGCACAGTTGCAATGACTGTCTGTCATTGACTCCTAATTGCAAAGCCTCCTTTGCTTCTTTAGTGACTATCCAGTGTTTTTATTTTATGAAGCAGAAAAGCCATCTCAAAACCAGCATTGATCCTAACACAGTAAATTGTCATGTTTTATTATCATGCTTCATTTAGTGCTGTCCAGTCATATGCTAATATGAGTGGAAAGGGTGCTTGGTTGAGCATCCCCTCTCTGTGGAGGGTGGCATCTCTTCTCTTCACAACATGCTGTGGATTTACAGCTATTTTTTACTTTCAGTCTTCTGAGAGTGTTTCCAGTTAGTTGTCCAGTTTTCTGTGTAACCATTCACAGCTGTCATCACAAATTAAGCTTGCTGGGCTGAACCTCTGTACAGGTGCAGTATGCTCCACTGAGTGTCTGCAGCAGGCAGATCAACTTGAGACTCTTGGGGTCATCCAGCTTAGTAAGATGCTGTACAGTATAGCATGTTTAAGGAATAATCTAAACAGTGAATATATTCTTGTTCTGCCAACAAATTTTCTTGATGCCTAGGTGCAACAACGTACTCTTTTCTTCCTTCCACAGCCATTCATGGTGACTCACTGACTCCACAGGTCAGGTTTAGCCCTAGATTCATGTGCTTTATAGACAGACACATGCTTAGGTTCTTTGTTGGTTTGGGACCAAAGAACTCAATATTCTGTAGATTAACCATTTTGATATTGTACAGATTTTAGTGGTCTGCCAGGAAATGGGTTTCAAAAGCCTGAGGGCTTTTGAGCAAAGTAACTCAAGTCTATTTACATGCTAACCTTTGAATTTCTCAGATTCACATGCATGATAATTTGTTTGAATAAAGATTTGGATATAAAAATGGAATTAAACCTTTTTGATGACCTTTAGAGTCATCTTGGCTTGCTATTTAGAACTTATGCAGTTACTGATCCGTGATGTGGGTAATGAAACTTTATCTGAAACTCTTAATATTTGTGTTGAGCTGTAAGTGTGAAGAGGCTCTTTTCCTGCTAGTATTTGGATGTTACTTGTTTTGTTTTCAGCATAATTTACAAGTGTAAAGACCTGTGGAAGTGTTCATTCTTTTATTTTCAGTTTTGGATTCCAGTTAGATTCTATCTTTGGATGTATTGCTGGTTGTGCTCCCTCCAAGGAAGAGGGAGGGTCTTGAGGTTTTAGGTATGAAAGAGGTTTACTCTTCAATTTTTAAAAAATAATGTATTAAATATGCATATTGGGTGTGAAGCAAAAAGTCCTGAATGTTTTCCGTTCCACTTAGTATTTACAGAGCAAAACTAACTCTGCTACTTGAAATGTCATCCTTTTTTGTATTTACATCATGTCTGTCACCAGTGATATTGAAGGCCATTTGATGTTGTTTGGTTAAATTATATTAATTAAAGCATGGATCTTTATGTGATGTTTCAGAAGTGGTGATTTAAGAGAAGTAGCATGATTACCCTTTACAATGGAAAACTAGTGATTGCTTCAGCTGTGTGTTTTTTAACCAGACTTGTATCAGGTTGGCCTATCTTAATGTTTGGGTTTTTTTTAAAAAAAAACCCCTGTGACACAGAAGTAGGTACAGAATTTATTTAAAAATATTCTGAGTGTGAAGTCAATGCAGTTGTAGATCAAATTGAAATGTATGGAAGGATCATCACCAAACCATTCCTGGAAGAATTTTAAAAAAAAAAAAAAAAAGTGAGAGAATCACTTATGTTCTGTTTAAGATCTGTTTTGAAAATGTAAGTAATAATTATGATGTACACCAGCAAATCTGAACCTATGTAACCTGTAGGGCAAAAAGAGTGTGCACTGTGATTTCGTTTCATTTACGCAAGGAGATTTCCATATGTGACATCTTTAAGATCTGAGTAGTGACCTTGTATGATTTGCTGTATAGCTGGAAAAACATGTTGTGATAAGAGAATGTGGACACTACTGCTTATAAGTTGAGTAACGGAATTAATCAGAAGTGCATGCATATATCTGTGGCTGGTGCCAGGGAGAATTAAAAAAGAACAAAAAGAAAAAGCCCTCTTCCCATTTTTTTATGGAAAATAAAATCTTTTTCAATCAGCATTCTTGAAGTGTGGCAGTCCATTCCAAAAGAACCCATTCAGCATATCCCAGGGGCCCTGGGAGTTCCCTGCTGTCCTTGTGTGGGATTAGAGTGTTTGTATTTACAATTCATGGACTTCATTCAAATCAGAGCTAGACTGAATCTTAACTCTGTGAACGTTCTTGAACATCTCTGAATAACTGAACCTATTTTACCCCAGAACAGAAACAGCGTGCTTTGCTTCCTTGCTGAAAGATTCCTATTGATAATGGTAGAATTCCAGATCAATATACCTAAAAATCCCAGAGAGGTCAGCACTAGCAGCACTTGTGGTTCCTTGCACTTCCAAATTGAAATGCTGCTGTTGTGTTGGGGTATCGAAACACCAGTGCTCAGTGGCTTGTTACTAAGAAAACCATACCCCAGTCTATCCCAAAACATCTACATACCATCCACACGTGGGACTTTACATGCATATATCAAATGTCTCAATCCAACCTTGGATAGTTTATCATTTTAGGCAGCAGAATTTCCTGATGAAAAATAATATTTGTTAAATACTTTCCCAGTCATATTATTTATTCAATCCATATTGAACATGTCTGCCTACAGAATAAATTGATTTCAGCTATACAGCACAATGAGCTATTCTAAAAACTAAAAAAAGAAGAAAAAAGTTACTTTTAATAAAAGAATCCAGATGCTGACTTCATATATTCTGGGGAAAGAAAACCTATGTAAATTCAATGCTTTTCATTGAGTCCCCTTAGTGAAATTGTATCTAGTGTTTTGATTGAATGCAGTTCTTAATGTAGTAACATCTTTTGGCTCGAGCGGCTTCTTACTCTTTCCAGCCCAATAAATTTCTGTGAGACTGCTGCACTAGGTTGGTTTTAGTGTTTTTGGCAGTTGAGTAACTCATGTTGCCTATTGATTATTTCTTTATGTTTTTTAGTACATTCTGACAAATTCTGCTCATTCAGTACAGCTTCTAATAAAAGAAAGTAACATCTTATTTGTTTCCAGAAATACTGAACTATATTTCTAAATAAAACAATGTTAACTTTTTAGGGCCCAGTGAAACAGAGAATATAAGTCAAGCAATAAAATAATTATTACAGTACTATTAAGTTACAGAGCTTTAAATACAGATATGAAAAGTGTGTGTTAAGGCCTTGATTTATAAATCTGTTAGCAGAGTCCGTGTATTGGACCTGTAGGCTCCAATTCTAAAAACACACAGTGCTGTTGAAGGCAGAGTTAAGAACACACAGGTAAGACCTCAGGAACAGGATTTTAGCAACATGTCCATTCCTATTGTCTACGCAATTCCCAGTTTTCAGTTAAAACTCGTTCTCTAAATTGGATGAAGTTTACGGGCTGGCAGTGAAGAGTGTCAGATTTCACACCTTTTTTCTATAGGACATTGTGAAATAAAGGTGAGTTAAGGTCACCTAAGGAATGCTCAGAAAGAAATCTACTCAGAAGTGCTCAGTGGAATGATTTTTTTGAGCTTTCTCTCTTCCAGGTTTTCTATGTGCCATGTTAATAGTATGCACCTTTGGTTTAGGTCTTCCAGGTCAAATTCTGTGGTAGTGAAAAATTCAGCTTTACAGCAGCAGAAAAGTTTTTGCTTGTCTGTTTTCAATTGTGTGCATGAAGGCTAGAGAGTGCCAGGAGTACATTAGAATCACACAGAGGACCCCGGAGTTATTGCATTTATAAGTGGCCATTCACAGTGACATAGTGGGTTAGTGGCTTCTGAGGCAGAGGAATGATTGCCTGACTCTGAGCCTGCAGGAAAAAAGAAGGAAATCCAAAATCCTCCCCAGTGAAGCTTTGGATGAAATAGGTGGAATTACGTTTCTGAAGCTAGTTAGTGGTAGGTGAGACCTTTTAAAAGCAGGAAAAAGTTGTTGGGCAAAGAGGGGCTTGGACTCTGTGGAACTGAGGGCATTATAGTTTGTGAAAGATGGGAAGGAGTTTTCTATTGCAGATGTAGAGGACTGTGGAGAAAAGAAAGAGAAAAGCTGGAAAGATTCAACATGTGTGCTAATGATGTCCCTGAAGAGGAAGTTGGCAGTAATCCCATTCTCCTCATTCAGAAATTTTTTTATTCAAGAGTCAGAGCTTCCTGGCAAGGAGGCTGAGTTTTTGGAAAGAAGGTACTGATTTCTGAAGTGCGTGGTGTTTTGATAGAAGTCTAAAGGATATAGGCTCTTCTCTTTTGATAGGAGCAGCTTAAGTGGTACTTTTATAGCCTGATGAATACTCCACCTTGCTTTCAAGTGAGATTATTCGAGTTAGTCCTTCAAAGATCAGTTCTGTGTGTATGGAGGAGAGGATATTGTCAGAAGCTTGTTTGTGACTAATAATGCAGTGCAGCCTGGAGAAAACAGACAAGCTAATCCGTCAAGCCCAATATGTTCTGAACAATCAGCCCTGATTCCCTGAACCAGGGATTTCTAATGAATATTTGTCACTAGAAAATTTCTGCTTGACTTTGATTCGCCTACTGATAATATCATAAAGTCTTGACTGCAGTACTGTTTTCTGTGTAGTCGCAGTCCAAACGTGTTTACAGTCCAGAAAGATTGAATAGTTGGTGCTTGTGCAAGGTTTTTGCTTACTGTAGGAAAAAACACTTAGAGAACACAGGATGTTTGAGATTTGTATGAGGTTTCCAATATTTGTCTGAATTCATCTTCTCAAACTAGAGTAGAGCAACTGCCTTTTTAGCAAAATGTTATTAAAATGGAATAAATAATCTGTTTTCCTGATTTGATAATCTGTGGGTTTGGTAGAGAGTCAGTGTTCGGATACTTTATGAGAGTAGAAAAAGCAGCTTCTTGTAATGGTCTATTAATGTTATAGAACAAGAAGTGATACAGTCAGAGTCTTTGGTAATGCTATTTATATTTTTCTCCCTCATTTGAATCTGATATCCTCCATTTTGCAACCTTTTTGCTATTTATTAATGCTTTATTCCAAAGATCAATTTATTTGTTTTCAGTGACTGTATTTGAGAATTAAGGATAGAGAAACCTCTTTGGTTGACTGTCTTCCTATGTGGATAATCAGAGGTGTTAAAATAGTAAGCAATAAGGAGCAGCATTTCTGGGACAACTTCCCCTGAATGGACAAAGTTTCCATTTTCTAGTCAAGATTTGGCCATATCCTGTGGAGATGACAACACCAGGCTTTTCACCTTTGCCATTTCTTTCCCAGGTTTTGAACATGCTGTAACAGACCATTCCTTCCCTGTGCTGCCATAGCATGTGACTGCCATCCACCTCTTAGAAACATTGTTGTTATACATCCTGGAATCTTGCTTTTTAGTTTTCCTTTTAAGAGGGCTCAGTGCTTGTTACTAGATAAAAAAAAAAAAAATCAAGTGCTCTGATTGATCTGCTCTCATGACTCTAAAACAAGGGGCAATTCATATTGGAAAGTAGTGATTTTTAAAATTCTTTTGTATAAAACAGTTATCTTGTGGCAATTATTACCACAAGCTATCAGGAAGGTCAAATGCTCATTATGATTCAGGCAAGGATTACACGTGTTCTGTGTATCTTACAGAGAATGATTTATAGTGGACAATACTTTTTTAAAGAGAGTTCATTTTTCAGTATAATTCTTTTTTCTGTAAAGAAACTGACACATGCAGTGGTTCTAAATGGACCAACACTCTCCCGCAGCATGACCATTTTTCCTAGTCCCACCCTCCCATATTTCTGTTTTAAGTGCCTATAGAAATTGAACTGTTCTTTACTTTGCACATCATTTGCTTTGTGCAGTGAATCACTCAAAGTAACAAAATTGAAGAGTAATGAGCCCGTCAGATGATTTCTACTAAAATTAAGAATTCAGTACAGTGCTGATTGGTTTCTTGTGATAGCAAGTTGAATGCTTTCTGATCAGAATAATCTCAAGAACAGGGTATTAAAAGAAAAATTTAAAAAACCCTTTAAGTATGCATGCAGATGCTAAAGCAATGTATTGTCCTTCTCCACACCTAGAAAAATTTGGTTGGCTTGCTTAGGGACAAGGAGCGAACTTCCTCAGCAGGCTCTTGCTGATAAGTTTTGAACATTTCAGAAGAGCAAGCTGGACTTTTGGCCTTGCATAATTATGGATTAGCAAATATATTTAAGGAAATTCGTTAAGATACTGCCAAAGGTAACGTCTGGTTCTTGTATTTTTATATGAAAGCAGTGTTCATATTATAGGCAAAAGTACCTGATGTTCATTGGAGATTGTTGGCTATTGTACATAGGTGTTTGGAAGGCTGTTATTAAGAGTCATGGCTTATAACCAAGCCCTGATCAAGTGCAGAGATTTTGCAGGGAAGATCTATCCTGTGCAGTAATTCCGGTAGCCTTTAAAGAATAAATAGGTTTTAATATAAATAAATATATGTCTAAAGGAAAAGATAAAAATGGCTGTAGATGGATACGGAAGATGACCCCATCACTAATGGAGTTCATGTTGTGTTTTTTAGCTAGTTCACTCATACAGAGCCTGCTCTTCCTGCCTTTGAAAGTGTGCTTTCATATTAATCAGAAATTTCAAACCCAAGGGATAAAACATAATACAGGAGATTGGCTTAGTAATTATGCAGTTGGAATTCTTTATTGCTCCACAGAGCTGGAATTTGAGAGCGCATTCACGTTACACTTCAGGCATCAGGGCTTGCATCTAACCTGAAAAAAAGATGAAAGTTCACATTTTCACTTGTCCGTAGGGTTGAGTTTCAAGTAAAATGTCTAGCACAAGACATGTCCTAGTCAAGAGAACTGACAGAAATCTACATTAGACAAGCAAGTGTGTATTGCTATGAGAGCAGTTCTGAGTTACTGAGTGTCAGATACTGGTCCTACCTTATTCTCATAATTATGTATAGGAGTTACAAGTAATATAAAAATGTAGTGTTTTCTTTTAACTTTTCGCACAAGGTAGATTATCTTTTTTGATACTTAGTGTTTTATGTGTGCATTTATTCCAAAACCATGTTCCAATGGGTAATGAAAGTAAATCTTAGTTTCATTTATAGAAGAGATTACTTGACTGCTTCAGATGCTCGGCATATGTCTTAGTGACCAGAAGACTGTTCCTGTTGCATGCTCTGACCTGTATGGCTGTAACTTTGAGATCTTTCAGTAGAAGTTTCAATAATACTGTCGTTTCATTAAAGGCAAACCTTCATAAAGTGCTTTAAATCTTGGAAAGAGCAGAGCTTTTCCCTGTAGTATTGTAGACTTTATCAGCTATTTGTCCCCATTGGTAGGCTTTACAAACTGCCCAACCCCAGTTTTGTATTTGTGGAATTGTAAAAAGCATTCTTGATTCTTAATTTAATCTTGTTCTGACATCAACAACAACCCAGGCTTAGAAGGATACATAACAGTATTCTCTGAAGACCCAAAAAGTGTCAAGTGGATCATCTCTTTCATCCCGAAAATGAGAAAATCACTAGATCTAGAATCATGAAGGAATGAGTCTTTTCTAGTCATTAAGAGATCAGAGGACAGGTAATTAAATTGTGTTTATTTCATAATTATGGTACTCTGAAATAAGTGCAATATTAACCATGCCCTAGTGATGCAAACAAATGCAAGCAAATTTAGCATTACTAATCTCAGTGAATTCAGTGGTGGCATGTGCTTAATATTTGAATGCATTTGGGGCATTTGGACCTTTTGTCAGAATCTCTAAGATCACTAGGGAAGTCTGACCTTGTAATTTCTCTACAGAAAAGTTGAAATTGAAATCTCTGAATATAATATGGTCTCATAATTAACATTTGCTATTAAGACCTTTAGATGTTGTTGATACCTGTGACCAAAGAGAAAACAATTTTTTATTTGAAGATAACATATTTGTGAGAAAGGTAGCTTTTGTGTTATCTTATTAAGTTGGAGTCTGTTCCATGGCTGAGTGATAGATGAAATATGCATATTTTTTTATAAATTTGTCAAAGCAATTTAGTTTCTTTCATCTCAGATGTGACCAGAAACAGATGTGTAAAGCCAAATCTTAAATGTTTAATTTATTATAAAATCTTTCCAATTTCACTAAATCAGCTTTACTTTATTGGATATAGTGCAGGTCTCTGAGAATTTTCAATGGTATTAACATATTCATATAGTGTTTTAAATGGAGGAAGTATAGGAAGTTACTCTGTATGCTTTCATGAAATAAACCCAGGGGTGATTTTGTCATTGCTGGTATCTGTAATTAATGAAGACTTCAAAATGATATTATGGGGTTTATTTAATCTCTCATGTGCAGAAAGTAGAGATTTTGAAATGTTGAAATTTCTCCTATTACAGGAACGTACATCCTGATGTTGCCTGCTCTTGTTGTGTGTGCTATGCATGTGCTGTATGTAGATATGTTGATCTCTGCTGAGCTCCTCGTAAAGAATGGGAATGAATCTTTTCAGAATCAGGACTGTGTTTGCAAAGGTAATGCAAAGAATGAAATAGCATAAGGGTTAGAGAAATTACAGTGGAATATGGCTACAGTGGCCAGCAGCTGGTCTTTTTATAATCTTAGTAGCACTGAGGGAGTTCTTTGAAATAACCAGCAGTTGGTTGATGGCTAAAGCCTACTTCTTTTGTAAGGTAAATTACTTTTTTCTAGGAAGTATATGGTGTCTCTTGATTCTGTTCAGTCATTAGAGGAAACAGTAATACAGCACTGCACTTCATGGTACTTACACATATCCACATGTATTCCAACTTCGTGATGTAAATACTCTGTGTTGCAAAAAAATCTGGGCTAGTTCATCTTAAGGTTGAGGGTTTGTAATTTGGAGTCAGTATTTATTAAAAATTAGTCTAAAATTCATTTTAAATAAATGTGTACCTGTGTTTAATATTGTTGGGGTGATACAAGTGCACAGCTAAACCACAGAAAAACAAATTCATTCTGTATCTTTGTAGTGAAGATACAGTGCTTGATGTATTAGTATTAAGATATTTATGTTGTTATTTTTTTGAAATGACTTTGTGTATTTCTATTTCTGGCTGTTTAGCTGTGTGACACAGAAGGATAAATGAACACAGAAGGATGTGCATGTCAGCTGGAGCAATCAATAATTTAATGTGCTTAGCAATATGAGACATTCACTGTTGCTACCTTTTAAAACATTAGGCTGGGATCTTGTTTTTCATGTTTAAATACCAACTAGATAAACAGTAATCTAAGTCTGTTACCACATTAGGATGACTTGGCAGGCTTTGTGAAGTGGTGATGATTGGGTACGCTTCCTCTTGGGAAAATGCCCACAGCTTAGGAATCGTAACTGATAGAACTTTGTTATAACTCTTTAAAAACAAACAAACAACAAATTGCTTTGTCAGTAGAGCCCCTGCTCAGTGCTCTGTATTTGCCAAGACGGTGATCATGATTATGATTGAACAGGATTTGTTAAGCCAGGGTCTTGCAGTCTCTTCCACTGCGAAGAGCAGAAGGGAGTATTTTTGGCAGTTCCAGTGAAAATGTGTGTGAAGAGCTGTATGGCAGGTAAAGCAATAGCAAAGTACCATTCCCTTCATCTCTAGCTGCAACTAGCATATGGAGCAGAATTTATTATGTTTGTGAAGGCAAGCAGGGTTGGGTCCATAGGAGAATGGTGTAATCACATGGAATGTTAGCGGTGTCTGCATTGATTTTCCTTCTGTAATTTCTGAAGGATAACCAAAGTTAGCGAAAGTAGGATACAGCTAATGGCAACAAGGCAGGTTAGTACCTAGTGCTAGGGGGGTGAGGACATGCAGGAAAAGAAATCATTGTGTTAATACAGATGAATACCTGTGTGGTTTGAAACACATATTCTTGGTCCTTTCTCTTCTTTATGAACTAAAATATACTACTCCCTATTACTCTGTTCAGAAATGGCACATGAATGAGTCCTGCAACAGGTGTCACAGGCCTGCACACAGCAGGTGTATAATAAATGAAATAAGCTTACCTCAAAAAATGTGACTGTGACTTAAATCCTAAAATGAATTCTAAAACTTGACTTTAAGGAACCCAGCTGGAAGGAACCTGTTTTTTTGGGCTGTAATAACGACACTTCACTTGCCATGTGCCTCTCAAAGATTTAGATTGTGGTAGGAAATGTTGCAAGAGTTCCCAACTAGAGATTGTAGCATATTGTAAATGGGTTTATGAGCCCAGGATGCACTTTCCTTATGTAAATGGAGCATGAATGTGCATTTGAAGCCAGGGTACTGTGGCCAGCAACTGAGAGAGAAAAAAAATTAAATAGTTATATTAAAAAAAAATAATGGGGAGAGCTGTATGTCTGCATCGGTGTAGAGAGACAAGAACCGATCTGTGGGAAGCTTAAGCTGGAGGCTCTCTGCAGTTGTACAGCAATTCAGCAATAGAGTTTGTGCTTTGTCCCGCATCCTTGCTGGTCATTGTCACACAGTCTCATCTGTAGTATATGCAGCAGGTTCCCATCCATCATTCCTCCCTTAAATAACTGGCTTAAAATTTTAAAGAGATATTTTCATGGGAAGTCACTGAGGAACTAGGAGACGTTATCAATGAGACCAAAGAACTATGTCAAGCAGGAGGTTATGGCAGGTACTTTTTCTTACAAGTTTTTCTTAAAAATATTAGATATCTTAGTCAAAACCATCTTTGCTAAATACTAGAAGGCTTGGCAACAATTACGAATTATAAATACGATTAAAGTAGATACTGAAATTAATTCTAACTTTTGTAATACAAAGGTAGCTTTAGAGAGAGCGTGTCTATAGAAAGCCTTGAATTTAATCTCTAGTGTTCTTTGAAGAATTGTGCTTTACATAGAGTAACACTTTCAGGTAGAGTATCTAAGCAATCTAATGTGGCATAAAGTTTTACTTGCATTGAATTGTGTGCAGTAGTTTTGTGCAAAAAATGTATTTATAAAATGTCTGTCATGCCTGTAGTAATGGCATGGGCTATAAGCAATGATGGAATATTCCCAGGGTTCTGAAACACCTCATAATTCATCATGTGTTTGATTTAAAGTGTGAGTATTTCCATTGGTTTCCAAGAGATCATTTGCATTCTTAAGTACAAGCTTAAAGAATTTGACCCAAGCTAAAGCAAAAATTAAGAGATATCAGTCTGTTCTGGTACAGTTTGTTACTCCGCGAACTTGGTCTCTTTTTCCTTTAAATGATGCATTGCAAGCTGTGCATTCAGCTTATTTGTGACAGATTTAAGTACTTACAGTAGCTGAATAGAAGATGGTTGTATACATATGGGTTTGATAAATGGGCATGAATAAACAAGTATTCATTCCAAAGTGTCTGTTCTCCATAATATTTTTCTGTGAGACTTAAACCATAATGTGACTTAAGTTTAAACATTCAAGGGATTCCCAGAAAAAACAAACATTATTTCCTCTTCCAAATCTTCTCATTACAGTGTTGTTTTCCAACACAGCAGATGTTTAACAAAATGACCCCAAGTGTTGTTCTTCACTAGTGATACTTTGCAAACAGCAAGGTCCATTTACAGATGTCATAAATCATTTAATTGAGAACAAATAAACAAGAAATGTGTCTAGTGTTTAGCATCCAGGATTTTTGATTAAAATTCAGCCTTTCATGAAGACTCCTGTGAGATATTACATGCTTTTAATGGTCCAAAAGAGAGTTTCAGATAAGGAAAGGCCTGAAAATAGTATATGTTTGATTTCAGTCTGTTGTTTCATTTCTATGTTAAGCCAGTAGTGCCCACAAAGGGAGTGGTTCTTTGCTTCATATACCCAGGCTGCTGGTTCTTCCCTCCACATTGCCTCTTCCATTGTGCTTGCACAAGTGTTTGTGCACATGTATTGTGAACCTGTTACTAAACTGGCAAAACAAATGCTTGTTTTTAAGCCTCGTAGGGTTTGCTGTCCCATTTTGCAGCAGCTGTGGCCTTCAAATCCTCGCAGAGAAACAAAGCAACATCATGATGCCCTAGTATAGATGTACAGTGTGCTGTGAGCCCCTTGCCAGGAGCTTACTGAGGCTCTTACTCGACTCCAGGCACATTAGTATCATCCGTGCACTGAGTGTCCCCTCAGAAGATTGAGATACAATGACTGATGTATCTTGAATTTACACTACAGCATGCTGTGTGCTAATTTTTGTGAACTGCTGAGGTAGAATAGTTTGAACTTAATTCTCTAATTAGTTTTCTAACATTTAGTTGAGTTTCAGAATTGAGCTATATGAGGTTTTCTAAGGTTTGCACTCATAAAATCTTCATGTCTCAAATAAAAGACAAGCCAGGAGCCTCATTAACGTTATTGCCATGATCACAAGGCAGATTGTCATGTAAAGCTGACATCCAACAGCCCGTGGTTAATTTGGTGCCAGCGTTCTTTTCTGAAATACTCAACATGATCAGGGAAGGGCAGGATACACTAAGAATGCTGGTAGGATTTCCAATCTGTGGTTTTAAGTAATTTCCCAAATCAATACAGTGATTTTGAAATTTTCTCATAGATGTCAAAGCTTGTCTTAAAAATGCATTTCAGTTGTGACAGTCTAGTCTAAAAATATGTTCAATGACATTTTCCTCAGTGTTTAGTAAATTATTTTTTTTTTCCAGGTAATAGTGAGGTAATTATTTTTAAAGGCACAAGATTTTATGCTACTTCAATACATATGATTTTATCGCAGTTACTGCTTATTCTTATGAGACATAGAAACTTCTGTGTGTGGAAGTGAACAAAATACCTGATTTTTAATGCTTCTAGGATCAGGGCTTCAATTCTGAATATTGTCACCTTTGATTATCCCAGGTGGTAAAAGGATCAGATTATAACCTAGATAGAACAGATTATTGAAAACACATGTAGTTTAGGTTGTGAGAACATCCACTGAGGATGTAGTGAAGAAAGGTCAGTGACACCGTTGCCTGCAGTTCAGAGATCTCTCAGCTTGTACTGACCTGATAGAGTAAGTCTGGCAGCACGGTGACAGAATAAATGCAGCTGTATTGCTTCCAGACATGAGCTGTCTCGTGCAGAGTTAACTCCAGTGTCATTGTACTCCTGGCATGATGAAGCTGCAACCTTGAAAAGCCACCAAAGGATGATTGAAGGCCAATTTTTTTTCTTCTGTAGAAGCTTATATGCTTTATGGAGGTACCTCATCACTATTTTCGTTTTAGCAGGATGAAATATAAGTTAGTTCTTTGTAACAATTTTGATTTGCCAGATCATCAGTTTATCTAATTAGTTTTTGCAAAACTTCAAAATAATTTAAAGTAATAATTTAAAATCACGTAAGTATCAGTTGATTGAATTCAGCATTTTAAGTCACTTCATGTTAAGTATTCAATTCAGACTAGGGCATGCAGTCACTTGAACTGCAGCATTTGGTTTGCAAAGTGTGTCGATTCACATGGAGCGTGTTACATTCTCCCTTAGAGCCAGTCTGCAAAGCTGGCAGTGCGTGCACACAGGCAGTGTGGATGGGAACCTGCAGTTGGCTTGGGGAGGAAGTGTAGAGATACATCTTCCAAAAGGTGGTATCGGCTGTAGTCATCACATACTGTTATGCAGAACCATCATCGATTCTTTCATCTGCATTCTAGATTTTTAAGACATGACTTCTAAATACCTTTTTTTTTGGACAAATACCTGAATTCTTCCAATTTTATGGTCTTGCTGACAAGAGTTTAGTTTGTTTAAGGCCTCTGTTTTTTGCAGTGGATGCCTGCCAAGGATATGTTGTGTATGCATGGACTAAATTTAGTGCTGTCTTCCTATTACCCCCTAGTAAGAAAACATACTCTGGTTTTGGCAATTGTTATGGCTGTCCTGTGTTTCTATTCTCTTCTCTCCCTTTCTGCTTCCAGATCTGTGAATCCCCTTTGTTGTTTTCCCTTTGTTTCTGTCCTTGCAATAACTCCAGCTCTCAGCCGATATGGCATCACTGCACAATCCTGTGTGTTAAAAGATAGGTGCTTATGTTAATGGTGTTGATACTCAAACACTGTCATAGACTTTAGTATTACGGCTGCTGACCATGGAAAGAAACATAAAATTCATGTCTTCAGGCTGTGTGTAGGTTTAGTATTTGTGTGCAATTCATAGCATTTGCAAGGTTGTTCTTTATTGCCACGAAAGCTGAAAATGGTGTGGAAATGGTTAGATACTGGAAAATCAGGATTCTGACACACAAGCCATATTCATAGGAAGCATATTCTTCCGAAAGTTAGAGACACTGATTTTGATGAATTGTCAAAGATCAGACAGCTGAGATCATAGTGGAATTATTGTCCTTTAATCAGTGCATGTCTCATTATTTATTTCTGTTAAAGATACTATTTGGTGTGAAGTCCTTGACACCCTCAACCTACTTGTCATATCCTGTGAAGGGTACATCCCTTGAGCCTCCTTTCAGACACCTGTCAGCAGAGCTTCATGTCCTGGTAACATTTCTGGCTAAAAAATGAGGAACATATCATCACACTGTTTTTCAGTTTGCTCTGTATAAATATTCAATATCAGCTCTACTGTAAAGTAATGTGCCTAGTATCACGTTGTCAAATGTGCTGATGTGAACAGTGTTGTAGTGAGGAGCCTGAAATGAGCAGTGTGTCACAATGTGAAAAGATCATGTGGCTGCTCATAGGCATGAGATCACTGCATGACACAGATATATAGTCTACAAGGACATTCTTTCAGGCAGACCATCTGCTGTATTCCCTAAATTGTGGATTCTGGCAGTGTCCTGACATTTGGGGAAAAAAGAACCATCCAAAACAAGACACGATGCATAGTGATGGAAACGATGTTGAATTCAGTAATCAGTTTTTCAGCGTTCAGCATTGAGGTGTGTGGATAAGCAGTGTGAGTCATGTCGAGATGCCTGAATTTAAAGAAGGAGATGGTAGGAAAGGGGACTAAGTGAAATGGATGTCCTCACAAGGTATCTAGTTGTTTCATACCGGCCTAATGGAGCTTCTGGCCAAAAGCCAGACCCTTAGCTGGTGGAAATCAGCCTTGCACCATGGAAATCAATGCTACGGTGCAGATGAGCTACCACTGCAAATCTGCACCTAAGTTCTAAAGGTACATTCAGATTTTGTCTTGTTTAATTATAGAGAGAAGAGGTGAGATTATGATTCATACAAAGGTGTTATCTTTGTCCACGATGCAGCTGAATGAATTGTGCATTATTGATGTAATCAGTTTAATAAGGAGAATGGGTTTGTTTATACTATACTTTAGAAACAGTACAAATGAAAGGTATTTTTAAACTGGGCATGTTTCCAATACATTTTATTTAACTGTCTCATCTTTCAAAATCTCCCCATTTTCAATCTAAACCCTACTATTTTTCTGTCTTTAAAACTTTTATTTACAACCTGCCTTAAGTGTGTGTTAAATTGGGGTCTTTATTACTATTTATGTTGATCTTTCAATGTAAACCTTTAGGAAATCCAAGTTGCATTTTTAACCCTTTTTCAAGGCTATCAACATAGAGTTCTCTAGACACTTGTAAATGGAACATTTTTATTAAGTAACTTATAAGAAATGTTGTAGAACCCTCTAGGTCATTTGTTAAAAGATTTGCTGTGCTTGTTGGTGATGGGAAAGAATGATACAGTGCTGAGAAATGTTGGAGGAGGAAATTAAAAGTTTATTGTTTTATGTGGATCTGTTGGAAATGGGTCATGCTGAGGTCTAAGATGTATTTGAAACGATTTTGTGAAGCACTCTGCCCATGGTGATTTTTTACACAATGAATGCTTCTTTCAGTTTTTCTTCCCCATTAAGGAGTATATTATCTGTAGTAGAGACAGATAAACTATATTAACACAATAATAAGATTGCAGAGATAAAATCTGGTAAACTAAAGAATGCAAAGAATAATGGGTTCCCAGAAGAACATTAATTTGGCAGTATTTCACATCGTTTGTGCTGTGTGGTATCATCTTTACAACATGAACAGGAATATATGCTGTTCTACCTCAGATCTTTGCTTACTTGGGGCTAGATGGATCTATATAGCCCTAACCTCAGTGCTATTGAATCAAACTATTTAGGGACTTATTTTTCATATTGTTGTGGGATTAATCTTTCAGGATTCAGTTTGGAGAAGTCTGCCAGATACGCTGTTAAGAAACAGATTATTAATCTAAAAAAAGGAACAAGTAAAAGAAGTGAACTCTCCTCTATAGAAGTTTTCTTAAGGTGGAACTAGCCTTAGAAAAGATAACAGTCCTAAAGTGTGTATGCTATAGTCTAGTCAAGGAGTGGTGGGGGTTCATGCTAGCTCAGATAACTGGAAGGAAATAGTTGCTGCAGCGGGATACTTGCTGTGGGCTGACCGGATGGCTACCTCCCCCAGTGCTGGGCAGTTTGGGGTTGAACCACATGCTGAGCGGACTGTATAGTCCTTGGGTTTAGGTACACAATTGCAATTGGATTTCTGGATTACAGCCTTGGGAATTTAGGATAGTTGGTGCTGCCAAGTAAGACACAGACAACCAAGCCGTTCTAATCAAGTCTGGCTCCCACGGTAGTTTACTGAGGACAAGATTCTGTGAAAGGTAAAACCTGTATGGGATTAATTATTAAACATGAAATTTTTTTAGAAGGGCCTGAGAGAATTAAGTACATAGTTACATTAGTCAATTTTTAAATAATCCCAACTGAAAAGCCTAGACAACTATTTTCTTTAATTCCCTTGAAAATTAAGTCAACTGCAAAATAGCATGTATTCAAAGAGTTTGCAGTGTCCTTTTGTTTGGCACTTGCTTTACACACAACAAGGTCTTCAAGTTTGTTGTAATCAATACAACTAGTTTTGATAGCTGTAAATAAAACACCTTTACTATTGCATGCGTTTGTACAACTGAAAGCAAGAGACAGATATGCCAGTGAACAAAAAAATGATGACAAGCATCCTTCAGACAGGGAGAATGGCATGATAAGGTCAGGATGAAATGTGCAATGACTCATTGCCACACTGATAATGCAAGATTAAAAAAATAACAATGCAATTCTTAGACTGAGATCACTAAAGTTAGAGAAGAGTTGGATTTGATATGCTTCATTAAGTGAGGGGAAGACAGCAAGATGCAAGTAGTGCAGTTAAAATTTATCAAACACGTTAAAAAGTTCCTGCATCTCGCCATCCCACTGTTGCCAGCTAATTTCTGTTTACAGTTTGCAGAAGCCATTTCAGATACTATATGATTTGTGTCAGATCAGTGAATATCAGTCACTAATGTTTGCTGTATTCCGTAGACTAGTTATCGTACCATAGTGGACACCAAAGGAGTAGACAAGTCAATGCAGGTAGCATGGTGCTCTCTTTTCAACTTCAGTCAGCCTCACCTTTGTAAACTCTTGCCATTTGCATCACCAGCTTAATTTTCTAAGAAGATAAATTCTATTTTTTTCTCACCAGACTTGTCATGTATACATTTTGTGAATTTGTGACACATCTTCATCCAGTGTTGGTATGAAAAAGAGAAAATATGATATGGACCTGTTTGAAGGCATGTTACTGAGGAGTCACCTGCAGTGTATGTGGCTTGTTTTAGGTTGTGTTCTTCCTCACAGTACTAATAAGCAAGTCAGTTACAGATTGGAGGGAGGTCTTATTCTTCTACTTCACAGTTTTTTGGGGGGTTTACAGACCACCTGGAATTGGAGAGACCATATGGTCTGATGAGTTGCCCCACAAATACCAGTAGGTGATGTGAGGATGCCTACTGTACCATTTTAAAAATCTGTTGCTGGGAGAGATGATTAATTGTAGTTGATCCCCCTTTCTCAGATACATTTTCATGCAAAATGAAAACAAGCATACATTTCCAGGTTTTTGTAACATCAGAATAATTTCTGATTTCCATAGTGAAGCTTTACTTCAGTGGAGGACCAAAGGGGAAATGAGCGTTCTGTGTGAAAGAATTATCTTCTGTGAAACACTTCATTTACTCACTAGATGACTTTCCTTGTTTCATAATAAAATTCCAAAACTTTGGAAAGCCTTTTCTTAAAGTAATTTAATACAGATTGTAAAGGAAGAATAAAGAAAAGGTAAAATATTGAAATAAATATGGTAGTGTAAGAACACTATATACATTGTTGGATTAGTCCAGTTAATCCATTAGTGATTAGAAAAGATTATACATTTGTTTGGAACCTTTCATGGATTAACCTGTCTGGTTGAGGTTGATCAAATTAGACATTGTTCTTCTAATTGGTCTTTTAGTTGCATAACAGATGGGCAATATTCACCTTAATTAGAACATAGACTTTTATTTACTATTTTAAACTATGGCAGCTGAGCTTCCTCTTTAACAGAAAACCATGAAAATTATAGAGGGCATGGAATTTTTATGTATTGGTGAACTCTATATACTATTGTAAGAATTAAAATACTTCTCTGGGAGATGCTTCAGTATTGTTTTCCTTCCTCCTTTATCATTCAGGGGTACTTAGAAGGTACTTTGTTTTATCTAGTCTAGTTTTCTAGTGTGAAAAACACACCAGTTAATAAAATATTAATATTTCAGTTTAAAGTGCTTGTATATCTCAGTACTTCATAGCATTTTCTCTAGTCTTTTGGGTAATAAGAGTTATTTGCTTAACCAGTCAAAATATTTGCCTTTTCTCAAACCAAAGTACTTCAAAATATATTTCTATATGATTAAAAATATTAAGCAAATTACAAAGTTTTGTCTCAGTTGCAAACCAGTATGGTGGACACGGGAAGGAGCACTTGATGTGAATGTCCACAGCTAACAATACTAACAAAGTTACAGTTTTACTTGTTTGTTATTGTCACTCACCGTTAAGTGATTTCTTGATGAATGTTAGTCCTTGTCAGGTTATGTTTCAGCAGTCAAGTCCTGATATCAGGCTGGCCTCTGCTTTTCTTAGGGGCTGCAGTTTGGTGCCTTGTTCTTCCTTTCCCTGGATCACTTGATTTCTGCGTGGGCTTCCTCTGCTGGATTCGTGGCTTGGTGCAGCCCTGAGTTTCTCTGATTTCTCACTCTCTTGCCCTACCTGTGATGTGCAGGCCCTTGACTTTGTTGCTGATTTTGTCATTGCTCAAGACTTTGGGCATGGCATACCAGGTAACAAAATCAGTGACTATAATTCCTGAAAATGTCCTTTGTGTTATGTCAGAAGTTGGAAAAGTTAACTGACCAGTCTTCTGAAATGAGTTTCTTTCTTTACAAATTTTTATGACTCTTAATGTGTAAACATTTGATAGCTTGCTTTGATGTATTTTCTGCTTGTAGTTTTGCAAAGATAATTTCACTAATGGGATTTTCATCAAAAGTCCAAAATAAGAAAAAAGTCTGCATTTATATGCCTATTCAACAGCAAGTAACTACTAATAGTACCAATAAGCATTGTGTGCATACAGGGCCCAATTTTTATTTTCATGACAGTGAATTGACATCCTGGGGCCTATTTCTTAAGTCATTACTTTGTTTTTACTCAATCATTATTCACAAAAGCTTGACTTAATTTCATTGGGGAATGAATGAGTAGCTATGCATTAAGTAAAAACTGGCTGGGCACTGCTAGGATTAAACCACTGGGATTAGTAGAGGCTTGTAAATGGCAGTTGTGTCTCATTAACTTGGTAATTTTTAAGCTTTTCTTACTTCTGACAGTTCTCTAGTGCAGGTGTAGGTTTTTGAATAGTGAATTGAAGGCTTCTGATAATAGACTTTTTCTTGTGTAAGCTTTTGGACTCCTGAAACTGGTTCATCGATTCTTCCCTCTTGCCCCCTTTCCAGTTTTCAGTGGATCTATACAAACTATTGGTGTAGACAGATGTGTCTGGGGAGTTATTTGTGCTGTTGTAAGAGGTGGAAATCACATTCCATTCTTGCATTGTGGTTTCTGTGTGAGAGATTCACCTACCTTCCTGTGCCTCAGGTTTTCTGCAAGAGGGTAGGGGACAGGATGGGGACAACAGTTTAATACAGTGTCTTTGCTGCTGGTGAAATCTGTCTGGTGCATCATTAGGGGGATCCAGAGATCTTGTTTCTGGTCAACACTTACTAGTCTGGGGACTTTGCTGGCTGCCTCCTGGACCTCCTGTGTTGAGTTTGCCTGTGCCTTACCCTTTATCCATGTGAACCTTCCCGTTGATGTAGTCCCTTGGTTCCTGTTCTGCCTGGAACTAGCCTGTTGCGTTTAAGTTAATGTAAGCCAGGCTGATCTCACTCAAGCAGGTATATATTTCTTAGATTCAGGAGAGCATTTAAGATTCCTTAATTTGTGGTTTGAATGGTCAGTGCTTTAAACCTCACAGATGGCACAAAGGAAGCCAATTATTTTCACCAAGCAGTTTCAACTTGTGTATATAGGTATATATATTTTCTGGCATCTGTCAAAGTCTGGCTTGGTGACTTTGAGTGATCACTTAATTGTTTCTTAATTTGTATGGAGAATTTTAAAAACTATTCTGATGTGCAGATAAAATTTGTGAATGTGGAGTCCAGCTGCAGTCACCTTCAGCCGCGAAGGGCTTACTGCGGCAAGCACCTGTCCTGCACTGGTAGCACAGGACAGCAGGCAAATACCACCCTTGTATTTGGAAAGTGTTTGTGCTATTTGGATGGCAGACTTCATGTAGAAGAAAAAGAAATTTCCAGAAATAGGAAAGTGTAGGAGGAATGATAAATTGCATTAAGTTTTTTTGTCAAAATATTTTTTCAATGAACAGTAGCATTTAAATCAAAATGTGAAAGTATTTTTTTCTGCTTAAGATGTTAATAAACATAAGTGTTTGCAAAGCCAGAATGATTTCTGTTGAAAGCTTGTGAAATGTTTTGAGCTTTAATTTTCATTGAGGAGGCAGAACATGCTAGTGAGAAACTAAAATAAACAAAAGCCAACACAACTACTCGGTTTTCTGAGGAGAAAAAAAATTCACTGGGATTTTAAAACTGGCTCAGTTTCACATGCAGGGGGAAGTAGCTGGAGCTTTTGCAGTTCCTGGTTCACTGACTAAGGTAAAATACAAGATTTGTGTAGTGACTTTTTTCTTTGATTTCAATTTTTCATTCTTTGCTTTCCTTCCTACTTGCATCTCAAGTGCTGAGGAGGAAATTAAATCCTGAAATTGAAGTAATAACTGAACAACACTGCATTTGTACAGGAGAGACTATATGACCATAGGGAAAAGAACCTCAATTGAAATGATGCTGTTTCTAGATTTTTCTGTGATACCTATGATGAATCTTTCATTTTTTTTACATTTTGTTTTACTCTTTGTTATTCTTTTGTGGCAGCAGGTTAATTGCTAGCCTGTCAGTAGAAGAATATCTTGCCTGTCAGGAAGCTGGTGGTAGGGGAATAAGGCTGCAGAAAAAAATAAAAGAAAGCTGAGTGTACTGTTTCATATCTATACGGTAGCTGATTCCAGTGAAATTACACCCATTTCCAAGCTTTTAAGGAAAAATTGACCTCAAGTTTTATGCTTTAAGTGTATGCTGTAGGAGTCCAGATCATGGAAGTACTCGCAAACATGTTCAGTTTTGTGCACATGGGTAGTCCCTCTGGGTTCAGTAAGGCTAACTAGAAATAAATTAAGATTGCTTAATTTCTTAAGAAATTCTTAATGGCTTAATTTCTTAATTGTTTAAAACTGCTTTTTTTAATGTTACAGTTTGGGACTCTATAATGTAGGTATTTGTTTACAGTAAGTGAACAAGTATATTTGTTTACAGTGAGTGAAATCATCAGTTTTTCATTAACTTTGTGCATAAGATCGACAGTCAACATAGAGTATAAGGGATTTTCTCACATAGTAGGGGGAGACCTGAGCTAAGAAATGAAAAAGATGTGCTTTACCCAGATTTTAATGAAATGGAAGCTCTGTTGACCTCACTCCTTATTAAAGGAAATACAGGAAGATGATGGAAATTTGTAGGTGATTCAGGAATAGAATTGTTTGACTATGTAATGTGGAAACACTCTGTAGGCAATAGGTTTTGCATTCTGCCAACATAGATAACAAACACCTCATAAAACGCTAGCTAATATTTGGTGTGGCCAGGTAAGAATTTGATACTTACCCTCAAAAAACATCTTTCCTTACATGGTATTGGAATCATATTTGAAGTCAATCAGCTACAGATGTGGCCACATGAATGGGAATCTTTGGAAAAGTTCTACTTATTGGTATCTGCTCCTTTTGGTATCTTTGCCTGACTCTGGATAATATGAAAGGATCTGTGACCTTGTTCCTGTATAAGACTGTGCTCTTTAAAGAGGCAAATAGATTATGATTAGTTGATTATAGATGATGGTTTATTCCATGATGATGCTTGCTTTTCTTTAAGTGTCTTCTGTATAGTAGTTCATATTTTGCTGCTGTTTCGTTAGTCTTGAAAAAAACCCACTTTTGACATCAGCAACAAAAAATTATGTTATCAGTTGTTTTTTATTGTTCACTGTCTCTGATATTTCTGAAAGGTCAAAAATTTCAAGCTCATGTGTTAATAAAGCTCATTTTGGCAAACTCCCTTTACACTGTTCTGCAGTGTCCTGGTGCTGTTTAGGAGCTCACATGATAGAAAGTCATATTACTCACAGTGTTACTGCCTTATTTTATGATATTGTGGGAGAAGATGAGATTAATTCTGTGCTTTTGAACGAAGATTTCAAAGAATGCCTCAGAAAAAGAAATATTGTTAGAATCTTTAAAGACATTGCCATTTTTTATCTCCAAAACCAGTTTTAATTTCTTATCGGTTCCTGAGAATGATGTTGTTTGAACTCTGGGTCTGAACTCAGAGCTAACACTTTTGTGTTTCTGTGTGTGGAAACAAATGTGCTGATCCTGGAGCCCTGAATATTTTGGGAAATGTAATTTATAATAAATATCCAGGCCAGTTGCAGAGGTCTAATGCTTCTCAGGAGTTTTAGTCCTTCTACTCAGCAGAGCAGTATGAAGTGCAGTGTTTCCAGCAAGTGTTGGATTATTGCATACAGCATAGCTACACTGCACTCTGCACATGTATGGGAGCTCTGGGTTGCAATACATGTGTGCTTCTTAGCAACTGAAGGAAAGCCTGCTAGATCTACCAGATGTGTGTGGGTGGCTGGGAGGCGAATCTGGACAAATCCGTAACTCTTAAATTCAGACTTCTAAGAAAGAGGAGGAGGAAATGTCTAGAGGAAGATGGATGAATGATACTCCAGCATCTGATTTCAGTGGTCTTTGAACTGGACACTTCAAGAAAGTTGAAACTTGGTGGTTCTGCTGGTTTTTCATAAATGTGTATTCAGCAGCTGGTCGATTCACAGAAGAATGAGAATGTTACCCACCAATGTGACAGGAAAGATTTAGACTAATGTTCCAGGAATACCTCCCTGCAAAGTGGTTCCTGACAGACGGGAGTCAAGAAAGGCTAGAAAGGCATACAGAAAGAAAGGCAGCTCTTCTACCACTCTTGGACATCCTATTTCCCCTGTTCTTTGTACATGCACAGGCTTAAATGCCCTTGATTTGCCTGAAAACAATTATAATTGGGCAACATTTAAGACTGTGAAAGTACCATGCAGTGTCTATGTTGGAAGTATGGTAAATGTGTAGGCTGATGGCCATATAAAACCGTAAGAGTAATGTGTTATAATGTAAGGTGTTTTTATTGTATAAATTCTGTGTAGTATTAATAAGTCAATAATTCATTAAAACCTAGCTGGAGAAGTTGTTTTTTCGAAGCCACCTAAAGGAATGTACTTTCCAGTGACTTTTGTTTTAGATGTCCATTCCAAAATTTCTGATGTATTCTTGAGAAATTTATCCTAGGTGTTCAAGATACACCTACAGAAAATACGGCTGTAGGCATTCACGTGTTGTGACTGTACAGAGGGCCAGTGTTGCTCTATGCTTATTGAAGTGGTCCTGACCAGTAGCTCTCTTGGCTTTTAAGCTGGGAAACCTCTGCCTCCATTGTTTCCCCTTCTGGTCTACCAAGGGCTTATATGGCACTGTTCCATTTGAGCCAGGCTATGTAGGATATTTTTCTGTACGTTGGTAGGTGTGACAGTCTTTCAATAGAAGATCCTTCCTTTTTATAGAGTACAACGTGGGAAGTCAGTTAATCACTGTAGAACTTTGTCATGCTTGTGTTTAGCAGGCAGCTATATTGGTTTCTCTGTAAACAGCAACGAGTTGTAGAAATTATTTTTTTTTTTTCCCAGAGGTAGCTATAAATGGGGAGTAAGATTTCATAAATTTGCATCTTTCTTTGAGAGAACTGTGCTGTCTTTCCCTCCTACATTATAATATACATGTGGGACTGAAATAGGCAGTACCACTTTGTTTAATATTTTTAGCAAGAACCCATATTTTTGTCTTTGTTCAATAGATTACTGAAGATCTATCAAATATTGTTCAGTAATAGTAAAGAAAAAAAATTGATCTAAAATGGAGTTTTACTATTTTCGTGCATCTTGAAGACCTTTGCATGATTTAATTATATTACGTGCTGATCGGTGTATTCCAAATTCCTTTCAAAAGCAAATGCATATTTAAAAGATAGCATGTTAAATTACCTTTATATGTACAAGTTTCATACAAAATGTTTAAACCCCATTTAGTGGATTTCAGTCTGTTTGCAGATGTATAGTTCAGTTGGGTAAGCAGTATGAATTTAGCATTTAATTTTTGTTTTTGTAACTTCTGCATTATTCAGTAGCTAAACACAAAGAAATATGAAATGACAGAATTTAGGGATGAATGTTTCAAGAAAAGTGAGAAGGGAGTGGTGGTAAGATGTTTTTCTTCTGTTAGGAAAATACTTGAGGAGGTCATATAGCTGTAAGAAGAATGGTCTTGAGATAGGGATTTATAGAGCTAAGCAAGCTGTTCCAAAATTTGATTGCAAGAGATGAAAGACATTCTGTGGTAGAAGGAGATGGGGAGTTAGAGCAGGAAAAAGCACGATGAATGGTCCGGAAGAATGGAAGAGATTAATTCAAGGAGCCTGAAGGAGGTAAATCCATGGAGGATACTGAAGATGTGAGAGAGATGACATATGTCAATTTAGTCACACATTAATGACAAAAGTAATGGGCTTATTGATTGAGGGAGACCCCTGAAACCATGCAGTGGAGCATCTCACTGGGGGACAAATTTTAATACTCTTAGTTGGAGGAGGGTTTTACTCTCTAAGCTGCCCCACTGAAAAGAAATGGGATGATTTTTGTAGCAAGGGAATCAGTCTGTAATTAATTTTTGCTGTGTTTAGTCATATTAGTTGAAATGGTAAACAAGTCTCCACAAGCTTAAGTACTATGGGCTGAGTTGTGTGCCAGCATTTCAGGAAGTAGAAAATTTTTTGTCATTTATATGCAAACTTCTAGGATCTTGATGACAAATCTTGCCTAAAAATGTTAGTAAGCAGTATTTCCAAAGACGCTACAGTGTCCTGAACCTTTGAAAGTTTTGCTATTGCACTCTTGCACAGATACACGTAGCTGAAACAATCCACTGCTCATCCATGTGATAGAAAGACTTTTTAGATGCCACTGCTATATTTGATTTAGAGGTCCTAATATTACTTGTCTACCTTAATTGCTTCAGTTAGCTGAAGACTGGGTCTGGATTGTGTAGACTTGAGTTTAAATGTGCAAATTGTCTCATACTCACAATAGAGTTTTACAGTTGAAGTTCAACCTAGATTATATAGAGATTGGAAAGCATAATGAGCAATGTGCCTGGCACCCCCTCTTGATTACTAGAACAATGTGAACATTGTTTAAATATATGGCTGTGATTAAGTATAGAAATTAAAATCTTAGTTTAGGCATAGTAGCGACTTAAGCACATCACAATCTGTCACTGCAAACAGGAATAGCACCATGTGAGAAAAGGAGCAGAAAGGCAAGTGAATCCATATGCTTAAACACAAAGTTCAGGAGGTTATTTGAGCAAAAGAAATAGCTGTCAGAAACTGGAAATCCAACACTAGTGAATCCTAGAGACAGAGGCTCAGTCTGGAGTGGGCTGTGTGAGGAGGATACTGAAAAACCTGAAGTGGAATTTGAAGAGCAAAGAGTCAAAGACATGAAAACAAACAACAAGAAATTCTTGTGGTATATTAAAGACAGGAAAGACTGTGAGAGAATGGGCAGGTCCCCTGGGCATGTTATTCTATACCCTGGAGCTGTCAACTGCAGGGCTTCATATAGCTTTGTGTGAAGCATCTGATGATAGCTATTTTGTGCTGTCAGACCTGGGACTGGATCAATCTCTAGCTTTTCATGTATGGCAGTTCCTTTATGATGACTGATTTCTGCCCCAAAAGTCCATGCCATCCCATCCCTGTTTAGTGACAACATCCAGAAATTATTTCTCAGTTCTCCCTGGATATTTCTGTGATATTTTAGCAGCTTTCAGCTAAATCGAATGTCAGATTTTGAGGACCAATGGGTATACTTTTGCATAACTCAAGGCCCCATTTGTAATATCAGGCCTTTTGTCTCTAGGAAGATGTAGATGGATATTTGTCTTGGCCAGCATGACAGACTGCTTGACTGTTGTACTGTATCTGAATAGTGTAATCAGAATTGACAACACTTGGATACTGTGGAAAAATTGATAATGTTCCTGAACCTGCTATATAAGAACCAGCATTACCTAAAGTACACTAAACAACTCCAAATTTCATAACGTTTATAAACACTGTTTTATTCTGTTCTGTTCAGAATCGGATTAAGGGCTCCTATGAAGTTCTCCTTTGCCACGCTGAGCTCTCTGCATCCATCATCATGTTGAAATTCCCCAGGTAGCAAATCTCCTACACCTGGCCTCTGAAGAGGAGATTGAAAACCAGTCCTCAAGGTCATAGCCTCTAAATTCGGAAACCCCTTGGATGCCACTTTTATTTTAATGGCTTGTCTCTCTTGCTCAGTGTTAGTCTTTGCTAAATTACTGTTTGGTGTGTTGTCTCTAGCTGTGCCTCACTAAATTACAGTGCAGGCTTTCTGAGCATCAGTGAATTTCCATTTCAGGGATGCTTTGACAGTTTCTTGAATTGGGAAGCTCTTGCTTCTTGCAGAGCTTACCTCCATTAGGATGCGGAAGTTTTTCCAACTGTTGCATATCTGTTTCTCTGAATGCTTCCATTTAAAAGCTGTGTGTAGCAGGACATCTGTTTTTAAACTATCTGATAATACAACCTGTTTTTCTGTTGTGTGAGGGTTAAGAAATCAGAAAGGGAGATGCTTAGGACAGATGCCTCCTGCTCAAGGCAGAGCTTCCCTTTTCTGGCTTGCTGCAGGAGTCATGGCCAGAGCAGTGCTGGGAAAGGAAGGGTAGGAATGGAGCCTGATATAGGTTTTTAAAGTCATTTGCTTTTCTGGCTTGAATAAATTTCCTTAGAGTTCTTCATATTCCATATTTGCTTCAGTAGCATCTACTGTCCTTTAATCTTTGTTCCAGGTGAGGAGTGTCTGTAAGAATAATGCTATCCCAGTGGCATCTAAGTTCTAGTGCCTCTTTTGGGTGGTTGGCAGGATTAGACTACAGTCTCTGCTTCCACCAGTGATGCTTCCTAGAACCAGTGATAGGTGGTGGTGTTAGATGAGATGTGTACTAGGTCTTCCAGTAAAAAGGTATTGAACAGAAATTTATAAGGGAATTTGCAAGTACTTACAAATAATGTCTCTGCACTGAAAGTGACGGAATGTGGCAAACTTGAATGCAGTGATCATGATGTCCTAAAACTTTTATGACTTTCAGGCATCAAGTGAAGTGGCATAGACAGGCCAGGAATGCTGTTGCATATGGTGAAATGCAGTGAGTAAGCAAAAAAAAGTGTTAGGGCATGATATTTTCACAAGATTGGAAAATTTTTGGTCAAGGCAGAATATTGGTTCAAAGCTGCACCAGGAGAGGTTTAGATTGGACTTCAGTCAGTTAGACATTAGATTAGTTAGTTTAGACATTTCTCTACAGAGAGGGTGGTCAAACACTGGAACAGGCTTCCTAGAGAGGTGGTCGATGCTCCAAGCTTGTCAGTGTTTAAGAGGCATTTGGACAAGGCCCTGAATAATGTGCTTTAACTGGGTCAGCCCTGAAGTGGCCAGGCAGTTGGACTGACTAGCTGATCATTGTAGGTCCCTTCCAACTGAAAATAGTCTATTGTATTCTCAAGGAGCTGGTTTATAACCTTTTCCAGAATAGATTAATCAAGTCAACATTTTTTTTCTATAATCTTAGAAAGAGTGTCATTATACAAGATTGATTTGAAAGACAAGAGAAAACTCTTGAACAATTTGACATTTGTGGAACGAGAAGGCAGGAGATTTATCAGAGGAATTGAAATGGCCTTATAAAATTCAAATGATTTTGAAAAGTTTAAGGCCTTGTTTCACAAATTTGCTTTCTTGGCAGAAAACTTGTGTGCACTGAAGTTCTGTGGGGATTTTGTGGCTTAAGAGCTGTATCGCAGAACTAACGTTAATTTGTGTATGCCAGTGCTTTTTTGAACTGGGTCTAAAATGCAGCAAATGTTTTTTTCTTCAGGGCTCACAATTTCTTATGCTTTACCTGTTACCCTCTCATTTTCAGTCTACCAGTAGTTTCCTTATTTGGTTGGATGGTTGTTCCTCCTTGGTTTCTTTTCTGTGCTTCTGAAGGGATTGATCCCATTACAGGGTTATACAGATAAAGTTTCATGCCAGAGGGCTTTTCTTAAAATAAGCAATCAGTTCTGGGGCAACAGAGAGTAGAACTTAAGCAGTGGGAAGTGTCTATTAAAATTGATTTAAAGATCCAGAAAAGGAAGTGGAGAATTTACTTGATCATGAAAATGGCTGAATCTTGTAATTTCTCCTGAAACAAAACCAACAAAATTGCTGTCAGGCTGTTTCACAGTGGTGATTTCCCCTCTCTAACCCCCCCACCCCTCTTTAAAATGTAATGTTTACTTTTTTTATTTGACTGAGCTGAAAATTAGATACCTAAATGAGTAGGTAACAAAAACAGATTTATTTTTATTGATTCCATATGACCTTGAAATAAGGATAAGCATTTTAAGAAGATAAATTCTTCACAGATTTTGTCTTTTTTAAAGTATGTTTGCTTTCCATATGTTAAACGTTTCTAATATAATATGATTTATACAAAGTTATGAAACAACTGAGTGATTAAAAATGGCTGAGTTTGTAGGATAGAAGAGAAAGTGACCATACTGTAGAGCTCTCTGTACTTACTATTGAGAATTCCATTTTTTGTCTTATGAGAGAATAAGAGTAACTGATGGACTTCAGCGTGTTAAAAAAATGCAGTGTTGAAAAGCCAGGACTGTGCTGTAGTAAAATGAATGGCTGCATATCTGAAATAGTTTCACTATGCTCTTTTTATATCTAAGATGTATAAGAGTGAGGGTTCCTGTTAGAGCTTTGAAGTGAAATTTTGGACTTCATGCCTGGATAATTTTCTGGCTGAAGAAAGCAAGATAGCAATAAGATATACTCCATGAGTCTATTTGGAAGTATGGAGGCAGCTGCAGAGAGGTAATAGGTGGCAAAGTAGAATGTAATTTATAGCTGCAGTTTACAGCTGGTCGCTCTCTAGCAGGGATGCTTGTGTCCCAAATGCATTCCAGTTCTTTTCCAGTTTAGACAGCTCCCGAAACTTCTTTGTAAACTAGAACACTTAAATAATATTAGATAGGTCCTTCATGATGGGCATGCAATGGAAGCCAAATATTTTTCTTAGATGTGTCCAGTGCTTCTTGCATTGTATACTGATTTTTAGTATCAACCTCTTTTAACCTGTCAGCCTCTTAATTTATGAATGTTTTCAATGTTCTGATTCATCGTACCATAGTTCTGCAATGCTGCTTGCATTCATGAGACCCACTCTTTCCTAAAAGACACTGCTGGCTTAATTGGAGCTTGCTAAGCCTTGTGATACCATTTATGTAGTTTTGGTGCTTTAGTTCTGAATACTTGTTTGCTAAACTCCCTCTAAAGCTACCTGGAAAGGGAAGCTCTAAATTGTGATTAAAGAGAGCATTATATTGCTGCAGTCAATCTCAGTTCACTAATTCATGTTAGAAGTCTGCTGTAGCATAATGGCTAATTTGCTTTCATTATCAGATTGATTTATCTGCAACTCTTATTTGCCATTAAGTTGATGGGTAAAAGATTGCAAAACTTTAAACAGAACTATAAAAGCTGCATGTATATGAGAGTTTTTAACAATTGCGCATTAAAACTTCAGTATGACAGATGTATGTGATAGATACTTTGACCCTCAATACAAAGTCTAACATTTATAGTCGAGTTTCATCACTAGTGACCCATGTTTAACCAAAACAAAGTAAGTATACATTGTAATGTACCAAATACCTGTAAGCAACAGAGGAAGCAATACAGCAATGACTTTGATAATAGAGGAAGTAGGAGAAGAAAACCATATTGCATTCCCACAAAAATCTGTTATCTCTGTTTGGGCCTGCACTCAGTGAGATAATTGAGAACATCAGCGATCCTCAGCAGGTAAAGCTTATGCTTAAATACTTTTGTGTATCAGGGCCCAGGTTGAAGATGTGAGTTTCAAGTGTGAAAACTGAGAACTGCTCCTTCTTATGGGAAGACACAGGTGGGAAGCAAAAAAAATCTGTGAGGGTTTAAAGAAGCATTTTCCAGGAGTTCTAACATACTAGGGAAAAAGGGTACCAGACAAATGGACAATATCAGTTATGTGTACCTTTCTTACATAGGAAGAAACGGGTCATGCAGAAAGGGGGAACCCTCTGAGTTCAGAGAATGGTCCTTTAGGTGCATGTAATGCATGTCTCTCACATGTCTGTAAGTAAGGGAAGCAACTTACTGAAGTGGGGGCTTAACATGGCATCTTGATCTGTTTGGTGAGCTATCTCAAGAAGCCCCTGTTAATGAAATGAACATCACCTCTTTAAGATACCCCATCAATCAAATCAGAAATAGACTTTTTGTAGAAGTCCTTGAAGGTCAGCAAGCCCAGAGGGGAAGCAGTTGCTCACTTTTAACAACCTTCCAAGTCCCCAGATATTCAAAGTTCAGGACTATTCATGGCAGTTTCTTAACTGATCTCATGACTCAGGCTGGTCCTTGAGTCATCTCACTTAGATTCAAGCCATAACACTTTATACAGAGAACCTTGAAATGAACAAAGTCTGAATTCTTCAGGCATTTTTTTTAGCCTGTCCTCATTCTCTCTTACAAAATTCCTTTGCTGCTGTTACTCATGTGAAAAAATGATGTGCTGAATAGTGATCTGACCACGATAAATTTAGGGGATGAACAAGCAAGCGCAGGGTTGCAACTATGTAACTTCTTGAATTTAAACAAATTCTGTGATCTTGTGAAGCCCAACTCATCTCAGAATGTGTCTTAATATGTGTGGCAATGTTGAAATATGGTGTCATGGTGGTGACTTCATTTTGATCAAGGACTGCACAATTTTCTGCACATAAGTTTCATTGCTTTTGCCTTTGGTCTTCATTGCTGCGACTGGGACTTGTCTGTAAGATCTCTGTAGTCAGTATTATTGGAAAAACCTACCTTCATGTATTTTCTTTTCAAGGAAGGAATTTCAAGAGAAAAATAGGCTTGTTGATTTATTAGTGCTAACAGGCTTTATGTGCTTTCCCTTAGGAATAACTGGAGCTAGTTCCCCACAAACATCTGGTTAGCTATCAAAGCACCAACATCTGTACTTTTGCCAGCGCTGACCCATATGTTGAACAAATGCCAGTCACTTTACTTGAAAGGATAAATTGAGAAGCTCTTCATCATAAAGAAGAATGTGTTCTATCTTTATAGGATTATTTTTAGAATTGATCCACCTTTATTTTTTCCATCAAGAGAGGTTTTGTAAATATGGGAAATTTTAAAAAGCAACACCCAGAATATTTTCCTAAATTTATAATGATTTGAATTCAGTGTCTGTTGAAGTCAGTTATGGAAATCTTTGCCGTTTTTTATTTAGTAGTCTAGTTCTGACTTTAACTGTTCTGACTTTGACTGTAAAGAATGTCCATGAACAAGGTCAGTTTCTTCAAGCAAACATATCCCTTCAATTACCTTATGGTGTTATGATATCAGATATGTTTGCAAAATAATCTACAAGAGGAGACAGCCAAAAATAGGTGCTGCAGGAAAGGCTTTTGTTTTCTAAGCATTAGTTGCCTGCATCTTTAACCAATACCTTTGCCTTTAATCTAGATGACTATATGCTTCCAGTGCACTATGGAAGAGCCCAGTGGCTCTCAGCCATACATGAGCCATTTAGTGGCCCGCAGCTGGTCTGCGGAACAATACCAAAGAGTGTTTTCAGCTGGAATTTGAGTGAGGATACTGCATGCTGGCACATCACTAGTGTTGGTGGATAGGAGTTGTCCAAGGGTCTGAAAAACACAAGAGCCACTGAAGTGAACTGTTTGCAGGTTACTTGTACGAAAGACTGTTTCTGCGCCAAGACTTAGCTATGGGACTTTTATGTTTTCCTTAGTTTATTTTGCAAAGGCTTCTCTGTGTAGATTAGCCTGGGAAAGAAGGGTGGGTAGAGTTCGTAGGTAGTAGTACTGGGGAACGAAGTTGATGTTACGCAATCCAGAATCAGGAGAAACAGCAGAAGGGTTTTTAGCCCGTGCTTTTGAACTAATTTGAAGTACATAGTGATTGTGAAGACTGCCATTCCCTGTCTGACTGCCCTGGTGAGTAATGATCTGTTTCCCTCTTACAGCTGAGGGCTGGAAGATCAGCGTGTGGGCACATGCAGCGCAGTTCTCAAGCCAGCTGGCAGTTCTGTGTAGAGTCTTCACTGTTGAACACACAGTGTTACATTATTGCTGTTTTCTACATAGAGACTGTTTTCTTTGTTTTAAAGTTATTGATAAATACAGATTCAATTGAGATTTTACAAAATGAGGGGTTTTTAAGTCTTGTGACCTTAGCTCTTTAATGGAATTCAGACATAATTTCTTGTATTTCTACATTAGTACCTAAACAAGAAGAAAAAAAACATGAAAAACAAACAATCTATCCCCTAATTTCATCTTTAAGCTAATCCTGTTTCTTGTAGCTATCTTCTCTTAGACTTTTAGAAACATAATGGACCACCTAACTAATTCAGCTGGAAATCATGAAATAGTTCATGACCTTCTGAAACAAATGTATTTTTCCTACTGCCAGTTGAACTTCCCAATCAGAGCATCAAGAAAATTCTCTCCGGAGACTCCTGTCTGGTTGCATTTCTATTAATGAAAAGATTTCCAGAAGAATGAAAAGACTTTTACATCTTCCTGCTTTATCTTGACTGACTCAGAAGAGAGGTTTTTGGTTCGTTCTTCTTCATTTCTTGATAGGATTTAACACACCAGAGAGATACAAATAAAATACCTCAATTTTTCCTGTGACCAAAAGTTACTGGCAACTTTGAAGTGTGTTCCTGCCAGGAAACATGAACATGCAGTGCAGCAGTGTACCAGAGACAAGTTTTAGAATGTACTTGGTACTCTGGTCATATCTGGATTCTAAAGATAATGTTTTATATTCTGCATTTCTCCACAGGTAACGTACCAATGCTCAGTGCCTGCTGAGTCATCATCAGTGCCACTAAGTCAAGCAACAGAGAGAAGTCTGTAGTGTTTTTGGCAAGCCTTGCTTGCTTGCTCCCCAAGCCCGATTGTGTCAAATGAGCAGTGCATTTGAGCTCCAGCAGACCACCAGCGTAAATGCCCTCTCTTTCTCTTAATGATGCTGTCTCTGCCTCTCTGGTATTAGTACCTGGCACTGTGCATAGTTGGCATAGCTTTTACTTTCTCTGTTTTTTGTTTGTAGGAAGGCTGCAGAAGCAGTTTTTGGCCTTTTTTTCCCTAATATTTTTTGAATAGTCCCTCTTCTCAAGCAGTATAAATCAGCAATATCTCTACATAACCACATATTACTTGTACATTAGCTGTGTCCCCACCTAATTGAATTTTGAACTTTCTGGTTTTCGTATGGCAATAGTCCATGGTTACTGTGACTTCCTTGCTCCTGGATACTTGTATGTCTATGTTCTACATGTGTTGTCATTTCAATGTTGCGCTCATCCTCACCTAGGGATAGATTCCAGTTAAGAGGGCTTTTTCACTCCATATAGGCCCAGAACATTCAAAGTGCTATGATAAGTGACAAACTACCTCAGGCACTCAAGCCAGCCCATAGTGGAGTTCTGAATGTGCAGAGATTCTTCTACAAGACTGTTTTAATTCTGGAAACTACACTATATGCACTAAATATCTCATTCCAAAAGTACTTGTGGTAAAAGTAGTCTGTGAAATCCAAAGACAAGTGATATCCTTTTACTCTGTCCAGTGGTCTGTGGGAAGAGATTATCTGAAAGCCTTAATCCTAGAGATTGCAGTAAGGGCATTATCTTCATTTACAAACTAGCCCCATGCTAGCGTGCATAGTGCAGTGATTCACAGCATTGAAAAACTGCATACACACATGGAAAAGTAATTGCTACTGCACCCCGGACAGAATGACGTAATTGTTTTGCATCATCTCCCAATGATAGTAACATTTTTGTGTGTCAGTGCTTAACATGTCATAGTCACCAGGAACAGTTACCTCCCTGCCTAGCCTCAGGTCTGGGCATGCCCTAATGGTACCCTGAGCTCCATCTTTCACTGTGTATTTTGCTAACAACCATGTATATAGTTTTGAGAAGTGTACAGTTACAGTTTAATAACCAAACTGTTATGTATTGAAAATTGATAGAAAAATTGTACTAGCCTTTGGTGCTGGAGATTCTGCTTATTCAAAGGAATCGTGGCCATGTATACTGAGTATCTGTTCTGAAGAAACCAAACTGAGGGCCATCCACTTTTTATAGCCCAGTATAAATCCCGTCTAACACCACGCAAGTCTTGGATTGTTGGGTCAAGACACCTTTTGGGGCTGACCGTTTTTACAACAATACTAAAAAATGTCAAAAAATAAAAACCCAAACCACCCCACAGCAAGAACCTTACTTGAAAAGATATCAGGAATTTACATAATCCCATAAAGTGATGATACAGGGGATTGACTTTTAAGAAAATTTTGCTCAAGATGTTGTTTATTTTTACTGGAAAACTTTTTTATTTTCCTAAGAGAAATGATGACTTTTGAATACACTATGCATCTTTGCAACTGTACATAGGTTTTTAGCCTAAAAAAATAGGAGTGGATGTTTTTTTTAATGTGGCAAAAACTTTTTTCATTAGAACAGTTAGACCCGATTTAAGCAATGTTGACAGATTTTGTGGATCTCTCTTGAAAGAAATGTTGATGGTCACAGAGTTGTCATTCAAAGCTGTTTCGCAAGTGCTTTGTGCTGTAATCCATCTTGGAAATTGTGTGCTACTTGTGGTAGCTGTGGCTTCCATTCATCACTGTCCATACTAGTGATTGATCAAATAAATCAGAAACATCATTTCTGCTCCTAGTCTGATGGCTGTTAAACCTCCTAAGAACTTCAGAGATAGTTGTAGTTCTGTGAAGGACCTAGCTACCTACAGATACATAACTACTTGTGTTTTTCTTCCTTGTAGATAATGAGAACCTATTTTATAAATTAATTGTTCTTGGAAAGAAAATTAAAGGCATAGCTAATGTTGAAGCACAGCCATAGCTTGTTCTTCAGTTACTTTAGCCCAACTCCAGTTAAAACTCTGAGTTGATATTAAGTAATAAATGACATGTTTGAACTTGACAGATATGAATTATATGAATCATCTTTTGGAATGCTGCTTTGATGGAAGGAGAATAATACTGATACCCATGGCTTTGTAAGAAGTCCAGCCATAGTCCTCAGGACTTTTACTGCTCCTCTAGATTATTTTACCACGGTGATGCTAGATGTCCATTAGCCTTCCACTGCACAAATATTCCTGAAGTACTACTTGCTTTATTTATCTATCAGCAGAAGCCCAGTGGTGTCATAAAAGGTTAATACCACATCTGGTCTCCAGCTTTCTGCTGGTCAGCTGATTTAGTTTTACTTGAGACTGCTCACTTTAAAAAGGACTAAATAATTGCACCCTATAATTACAGTGTATAAAATAATGTACAACTGTACTGAAATGCAGTATTCAGAAATAATAGCTAAATTTAATTACTAGCTCATTCATTGTATTCACAAAAAGTTTGAAGATGAAACAGAGAGCAGCTCAAAATCAAGTTAGCAAACTGTAACTGATTTTGTGATGCATTACAACTTAATTAATCTCTTACATATAGTGTTTTCTTTAAAAAGGGCAGATATGGTTTGGTACACCATACTGCAGAGCTTTCTCTAGTCTGCCTTTTTATAAATATTTTTGCAGCTAGTTGCTTCTTTCTTATACGTTGTTGTTTTGTTAATGATAGAGCCAAGGCCAGTAAGTCTGAAAAATGCATGCTCTGTGGTTACTACTTCCAGCAATTTGGATATATTCCCCAGCACACAGTCTACAGAAATCATTATTTGATTTCATGGCAAAATGACTAGAGCAGAACAAAAGATTGGTATTTATCACTGAACCGTTGTGTTATTATTAAGGTATCTCTTAGGCTTGTGCGTCTACTGCCTTATTTTCCCTTTTCATCACCAGCTTATGAAGCAGTGAGCCTATTTTAAACTTGCTGATGTTATTTCTACTATTGATGCTTTCAGAATCAAATACTCCCCCAAAATGACCCAAAGTTAATGTTCATCAATCTCACCAAAATATGAGCAGCATATATCCTCTCCTTCTCCCTGCACAAGACTGTATAGTAAAGAAACTGTTTAACTTTACAAAAAGGGAGAAGAAAAAGAAGGTGTCCTGTAGGACTGGGTGTTTCGGGAAAGGGTGTGGGTTTGCTGGCTGGGACAGCAGTCTGAGGGGGTGGTTGCTTTGTATTTAATTGTAGAGCTGTGCCAAGGATGAAAGAATAGGTCTGTGCATATGAAAACAACAAGTAAGACCAAACTTGGCATGTTTTGTGCCAAGATAGAAGTTTTCAGATGGTACTTAACAGTGTTGCTTCCTATTGCTGTTATTGGAAGTCAGTCTTCCAACAGATAATTTGGAAGTTGGTTTTCCTAAGTGTCTTAGCCTTTGCCCACGTTACCAAATTACAGCAGTAGGTCTGTGGCTCTGATGCTTGAATTGTACCAGGTTTTCTCATGACCAGTGTTACGTGTGGCAAACTGCTGTCCAAGCTCCCACCATAGGAGATACTACTAAGGAAAGACCAGGTGGTCTTATGCTCTGGAAGTCTTGCTGCTAGAATTTCTTTTCAGAAGTTTTCTTAAGTTAAAAACAGTTTTAAATTACACTTGGAACTGAGCAGAGGGTTAAAGGATGATAGTGGTAGCTTGTAAATAATCCTACTCATTGATTTATGGTTAATCAGCTATTGTCCATAGCTGTTAGGTACAGACAGAGGGGGAGGCTCATGCTTCTTACTTTTCTACTTGGGCAGTAGTTTTTAGCACAGGTTCATGGCAGAATATTTATATGTTGTTAGCAACGTATACAAACTCATGGAGAGACTTAAGTAAAGGCCTTGCCCCTATGCACAGTAAAGGAAATTTGTTTGTGGCTTTTTCTGTCTGATCCATATTTTGAAGGACTGATTAGTTCTAAAGACATCTTACCCTCTTCTTGCTGTCAAGGTGAGCAAATTCAGACTTCCCTTTCCTTCCTTTCCAAAACTGACTTTGCATTCTTGCTTTTGAATCTGTTTTGCACTCTGCCTTGTTAAAAGCAGCTACAGGAAGTGAGTAGAAAGCAAGAGATGCTTTCACTTGGCCCAGATTCTGAGAGCTTTCAGGTGTTTCTCTGATCCAAAATGTTTTGGAACAAGCTTGCGAATGTTTCCCGCAAGTGTTGGTATAGTGTCTACTATGATGTGGTGGACATCGTGCTTCTGTGAGACTGCTGATATGTTTATTAACATGTTATTTCTTGTCAGCTTCATCAAGAGCAACCGTGTTTATGTATAGGAGGACTGCCACTCTAAAACCAGTAAAACACATGAAAAAGGTTGGGTATTAATAAAGAGCTTTGGCCCCATGTGCAGCAGAATGATTCAGGATAAATAAGAAGGAAACTTCCAATGCTTGACATTTTTTGCCAGTAGCAAAATGTCACAAAATGAAAATGAAGCAGAAAGTTATAAGTTGTTTTCAAAAGCAGCTTAACGAGTGAATGGATTTCAGGCGCTGTCTTTGCAAACATGACCAAAAAAAATTTTACATATTTGCTTTTAAAATAATCTTAAGATCTAAAAAACCCGCCACCTGTTCATCTTGTTTGATGATGCTTTTTGAGCACTCTTTGTTCTTGGTCTTTTAAATATGTTCAGAGATCACTATATATCCAAACAGTAGAACTCTGAATTTTATCTTTTGTATGTCATGTAGGTGTGTATGTGGGTCTGATTTTCTGCTGTGTACATTGTTCTCTGTGCATCAAATTGCAAATAGTATGTACTTAAACTCTACTGCTAAAATATTAATATGTTGTCTTTATTTTGGCAAGCCATAAAGATGCAGAAGATTTAATGGACTTGAAAGCATTAAAAGGAAGCTATTGTTCAACAAACTTTAGCTTTCATTTATCCTGTTACTCTAATAAATGCAAGATGTTGAAGGGAAAGGAGTGGTCCTGAGAGACCAAACAAATAATGAAGCTACTTAAATTTGTCATTTTTCTTTCATGATTGCACTCAAATCTAAAATGTACACGGATGTTATTTCTGTATAGATAGTTTCAATGTTTGCTTCTCCTTTTTGAGCACTGTCAAATCTTTTCAGTAATGTTTATAATATGACTTTTTTTTTTTTGATAAGTTTGCAGATTTTTAAACTTTTAAGTTCATCGGGTATTCCATTATTGCAGAGTGTAAGCAATTATTAGTGTAGTGGAGAGCTGTTGCATCAGCAGGGTGGTTTTACCTTGTCAGTCTGTGGGTAAGGCGCCAGCTTTGAGTCACACAGAAGCGTAACAGCAATGACAGTAACTTCCCTTTCACATATGTGTGTTGTGATTTGCACTCAATTTTATGACTTTGATTTTTTGAAGATGTGGGAGTTCAAACAGTGCACCCACTCTGAGCCTCAGCTACAGCACAACAGCAATGGTCCTCTGTGCACAGAGGTGTCTGGTGCTTTAGTTGACGGTGGTTCCCATGCTAACAGTCCTGTGTTGGACCTGTGGAAATAAAAGTACATGGATTTGGACTGATTCATAATGCAGCAAGTTGGAAGTTGCTTGGCCTCTCCTAATGCTCCCCATCTGACCCCTCTAGTAGCTTACAGAGTAAGGATCTCAATAGCTCGTGGAAGTCTGGTATAAGAAAGGGAAGCAAATGAACTTTCTCTATGAATGGCTATCATATGTCGATTCAGATTTTCTTGGAAAACTCCCATCTGTGTCTGTTCCTTGACACCACATCTGGTGACCATCGTGCACTGTAAGAAATCTAGGATTTATGAGATGAAGGCAATACTGAATGCAAGCTCTCATGCTACCACGTGTGTGCAGACTTGCTATGTGCTTCGGTGAATCGTTCTGTTGAGGTCTTCCCTTGGAGGCTATGTAGCCATGTGTCTGGGAGCCTGAAAAAATCAAAAATTCTTTGGAACACACCCAGAAAGATTTTTGTGGCAAAAAGAGCAGCAAATTGATGTGTGGCAGTTTTGCATCTTTGATTCTTGTCCTAAGGATAAGGCTGCAGGACAAGAGGAGGTGGCTTGGACACGACTTGCGGAGCTATTGCACCTGACTGAACTAAAATAGAGATGACAGCAACTGAACAACACAAGAAGCTGTTCCTGCTGAAGTGAGTTAGCAGGAATTGAATGCAGTCATTGAATACAGTGTTTACATGATATGAGGACTTAGTTAAAGCTGTAGTTACAGTATTAGACATTTTTCCTTTTTCTGTACTGTTACTTAAAATCTACTTGTTCTTTCCCCAAACAGGCCTCCACGTGGTGAAAAAAGAGGAAATGTTTGGAAAAATGTGTTGCGCAGACCGATACGTGCCTCCTAAATCTGTTTCTCCCTGTAGCATTATCCTTTAGCAGATTTCTTTAGCAGAAACACTTGAATTCTGCAGCTTCCGTCATACAATGGGCTTAAATCAGGATTAAATCCTGCTGAAGAAGTCAGTGGTGCAAAAGCTGGTGTGAGATAAGTCAGGAATCCTTTGCGATTGTTATTGCATTAGATATATGAACCATAGCTTGCTGTCTGGCTTAAGAGAAGTAAAACATCCTCTGTGTCAGGATGGATGTATTTCCTTCCATCAGAAGGAAGCTATTGCTCAAAACCAAGCTGTGCCATGCTCACAGTAAATAGGCATGGATACTGCAGTAGTGTTAGTAGCAGTGTTTTTCCATCTGTGTGTTAGACTGAGCAGAATAGAATTTCTAGTGTATGTGAATGCTAGGCTAGAAGCCCAGCATGCAGCCTGGTTAGCTGCTTGGCCTGGCAGGCTCTGTGCTGCCAGTGGAGCAGCAAAACCAGCATGGCATCTGTCGTAACAGGGCTTGTCTTCAGAAGCTAATTTTGAAACACCAGCATTCAGATGTGAAGTTTCCAGAGGTGGCTGTATTTGATCAGCTGTACTTGACTGTCACAGACCCCTCAGTGGTGGCGTCAAGTGTTTTGTGAGCGTATGATAAACAGTTCGAACAAAATTCTCCCCATGGAAGGTGATGTTGCCTTACTTTCATTAAGTAGTTTCCAGTGCATTAGTTTAAAATCCAAAGCTGGCTGGTGTTTTGCTCTCCCTGTAGTCTTAAATCAAAATCTTATTTATTTATTTGATTACAAAAGGAAGACAAAAAATAGAGGATTATCTCCATCAAATTCTGGATGATTTTGGTTATGGCTTATTTCTGTTCAGAATCAATGTATTTGCAATTTATAGTACATTGTATGCTGCTGGTGGCAGGGTTGAAGCCAAAGACTATGAAAGATGACAAAAAATTAATCACTTGTTTTAAAACAAGATGCTAAGGTTGCCTGCTCTGTACGACCAGAATGCAAGCTGGAATCATTCGACTCCATGAAGACCTGTTATTTCTAATTAAAGATCTAAGAACATCCAGCTGATCCAGTAATCTGATTGTCTCAAACATCTCTTAATGCCTTAACAATGAAAAAAGACCTACATATTTCCTTCTCAAACATCACTGCTAGAGTGCCTGCAAGCATGAGTCATTTTTTGTGTCTGACCAGTGGTGATAAGGAAGCAAATGATACCTTATGGGTGTTTGCAGCACATCTACAATCAGCAGAAATATTTTTTGTACCTTATTTTTGATGTTAGAGCTCTTTTTTCAAGAGGAATGAAGCTATATACCATCATAATTTTTCTCTTACACAATGAAAAATAAATACTATTAATAATTTGATTTCATACTTGTCTCAGAATAATACAGATTTTTTTCATTGAATGCAGAATTTTCACACTTAAGAGGTTTGAAAATAAAATAATACATGGTTTCTAGTCTACAATCTAATATCCCAGATAGCAGCTGAAATCTGTTTTCCTGAGTTGTACATTGTCACTGACGATTTTGCTCTCATCTTTCATTGGGGCTGTTGTTTCTCAGGACAATAAGGGTACTTGCACATTCAGAAATGCATTTCATTTAGTTTTCACGTAAGGAGGATGATATCTGTAGTTCTGCCTTTATGGATGTGGAAGGTAAAGCAACAGGGTAAAACTCTGTTGGCATTGTAGGAGACAGTCCCTGCTCCCATATTCTAATGATAGCTGAACATCTCTAAGAGAGCATGTGTAGTTGAAGGAGAAGACTTAAAACACTCTTTTCATGTTTTGAATACTTCCATTGCCTTTTTAGTATGATAAACAAAAATGGCAGTTATTTTGCTCTAGAAATAAAAATTAAAATTCTCTTTGATGTGACCAAAAAAAAAAAAGTGTTTATAGTGTGTAGTAGCACACAGCTAACTGCATTACAGTTTAGGTTGTGTCAATATTTCCATCATACATCAAATTTTCAGGATTTTTGTCAGCTATATAAGTCTGCTTCAGTCTGAAACTTGGCAAGGTGTTTCCCTGCCTGAGAATGAACTTTATTCCTTTTCAACTGAAGTGTATCTGAATTCTTAATTTCTAGGGTTTTATAAGCACTTCCAGAGTATTCGTTGCTGTAATACCAGTGGGAGTGCTGAAGTGATTTTCTAGCAGGACATAGCATGTGTGTGTAAAATACTGATGATTTCCTGTACAATGAGATATATTGTATTATGTGTCTGGATAAATCACACTTTGTGGTGAAGGGATTGTAATGCTTATCATAGCAAGCAAGTTAGTTGCCCAGGGAGATGTAACAGAGGAAGGCACTGAGCAGGCTTTTCTACAAAACTTTGCCAGTGTATGCTAATCTTGACTTACATTTGTATTGTTTCCGCTCCTTTGCTGAGCTGATCTTTGAGCGACTTCAGTTTGTGTTACATTGTGGTGAATCGCATAGTGATGTTCAGATGAATGTAGAGTAGGATTAGACTGAAACCCCATTATCTGGCCAGTCCTCAGGAGATGTAAAGTGATAGGTCTCCTGCCTTGACTGGAACTACTCACCATCCAGAGGAGTGCAGGAACGATTTATGTCAGAGGCTTTTTGTTGTAGAGCTTCCAAAGAAAGCAGTGGGAATGGTGTGGATTACTGTCTTCTGTGTCATTAAAAACAATCTTGGGAACTGATCCCTTCCTTGCCCCTGTCTATGAATTCTAGCACCCAGTGTTTTGGGTGTATAATATTTGCCTTCTGCAATTTGAAATGTGTTAACCATGGCACTCCTTAAATATATTTTTTTCTAGGCCACTCGAAAATGGTGTAGTTAAAGGAGATACTGTTTTCCTGACCTTATTTCATTCTGGTTTTGGTTCAGAGCAGGCTTGATGTCCAGGCCTAGTCAATGTTAACAGGGAGAGAATTCTATTCACACAGCATCTTTCCTACATCGAGTTGTACTTTGCAAGAAGGGCCTCTCCGCCCCCCACTCGCAGCACTTTGTAACAAAAGCTTCAGTTTCTGTTTGTATTCAGTTATCTCACAAGCTTTCATTGAGCTGCAGGGATGTTTTGGAATTATATTTGGTTGAACTGCCTAAATGCAGTATCAGTTACAAAAGCAGTCTTAGATAGACCCTGCCTGTGCTCACTTTGTTGACCTCTAGAGTTCGGGTCATGGTCTAGCTAGTGAGCATACAGTCACCTTTTTTTAAAGAAAAAATGTATGTATTATCTGTTGCCTTTTTTATGCACATGTAATATTTAGGTGTCTTTTTAATTATATTACTGATGGAAGCTGTATTAAGTATTAGTGTATTCATACTGCAAATTTCATGTAATTAGTGATGTTCCTGTTCAGGACAATATTAGTCCTGTGACTAAGATGTCAGGTGCTGGCTATTAACCTCTAGTTCTTTCTCTCCCCTGCCCCCTCTTTTAGAGGCCTTTGAGTCTTTGCTTCGCTTTGCTGAAAACCGCACGAGTTCCCTGTTTGAGACAGCTTACAGACCTATGGCAAAAGAAGCAGCAGAGCCTGTTAAAGAACTTTTTACAGACATCTCTCTCTACATTCTGGGCGCAGAGACTACAGTGGAAAGTGCAGTATTACGGTTCTTTGACAGTCTCTTTCCTCTGGTGTATAGTCGGCTAATAAACCCAGGAATTACAGATTTATCAGAGGACTATACAGAGTGTCTACGGCTTACAAGGCAAGACATAAATCCTTTTGGACGCTATTCTAAAAACATGGTTACAGAGCTGTCAAAATCTCTTTGGGCAAGTAGGATGCTCAGCCAGGCCCTCAGTCTGGGCATTGAAGTGATAAATACTACTGAACATGCAGCTCTGACGAAGGAATGTAGCAAAGCTCTAGTGAAGATGCAGTACTGCCCGCATTGCCAGGGCCTGACGCTAATCAGACCCTGTGTCGGATATTGTCTAAATGTAATGAGGGGCTGTTTGGCCAGTGTGTCAGAACTGGATGCACAATGGAGGGAGTATATCTCCACGCTGGAATATCTGACTAATGAAATGGCTGCTTCACATGATCTGGAAATTGCACTGACGGGAATCCGGAACTCCATCAACGAAGCCATCCTGCATGCACAGTTGAATGGACCACAGCTCTCTGCTACAGTAAGTGCTCTCTAATTATTCACTGCTTCCATTTATCAGTTTCATTATGTGATGAATAAACATTTAAATAAGTTGGTGTTGCCTTTGCATCAGTTTTCAGTCTTCAACTGGATCTTTGTTTAACAGTCTATGAAAACGTTACAGATAATTATGATGGGTCTCAGTAGAGTCTGCTTTGAAATGGAAAGGTTGGGGCCAAATTTAAGAAGCAACCCTGTAAAGGAGATAGCTCTGGCTTGTCTGCAGAATTTTCTAAAGAAAAATTGGGGTATATTATACTTGATAGCAATAACATATTTTCATGCTCTAAAACATCTGCTCCTGTAACTCTAGGAGCAGTGTTTCCCTGGCATGTGAGTATTTGTAGCGTGTGGAGACACTCCACAGGAATTGGAATAAGGCGTTAGAAAAGTGGGTTTCTAAATAAAGGCAAATGAATTAACTTCCATAATTTTACAGTCCCTTTATTTTTGTGTTGACTGAGACATCAGGAAGGCAGTATGGGTCTATAATGTGTACACCTGTCATACAAGAGCTGGAAAAAGATAATGAAAAAAACCAAAATTATTTGAGAGCATTTATGTAAGTAAAGGATAAAAATACACTTAAAATGGATCTGTTTTTGTAAGTGGTAGATTAAGGAAGAACGAACTAGGATGGTAGAACTGTGTCATAAATAATAGAGGCATATGACTGGCAGGTGTTCTCTCAAAGTGTTGAAGACTAGACCAGAAATTATTAAAATGACTAATGATGCAGCTGACTACATCTGTATGAAGTTCAACATGACTGTTAATGGAAAAAAAAATGTAGCGGTGTGGCCTTGAGCAGGGTAAAGACTAATCTAAAAAATGTGTATAGTTCTGCCTATCTAGAAAGTAAAGATATTATTGCAGAGGACAAATGAGAAGGAAATGCACAGATCTAAAACCTTAATTCCTGTGCTGAACTCTAGTTACCATATTATGCAAGAGAATAAAATACTTCAAAGAGTCTTCGGAAAGAATCTATGGCAGCAGCTATTCTAAACCGAGGAAGTATTTTACTGGGAGAAAAATTCCTGTATGTTTGTAACCTTCCAAGATACCTAGTATCATAGCTCTCTTCAATTTAGAACACCTGACAGAGACTTACAGTCAGTATAGTATGTAGCTCATAAAAAAAGCCCAACCACTTTTAGTAATCTGATAAAATTTTCATTTGATATTTTTCATTATCTCAGTTCACATTGCCTCAGGTTCTTCTTGCTTTTTCTTAAATGACACTTGTGTCTGCTAGTTTGTCTGACAACCAAGAATAAACATGGAAAATTAAGAAAATATTTGTCCAGGTTCTTGCATAGTGCGCAGTAGACATTGGAGCCTATGTGCCTTGTAGAACAGCAGGTCTTCATCGTGCTAATATCTAGTTGGTAGTGTCATGATTTATCCCGTAAAGCAGTGTTAAACCTAGAACACAATGAACAGTATTCTTGGATCTGCTCTGATTTTCACTCAGAAGTTATTTTTATGTGACTTTTTCTGAGAAGGGAAATGAAAATCAAAGTACACTATTATTATATTAATTTTATCTGACTATAGATAGATACCTCTTAAATTATCACACAGCTTTGTTACTGATTACAAAGAAGTAATTAGGAATAAAGTTAAGCTTTCTGACTACTAGCAGCAAAAATGGTCTGACAGGTATTTCCTGCAGTATATGCAGCATGTTACAAAACACTAAAACATAATTCTGCATTGCATTTGTAAGCCTCATAATTAATATGCGCTTGCTTATCTTACTGATTGGGATAAAATTCATAATCCAGGTGAATATCAGATAATTAATTACAGATTAACTCAATCAGTGTATTGCTTTTAGCTGATTTGGAAGTAGAATTTGCTCTGAAATGTCTTTCAGGATGAGGATTTTCTTTAATGATTATTCAAATAAGTTTATTTGGGTCTTTCTCAGTTCCCTAGCACTGACTTCAAACATTTCCCACCTTCCATTCAGAATTGATTCAGAAAGTGCTATTGTGTTTAAAACTACATTAATTCTTTTTTCCCCAGTTATCTTTGTTCCTCTCACTAGCGAAATCTCTGGGCACAGAAGAAGATTGTGTGTTGTTTTAGGGACTGCTCTCTAGGATAGCAAAGGATGTTTTCTGATTGAAAATAAAAACTATATGCCAGGGTGGTTATCCTCAGTCTTCTAGCTTTTTAAGTTGTCAGCGGGGTAAGATTATATTTTGAAGACAGAGCATGTTCCATTATTTGAGGAAGCATTAGTATGATACTGATTTAAAACTTTACTGATTAGTTACAGAAGATAATAATTATTTAGAAAATTGAGCCTAATTAAGCTGTAATTCCTTTCCTGAAGAAACGGAAAGGAGTTCAATCCTCAGCTTCAGGATTTCCAGCTGTGAGATGGCTTCTTGGAGTCCAGGGTCTGATTCTCAATTACACTGGGGTCCTTTTGGGCTGTGCTGATGAGATTTTATACCCAGTGTATTTAATATTTGTTTTACTTACAGGAAAAAAGTTTCAGAAAAGAAGATACCTTCTCTTCTCCCTTCATAAAAATTTAGAGAGCTTTTTCTATTCACATGGTATGCTCTTCAGCTTCTGCAAAACTGGAAATGTTGAACTTATGTACAGTTTCCATTGCAAATGCTGTAATTGATTTCATTCAATTATAAATAATCTATGGAAAACTCATTCAGGAAAGCAGAGCACTCTTAGTAATTTTCATTTATCCTGAGGCAGCCTTAATTAATGCACCTGCCTCTTTAGGAAACATGTTACATTTTTTAATAGACAATATGGCTAAAAATTAGCGTAGTTCTTCAGCTTGCTGCCTGCCTGGGCTATAATGAATAATGGAAGGTTAGATTATATTTTCTTTAGAACGGGGGGAAGGGGTGAAATAAACCAATAAAGCACTTATGGTACTTTGCTCAAATGAGGTGTAGTCAGTTATTATAAATTCTAAAAAAAATTAATCCTATTTGTATAAAGAGTGCATAACTTCCAAGAGACTGGCCTCTGCTGATTTCGTCCATTATAGCCAGAGAATTGCCTGATTTGCTGGGATTGCATGTGTGAAAGGTTACCTTGAAGATACTAGTAATCTCTCCTCGTATTCCCCTAGAATGTGCCATACCATTTGTTCAAGGATACTGGCCTGCATCCAGCTTACTTAACCTAATGCGGGCCAGCTGTGGTCTGCAGCATCAGCAATCATCACCATTACTTTCTGGTTTGTCTGCAGGAATCTAATTGTCTTTCATATTGGTAGGAGCTCTGACTACTTGTTTGGTGCCAGCTAGAGAGACCAAGTTTGTTCACCCTTCTTGTTTCTTCTTTTTGTGTCTTTGTGTTTTAAAGACAGCATTATTTTTCATAAAGCTTATTCTATTGCTGTACTACAAACCCTGTATTTGTGCGTCATTCCTGATTTTTTAAAATTTGATTGTAATTTTTTGTTCAAAGTGAAATACCCTCAAGTAAAATGCAGCTGGGAGCAAAGGCAGTTTTGAAATGCATGTGGCCACTGGCACTTTGGGCAAATGTATCACCAGGTAGTGTAACAAACGCTGTCTGTGCCTGTACTCCCCGAAGTCCCGGTAAGGTGATGTCCCAGTTGTAGGGCTGGTGAGGGCTTGGCTTGAAGTCACCTCGAGCCTGCCAAGAGTCCTGCATGGGAACAGGTATTGGAAATGGAATAAAATACGAGCTAGGGAAGATCTTTGTTGAATCAGAAATGGTTGGAATCTGCGTGGCCCCACTACAAATCTGCACCTCTACTGATACAGACCACATCCCAGTGCTGCAGTTTTGGCTGCAGGTGTGCTCTGCAACTTCTGGAAAAGTGGAAAAGCTCAGGGGAGCTTGGTCATCTGGCTTGCAGAGTAGCACCGCTCCTTCCTGGTCTGGATCTGAAAGGCACTGATGACCTGCAGGACGGGTTTCCTGCTGATCAGGCAGGAGCATAAGAGTCAATGCCCTGCTCAGGTACAGACTTCCTCTAGGCTTTGCTAATTCATGGTTACACAGAGATTCATCTCCTCTGTTTGTGAAACAGAAGATACTGCTTCCTTGACTCAGAGGAGTGTTCTGAAGTCTAGTAGCAAAGAGATGGTTCTTTCATTTACTAGATTATCTAAGTGTGCAAGATGCATTCCCTCATGTTGTTAAGCTTTGTGATCCTGGGTCCTCTCTGGGCCTCTGGAAACCATAGAATCACATGAATCATAGAATGGTTTGGGTTGGAAGGGACCTTAAAGATCACATAGTCCCAACCCCCCTGCCATGGGCAGGGACACCTTCCACTAGCCCAAGTTGCCCAAAGCCCCGTCCAACCTGGCCTTGAACACTGCCAGGGAGGGGGCAGCCACAGCTGCTCTGGGCAACCTGTGCCAGGGCCTCACCACCCTCACAGGGAAGAATTTCTTCCTTAGATATAAGCTAAATCCATCGTCTTTTGGTTTAAAACCATTACCCCTCATCCTATGCCTACAGCCCCTGACAAAGAGTCCCTCCCCATCTTTCATGTAGCCCTTTAAGTACTGGAAGGCCACTCTAAGTTCTCCCTGGAGTCTTCTCCAGCTGAACAGCCCCAACTCTCTCAGCCTGCCCTCACAGGGGGTGCTCCAGCCCCTGATCATCTTCGTGGCTTCCTCTGGACTTGCTCCAAGAGGTCCAAATGGTGCTGTGTTACTCATTCCACAACTGTGTGCAGTGCTGTATGGGTGGCTGGCAGGGATTGTGTATATCAGTTGCAGTCATTGGGTCACGCTTTAGCAGCAAGCTGTGTGAAGCTGCCAACCCTGATATTTGGTGCTTTTCTCTGTGCCTTAATTCAAATGGCAGTGAGACTACATTGAAATACCTCTTGATTAGAAAAATTCTGCTTAAGTTTCTGTCTAGTAGGTCTCCATTTGTCAAGGGCAAAGATTTTCAAAGAAACGTTTTATGGTCTGAATTCCACTTCAGCTCAATAGAACTTGAGCACATAATTACTCATTATTCTTTTAAGCACTTTTCCCAGGTATTGCTACAACTTCTGCTCTGCATGTGGCTTCTTGTGAAACCTGCCTGCCTGCCCACATGGTGAAAAACGCAAAGTGATGTGTGTTAGCAGAAATATTTGGAATGTGGGAAGGCACATATTCCTCATGTGTTCTTGCTGCACGAAATTGATAAGCATAAAGTACTTGTTACTTGTTATAGTGGCTGAAAAAGTATTAAATGAAGAGGATGTAAAAAGCCACAAACCTAGTATTTTTAGAATGGCCAACTATTACACAAGATAAAAGTCCAACATATTGTGTTTCTTGATTATAGGAGTAATAAAAGCAAAAGCTAATAAAAGGCTTGATAGAGAGGGATTATAAAACCTAGATATGATCAGAGATTAAGCATTGGGAGAAAGCAGAAAGATCCGTGCCTTGAGCCAGTTAATTTCTTGGAGACAAGTTTACCAATTAATGTGATAAAAGTGATATAAAAAGTGATAAACTTTGGGAAGAGGAGCAGATAGAGGAAGGAGAAACACAGGTGATATTTAAGATGCATGACGCTAGGAATTTCAGGAGTGTCAGGAAGAACAGAATTAGTGATTGTGGGAGAAAAAAAATCTAATCAAAATCCCAGAGAAATCAATGACAGTCTTTCCATAAACTGTGAAAACATCAAGGAGAAGCATAGGTAATATTGAGAAGAGATCTACTAAATACTGATTGTGTTTTAAAGGGGATTGACTGAAGATTGTAATGAAAGAGATTAGCTGATGCCTATTTTTGGCAGATCATGATTGGTGTTTCTTAAAAATTTTGTGTTGCTCAGAAGAAATGCAGGGAGGCATGAGAAGGTGAAAGCTTGTAGCAGGAACTGTTGTTCTTGATGATGAAGAAAAGCTAGACAAAGGAGTTAGGCTTTCCATGCCTGTCCAACCACTTCTGCTGTGGTCATTTGCAGTTGTCATTGGGAGTTGGGGAGAAAATTACATAGAATTAACAGCAAATTAGAATTTAAAGCAATTAAAAAAAAAAATCAACAGAAAATACTTGTAGGTAGATGGTTGTTCTTGGTGGCTGGTTCATCAGTCTCCTCCCATTGGTGGTTTTAAAGATTTTATTCCTGTTGCAAAGCAGGTAGTCATGAAATGCATGCCCCTCACACTCCACTGTTTTAAGCTTGCTTCCCTGAAGCCATTTTAAAATGCATTTCTCATTGTTTCTTTTACATTATCATTAATGTTTTGATTCTGAAATTGCTCTTGTTGACCACTGCATGGTACTCTGCTTTGGAGGTCAATTCAGGGAAGGCCTATAGGCATATAGTTACTGAGGCATTTAACCTCTAGGTGGGGAGGATGCAAAATGCTGGTAGAGTTGGAGAGAGCTGGGAGGCAACAGTCTAAGAAGAAGTCAGAAGCACTGAAAGGATGTCTGGTATTTGGTTCTTGCAATATTCTTATGAAATAGCTGGTATTCTGGTGTCATATCTTGAAAAATAAATGGAGGGAACTTCTGTGATTCGTTCAGTAATGTTCAACAAGTTCAGTGATAGAGATGGAACTAGAACTCTTTTTTTCTCAGTTCTTAGTATGGTACTCCAACAGCAACTCACTGTTAAGAGATATCTGCGGATAGACTTCTAGTGTCCTTTACAGGCATATATGATGAAGCTCTGCACATATCCTTAGCCAACTGGAAGTTGCAAAAATCTGTTTAATGTTGCATTTAACTAGAACAAATAATCCCTGCTAAGAAGTGGCATGTAATACCTTTGGTACTGAACAAGGAAACTATATAGATATTTGCTAGGTTCAATTTAAGGATGGAAAGGGGCATCTGCCTGTGGAAGAACATACTGGGTGTATCCTGAAATGCCTGCATTACTGTGGTGAGCTTGAGCCAGAACTTAGAGGGGGATGGCCTTTGGAAAAAAAAAATAAAAATATTGACATAAATTTTCTGGTAAAAATTCAGCAGTGTATGGAAGGCTTACAGAAAATTTAGGTGGTCTGAAATTATTGGGAATGGAGAAGAAAAAAAAATCCTGAGAAATAAAAGACCTGAGACCCATTAAAATTATCACCTTTAAGGAAATAAAAGCTTAGAGAAAAGAATGCCAAACTTACAGCAGCAGGAGATTGTTGCACGGTAACCTTACAAATTTGAAAAGGAAACAGCAGTACTATGAACAAAATAACTTTGTGCTGAGTGAGTTCACAGCAACAAAGAGTTTCTGCCAGCCAGTAATGAACTACTTGATTAAAGACATTGAACAGTATCATAAAACACTCCTGGAGACTTTGGAGAACACTCAGAGCTGAACTCGGGTGCTTCCTTCCTGCAAATTTTCCAGTTCAGATGATCAACACCAGCTGTCAATAAGTGTAAGAACCATACTTAGCAGAGGTTAAAGCAGTATATTCGATTCCTTGTGGTTAGATTACTGAAAATAACTGTAAAAATGTACAGGGAAAGTGATGTGCAATATTTGCACTAGAAATGTTATTTTAAATAACATTTTGCTTTTTTCTAAGCAGTTAGCAGGAAACCTCCTCTGAAAGAAGAAAATGGAGGAAATGCCTAACTATGATGAGGTATCTGTAAATGATCTTGAAGGAGCCAGCATGGTTGCCCCATTGAAGCTGTCTGGTTTAGTAGTGCTTCTTGCAGATGTGATCTTGAATGACACAATCACTTACGTTGAAGGCATGACCTTGTGTATATTGTTCTCGTGAACCAGTTACATGAATGTACATCAGGTTCAAATCCTTTGTGAATCCAGGGACAGGAGAAGACCTTTTAGAAACCTGGTGAATTACACTGAAGGCGCACCTTGTAACGACCCATTTCTGTGCGAAAGCCAGAAGAGTGGTTTTCACAGTGGTATAAAACATATAATAATGTCTACATTAAAATTTTGTTTTATTTCTCTTGGGATTTGTTCTTATTAAGATACTGCTCTCACCTTACGGTCAGTCATGAATTTTTTAAAAATGAGCAGTGATACTATATATCTGGAATCAACTGAATTTCATGGAGTATAAGCATCTAATTCTTGTAATCAGCTTTTTAAGTCTTGCCACGTGCTATTTGCTTGATTTAAAAGCATTTTGACACTTGAGTACTGTAGAAGTATTTCTGGAAATAATCATCTAGATTGTTTAATGCATATGCCTCATTCCCATCTGTTACAAAAGTCCTCTGGAGAATTAGAGCTCATGTAGTCTTGAACAGCTCTTTAAGGGGATGCAAGGAGCTTTCTGGCCTATGTTGGTTAATGACAGTTCTCTTCCATGCAGATGTTTGATACCAAAGAGTAGCCTGATTTCCTGGAGTTAAGGATCATCTCATCTGTAATGATGGAACTGCTTGAAATTTAGTATTTACGTCAGTATGAAGTGCATTAAAATTAAATACATATAATTCCAAAAATCTAAATTATTGTCAATCAAAGTAGGAATAAAAAACACCATATAATTACAACTGAGTTAGTTCTGAGAGATATTTACTGGGTATTATTCAGCTGTCATGTTATTTGACTAAACACATAGCTAAGAATTTGGTTTTATATAAATTGTATAGCCTTAAGTTTGCTTATGCAGAAGTGATCATTCATTTGGATGTACGTGTCTCTTCATACCCAAAGGCGTTCCATGGCAAGTCCCATCTTAACATCCCAACTGACTGCTGACTTGCTGCTAGTGCTTAACCACACTATTAACAAGTCATTAATCTGTAGTAAGATAAAAAGCTCTTTTCTGCCTGGCGGAGCAGTATTCAAGTTCTACTTTCCTTTCCCTAAATCTTGCATTTTGTATAAACATGTAACATGAAAGTTTTATGTTCAACATTCATATCAATGGAATTGATGGATGTAGATTTTTACCAGCTTTTATCTGAGACCAGCTCTGGCTGTGATTAACCATTTATGGTTAATTACTGTGATTAGGAATTTAGGAATGACTGTGATTTGGGGCTGCTGCCTTCTGACCAATGCCTCTCTCATTGAGACAGATCACAACACCATTCTTTTTTTTTCCCGTTTACAATCAAGATACACTTGTTTGGCCTAGTCTTATTTCCATGTGTTTGTGAAAAACGTGTCAGATATTTGTGGTCCTAGAAACCATGTTAAGCTAGTACATAGGTGAGTGTTCTCAGGAGATTTTGCATGCATGTTGGCTCAAAACAGATGAAGTTCTGCATGATTCTTGTGTTTCTTTTGAATTGCACAGGCATATGCTAACGTATGGCGTACAGCCAGTAATGTATCCAAATGTAGAGCGTGAGGATAGCAGGTTAAATGAAAGCCAAGAAATAGTAACCTGCTTTTCAGAGCAAGAGGCCTAAAGAGTATAGTAAAAAAATTATTATTTGTTATTCCCTTTGCATTTATGGCTACCATCTTTATTTAGGGAAAATAATTTAAAAAGCAATAGATTTCGGAAAAGTACATTTTATTATTTGTTGTTTTCTTCTTTATCTTTAACAAAAACTATGATGCACCATTGGTATTAATTCTAAATACATGCTTAAAAGTGCATGGTTGATAAAGCAAGGGTCCTTGGTCTCTGCAGGAGCGTTAAGCCTGCTCCTCTGTGATGTTAAGTGCTATAAAGACCAACACAAGCGTACGCAAGCACTTGGGAACACATTAACACGCACAACCCACTGCTTTTCTTCACTCCTTCAAACGAAGCTGAATCTTTCTTAGCGTGTAGATAATCAACTCGGTTCTAAAAGGCTAGTTCATGAAGCATCTATTTTTATTTAGTAAGAATTAGCTTATTAGTTCTACTATTGATTTGAGTTTAGCTTTTCTCAAAGGGCTATTTATCTGCATGATATAACAATTGTTTTCTCAAAACCAGCTGCTTTGCTTTGTTTGTTATACTGAGTCTGAATTTTTTCAGCACCTTTTAGTTCCTAGAAAATTGGTTGCTGTGAACTCTATAGCCAAGTGTAATTTTATTAACATAATCATGAAAAGCAAAACCCAGAGTCATAACCTGTGTAAAAAATATGTTCAGAATGATGCTCATTTTCACCCTGAAATTGCAAATGCTAAAGAGTGTAACCTAAGTCATCATGTCTGTGTCCTGTTTGACTTTCACTTGACGCTGTGTGAAGAGGAGGGTGGGTCTGATGAGCTACAGAATAGAAGTCCTATCAAAGCCATAATCATAAACCTGCCAAGACAGCCCAGTCGTAATTTCCCAGAGACACTGAGCACTCTCTATCTTACTTGGAATATGATTCTGGTGTCAGCGCTTCACCACTATTGCATTTGAAAGATGAAGGACGTAAATATGGTAAGAGTCCAGGATTTTGCTTGGAACACAATACTGAGCAAGACAATCAATGGTTGGGATAATATTTATGGAAATGATGATACTCAAGATGAAAGATGGTGTGTTTAGTGTTTCAACAAGGGTTGTGTACACTTTATTAATTGTTTCTACTTCTTTCTTTTGTGTTCTATTCCCTGTACCTATTGTAAGCGTCCCTAGATTATGTAAGTCATCTACTGAAATTGTTATTTTCTATTACAAAATCAATTTAAACTACAAAAAAGAAATTAGATGTGCAGGGGTTTTTTTATGAACCTGACTTTTTGTTTGTGGTTTATTAAATATGATGGATTTTGTAACTGTGGTGCTTTAGAATTTTGGCACTTCTGTTTGTTGTGGTTAATTTTTGGTCTTATAAATTAACAAGGCATCAAACAATGAAGTTAGAGTGTTGCTGGGTTGGGGTCCAGTCCCTGGTAAAAAATGCAGCCCTAGCATATTGGCAGCTAGACTGCTTGTTATTCATTGTAAGGCGTCTAGCTATGGGAGTGTTAGATGTTTGACAGCATTGAATAGATTCCAGTCAGCCATACAAACTACCTCCAGTGAAGTGGAAAGGACCATAAAATTGTTTTAGCAACAGCTAATTCTCTTGAGTCTTTCAAGGCTTTTTTTTTTTCTTTCTTTTTTTTTCTTTAACTGTTTGGTTGCCAATAGAGGATTTGCCAATTTAAACAGTAAATGTTCCCAGTTTTATTTCATTTTTTAAGATTAGTTATAAAAGCTTTTCACTGATTTTGCATTTAGCATAGTTTAGATTTTGAAAAAAACCCCAACAGCCGAAGTGTGTATTTAACAATTCAATTTTTCTTTGAATGTAAAAACTGAACTATAAAGAAACTTACAGCACTGTTTTTTTTACAAGTGATTTTTCAGTAAATAGCTTCCAGTCTTATTTTTATCAGCAAGGCATTTGGGTACTATGTCACAGGGTACAAGTCTGTTAACTTGTAGGTATTTCACTTCATGTCCCTGCTCATCTTTTACCTGTTGAAATGTCACACAGGCTTAGTGCTGCAGGGTTCTTTTACAAGCAGCTTTGGGACTAACTTGTCTTTTCAATCTCTAGCTAAAGATGTCTGTTAATTCTTCCATCTTTCCTTACTTTGAGTAAATTTTTTTTCTCCCGAATAGCTTAGACTGTGGATTCAGTGTGTGAAAGAACATAAAAACGTGTCCTCACCTGTCAAATGCCTCATAATATAAGAGCTTATAATGTGCCATAGTTCAGTCTTTTAAAAAAATCCATGAATACAAAGTGTTTAAACAGACTGGGAGACACAGTGACAGTAGCTTTGAAGGAAACCTGAAAAATTGTGGCTTTTGGGTGTACAGGGGAAGATGGAGAATGAGAAGATTCTCAGCTGTAACAGCTTCATTGAAGGGACTTAAAGAACCAGGAACCTGGGTAAAAGAGGTTCAGTTCTGCAATTTGTCTGGGTGCAAGGATTCATACTGCTGACAGTAGATGGGCAAACTGAGTGAAAAGCAAGCTGGTTCTCTTGTCACCTTTGGCCACAAAAGAGGCTGCTTCTTACGAAGAACTGTCTTGTACACTGGGGAAAATGACATATTTCATCCACCTTTTCCTTTACTTTCCTGTTTGTATCTTTTTCCCAAGAATTGTTTAGTGTTAGGTTAACATTAATTGAAATAATTGAGATAATATTGTCATTACTAGTATTTGGTCTTGCAGTAAAAATGCCAGCTGTGCTAGAAAGGCCTCAGAGAGCCAGCAGCATCAGCACATGGGGCTGGACTGGATCAGGGCTAAAATAGCTAGCTCTTGTGAAGAAACCTAGAGCACAGCTTGGAAATGGGATCCCCATGACTCATGGTTTTGTTCCCTTCTTCCATAGTAGATGAGGTGAAAACTTACTGTGGTTCTTAGACTTTTGTTAATTGTAATGAAACTTTACTTACTTTCTATTCTTCTAGTCCATCTACACAAAATCTGTACTTCACAGACTTTTTCTCTAGTTTTCCTAGGTGTATGTATGAACCAGAGAAGCGAACACAGTCTCTGTAAAGAGAAATGGAATGACAAATCCTAGTTATTGAAGTTAGGTGACAAGTATTGAGGTGACAAGACCTGCCTTTTCATTTAGATACTTCAGTCCTAGGGAGAAAGATGTGGGTTTTCCAAAGGCTGCACCCCTCATATGCAGCAGCCAAGTGCTTTCTGCAGCCACAGGACCAAGCAAAGCAAGTAAGCATCTTCCCCTGAGTAATCTCTTTCCTCTTAAGGAGACTCTGTGCATCTTTCTCTTTAAATGCCGTTTGGCTCTGAGCAAATTTTGTTGTCTGTGATTTCAAACAATGGCTTGTTTACCTCAGGTGTTGGCTTATGTATATCACTAACTGGAGATATCATAAAATACATTATTTTTCAAGTTGCGATGAGGCCTGAGCATTTTGACAGTTGTCATTCATCTCAGCTACTAGCAGTCACTGGGACAACTTCCAAAGCCTATTTTTTACAGTGGTAAGAGCCTGTTCCCCTTACCTGAAGCATACATTGGTGGCTCCAATTTCTGTTTCTTTGCAAACCTGCTGTTTTCTACACCATCCCCTGTAGTCATTTTCTGGGAGACCCAAATAGTTTTAATAATCTCTAATCGGATTTTGTGTTGCTCTTATTGCAGATTTATGGCTCATGTGCTTGTAAACCATGACAACACGTGAATCCTCATTTTCCCAGAGGTGGGCCTAGTTGCTGATGAGTTCCCTAGAGGGCAGTTACTACTGGAATTATTAATAAGGAGTGTAGGATAGGGGAAAGAGAAGAAAATATAATAATTTTTAAAATGTATTTATCAATTATTCAAGTCTCTGCTTTGTTCTGTATAGTCATAGTGGAGTTAAGGCTGCAATTTGAAAGATGAGCACAGGGTCCTTGTGTCTTGGACAGGCAGGAGACAGTAGGAAAATAGGAAGATGGATTTCTGTCTGTCGTTGTACCCTTACTGAAAGGTGCTTGTTTGCTCATGGGGTGCCACAGTCGAAGTATTCAAAGATGTACACATACAAGTTTTGGAAGGTCCATTGGTTCTTTTTAGGGAGACGCCTGTGCTTTCTGTCTTTGGCTTTCTTTCTGATTAAGTCAATACTTTTTGTTAAAAACTTTGATTAAGATGGCTTGTTTTGAATCACTGCTGTTACTTCAGTATATGGAGTTTAGTTGTGGTTCTCATTTTATTCCAAATATACTTGCTATAGCTCTATAATTACTTTTTTTTTTTTTTTTCCTAATAATCAAATGTGATACTGCTGCCTTCTGTGGAGGCAAAAGGTAATAATATCTTTGTACTTCTGTATGAACCCTTGCTGTCACACTTTTATATGACACTAGACCAGGAACTTGAAGAGCTTGATAGATTTTTACCTTTCGATTTTTCTGTACCCAAAGTTGGAACTCATCTGCTAACAACAGCATCAAGAACAAACATTTCCAAGCAAGTAACAGCAAATCAAAACAGAAGGATGTTTATGGTCTATTGACCTTGGCTGCCTGCCCACCAAGGTGTTCTCCATCCCCCTCCTTAACAAGACAGGGAGGAAATAAGGTGGAAAAGCTCATGAGATAAAGACAGGGAGATCCTGTATCCATTACTGTCACAGGCAAAATGGATTTGACTAAGTTATTGCCAATCAAAATAGAGTTGGATAGTGACAAAACAGACAAAAACTAAAAGGCTTCCTCCCTGGGCCAACTTCACTCCATCTTTGACTCCCCTACCGCTGGCTGGCTTCCCTGAGGGGCTCAGCTCCCTCGGCTGCCCCAGGGCCACTGGAACTGCCTGTGTCCAGCATGGGGTAGCCCCGGCCTCACCTCACAGAGACCCACAGCCCCACTGCCAGCACCTGGGCACCAGCATCTGAAATGGGCATGAAGAGAGGAGGATAAATAGCTTAGACTTAAGGACCAACCTTTTTTTTTTTTTTTTTTTGAATGGCAGATCCAAGTAAGCAGTTAAAAAGGTAAACTTTCAAAAATACTGTGTCTGAGCGAAGCCCTGATTTGTGACAGGAATTCATCATTTATATTTCTGAATTGATGGGCATTGACAGAAGGGTAAAGGGGTACAAAGAACTGAAATTTAAGATAATGGAGAAAAATACTATACTATTCCCAATTTAAAGTCATGACTGTAAAGAAATCTTTAAAGGAAAATAAAATAAAAGACCTGCTGGTAAGGGGAAAACATCTTCTGGATCTAATTACATTTTTTAATAAAATAAACTTATCACAATTAGAATGGGATGAGTGGTGGTTCAAAGAGTTTAATTTGTGCAGAAAGGAGAAAAAAGGAAGAGAAACGAGCTAACAAAATAGGAAGAGATATAGAAGAATATGAATTGGAAGGGAGGCAAAGCAATGAGAAAGTTATGTAAGAAATTGAGACAAAGTATACAGAAAAGAACTAAAGAAACAATTATAGGGGGGAAAAAAAGCCATTTGAAGAACCAAAGAACTAGAATATGTTTTAAGACAGAGTAAATGTTGGCAGTTTCTTACTGACTGTAGGCTGGTCTCAGCAGATGGCATGGGCTGGCTGGTCTTACAGGCCACTAGGCAATACAAGCTGGTTTCCCATTAGCTATTTTAAGAAAAATAGATTTGATACAATGGGGGTGTCATGAGTCAGGTCCAGAAGTAGCATCACCATGTTTACAGGTCTTCTCAACCAGGTTTAGCGACTTGAATAGTTCATAAACACAGCTGTGCTGCATCTGGATGAAAGCATTTAAGTCTGTATGGTGCTGAACATGGCCATGTGAATTTACCAAAGCAGAGAAAGTCCTTTGCTGTGGTTGCGCTTGAGTCAGTGGTTTTCCTTAGTGCTGCGTGGCTGCAATGCTATGGTTTTTCCAGAAAGGCTGAAGACATTCCACATGATGGGTTTCCCATGGTTGCCCTGTGAGGAAGGGTGTTACATCAGCTAACTGTCAGGGTGGACAGAATCCTCTGGACAAATCTATTCAGTGATTATATTCCTGGGTTTTGTCTCCTGTTTTTGTTAATTTGGGGTGGTGGTGTTGATTTATCAACATTGGTATTGTCTTCCTTCCCCCCAGACTGCCCTGTTTGGATAATTCTACCATTTCAAGCTGGTTTTAATATTTCACCTATGCTAGAGGAGACTCGGATGGACTAATCTGGCTGTGAGTTCTCCTGAGCAGTTAGCCTAACCTTCTTAGGTGTGCAGTTACCTGCTGCTGACAGCTAGGGAAGGACCTGAGGGTGTGAATGATGGCACATCCTTTCACACCCATGGTGGCAGCAGACCTTCAAGGCTTTTTGTTCAGTTTCTCTTGTCCTACTGGGCTGTGGCCCTGCCTCTTCTCACTTTAATCGGTTCACAGTGTTTTACAAAAAAGCACTTTGCTTTTTTTTTTTTTTTTTCAAGATATGTGATACATTACTCTATAAGCTTTAATCATTAGGTATATATAATCTATACTTCTCCTATTGTCCAGGATATACCTGCAGTTCTGAGGCTTCATCCTTGATGGAATTAAGAAGTCAGCTTTTCGCAGGATCAGGTCATGAAGCTGCTCCATTGATAGATTTCAGTATGAGCTTAATTCTTCATGATGATTATTTGAACTGACGCTTATTGTGCTCTGAAAGTAAAAAAGAATCACTTGTTCATCGTAGTTAACTATGAAAATAGATAATCAGTCCATGTCTCCATTTTGAGACTACATTTAGTGACCCAACATTTAACTCATAAGAAATGTAATACATTTTAAAAGCTTTTTCATATTCCTCCCCACTGCATATGAATCCAGGAAATTTTGTAATCACTGGTCTACAGTATAATTATGCTTTTTTTTGACATCAGACTTCAAAGAAGTTGTATTGAAAACAGAAGTCGGCAGCTAAGTTTTTCAGAGCAGGTTAAGCCTAAGTCTCTTTCTGTTCATCTTTGAAATTTTAATCTTTTAGTACAGAAATTCATGACAGCACTGTGAAGTGCTCAAAGAATGTGTACCTGCTGTGGGCCAGCTCCTAGCAAGTCTGTCTTCTGAGCTTAGGCACTGCATTGCCAATTCATGCCAGCTGAGGGCTTGGTCTGTGCAGTTCATCTTCATGTGCTTTCAGACCCCTAACCTATTATAACCAAATTGCAAGTGCTTGGATGAAGCATGAAGAAATAATATACAGTGAGGTTTGCCTGGGAAAGAATCTGCTGACTTCCCAGTCCTCCTGATCCACTGTAGAAATGAGACTTGTGCGTTACAAATCACTGTGTCAGTGCTGGCTAAACGTTTGGATGTATATGCCAAACCTAACTCACTTATGTTCAGAAATAAACATGTGTCCTGATCTGGATTTTTTCCCTTGCAGCCTTTTGCAGAAATGAAAGCAAGCTGCTTTCTGCTCAGAGTTGTCTTAGTAGGTTTGTACTGGTGAAAGGTTTCAGTGCATGGAAATTGGCAATAGACTTAGGGGAGGCTGTCACATTTGAGCTTCTAAATTAGTATTTATCTTGTATATAAAATACTCTCCAATTCAGTGTCTTCAGTGGGATCTGTGATGGACCAGCTGGACTGAGAACGGCAGACCTATTTTTTCAGTATGAAAAAAGTGATAGACATTTTTGTTTTGCTTCCTAGTTCTCGTATGCTTTGCCCTCATGCAGTTCATGATGGGTTGAAAGCTGGATGTTTTCCACAGCTAGTACAGAATATATAGACTGGAATCACATGGCACTAGAGCTGGAAGAGATCCCAAAAGGCTATCTAGTTTAGCAGGAGGATCACCTATATTCCTACTTGGTTTATGATACTTATCTAGTGGAGTAGAATAGTACTTCTGGAGAGCTGGTGCCAGATAAGTAGGAAACAGTTAATTTCTTTTGTATTCCTGTCTACTCTTGTTATATCCACCCCTTTCAGTCCATCTAACTATGCCAATCTGACTTAAAATAAAGGTAGAGCCAGTAACATCATTCTACTTTTTACATTTATATAAAGCCCTCTCACACTTCTGGTCAGGCAGTTGACTTCATCTCTAAATAATACTTCATTCTTAACTCTAGTTTATCAATTCTATGGTGCTTCTCTGAGTTTTTTTGAACTGCATGATTTATTAACTGCCTAATACTCGGGTGCAATTGCAATTGTTGGTTTAGAACAGGCTCAATACTGAAGCTGCAGAACCAAAGCAGAAGTCAGGACTAAAGGAAGGTGACTAAGTTGAGCAAGAAGAGTGAGGATCTGTTATTATTAAATTTCAGCTTCTTAAGGAAAATTGAAAAATTCAGTCTAAAAAGAAATCAGTCTTTAACTGAAAAATATGAAAGTTTTTGTTTGAAGTCTTGAGAGAATGAGACCAGTCTTTGGCATCATAGTGATATGACAGGGGAAGTCTGAGGAGGTGGTGGTGAAGGAGATGAGACTGTGTTCTGCTGTTGAAGATCTGGAAAGCTACTCTAGAAAAATATAAGGGAGGAAAGAAAGTTTGTGTCACTGGCAAGAGGGGTTAGGTATTTTTTTCTCTCGGGACTACTTCCTGCTTTCAGTCTGCTTTTCTAAATGATTATCCTAGATCTACAGTGAAGTTGGTTCCAAAAGATAATAGCATTAATCAGAAACAAGTGGTAGTTTATGCTACTGTGAAGTTGCATAGTTATGAACAATTACTAGATACTTCTTAAAAAGTCAGAAATTAAGCCATCAAATATTGGACAGGTCCCACCTTGACTTTCTGATTTTTCATGTAGTACTTTTTGAGAAAAATAATGACAGTTGATTGTTTGTTTGTTTGGTTTTTTTCCCCACAAACACCTTAAAATTGCAATCTATTCAAGTAGATTGATTGTTATTTATTCTCCTTGCTTTATCAGTAGGTTTCATTACATCCTTAGAGTTATGTGGACATATTGAAAAGTATTATATTAAAGAGCTTCTCCAGTCTTTTGAGATTATGGAAAAACAGTGTTTCTGAAGCAGGACTCTCGAATAATTTAACTTATTTTATTTGTTGCCTGTATATACTTTCCAGTAGATTCAGTTATGGATGACTTGTAAGTTACAGTCACAGGTAAAAGACAGACTTGGTAGGGGAAGTAAAAGAACATCAAATTTATTTCAAACACTCCCAACAATACTTAACAGGCAGAGTAGAGGATTATGAGAAGCATTACCACATCTTAAAAACACCTTTCTTCTTCCTGGGCTCAGTTTTGTTCCTGATTTCTCTACCTCCTCCCTCCAGCAGCACAGGGGGCAGGGAATTGGGGGGTGTGGTCAGTCCTGGCACCACTTCTTCCTTGGGAAGGGGAGGAACATCTTGCATTTTTCTCTGCTCCAGCATGGTTCCCCTCTCACAGAAGACAGTCCTCCATGAACTTTCTCCAACGTGAGTCCTTCCCACAGGATACATTCTTCCCGAGATGCTCCAGTGTGGATCCCTCTCATGTGTTGCAGTCCTTCCAGTGCCGAACTACAACAGCAGGGGCTTGTTTGCACAGAGTCCGGGCCTCCTTTGGGTGCAGCCCCCTGCTCCAGTGTGGGGTCCTTCAAGGGCTGCAGGTTGGCATCTGGCCCATGGTGGCAGGGCACAGCCTGTCCTCTCACCACGGGCTGCAGGGGGTCTCTGCTCTGGCACACCTTCCCCCTCCCTTCCTCCTCCTTTCTTCCTGTGATCTCAGTGTTTGCAGAGTGTCTCCTTCACAATTCCCTTTCTTAAGTACGATATCGCAGAGGGGCAGCCACCATCACTATTTGGCTTGGCCTTGGCCAGAGGTGGGTCTGACTTGGAGCTGGGGGAGCTTTGAGAAGCTTCTCACAGGGTCCAACACTGTAGCTCCCTCCCCTGCTACCAAAATCCCATCACTCAAACTCAGCACATTCACTATGAATGGTCAAACTTCAGCAGAGGGAATTAAGGCGAAGCAGTGTAGTAAAACAACAGTTTTACAGTGACAGTGAATGAAGAACTGTGTAGATTGTCTGTCTTGAGAGGATAAACATCTAGTGAGATGTGAGGGAATACGAGTGTGAAAATCCTTTAAGATCACAGTGACTCCTCCCATGAGATACCTGGGAGGGGATGATAAAAAATTGTGATCCAAGGAAGAAAACCAGCCAACCAGCCAAAAATTTTTATTTTGCTTCTGTGTTTTTTGTCATGGCTGGTTTACTTTGTGCACTAATGGGAGAATAAGACTATAAATATTACCTTGTCTTTGTAAGGTCTGAGTGGTTCAACTCAGAGAAGGTTTTCTCTGTGTACAGTATCTGTAAAGTGTTTCATGAAAGGTTAGAGAGAACAAGAAGATCTGTGCTTCACTGGTTTGCTGCCAAAGACTTCATGACCACTTTTGCTTCACAGCATCTGAATTTTCTTGAGTCAGGCCTTAAGACAGTAAATTATTTTCGATTATTGCTCAGTGTTTTTCATATATCTCTTAATTTCTGAGGAAAAATTCTCGGAAGAAGTGCATTTGCTTGAATAGAAAGGAAACAAAGATTTTAAAATTTGCTGAGATTTCTTAGTCTTCGAAGCTGTGCAGCCTTGCAAGGTGTGTGGGATAGTTCCTCTCTCCCACACCTGCCCTTGTGGGTTGTCTGGGTGTGGCTGCAGCAGCCAGCATATCTCCTCCTTAGCTGTGGTGTTCCACTCAACCACTGCTACCAGCTGGGAAAGGAGGGAAGGTGGTGTAAAGGCTTTCCCACAAAGTTCCTGAACTAAACAATTTCTTCCTTTGTTTTTCAAAGCTGCTAGTCTTTGGGTATAAAAGTTCAGGGTAATTTTAGGTTCATTTCTCACCAACACATTGGTAATGATTAGAAAAATAATCTCTATTTTTTGAGTCATTTGGAGAGTGTCTTTGTTTAGGCATTTTTTCAAGTACTTCCTTGTTTTCCTTTTTCTTTTTACAGAGTTTTAGATTTTTAAAAGATACAGAGAAAATTTATATGCTGAAAGGATAAACTATCCAACGCTATGTTACTTGGTTTATTTTCATTTACTTTTTCATCTACATATAATCTGTTCTTTCGCAGATCGAATGGGAGAACCTCGCTTTCACTTCTCCTGATGGTGCTTTGCTTGTCCCTTACAGAGTTGGGACCAATAAAGTGAGCATACTTTATAGATTCTTTACAGTATAAAGTGCCTTCAGCATACATGGCAATCAGTCCACTGTACTTTGGGTTGCTCCCCACCCCTCACTGAGCTGAAAAATAAACAAAACTCAGGGAAGAGAGGTTTGCATGGCAGAAAGATTGAGCTAACATTATGGATATAAAAACACAGGGCTCAATTCTGCAAGAGCCTGAGTATTCTGGCCTCAGTCCCATGAAGCACTTAAGTACAGGCTTAATTTTAAAGCAGGTAGTAGAATGACTGACACCTAGAAAGTCTGAACCATAATCCTTTGACGCTACATGTGGAGGAGGACTTGGGTTGCTTGTGCCGCGGTGCCACAGCCAGGGCTGGCTCCTCCAGCGCCCAGGTCCCCGGAGGCACCCCGGGGGTTCGGGGAGCAGCAGGCCCCTGTGGCCGCCCGGGCACAGCTTGTGCTGCCACAGCTTGCGCGGGGGCTGCAGGCCTGGAAAGCACGGCAATCTCCCCTTGCCATGGGGGGAGGAAAGAAAATGTGTGGAAGTGCTCCCTACACCAGACAAGAAGTTTCCTCCACCCAGCAAATTCCCGGCTGTCCTGTGAAGGCTTTTGTGCTCAGTCTGTCCTCTTTTTCCGGAGCTAAGCTCTTGCGTCTAACCTCTCTGCACATGAGTTGTTCTGTCCGGGAGGAACAGACATGTTGTATCAAAGGGGCTCCTCTGTGAGGGGAGAGGGAGTGAGTAGAGGGTTGATCTGTCAATCAGCTGTCAGGCATCCTGGCATTTTCATGATGAATTAGGCTCTGTAGATGCTTTGTGGCTTGGCTAACAAAGAGACTGATTTTTTTTTTCTTTACCAAATTCCCCAGTGCTGTTCCTACAGTACATGATTTTACCAAGACTTTTTTTTTTTTAATACTTTGGAAATGTATTACAGAACATTGGATAAAAAAGAGAATCCATACACAAATTTGAAGATTAATTTTATATCAAGTTCCAGGTTTTTTTTTTGTTTAAAGTTTTGATGAAGCTGCATTCTGAATACATCACCAGTGTCTGCTTAATAAGGTTTTCTGATTTTATTTGCTTACTTGCTTGTGTGCTTTTCCTTCAGAGACCAGGGGTTATTTATATTTTGCATTGCAGGGTACTTGCATGGTTTAGGTTTTTTTGGTTTTATATGCATTTATGAAGTTTAGTGAACAAATCCTATTTTTTTTTGTGTGTGGTATAAGTTACAGATACTTATTCCCCAAGAAATAGTCCTTTTCGATAAATTGAAATGAGTACTGTAGTCATCAATCTTTCTTCGATCTTCTTAGAATGTTTACATATATCACTGGTGCTGATTGTTAATATATCCTTTTTTTCTTCCTAAAACTGATTTACTCTCCAAATCATGTTATTCTGTTAGTATTTCTAAGTAATGGAAATCAATCTTCTGGTCTGTAGTTTTGGACCCTAGTATAATTTAGTGTTATAGTATCTTAGATGATGATTCTTTTATTTTTACATTGCTTTATGACTAGTATTCACACAGTAGAGGTGGTAAAGTTACGGCTATGTATTTCTGTCTTCTGCAAAAAGTCCTGAATGGCTTTCTGTAAAATGATAAAACTTTACGATTTTGAACCAGCTTAAAAATAAATTATCTAAAAGACACCAAGTCTTCAAAAGTACGCAAGTATATTTTTTGGAGGTGGCTACTGATAGCAAAAAGTTGCAAAGAAAATAACTGGAACAAAAGGTTAGTTCTGATTCGATAGACATGGCTAGCATTGCAAGCAGACTTACCTCCCACACCGCATAGCAATGAGAAGGGAGCTTGGTGAGAAAGTTCAAACTACAGAAGATTATCCTTTCACAAATAAATTCTTTTAACAGGCCCCTGTTGAAAATGGTAAGATTATACCTCTGAGGAGAACTACCTCTCTGAAGAAGTTCTTATGCCACTTACAGTTTTTGGAAACTCTTAAATCTTCTTGAGGAAAAGCAATAAACTTTTCATCCTTTTAAATAAGATACGCGTTTTCTGTCAAGAACAGGTCCATTAATTGTGAATTACTTAGGAAGCTAATATGCTTTAGAGTAAAAAAATACCAAAACTTGCAAAGCAAAATATACTTTTATTCCTTTTTATTGCCATGGTTTTTGAGTGACTGAAAGTTTCTTCATCTTCCAAGTCATATTATCTAACACATTCTCTTATATCCATCTCATTTACTTGTGAGTGTGCAGTTTGTGTTCTTCTGACATGATACATTTAGTTACAGTGCAATCCACATTCAAAATTATGGACTGGGAATATCCAAATGCAAATTGTTACATTTCTTAGTCCAGTGTAAATACAGAAAGCCTCTAAACATACTGAATATAGTTATGCGAGAGTTGAGATGTAAAAAAAATTGTTTAAATAAAATTATTTTTTTTTAATTCTGTCATTTTGATCTGTTTCAAACACATCTTCTAAAGAAAGTGGTAGGTCTTAAGTGTGGCAGTGATGATATGCTCAAAATGTACATATCATACTTAAGTAGTGAATTAGAAATTGATGTAATATTATTTACAACTATTAAACTTAAATTAGGTCCCAGTTCTGCTCCAAATAATCAATCAAGAACTAAGTCTCGTGAACTCCAACGGTAGGATCTATGTTGAACATGTTTTCTGGGATATTTTGATGATGTGACATCAAACATCCATATTTTTACATGTAACTGATTAGTGTGATGTTTATGTGACTTCTAAATTCTCTCTGGTAAAATAGATGTTACATCCATATACTTGAGAAGAGGTGATTGAACTATTCTGAATGAGAAGATATTTTAAGAGATGATAAGTCCCTCTTACATATAAAAAGCAAAATATTCATGTTAATTTTCTGCAATTTTTCATCTTTATTTTGTCAAGAACAACATGAAATATTAATATTAAATCATGTTGAAATGGCTGCTATCATGCTCTTGCACATTCCCTTACTGGAAACTGGATTGCTCATGGCTTTAATAAAATTGCAGTCTCCCAGTTCCAAGATCAGATTTCTGACAATCTTGACATTATTTAGAATTTATTTAGTAAATATATCCTGATAATGAAATGGGAGTAAAATGCTCATAATAATCTGTTGAAAAACACAACAAAGAAGGTAGGATTTGCTGTGAAACTTCAGCTGCGCTATATAATTTCCGTGTGGTTCCAAGGGGTGTTGGAGGGAAATGTGTCTACCTTAATCGGGAGTGAACTCAAATACTTGCTACATTGAGCTTGTGCTGTATATGGTAGCTTTAATATTTAGTTGGCAAATGTGGAAGGCATAGATGGCAGGGATGGAGAGAGTGTCAAATATTGTCTTAGTTGTAGTTAACCTCTCAAAATGTGGAGAGTGGATTTATCCATATTTGGAAAGTGTTTGTTTCAGCGCCCATTTTCCTGTTAATGACAAATATTTTTTGAATTCTCCATTTTGAAGCAATAATAATAAAGGGAAAAATTTAATGTTGAAGTGGAGTGCTAAGGAAGATCAGTAATAAACTCAAAGTTGATATAGCCCAAATTACATGCATGCTACTTATTGCCAGTGCATACTTCCATTTTGTGACTTTTGTTTTGAAAACTGGTTGTCTTCCTGCTGCTTCTTGCCCCTCTGCCCCCTTAATTTATCTGATCTCTATTTGAAAGGTTAATGCTGAACAATGCTTTTTTTTCTTTTGCCTTGGGTTGTTTAAAAAGTGATGTTTGGAGAATGTTTCTCAAATGATGCAAGTTTCACTTCTTTTCATACGGAATAATTAACAGTAGCAAGTTCTGAAGCCTGCTGCTCTTGTTGAAAACTTGCTTGCTGCAGGGATTGGTGCTATGGGAGTCAAGGTCTGAAGAGAACATTTTCCATTCATACAAGTCAAAATGTCAACAGCCACATGGGTGTGAATAAAAAGACTATTTGTGAAGACTGAGGATTGATTGTTATTCTAATTTTTGAGCTGTCATGTTTTCTGACAGTATTCCAGCTCTATTTCCAGGTTAAAAAATAAAAAAATAAAAAAATCCTCACAGATAGTACTGCATGTTCAGTCTGATTCTTCAAAATTACCTGTTATCCTATTTACCTTTCAAATTAATTTCAAGTAAATTTAATTTCTGGAATTACGTTCCTGTAAAGAATAACAAGTGAGTAACAGTGGAGCCCAACAAATGTCTTTGAAACCGCAAATATATATATAAAGTGCAGGGGGAAACAATGCACTATCCTATAAGAAATGCAGAAACATGTGCCTTCTGGAGGGTTGAATCCACTGGTCCTGAGTACTGGCCATCTGCCAAAAAAATCCTTTATCTCATCAGGGAGGCAGAGACCTCCTACCAGAGAAACTCAGTCTCGTTGGAATGGCATCATTTTGGGGGCTCGTGGACTGATGTGATTGTAGTATAATTTCACACAGGGTATTCAGCGTTGTCCCCTGTGCTAGTATTTAATGCAAAATGCTTCATCTCTGCAGCAAATAAATATTCTACTCATACAGGAATAGGATTGGCAGATGGCCTTCTGCATGTCATGTAACCCATCCCTTGCCTGAGGAAAGAATAATTATCTCTAAGCCATTCATAACAGATGTTCTTTAAACATTTCTTAAAGATCTCTAATGATGGACATTCTGTAATGTCCCCAGACAGTCTTTTCAAGTTTTTCTGTTATTACTGTAAGAAAATTTATCTAGTTTTCTAATTTAAATCTCCCTTGTAACTTGTTATTACTTGTAAGGATCTCTCCCGTAAGGATATAGAGACTAGATTATTCTTATATGCAGCACATTTTTACATGTTATTACGATTATATCATCTTTGTTTCTTGCTGACTGGTGCCAGTTTCTCAGTATTTATTTGTTAAATTCTTTAGATTTCTGATCTTTTTCATTGCTTTCCTTTAGACTCTCTTCAGCTATATGTTTGTTTCGTCAAATAGCCTGGTACTTTCAGATCTGGGCCTTGTGGCAGGCAGTTTGAGGTCAGTGGGTCCCTTCAACTAGTCAGGGTGTCTAGAGGATAGAAGGGGGAGTGAAATGAATACTTAACGGATCAGGAAGGAGAAAATCTGAAACTCTGGAGTTGTATCAATCCCAACTCATCCTCTTGTGGCCAAGCTAGGTGAAGACACTGGGATTTTGAGGAGGCAGACAGCTGTTGGAGCTGGAGTATTCACTCTTGAGGATTATGAGCAAATAAAGCTCCATGTCCTGTATTATGTGCTATACCTGTCATGGACAGCTTTATGCATAACTTGGTTATATGAAACTCTTGGGAATTATGCCTTGCAGAAAACAATGAAACTTTATCTTTGTACTGGGAGGCATTATCAATAGTGTAGCATGTGGACTGGGTTGATTTTTTGTGTTTTGTTTGTTTGTTTTTTTCCAGAATGCATAAAACTATTCCATGGAAACCTTTTTTTTCTCTCTACATTTCATTACATTTCAGATTTATGGGTAGCTTTTTAAAAACAGTTATCTTCTGTTGTTTAGGTAGAGTTAATATTGCCTTATTTTGATAATGGTTATGGGCCTTTAGTTTTTAGGTTAATGAAAGCATCTGTCTTTTTGCTGCAAAGAGGTTTCTGAGACATGCAGATGCTACAAGGAGATTAAAGCAAGAAACAGTTTCACAGGAATTACTTTTTTAGGACTGTTTTTTAGGACCTAGGATATTTCTTTTAAGACCTCCAGGTTTTAGAGCTAAGTGAATGTGGGACAGACAACTACTTTTAGACATGCACTGTGAAATTAATTACTTAGCTTTTTGCTGTCATCTTACTAAGTACAAAGGGAACTATACATATACGTGGTTTATAGTCTTTTGAGATCAACAAAATCATCGCAAGTATGAAAGCTTTTTAAATTCAAAGTGCTGCAGAATGTTCTATGTTTTGTATCCCTCTTGAATTTCCAAAGAATCTTGTAGAATTGAGAGCAGGAGATCAGATTCCCAAATAAATGGTATTTCAAAGTTCATTTGATTAGGGCATTTCCACTGTGACATGGATATCTTTTATTTGGTAATTCAATCACAAGTGGAAGCATATTCTATACATCTTGTTAAGTTTGCCCTCTGGCTTGCCATGATGGCATAGTCTTTTTCATATGTATCAGCAAACCAAGTAATTTCTTCTCCTGTATTGTTCCCCTGTTTCTTAAGTAGTCTAAGTCTTTTTTTAAAACGAAATAAGTAGTTTCATGTAGGAAAATTCCAGTTAGGAATCCATCTTGTTTTTAAAATTAACTCTTTGGAAAATTAATTAGCAGTCTTTCTTTTTTCCATGTGATTGGGCTTCAAATGTTGTCAGCAGAGCAGTGGGATGAACTTCATGAACCTAAATGATGACTGCATGTCTCTTAGGCCCCATTGCCCATAGAATTGCAGCTACCATAGTGAATAAATTTATTTGGTGGTGTAATCCTTCACTGATGAAAACAGCAGTGGTTCTCAGTTGTTAGACAAACTTCTATAAAATTAGATTGGCTTAACAGAATGCCGACAGTAGCTACTCTACTTTATACTCGAGTTGAATATACAGAACGCCAGTGAAGTTTTAAAATCTAAAAGAAAATAGCGCAAACCAGCACATGTTCAGATGAAGAATTTGGTCATGCATGTTTTCTAGCAGCTGTTTTTATTTTAGGTTTAATTTAAAATACATTCAGCTTAATTCCATGTTCAGAATCATCAAAGCCTACCCAAATTCCTCAGATTTTGTTTCACAGAGATCATTATCAAGTTCTGAGCAATTGTATGTTTATTACTTTCATATTTTGCATTTCTGGGGTTTCGTATACTACCCAAGGGCATGGTCTAACTCAAAGAATAACAGGAATTGGAATGTTTTTCATTTACCTTTTTTTCATTATTACAGGCATACTTCTATTAAGACCTGTTTTAGAAACTAGTCAGTTTTACTTTTTAACCTCCCATGTGTTTTATTAGGTTGCTGAGGTTTAAATTTTATTTTTTTTTTTTAAATGGATATGAAAAGAAGGGATTTTGGTCCTGATTCCCATTCATTCTGTGGCCTTTCTAGAAAGTTTTGTCATACTAAGTTGTATACGTAGGTCTTTTCAGTGGCTGATCAAAGCAGCAGAAAGGCCACAGCATAAATGAGAGGAGCCCTTTGTGTCTGTTTTTTCCTGGGAGATTGTTATACCCTGCAAACTGCTGTCCTCTCCTCGTGCTTTACCCACTTCAGCAAGCACTTAAGCCACACTGTGTTTCTCAAGTATCCTACCCCATAGTGTATTCAGAGTAGCAATGCCCATATACACAACTTTAGGTAAAGGCAGTAAAAAATTTATGCTACTTAGCGCTGCCCTCCCATCCCAAATTGTATTTCTTACATTAAGGAATCTCAACCCAAGATTTCTAGGATTTAGGCTTCAGGATTCACTTAAACATCTATAATTCAGGAAAAAGATTTCTCTCCATGATTGTTCAGTCCTCTTTGTCTGATTATGGCAACAAGTTTTGTCATGTCAGTTCTTACCTATGAGAAAAAAATTGGATGTAAGTCTTTTTGCTTAGGTAAACAAATAGCAGGCTTCTATTACCACATTTTTTTTGCTAACGCTGTTTTGATAAACTATGGCTGAAGAACTTTGAGCTGGTCACTATACTTTTTATTATCTTTATCCTGTATGGATATTGAATAATAAATATTATAATGTTTATGGGACACTCAGGATGCTTTCAGTGTATTTTAATATTCAGTTCCAATTAGCTCAAAACCAGGCCAAACTGGGCTCCAATATACTGATGAGCTGACATCAGTGAAACTATTGGTGTTGAGTGTGAAATTCTGCACACATTTTGGAGTAGAAAGAAACTGTGCACAAGGCAATAAGGAAATAAATGTTGCAGTTTAAGAAATGAGAAAGAAATGTTTTGTAATTAATATTTTACTCACTATTATTTGTTGCTGAGAGGTTACAAGGTTTTACATGTAAGCTACTTGCCTATATCTAGTTATGTTGCCTTGAGAGAGTCTGAAATTGAACAGGAAATTGTAACTATGGTAGATTCTTTGTGTGATAATGAAATGATCTCAAGTACCTATATATTCCCCAGGTTGTTTTCTGCAACAAGATGATGACTCTTAGCCTCACTGGTCTGCCAGGTTCTTCCTTCAAGAACTTGCTCTTAAACAAGACTTCAGGTTCTATCCCAGTAGGGGCTGAAAATTGAGCTTTTGGCTGATTTGTTAGCTAAATTTGGGAGAACATACCCCAGAATTTGCAAGATCAAAACTATGCTGGATGCCTTTTAGGTCAGTATTATAGTGATCTTACTTAAATAAGGAGGTCAAAGGAAAAAAACTGAGCCATGGGCATCAAGATATGAGAATGAAATAGCTGTGCTCTCTCCTGTTTTGCATTAAGCCTCTGCAAATGACCATTTAGTTGGATATGCCACTGAAGATGCTGTGAAGAAAAAGAAGGCAAGTTAGGTCTTCCTAAAGCTGCCAGTTAGCAGGCAAGTTACTTAGGAAGTTGGAACTGCTGTTAGAGTTGTGCGAGCTGAGTGCTGCTTTGAAGGTTGTGAGGGACATGATCTGTTGGGGCAGGAACACAGACAGAACCACCTGGCAAGGGGAGGGGCGCTGGAACGGGGCTGCTGCTCAGAGGGTGTCCCAGCACAGCATTCTGCTGGGAAGGGAAGGTGGTTTTGCAGCACAATACCTGTGGTACCTGTTTTGTAGCAGGGTCCAATGCTGCAGGCATAGGTGGGTGCAGGCAGTGGCAGCAGTGTGCTGTATGTGTGAGTTGCAGGTGCTGTGCTGTGGGAGGGTGAGGACAGGGTAACCCAGCAGGTCCCGTGCTCAGAACATGCAACCTGATCAGGTCTGCCCTTAGCGCAGATGTGAGCCTGGTGACATCTGATAGAAAGTGCCAGTTCACCAGCCCAGGCTGCAGAGCAGGAAACAAAGATTGGGATTCAAGCTAAGCAACCTAAACAGTAACTCACTTTTTCCTTTTTCTTTGTTTTACAGTGTTGTGGGCCTTCTTTTTGAGGGCAGTGTCTCTTGGCACATTCATTGAAAGGACCAGTGGCTTAATTTAGCTTTGATTTGAGCCAGTAGTGCTTTCTTGTGGATGAAGAAAAAGGGAAATTATACTCTTCTCCAGTGCACTGAAGAAATGCATGTTATTAATTAAAAACTCGGGTATATGTTTTGAAAAGTGGATGAGCACAGACCATATAGCTCAAATCAACTGCTTCCAGTTCCTATTTTAGGCAAGTAAAACAATTATTGAACAAAACAAGTTTGTGTATTCAGGGCAGTTTAATTACAGCCTCTAAACAATAAGTTGGGTTGCATTGAGGATTGCCAACTCCTGTTGCTATGCTGGGCTGCTGGGTGGTCTTGGACATTATCTGGGTGCATCATGCCTGGATTGTCTGCACATTTGGGTCTGCAGAGGCAGCTTGGGATCCACTAGGGTGTTTGTTAGACCACACTCTTGTGAGATTTGTAGCCCAATTCTGCAAATCTGCAAGTTTTAAGTAAGCAAGTATCTAATCATGCAGGCACTTTGCCAGAGCTTTTGAACTCAGAATGTGATTTAATTGTCAGAGAACTAAATTGGTTGTCAGGAGTTGGTCAGTTCCAAGCCTATCCTACACGTTTTTCTCAGATTTGTTAATCTCTCTGCTTTAGCTTCATTGTCTGAAAAATGGGGATAAAAATAAAGAGTTACCGCCTACTTTGAGGTGAGGGCTGTAAGATGGGAAAGTTGTAGTGCTGACAAATGCCAGTCAAGACTGTAGCTAGAAGTGAGCAGAGTAGTCTCACCGAGCACATAATTGTTCTATGAATGCTATGCTATACTATCGGTATGCAAGCAGGTAGGCAAGTTTTGATGGGGAGGTTTTACTGTACTTTTTAATGGTGTGTTTTGTTTCATTTTGTTTTTTTAAATTGTTGTTCATGAGCTATCCGAAATTAGCTGAGTTATTTTGCCTCCTAAAATTCAAATTTCTTTTTTCTTTTCTTTTGAAGTGCTTAGAATGTGTGTTGAGTGATAGCAATTTGACTATACCTAATTTCTCTCAGTCTTGGTACTTCTCTTGCCTCTGCTTCTTGTCTGGTGTTCTGGCATTATATAGAAGCTTAAACACTTGGTCTCCCTGTGTGCCTTTTAGAGGTAGCAAACAAAAGTGCTGAATCTTAATCTTGTATTGGTCATTTCAACAGGTGTAAGATGAGTCTTTAGTAAAGTACTGGAACACTGGAGGAAATGTAGAGGCTAGTATTCACTTAGATACCTGTTGTTTTCTCCTGCTTTGGGTGCTTGCTTGGGTTGGGTCCTTTTCTGAGATTTCTTGTGCTGCCATTAAAGAACTGTATTGTCCAGCAGGGGCATCCAGACTTTAAATTTCCTACTCTTAAGTGTGTTCTGGGTAGGAGGAGGGTGCTTTTTACCCTTAGGTGGTTTACCAGAAGTCACAAATGAAATAGAAAAGTGAATTCTCAGAATCACAGATTGGTTGGAGTTGGGAGAGATCTTGAGACGTCATCTAGTCCAACCGCCCTGCTCAGACAGGGTCACCTAGTGTCCAGAAATGGGTCCAGTATTCTACGTGTGGTCTTGCCAGTGATGAAGAGAAGGAAGATCACCACTTGTCCTAATATAGTCCAGGAGGCTGTTAGCCTTCACCCCTAAGGCATGTTGCTGGCTCAATTAAAATTACCTGATACCTGATCCTGTGCCCTTCTGGGACATCTTTTCCATGCAAATTCAGGTTCTGTGCTGAGAATCCTTTTCTGTCAGCTTTCTGCATACACTTGGTGGGCTTTAAAGCTCCACCCATGTTCACTGTGCTGCTTTTTGTGGGGTATGATGAATAATGTACTGCTTTACTGCATGGTTGGTAAAGCACGACTAATTCTTGACAGCATTGCTAACAGTAATTCAGGATGTTGTCAGAGCTGGTAACTCATATCCAGTCAGTTGCCAGCAAAAGGTGATCAGTTTTTGTCAAATGGATGCAGTCACAGTTTATTGAAGTGACTGTGTAACTCCCAGTTGACTATGCCTGATGTCCCTGCCTGAGTTTGTCAATCTTGAACTGCGTAAGACTTAACATTGTAAAAGGAGATGTAGTTTGGTTTATGATGTAGTTTTGAAAGTCAAAATATTACGTTTTCACTACCCTTCAGCTCAGAAACAACCTGTCCAATTTCCTTCAAATTTTCTATGATTATTTCTCTGAGATATTATACAAAGTCTGAGAAATTTCAAACCTAAAGAAAGGCTATTATTTGTTTGACCTTGTTGCAGAACTTAATCAGAAATGGGTCAGACAAGTACATGAATGAATCTCAGAAATTTCGTGTACCATCAGTGAGGAAATAGTCTCTAGACTATGAAATAACAGCAAGACTTCTTGGCTAGATATAACAGTTGAAAGTGGATCCTTCTGGTGCTTTTGTTTTAACAAAGAATGGATCAAAAATGAAGTTTGGAATGAAAAAGGCCTGACAACTGTAAATGAAGAGTCATGGTCTTGGGTATGTTATAAGCATCTTTATTCCTTCTTTTCAGCTTTGTTTTCATAGTGTTCCTCTTCCTTAACACCTAACTGCCATAATGGCACCATTCCAGCACTCTGAGCAAAGTCAAAATTAATTCTGCAGAGAACAGGCAGTTTAAGATGGTGCTTTCATGAGACTGTTTCCTTTATTTATCAGTTGGCCGTTGACTCTTAAGCTGAAAACAGGATGCATATACTAGTAAATAAATTGTGCTTAATGTTTTGCTAGAAGGGTCTCCGTCTTGATGAAATTCAAAGGTACAATATTGAAGGTCTGGTCTGCAGTTTGGACTTTTGCAGATTTGGGATCTTCATTTAATTTCAACTGTGGAAATGCTCAACCGGTAAAATGGCATTAATGGTTTAATAGTCCTAAGTAGATCCATGCTAATCACTGTAGTAAATCCTGTCACAAAGCATACAAGGTTGGAGTCTGCCTGCCACACATTTAGAAACCAAAGGCCTGTTGATGCCAAGTGAGGCCTGTCCAATAGATGGGACAATTCAGGCCTCCAGTTAGAAACTTTGCACTCTGTGCAGGGTCCCAGTCCTCTTTGAAGGTAGTAAAACTCGTTATAATATCTGCCTGATACTTAAGGTAAAGGGAAAAAACAACTATTTTGGAGGTCTTGACATTGTTATTGACATGTTTATTTAGTGATTGCATAAACTTACGGCAATATTTCAGCTAATACAACAATGTAAAAGTATAATGTCCTTCTGACTTCCTATGTATTTTGACTAGGTCAACTTCATAATGTCTTTGGGAAGAGAAAGTTCAGGAATTTCACCTATCCAACTAAATGCTTGTAGTAATGATGAACAGGAAAAAAACCAGAATGATTTAAAAATTTGGCTGAAAATTAATGTTTTCATGTTCTTGATTACCAGTTTTGGCAAATGTTTTCAAGATAGGTATATCAGTGCTCCTAAATATATAGGATATGCATGACTCTTCTTGTATCTTGAAATCTGGATCACATTTGCAGCACTGGCAATTGCAAATTAGCATCAGGGATGCCCTCTTCCCTGTAATATGCTCAGATGTCAGTTTAAAGTATCAGAAGCAGTCTTTCGCAAAGAGATTTCCTGTAAACCCTTTCACTTAGGGAATGTTTCCTCCATTTATTTTCCTGAAACTTGGTTCTTAGGATGTATCTACATGCAGAGAAAGGGTAGATCTTGACCAGGAGCTGTCAAGCTTATGATCCTGAGGTCTCTTCTGTGTGGACATTCTGCCTGTCCCTTCATCACCCTGGGGCTTGTCCCCAGCTCATGCAACCCTGCTTTCAGGCCCCATGCAGAGGAAGAGGGACTCACACAGAATACGTGATGGTTATGAGAAGCATTTCAAATTATCTGACAGCCTGTAGCACAAACAGTTATGTATTTTCTTTGCATAATCAGAGATCTAATTAATGTAATATTTTACAGACACCGAATCATGTAATTCATGGAGAGAGCAAAAATGAGTCATGTTCTGTGTTACTGTTCATCACCTTCCTTTGGATATACTGCATAATGCCAGCCACATGAAAACTACTAAGAAACAATTCTGTTTTATAGAAAGACTGGAAACAAACCACTTCTGTTGAAAGCTGTGTTTAGAATGAATATACCAAAAGACCTGCTAGGATGAGTGGTTTGATTGTCTGGGCTCGTGTTTAAGTAACTGAGTGGTGGTGCCAATCTATGAAAGCATGTTAAACTTGAAAATGAAGCTGAATTGCATGCTCGGAGAATTATGTGACTGAGTTATCCATGGATCAGATCTGCTCAGGTCCCTAGTAGTTAATTACAAATGTTTATTTGTTCATATGTGAAGAATGAGTGTTTGCAGTCAACTTGGCCCGTTATTCAAAATCATTCCTGCTATTCTGTTGCAATTATGATTGCAATAACTGTGTATAGAGGAACATAAGATTCCAGCTCGGTTAGACTAATGGTCTGTTCCACCCAGTCATCCCTGGCAATCCTGAAAGGAGATGCCAGTTAGGGAGAAACACTCCCTCCTTCAGTGGCCTCCCCTTCATGTTGATTCATCATGTCACTGGGCCATCTTGTGAATTCAGCTGCTGGGCAACTGAAACTTGCTAAAAATAGTGGGACAGACCGTGTTGGGGTGGTGATCAACTAGCTGCATTTAGTAAAAAGGGTCCCAATCTTGTCTCAGAGAGCTCTCAGGCATCATCAAGAAGTAAGATATTTATAGTTCCTTATGTGACTGTCTTCTAATCTGATTTAAAGCAAATTGAAGATTGATGCACTCGTTTTTTGACTAGAGATATCTAGGGAATTACCTGAGTCTAAGGAAAGATGTTATTTTATAGAATTGACCTTGCCAAATGGTGACCTGCCTGAATCATGGGTACGATCCCTTCTGCTTGTCAGTCTCCTGCTGCTAGAGGTTGCCAGCCCTTATTGCATTAAGTGATGGAGCTATCTCTAACCAGGTCAGCTCAAAATGGACCTCGTTAGTGCAGCTGAACCCCGATACTGATGCTTGGTTGCTTTGACTGCAAAGGGCTAAGGAATATCATCACTGGGTCCTGCCAGCAGAGGTGGGGTGGTGCTTGCCCTTGCTGCTGGTGGGGGACTGCAGCAGGTGTGGTGGTACTGCCTTTCCACTGGGAACCAGTCTGTGCTAGGGACTTCTATCTGCAGGGATAGCTGCTGCAGTCTGGTGGTTAGTCTGTACAATGCGTGTAGTAGGGAAGCCCTAAAAGGATATGAGTGTGTTTTCCCTTTTTTAAAAATATGTATATATATAAAAATACAAGTATGTATGTTTGTAAGATGTATGATCTTTCTCTGCTACTTTTTGTACTTGGTTATTGAATCTTTGAAGAACAAACTTTGAAGGGGTTTTCTTCATACATTTTAAACTTCCAGTGATAAAAGAAATTCCAATAATATTTTGCTAATTGCTTTTGCTTAAGAATGGGAATAAATAATAAACACAGAACATGCAATACCATTCTGATACACTGTAATTAATTTGAAAAGTAGTAAAAGAGAAATTCAAGTAGAAACTTTCAATTTATTTTCTTCTTATCTTTGAAGTTACCTCATTATTCTGAGAACTTTTAAAGTGACTCACTTGGATTGATTCCCAATGGAATCTTCCTTCCATACTGGGTTATTGTAATTAATTGTAAAATTGAATTGAACCTTTTTAGGTTGTCAATATCTAAAGACAAATGTCATAACTAACACAAGCCAGGAAAGATTAGTCCTGAATCTTAGGGGTATTGTGGGGGAGGAGGGAAGCTGTTATTACCTCTCAGGTGCTGTTTGTAATTTGTTTTGGCTTCATAAATGATTACCACTTCTTTTTTCAGCAGGGTAAATATATATACAAATTGAACAAAAATACTTAAAAAACCCCTGGAAAAATAGACAAAGTTATTGACTTATGCGTACTTAAAAGATTATACATGTGGAGATAAACTGTGGATAGTTTGATACCCTGACCAGTGTATGCAATTTTAAAAGCCAGTGAGAGCAGAAAAGAATATAATTGTATTTATGGTGAAAATTTGTTATATATAAGATAGATATAGAATTCTTGAAATATCTGATGTAGTGTAAGGTATTTCCTTATTTTACATTTTCCAGAAATCCTCAACTAAACTTGTATGTATGCATTCAGATGCAGGCTTCATGGCATGCCCAGTTGCTTGGCTCAATACAGATTTTCTAACCACTCTTTCTTAATTGTGTTGTAGAATAAGACCCCAGATTCTAGTAACTCATCATTTGCATTTTTAGTTTGGGAGAAGGCTCTGTAGAATTTGATTCATTTGGGTAGCTAATGCAGAATTTGACCGTTGTGTACGCCCAGTGTTGGTGCCTGAAAGGATGTCTCTTCTGCCACAGACAGAACCTACAAAAGACAACAATGTTGATTCACACAAGCACAAAACCTCCTAACACAGCACTTTTCTCTTTTCAAGAACCAATTTCAGGGCTGTTTGCAGAATACTACTGCTACTCCACTTCTGCTGAACACTCATCTTTCTCAATATATCTAGTAGCCTGGAAACTTGACCTTCTTAGTTATAAAGGAAGAAAGATGAATTGTGGAACAGATGAACAGAAGCTTCTAGTAACACTTTTATAAGGGTGTTCAGGAGTACTCCTTGGACTTGTAATACCTCTGGTTGGACCTTAAGAAATATGTAAGAGGAAGGTGATTTGAAGCTGTGTAAATTATTCTCCTATAAATTCAAATACACTTGAAAGCTGCCTTTTTTTGACTTGAAGCTTGACATTCTACGCAATATTGAAAATCCCTATGATTGATTAATTCTACTTCCCCCCATATGCTCCTCTCTCTATATATACATGTAAAATGTAAAATGCATTTTTGAGTTTGGAATGGGGTGCTTGGGACTGCATACCTGCTACTAGTCCAACTCCCTAAGTGGTTGAATCTACCATGCAGTTAGGGTGGTTCTCTCAGATCTTTTTGGCTACTGCTCATTAAAGAAGAGGCAATAACCAGGCATTTCCTTAAGAAAGGCATTACAATTTGTGAACTTTTTGTAAGGATACATGTTCTCCGGTCAAAAGGCCTAGCAATTACTTCAGCTTTGCAATTTGCATCTGCCTGTACTCTACTAGCGTGGCAGCTTCGTTCCTGTTCTGGGCAAATGTTGCTGTAGCAACTCTGTTGGAAGTTCTGGCTGAAGTATGACTGATCTCTGGTTTTCTTTAATCCTTCCTTGACCTTCAAATGGCTGCCTAAAGTTTATAGCCCACATTTTTAGCCAGGGAATTCATTCGAGATTTCTGAATTTACTGGTTTCAAGTTCCAGATTTTGAGACTGTAAATCACATTTACACATTTTCTTTCCTTTTTTTATGGGGGATATAGTCCCCAGAGAAAAAGCATGAGGATCTTAAACTGTAACTTGTTGTCAAACAACTACAGGCTGACATCCAAATTTTTTATAGTTACTGTTTCCAAACCTTTCTGAGACAGCAGAAGCTATCAGCGTTACAACCTGTGACAGACTTTCTCTTGCAGTTAAGGAGAAGCAAGAAGAAAACTCTGTTTGATTGCTGAAGTGTCTCATCCTTGTACACTTGTACAGGGAGCAGAGTTTCCTTGGATTCGGGTGCAGAACAGTAGCACACCAAAGCATGTAAGATCATTGAAATAGATGGGATTAAATTGGGGAACTGAAAATAACTTCAGCATCAATTCATCTATGTCAATTGCATTAAATAGACTACTTTCCTGTTGATTTTTTTTGTTTGAGGAAGCTTGTGAGATATGCCTAAGAGTAGCAGAAGCCCATCCATCTTTTTTCAGGATATGCCTATAGTTTCTTGTTGTTTCCTCAGAATGTGAGCTCTTCCTTTTACAGGACTGTTGTTTATTTCTGACTTGATTGTATATTGATTCCAAAACTGAACCTAGAAATATTACTGTAAGTCAAATAACTTGATTAAAGCCAGGTATTTCCAGATGCAGAAGAGAAAAAGAGCCTCATTTCTTAATGGATTTAAATTCTATGGATGAATTATTTGATGTCTAAGTAAGTGTCAGCTCTGACAGAAGGTTTTTTCTGCCCCTGAGGAATTCATAAAGCTGCTCTCCTTGGAGGAATCTCTAGTACCTAGTAATGGTCAACTTCTCTAATGGCCAGTGTTCAGAAGACTTGTAGAAAATTAATTTACGTTAAACACTCCAATAGATTCAAGACGAGAGAGAGGAGAATGCTTCCCTCCCAAGTGAAATACAATGTATTCCTGTAAGAAAATAAACTAATAATGCCATAGTTTGTTTACGTATTGTTGAACTTTACTACCAGCAAAATGCTGCATTTATCATAGGTAACATATTCTGCAAGAGAGAGATTATTTAAAAGAAGGAAAAATCAAAGGTTATTTGCTCTCTTCTCCTAATTGTCTTTCTTACTGTCTCTTCACTGAGTGCAAGATTTTGTTCAGTGAGCTATAGACAGTGTCAATGAGCAGTAAGCCCTGGCTTATGTTTTATTAAATGTGCTCCCACTCATCTTTTGAGCATTGGAAATGAGCATTTTGCAACAATACTATAGCAATATATGCAAAGGGGAAGATTCTCTATATACATAATTAACTTTGGTTGATGGCTTGGTCAACAAAAAATTTCTTGAGAAGCAGAGAGAGGGGGTAGTAAAACTGCCACCTTAGACTTCTGGAGGGCTAACTTTGACCTGTTCAAAAGACTGATTAACAAAATCCCTTGGGAGGCTCCCTTGAAGAATATGGGAGTCCAGGAAGGCTGGACATACTTCAAGAATGAAGTCTTAAAGGAGCAGGCTGTTCCTGTGTGCCAGAAAACAAGCAGGTGGGGAAGGAGACCGGCCTGGCTAAACAGGGACCTCTGGCTGAATCTCAAGAACAAAAGGAGAATCTATTGCCTTTGGAAGAGGGGGCAGGTCTCTCATGAAGACTATAAAGATATAGTGAAGTTATGCAGGGAGAACATTAGGAGAGCCAAAGCACAGCTAGAGCTCAACTTGGCCACAGCTGTTAAGGATAACAAACAATGTTTCTATAAATTTGTTAACAGCAAAAAGGAGGATTAGGGAAAATCTCCCCCCTTTAGTGGATGCAGAGGGAAACATGGTAACTAAGGATGAGGAAAAGGTTGAGGTGCTCAATGCCTACTTTGCCTCAGTCTTTAGCAGTGGAACTGGCTGTTCCCTGCACACCCAGCCTCATGAGCTGGGAGATGGGGAGGGGAAGCAGATTGAGGTCAGCACAGTTGAAGAGGAGGTGGTCAGAGACCTGCTGCACCACTTGGATGCACAAAGGCTGTGGGACTGGATGGGTTACACCCAAGGGTGCTGAAAGTGTTGGCAGATGTGCTCACCAAGCTGCTTTCCATGATTTACCTGAAATCATGGCTAACTGGGGAGGTCCCATGGGCCTGGAGGGTGGCAAATGTGACACCCATCTACAAGAAAGGCAGAAAGCAGGATCCGGGAAACTATAGACCTGTCAGTCTGACCTCGGTGCCAGGGAAGGTAGTGGAGCAGATCATCTCAAGTGCCATTAAAAGTCATGTAATGGACAACCAGGGGATCAGGCCCAGTCAGCATGGGTTTATGAAAGGCAGGTCCTGCCTGACAAACCTGATCTCCTTCTATGACAGGGCGACCTGCTTGTTGGATGAGGGAAAGGCTGTGGATGTTGTTTACCTTGACTTCAGTAAGGCCTTTGACACCATTTCCCACAGAATTCTCCTGGCGAAACTAGCTGCTTGTGGCTTGGCTGGGCACAGGCTTTGCTGGGTAAAAAACTGGCTGGATGGCCGGGCCCAAAGAGTTGTGGTGAACGGAGTTAAATCCAGCTGGCGGCCGGTCACGAGTGGTGTCCCCCAGGGCTCGGTGTTGGGGCCACTCCTGTTTAACATCTTTATTGATGATCTGGATGAGGGGATCGAGGGCACCCTCAGTCAGTTTGCAGATGACACCCAGTTGGGTGGGAGTGTTGATCTGCTCGAGGGTGGGGAGGCTCTGCAGAGAGACCTGGACAGGCTGGAGCCATGGGCTGAGCCCAACTGCGTGAGCTTCACTAAGGGCAAATGCCGGGGGCTGCCCTTGGGCCACAACAACCCCCAGCAGCGCTACAGGCTTGGGGAGGAGTGGCTGGAGAGCTGCCAGTCAGAGAGGGACCTGGGGGTGTTGATTGACAGCCGGCTGAACAGGAGCCAGCAGCGTGCCCAGGTGGCCAAGAAGGCCAATGGCATCCTGGCTTGTGTCAGCAATGGCGTGGCCAGCAGGGACAGGGAAGGGATCTGACCCCTGTACTCGGCACTGGTGAGGCCGCCCCTCGATTCCTGTGTTTGGTTTTGGGCCCCTCACTACAAAAAGGACATTGAATGACTCGAGCGTGTCCAGAGAAGGGCAACGGAGCTGGTGCAGGGTCTGGAGCACAGGTCATACGAGGAGCGGCTGAGGGAACTGGGGGGGTTTAGTCTGGAGAAGAGGAGGCTGAGGGGAGACCTCAGCACCCTCTACAGCTACCTGAAAGGAAGCTGCAGAGAGCTGGGGATGAGTCTCTTTAGCCTAGTAGAAAGTGACAGGACAAGAGGGAATGGCCTCAGGTTGCACCATGGAAAGTTCAGACTAGATATTAGGAAGCATTTCTTTACAGAAGGGGTTGTTGGGTGTTGGAATGGGCTGCCCAGGGAGGTGGTGGAGTCCCCATCCCTGGAGGGGTTTAAGAGTCACAGTGACATAGCACTGAGGGATCTGGTGTAGTTAGGAACTGTTAATGTTGGGTTAATGGTTGGACTGGATGATCTTCAAGGTCTTTTCCAACCTAGACGATTCTGTGTAAATAGCAAACAAGGTATCTATTGGTGTCTTGTGCCATTGATAATCAAGTGATAAGTGTATGTCTGACCCAAAGGAACCAAGTTCTCACGGTGAACATGCAAGTCTGAAAATTCAAACCTCATTTCCTGCTAACTCAGTGTTTCTTGCTTCCCTCACTTCAGACTTGGCAGCTGGAACCAGCAGACTCTAATTCTGATTTGAAATGTGTTTGTGACACATGTATTGCTGGGTATGGCTGTGCTGGCGCCTGCACAGCCATCATGAATCTGGGCTGAGGGGTGTAATTTGTCAGAGGTGTTCACCCAGATGATGGTTTTTTGCAGAGCTGAATTGGGTTACAGATCAGAGGGGTTGGAAATCTGCTGGAAAATGTGTCAGCATTTTAATAATAACTCAAAGCCCAATCACTAGAAGAATCTTGTATTTTAAAATACTAAGCTTCCTGTCACAAAATCAAAGAACATTACTGCTGTGAACTAGTGAAAAGGTCTCCCGCTTTAGAGGGTTAAGATTCTCTTGGTATTCTGAAGGGCATGACATTTTTCCCTTGTTTGATTATATTAGGTATATTAAATATGACCTCAGTGTTTAAGGTTGCTCAAGCTGCAAGAGTTCAAAAGATTTTGGATGAGATTTTTTCAATTTATTTTGTTAAGCCTCTGCAATAATTGTAAATGGTCATTCTTTTAAAGAACAAATAGTAAGAGGTCAAATAATCCATATATATATAACTCTGTATTTCATTACAAAGGAAAGTTCACAGGAGAAGAAGTGTAGCTGTGGTTATTAGAAAGATAGATATTTAAGAAGAATTACTGCTGTATAAGTAAAAAAGCTTTAATCCAAATAAAAGTGTACAGAATTGTGAAAAATTATTGATAATTCAGAAGGTAATGAGGTATGAGGAATACTAGTTTTCAGCTATAGGTGTTCGCTGTTAGAAGACAGACTTGATTAAATATCATCAAAGAGATGAGAGGAATAACCTTTCTGGTGTTATGGTTAATGAGGGATGATTTTCTATCAGTATGTAATTTTAAGATTGGCAGACTTTTTTTAAGTTTAAAAATCAAATAACTAAATGACCTTAGTCAAACCTATATGTTGATTCCTGATTATCCTGAGTATTAAAAATTGAATTTAGGAAAAGAGCCATGGATTTTCTGTTTCTACTAATTTTTGTTGAATTTTATCCTAGGTCTCTCCAGTTCTTTGCAGCTAATGTTTTGCAGTTGCCTCACCTTTTACAATATTTGATATTAGTCTATACTTTAAGAGGTAACTTGGAAGCAGTAAGTCACACATACAAGGAAATAAATCTTTAAAAATCCCTGTCACCATTTTTGGTAGCACTATTTTTCATTTGGGTTGTGAGGCTTGATGCATGAGCTCAGAGTTAAACTGACAGTGCAGTTGTTTGGTGCCCTTAGGGTGGGAGGGAAACCCTCCGTGTTCCCTACCGTTGTTAACAGACAGGTAATTTGTAGCAGTAGATTCCAGATGTTGCAGTTCCAGAAAGCGCTATTTTTTCTTTAATGGCATACCCCATACTTTTTGATTTACACAGAATTAACTCATTTTTCATAAATGTCCTAGCTGGAAGTTTAAGATGGTTTTCTGTACATGAGGTGTTCTCATTCTTGCCATCAAGTTCATGACTGCTAAAGTTAGCTAGTAAAATTCAGCCTCTTCTCCTATTTTGCAGGAAAATACATGTTTCAGTGAGATGTCAAAATTAGTTCACATGAAAAATTTAAAAAAAAAAAAAAAAAAAGAGTTTCTCTTTAATTCATTCAAAATCTGAAACGAATATGCCAAGCAGGGATAACTTAAGAGCCATGGGAGACAATCATTTGGGGTGAGAGTCTGGTCTTTGCATCTGAATGTGTAGGGTACACCCCCAGGCCAGAGTTTTGAAACCAGCTGTACCAGCACGGGAGCAGTGGTGGGGTGAACTCCTCCATGCTTGCTGCCCCAAAGAGTTTGGGAATGAAGAAAATCTGGTGATCCATGCTAAGTTTGAAGCAACTTCATGGTGGAAGGGGTAGGAAGAAGAGAGGGCTGCTGAACTGCCAGCCTGGCCCTGCTGGAGTGCCCTGCAGCACGGGGGGGAGCAGCCTGGGGAGCTGGGGCTGGGCTGAGGGCAGCCAGGGCACCGACTGCACACAGAGCCAGCTGTGGTCTGCCCTGGCCCCCGTGTGACACGGCAGACGTACGTCGCTTTGTGCCTCTGGACCAGTTCCCCATCGGTTTTTATTCCTTTGAGTGTCAGATGTTTGGCAGGGACTGCCTCACATTAATTTTTTTTCTTTCCAGTAAAACACAGTCTAGATCTCAGCTGAGACATTGAAGAGCTACTGATATTACAAATAACACATCATTATTGTAGCTTTCATTTTGTTAATTTCACTTCAGATTAAAATGTCTGTGCACTAGTTTAAATTATGGAGCATTGCTGGTGTTTCTTAGTGTATTAATGAGAAAAATAGCACTAAAAGGCCTGCATGACAAAAAGGTGTGAATGTGATTTGCCTTTTCATTTAACGAATTGCTTGCTTTTTAATGGATTAGAACTGGTAAAATTTTCCACTGAGAAAAGTTTTTCCTTAAAATACTGTGGTTTTATTTGATATGCAGGAAACTTACTACTGGTTAAAAAGAAAACCCTAAAGTTAAGGTTTGGCACAGAAAATACTGAAACTTCTGCAATTTAGAGTAATTTTATTTCTATGGTATCAAAAATATAAATCAAAACAAAATGAGGATTTTCTTTTGGATGCTTAAACTATTGATTCGCAACAAAAATGATGACTCTAAATCTCTTTGAAACTTCTCATAGGAAAACCAAAAAGGAGTTCTTCATTGCTTATGTATATGAGAACCACATTGCTTTTCCAAACCACTCTGGTGTCAGTTAGTTAAAACTATCTTAAATCCACAGTGACTAGATTTGAGGTGTATGTAATATGAAGACATGAACTTTAGTGACATGATGTAATCTAAGATGGATTTTGCAGAAACCTGTGCTGGGAATTTGGGTCTGTGTGCTGTAGGAGACCTGGGAAACCTGAGGCACAGGAGAGAGAGCATCCTGTGCAGGAATGTGGTCCAGCTGTGCTATACCTCCTGTTCAGCTCCAGAGGGTTCAAAAGGCATTTTTGGTTTATATTTTCATTTGCATAGAGTGTTGGGTTTTTTTCTTTTCAGAAGTTTAGAAGGGACTGAAATAGATGCTTTTATTTCACAAAGCTGTATTTTAAAACAATGGTGTGCTGGTCCCTGGTGAGACCAAAACAATATACACAGTGCGTGGTGTTGAGTGAGGCAGCTGGCTCCCGCTCTGACTGCTGGAGATATGTCAGGATTAATTCAGTATGTTCTCATTCAGTTGCTACAGTTTTAGGTTCTTCACAGCATATTATACAGGACTAGGCTGTAACTCATACAACTGAAGTTGATGTTAAGTGTCATGCCTACACAGCTTCCAACTTTTCATGTTTGATTGGCTTATTTTTTCAGAGGAAAATGTTGTAGCTTTACATAGCAGTAGTTTTCCTGGAGGAAATGGGCTAAGGTAGAGCATATTGTCCTGTACTTAGGCTGATGTATACAGTGTGGTGAAAAGGGGCAGGGAAAATTATTTGAAGTCTTCCGTGGTCTGAAATATTCAGTAGACAGGCAGCTGTGACTCAGAGTTTTAAAGATGCAGTAAAATGCACAGGCCAGCAAGAATCCATCTCAGCCCGGTTATAATGGAAAACTGAAGAAGGGACACCAAATTCAGTGCTGTGTGGGATGATGGTTTCTGTGTGATTAAGGTCTCTGATAATATCATGCCCACAGTAGGATTTCCTTTGTCTTCTTTTCATATTTGCTTGAGGATTTAAATGTAGCTGAAAACATTACAGATTACTTATTTGTGGATTAGAAAAGGGAGAGGATTGTTTTACTATTGCCACCTAAAGATGTTACAGCAAATAAATGTGGCAGGATACAGGAGCAGTGTCATATCCACAGTGCAAAAGGATAAACACAAGCTTGGTTTCTCTTGGTCTTGTATCAAATCCCCTACGAGAGGCTTCAGGAAAGGCAATAAGGGCAAATGACTGAGCAGTGTTAGTGTTCCAAACCTAGGATCCAGGACACTCCTGACTCCCAGGGCTGAAAAATGTTTTTTCATTCTGTTTTGTCCAAGAAAAGACTGTACTGGCAGTGATTTGTTGATGCTGACTCCTTTTGCTCGTTTCCTTGTTTTAAGGGAACATTGTCTAGTTAAAGGGGCTGGAAGTCTCTATCAACTTCTTGTTACAAGCCCCTTCAAACACCGAGTAGACTCTGCTCTCTATATACAGGGCAGGGGCAGATGTTCCACCAAAATCTGTGTACCTTCAAAATGTAGGTATGTTTCTAAATAAAAATTTGGTTTGGCAATCAGTCACTACTTCAGCCTGTTTCTAGGTGTGCTATATTCCAGGTATCCAGTCACAAATCTGCTGTTGGCTTTCTGGCAGCAGTGCTCTTTGCACTGCCTCATAATTTGGTCATTCTCATGCAGGGGACTAGGTTCCAAGTCCTGGAAAGAAAAATCCTTTCTTTTTCTCACCCAGACACCTTCTCTTGAAGTAAACACCCGACCACAAGGAACAGGCAGACCTTTGGGCAATCGTAAATCAGTTTCTCCATTCAAACCTGGTTTTCCTTTCCCTTCCTTTCATGCAGGTTGATAAAGTGTGTGGACAGCCCAAACAACAAGAAGGGAACCTGTCAGCAGACAATATAGTGCCAGTGAAGGAAGCGACTGAAACTCAGACATTCGTGATGGCTCATGCTAGCCTGAACAATAAAAGAAGGTAACCCTAAGCAACAGTTGCTTTGAAATAAACTCTCTGCCTTGCAGTTTGTGTTATTGGTTCCTTGCACCATGGTGTTTAAGCCAGATCCACAGTTCTGTAACCTTGTCTGTGTGCTCTCCAGCCATTGCCGTCACTGATAGTTACACAGATGTCTTTGTGGTATTTATATTGCAGGTCTCTCCAAGAAAAGCTTTTTACAGGCCAGACTTGATGTCATTATTTAGCACCAAGGTGTTCATTCTTTCCAGAAACTTTCAGTGAAAATGATGAAAGCTTTTCCTTAACAAAGTCCGAGTAATTTCCACAGTTAAGTCTAAATTGCTTAAAATACAACTGCCCGGGTCTTTAAGGACTTGAGCTTATCAAGGGGCAGAGGTGGGAAGGAGGAAGGGTTGAAAAGGAAAGATTCATTGCCCTGACATGAAGTCAGTCTCTCATTTTGCAGGGCTGGGGACGAGTAATAAGATCCCTTGTGATCTCCTGGATTTATTACATAACAGAGCAAGAGTAGAAGCATTTATGTTTAGGCTTGTTGTGTCCGTGTTGGCTTCTGTTCTTCAGCTGCATGCCAGTTGAGACACTAGACAGTTGAATTACTTCCACTGGCCCTGGTGTGACTATCCCTGCTCCCAGATCTCCTAGTGTTTCTTTCACATTCCCTTGTGTAGCTCCTGGTTTGGTTTTCTGTTAATTTTAAGAGGGGAGGGAAGGATGTCTTTGCAATCCCGCTCATGATACATGAGTAGATGTCAGAGCTAACCGACCATAAAATCACAATGACATATTTCTGGATAACGTGTTGTTCTCTGTAACACCAGTATTAATCTGGAACAGCTTCAGCAAAGTGAGTGGAATGGTGCTAGGCTTGCACCTCTGAGAACAGTCTCTTGTCTGCCCAGGGAGTCCATGGGTATCCCTGTATGTCGGACAGGTGGATGACAGACGGCAATATTAAAATTTCCATAGCTTGGGTTCTGGAGTTTGAGTTGGGAAGATGAGATTTTTATCCATTTCTATTTTAATTCTCATCTAAGCTTGCATGAATGAAACAAACACTGCTTTAAAAGATGAAGGTAACAGCAGCAAGCTGTTTTTTGAATGACAGTGGTATTTTTGTCCCTTTATAATTTAAAACCAAAACACAACATTTTGTGCTAGTGCTTGGAGGTAATCAATTTTTACCACTCAAATCAGAGAAAGGAGCATTAAGGAAATTAAATTAATCAATTCAGCAGTAATAATCCAAAGAACAGTTGTAGTACAATTAAGAAAATAAGTTTTAAAAACACAGAGCCCTAGGTTGTTTTCTGTATAATTTACTGACTTCACTGGTACTTACACACTGGCAAGCAAAAAGGCAGAATTATCAACCTATTAACAGGTAACCTTTAAAACAGATGCCAGTTGGTGTCTTTAATGTCACAACAGCAGTTCTTTCTCACCTGAGAATCAGCTCCCTCCCCTTCCCAACCATTTAGAATTATTTGGATATTGACCTTTCAAAATTTAAGGCCTGTAGATGGAAAAGAAAATATACTAGAACTAGTATACTGTAAATCAGACAGTTTTCCAAAATTGGTCTGTGCACTGAAAATTAATTTATCAAAAAAATCTAAACAAAGGCCATCATAAAGCATTACTGAAATACAGCGTTGATAAGTATTGTGGAGAGCCTATGCACCGAAAATGAATGATGGAGCCATGCCATAATTAGTAAGAAGTGGAGAATATTTTTTAATTTTCCACAACTTTCTATAAAACACATGGCATGAGGCTTGTACTTTGCTTCTTGGAAACAATTTTAAAAAGTAAATACAGTGAAATACACAGTGATTGGCTACATCACTGTGTTGTTCATCATCTATCAGTTAATCACATATGATATCAATAAAAAGCAATTTTAGGTAATAAAATTTTATAATGGATGGGCAAAATAATTCCTGCAGTGGGTTGTGTAAAATGCACTTAGAGTGACAGATAACTGCTACAGGGGATCTAGATTATGAGAGTAATTATGTGATTCTTTTTTGGTGCTATTGCTTCTGGCGATTTAAAAAATGAAGAGCAATAATGTCAGTTGTCTGTCAGTTTAGGTACAAGGTCACACAGGAAATTAACCTGAGTGAATCCCTGTGTTGTTCTGTGTAGTAAACAACCCTCCGAGTATGGAACATGACTCCTCCCTTTTAGAATACAGAAAGAAAAAGAGGAGTGCGCTATCACTCCCCAAGTAAACCGGAAACCTATGGCTCATTCCCTTAACGACTCGGAATATTCCCAAGCTCAAAGAGAAGAACCAGTCCGGTTAGCACGTCTGTAGGAGAAACTATGGAGAAGTGGCCTCTCATCTCTTCTGTAGTACCTACTTAGAGATGCACTTAAAAAACATAGTGCCAAACAGCTTATACCTACATATGTATGTTTGCTCCAAAGGTATTACATCTTTTCAAGGCCAGTTACGAAACCAAACTCCTTTTCCAGAGTGTGAGAAACTCTGGTTTGAACTGTTCAGTAGAGCCAAGGCTGCTCATGCAGTTGAAGTGGGACTGTTAAAGTGATGTCTCTTTGCCTGACTAGTCTGTCTTCTGGGCATGTGTTTTTTGAGTCGGGCTGGTGGCGGTCCTTCTCAACCTCCGCTGTTCTGCATGATGTGGTCCTGCATGGTCCGTGAATTCACATAGCAACTGGATCCTCTTTTGAGTAGTTGAACCCTTTTCTGCTCCTCTTACTCTCAAGGGTTCCTGGGAGATTTCCCATCTGTCTTTATTTTCCCCTGCATTCCTTTCCTGTGTATTTTTTGTTATGTAACACCCAGTGTCAGGGACAATAGTGTAAGAAGCTGAAACTTGCATAAACGTTTTATAATCTTTTAGGAAACCTTTTGCTCTGATTAAGCTGAAAAGTATAGATTTTGATTAGTAATTTTTTTGTCTTTTCTTGCATTACACAAATGTATTCAGGGATTAACTGAAACTGGCAGGATTGCTGCTGTAGTCATTTTTTAATGTGGAGGTTACTATAACATGTAGTAGAGATGACAAGAAAATTGAAACCATATGATGGAACAGGGAATGTACATGGCATGTACAGAATTTCAGTCATTAAGTGGGAAAGTTACTGCTGAGTTCAGCACAAAGTACTATTCTGGTCAGGGTCCGAACCCCTATCAAAGTTCAATACCTGCCTTTTAGCATGTCTGCTGCATGTAATATTTCAAACCACTAAACATAGACTGGTTATAGATCTGTATATAAAAATGTTATGTTTAACAAAGAACTATAACATGATACTAGGTCCCTAATTGGAGGAGGCAGACTTTGAAATTATATTTTTGTTGCAATTTCTTTGTTATACTGTGGATTTATGGATCTTTTATACATCTTAAAAGAAACAATTTTGAGTTTTTTGGCAATGTTTGAAGTCAGTGGCATCAATTTTGTTTAAAATTAACTAACTATTGGGCCAGGCATCACATGATATTAAAATCTGAGTATTAAACTGCTAGTACAAAACAGGTTATTAATGCCAGATCCAAATTAATTTACTGTGGAAATGAATCAAACATTTCTGACTGACTGGCCAAGGCAGAAGTTTCAGCAGGTCCAGATTTTTCCTTGTTACAGATTCTCATTTCCTTTTTTTGGCTGGCTGTGTTGGAATCGCTGCTTCAGTGATGACAGGTGGCACTCACCTGATGATCAGTGCAGGTCCATCCTCTCCTCTGGCCACCCCTGCCGTTAGCTCCCGGAAAGTATGATGACAAAGCCACCGTCATCTGGGTGGTGTTGAAGGTGGTGTTTACTCTCTCCAGTTAAGTGTTAACTGGATTGACAAGTATCCCTCAACCTGTTTGCAGGCAGGCACTACCAGAGTTATTTCCACAATTTTTCCTCTAATCCTTAGATCCTGTTTCTCCTGTCTTGTGAAGTTGGATTTTTTTTTTTTTCCAGGGGTGTGATTTGACCAGAACTGTACAGCAAAAAAGTATCTGTATTCACATTATTTATTAAGAGACAGCAAATTTCTAATTGTACCAGAAAATGAATGCTACTTGTTTGTATCCCCCTTCCCATGGTGCTCATTCTAAGCCATTTGCCATTGTCTTCTTGTATAGCCTGATATATTTACAGCTCTTCCATTTGGTATCAGTTACAGTTAATTTAAGTACCACTGACTTTATTTTCAGCTTTTTGCTGTGTGTGCTGCATTTGTAATTGAGCTCTTATTTGAAAATGATTGGGACAAACAATCTCAGTTGTATTTTTTTTCAATATTGCATTGACATATTTAATTGCATCTATACTTTGGAAAAATCTCATGACAATTTTCCGCCTTATTTGTTTTCTTAGATTATCCTATGCATGTGCTTGATGACCTTTTTTCAAATAATTTTTACTTTTCTCTTTTGTTTCTCATCTCTTTTCCTCATTTGCCTCAATTCCTGCTTCTCTCCTCCTCCCCAACCTCTCCTGATTGATGCTTATTCTCCCCGGCCTATTCCAGTTCTCTGCCTCTGAAAGCTTCAAAGAATGACAAATCAAGAAGTTTGAAAAAAATCTCTCGGTAAGAATGAAAACAAAGTGACATACTTTGTTGTCTGTACACTTAGCTCATCTCCATTGTAAGGTGCTGTTTCAGCTGCATCCTAGGAACAGGCATACTGTTGATTACTGCTTTTCTACTGTGGGGCGCTGGGAAACTGTTCATTTTCTACCTAGTGTGTTTAGTTTTCTATTGATGAAAGTAAATATTTTCACTTGTTACGATTAAGAGTTGGACAAAGAATTCTGCCTTTGCCAAGATGCTGCTTTGAAATATCAGAGCCCCACTCTGATGAAAATGGAAAGGAGTTTAGTGGTGAGCTGAGTAAGACAAGCTTTATACTCTTAAGAGTGCTCTTTTCCTCCTTCAAAGATAACTTAATTTTAGAATCCATAAAATCTTTAGCATCTGTGTCACCTTTCATAATTTATACTCTTTGGCTGTTCTGTCAGGTAAGTGGCCTTCTGTCTAGGCCTAGCTTTAGTGTATAAATACTTAGAGCTCTTATTCTTAAGTTTGTGGTCAAGAGGTAGAAATACTGATTCCCTTGTTGCAAGCCCCAAAATTTGTACTTTTTTTATTTGGTTAAAATGACAGCTTTCCTGCATTGTTAGGGTAAGTTAGTTTCCTAGGACCATGTGATGACTAATATTTCTAGAGCAGCATTTCATCACACGTAAAATAAATGGGATGATTAAATGTTTTTGAGAAAGTGTAAAGACATCTGTGGGGAGAGATGACCACTGCCTAAACCTTGTAGGGGTAGATATCTAGCAGTGGACTTTGATATTGTTTCAAGTACCTGTTTCTCCCGAAAGAAATCCCAGCTGTTTTTGTGCCAAGCTCCATCCAGCTGTGTCCTCAGGCACCTCTTCAGTGCAACGTCCCCTTACAGCCTGCCAGGCAGAGAGATTATAAACCAGGATGCGTCCTTTGCCCTTCCCAGGGGGCCTGCTGAGGACTCCCGAGACAAGCAGATAGCTCCATGATAACTCTATCTCAGTTTTTGTGTCCTGCGTCTCGCTCTCAGTATCTTTAGCATCTTACACCAAACAGGAGCTTCTAAAGCTGTGGAGATAGGGTAATTTCTCACTTTGAAATACTCTCAGTTGTGTGCTGAATTAACACTTGTTTTGTTACAGTTTATTTTTATGGCTACCTCAGCCAGATATATATTATAGGTATAATCAGAGTATAAGTGGCAGCTGTTTGCCCACAAGGCATTTTTCCGTACACACATGATCAGAAATGAGCTGTTTGTACTGGCCCAGAGTTTTGGTTATTCACCAAAGCAGCCGGCACAACCTCCTTGTGAGGTGCCAGATGTGAAGAGAGAGAAACTTCTTTCTAATAAGAGTGTGACATAGGTAGTGGTGATGGGGAGGAACTGGCTCCACCACACCTCAAGGAGATGACCTTCTGTACTGTTGTTGCATGTGTGGGGTACTTAAAGCATATTGCAGGTTTTGTGATGGGATGTTAGCTTTAGGAAGCCTTTCCTGCCCAGGTGGTTGTTGACGGTGTTCTTAATTCACCTCACAGCTGTGCAGGAAATGGAGAAATACTCACTTCCAGTAACAGTGAAAACGCCCACTCCTTTAATGATAATATTTTCTCATAATTTTTTAATCTGTTTATACAGAGATAGTAGTTGTAGACTTTTTTCAAATTTTGTGTGAGCTGTGTTAAGATAATTTGCTAAAACCACCCTTTGTATTTAATTATGTGTATTAACACTGGAGTAAAACTGAGTGATACCATAGGAGTAGAAATAACACTCAAAATAGAAATTAATCAATTTGGATGACTTAATTTCTATAAGGGTTCTGAACTGTTGGTCTTGTGGAGGATTAAGTTGATAGGGGGCTTAAACCATAGGTGTACTGTTCTGTTGTTAAATGTGTTCTTCCTACGTTACAGAGAGTTCATCAATTACATGAAGCGATCCCGAACCTTTTATGCCTCTATAGCAGAAAGGCTGTGTGATGGAGACCTGGTGATGAGAGACAGCTCAACCTGCTGGAATGGAGAGGATGTTGTAGAAAGGTAAAGTTACAAGTAAAAGTTTTCCCAAACGGTGATAAAGGTGACTCTGTGTCCTTCTGATGGTTCAGAAACATTGAGACACTGTTGTCATTATTTCTCCTTCATAGTGAACTTGATGCTTAACTGAGCAAGAGTTTTGCTAACATAAAAGGTTGTTAATGCTGAGTTTAAGGTATCTCTATTAAATATAGTGAAATACTTCCTTGAAGGGCTGCTTTGTAGATCACTTTCACTATAGAAAGACAGCTCTTTGCAGAGAGATTTACCCTCTAAAGCTCAGTTAGCAAGCAGTACCTCCATGACTGACTGGAGGTCCCTTCCAGTCTGCTGTTTACAGGCTCACTTGTGCAGAGCTCAGTGTCATGTTTGGCCATAATTAGAAAATATGTAGCTTTTCCTGCAAAGGTGTCAGAAAAATACAGTGTCTACACCATTATGTTTTTAAAGAATTTCCCTGCCATTTCTTTTCAGAGTTTCTGACATAGCACTTTGGATAACAACTGTGTTTGGAATTGCCCAGAACCCTTACCAGAGCATGTTCTTCAGGAATTCTTATAAAGTAACAATAAGTGCAGTGTTCCATATTGGTAGAGTAGCTAGAAGCTCTCTAGGGTGAAAAGATCTTTTTAGTTTGGAAGCTAATTTTTTTCCCCTCTGTATTTTATCACAGTCTTTCCCCTCACCCTTTAGAATCCAAACTGGAAAATACACTTGCACTCTCCATGAGCTAAACTTCTTGCTATCATTTCTCTTATTCTGTATAACATGAGTCAACATTGCCCTGAGGAGAAAAAGAGGTATTCAGAATACAACTAAATCTGTTACTATCACTGTCAAAGTGTACATCAGTTTTTCACAGTGAGAGCTGGTTGGAAGTGTGCCAGTGCATGTTTTCCAAAACTGTCTTTTTGTCGAAACAGAGATGTGCCATGGGATTGTGTTGGCTTTCATGATGTTGCTTTTTGAAGTGTATTTTGTGGTTTGTAGAAGTTTTAAAAGATAAAGTTCTAGCATTCTTTTTCCTTGGTCTAAAACAATTTTCATGATTTAAAATTGTTTTGTTGGAACTTACGGAATAACTCCGCTGTGGAACAGAGAGAGATGTTACAGGCTGTCCTGTCAAACGGAGTTCTGACTCCCACACAGTTGTGCTTAGAAGTTTAATACTTCAGTGTATATTGGCACTACAAATTAATTGTAGAAGCATATATTTTGAAGATTTTGGCAACAATGAAATATTCTAAGTATTAATGTATAGTGATTGTAATACTGATTGAAGTTTTTACTGTAAAAGTAATGGAGAGGATGTGGGGAGGATATAAGTGTTTCTAATTGGTATTTCTGTTTCACAGTCCCTTCTGCTTGTAACATGTTGCTGGATATACAGTTAATTTTCAGCTTTCTGGCCAGGAAAAAAAAAACAAAACAAAAAACACCCACAAACAAGAAAGCAAAACCAAGAAAAATATTTTCTATATCAACTCTCTAAACAAAAAAAATAAATAAAAATTTAGGTTTGAGTTTAATCTTATTTTGTTTTCTTAAAAAAAAAAACCCAAACCAACAACTGCTTAAATCACTGATATACATGTTTTAGAAAGGCATGAAAAGGAAAGATGTTGTTTTTTCCTTTTGCCAAAGCTGGAGACATGCAGAAAAGTTTCAGATTTGAAAAGGGTAGGAAACTGGGAAGAGATTAACAAGACCCTTCACATTTTGAATTACAAAGCAAAAACAAAGGAGAAAAACCAGCCTCTACACCCCAACAAATTACGTCAACCAACCAAAACCCACCCCTCAACCCAATATATATTTGTAGTTAACATATGAAGAGGAAAAAATAGAAAATAAAAGTTTAAATTAACATGTTTAATCAGCGATATGTATATTTCTCAGTTCTATTGCAGTATTGATTGCCTTAAAAGGAGGAGACTTTCCAGGCAGCCTGCACTGCCAGCAGTGCTACACAGCAGCAGAAACATGGCGCCTGCTTGCTGAGAAGTTTTACTCCTTTCATCATCTGTTTTATAGGCTGGACTTGTCACCAGTTCTCCCCACCTGAGAAATAAACCTGTCCTGGTGATGCCTGAAGATGCATTTCTCTTTGCCCTTTCTCCTTTCCCAGGAGATCAGAGGATTAAATATCAGCAGTAGTAAACAACTCTGAACTCAAAATAGAGCCTTATTCTTAACTCTGTATCAGAAAATAGATCACCCCAATTAATCTGGGGCTGTCTTGTGAACCTGAGTTTAAGGTTACTCAGGCTGCGGAACTGGTAAAAGCTGCAGTTCCTGTTTCCTCAATGCTTCTTGCATTTCATAATGCTGTTTAAAAGCTGAGTGATATTTATACTGCATGCTAATTGTCATTCAAGCTCTTTAGGAAAAACAAACTCGACCTTTAAAAACAATTTGACACACAAATGCAGCCTGAAATAATATGAAATTATTACTCACAAAGGGGATTGTGCATTCAATTAGTAGAGAGGGCACTTGAGGTCTGTCAGAGGATCTGATAAACAGGATTCTCATTGTACATTTTTATTTTACACTAGCAAGCTAAAAAAAGCTTGAGCTGCCAGTAAATAAACTGTAAAAAAAGCCAGGTTGTTTCCACCAGTTTGAGAATACGCTTCTGGCCTGCTTTTCAGACGAACAGCAAAACATGGCTTTGCTAGCAGTCCACTAGTGTCAGTTCAGGACATTTGAAGACATTAGAAATACTTGTGCCAGGAGGTAATCTCTTCCTCTTAATTACTCTTTTGAGCAACTTGTTCCTGGAACAAGACTTTGTATAACAAAAGGTCTATGAGGCTAATAAATGGTCTGAGTATACAAAGAATGCTCAGAGAAGATGAGGCTAGAGCAGAAAAACTGCAAAAATATTTTGCAAAATGAAGCAAGCTTGGAGAAATTTCTATGCTGGAACCTTTCTTTTCTGGCAGTGTGTCAGATGATTATCTCAATACCACGTCAGTAGAAGAGACTGAAGGTGAAGTTGACAATGTGAACGATTATGCACTGCCGGACCAGACACCATTCACCTAAGAATTCTAGGAGGACTGAAGGGTTGCTTCAGTTGGATTACTCATTGTGATACTGTGTTTTCTTTAAGACTGCTCCAATAACAGATAGAAAGATGTGAAATTTGAAGACATCGTTGTATTTTTATCAAAATAAGGATTTTGGAAAGGTGTGGCTGGTAAACTTGGTATGTTACAGTAAAATCAGTAGGAACTATAAGCAGATGAACATGACATTTAGGGAAAGGAATCAACATGCTGAGAGTTTGTAGGAGATAACAAGCATGTAGGCAGGGTAGATTGCTATAATCTGCTTGGATTTCTGATAGATATTTGATAAGATCCTTCACACAAGGCTGGTAGAGATTAAAGTGAGGGTAGATAATAGATGGTTCTAGCAGAAAGAGATCACCAGTGGTAGTGCATGGGGATTTGCGCTGGAACCTGTGCTGTTCATCTGTCATAAAAGACCTGTGAAGGGGAGTGAGTGCTGACGTGACAGGATGTGCTGATGACACTGTTACTCTGGATAGAAAAGACTCAGGTCAGCTGTGGTTAATTGTGGGAGGAACTTGTGACATAGAATGACTAGGCAGTAAAATGGCATATGAAATTCAACATGGGCAAATGTAAAGTGATTCACATAAAAGAACGATCCAGACGTTACAGAATGGTGTGCACTGAGGTGGCTTTCACTGCTCCAGGCATGTGGCCTCTGCTGTTGTGCTTTCCCCCAGGCTGAGAAAGATAGAGCACAACCACAGATGTGCACGGGGAACAACAAGGAAGAGGACTGAGGACATGAAATGGATCAGGTGTGTGAAACAGCAGACACTGGAGCCTGACACAGAAAAGATAGAAGGGGAATATGATAGTGGCCTATAAAAATCATGTGTCATGGAGATGTTGAATAGGCATTTGTTGTTCACCGTCTCTTTCATTGCAAGAATAAGGGAATCTTCTTAAATTAATAAGTGACGTCTTAAAAACAGAAGTAAATATTCCTTTGATAAACTTTTAGTTAAGCTGTGAAACTTCTTCCTTCAGGATGTTTGGATGTTTAAAAGAATGGATGGATTCATGAGCAAATTCAGCTCATAGCAAGGGCAAGTTATAAAATGACTGAGCAGATACAAGGCAACCAGGTGCCACATCCAAATCTCTTTGAGAGCTGAGGCAAAGGGTTGGACAGAAGATCTCCTCTGGTCACCCCCAGGCAGATGCTCCCATGGACTTCTGTAGGGGCTAAATTGCAGGAAACTTCCTCCTCTCCTCAAGAATATCTCTTCAACAAAGCTAAATGCCTGCATTGAATCACTTTCTCCATTCTCCCTGGCTGTGATAGCTAAACAGGATTTGCTCTCTCAGGTCTCAGCCTCATAAATAGCAGACTAATACAATACAGTGCCCAAGGATTCTCCCAAAAGCTCATGTTGAGATTTTCTGTTGATGTTAGATTTACATCTTTGCACAAAACATGAATTCTCCTTTAGAACTCCTCTTTATGAAGTTTGGCTTTTTGTGCAGTCTTAGCTGCAGCAGAGTTGCCTCATCAGAGACAGCTCTTTCTGCTGCTAGAGAAGGAAAAAGGAGATGCTGTCTCACTAGTGGGCTTTTGGGGTGTGCCTGTGCACAACAGATGAGTAATCCTGATTTGAAAATAGCACTTTAATGGAACAATGGGTTGTGAGTTCTACATGAAAGTTAAATACTTGTTCAGTCTTTCCATGTCTGCCTGCCTGCTTATCTCTTGCAGTTTCTATTTCAAGAGAGATGAAACAATCATAAATAATAAATAGACAAGAGTAATCTGTGTATAGAAGAATTAAAGCATTGTGAGTGTAGCTGGCATTGGTTATAGCCAGCTCTAGGCACTGCGTACACTCTCCCACTCTTTTGCCATGGCTATGCAGTTCTCGGAAAGAGGATGACTGCAATCTGAAAACTATCAACTGTGCACGCTGCTCCGGCTTGGAGGCTAGGGAATGAAAGCTGCTCAGAGGCATGTTCAGCAACCTCAGTACTTGCCTTTCAGATGTCGGTGACAGGCTCCTCCTTTGCATATCCGGGCTTAATCTGAAAGCAAAGGTGATGTTGCGGCGTTGCTCTGCATCCCCCGAGCTCTGCTGGAAGGTGCATTCTCAGGGCAGCCCCCACAGACCTGTTCCTCAGTTATTATCGCATAAGTGAACATGTGCCTTTAGCATGTCCATTTCAAAGATACTTCTGTCCCATGAACATCATGTCAGGATCTCAGGATCTTTGTAGGTTGAGAGGTCTGCTCGTGACTCGTGTTAGAGTGCAGCTGGCTGTCTGTGGGGACTGTCCAGACACTAAAACCTCTTATGGAAGTGGTTTCATTTTATGGGTTGAAAATTAGAGGCTGACAGATGCTCATGAGAACTGTAAGATCACTGCTACCTTTTCAAATCTTTTTCCTTTTAAGGAATGAGCAATCAGTTACTTCGATACTCTCTAAAATGCACACCATCTTTACTGTGATGTTCTGGTATGCAAAAACCAGCTTGAGTCTTACAGTAGGAAAATGTGAGCCGGTAATAAAGAAGAAAATGAAGTTGACTTTGAAATGAAAATGAAATTACTTTGTTATTAGCAGTGGTGGATACTTGGGATCTCTGCAATAAAGCCCCTTTTACTCAGGTGCTGAAATATGCTTTTAGGCTGTGTCTCCAGTGTACAACAGGCATGGATCTTCAGAGAAAGGGATGGTGCTGATAACCCAAAGCCCACACTATCTGGAGGTTTTACTTCAGACTAGCCCTGGAGCCCTGTGGACTAAACGCCACTAGCATCCTTAAAGAGCATCCTTACTTTCATTGAAAAAGAATCTGGTTCTGAGCCAGCTCTGCAATATCAACTGGAGTGTGAGAAATGGTGACACTCATGAGTTTAGCTAAAAAGTATAAACCTGATCAGAACTAACATGTTAAGATAGACACACCTGGTGGTTAGCTGGACACCTATATTTGAAGTTTGAGGTCTGAAGCTATCTGCCTCAAGTACTTAGAGGCTGTAATTAGCATATAAATAAGTTCATTAAAAATTATATCAGTGCAATCTACTGATGCAGGTAGTCTATGGTGACAATTTTGGTAGCACACTACCCATAGCAGCAAGGTGCTATAGTGCTTCAGAACTCTCAGATTGGGCTGGCTCACAGGTTTGCTGCCTTCTGAAGGATTCAGCAGAAATGTCCCATCCTGGAGCTGAGCCAGCCTGCCTGTGCTAGACGTGTGAAACCTAATGAGATCACAGCAGGTAGTGACATGGCTGCAGGTGGTAACCTGAATCCAGGCTCTTGGCTGCTTTTGATGCTATATTTTCCATTTACAAAAAACCCCTGTTAGAACAGTGTCAACCTTCAGGTTGACCGAAAAAGAAAGCTTTCAAAAGTTTGGCAGAGAAATTGTTCCTCGGAAGAAGCATATCTGAATCATGACCATGATATGCAGCAGCTTTACATGACTTTTTCTAAGCAAAGGCTGTGACACGTCTAGGTCAGTGAGTCATTTTACAAGTTACAATTGCACTGTAGATGTGCAATTTGTTTTAGGAGTTATTGCTACTTGAGTCTTAGTTGCTCTGCAGCTCAGTTTTATCATTTTGAGTGATCCGCATTTTTGGTTTATTTAAATTGAAAACCAAACAAATTCTTTCTCTATGGCTGAAAATCCAGAGCTTTAGGAGAAATTACGACCATGTGCAAAATATTTTCAAACATAGGAATACTGGAAAAGGAAAGAAAGAGAGGAAGAATTCTTCTCTGTGATGCATTTTTGGGCACAGCTGGTTGTCCCATGAAATCCCCATGCACTGCTATCATTACTTTTACTCTTAACTAAAGATTTGTGCATATATGTAGTATCTATAACCAGGAATTACAACTAGTATTATAAAGAACAGCTGTAAGTATGCTTTAAGCCACTGTAATATTTGTGATTTTTCTATTTACCTTTTTTTTTTTTTTTCCATCTGTCAGGCTTAACGGTTATTGAGCTCTAACCATTTCTGAGTTGGAACTTATATACAAGAGTTGAATCAGAACATCAAGCTTAGCTTTATTTGGAACAGAGAAAGAAAAACCTTTTTGAAAACGACTATGTGGAATTTTGTGTTTGTTGCCTCTCAATTTCAAGAGGAAATTTCCTGAGTTTCCAAATGAAATGGTCTTTTTCTTATTGCCAGTTAGCTTGATCTGGAATAGCCTTAATTAAGATTGAAGTAGTAGAGTGATTCTGCTGGTCAGACACAGCTTTCCATTGCGCAGGTACAGATCCCATCGTCATTTCAGATGTGTCTCTTCAGGTGTGTATGGGTGAATTTTATCTGGAATGGGTTTCTCTGAATGTGGCAGACTTTGCCATCGATATTGCATTAAAATGTTTGAGACAGCCTAAAGTCATTATTCTCATTTCTCCAAATCTGCTTTGGTTTTGTAGTGCTATGAGGAATTGAAAGGGAGTAAAAACGTGTTTGTATTACTGAAATCTACAGGCTCGACATGTAGTGCCCTGATTTGACAGGGAGTAGGGGGAGAGGTTCTTTTACAGCAACTGCTTTTCAGATTGGAGTCACTTTCTCCGTAAATTTCAAGTGTAACATTTTCAGGTTAAAAACTTGCATATAAAAATGGCTTTTAAACCAAATTACTGGGAATGTAAGAGAAGGATGTTTTGTAACACTCAGTAGGAACCCAAACTTCTTTTTATTCCTTCTCTCCTTCTGTCTTTTACTTGTTTTTCTTGGAATTTTGCATTAAGTGGTGAGATTAGGAGACACCTGTCCACAGACTTAAGCAGATCGTGTCACGGGTTGTTACGCTCTCAGGGCCTGTGCAAGCTGGCTGAGAAAGGAAGTGGCAAATCACAATGACTTCCTTTACTCAAAATGTTTTCCTTTAGAGACTTTCAGTTTTTATGAGTTTGGCGCTTTCATTGTCCCCTTTCTCATTTCCTTACACTCTAGCAAGCAGCCATCTGGATATGGAAAACAAAGATAATCATTTAGCCCTAGCATACTTAAAAAGCTTCTGTTATTCTTGTGCCATCAATGTAAACAATTTCTGGAGATATACTTGTTACTGTAAATTGTGAAGTGCTGTATCTTCTTGCAGTGTTTTGCAGGGTTTAGGTATTTTCCAGGACTTGTGATGGTTTTGTTGGGGTTTTTTGGTGTGGATTTTTTGTTGTTGTGTTGGCGTTTTTTGTTTGTTTGTTTGTTTTTTGTATTGTTTTTAAATCCTGTAGAATAAACCAAATACATTGTGGTGAAAGTGACCATTTAAGACATAAATTTGCCTGAGTTTATCCTTCAGGATGATACAGAGCTCTGTCAGGCTTTGAATGACATATTATGTGTCCTTCTGTCAGGATGCATGAGGAGTGAGTGTTAAAGTTCATTGTCATGCAAGCATGTAAATGTTAATGAGGCTGCTAATTATCTCCTGCACAGCCTCCATCAACCACAGGGAGGAGAGATAGCAATGGTTAATAGCTACTCCTCACTACATGTAAATTTATCATGTGGCCAGGGAACCCCAATTTAGGGACTTTCTGCTTGTCCCCTGCAGTAGCAAGCAAGTTGTACTAAGACAAGAACAAAAAAAAAAAAGCCACAAGGCTCAAGATTTAGGAAGAGGACAAGCTGTGACTGTTTGTAGTGCAGAACAGGAGCAGTCAGAGAGCTCTCTTTATTTTCTGGTCTGAGATTGGACAGCGTTTATGCAGTTACAGATGAAACCCTTTACTTCAATATTAGTGACCATATAGGTGAATATAGGCACCTGGTCCCAGGCAGGTTAGGGTGAGTATTTGAAACAGTTGAGGTGAATCTGTAAACCAGAGATGAAGATAGCTTAATATTTTCCTTATTCAGGCCAAATTTAGGTCTGCTGTTAGCCCACTGTCTGTGCAGATAAAAGCATCCTGGTGAACTCAAATTTGATGTCACAGGTTTGAATTTGCCCCATGTTCTTCTAATGTCTGTCTTGTAAAATGAACAGTGGCTGCTCTGAGAATATTTCAGGGTGTAATTTGTATGTGCAGGTCTGTAGTTGTTTAAGGATAGAATACGATAATCTGCTGTCAGTAAAGCTTGCCCTTTCATGTGAGGAAGCAAAAATCTGGAGTCGGGCTAGTCAGGAGGAGAATATTCACTTTCTCTCAGCTATTTCATATTAAATGATGTCAGATGGAGCAACTGGCGTCATCTACCTGGACTTGTGTAAAGCATTTGATGCTGTCCCACATGACATCCTTATCTCTAAATTGGAGAGACATGGGTTTGATGGGTGGGCGACTTGGTGGATAAGGAATTGGCTGGATGGTGGCACTGAAGAGTGGCAGTCAACAGCTCGATGTCCAAGTGGAGAGCAGTGATGAGTGGTGTTCCTCAGGGATCAGTGTTGGGGCCAGCAATGTTTAACATCTTTGTCGGAGACACAGACAGTGGGATTGAGTGCACCCTCAGAAAGTTTGTGGTCGACACCCTGGAGGGAAGGGATGGGCCATCCAGAGGGACCTGGACAGGCTGGAGGGGTGGGCCCGTGCAAACCTCATGGAGTTCAACAAGGCCAAGTGCAAGATCCTGCACAGGGGTCAGGGCAATCCCAAGCACAGACACAGGCTGGGTGATGAGTGGATGCAGAGCAGCCCTGAGGAGAAGGACTTGGGGGTATTAGTGGGTGGAAAACTGACTATGAGCCAGCAATGTGCGCTCACAGCCCAGAAAGCCAACCGTGTCCTGGGCTGCATCAAGAGAAATATGGCCAGCAGGGCAAGGGAATGGATTATCCCCCTCTACTCTGCTCTCATGAGACCCCCCTGCAGTGCTGTATCCAGCTCTGGGGGCACCAGCATAAGAAGGACACGGACCTGCTCGAGCGGGTCCAGAGGACGCCACAAAGATGATCAGAGGCTGGAGCAGCTCCCCTGTGAGGGCAGGCTGAGAGATTTGGGGGTGTTCAGCCTAGAGAAGGCTCTGGGGAGACCTTAGAATGGCCTTCCAGTACTTAAAGGGGGCTACAGGAAAGATGGGGAGGGACCCTTTATCAGGGGGTATAGGGATAGGATGTGGGGTAATGGTTTTAAACTGAAAGAGAGTAGATTTAGGTTAGATATAAGGAAGAAATTCTTCCCTGTGAGGGTGGTGAGGCGCTGGCACAGGTTGCCCAGAGCAGCTGTGGCTGCCCCCTCCCTGGCAGTGTTCAGGCCAGGTTGGACGGGGCTTTGGGCAACCTGGGCTAGTGGAAGGTGTCCCTGCTCATGGCAGGGGGGTGGGACTGGAGGATCTTTAAAGGTCCCTTCCAACACAAGCCATTTGGTGATTCAGTGATTTCAAGTGTTCGGGGATATTGTATTCTGCTATCTGAATTGGTGTCATCCCTGTTCCTGAAGGCAAATCAGTTAAAAAGCATCAAAGAACAGCACTGGGCCCTGTTCTTCCAGTTCAGTTTTTCTGAAATGGGAAAATAAATCCTGTATTTTTTGGTCACTGAAGGTTAGGCATTTTTCAAAAGTAAAGACAAAAGAGTTCATACAGAAACATTTACATTTCTTATAAGCATGCATACTTTATATGTTCTACAAAATATATGAATTGGATCAACTTCAGGTAAATGGATCAAAACTGACTCTAGGCCATGTGATGCCAGTGCCAAGCCACAGAATATGAAGGAAAGAGGAAGAGTTGTAGGAAGGTCAATCAAGTAGTGAAGATAAATGGAGTATGTGGAGGTCAGCTGTGTATAAGAAGAGGTGAGGTAATCAGAGTATAGTATTCAGTCCAGAGATGCTGGAAAGAAAACAGCTAAGGGGGTGCTGAGCTGGGTGGAGTAATCTTTGCTGAGATATGCTGTTCTAGAGCTTCTACCATCAGGCAGCAGAGACCAATCTCTGTCAGCAGTGGCACTGCAGGAAAGTCACAGAGGCTTTATTCACTTCTGTGGAATACTCTGGATTTATGCTTGATTGCTGAGAAGAAAGTTTCTAGAATTAGAGCTTTGGGATTGCTTATATGTAAGGATGGGAAAGCCAGTATGTTTAATGCTCTGATTCTACTCTCCCCTGCTTTATTTGAGAGCATTTTGAAATTTACCGTACAGTCCCATGAATTAAAAATGTATGTCCTTCGATAGTTCCCTTCAGCTTGGAAGGGATCTCAGGAGGTCTCTGGTCCAACCTTCTGCTCAAAGCAGGGGCTACTGTGAGATCAGATCAGGTTCCTCAGGGTTTTATCCAGCCTGCTCTTGAAAACTTCCAGTAATGGAGACAGCATGAGCTCTTTGGGTGACTTGTGCCACTTCTTGACTGTTGTCGTGGTGCAAAACTTTTCCCTTGTATCCAGTCAGAATGTCTCTAATGGCAAATTTCATCTGCTGTTTCTTGTCCTCTCACCATACATCACAGAGTGGTTGCAAACCTGAAACTCTTTAAGACTGTGCTGACAGCAAACTAACAAGCACCAGTGCTTAACAGGCTCTTTGTCAGATGCATTGAGAGACACAGCAACCTGCATTATTTTCTGTTTTTACAAGGTGAGAGACTTCACTGATGATGGAAAGAAGCAATTATAAACACAGAGCATTATGCACAGAATAGATTAGAGCTGTTCCTTGCTCCCAGTCACTAAGCTGTAGTACTTAAATAAAATACATATGATATGAAGTGCCACCACAGAGGACTGTTTTTAAAAGATGCTGGGAAAGCAAAATCTATTTAACTAAGAAACTGTAGGAATATAAGGAAATAAATGCCTCAATAAGGAGATATTTGACCTTATTTCTACTAGGAATAAATTCAATTACAGTTCAGATTTAGAGGATTTCTTAAAAAGATGTTAGGTGGTTTTCGGTTATGAACAGAAAATATGGTCCAAATGAATTTGTAATATATTGTGAAAGCAAAGTTGTTGCATTGCATTTTACCAGTACTAGCAAAGAGAAAAATAGTTGGGTAGTGTTGGTGTTTTGTATGTATATAACTCACATGAAGTGATTTCTTATGAAAAGGAAGCACCAATTCAACCAACAAGCTGTGTTCAATCTGTAAGAGTTATTAAAATGCCATGTAACGATGCCTAGATGGTTTTTATTCTTCAAGATCACAGAGGCCAACATCAGTAAGCTGATACTAATTGAAGGAATTACATATTTAGGGCCAGAAGGGACGTTACTAAAACATCTCCCAGGGGGTTATGGGAATATACATATGTAGAAAGGAATGTCTTCTGTGGTGATTTGAGATTAGTGCCATGCAGGGTTCTGTGGTTAGATTGCTCTTCTACTTCTAGTTCTGACTCTATAAAAATTATGAGCTGTTACATCTTTAATCACATGGGAGAGGAGAGGGGACTGTCTTTCTAACAATGAACAGACATGTTATAATGCCATTAAATAGTTAGCAGAAAACTCCTTAGCTGTATTTGTTTGATGACAGTCTCACTCTAACTAAAACACAGAATGAGGAAAAAATGGAAGTAGGAAAACTGCTCCCTACTTGTAAAATTGTACCTAGCAAATTTCAGTGCTGCAAATAGATTTTGAATGCGAGGACAATTGCGTCTTAAAAGCTGTTATGCATCATCAGACTTCTCCCAACTGTTGAGATTGCTTTATAGTTGAGCATTGATTACCACAGTAGTTATTTTTCTCCACAAATTGAAAAGATGCACTTACTTCTTGTGTCAGCGGCCATTTCTAATATTGCACAAAGCTAAGCTGTCAGGCATAGGCTTTCAGTGTCAATCTTCTGCTTGGTCAAAAGGATACCTGTTACGCTTTGGGGACCATCTGCAGTGCTTGTTTAAGAACCAAGAGACATAGCTGAAAAGTAAGTGGTCGTGAAATACCTTATATGTGTCTCATAACTACTTGTAAGATACCTCCTCTGTTGGAGAAGAGCTACCAAGATCAAAAAGATTACATTCCATAGTCACTGTACTATATAATGAGACCTCATACCTTTTGATTTCCAAAGTGAATGAAAATGAAATATTGTCCCTAAAGAACCCTTCACAACTCTGAGCTGCAGCCACTGGGTGTAGCTTTGTGAGTTCAGTTTTTGCTGGGTGAGTATGCATGCAGTATGGATATGAGTAACAACAGCCTTAAGTCCAGGCTGGATCAAAGCCATATGCTGAAAACGGGTATTGTTTTACACACTACATATATATACAACCTTTCTCCTTATTATAAAAGAAACTTTTACAAGAATACATAATTCATATTAGTAGAAAGCCCTTCCTCATTTCCCCTTCCATTGTGCAAGCCAGCCACCAGAGGGAAGGAACGATTGCATACACACCCGTACACATCTGCAGCATTGTATCAAAGCTTCCTGTGGTACTTCAGTGCTTCTATTAAGTAGTAGAATCCTGACTAGATGAGGAAAGAATTATTTGCTCCTGGATTGTATGACTTCTGAAGATTAATGTTTGCGTTTGCAAATATGAACTGAGTTTCCATTGTTGAGGAAAGGTTTATTAGTTTGGTCAGAAATGTAAGAACATTTTTACAATTTTGACCAGAAATCATGTTTTCTGGTGAGGCTTTCTGTTAGGAATATAGTCCCTTCCCTCCTCACCACAAATTTTAAAAAGGTCAAGGCATGTCTTCACTATGACCCACACTGAAAAAGTTTGTAAAGAAGTGTGACAGAAGTCAATGATGTTTGTACATGATAGCTGCCTCAGGAATACTTGTGGCAGACTATTTGGCTGGATGTCATCTGCACTGATCTTCATAACTTAAACTAAGTCTATATGCTTAAAGACTTATTTTTTTGTTTGTTTTGTGGGTTTTTTATGCAGTGATAAAGGAAAGAATTTTAAGGATTTCAGTCCTGGGAATGATTAATAGATTGATCTCAGTGTAGAGGTTTCATTAAATGTAATTATGTGCCAGCTGTTGGGAAAATTTAACACCAAAAAGGAGCACCATTTTGAATTATCCAGCACCAACTACAGATGAGAAGTTAGTGTGAGTCAGGAGACAAGTTTTGTACTAAGGTACAGAAGTAAAAAGAGAGAAAACCAGTAGCAATCATTTAAGTCTTTCATGTGGCACAAGAAGCATGGTTCAGTGCATGAGTAACTGCTCACCTAAGGTCTGTTTGTGAAGTTTGATAAAATGATTTGTGGTCCTCGCTTCTCGTGGTCTGGACTGCTGTGAAGTTTGGATGATTGAGATATTGCTACTTAACTTGGTCTATGTTGTGCATAACCTCTTCTTAGATGGCAAGCCAGTCTGGTACTCAGTCTGGGTTTGGGGTTGCTTGAGGAACTCTGCTGGCAGCTTCACTAAACCATTTACAGCTCATCTTTGAGAAAATGCTGAGAAGCTACCTCCAATATTTTGGTGCTTGTCTTTAAAGCTCTGTTTTTCTGCATTTTGTTTTAAAATTGCATTTTTGCTTGTGTGTCCATGCATAGTATAGTGTTAAAATCATGCTGATGTGGTGAATGCAGTTTTCTGGATTGTCATGATGACTCCATGCTCACTGCTAGTTAGGTACAACCTGCTTGTTTGAAACTGTCTTCCTTTTGTGTAATCACACTCTCATCTTTCTTGCAGTGTCAATGGTAGGCTTTCTCCTTCTTAGTTGTTAATACTGTGATATGTCCAGGTAATTTATGCTGAAGGATCAAGTCCGTATTTGAAAAACATTTCTGTAAGTATAAATAGGGATTTGACTTGTGGTGGCCTCTTTTTAACATCATTATCATTAAGCATTTTCTCTCAGGTTGAGGAAATTGAATACAAATAATTAATACTGAGTTTCAAAGTTCCTTGGGGGACACTTGTAGAATTGGTGTGTACTCAACAACTTCTTTTGATTTAGATATTCTGTGGTGCAGGACTTTGAGCAGAATGTGTGAAAGAATAAATCTTCTCATACAGTCATCTAGGTTGCTCCAGTGGGGCAGTATTTTGCAGATATAACATGTAATGGGCTAATTTGATACTATTGTAGTATCTCTTTTATTTTGGCAGCCTTGGGGTGTTCTTTATTAAAGAGTAGTAAAACAAAATGATGGGCAGGTACTCTTTCTTTTGTATGATATTTTTTCTATTTATTTCCATCAGAAGAAGGAAAGCACAGCCCTTATTTAGTCAAAAAACTGAAACGTTCCGATTAAAATAGTACAGTAAAAATACGGTAGTGTTCCAGTCATTGAAACTCTTCTAACAAAAACAATCTAGACATCATTACAGTCTTTGGAAAACATCCAATATAAAGTTTATTTTCTGGTGCAGAGTCTAACGTGGTGACTTTCTACCCATTCCTATTAGGAAAGGTCACAGTCAAAGTCCCATCAAAAAGGTAGAAAGTCTTATCTAATCCCTCAGTCTGTCTTAGCCAATGACTCTTCCAGTAGGGAAGCAAAATTAATTTTCTTTCATTTGCAATGGGTATGTAATACAGTACTATCAACAAGAAAAAGAAAATCATATCTTAGCCTAGAGATACTGGACTGAAAATTTATTCTTCAGTATGTAAGTTAAATGAGATGTTGGTAAGAATGCTTTTAATAGTGATATACCTAATCCTTTCTCCTGAAACTATAGGGTAGAGTTGTAAGTCTGGTCCCTTTCTCTGTTGGATGAAAAAGGATAGCATATGATGTTTGGTTTTTGGCATTTCTAAGAACATTGGAGGTCTGTGCTGCCCCAGAGCAGCCACTTTTCTGAGCAGTATGCAATTTAATACAAAGACTTATAAATTTCCAGTCCCTACAAAGTTTTACTATTGCTTTGTGTTACCAGGATGGGTGTATCTAAAAGAATTTTCTGTACAAATTGTAGGGTTTTGTGTAACTGTTAAGAGTGCAGTGTCTTGATAGGTGTGAGAAAAATACCAGTGGGTATACATAAACATCTTTTGGACATTATTTCGATAAGAAATTGAAGATGTAAAAGTAACAATGTATTTTTAAAAAAATGAGTTGGAGGTAGTTTTTCTCATTCTCCTTTAGTAATTCTGTGTCCCAGCAATAATGAAAGCAGCATTTATATACTACAGTATGAGCAGGTCAATGGGAAAAAACATGCGTTAAATTGTTTAGGCTTTGAAGCAGGCCTTTAGAAATCAGTCAGTGTTTTAATACAGCCTACCAAATTAAATAATACATTTTACAGTTTTCAAACAAAAGGGAATATTTTGAGAAAAATGCTGCTGTGGTAAAACCTGCAGTTGCTTAAATGAAAATATTTTAGTGGAGATGCTAAGCTGCTGTTGACCTACTTGGTTTGTTCCCTTTGAAGATATGAATAGTTATACTGCTCTGTAACAGCTTCTAGCCCTCATCTCACCTTGGTGCCTTGTTCAAATACTCAATTACCTGTTAGTCATAGCAGATGGTACGGTTTTTCACACACTCTCTACCGTTCTGATATTGCAAAGCCTTTCTGTGTACAGCTTATGGTACTTGTATTTATGCCCTCGATTCAGCACACCTTTCAGTGAGAGCCTGACGGTAACAACTTGAGTGAACTTGTAGAGGTCAGTAGAATTATGCTCTGTGTGGGCACATGCTTCTGTGTTGAATTAAAATAGATACATGTTGAACTGAATGTACTCAGCAGTTTGATCCAGTTTGTTTTACTGTTCTTGAGCAGTTTGTTTTACTGTTCTAGAATGATCTTGCTGTAAATTGTCATTAAGGTAAATTAAGACTTCACATTGGTTTTATTTGTGTTACAGGTACTTTATATCTAAATGGTGAGTTACAAGTCTATTTCTGGTAGTATCCAAAACTCAATGTCATAAACCATAAAATTCCCTTTTGACTGGTTTCCATTCCCTGTTTAGGCTTGGGGTAGGTGCTGCCAAAATATCTTTGGTCTAGTATAGTCTGTGTATGACTTAACATACTCAGTCACAGCCAACTTCTTGGACAAATAGGTATAGTGAGGTGGGGTAGAATCCAGAGTTAGAGCTGGAATCAAGGATAGGCATTTTTCTTTTATTGAAATGGTTTTCCTTGGAAGATGTTTATTCATCGAAACAGGGAAAAAAAACCCCAAAAATCTGGATTCTAGCTTGGAAGGCTGAAGAATCACCTAGATCTCCAAGAAACCTGTTACACTGTGGCGAAATCTGTCATTTTCTCCTGTTGAAACTGCTCTATGTGTAAATGATAAAACATTTAATTTGCCAGTGAAAAGAGGAAAGAGATTGTGTAGCTCTGTGGCTAGCGTGCTCAGCTGCGATGTGGGTAGCTTTGGTATAAATCTCAGCTCTAATAAGTGAGTATGTAGAGTGGAATGCTGTTATTCTCCTGTGTGAAAGGTTGTGCATTTTTTCAACACAGAACAGGTAAACTTTTGAAGTGTTGATATTTTTGGCAGACCAAAAAACTCATTGCTGCCTAGTTCTATCCCAGAAATTGACCTCCCATTTAAACATGGTTATCTAAGCACATTTGCTGACTACAGTAGTATTCAGAGCCATGTCTTGCAGTTAGAGCCAGATTTGCCTATAAGAAGCAGATCAGATAAGCAGACACAAAGACAGTTTGACGAATGTTAAATATCATTTAAAAGTAGTTTAATTTATACATTGTTTATTCCACAATCTCTCCATGTTATTGACATAAAACCATCTTGCTGTAGCTTTCTCTGCCCACTGTGTACTTTTCCTGACCTCTGTTGTGATTACTTTTTATAACAGATGACCTCTTACGTTCTGAGAGTTGTCAGTTTAAGATGCAAATATTCCCATACAGCTACAGAAAGAACCCTATGGTGGATTAGTGGGAATAAAGAAAATATGAGCTCTGATAGAAGGATAGTCATCCCAAAATACATTCTTATTTTCAATTCCGTAGGATTAAGCCATTGTCTCGAAGTAGTTGTATAGTATTTGATCCACAGTAAATATGTGGACATGCCATACTCTGTAGCACTTGCAGACTGCAGCTGATCCTTTCTTCAGAAATGTCATGCATCTTCACCTCCTTTAAATGAGGACAAAATCCATCATAAGGAGACAAAGGCTTTGGTCCCTTCCCCTGTGGAGGAATATGATAATGGAGGAATTTTTGTGGTGACTAAGTAGATTTTGCGGAAGGGGGACTTGCTGCAGGAGGCATGTTTTTATGTTTGTGAGTAGAGCTGCACTTAATGAAAATTGGACTGGAAGGGCAGCTGTTTGGCTGCATTGACATCAGGGTCACACTGGAGAACGAGAGAGCACTGTCTTCTCTTTTGAGGCTTTCCTCAGGTGCGTTAGTGAAGTGAAATATCCTAAAAATAAATAAATAAAATATGTATTCCCCTTAATTATGAGAGCTTTCTAGAGAAGTTATTTTAAGCCCAGAAGCCAGGAAAGTTCTCTGGTGGTTTTTCCTAAGTCTTTAGCAGAGGGAGGACTGGCATAAAATTCAGATAAATGTAAGTGATGTAGGGAGTCTGAGAACTCCTCAGCTTTTTCAGTTTAAGCCCCTACTGTGTTAACGATGTCCTTGCCTCCTGGGGAGATCTCCTCATCATCAGTGCTTTTAATTAGAAACATGCAAAGTGTCCTGATCTACTGCACACGACATAGTATGGCCTCGGTGCGGCCGAATCCGGGGCATGGTGCTGTGCTCAGGGCGGGCTGTAGGCCCGTCGTTTCCAGTGCGGGGTGGCCATGCCAGCAGCACGGGGGAAGGGCTGGGCCTGCCGCGCAGCCGGCTGGCTCTGCTGTGGCTCCTCGGGGTACGGGAGCCTCAAACCCTGGAGGGTGCCTGCCCCGAAACAGATTCTGCTCCTGCCTCTGTGTAAGGGTCCTGCAAAACCTGGCGTGCCAGCTGGAGCAAATTCCTGTCTCACTGCTGTGGCCAAGTGTGCTCAAGTTCAGAGAGCCTCAGGGGCTGTTCCTGAGGTATGAGTCCATAGAGCAAGTACTGCCCTGGGCTTCAGTTTTGCCAGCTGAGGAGCCAACTGGTCGCTCCAAACTGAAGCCAGTCAGTCAGCCAACAGGTCCAGACTGTGCACAGCAAGGACGAAGGAGTCCCAAGCTTGTCTTATGGCAGGCTTAAAAGAGATGGTGTTCTCCCCCTTGCACAGATGCAGCTCAGGATTGAGTTTGTGAAAAAATTGGAGGGTTGGATCACACTTGAATTGATGTAGTGAGGGAAAGAGAAGAATTTCCTATGGCCCAAAACCTTTGCCTTTCAGCCAGCTGTAGTGGAATTACTGATCAGTAATTGTCTTACTGATACAATATTGTTAAAGCTGCAAACACAGCTAGCAAAATGATTCATAAGTGACCATAAGTGCCAGTTATTGTACTGAATACAGTCACTTTGCTTCTGATATGACATCTTTCTGCTGAATTTTCTTCTACCTCTCTGTATCACTATATTTTTAGATCATTATCACCTAAGGTGTAGAAATGGATGATCTCTCTTTGTTAGAGAGGAAGAGGCTGAGTTTCTTTAATCTGAATAATTAACGGTAGTGATGATAATGCTGTTTTGGTCACTTAGAGGAATAGATGGGATTAGATGATACAAACTAAACAAATGCAAGTGAAAAAATGGAAAAACATAGCTGTAGCTATACTACACTTCTCACAAAGTGTGCTAGGGCTGAGCCATGTGCTAGTCACAGACTTAATTGTCCTGCATACATATTAAAACCTTTTCCTATGTTTTACAGGATTGGTATTATATGTAATACGTCCTTCAGGTAAGGGTCTGTATTTGCAGATATGCCTCTCTACAGCTGAAAAGGTGCTGCCCTGCAAAGTGCTGCAGATGGATCACTGCTTAACAGGGAGAGTAGAAGCAGTGTTCAGGAGCAAAGTTTGAGGTTTATGAAAAACAGACACAACAGGAAAGGATTTCTCAGGGGAAAAAAAGGTGGAAGAGGAGGTTTGGCTGGTCGCCTCTAGGAGGCTCTGGGCATAGAAAAAGGGAACCAAGCCTCGGAGAAAGCCCAAACTGATTTGTGCTCTGTAATGTGGAGAAAGAATGTTCATTAGTAAAATTAAATCTCAGAGCAAGACATCTCAACCTCCTTTTTTCCTTCTCTCTGAAAAGCACAAAGTTCACTGGAAATCTTTGGAAGATTTTGATTAGATTACAAGTCTCTATCTGTATTATCTTATTATCTGAAAGAATAATTTTGACAAGGTAAAGACAGTGGAGTTAAATCCAGGACGGTTTTATTTTGGCCATGTCCTAATAGAAATCTATAGCAGTGAAAGTAATTTCTGTCTGTAAAGCAGTGCAGTCAGGTTTTCTGGGAGTTGGGAGCCTCTGTGCCTGTAGATAACTTCTCTTTCTTTCAGGCAGTTTCTGTGACTAACTTCTGCCAAGATGCCTTTCTGGGAAGAGGACACTATGCTAGCAGTGCGTAATTTAAGCCTCTCCCTTATATCTACATGATGTATTTTGGAACATCCCTATCTTCATAAAATGCTTTTTTAGTTGCTTATGGTGTAGTTATCAGTAGAGACTATTACAACTAGTATTTCACTTCACAAACATAACAGAGTGGTGGATTTATACGTAATTTGCGATTTTTCTATCCATGGCATGGGCACAGTGCTTGTTTTATAAGGAAATTAAAGGTTTGGATGATTTGTGTTTGCACAGCGTTACGTAGGGAAGCAGGTTATAGGCAAGGCCGTGCTGTCAGATTTGGTTATATGTTGTCAATTTTGCATGGCTCAGCTGGTGTGTTGAAATTGAGTTAGCCTTCCCTATTCTGACCAGTCAGTATCTTCTCAGCTAAGCTGAGTGGTGAGGATAAACCGTGATTACGTTTTCAGACAAAATATTTTCTCACCCAAGGTGCTACCAGAGATATTGACCAAATAGGAACTATTAATGACACAGTAATTTTTTTACATTGATCAATTAATAAACAGAAAGGGAACCCAGATTGTCAAAGTGATTGCTGCAAGTAGTTCACAACTTAGTAATTGTCTGGCTCATCTCTCTGACACTCACAAAAAAGAATACAAATATTTTAAAATTATATGCAGCTTCTTAAAATATTGCCAACACTATTTTTCTATCAACTAGATTTAAATTCATTTCTTAGAATGTTGAAGAATGCTACATCATTCTCAGCTCTTCCCTATGCTTATTTTCTTCTTGACCTGAATTTGCTTTTCTTTGTATGAGTAACTACTTTACTCAGTTTAGAAATAATTCTGTTCCTGGCAGCCCTGCTTAAGAGTTTTGATTTGATCAGAGAAAAGGGAAAATAGGGTCTGCAAACATCTCAGTGTCTTTATTGGCAATGCTTATTATAGAAACATTTGAAATGCTCCTGAAAGCTATGCTGTTGCTGGAAAAGCAAATTTCAGCAGGAGGAAAACTTTTCAAAGTTGGATTTTAAAACCAACAAAACGCCCAACTGTCTTATTTTCTAGGCCATAGGTACCACATATGTGTTTTACTGAATATGAAAGAATTTTTTGAGACTTCATAAAATTATTTCATTCTTTGAAAAGAATGTTGTCAAATAATTTTAATGTATTTTAATTAAACGAGTTTACAGAGCAATAAACTGTCATCTACAGATAATTAAATGTTGAATTGCATGTTTAATAAGTGAAAAGAATCATGAGTATTTTTTAGCATGATGAAAATTAGCCCAATATTGCAGATAGTTTAGGAGGCTCTGACAAACTTCACTGAAGATATACAGATGTTGACAAAGGCCCATCTTTGACTCTCCTGTTTCTTTCTTACTTATTAAACTAATGTCACTTCAAAGAATATTTTTAAATGAAAAATAAATATTTGAGAGTGAAACGTTAAAACTAAGACTCAACAGTGTGGTTAGCTTTGCCTCTCAGCTCGTGATGCCCTTGGTTTACAATGAATTAGCCTTACAGTGAGTAGTATAATCTGGCAGTGGTCTGGATCATGACCTGGTAATTTTCCCAGGGTTGTTTTCCAGATAATAATTGAGTTATTTATGTATACATTTATTTATATTTAATGTTTATCTATAAATATTCAGTTGTTATTTCTGTTCATACCCAGGACTTGGCAGTTCATTTCCACTGAAGAATCTGGGGCATGATTTGAACAATATGTTTGTGGGAACTTAATGTAAAAAAGGCAAATAGTATATTTATTAAAAGCATAAGTGATTATTTCAACATACAAAAATTTAAAGAAAATTATGTATATACTTGCCCAGTTGTACGAGTCCTTTCAAATTACCTGTACTAAACTGGGACAACAGCACTTTCCTGGAGCAAATAATGTATTTGTAAGTTAACTTAAAAATCCACATTCTGTGTTGACCACTAAAATTTGCAGGCCCTTTGTCTAAAATGAGAATTTCACCTGGTGAACTACGGAAGTAAAAAGGATCATAGAGATGGAGTTGAGTTTTGAGAATCAAGATCAGCATGCTTGTGCTGAGGAAATGCATTTAAAATGTTATCCCTGAAATACTAAAAAATGTCAATGTATTGGCATTTCGAGTATGCATCAGGAAATTCAATTTCGCTAAGGAAAAGCAGCAGACCTTGTAGTAGTATCTTAAATGTCTGTGGTTGATTCGTGATAGTGGAGTCTTCATTAGCTAATTGGAAAATGCCTTAGGGTAAAGCAAGATGATAAACGATTCACTGCTGCAAAGACACCTGGGGCCAAAACAAAACCAACTGCAGTTATATTTTCCATTTTTGCAGAGGCAGGACGGTCGAGCACAATTAGTGTGATGTAGCACATTGCCATGGGTTCTCCAACATTTTTTCTTATCCCCTCAACCTGACCAGGGTGAGAGAGAAGAAGGGATGCCACCAAAGCCTCTAAGAGACCCAGAAGTAAAAGAGGGAAACAACTGGATTTATTGCTGCTCCAGTCACATATTTCTTTTGCTGTTATTTACAATACCTGGAATACAAAACTGTAAGGCATACTTTAAGCTGCTGTAATTTTCATAGAACTGTGCTACTTTAAACCGGTGGTACATTTGATCCATAATAATTCATTGCTTCCTATAGCCACGTACATAAATGCATATATAAATGCACATGTAAATGTACATATATATACTTCATGCACATATATACACTTTAAACCAGTGACAGATTTGATCCTTAATAATTCATTGCTTCCTATAGCCATGTATATAAATGCACATATAAAAATGCAGAGTTCTCTGATGGAAGTAAATTTTTTAAACTTTGCTGTACTAATTTAAACTGTGTGGAACTAATGTAGCTTGTGTTGATCAAAACCACTGGAAAAAATGCTTTCTGGCTGATTCTGTAGGGCTAGTCTGTCTCATATTTTTCTTCTTGAAGATAAAGGACTACTCAAATGATTTTTTTTCACATTCAATAAGCAGGCTTTTGCAATTGAGAATTCAGGTTTAATTACAGACTGCATTGGGCTATAGCCATGCTATAATCCTTTCCATTTTGATTCTTGGAACTTCATTTAATAATGTATTCTCTTGAGTTACTTTGTTATTCTTTTATCAGCAATGAGTCATGTGTAGAAAGCCTTTCCAATAGATTTCAAAATACAATAATATGCTCTAAAATGCCAGGTGAAGGGCTGTGTATTAAATGACTTATAAAAAACCCTCCCTATTTAGGTAGCTGTCATGATTATATTAAAGACTTATTTTACAACAAAAACTTTAAGAGAAAATAAGTCCTCTAGGATTGAAAAGTAGACTTTATGAACTCAAATACTGGGTTATTAGGTTAGTAGTGTAGATTTACTAGCATTATACAAAATAGCATGTATCAACAAACATTCTGGAATAGAGATTGGTTTGTATTTTTTCCATATTTTCACTATTGGTTTTGGACCTGGTAAGGTTGGGAACACCAGCTTAATGGGTGGTAGTTGTAAAAAGCCAACATTTTTACTGACTTACTGGTTACCATGCCTTATGGCAATAGCTGTTACTGGCCAAAGCAAGATTAGCTGTCCTAGTTGTTCAGTGTGTGTAGAACAAGGGACAGTTGCACCCCTAAAGTGTTTATGTTCTACATGGAGAAACCAAGATAAGCCATTTCCCAGAGATAGATACACAAGATACAGTGTTTTAACCAATGTGTCCAAAGTCATGCTGAATGCCTGCAGCAAAACTGGCAAAAGGACATCTCTCTGCTGATTCCTAGTCTGTTGCCTTAGTTTAGCTCTATATTATTCATTGGGTAATGTAGCAAAAAGTTGGGGGTCATCTAACATTCAGTATTGTTTATTTTAATTTTAAATCATATTTGGGCAACTGCCCATGAAGTTTTCATCAGAATGTGTGATGAGATGGAATGGACTGGAAACAGACTGGACTGAGAACTACTGTGTGTTTTTTGACATGGCTCTGACCCAAACTTTAGAGAAAATGGTACTAAGCTTCCCTCAGCCCCCAGTGGATCATGCTGCTTGCAGTGGAGGCACTCAGCAGCCATGTCACAAGCCACGTCCATTAACTTTTACTGCATGTGTGCCCAAAATGCAGGTGTTGCCTATGGTGATGAATTGTGCAGGTCATGGAAAGAAATTTAAAACAGTAAGAAGTAAAAATGTGAAGAAAGTAGCAACATTATTGAAAAAATGGTAGAAGACAAGGTGAGACAGTGTATGTTTATTTGTACCTGAATGTCCTTGCTAGGTACAAAGGCATTTCCTCTGAAGGATTGTAACTTTTAGCCTCCTTCAGTGGAGGGGTATTAAATCAGATACTCTTTCTCTGCCACCAGAAAGCTTGGTTTATGAAATATTCCCAGTTGTTTTCTGATCCACAAAACAATACGAAAAGTTTCTTAATCCGATCCCTAAGCGGCCTTCCTTACAGCACTCCGTGATGCTGTACAGTCTCTTTCTCTCAGGCAGTTGTCTGTGGGGTCACTTACGTGGTCATCAGCCCACCAGGACTGACATGAAGAAAACTACAGCTGCTCAAGTGCTGAAAAACAATTGGAGCAGCTGTTTGAGCTGCCTGCGATTCAGCCTTGGGGAGTTCTGATTTTACAAGCACTTGAGTGCATAAACAGGCAAGTGTGTGTGTTTGGGAACATTTGTATTTCTTGTGTGCTAGCCATTCACTTGTTTCTTAAAGGTTATGGGGAACACACCAACAGCATACAATTTGGGTGAACAGCCTGCATCACAAGTTGTCCAACATAATATTAACGCTCAAATAACTTACTGGATACCCAGAACTTTAAAATGCACCATCAGAAATTGAGATCGCTCAGAAAATTTATGAAAAGTCTTCTGCAATTGTAAGATAATGTGATAAATAATACTAGGTGAGCACTTACAAAGTCACTTAGCAACGATTAGAATACACGTGTTGCTGGGTGTTACTTGAATTGAAGCAGTGAGTTAAACATTTTATAGCCTCTCACAACTGTGGTGGAATTAGCACTGAGCAAACCTGATGCTTACACGGCAAGAAGTTAAATGTGAATTGAATTAAGTTGAATAGATCTAAACCCAAAGAAAAGTAGAAACTAATGTAATGCGTATTTTTTACATTATATATTGAATTAAATACATATATGTGAATCAGGCAAGTTCTTTGGAAAATGAACTATCTTGAGAATTCGAAGTGCATTGATTTAGTCGATTTTATGGAATGGCCACACATTGTGATTTGGCAAAGGACCTTAACCATCTTATTGCCTACAAAGAACTGCTGATTGCAAGCAGACTTGGAACATAACAAAGTTCCTTTCTAATAGGAAGATGGTTTTGAGTTGCATCCTCAGACTGATGTGAATTATTTACAGAGTCAATAGAAGTTCTCTATATAAGGGCCTGCATTAGGTAATAGGACTTGATCCAGCTTAAAAATAAAACTGTATTCAGTTTCTGTAATGATAATCTGTGTGTATGTGGTTTCTAAGTATTTACAGAACATTCTGTGATGTGCAAATCAGTGCTTTTTAATTAATCAAATTGCTCACATTGTATTAATAATAATTTTTACATCTTTTCTGTGTGGCAGAATTAATAGCAAGCGTAAGCTGTTCCTCCAAATAATAGTATTTGTGTCAATAATGCTAGATGATGCTAGCAGTACAATCATACAGGATGAAGGATTTCAAGTAATTCAGGTAACATAAGATGGAGTGGGAGTGTGAAATGTCATTGTTAGCCTTTAACAATGGAATCAGAACTTTTATTACACAATGCTGATAATACCCTGCTATTGAAACTAAAGGGCATGAGTCGCTGCAAGTTTCTTTTTGATACGCACATTGCTATTAAAAACCCTATGTCCGTGACTTGAGCATTGACTCAGCTGTTGATGGAAATCTAGGTTCCAGATTAGCAAAATGTTTAAACCTGTGCTAAGGCTATAGTTCTACCCGTCTGCAAACTAAAACAGCATACTAATTCAAATCTATCCACTGGTCTGATGGTGCAGTTTGGCTTTTCTTATCTAATGGTTACCAACCACCAGAAGAAAGATAATACCACTCCTCCCCTGCACCTGCCTATAGGTTCCTACCCTCTTCCACCTTTGTTTTGAATTAATAAATTCTGTAGTTGCATAATGAGTTGATTCAGATCAGGTGGAAAATTAGGGAAGCGAGGAAGGCAGTGAAAGTGCATGCAGGAGGGAGAAGGACCATGTTTTCTAGCTGTAGTTCGGTATCAGCTGAGTTATGTCAAAGCTCACCCGAATATACAGTGTGGCCTTGCACGCAATTGTGTTGATACAACTAAGGGAAAGCATAAGCAAGAACAAGTAATTTGTTAAAGGGAAAGGATGGACAGTGACTCCTTAAACTGACATTTTTGCCAGAAAAAGTAGTCATGCAAGTGCAGTCTATTTAAGATTCTGTGAGGAGCTTGTAGAAGCTGATAGGTTATTCGGGCACTTAAAGATTGACTTGTTTTAAGTTTGCTCCTTAAGATTGCCAGAGGGATGTGTAACATCTTAGGAAATAACAATTCAGGCAACATTGTGTATAACTGAAGTGGCTGATAACCATTTGCCATTCTAGTGGCTGGTCAGTGTGTGGATTTCCTTGGGAACAACTGCTGTCTTTAAACTCACACGCTTAACACAGCTTTTAGTTATAGAGGAAGTTCTAAGTGATTCTAACTGCGGCATGAAGTGTCTTTTGACCATCCCTTTAGATTGCTGCTGTGTCATTTTACGATGTTATGCTACTGGTATTTAAAAGGCTTTATGTAAATCATGGAGATGAACCTTTTAGAGTATTACAGAGGTTTTTTCAAGGCTTCTTTAGTGGCCATATATTAAAAGACAAATTATCAACAAAATGCCATGCAAAAGCAAGATAGAGATTGTCATTGGCCATATGATATGAATCTGCAGGCCCTTTTTAGGTCATACACCATTACATCCCAACATTTGCTACAAATCATATTTTTGGATTTAAAGGGGTTTTGATTTAAATTATTTTAGATTCACTCCACTGATCCCTGTGGACACTCCACTGGTCACTGTGCCAGAACAAAAAATTAAAATGATCTTTTATTAAAGTGAGTGGCCTCGTTCCTCTTCTCAGCAATTAAACGGTAAATGATACTTGGGTTTGAAAAAGTGCTGAAAAATATTTGTCATAATGGTGTCTCTGGCAGCCTTTGACCTTTTTTATTTTATTACTGAGAGTTTAAAGCCACATCTTTGATAAACAGCCCTGTTTTGTGTAGTGGAACATATTCCCAGTGCTGAGAAACTGGATTCAATGAAGTTATAGCAAATGCATCTCCACTGGGAGCCCCAGGGAAGAGAGTCACAAGGGTACCACACTTAGTTTTATTGATTATAACAGCGTGTAAGCAGAAGCACCCATAGTGTTACTCTGTTCTGAGACAGATAAGTCACCCTGTCTTAGGTTCAGGATATACTGGAGCTAGTGTATTTGTGCACAGTAAATATATTATAGCATGCCTCTCTGCACTGGGCTGATGGTGCATGGGGATTGTATCTGCAGAGCATGTGCCTATGCTGCATGTTTAATCTGCAGGTAGGTGTGTGAGTTCATTTCTGTGTGTCAACTGGACTTTTTTGACTCTTAGAAGCATTCACCAGTGAAGTGGGAAAGTATTTCTATACTCAGGATGTCATGTGTGTGGGCAGAAAAAGAAGATATGGTCAAGGAGGCCTGAGAAGTAGGGTGGTTTTATGTGTCAAACCCCCACTGTGTCACACATTATAAATCTTCAGTTTGTCCAAAGACTTCATTGGAATTTACTTCCATTACCTTATTTACAGTAATATTTGTTAAGTAACAGTGAGTTTTCAACACAAGCTTGTTCTGGTGTAAATTTCACAGATTTTGTGGAAGGGTCCCTATAACATTCCTGAACTACAGCTTTTTGGGAGCAGCTGTCCATCATGGTCTCTGTTGCTTTAGCTGCTTCAGCATCCGCATCAGTGGAACTGCACCATCCCATACCAACAGAAAATTTGATTGTTTTTAATATATGATTGATGTTATGTAGTAGCTGTTTGTTTTGGCAGATGTTGTTTTATTTTCCTGTCTACCAAGTATTCAGAAATTGGTACTTCACTCTAAACTAATGACATAGAACGCTTATTTTCAATAACCAGACATTAAGTGGTTCAGAAAGTAAACTAGGAGTTTAAATTTTTATTTTAGCTTACTTTGGCATTCTATAATTGAAAAAAATGGTATAATCAACGTTTTTTCTTCCTTTGCAAGTCATTCTTGATAAATCTTTGAGTCAGAGTTCTAAATCTTTCAAGAATTCTGTTTTGATTTTGGTCCCATAATGGTAATTTCCAAACAGCCTGCCTCTCTGTTCATAAACATTATTGTGATCTTGTAAGAAATCTCAGTCTGGTGAATACCTTTTATTTCTTGCTCCTGAACACACTGGGATTTATACAATAATCTGCAAGACATTTTTGGTCAAGTCACTATCAAAAGAAATTATGAGACGTGTTGAACAGTTTATTGGGGGAGAACAATCACAGTCGAATATATTCATATTGCCATATCCTAACATACAGTCCCAAAATATCAAAATATTTTTAGAACAAAGCCACAGTTTTGACCAATTAAATAATGAAAAAAAATGCAGAATACGATGGAAAAAGCAAGTGACTTGGAAAAAAGAGGCATGGGTGCTTTTTAGTTCAACTTACACCTTTGGACTGATAGGCTGAAAATAATAATAAAGTACGTGTCTCCTCCTCAGCCCTCCCAACATGCACACAGGACAGAACAGAGTTGCTAGAAAAGTTTTTACTTCTCCATAATTAACTGAAAATTCAGCAATGTTGTTGTGAATGCCTCTTGGTTAACAGTGGTTGTCTGGAGTTCTCTTTACTCCCATTGTAAGCTTTGTTGAGGAAGGTTAAATTGGCTGTAAACAGCAGCAACTCTTTGTGTTTCTTGCAGCTTATGGAAATGGTGTGGAATTGCTTGGTACTTTTTCCATATCTGGGGCCAGGATTGTGCAGGTTGGTACTAGAGCTCCAGATGAAATTTCTTTCCACATTTGAAGCATGAGTGTTTTAAAACAACAAGTGGAGTCAGTGACCAGGTTCTCAGCTAGACTGGAATAATTGTCTTTTGGGTTAAAGTATATGGCTGACACAGTGCCAGTATTTACTGGGCTGACTTCTGAAGGTCTGATGTTAAAAGGCTGTATCCTCAACAGTTTTTCACTGTTGTTTTCTTAAACAGCATTGGATTCTACAGCTACCACAGTCTTTTTTTTCATTGTCCCCACTTTTCTTGCTGTCACATTTATTTTGTGAAATATGACAAAAATGCTCCATGATCTTTCTCTAGAGATAACTTGGTAGATAAAAACAAAATAAAACAAACAAAAAGCCCATAAGCTCTCTTGGTGGATCAATACTGTGCCATTACTGGTATTATACTATTTTTATAAATCAGCCTATTTCATCTGATGAAACAAACTGGAGGTGTCAGGGCTGGCACATTAGGTAAAAACTTGTCTTAAAAATAGGATTCAAACACCCCAAGTGAAAAATTGTGTGTGTCTAATTTATTAGTTGTTATCAGTACATATGCATAAGTATATGCATGTGCAAATACACATGACTGATCCTAAGGCTGCTGAATGCTGTAGTTAGTAGTGATATAATTAATGGGAGGACAGTGCCTAACCCAGCTATGGAAAGGTGCAAATGAACTGTCTGTATGCAATGCCTGGGCAGCAAAACAGGAAGGGTTGTGAACAACTGGTGTTACAGGAAGGTGGATATAATAGAGCAGAAACATAACAGAGCAGCAAACACTGCTCAGGAGAGTAAAATCGAGGTAAAGCTCATAGGAAGGCATTGTACATTAGAGCTCCAGTCATCTGTAATGAAGGTTGGTGATGTATAGATAACTTGGTGATGTTTCTCTGTGCAGGGGAAGCAACAGAAGATAGTACAGAGAGGCATTTATAAGACATGGACACAGAGTGAAAATCAATGCCAGAGAAAGCCAGCAGTTTAGCTGTGGCTGAATTCACACTGAGAGGTGAGGACAGGAGAGCCTGCCTTAGGAAAAGAAGCAGGAAGAGTATGGCTTGCTTAGCTTAATAGAATGAAGGCACAGAGGAGCTGTGATTGCTCTCTGCAAATACCTTGCCATAGAGGGGTAAGAGTTTCTTAAATGGAAAAGATTGTTGACAAAGGCATATATGTGGATGTCTCCAAGTCTGTTGGAGAACTGAGTTGCTGGAATGGTGTATCAACAGAAGTAGTGAGAGTTGGGAGAAATAACCTATATTGTTTTAATATGAACCATTTTAAGCACTGATAAAAAATAGACCTTGTGGCTCAGGAGTTTGGTTTCAGTCCTGTGTTGCAGAAGTAATATTGGCATCTGAAAGAGACCAGTTGCATTAAAAAGTTGGATATAGGAGAGCAGAGATTTTGAGTTACTCTGGTGGAACTGAAGTCCTGATCTCATCTGCTCCCCTGGTTTCATGTGCAGGGAATGTTAGATCATGGGTAGGGAGGAGGGATGTAAGGCAGATCCCACCAGGATCTCACTGGTCATTGATGTAGAGCCTTATAGGAGGTCTAAGAAAACAAGAAATCTTCACAGAGAACCAAGAAACCTTCACAAGGAGGACTTCTAGCACCAACTCTACTGTGCTTAGGTTTATTCTCTGTTTATTACTTCAGCAACTCCATGTAATTATTGGCCCCTGTGGACGCTGATTTTTCCCTTGCTCAGAGGGCAATAAAGCTTAACATTTCTGTAGATTCTTGCACTGCAAGAAATCTATTGTTGTTCCTATCTAGTGTTTCCTGTCCTAGCAAGGGCCCCTAAATCTCACCCTTTGCTGCCAACCCTTGCCTTGTGCTGCTAGAAGAGAAACCATTGAAAAAGATACATTTTCCCTTCTTTCCCCTTAGCACAGATTTACTTCCTATGGGAACTACTGACTGTAGATCACAAATAGTTGGTTAAAATGATTAGTGGTTTTCCTCATTGAAATGAAAATCTAGTTATAGGTTGCAGTGTGTTTTTGTTAGATTTGCTATGGTGATAACCCACAGAAACGTTTAAGATGGTTGCACCAATTTTTTTCATTTATAGCACAACCTTGTGGAAGTTGACAGTTACCATGGTTTCACATTGCTTAACATTAGTTCCCCTGGAAAAAAACCAACTTGTCCTGTTTTTTCATAGTGAATGAGGTATTGTTGTGTAAATTAAAAACCAAACAGATAAAGGAATTTGAATTTAAAAGGAATTTCAATAAAAGCATTTAATAAAAGGAAGGAAGAAAACAGGTCAGTTTACATAAACTGACTTGGAGGTCACTGGGAAATCTGAACTTCAGTAAGTTTCTTGGAGCAGCACAGATGTGTTTACAATGACAGGGCTTTTCCACCCTCCAGGTCTCAGGTGAATCTCACTGCTTGAGATGGCTTCTGCCAGAGGTATGACGAAAGAGGGGGAATCAGTGCTGAGACAAATTACTCAACTGAAAAGACTTCATTGTGTTTGATGACTTCACTGGAAATTTTTCCCAGAAGGAAATAGCTGTTCTATCTCATGCAGAAAAAATTATTATTTAGACAGTTTAAATGAGAGTGGAAAAACAAACAAGGATAATGATCTATTTGGGAAGAAAACAGTATGTTATTGTATTGTAATTGCACCGCATGGTTTGATAACATAAAGCATAAACCTTGTGTTTGTTGTACTGGGTTAGGAACTAGCCCCTTTTCTTTCCTAGATACCTGTGGGTGTTCTCAGGTTCCTGAGCCTGTCACTCACCTTCCACCTGCTGCGAAGCAGTGGTCAGGGTCTTTGCTTAACATGGAGGAGAGGGAATGGAGGCATTAACAGTCTCTCTCTCTCTCTCTCTCGTTCATATAATTTATCAGATCTGACAAAATGTGTTTCCACCGATCCTTTCCCTGGGGTGTCCCTCTGTGTGTGTGTGTAGGGGGAGCAGGCATGTGCAAAGATCTGATGAGGTCAGTCAGCCACCATTAAGCTTTTTTCCATTTCCACCTTTTTCCCATCAGACATCCCTCTGTTAGATCTCCGGGCTGTGTATCAGGGGGCCTTTTGCTAATAAACGGTGTTTGCAACCAATTAGAATTGGTGCCTTCTAATTGATCTACTGTTGTCAAAAGATGCATTGCACTACTGAGTCGTGTTTGAAACAACGATAGAAATCTTTAGGCTGTTTTTAGGTCGATTAAATTTTGATGATGATTAAGATGAAAGGTGTGATTTTAAAAAAAAAATAATTCTTTTTGTGTATGGAAAATTGGTCTGGGCAATGTCTGATACATCTTTTATCTATAACAGGGTCTGAAAATTAGTTCAGTATTTCAGTGACACCAGGTGGATGTCTAATATGAGAGGATGTTTTAAATCCTTTTGAAAGTCAACTTTCTAATGTATTTATAGAGTTATTCTCTTGGATTGTATGGTATGTCACCTTAATACACTAATTATGAATTCAAGTTAAAAAGTTGCCTAAAGCACAATAGAAATTGTGACATTGTTTGCTTGTACTTTTTTCTCTATTTTTATAAGAAGTTAGAGTACAGGGAATTATGTTGGCAGATGAAACAACTACATACACAACATCTGAATACACATCTGTTAAATATCAGTTGATTCATGATTATAGTTGTAGGCAGTAAAAATCAGCATTCTTATTAGCAAACATACAAATACTTGCGTGTTACAATGACAAGCTGTGCTGTTGGGAGATGGTGTGTATTTGATGGCACTGCATGGGAGCCGGCTGGAGCTTTGTTCCGTTTGCAGGTGAAGCCTGATCTGGGTGAGAACAACTGTCGGGGTCTTTGTCTGACTTCTGCTTACCGTCTGCATCCTTGGGGCCCATAGTCAGGTAGCAGATTTTGAGCCTGAAGCTAGACTTCTAGTAGAAGAGTAGAAAAAGCACTGAGGAAAAAGTGTAGAAAAACCTAAAAAAACGCAGATCTATTTTGTTTTAATCTTCAACAGCCACTGGAATTGCTGTTGAAGGTTAAAAGTGCTGTAGGAAAGAAAAACACAATGCAGGCATACATATACAGGGATAGTTGTCTTGTAAAATAAACCTGTAAACTGAAATTTAGAGTGTTCTTAATAGAGGATGTACTGGCATAGCTGCAAAGCAAAATATGTTTCCGTGACCAAGTCTAAGTGCTATTACTCAGATTAGGTGTCCTCAGTACACTTTCCCTTCTGATGGTTACCAGAGCCTGCAAGACCTGGCACTATCAAACTGAGCTGACTGGAACACAAGTGGTATCTGCTTACATGCTGCAAATACGATGGTATTCCTGAGTGTAACTAGTTTGAGAGGGTTATTTCCCAAATACACTGTCCCATCTTGCAGCAATCTGTGGCTGGGGTATTTTCTGAGTCTTTGGATTTTAGCTCATAGTGGCCTTCGATATATTTGCGTATTAGGGATTACTTACTCTTTTGGTCTCTATGAGATAGTAGTGATGCCAATATGTGTGATATAACAAAGTGTATTCCTGTTTTAACCCTGCTATTTGATAGTTCAATTTAATTCCCTGTTCCTCCACAATGACCCTGAGACTACGTAAAAAACAAATTTCCTCCTTCTTTTACAGGCATTCATGATTTTATTGACTTTAATCATACAACCCACAGCTATCTAGTTCCCACATTAAAAAACCTTAATGTATTTAGCCTGTCCTAGTATTCCAGCTATCCCACATATTTAACATATTGCCATTTTTATACCTCTCTGTACTCTAGCTGTATCCTTTTTGAGCTAGGATAAATGGAACTACACAGAGTCTTGAAGACACAGGCTTACTATGACTTTGTAGTGGTAAAAGAATACTTTTTATATGGGAAGAAAAAGGGGGAAGAAATCTAGCATTATGTCTGCCCTTTCTGTCAATGGCTGACCGCTGAGCTGACATTATGATTCTCAGATCTGTTTCCTGAATGGGGGTGGCTATTTGTGTGCCCCCTCAGTGTGTAGACATTTAGGACAGTTTTTCTCTGGCTGCATTTGCTGGTGTTGAACTTAATCCATCAGTTTTGTGGCACAGTCCCTCAGTATTGTGAAATCCTGTTCATGGCTCTTCTAGGACCGCTGTGATTTCCCACACACATAAGTGAATTCTGTTACTTCAGGGGAGCTTAAATCTAAACATGTTCTTGAGCTGGGTCTGAATAGGAACTCAGAGTCTCTCTCTGGATGTCACATTTCTCCCAAGCTCTTTTGCAAGAATAACTGTGAAATTAGAAAATTTAAAGATGGTGTCACTTAGGGAAGTTTTGCATTTTCTGTGGTTGCAAAATGGTGTCAGTGTCCTAAGTCTGAACTGATGACCGAGTGGGAGTGGACAGATGCCTCTGTGCAGTGGGGATGGGTAACTCAAGAAATTGTTACCTGTCTCAAAAAAAGCTTGCATGCATCTTTTTTGTAACTGGCTTAACAAAAGCCAGAAGAGCAGCTAACAAGCTTTTGTCTGAGCCCAAACAGTCTAGAAAAGATGCTTTTAATGCAATTTTGCTCCAGAAGTAATCTTAGGAATTTAGTTTCTTTAATTCTTTCAACCCTTTGAGCAGTTCTGGTCCCCTCTATTCTGTGAGAAAGTCTGTGTTGACAGCTTTGTATCTTCCTTTTTTTAGTTTACTTGATATTACATAGTTTCACATTTCCACTCTGTATCTTTGTGGACAGGCACATAAACACATGTGCATGTGTATACACACACACACCTCTGCCTGAGAAAGTTCCAGTAGATCTGTTGTCTTTGGGAAAATTAGCAAGTTCTCTCCTTAAAATACTGGCTCTTACTACAGCTATTAGAAGGCCCAAGCATGCTGCTTATAAGACAGATTTGATTAATTTGGGTTCACTATGCAGTTACAATTGTCGCAATCTTACTGAACTCTCACTTTTTGTAGAGAGGCTTTATGATCTGAGTGGCAGGGTGGCTTCAGTACAGAGTCCACCACCATCATTTTGAGTTGGTAGTAGGATTGTAACGTGAAAAATTGTCTGTCTCAGCCAGAAAAAGGAGAAGTATTTCCGTTCTTTGTGTGTTACATTAAAGATTGACTTAATCTTTCTAGTAGTGCAGTAATTGCAAGAGTATAATAACACTACTGACCATTTGAAGTGTATTACAAACCTCAACATATTTACCCACAGACATGAACAACTGACTTTAAACTAATGCTTTGTTAACTCTCTGTACTTCGAAAGTAGGCATACATCCTCCCACCTCACTTTTTTTTCCCCATAGAGAACTTTAAAATACAGCACTCAGTGTTTCCAAAGCTGAATTCTCTTAAAATTTAATTGAGGAAACTGTGATCCTATAAAAAAAAAATCCCGCTTTACTTGGTCGTTAAAACCAAATTTCATACATCTGGAAAGCGCTGTTCATTTCTTCTGTTACACAAAATTAGCACGTCAGCTGAATGGAAAAGAAAATAAGGGATGACACATTCTGCCAGTTATATTTATACTGTGCTTCTTGTATCAAATATAAAGAAAAAAACCACCACAAAACATGTAGGAACATGACAAATGCAAAAGTAATAGACCATTAAATTTACCCAAACTGCATTCGTTATTGGAATCTCTTCTGGCAGAGATCAGATTTCCCAGCAAAGAGGGATAGTCTTTCTGCATCTCACTTGCTAGAAGTTATGGCTATTTAGACATAAGTCTTTTCTCATGACCCACCCAACAGGTGGATGATGAATTCAGGGCACTTATAATACATTGTCGTTAGGTGTGGATTGTTTGTCGATGTTTTGTGCAACCTTTTTGGTGTTGCTTGTAGGATTTGTTCTCAAATATTAAAAGCAGTTAAGCTGAATGGAGTGAACATGTAAAAGTATCTGCATGATGGTTATTTGGCATTGTTCCAAAGTGTGATGCTTGTTCTTTTTACTAACAGAGATCCTAGTAAAAATAGCAATAAACTTTCTGGAATAAAAGCCATGTGTCACTGGAAGGTGAGAGAGAAAAGCACATAGGGCTCTCAGTTTTGTGCCTCTGTGCTGGGGCTGGATGGATCACAACCCATAAGCTTTTGGCACCACTCAGAGCAGAATAGCAGTGATGAGATATTTCACGCAGAAGTTTAATGCCGTTGTAGATAAACTCCGAGTATTCATCAGCTACAGAGGCACAGCGCTTCCTGCGTTTGTACCTAGCAAAGTTTTATGACCCAAACCAGACACAGACAAGTGTCCAAGAGAATGGCAGTGAAGTATTATAATTTGAGGCAAGATGTAACACTAGTGTAGTTTCTCCACTGAAAATGAGCAAACAGAAAAAAGGAAAATTATGGGATGACTGGTTCTGCTGTCTGTGGTTCCAAATATAGATGTACTTGAAGCAATAAGGGAGTCAGATTCAATGAAATCCAGTCTAGTATGATTCATAGTATGTTTTCAAATGAAAATGGTCTTTATGTTTCTGTCTTGTCACTGGTAGGCCATTTGGGACTGAAAAGATCGCTTTTGTGTCCTGATTCTGCCACTGACCTGTCACCTTAGTCAAATCGCTTCATTTCCATATGTCTCTCATTTCCAAAGCCTTGCCTGAAGGATTTTTTTTTTTTCCCCAGTACATGTTTATAGCGTGCTTTATAAAGTACTGCCATGATCTCTTGATAGCATCTGCTTATTGCAGAAGTGATGCATTACTGCTATTAGAACTGACAATAAAACTTAGAGTGGAGCATTATCTAAAAATCCTCTCTTCCAAACTAGAACAATGTCATTCAGCTGCTTAGAAGACTCTTGATTGCTGTGGTTGCTACCTGTAGTTTGAAAGTCAATGATTCATAAGGCTTCCAATATAAATCTCTTAAGATGCCTTTGCTATTGTATTATTGCATCCTTGTGAGGTTCACAAAAATTTATGTGTATAAAAAAGTTCAGTTTTCTGTTAAGGCTGTAGAATTTTACTAAATGGAATAGTAGTTTCAGGAACTTGTGACAACTTCTTTTTCCCTACTGCAGGATCAGACACTATGTATGAGTTTAAGAGTGATATTTAATAAAACACCCTTAGTATCAGTCTTCCTTACTCTAGCCTATGATTGTTCTGAAGAAATTTATGCCACTTCGTAACACTTCACACTATGTCTGAAACTAGCTTTTGTGTCAACACACAAGAAAATAGGTAATTATATTGGCAGAATTGTAGCACAGCAAAATAGGCTTAGCAAAACATGGGGTGTTCATGTTTCCAGCTGGGATTCAGTTCAGTGGTTTTTAAGAGCCCTGCTGCTCCTTTGCTGCTCTGCAAATGCCGACTGTGTGGAGGGAGCCAGCATGGAGTAATTAAAAAAACTTCTCAAAAGTGCTTTAGGAAAATCTCCAAATACTAGGCATGCTGTAAGACAAGAACAGTACAGAAAGATGCGTGCTGTTCTACTTCAGCTGTGTCAGTTTGTAAAAGATTAATACACAAAGAGCTTCTATTATTTGAAATTTGATATTAGCACCTAAACATACAGGTTAGAACTCAATTATGAAATGCAAGATATTCCTAGCAGGAAATACTTGAATGAGTATTTTATTACATTTATTAGGTAAAAAATTTTCCACAGAAGAAGCAGCAGTATTTAGAAATGTACACATGCTTCTTTCATATTTTTGCTTGTTGTCTCTGTCAGTATATTGTTTTTCCTTAGTGCAGTTGACACAATTTTTTTTCCTGTCATTTCAGTATGATCCTGTACAGTGTAAGCAAGGCAAAAAGCATTGCATCTGCAATTTTCTTAAAGATTGATTAAATTGGACTTGTGACTACCGAGAAGCCCAAGAGCGTAATGGAAGTGGGAGTCTAACAGCAAACCCCTAGACTGAGTCTGTCCACACGGGAATCTTTCAGCAAAAGAAGAGTTGTTTCTTCTCTTCTTCTTATGGTAGTCATACGCACATTTATGGTCAAAGCATGATTTTAGTCTAAAAGACTAGGCAAAATGCTGCAAATGTCATAAAACGTACAAAAAGGTTTATTCTGACAGCATTGGCTAGTAGTTGGTGTACGAGAGGTAAAATGCTGGAAATCAAATGACATTCGCCTGAAAGCAGGTTTTAAAAAAAAGTTTGCACACTTTTGCATCTGTGAAAAGTTACAGAAAATGAAATGGTTATGTAAAACAATCTGAACTTTTCCTTCCATAAGATATTTTTTCAATACTGAATGTTTTTAAATGCTAAAAACTCCACTAGACTAGCAACATCCATACCCACAAAGGCTGGTGTTTTACGTGCTCTAGCTTCGTACTCTGCAGCTGACGTTTCAGAAAGAGCACTACTCTTAGCAACGTACAAATGTTATTTATAGACCAAGGGAGTCCTTAGAGATAAGTAATTATATTTCATCCCTTTATTATGAAGAACAAACCTCAAGCTTTCAAAGAGATACAGTGCTAAGGTTTTTCTGTGGCAGGAATTGCTGATGCTAACCCTACTTTTGGCAGTAACGGTTGTGTAGCTTTGGGCAAGTCGCTTAACTTCTGAGAATATTCGTTTCCCAGTAAAATGTGAGGTAGTTATGTTTGCTTTACAGATGCACTGTGAAGCATAACCAAAGATTCAATTCTAATTAAGTGCAGTGTATTAAGACCAATGAAGTGGCTGGCCTAAGATATAAAATATAGAAGTTCCTGGTCTGCCATATGCTTTTAATCCATACTAATACTTTTCCCTTGATTGAGGCAGTACTGCACTGAAACATGACTGCTGTCATCTCAGATCATTGAACAACCCTGTTTTTTAAGTAAAATCGAAAAGCTGGTTTTGGGAAGAAGAATCTGAAGAAGTTGTCATTTCTGTGGCACAAAATATTGCTGATATAAATTGTCAAAATGTGCTACGCATGTTTTTGTGAGATTGTTTGCATTAGATTTGGGCCAACAGTAGCATCTTATTGGAGACCCTCATCTGGAAAATGGATAACAAACTACAGCTCTCATCTTCCCAACAGACCAGAAATCTAGATTTCCCAGAGCACATAGGTGTTTTAAGTGACCCTCAAAAAAATCAGAGTTTGGCAATTCTTGAATTTGTTTGAGTTATGAGTTTGCAAATAGAAATGTTCTTCATTTTTCCAGTTAAAAAGCTTAGCTCAGGCAAGATACGGATGATAATGGAGAATGCTTGCTGTCACTATCAGAAGGCAGTGGTGGAAAATCTCTAGCTTTTGACCAGCTTTAGTTTTAAAAAAACCCAAACAAACCAAAACCAAACAAACCAAGAAACAACAATGGAAGAACTGTGTGTCAATTTTAACAATATTGAAAAAACGTCAATACTTTATTTTTAATTATAACTTAGTGTTTTATTAATGCTTGTGAATATAGTAGGGTTAAAGCCTTTTAATAAAAGTACGCTTCAGGCCAGATCATATTTTATCAAAAATCTTTTATGCATGATATTAGGCACTAATGATATGCAAGATTCAAAAGGGAAATAACTGTACTCGTATTTTAGGAGTGAAGTAGGATGTGATGGGAAAGACTGACAGATTTTTCTTTTTTTGCTGCTAGTGAAAATTTCTGTGGACTATTGCCAACCAAACGAGCAAACTGGAGTTTCAAAATGGTGCATGTAGAATTTAGGAGGCAGAAGAGCTGGTAAGCCCAGTACTGCAGCCCTGGTACAGCTCATTAAGTCCTCGCTATGGGGAGGAATAGCACCATGGCTCAAGCTTCCTCAGCTCAGCTGGCAAGCAGAGGGCCAGCATGTCCTCCCCTCCCCATAACCTCCTGCCAGCAAAGCCTCTGACACCTCTGCCATCCATTCCAATCGCACCTTCCCATGGCTGAGCCTCATCCTGGGTAAAGCAGCAGTGCTTCTATAGGAGCTCAGCCCCTAGTGCATCCCTTTCCGTCTTCGTCTTCCTGTTTTCATTCTCACTCAAGCACATTTTAATTTTGAAGGACTTGTGCTACGTGTCCCATTGCTTGTGCTCCAGAAGAGCTTTGCTGTCAGAGCTCACCTTTTTGAACAACAGGCCCCAGTTCTGCCCTCACCAGGCTGTGCAAATGCCAAGAAGCACTGGTAGCTCCTGCCATGTGGATGGATGTTGATGACATTGCCTGTACACAACCATCAGACCAGAATTTGGACCATGGGAGATACCAATTCCTGATTTGCGTGACCATCTCCTTGGTTTCTTCAGCACAGATTTTTTCCAGGGGCCACAGTCCTTTTTGTGCTGACTGAAGGAATGGACATAACTATCAAATGTGCTCATCCAGTGCTTCATGCTGTTCCCTTCTTGTGAAGCGATTTAGGACTTCATCTGCATAGAGTATTTCAGCAACCAGGAAGGGATTGCTGCCATCATTTTGTGCCACTCAAAGCCAGATTTCCTATCTGAAAGGCTCTAGTAGTCTTCTTCTATCCTGGATGTAGCCTCAGTTCCCCTTTCCTAATTTTAGCTACTTGAACTGAGGAAAGTCATTTAGGAGCCCATTGGCCCCAGTCCCCATTTGCTGTCAGCAGAGAGAGTTAGGCAGTTCAAGTGGGTGATTCAGTTCCTCAGTGGGCTGTGCTGGCTGCCAAAAATGCCTCCTCTACTAAATGACAGGCCAGCCTCAGTCTTTTCACTGGCTTCATCCTACCCTGCCATATGACTGCTTTTGCAGTGTAAGAGGAGTCCTCTGGTCTGGCTAACAAATAAATGAAGAATTGCCTTCCTTTTATATCTTATTCTTTACTTTTGTCCTTTTCTGCTGTATGTGAAAGGGGATGTTTGAATACAGGGTATCTTGAGGAATATATGACATTAGGAAAAGAGAACAAACTCTTCATTTCTTTTTTGCTTGTACCTGCTCCTGATTCTCTTAGACACATGAAATGTTTTGTTCTGGGTTTTTTTGTTTGTTTTTGTTTTGTTTTTAAACTAAGTCCTCAAACACCTTCCCAGCTGTACTGGATATTTTTCTTTAAAAGCTGGATTTTTGTTTGCGTTCCATATATTAGCTCCCTGTGGCTTCCAGGTGAGCAAGGCACATTTTATGTTACTATCTTTGTAAGCAAACAAACATAAATTAGCTGAAGTTGACTTACTTCGGTTCCAACACGGTTTTCAGAACATGGAACCTGCCTGAATGTGGCAGTTTATCCTGACACTTTCAGGTGTTTTCAGGCACCTTTGTAATGTGCCATACAATCAGACTATGTTTTAGTACCGTTTACAAATCTTTTGTCTATTTAGGGAAAAAAGTACCTTTTTTTAAAGGTTCTTATTTCTTAAAACATTTACCCACACTACTTTTGTATTTTCTTTGTTTCCTTTTTCCGCTTTTCTTAATTTAGCTTCTTTCACCAGAATCCACTATGCTCTTTGATTCCAGTCTGTATAAAAGTTATGTCATCTGGTAGGAGAACACATGCTTTCAACATGTATTGTCAATATTGTTTAACATTGTTATTGTTGTCAGCATCATCTTAGGGCCATTTGCAACAGAATCTAGTACACTTTCAGTAAACTTTGGTATTAATTTACATTTTCCAGCTTGCTTATGCTAGAAAATGAAAAGTAAGAAGAGAGAAAAGTTAGAAAAATACTGCTAGAAATGTTTGGCCTGTAGAGTTACTAATTTGTGATTTATTTTTTTTTATACTGTTTGTCTTTTTTTTCGTAAAGTCTGCTTATGAACCACAATTTTAGAGTCTGTATTTAAGACCATCCACTCAGGCAATGGAGGCATTGCCTCACATTAGCATGCTTATTCATGAGTGACCTAGAGGGCCTGAAGAGAAATACTTGTAGAAAATTACCATTTACGTTTAATCTGTAGAGTTTTGCATATGTCATGGAATAGTGCTTTCAAAGAGTGAGTAAATTTAAGAGGATGGTAATGTTTTCATAGATATCTCCTAAGCAGGTGAATCAGTTTAATTTATTAAGTTAACGGAAGTTAGTTACTTGATCAGCTTTAATGAGAACAGTTTTTCTTTATAGCCTGTTTCACCTGAAGGCTCATATGCACAAGCAGAGTACTGCAATCTTGGGTTGCAAACCGCATGCTAATATTAAATTTCAAACCAAAAACTGTTTTCAGTTACTTTTTAATTAAAATTCCTGGCATTTTGTATTGATAATGTTATAGGTTCCAGACACAAAACAGAAACATCTTTTACTTGAAGATTTTTGTATTAGATTAATAAAGGGACAACTGAACACTCCAGTAAAGACTCGGAGTCCATGTCTGCTTCTCTTCACTTGTGTGGAGTCAGCTCTACTCCACAAAATGGCAAACATGCCCATAGGTCAATTCCCTGGATATATAGGAGTATGGTGTACCAAAAACCACCTAACTATGCTTCACACTAAAACCCTTTGTGCAGAATTTCCCTATATGCCTATGCCATTCTGCACCAATGCCTGATCCGGTCCTAAGCGGTCCCTGAACTTACTCTGTGCAGCTGGACTTAAATGCTTATCATATCTTTTCAGTACGGTTGGTTATGTTTTCATTGCTTCCACAACAGGGCACAGTTAGGTGCTGCGCTTCTTTTGAGGTTTGTGTGTAAGAAGAGGGATTGAAGGCTGTGGTTCTGAGCAGGTGAAATATCCACATCCCCAGTCAGTGGTAACAAAAATACTCATGTTAAAGCATTGTTTTATGGTAGTCAGTAACTAATGTAGTATTTTCCTGTCTCAGAAATAGGTCACAAATTCAGAAAGATTGAATGAAAGCGTTACCTTCTCTTGTGTTTTAAAGTTTTGGGGTTCCTTTTTCATTTTCAGTGTTAAGTTCAGCTCCTACGAGAGAGGAAAATAGAGAAATAGATGATTCTTTAAAGTGTCAAATCATAGCTTTCAGAAGAAAATGTTCCAAAGAATGAACTATTCAAGCTTTATTGGATGTGTTTTAAGAAGTCATAAATGTTACACTGTAATTCATTCCGTTTCGCCGATTTTTATGCTGGAAATGTGTTTCATCTGTGAATGTGAAGGAGAGAAGCAAAGACTTAAAGAACAAGGAATATCAGAGCAGATTTTTATTTTAGGTTATTCATTGTTCACTAATTTTCTGAAAGATGTCAAAATGTCACTTTGTCCATCTATCTGCTTGTAGAATACTGTCACCTGGGTTAAATATATTTCAGCAGAGTTTGAAATGATCATATTATTTGTGAACTGGAAAGCAACACATGAATCTTTCACTGCAAATGAAATGTTGAGTAAATCTTTGTTGCGTGCTGTTATAGCTGTTTTCTATATTTCACAGTAAGAATTACTTAGCCCTTAAAGCCTAAAGTTTATTTTCCATAGCCCAAAACAAGTGTCAGTAATTCAACATTGCGCTGCTCACTTCAGAACAGCTATGTTGATTTATTTGTTTGGGAATGTGACCTCATTAGGCCAGCTGGTCAGAGGTCAAGTGCAACAAATATTGAGATCAAGAGCAGCATTTTTCAATAGTAACTTCAAGTAGCCTGCCTTTCTTTGAGAACATCAGAACTTTAAAGCCTGATTGTATGGGCTCCTCTCAGGTAAGCAATGTATTCTGTGTCATGTTTGGGAAGTCAGAAAATCTGTCTAGTCATATCAAGCTCATTTTTTTTTATACCATTCAGGGATATTAGACTTTAGGGTGGAAGTGGTTTTTCAGAAAATTTGGCAAGGAGACTGTACTAATGCCTGCCCAGCTTTTGGCCATAGTTAAGGGTGACCTAGAGCAAAACCAGTATCTGTCTTTTTGGTGGGGACAGACTTAATTTGACAAGTTGTTTGCTGTTTATTTACTTTTCTTAAATTTTCAGTTAAAGACTTGTAATGTTAGAATGAATTATTTAGAGATTAATTGGTCAGGACCTAGTGCTTTTGTAGTTTGTTCCATTTATCATTATCTAATGCAGTGTCGATAAACAGCCTATTTACTTTAGCACTGGTGGTCATGTGGTAGTATGGGTCTATATTAAGAAGGGCTCTTAAAGAGGGAAAAGGTTCCATTTTGCCATCATTGTCCATTAATTTATTTAGTGTCAAGATCCAACTTTACCTTATTGAAGGCAGTTGGGGTGAGAAGTTGGGAGTCTGCAGTTGGAGAGGAGCAGAGGGGAGGCAGCAGCCTGGAGTGAGACAGGCTCAGCAAAGACACAGGTAAGGAGATCAGAGTTGAAAGGCAGGGCTCATGGCAGACAGCTGTAGTGCTCTGTGGCCCAAGGACCTTCATGGAAGGGCTGTTTGGAGACTGAACTCCTGGCATATTTTGATGCATAACGCTGCATCTAATTTTATAGTTGTTAAAAAATGGGCTTTTATGCTGTTTGTCAGCTTTTCAGGCTGCCCATAAGACTATGTTAGCACCAAAGCCATAACGACTGTTCAGTGATTTATCAGTTTTCGTATTGTTAAAATGTATGATAAAAACTATAAATCACGGGTTGATAAGACTTACTTAACTGGACAAATAAAATGAAATTAATAAAAGGCAAATTTCTCCATACCCTGTCATATCCCCGAAGTTGCCCTCAGAGCGCTGTTAAGCCTCTGGTGGAACAGCTCATCCTCTGTTAGTGCCTCCAGCTGCGTGTTCTAGGTTGAGCCCATGGTGCTTGAGACAGTGTTCGTGGTAGAGAACTTCCCGATTGTCAAAGCTTACCTGGTTATTGTTGAAGCAACCTTGCTTATTGTTAAAAATACCTGGTTATATTATAAATTGTTACAGATTGTTAATGTTTCTTGTAACAATATTGGTCTGTACAGTCCCTGCTCTTCAGGAGTTAATGAACCTTTCAATGGAAAGGATAAATTACACTGATAGGTGGAATAGCTTTTTCCAAGCTGATGTACGTGGTTGTGTCATCAGTGGCTGAGGCAGCTGCAGCATGAAGCTGGAGGAGGAGAGAGCTGCAGGTAAATCTGTCCCCTCCTGCTTAGGGCGTATGCCAGGCTGACTCCCAGCGCTGTGCAGAAGCAAAGCAGCCCCTGGACAATGCTCAGTTTCACTGGGTTGCTGCCCTTCGGCACAGGCACAGCAGGAGCAGATCGCCTGTCCTGGAGCTACCAGGATGTCACCTGCCTGGGCAGGGCTCCCTCTACTCAGTGGGACAACCCCTCAACTTCTGGTTTAGCTCTGCCATGGGACTGCCAGCGGTGACAGGCCCAGGGTGGGGCAGGGCAGAGGCCCACGGGCAACGTGAAAGTGCCCGTTCTCACCTCACTATCTCTGCACTGACAGTCAGCACCACCTTTTCCACTTATAGGACACTGATTGCTTGGCAAATAGTCTCTGGTGCTATGTTCCCTCAAATCAGATTATTTTTTCTGTTGATCCCTCTTGGTGTTTAAAAAGTACGTTTGAAAGCGTAGACATGGTGTTTAGGGACATGGTTTAGTGGTGGATTCAGTACTGTTAAGTTAATCGTTGGACTCAATCTTAAAGGTCTTTTCCAACTTAAATGATTTTATGATTCAATGATTTTGGTTTTTAGGTGGAATATCTGATGCACAGCTATGCAGAATGTGTTACTGGTGAGACATCAAAGAAACCAGAACAGGCATCAGGCGTAGTGCAGAAAGGACTGACCTCACCCTTTCCATTTCTTTAATTTCTCATGAGTTCAGGCAGTGTGGTAGTCAGGAATTTGAGGTAAGGTAGCCTGGTAATACAAAAGAAAACGAACTGTACCACCACCAAGCAGGGCTGCTCTTTGCCCACCTGACCCTAAAATCCATAGGGCTTCAGCCCTTCTCCATCAGAGCTCCCAAACAACATGCAACCTTGCATGGAAACTGCACAAGTTTGAAACATTATTTCTGCTCATTATTTTCAGAATCAACCACCCTTGTTGAAGCCCTTTAGCGGCCTTTATGCATTGCTGTGACCCTTCCACAGTGCTCTTTGGAGGAAACCTACCCTCCCTTTTACCTAACAGTTCATAAGTAATTGTTGGTTAACCAGGAATTTTACCCCACACTTCACATTCATGAACAAATTGGAAACTGCTATGTCCATAATAGGAGGGAGAGGCTCGGAATTTTATGGTATGCATGGTAATAAAAAGCAAAGCAATTGTCACATGCGTTTTGGCTTGAATCATGACAAGAAGCAGATGTGTGGCATGCTTTTTCCTTCACTTGCATGTATGCCAAATGACGCAAAATTCTTAAATGTTTTCTGCTTTTTGTTGCAATTTAATCTTCTTCTGAATAAACGGAACATGACAGTGAGTCCATCCAGAGCAGTTGCACAGTTTGACATTTCTGTGACTTTTCAGAAAGTGCTTGATATACATTTATTTTGAAGGAAAGTAGGAGAAGGATTATATTTATCTTGTGGTGAAAAGATTGTGTTTTCAGGTTAGAAAACCATAGAAAACATACTCTCTGTTTACAAATAACAGCACAGAGGCCAGTGAACTCTTGTACAACTTAGAGCTTTATTTTTTTGTGTTTAGATGCACATATGTCTGCTCCAAAATAAAGGCATTGTTAAATCCATTTTAATCTAATGAATCCAATATCAAGGTTGTGACATGTACCGTATACACCTGTGAATAATAGAGAGCTGTCTGTCAGTTGTTCTTCCTGATAAGCGCATCACTAGGGTGTCTGTGCCATTTGTAGTTTTTCAGATATATTACTGTGACAGCAGATTTCTAATGTGTTATCTTACTCATAGCCTTCCTAAGCTCTTGTCCTCAGAGGTATTCTGTAGCAATGAGTTCTACAAGCTATTTGTGTATAGGGAAGAAGCATATTTCCTTTCCAGTAGAATTCTGTGATAGAGAAACAGAGATGGTGGGGCTCATTCTCATGCTGAGACCTGCCTGCAGAGGTAGGTCTGGCCCATTTGCAGAGAGTCAAATGATCATAAGGTCAACCCTTAAGTCTTAAGAAATTCAGCAAATAGTCCACGATTTAGAAAACTGAGTCCATTAAATCAGAGAATTTTATTTTAACCACATAAAGCTGGGTAATAAACTTCCTTGCAATAATTTTCAGTCTAGTAGGAGATGCCTCTTTTGGGCTAGTTCTGTGAAAGACGCTCTATTTTAAATATCCAAATACTTGTAAAAATGGTTATAAAGCTGCAAAGCATTTCTGAGCTTGAACCACGTTTCAAATTAGAGCAGCCTTTTTTTGCAAATACAATATACATAATTGCCACTGCTCGAAATGTGTATCTTATTTTGCTAGGCAATAACAGTAAATTTTAGTTCTCACTATCTTCTGGCGTCCATGATTGCTTGTGATTTAAAAAGCAGCGCAAAGAGATTGGCTTAACTTCTTGTATGTAGGGTTTTGTGCAGATGCAGTTGTAAACAGCAAAGATCTCAAAATGAGGAGGAAAAGAAATGTCACTAAGTATCATAATGCTAGATTGTGAGTGATCCAGTTAAAATATACTGATAAAGAAAATTTACCAGAATTCTTAGTCCCTCTAACCTTTCTCCCCATGAACTTTTATTGATAATAACAATACTATAACAATACTATAAACAAGATGGGTTTCAGTCAAGTGTGAAGGGCTCATTAACACTGTGTAAAACCATAGAAAGGAGTAAATCTGATAGAACAAACAGAAGCAAACAAAATTAACAGCTTTTAAAGAACTATTCTAAATGTTGTTCATCCCAGCACACCTGGAAGCCTTAGATTTGTCTTTAGCCATTGCTGTGTACGTGTCTCAACTGCTAGCATAACTCTGAGAGATGTAGAAGAATCCTTAACATCTGTTAAATGTTCTTAATGTTCATTTTTAGTAAGATTAGTGATCCGAAGCTTTTCTACTGAAAACCATAAAATAGAATTTCAAGCAGAAGTCTTGCTTTAATCAAATTACTAAGCTAAACAAATTTCAGAGGCTCCAGTAGTGTTAAATTCTGTCTTACTGGGGGATGTAGACATTTTGTAACAGTTCCACATCAAGACTGAAGCTGGTTTCCTCTTTTGAGTTCATTAATACCTGTTGTAACTGTAGTTCATTGTCTGGTCCAAATGACCTAATTCTTCAGACAATTCAGGAGAAGAAATGAAAAAAAAATAAAAACCACACCACTACTTTAAGGCATTTTATATTTTAAAATATTGTCATCTTACTGTCACATAAAAATTTTCCATTTTACTTCTGTTCATTAAAAACTATCCTAACCTCCACAAATAATTTCATGTTCCCAGAAAATATGTGGACCATGAGCAGAATTTAATGGATGCTAGCAGTATATTTTTGAAACGTTTTCTGCACACTGAATAATCAGTTATATCATCAGTTATATACAGCAATATATTCTATTTCTGAGGAGAGCAAAGATGCAAATTTAAGATTAGCTGAATGGTATAATTTGAGCAGAGTAATGGTGAGCAATGAGACATTGTATGGCAATGGGGAATTGGCTGCATTTCTAAATTGCTCATGGCCAGGCTTTTATCTGTAGGTTTTGGTGGGGTTTTTTTAAAGGATGAATTTTTGTAGGTATAATGGAATTCCACTGACATTCCTAATGTAGTGCACTCAAACATCATCTCCTTGTCAGGTGAGAAATAATTTTGGAATAACATATTGAAAGTTAATAGATAAAGGAGTTATTTATATTAAGCACAAGCTCTTTTAATTGCATTCCCTACAGAAATTGTAATAAGGATTTCTTATTCCTTGTTCACAGAAATAGTGAAATTATAGCTTGTTTTGTGAGAACCTGTAAGAATAACTGTCTGCAGAAATCCCACTGGAAAGAAAAAGATTACTCATTAGTCCTGTACTTCTTACCTCTATAGCAGTTCAGCAATCCCACCAGAGTCACTGGGTATGAAAAAGATGTGGAGATTAGGCAGCCAGCAATATTTCATACTGATGCTAGATGCATGTTTAGTGTTAAGTATTCAAACCTGAATTGTGTGAATGTGCTGCTTTAAAACAAGAAACTATTTGCTGGTGGACAATGTTTGGAAGGGTAGTTACAAAGTTTAGATTGCTTTTCCCCGCTTTATTCCCACCACAGATCTTGCAGATTAATATTATTCAGAATGGGGCTTGAGTTTTTTTTCCACAGAATGTGCACAATTGCTGTGGTTTTTTCAGGGGACTGAAAATACCAATTCTGGAAAAAAAACCCACCCTAAACCTAAAAAGCTGTTTACTTGATGAGTAAGAGCAATCTGTAAATTCCTGGGTTTCTTGCAGAAGGGGCAAGTGGTGACCTAAGCTCTTAACTGTCACATGCTTTACCACTGTGCTTCCACTGATGGATGGATGTACTAGGTGAGCTCCTGTGGCAGTCAAGGCAGCATTCTGCATGATACCAGCCACCCTCTGGTTCATTTGAGAAGAAAGGAGAAGACAGTGCTAAGTACCTCTTAGAAATCCTTCCACTTTTATCCCAAATATATTTAATTCTTCACCTGGAAAATTTCTAACAAAAAATTAGTTACCTACATTTCTTTCTTTGACTAGATAACTAATTTATATAAAAGATAAAATGCTATTGTTATACACTCTTTTTTGGCAAGCAGTCAACTAGGTAATACACAGTGTGAGGTGGTAGCAACTAAATATATTTCATACAAAAGTTATTCCTGTAGCTGATATGTACAGGAATTTGGTAATTATTTCTTAAGTTTGTTCTCATTTGCCCTATTCTCTGTATGAGTTGTTTCGGAATTTCTCTCTGAAGGCTCCAGCATTTTATAGCTCTGGGTGTTTAAAAACAATCACCAATTAAATGAACACAATTGCCCATTTTCACATGAAAAATTAATGTCTTATTTTTTTCCTGTCCCTTTGAAGTTACCAGTGTTTTGTGCTTCCCTACTTATACATAAAGCCTTGTCCACTCACCTCCCTTGACACTCCCTGTAAAACAAGGAGTGCAATCGAAGATGTTCTGTGACCAGCACTTACTGAATTGCATTTGTAAGTATTCTAAGAGAGCAGCTCGTGTCAAGTGGAGTCTGTGGATCTTGAAGCTTGGTCATCCAGCTCATTAGCCTAATGCTGAATCAGAAATTCCATATTGCTCCTGTGGTAGAAAATACAGCAACCCCCTTAATACGGCTTCCATCTGACACATTGGCAAGCAAGCTCTTATTTTTTCTTCTTGATATACATTCCACTTCTCTCTCAAAGGAATAGGAGACCAATATCTTGTCAGTGTTTTGATTTATGATTAATTGTTAACGGACCAAATTTTCTGCAGAAACAGGAGTGGAAATATAAATTATTGTATTGTTCTCTTTGACACAAATATCTGCTTTAGCTTCAGGGAGTTTTATCTTGCCGTGTTTAAGTCTCTTAATGATACCAGCAGGTACTTGTTTCCTTCAGAAGATTTATTACTTTCCAGTGAAGTAATGGATGACACAAGTATTAAAAAACAACCCAAACAAACCGAAACTTCACTCCTGTGGGAGTGCTCTGGGGCTTTGTATTGGGTTTGCACGGCAAGGTTTGGTAGTAGGGGCCTACAGGGGCAGCTTCTGTGAGAAGCTGCTGGAAGTCTCCCCCGTGTCCATTGGAGCCAGTGCCAGCCGGCTCCAAGGTGGACCTGACACTGGCCAAAGCCGAGCCCATCGGCAACGGTGGTAGCGCCTCTGGGATAACATATTTAAAAAGGGGAAAGAGAAAAAACAGCTGAGCAATTGCAGCCAGGAGAGAATAGTGAGAATATGTGAGCAAAACAGCTCTGCAGAGCCCAAAGTCAGTGCAGAAGGAGGGGCAGGAGGTGCTCCAGGCCTGGAGCAGAACTTCCCCTGCAGCCCATGGGGAGAGGACAGGCTGTGCCCTGCACCCGGGGAGGTCTATGGGGGAGCAGAGACCCACCTGCAGCCCCGGGGGGACCCCACACTGGAGCAGGGGGATGTGCCCGAAGGAGGCTGTGACCCCATGGGAGAGAGGAGCCCATGCTGGGGCAGGTTGGCTGGCAGGACTTGTGACCCTGTGGGGGACCCACGCTGGGGCAGTTTGGGAAGAGCTGCAGCCCATAGGAAGGACTCACATTGGAGAAGGTCACGGAGGAGTCTCCTGTGGGAGGGACCCCACACTCGAGCAGGGGAAGAGTGTGAGACAAAAGCAATTAATTTTCCCCAAGTCAAGTCTTTTTTGCCTGTAATAGTAATTGCTGAATGATCTCTCTTTGTCTTTATGTCGACTTATGAGCCTTTTGATATATTTTCTCTCCCCTGTTCAGTTGAGGAGGGGAGTTATAGAGTGGCTTTAGTGGTCACTAGGCATCCAACCAGGGTCAACCTACCACAGGCTTCCTACCTTTTTTTTTTTTTTCCTGTAAGTCTGGAGATCTGTGTGGAACTGATGCTCAAGCAGCAGTGCTGTTGCACATTACCTCTAAAATTATTTACAGTTGTTTCTTTTTTTGTGGTTGTATTTTGTTTGTTTGATTGGAGTTTTGGTTTTGGGCTTTTGGTGTTTGTTTTTTGTTTTTTTTTAAGATTAGCATCCTTCAATTGCTAGAACTTTCTTTTTCTACTTTCACATGCATGGGCAGAAGAAAGAACAGTGAAGCTGTGCATGGGGAGGAGAAATGCCCTAAAACTTCTGGGCGTAAAATTCACATTCCTATTTCTCTCATGTCTGTCAAGTAACATTTTCCTCTGTTCTGTGATTCGGTGAGAGCTGACAGTGTGAACTGTTTGTGTCGGAGATTCATAGCCTTAGAAAGTTTATCAGGAAACCCCCAAAGGCACATGCAGGTAGAGAGCAGAAGGTGACATTGATAGAGGAGAGAAGTGAGCATTTGTGTCACGGGGTTACAAGGAGTTGTGGCAATTAAGAATTAAGAACAACACTGGAGAATTAAAACTCATCTTATGTGAAGGCTCTCTGAAGGTACACATCTGCCTGGCATGCCATGCTGAAAAAACAGTACTGAGGGACATGTACCAAATGTAAAGATTAATCTAATTCATTCTACCCAATGAAACAGGATCATTCTGATAAACTAATCAGCAGTGACAGACTCCTTCCTTGGGGAGACTCTTAACCAAGTCCTGGATAATTTCTTTGAATCAGCCCCAGAAAATGTTTGGCTGTCAACTTCATCCTGTTTACTGCCAATCAGCTAATTTCCTTCCAATAAATTAATTCCAGGCACACCCTGTTGGTTTGGCTGTTCTCTTTCAAGCACAATGCTAACATTGCAGTTAGAATTAATAAATACTTGCAACTTTACATGGAAATCTTCGCTAGCTTTCAAGTCCACTGTACTGTTGTTTGAGATCGTATGTGGTGCCTTTCTTAGGAGACTTTTTCACACACTTGCAAACTCTTGGGCGTTTTGGCATGTCTGCAGAGTTCTTAAATTATTGCTGTTTCATGAGGAAAAAAATACTTCATGCTAATGAATAAAATGTTTCTTGTTTAAAAAAAAATCTCAAAGGAAACTAAAAGTTCCTTAAAATGTTGTGAGAGAAGTTATTCAGCACTTTTATTTAACATCTATTTACTTCCCTGTGTATATCTCAATTTTATATGTGGTTTCAAACATGGATTTATGCAGAATTCGACACCGGGAAGTCAAGGTTAGTCTTACATACAGAAAGATGTTGGTACGGTTTTTCTGCTTTCCTCATAGCACTGAGGGCAGAACCATAAACAGCTCAGGGGTTTACAGAGGCGGGGACAGGCTTTGCATCAACAGTACAGAAACAGTATTCTTTGCACCAACAATACAGAAACAGTTCTTCCTCTTTGTGTTCCAGCTTTCAAAGAATTCCAGTGTGAAAAAGATGGTTGTGGGTGTAACTAGGTGATTAGATATTTAGTACTAGTTGTAGTTTAGTTACAGTGTTCTCAGTGCAGTTTCTCATAAGGATCTTTCGGATTTTGATCCTAAGAGTGCCTTTGGTGATAGTCTTCTGGATTTTATTGGCATGATGTCAGGTGGAGACCAGTCAACCAGTTTCAGGAAAAAGAGTCCAATTAGGGCTGGAGAGGTATTTCTTTCTTGTGTGTTTTTGGTTTTTGTGAGTTCATCCTTAACTTAAGAATCCAGTTGATGGTGCGGCTAGCTCTTTGTGTGAGTTCAGAGACTGCCTATTGGAAACAGAGAGGGAGACCTCTTATTTTAATAAGTTTTATCAGACCAGTGCTACCTGAATATTCAAGTGTCCCTTGGTGTGAAATGAGCTTCCATATGTCAGAGTGTATGTGGGCCTTTGTTTCTGTGAGACACTTTGTATCTGGGCTTTTACGGTTTAGCAGTGTGGGAAGGCTGGCCTAATGCAGTGGCTTCTAACTGGTGATTAGCAAATTTGGATGATCAGACAATTACTGATCTAAGGAAACTTAGATTTATGCAGAGTTTGCTTCTCAGGCAAAGCATACCATATTCTTCATGATCAAGTGCTTGTATTGGCCTCTTAAATCTCACATGAATACTCTTTAACTTTTCATTTCTTTCTTGCTATCAAAATGTTTTCAAAGTAAAGGTAAAGGAGCTCATGAAAATTGCTAGGTACAAATAAGGATTGCCAGCCTGAAAAAAATCAAGAAATACTGGCTTAGAACATAGGGCTTTGGGTGAACCCTCAGAAGTGAGTTCAGTCCTGTCTCACCTGTCAAGTCACTTGGGGAGAAGGTAAAGGAGTCCATTGTTCCCCTTGATGAAAATGGGATCAATGTTCCCGTCTATCATCACATTACCAATAAACGAAAATCCATTCAGGATTAAGAATTGCTCACATAACAGGTCACACTTCACTTGCTCAATGAGTTTACTATCTTTTTTCTAAACTATCTGTTGTTATAGGACGTAGTTTTTTACTTCTGAAAGACAGTGACTTGCTCAACCCCATACATTCTAGGAGTATTTCTAGACCAAAGTGTAGCCATTAACATTCCTTCAATAAGTTAATGTTCAGGATGTAGTGTTAATAGGTCAGAAAAGGGATGCTACAATCTTTTTAGTTTATATGACTAATTTTATACCCATCTGCAATCCAGTTCCTCAGCATATAAGGGCTGAGCTGACTGCAGTGGTACAGTATCAAGTTCTAAATCAGGAGTGACATGACACTGAACTCAATAATGTAAATCAGAGTGCTCCAGCTGGCCGGCTGCCCTAAGTCTGTCTTGGAGGAGGTAGAGTGACTGTTATTCCAGTGCCATAAACCCATCTGCTCAGCACCTCTCCTTCTGCACAGCTGCCTGCTTAGAAGGTGTTACCACCACCCCATGAAAGAGAAAGAGGAAGTACCAGGTAATGGCTTTTCTCCCATTCTCACCTCTTCTCTTGTTCTCCTTTCTCTGACACTGCCAGCTGCCAATGCTTTCCATGGTGACTTGGAGCAGCTCATGGCTCCTTGCAAGCACACATATGCAAGCAGAATAGAAATTCTTTGGAATAGAAATAAATAAATAAATAGAAATAGAAATAATTTGGATCCCAAACATGAGACTTCTGGGAGGGGGGAAATAGGAAGTTGTCCCTAGTTGCCACTACATCTGTGTCTCCTCATATGCAGGTGAAGACTAGGTCCTTGGTTGAAGGAGTGCTGTTGAGGGGCACTCTGAACCACGGGCACAGCTTTCTTGGAATAATGGTCCTCACTAAATGCACTGTGTTTGGTAGGAAGGGGACATGTGTGGTTTTTTAGTGAGATTGTATAAAGAAGTAATGGAAAGACTGCTGTCCCTTATGCCCTGCAAGGCCAGTAACACTCCTGTGAAGCACACATGGGAATTTCAACTACACACCCAGAAAACAGTTTTCATACGATATAGAGAAAATATGACAGTAATTCACTGGTCTTGCAGAATCAGCCAATGTGCCCCAGTTATATTGTCCCATCTTCCCAGACTTTGTTGTTCTCTTTCATTAAATAATATGATATTGCCTTTCAGTCAAATCTAGTAAGTGAAAGCAATAACATGTTGGCAGCCACCATATCAGTCAAATAAGAAGGCTACACACCAGTGTTCCTCAGCCTTATATATATATATATATTAAAAAACCCTTAGTTTGATGTTGGAGAATGGCTTGCAGAGAGCAAGGCCATGGGTCTGTGCAGGAGCTGATTGCAGCCATCTGAGGTAAACAAAGGAAAAAACCCAGGGTACAGTTATGCTAACAAAGGACTGTTATGTTAACAAAGAGAGAAACTGAGGTACACAATGGCCTTGAGTGTGACGGTAAAAACAACCTTGGGAAAAAAAGGCAGGCCAGAAAAGGGAAGATGTTGTGACATACCTGAGATGCCACAAGGGGCTGGGATATTATAATGTAGCCTTTTACATGTATCCAATAGATTTGTGAGTAGTATGCATGATTATTGTAGAGTGCTTATATAAGGGGTGATTTCTTTCAATAAAGTTGAAGCTTGCTCTATCATTCACATTGAATCGGCTGCTTGCTTCCTCCGTCTTCCGCAGTTTGAAATGACTGCTTCCCTGACCCACCACACAATGCAAGCTCTCCACAGCCCCTTGAAAACGAATATGAGAACATTTCCCAGAGCTCCACTTAACGAGCTGTAAAAATGTTTTTTATTTACCAAATCCCAGCAACATAACCACAGCCTGAACAATATAACCAACTCCCTTCTCCCTAGAGATTTGAATTTTATACTGTACATAGGAAACAGGTTTTTGAGAGACAGAACTCTTCATCCTCTGCTCTCTCAGGGCTGTATCTTCCTCCTTTTCCACACAAGCCCAAGTAGCTGTACTGTTGTGCACAGGGCCCTGTCACATTAGAGAGAGCAGACATTTCCTCCCTAATCCCTAAGCAGTGGGTCTGCTGTGTGATTGCTGCCATGATCCTTAGTCTTCAGTAGCCCTTACTCCTGAAGGACATTAATGAGAAAGATTTCTATTACATGCATACTTTATCTGTGCCAGATATAACAATGATGAGGGAGGAACACCAGGCAGTTTTGAATCAGTGGAATCACTTGTGGGTTTCGCTTCTCAAAGAGCTCAGTTCTTATCTCACTTGCACGAGTGGTGATTAAGAGTATCTGCGCTGAAGTTCATGAGCCACTTTTTCAGCTGCTATAAATTATATCTCCACTGACAGACACAGATTCATGCCATTTTATTCCCACTAATGAGTTGGTAGAAAGACTAGGTCTCTTCAGATGAAAATTGAGGCATATCCTGAAGTTTTAATATGGATCATCCCATTCCACGTAGGTAAACTTTGAGTCAGCAGTGAATCCACTGACGGCTAAGCACTGTGCTTCCGTGAAGACAGTTGGTGGGAAAGAAATGACGGTGTCTTAAAGCAGTGTCTTGGACACTTATCTTACTGGGGGGTAGTATTGCTGCCTATAACTGTGGATAAAGTGAGAACCTGAAAATAAGTGAGGATGCCATATTGTAAGAATAAACTATTTTCTGGTTTCCAAAAATATTTGGAAAAGTGGCTGCTTATCCTTCTGAAAGTTGCTTATCACAGGTAGAATTGAAGAAAATAGGGTTGGCAGAGGACCCCAAGAAATCAACTCGTTTTTTCGAAGTATTTAAGGCTACTCAGTACAGTGCTTTTGGTAAAATTCTTCCTTTTAAGTGCCAAGGACTTTTCAGATCTTCTACAAGCACTTGCTGGAAAGAGTTTGTGACTTTTTTGGGGTACTGTATGAGCTTCAATAAGGCCAAATGCCGGGGGCTGCCCTTGGGCCACAACAACCCCCAGCAGCGCTACAGGCTTGGGGAGGAGTGGCTGGAGAGCTGCCAGTCAGAGAGGGACCTGGGGGGGTGATTGACAGCCGGCTGAACAGGAGCCAGCAGCGTGCCCAGGTGGCCAAGAAGGCCAATGGCATCCTGGCTTGTGTCAGCAATAGCGTGGCCAGCAGGGACAGGGAAGGGATCTGACCCCTGTACTCCGCACTGGTGAGGCCGCCCCTCGATTCCTGTGTTCAGTTTTGGGCCCCTCACTACAAAAAGGACATTGAATGACTCGAGCGTGTCCAGAGAAGGGTAACGGAGCTGGTGCAGGGTCTGGAGCACAGGTCTGCTGGGGAGCGGCTGAGGGAACTGGGGGGGTTTAGTCTGGAGAAGAGGAGGCTGAGGGGAGACCTCATCACCCTCTACAGCTACCTGAAAGGAGGGTGCAGAGAGATGAGGATGAGTCTCTTGAACCAAGTAATAAGCGATAAGACAAGAGGTAATGGCCTCAAGTTGCACCAGGGAAGGTTTAGACTGGATATTAAGAAGCATTTCTTTCCCAAACGGGTTGTTAGGCGTTGGAATGGGCTGCCCAGGGAGGTGGTGGAGTCCCCATCCCTGGAGGGGTTTAAGAGTAGGGTTGACATAGCACTGAGGGATCTGGTGTATTTGGGAACTATGTTGGGTTAATGGTTGGACTGGATGATCTCCAAGGTCTTTTTCAACCTAGACAGTTCTGTGTTTCTGTGATACTTTGCATGATTTATGGTGCATATCCCACTTCTATGTACGTTCCATCAGGAGCATCCAAGTAGGAGAAATGACATATATCCTAGCATTGCATTTGTCTAAGTCTTGGTGGAGTTAGTCATCTATATTTCATGTATCTGACCTTTTACTCAAATCACACTTAGGTAATGGTGCCTCGCTGTCCATCGCTCTTGCTGTTGTCATTAGTTGTAGTCGCATCATTTAATGACTGCTAAGCAGTGGGGAGGCTATGCTGATAACATATTCTTTAGCTCTTTACTCCTTTCTCTCCCTTAATATACATATTTATATGCTAGTTGTTTTTAGAAAATATTTTTGAGTTCTGATCCTGTTGAGTAACAGTATACAAATTTGTTATCTAGTTTTAGATACTGAAAGTTTTGCCCCTGATGGATGATGTATGCCAGATTCAAATATACTTTTTTTTCCTGAAATCTTGAGTAACCTAGCTCATACTAAAATTCAAATACTTTTCTGCACTGCAACTTCTCTTGAAGTGAAGGAGCCAAGCTGAACTGTGCTTATTTAATACAATCACTGTATTAAATTGCTTGAAAAGAAATTATTTTTCAATGAAGCAATAACTCTGAGAAAGCTTGAAGCACTTTTTTGGCTAAGATCATACTAGGAGAAAAAAAAAGTGCCCATTGTTAGGGAAGAGTTCAATTTATAATGACATATAAAAGGATTAAGACTGAAATGACTTTTCAATATAGTCTTCCTTGGGATGTTTGCAGTTGCTTTCTCACTTCTTGGCTTTGTTTTTATAATCTGCAGCTGCCTCTGAACTGCTAAACTTCCAATTGTCCGAAGTCTAGTTTCTGTACATTGCAACAGCCTGTGCTGCAGCAATCTGTTCACAATCATTAGGAAAATCTGTCATCCGGGGCCCGATGCTAACACTCAGCAGGATCTGTAAGCACAGAGCTGAGAGGGGCTGGGGGATAAAACTTCTTTGTGTGTGGAGCTTGGCCTGTGTAGAGAAGAGGCACAGAGGGGAGGGTGGAGAAGCAGTGGTGTACAGTGATAATTCCCCCGAGTCAAAGTTTCAGAGAAAGGATCAAGGTTTGTGTTTGTTCCTTGTTATGTGAATAAGGGTTCAAGAACAAGGGTTTGGCAAGTCTGATGTTTGAAGTACAGTGTGGGCCTGAGGAGACAGAGGCTCAACTCTGAGTTAGGCTATGATTTCTGCTCGCAAACGTGACTTGGTCTCCCTTTGCCTCAGTGTCCTATCAGCAGAAGAAGGATAACAGCCCTGCTTTCTCTCACCTTTGGTCACTGTTGCCACCTAAACCATTTCAGGCAAAATTGTCCGAATGAGGTTTAAAAAACTTCCGCAAGAACCAGCTCAGTCAGTTATGGCATCAGCAACTACTGTGCTGCTGTCATGGCAAGCAGTCGCTTCTGGCAAGAGCGATGCAGCTAGAGAGGTTGGGCAGCAAGGAGGACACCACTGGAAGCAGAGTACTCTTGTCTGTACCCTTGCTGGTTTATTTTGTTCAGGTGCTTCCAGTTTCCCCAGAGGTAAAGGACTTTACTGTTGCCAGGGCTGAGTAATAACAGGATTTTCTTCCAACTCAGAGGTGTCTTTGCAGTATGTACTTCTCCATGTCATCTGAGCTAGCATGCAGCCCATAAACTTGCTCCAGCAAGTGATACTGCTCCAGCAATTCATGCTTCTTTTCAAGAATGGAAATGAAAATTATTCCCTCTTCAGGGGACTTTTTCTCAGAACAAAAAGATGGCTTCTTCCTAAGGGTTGAATTAGCAACTCTGTGCCTAGCTGGAGGTGCTTGTTTTCCCCCCTTTCTTTCTCTGTGCCTCGCCGTATGTTAATTTTTCTCCTGTGCATTTCACTAGTTTAGATTGCTCATGCTGTCTAGTTTGAACTCTGCCAACACAATCAGCGGGTGTTTTCGAACACTCACTCACACCTTCGCTTTAGAGAGGGGCTGCAGTGAATCCGCTTAGGAGCGCTGCATACTCTGGTGTCTTGCATCTCCCGTCGAGCTTATCCTCTGCCCCAGCCATTCATCTGCGCTTCAGCAATAGCATGTAAACAGTTTGCTTTTGCATCACTGGTGGTGTTAATCTCTGTGTTGTAGGCTAGTTCCTCATCTCAGGGAGAAAAGGTGTGTTAAAATTCTGACTTCTGGTCTGGTTTGTTTCTAAAGTCTAATGATGATTTCCCTTAATGTGACTTCGGTGCAACTTCCAAACAGTGTTGTTAATTCTTGGAGGAAAGGAAGGAAAAGGCTAATTCCCAGTCACTTACACTAGCAGAAAATCTGCACAAGGTGCAACCACAGTTTTTTAATTACACATTTGCCTTGCTTTGGACAAGCATAAATGATTACACATGGTGGTACAAGGTGAGGGAATGGGGCCTTCAATATGTGCTGGGATAACTGAGATATAACTTAGCTGCATGACTTCATCTGTTACATAAAGCCTCACAGAATTCACTGGTGCCAGTTCAGAAGTTCATAACTTGGGTGGCTGGGAAGGATGGGGTGCTTTAATATTGTGGTGAGGGCAGATTGAGCCCACTTAACCTAGATCACTCCTTGAAAGCTGTAGCCCTTTCATACAAGCCTAGTTCCCTTTGTCTTTCCACAAATACTTTTGTTCCCCAGCTGGTGGAAAGCTGAAAAACTTTTAGAGTCAATGGTATTATGATCATTTATTGCAGTTCAGCATCTCAGCCACCATTTTCCCTTCCAAGCCCATAAATCTTTTCTCACTATCATCCTGATTTTCTCCTTTTCTTTAATATATACTCTTCTCACCCAAGATCAACCATAGTCTTCTTTCATTTTAAAAGGGAAAGGGAAAAAAGCTTTGGCAGAACTTGCTCTCAGCTTTGTCCTTTGCCTCTTGCTTCCATCAAATGTAAAAGGGGTTTGTATAGGAGGAGGAACAAGCAGCTCAGCTGACTGCACTAAGTCAGAAAAGAACTCCAATTGTGTGAAAGGCCTTTAGCGTATGGGAAGGGAAGGAGGGGGAATGGAAGCTTTCAGAGAGGAGAGAAAATTGTCTGTCCACCAGGAGAGCAATAATTTGGAGAGAAGCTGTCTTGCACCCCATCTTTTTTTCTGTAATTGTTTCTCTCTTCTTAGTGCTGCTGTCCTTTAAGAAGTAAAATGAGTGGCTGATGGTCATTTGGTGTAACAGGCACATTAGCAGTACCTAAATGCATACCACTACAACACCATCTGTGCTGTCTCATTCAGATGCCCCTTTTCCTCCCTGCCCCCCCAGCTCTGAGAAGAATTTTGTAGCTCACAGCTAGATGATTCAAACCTTTATGCTGAAAGCAATCAGGTGAGAGTGCTTTTACAACAGGTATACAGGGGCTAAGCCATCTATTTTAATAAAAAAGTAATTTTATTGCATAGTATATGCAGTGTTTGAGGGCCTGGTGGTTCTTTCATTTATACGTACACGGGATGGTGCTTTGCTAAAAATTGCAGCAGTTACCTCCCTTTTCTTCATCCAAAATGTTCTTGTCATTAGCATCCCTTCGCCCTAATGCACATGTTGGTAATCCCATTTTCTTATGGTTTTCTTGTATCAAATCCCTGTTAATTGATAAATACAAGCAAATTACCTCATTTAAAATCATTTGCCAAGACTGAAAAGTGCTAAAAATGTCCATGTGCTGATGCAGCTTTTACTGCAAAGGTGCTGTCCCTACTGTGTGAGAGAGTAAATCGGGTATTTGGGTTTCACACAATAGTCCTTGACTTGGCTTGAAGACACTAAAATCTAATCAAATATTTCAGAAGTGGAAATTCTAACACAGTCTCACAATTATTAAATGTTTGAAACAAATGGGCTTTAAAAGAGCGAGCAGAACTAGCCAAGCATTTACAAGGATCCTAGGCTGAGTTAGTTTTTTGCCTGCAGTTAAACATTGTTACAGAAAAGCTTTAATTTTTTCACCTTTTTCTGCTTTTTTTCGGGCGTAGTTTCATACAGAAACAAGGTGTTCACAATCACACAGTGCTGTCCTGTCTATGGATCTGCTCTTAACTTTTCATTTCTTGGACAACTTCAGTAAAATCTGAACCAGTCTCAATCAATTTGATGGAAAGGAAGAATTTTCATCAATATTACCTCTACACCTCCTGTAAGAATAGAAAGCAGAGAGAAATCACATTAATATTTCCTTCCATTCAGTGAAAAACTGCAGGGTGAGTTCACCTTTATTAGATCTGAAAAAAATCCACAGAGGAAAGGCTTCATTAGTTCTGTTGCTCACAGAACTACCTGTTTATGTAGCAAGAACACTTTCTGAGATATTTAGAATCATTATGTTCATAACTGGTGTGTGAGTAAACAAGTGGCAAGGCTGTAACAGTAAGTCTGGTGCAACTTCTGGACTCCAGAAGTTCCCAATGTGCACTGAGAATGTGGCATTTTCTTTCCAGCTCTAAATGAGGTGAGAGGGGAGCGAGCAGCCAGCACCTGAGCAGCTCTCGAGCTCCTCCCTGCTCTGTCTGCACACAAAAAAGTTTGGAGGTGAGTAGCAATGAGGGGCAATGTCATGTGCTAGACCTTGTCAAGTAGTGCAGATGGTCTTCTCTTCCCTCTAACAGCAGAGGAACCAATTTGGTTTCTGAATCATAAACATCTGGGTGGGAGGAGAGACTTCTTAGTGCTGGTTATGTGGCTGTGGCCATGAGCATCACTGGGCATTGCTTTTGAGCAGGTTCTGCCACCTTCACTCGCAGGAGGGTCCTTCTTGTTTGAGTGTGATGCTGTTCAAGGTGTCAGGATTGTTAGTAGAGATAAAAGCAGTACATCTCATTGATGATAGGGAGGTGATATACTCACAATGTCTTTTGCACTCATCTGAATCAGCATCCTTAGCAACCTGGGGCACTTGGCTTTCTTTGTCAGAAAAATGAGAGAGTTCTGTGAGGTCTGAACTCTCTTTGGTCTTCACATTTTCTCCCTTAAAATGTTGGTATAGGGAGTGGCAGACAGACTCTGCATGGGAAAGGAGCTTCATCTTAGCTTTCTGTTTACTTATTGTTTCCCCTGCTAATGCACCATAAAACAAATTAAAAACATTCGTAACTGCTTACAGTACAGAGAAGAGGTACTTGGGGAAAGCAGTAAATTTGAGGCCAGCTAACAGTGTTTTCTGATTAGAAAAAAAAAAAAAAAAAAGCATCTTTTAAAGGAATGTAGTTTTTAAGGTTGAGATACAGATTTTTAAATACTATATTGCTATAGAGTTGAGCATTAAGCAATACTGATCGTTTTGGAAATTCTACCCTAAATTGCTGAAAGAGAGGAAAGAGAGGAAACAATAGAAGAGAGATTTATATGAAGAATTCACATATAAACTCATTTCTTTGATTTTGATTAAATGGCCACAATAAAATTTTGCCTAATGTGACCACTTGCATGAGAGATCACCTTCAGTTGACAGCCCCTTGCAATTCATCATCTAATAAATATCTTTTTATACGACATTACTGTGGAAAAAGTAAGCGCCTGTTAGTAAGGGACTCTCAATTTCTGTCCAGTCCTGCAAAGAGTCCAGGGAAATCAACATTTGCAGTGTATTTATTGCCTGACATTTTGAAGTGCAGTCCAGAACATTTCGTCACTTTATATCCTCTCTGAGGAAGTAGGAGAGGAGGCATTTGGACTCTGATTCCAGCCAGCAGTAAAACTGTGAGATTCTTGGTTCCTTTTTACAGTTTCCTACTTTGGGTGTAGCACCCACCCTTCCTAGCGCAAAAAAAAAGAGTCCAAAATCTGAAGTCTTCAACTGCATAGAGCTGTGGAGCTGTGTTGATTTTATTTCTGTGTGTTTAACAGGCAGGGCAGAGTTTAACTCAGCAGTAGAAATTCTGTTTCCCAGGAAAAAAGTCAACAGAAGATGGTATTTGCCTTTGGTATTAAAAAAAAAAAAAAAAAAAAAAGCAGAGAATTACTACTTAATGTTCATTTATTCTTAATATCTTTTCTCTGAGGATTCCAGGGTGCCAGGTTGAATTACAAATCAGACTGTCTAATCTGGCTTGTCTCCTACTATTTTTACATTGGTTTGTCTTTTTGCTTCTAATTCCTAGAAATTGTAGGTGTACTTTTTCATACCTGAAGGGCCAAACTTCTACACTGTGTACAGCCAACTTTAGTCTTGAACCATGATATTCAGTTCCTAAAGTCTACCCATCACATAATTGTGGTGCAAGCCAAGACCCACGGTGGCTGTTTCCTCCTTTCTGGAACGACACGTCTTTTTGATTCATCAGGGATTTCCCATGTAGCTTTTTATTTTTCAGCCTCATTCTTTCTGACTGGATTTTGACCAGAGCTGAGCTAACAGTTTTGAAGCATACAAGCAATTCTCTAAGTGTAATCAAGATTCATATAATTTGTGGTTGTTTTGTTTTTGGTTTTTTTTCTGTGTATCAAGCCCTAAGGAATTATTTTCCCCCAGAAGAGATCTTTCCCTTTTAATAGTACTTGGGTTTTCTAAATGAGTTTTCAAGCTGCACAGATAATATTAGAATAAAGACAACCCTATTGTTCTGGTTCCTGGGGTGTCATTTTAAAAACTGTTTTTTCCTCCCTGAATTTTAAAGGTGCCTTCTGCCAGACTTTGTCTCTTAAAGATGTAGGGATGGCATTAAAATGCACGAATCACAAGGCAGTTATTCAAACAAAGTATTTTATTGACCATTTTCCACTTCTTTTACCAGTACATAGATACATGGAGGTATTATAAAATGTCATTAAATCTTCAAGAAAGATTAACTATGCAAAGCATAACTTACATGTCCTAGCATATAACAAATGGCTAGTAAAGTGAGTGTCTCTAGGTAGTACCCAGTGTGCTTAATTTTGTGTGTCAAATCTGGACAGTGCCGCTCAGCTTTTCTCAGATTCATGATGAAATAACTTATTTGCTCCCCACAAGCGTACACAGGAATGGCATTCTCGGTGGAGATGTTTCCTAGGTCTCTGTGGGAAAACCTTCAAGGCTCCAGGATCTCTACATGTTGTTCTCCACTCCCAAGAAAGAAGAGGCAGCCAGTAACTTCAGGCCATGCTTCCTTCTTCAGCCCTTGCTGTAGCTCTCTCTGTGACAAAAGGCCAGGGCCAGCTTGGAAACCTGCGGAGCAGAAGGAGCTTTCCATGGCTGGGACAGGGAGAGGACACAGCTGTTGTCCTTATTTCCTTCCTTCATCCCATCCATCTACACCAAACGGAGAAATTTAGGAAAATTCAGTGTAATATTCACTGTAATTAGTGTAATATTAGTGTAAAATTTAGTGTAATACTCCATGTTGACTCACAGAGGTTCTGTGGTAATATGGTAACTGAGCTGGCGCAGCTCTTTGGCTCCATTTTGATAGAGTTACTAGGGTCATTTCTTGTTTTCAAAAAGACCATTTTCCTGTGCCACCGGTCCTCTGCTCATCCTGAGAGCGCTAATGAGGACCTGCAGAAGTGGTCAGAAGATGTCCGCTGGAAGTGCCATTTCTGTCTATGATATCCTACAAAATGCATTTGGTTGGGACATCTGTGTTTTGTCTGCTGTAATCAATTTCTTTGACTAATCACATCTGGTCTTAAGCAATGTGCAGTATATTTATGTGGCTGCAGTGATTTCACCCTGGTTCGAAGAATTGCAGAAGTTTGTTCATTTACGAGCAAAAAATGCTCAAAATTCTTTTGTTAGCATTGCTGTGGAATAGCTCTTGTTTAAGTTACCTTGATAGATACTCAGACACTGTATGCCAAGTATTGGCTTTTAAAATGAGCCAGTCTTGTTCTTTGGCAGCCTTATTTAATTACAGATCCATCCTAAAATTTGTTTTGTCCTCATTGGAGAATTTGTTTTTTAAGATAGCATAAAAAGCTCTGGAAGATTGAATGACTTTGTAAAGAGGTGTTCATTTTGACTGGGAGTCTTTGCCTCAAGTAATCCTACAGAGATCTCTGTCCTCAGGGCTAAGAATATTTCTCTGGGTTTCTTTTGCAGATTCCAGAAAATATCACTGATGTTTGATACTGTGTCAGACTATCCCAATGACAAGCAGGTATTAATACATCTTCCCCCTGAAACAAACTTTCTTGAATGACAAGACTCTGCAGTATGGTTTTCAATCCCTCTGATACTCAAGTCTGTAGATTATGGCATAGCATGGATGCTGACCTATAACTCTTACAATAATACAGTGCTGGCAGACAGCCAAAATTCATAAACCAGTGAGTGTATTTCCTCATAAATAATACTAATATTTTGAAATACTACCACCTTCTGGCAGCTAGGGGAGAGAATATTCAGACCATTTCTTGGTGAAAACCATTACAGTGTCTCACATTATGAGAAGGCACACTTTCTGAAGTTCACTTTGAATTTTATGTTCCATTTATTTTCCACAGAAGCTTCACTTTCAGAGACCTACTGATATGGATTTCCAATGTGTTCCTGTCAAGGAAAATGTCATGTGCTTTTCCTGCTTCACTTTCCATCTTAGTCATTTGTTTTAAGACGTGCCCTCAGTCTTCAGTAGTGTCTCTGGGAAGAGGTATCCCTTCCATGCCCCCCTCTTTCCATTGCCCCCTCCATAATGGTACATATTTTTAATAAGTATAAGGTGAACTAAGCATTAATAGGATATCACCTTATTAATTATATTCACCTTTGAAGCTAATAGTTTACATGCTGATAGTTTCTTGAAAAGCATTCCCAGTGTTTGACTACAGAGACTCACTAAAGGCCATTGTATTTGTTTACAATGAAGAATAAAATGAGGTGAAGTTCCCCTCATGCCATCCACTGGATCCCTGAAAGGTACCTGCTCCTCTATAGGCACTTGCAGGGGCTTTGAGACAGACTGTTGCTTTCTTCTTCCCACAAGGGCTTGTAGGGATCACCTGTGCCCTCTGAATAGTCATTACAGAGCTGGGATTCTCTTCTCTGGGAGACAGTGGAAGGATTTTTTTCTCCTTGGTCATTTATTTCAATCTGACATACAAAGGTATTCAATTACCGACCCTCAGGAGCAAGGAAGATTTCTGTCTGTCCAGTTTCTGATCCTGCAGCCAGGGAAAAGTCCACTTACTGAATAAAAATTCATAGCTGGCAGGAAAAGTTCTTGTTTTGTGGAAAAAAAATTGTATGTGTTATGTATTTCTTTGGACTTAAAACATTTCTTTTGTGTTTGTTTGGTTGGTTGGTTTTTTCCCAAAAAAAGCATTTCTTATATAACAATACAAGAAGTTGTATTATATATTGTTGGTTTTTATTTTTTCTGCTCTGAGCAGCTTTATAGAAATATATGTTAATTTTCTGACCATTTTTTATGTGTTGGGGTTTTTTTTACTCTATAAATAATCAATTTTCAAACAACTTGTTTTAAATTTCTTATGCTAAGCAAGAAGGCAGATAATGCAGAACCCTAGACTTCAAATGTATAAGTTACAAGGCTCTGCTCAAAAGACTGCAGTATTAGCTAAGTGTCATCAGACTTTGCAATAACGTGCTTGATTTCACAGAGGCAGACATATAAAATGGCCGTTGTAAAGCTGAAAGTGAAATTCAGGTGTCCTGACTGTGGTCTGCCTGCAATGACTGTCATTCTTATGGCAATATAATCTGATAGTGCAGTAATTGAGCTGCTTTAAACATTGTGATAACTTGTTTATTTCATTGTACTTAATGGTGAATATAATAGTGTCTTCCTCAGCTTAAAAATACTTATATATTTGCATTAGCTTTCAGTGCTGCTTAAGTATAAACATAGTTGATATTTTCTCAGAAAGAGACTGAATAATGACATGTTGATGTGATCATGCTGACTCTATGAAAGGCGCAGATCCCTATATAGGTAATTATTAACTAAAGAAAAAGATGTGCTCTATGAAACTAATTATCTTTATTCCTATCCGACAGTGATTAATTTATAGTTGAACAGATGCTACACAACATTAAACTGCAGTAAATTCTGTCTTGAGCTGATAGGCCAAGTGAAGGAGACAAATAGAAAGTGAGCACAATAGAAGAGGAAGTCAATCTCTTTTGAAATCCAGTGTTTGTGAATTTGAGTCACATGGAAAGTAAGCTGAGAGTTGGCATGAGACAGAGCCCAAAAGTACGGATCCTTGAACCAATCCAGCTACCCCAGTGACACAATGGCTAATTGTGGTCCTGTGCACTGAGACTTTGTCAATTTTCTGAATTTTCTTTTGTGAATTGTGAATGACATGGTGTGCAATTGCAGTAGTCATATCAATGGGACCAAGGAAAGAATTATTCCCTTTAGCTCTCCGTATCTTAGAACAGTTCTCTGTTAACTTTCCAAGTCCAGCAGGAGAAAAGGAGTGGAACATGATATTTCCTATTTCCAGTTCCTGCTTTTTATTCCTTTCCTAGTGGAGGATGTAACTGTGCAGAAAAACCCATACACTGTTAGCAACCCTTTGTTTTGAATTTGTATCCTCAGTGCTTTCTTACATAGACCTGTGACTCAAATTCACAAAATTACTTCAATTGTAGACTATGATTGCAAATTTCAGGAAGGAATATTCTTGATATCCCACTAAGTCTATCCATTTATAGGCTAAGCAGAGGGGTAAGAAAGCGTACCATGAGGAGGGGCATGTGTAGATCCATTGTCCTCAATTGGTAATTGGTGATTTCAGTAGAATTTCATTCGGGAAAGGGAGAAGTAAGAACAGTGTAAGTTCTTAGGGTGTCATCCGTTGCAGTTATCTAATTGCAGTGTCACCTGGGTTATTCAGTTAGGTTATATCAAGGAAATGAGACTTTATGTTGAAATTGAACTGGACCTGTAGGAACAGAACTGTGATTCAGCATCTAAATTAAAACAAGCAATTTAAATAAGATGTCTGGGACTGCAATTAATGAAGTCATTATCAGGAATCAGAGGAAGTTCTTTTGAACAGCTCCTGTTATTTGCTTGTGGTTACTGGTACAGGTCTGGAAAGGCAGATGCTGCATGTGTTTCTGATGCAAAACTGTCCCAATCTGCCAGTCAGCACAAGGGCAGTGTGGACAAGAAAGGAGATGGAGCAATTATTTTTCAGGAAAATAAGGTAGGATGAGAGAGGTCAACTAAGTCCAGGGGTAACCCTGAAAACAGCAAAAGCTGCTCTGGGTCATAGAGAGCATGTGCAATCAAATTTAAAATGGCACTGAAATGCTACTTGCTGACTTCAGTAGGGATTTTTCTCAAACTGAAGCTCCCTTGTGGTCATTCTTCTTGCCTGCTTTTGTTGCATCTGGCTTTGAGACACAGTGGAGTCAAGGCTGTGTTTTATCTGCTTTGAGCCCAGACCTCATTAGAAGAGAGGACTGCATATGTGAGTAGCTGAGAAGACAAAAACAAAGAAATGCAGCGCGAAATGGGTCTCAATTAACTGTGCTTGGACAAATGCATTATGGACTAATTTGATGGGCAGTATCTGCTGCTCCTAGGTAACTGTCTTAAATAGAACAAAGGTCCAAAGTGTCATATACAGTCACTCTGTCATGTAAATCAGCTAACTACTGGGAGAAAGGTTGTAGCTCTGAGATGGGGGCAGGTGGAGGAGGGGTTTGTTACCCTTGGGGACTTCCTTGGGCAGAGAAAGAGAGAGAAGAGGAGACAGGTCCTTGTCTGGAGCTCATGAAGGGGCTAGCTGTGAGATGAGGAAGTATAACATGCCTTGAAAACAGTGTGTATACATATATATATATATGTATATATATAGAGAGAGAGAGAGAGAGAGGGTGATTTTTTTTTTTTTTTTTACTGTCCAGCAGAGTTATGAATTTTAGTTCCAAGGCTTGTATTTTAGAACTGTTTTTGAAGATCCCTCATAAGGGATGAGAGGTCAGAGATGCAGTGTTTTGTGAATTATGTTCTCCCACGGGTTTCTGCGATTTTCTGTTTGTTATTAAGAATCTGAGTGAGCTCATTTTGGTGAGTAGTGGTTGTTTAGTTGCTAAGAGAGCATTTAATGCGCTGGATATAATATATTACATGCAGAATACATGTCCAAGATCCAAAGAATTTAATGTTAACTGTGGGGCATTTGTGTGGTAGTTTCCTGCTAAACTTGCTGAGTTCAGCAAGATTGGGGGTTATGTTTGAGAGTTCAGTGTATATTTTTTTAGTAGAAAAGCTCCACTGAAATTCCTCCTGAAATTGTTTAATGATTGTCTTATAGGTTGTAGCCTAAGGGTCGACCCTTATTTGATCTGCCTTTTATATTAAAACTGGCCTGTTAGCATTTTGTTAGTTTATACAGGCAAAACAGCCAGGAGATGTGGTAGCAAGTGGCAGTTCAGTGTTGAGAGGAAAACTGAAATACAATTGTAAAAATTCTCAACAAAGACATTCACCCATAACCCCCTCCTCCTTTTTTAATAAAACCTTGTCTCTGCCCCAGGGACAAAGGGGAGGCTTATTCTTCTTTTGATAGATTGCTTTTTAGGGTTCGTCCATAAGTGAGATTGCATTATTGAGCCAGCATACCAGTTCCTAACAGTACTCTACTTCATCACTGCCTGCAATTATCAGCAGATACCACGAAAAGCAACAGTCCAGAGGAGCTCATAAAAGGGCCAAGAACAATAAGAGAGAAGTCTGAAGAAAATTAATAAATGAAGGCAAAAAATTCCATTTAGTATCAATTTCCTAGTGAACTTGGTCCTTTTTATCACTGTTTCTGTAACTTTTTTTGTCAGTTCATGCTAAATCTCATTTTTCATTGTATAGAGAAGCAGGACACACCACTGACATCCCTCCATGCCATATCCAGCAGCTTGGTCTGTGAGCATGTACACAGCTAGTTTGCTTAGTTATCTTTGTTTCCCATTTCACTACACTCAGGGACGGTCAATCACTGCCTTGTTGAGGGTGACTAAAGTCTCCCAGACATGCTTGAGAGACTACAGTGTGCAGGTTAATCTTTCCTGGTAATAACATAGAGTTTTGTGGAAAGAGTGTATAAATCAGAGTATCCCCTGCACACAAGTTGCCCACCCGCACTGCTTCATCCACATGGTTTGGATAAGATTCATTATTTTGGAACAAGTATACCACCGTTGCTGTTTAAACTCATTTCTGATACAGGAAGGCACCATAACCACTGTTGGTATGTTCCATATGCAGTGATTTGATGTAGAGTTGGTGCCATTTTCCTTTTCAGACTTAAAGGAATACTGTGCAATGAAAGGCAGAAATATTTAGGTGCTTAAAAATATGTCTAAAAGCACCTGCTCTGTAACTAAAAATGGTGAATTAGTAACAATATGCAAATACAAAAGTAAGCTATTAGACTTGGTTTGGAAATTCCAATGTCTGCTCAACTTCAGGTTTAATGATAGTTTTCATTACTCTCCTCAAATCCATGGCAAAGGCCTTTTGCATTGCGCTGAGAATATGTTCCTTAAACAATACTTCTGGTGGTAATTCCTGCCAGCTAAGGATTTATAATCGGACTTTGAAAAATGTATTCTTTAAACTAAGAATAATAAAAAAGATTTTCCATCAACTCTATTCATAGTGTACGGTAGTGAAGCTGTGTAGTCTAATCCAAAGAGCTGATGAAATAAAAGAGGGAGAACAATAGATTAACTTTGATTTGTTATAATGTATTACATGTTTATCTCTTAGAAACACATGCTCTCAGGCTGAAAATTCACAAGTTTAACTTCAGTATGCATGCACAGGACATCTAATGGTCAGCTTTTTGCTGTGCTCCATTTGAAAAGCAGGGGGCACTTGATGTTTTTTCTTTTTTTATCAAAAAACAAGCGTTTGAAAACTAACACACATCTTCGACAGAAGATATAAATGTGGTCCCAAAATGGTAGTTCTTTTTAATTCACAGATATGCAAGCTCAACCAACAGTCACAAAAAACATCCCCAGTCTAGAGTTTTCCATGAGGAGTTTTTTCTTTGTTTGCTTGTTTTTTTTCATTTAACACTAGAGGAAAGAGAGGAAACAAAATTTAAAAAAAAAAAAAAAAAAAAAAAGTAATTTTATTTCCCCTGGCTTTGCAAGCATTTTTCTTTCTATTTTCTCTTTGTCCCTTTCTGCTTTGCTATTGAAAATAAGGAAGGCAAACAATTTTAAAAAAATCTAAAAATTCTTTATTTTCAGGATTTATCCTCTTGATCTTTTATCACTATAAATAGTGATTAATATACTGTAGTTGTGAATGGTGGAATGAGCTGTGGGTAGAGTGGTGGCACATGTAGAGAGAGCTGAGATGTTCCTACTTCTTATGAAGAAGGAGGTAAGAGAAGGAAGGAGTGGGCTTGCAGAGGGGACGGCAGGCAGGCCTGGGGAGGCACTGTGGGCACTCCTGGGCACGCAGTGATGCTGCTCCAGTCCCGAGGTGGCTCAGCAGCAGCTTCCTCTGCTCTTCCCACCTGGTTTCACCTGGCTTCTTTCCAGATTTTGTTTTCTTCAGGCTCTGTGTGACTGGCAGGCACAGGAGCATCACAGCACCCTGACACCATGCAGGAGGGATGCTCTCCTCTCTTCAGTTCTGGGATCAGCGTGGGGACACTTTATCAGAGCTTGCTCTGACTGCAAATCTCTAGTGGTAGTGGTTCTTGTGTAAGTCAGTCTGCAATGTTATATATAAAGGTTGTAAACATACGGCTGCCTTTGGAGAGCTATTATTTGGTGTTCCAGTTTAGATGTGCAATATCTAAACCTACACGCCACATTTCTTGAAACATGTAGATGTGAGGATATTGTCTAACTGTTTTTGCAGTGTATTACCTCCAGTGCTGACCACATCACCCAAAGAATGGCCATGCTTAGGAACTGGAGGTTGTCTGTCTGGTCCTGATCTTTACTGGAAACAGCTTACTAGAACAAAGAAACGTTCAAGCTTCAGTTGGTTGTTTCTCACTAAGGACCAGAGGATCGGGTGCATTCGTCCCGGAGATAGGAGTAGAGAAGATGGTAAAATCAATCGGGTTTAGACAAGGGCCCTCCTGAAATCAATGCAAGTCTTGCCATTGATTTTTTACAGTCGTCGATTTAGGCTGAAATTAAAGGATTTTGAAAAATTGCAACAAATATGTTTTGCAAGAAAAAGGGAAATGGCAGTTTCATAGTAGATAGTTGTTTTGATTTGCTAAGGGTTGAAGGATGGAAAAGATGAATGGAAGGGAACCTGGTTACCCTGAATACAGGACTTTGGTTGCCAAGAACAGTGGTTGGTTTTACCCTGTTTCTTTGTTACTCTCCCACAAAATGTATCACCACAAGCATAGTCTGTGCATAGTTTAGGTTTGAAGTTTAAATACACTTGAAGTGTGGGAGCCAGTGCACATTAGTCTCTACATGGACTTCTGTGGCAGGCAGCAGTTGCACAGCTCATGCAGACATGTGTCTGCCCGTGTAAGGACAGAGAGTATTCAAAACACTGCTTAGAAAACCTGGGAATAAAAGCTCATGATGTGCCACTGTTTTGAAGTCAATGAAATGGATGGCTCAAGCACATAAAAATCGTTTAGTTTGATGATAACTGCCGTTATAAAGGGCCATATGGGACCTAATTAATGTAGAACCAAAAGGTGGTAACTTAATTCCAGGCAACACTGGTGTATGGGCAGGAGATCTTATCAGACCAAGTTGATGCTCAATTTTTCTTCAACTCACAAAAATTTGATGAAGATAACTCTGCTAATGCACTCAGACTTCTGTAAGGCATTTGACATAGAGCCAGGTGGTAACATTCTGAGTAAAACCATTTGTGATTATTAAATCAGCACTGCCCATATCCACTGGATTAAGACTGCCTGAAAGATCAAAAAAAAACCATATTGGAAATGAGGAATACTCATCTGATGAGGCTGCTTAATTTGTACTTATTCCATGGGGATCTGCATTCAGTCCAGTGCAAGTCAGTACCTGTGTCTAGGAAGAAAATCTGAAATAATTATCATAGAAGGCAGTAGTATTTTTCTACTAATCATAGAGTAATGATTAAAAACAAGACACTCCAAAAAGCTAGGAGGGTATTTGAAGACTAGTCATATTTTGCAAATTGGCCACCTGTTTAGCAGGCAATAGAAAATGCTGGGAGAGCTATGTGACTGATAAAAATTTATAGGCATTTTTATAAATATAAGCACTGCCCTAAAGAAGCAGATTTGCTAAATATTGATTTATCTACTGAGTGAGAAAACAGGTGATTTTTCAGTTGTCTGTCTCACTGTATATGTCTCACGTCTGTCCAGGAGTCAGTTTTTCCTAGCAGTTGCTGTACAGGTTTTATTTTACACATATCTACACTGGAAAAACAGAATTTGTCAGTTAAAGTGTGTTTCTAATCTCAGAAATTACTATGTAGGAGCATACCTCTGACTGAGGAATTACTCCACATGTGGTCTGTTTTCTCTGTATACGTTGGTGATAAAAAAGCATTTCTGCAGCCTTGCAGGAACAACTCCAAGTTGGGGTCTGTTTTCTGTGCGTGGTGGTACCACTGGATTCTGAGGTTCCTGCTCATCACCACCTGTGCAAGCCCAGGGATGGCAGCGCCTTTAGTCAGGAGAGCCTGCCAGGGCTTGCAGAAGATGTCACGGATGAAAGGGAAAAAAACACAGCCTGGTCCACACATTTACAGACCCTACATGTCAACTTCTTGCCTTTATGCTGAGAGCCCTTGCTACAGAAATCAGAGAAAGACAGCAGACACAAATCCCAGAAAGAGCAGGTTTACAGCAGCACTTTGCAGAGCTATGCTTGAAGGCCCAGAAAAACATCAGGCCGTAAGCTTTTAACAGGCACAGTTCTTTCATATTTCAATATGGAGGCAATTTCTAAATATTTCCAAAAAATCTCATTTTTTAAAGTTTTCAAAGTGTGGCAAAACACCTGTCTTACACCCCACACCCTCAAAAACTTATTTACATGACAGCTATTAAAATACTCTAAAGGGTCTCCAGCCACCTGGTCTTGTCCCACTCTCATCAAGTCTAAGCTCTCTTTAGTTTTAAGGGGAGCAGCATCTTGGTTTGATATAACCTCTGGTGCAAGGGCAGCTCTTAATCCATTTTTATGATGTATTTTATGTGTGCATTAGTTTGGTTTCTAAGCAGTGTCACTTTTAGGAGGTTTTTATTTGCATGTGGTTTATAAACCAAAGTCAGTTACAGGCATAGGTTTTCTTTATGAGAATAATATCTCTATTTCAAACAGGCAACTTTGCTTGAAGAAACACTTCACTGTTATTGAAATGGATGATTGTCATTCTTGGAGCTCAGGTGTCAGCATTATTTACCCAGAGTCTAGCAGAACTGTCTTTTCCTTATAAATTTTTAGATGAGCTATTACTTTATTTTAAAATAATAAATCTGGGATAAGGGGTTAGAAAACTGGCCTCGAAGACTGTCCTTGGAAGCAGTTTCATTTATTGTTTATATAGTTATTGCCTGTGTTGTTCTCTGCTTTCAAAACATTGGACAGTTACACTAAGGATAGAGATGACATTTGATTTTTCAGAGACCATGCTTATGTTGGACTGTATGCCTCAGGTTATGATGCATTTCCATACATGTTCAGGGAAAAAGCAATATTCTTTGAAAAACATCACAAATTGTGTTTAGATCAAAATGAAGGAATCCGTGAAGAAAGGGAATCTAGAGCCCATGTTTTGCTTATAACCTGTATTGCATGCATTAAGATGCAGCTGCATTTGGATGTGAATGTCAGGTTGGGAAATAATACTTTAGTGAACTGAGCACAAGTAAAAAACCCTTGTGCTTACATACCTTTGATACTTTTTTCAGTCAGGTACTACACTGAATTGATATATATATATGATATTAAACACTTGTGTAGGGATGGGCCAGGCATTGGCTGCCCATTGTCCATCAGTGTTCTTGGATCCAATCACCAAAAATCCCCATCACCTAAACCAGTAAATTAAACCCAAATTATTCTGTTCGTAATTTAGTTATTTGGCACAAGAGGGAGCTCAAGGTTCAAATTGCTGCTGAATATTCATAGCACTGTACAGAACATTCCCTAGCCAGATCCCGTGTTTTAAATTGTTTGGTGTATTAGACTTAACTATAAAATTATGATTTCCAAGAATGTAATAATCACTGGTTTAATGGAACCAAAGCTACTTGATTTTTTCAGCAGAATATGTGCAAACCAACTTTTTCCTCTCTGCTGAGTTAATAGATAGTAATTCATGAGGGGGTTTTTTGTAAACCTACTCGGCTATAGATGATGTGCAGAGAGTCACTCTCCACACTGAATGCAGTTTTACAACTTTTGAGTCTGTAGGAGGCGATCACTCTGCAAGCTTACTTACTGTCTACTAAGACAGATGAACTTCAGCAGTAATACTGTGCCACTTATCTTCTAATGGAAGTACTGGTACTAATCACTCTTAAGCAATAGATGTGCTGTTATTATTTGAAATGATATTAAAATGGAAGTGCAGTTCCTGCTGGGTTACTTTTTGTGATTGGCATGTCAAATGAGCACAGTGAAATGACAGAAAATTACTGCATTGGCTTTTAAATTAGAACTGAAAATTCTTGAGCTTCTTTCCTACCAAAAATCAGAATTTAATAGATACCATTATCAGTACTAGTCTACTTCACTTGCAGCATGTTGAAGTGACAGAAGCATGTTTGCAGTGATTGTGACTGTAGGAATGTCACAAGCATCCAGGGGAACAGAACCAGCTCCCATCCCTGTCCCTTTCAGGGTACCTTGTGCACTTTGGAAGGGGTATTAGTGCTCTGTCAAAAAAGCTAGCAGTGGCTTTTATTTGGATTTTTCTAGGCTTACAGGGTTATTTGTGATCAGAAATTATCAGAAATTATAGCTTGCTTGCTTTGTAAAGAAATGTGCTAATACACTCCTTTTATATAAAAACATCATCAAGGCCAGGAGTTTGGTAGGTAATTACAGCCATAGGTGTAACTTCAGTTAGAGGCTCCGGGGTCACACTTTGGTGTCTAACTCCTAGAAGACATGCCAGCCCTTTGGATCTCATGAGATCTCTTTTGTTGGATAAGAATTTTCTTCTCTGTCTTGTTTTTGGAAGGCCAGTGAAAAATACACTAGCATAAATAGAGTGTAAATGACAGTATATCTCTGGGAGGAAAGGTGGAGAAAGATGTAAACTTAAGTAATCAAATTTCATGCTTGAGGCTACAAGCTGTCATCCATGGTTCAGAAAAATATCTTTTGTTAGGTATATGGTGAAAACTTTCTTTTTTTTCTCCATTGAAGCGTTAGAAGTTAGGCAGTTGCCAGAGGCAGGAATTCAGGGCTAAATGTGCTGCTGAGCTGATCTTCTCTGGCAATTCCAACATCCCTCCTGCAGTTGGGAGAAATTACAAATGAGACAGATTAGAGCTGCTGGAGACTAACCATGTAAAGCTGCAAGAATAATTTAAGCAACAGCTCTCCCTTCCCTACCCCCGCTCCAAAGCACAGAGTGGGTAAAGGTTTGTTAATTCTGTATTATTCAGATTTAACTATGCCATTGCATTTCCAGTTTCCTTTACATTTTGAGGGCTAACTGAATAGATTTCAAGACATCTGTAGAAGGAGCAATGAATTTACCTCCTATTTGTAAAAATGAAAACTGGGGGCAGTTTATGGTACACTGGGCTCTAATTATCATTAAATAATGAGGATGCCAATAAAAGGCTTTTCATTTCCACTCCCACAAGCATACAGCTGTGTGATTAATCACTGTCTCTTACTGAAGATATAGCACTTCTGTTCCTGAGGTCCTTCATTGTGAGCCCAGGTTCCTGCTGGGGGGGATCCATGCTACCACAGAGTCTTGGCAGGGCTGCGTGGTCTCTGCACTTCCTTGCGGGAGCTCTGGAGGTGAAGCCTGTGCCGGCTCCGTGCAGCATGGCCTGGCCCAGCGCAGGAGGTGGTACAAGTGTGCTTCACTGCCCTGGGACACCTTGGAGCTTTATTTACACATCAGCTTTCAGCACCCACACCTATTGTACTGACAGCCTACAGTCACGATTCTGACTAGTTTGAAGGAAGGAAGCAGAGAGCAGGTTTTCAGTGGGGCAAGTAAAGACAGGTTTTATGACTAAAAGATACTTTCTCTGCGTTAAAAAAAAACAAAACCAAACCTGCATGGAGCCGGTACAGAAACCTAGAGGTTCATGTGGTCTCCAGGAGCTGCTTTCAGGCAGGTCTCAAACCCTGTCGTTGATGTGCTGCCTTTCGCTGTGTCTTACAGCCACCAAGCACTCGGTGTTTGAGATGCTGTCCCTGCTGTGCCATCCATGTGTGTTGCAGGCACTGCTGCTTTCCCATGGGGAAAACTACTACTAAGAGCAGCTGCTTCTACTTCCTTCTCTTGCAAAGCCCAGTAGACCCATAAACTTGGGGGCCCCTGAAACAGAGCAAAGTGGGGCTGAGACTGCACTGGGCTGGAGGGATTCTCTCGCTGTGGCTGGTATCAGCTCTGTCATTGCAAGCTTGTCACAGGCTACAGCCACTCTGCTCTGCCCAAGTTTATAACCAAATTGTAAGGGTATATGAGTTATGGAGCTTTGTGTGGAACAGGTGAAATAAGCAGGACTTAGCGGGTGACTTTCAGTTGTTTCATTAAACTAATTGTTTTCAGTCTTCTTTTCTCCTTTGCTTGAGTCACATTGCTTGTAGAAGAGGAAGAGGATAACAAGATATGGGTTTCTTATTCCCTTCTAAGACCTCCATGTGCAAAATAAAGCAATAAACCAGCATGGAAAAATGCGTACATAATTCATACTGCCTACTCAGCAAGACTGTCCTGAACTTGCTTCTTCATGCACCTCTTGTGCCCAGAGCTGAACTGGCTATCAGAGGGATGTGTGTGGTACCTGGTAGGGCTTTTGGTTGGAGCATTCAGCAGAGATTCTGGACTGCTGCTGATAGGAGGCAGCTGAGAGCAGCCTGTCTACATGTGGCTGTCCTTTTTATATTAAAAGGTGGGAATGATACCTCTCAGAAACACAGTGCAGACCACTCTGCTTGGTTCCTCATTAATCTGTACTGTAAGCAATGAGCCTGCACTGTAACATCATCTTACGGCTTCTGAGCATAGTATCTCTGTCAAAAGCTTTTACTTGATGATTTTACTAATGGATTTTATGTATCTAACTTCTTACTAACAAAGAGTTGGTGAGCAAAAAAAATCGCAGTTACTTGCAAACAGTATGTGAGCCCAGCTTTAAATCCGTGAATAGTTTCCGTGGATTTGTGCAAATCCAATCACAATTGTTTTCATAACTAAGGTCTAAGGTTTCCAGTCTGCAGTCTCATCCACTAGTGTGGGAACCCACCTCTCTGTGAAAGCAGGCAACTTTGTGAAGGAGAAGGAGGGTCAGCTTGGAAGCCAGCCTCTGGCAGTGAGGTGGCCAAAGACATGGTTGCACATGGGCAAAGAAATGCAGAGTCTACTCTGTTGATAGCTCTAGCTCAGTTTGGAGTTTCATTTGATGCATGCTTTGTAAGTAGGATAGACAACTGCATCCTGATGGTGTGACCACTCTCTTGTGTCTCACAAGTGACTCCTAGTTCTGTTTCTACAAGTACCAGACTAGCCTCTTCTAGAGCAGTGGCATTAAGCCATAGGCTTCGATTGCCTAAAAAATTTGGCCCAGGCTAAGCTAATAATCCAACAATTTCTAACAGTTTTATGTCTTTTCATGTGGATCATATGTTGCTCTCTTCAAGATAAAAACTAATAAAACATTGATTAAATGTTTTTTTTCCCCAAGCAATTTGCTGTGTTTGCACCATTTGCCAGAGGGAGAGCTGTCATTAGAGTTTCAGAGATGCTTTTGAGAAATAGATTAGAGATCATTATTGCTGAGCATAACTGTCTATGTGAAGGCTATTAATTTTTCATGGTATTTACTCTCATGCCAAAGCAAGATCCAAACAGGAGCTTGTAAGTGTATGTAAAACTATGCAGACACATCTAAATATCTTGTACACCTCAGGAATTAATGGATTTTTTTTTAGTTTGGGCACTAAAACAAAAAAATAGGGGAAATAAATTAATTTTGGCTGAATTGATCTCTAATTTTTTTTGTTGTTGTTAATTTTTGCTGTGGTAAAACGGAGTGACTCATCTAAAATGCAAGCAATAAACTACTCCCCTGCACACCTTTTTTGATTAATTTTAATCTCATTTGAAAACCTTTTCTCATTAATTGTTCTTTAAATGCAATCTCATAGTAGAAGATTGATGTGTTTAATAAATGTCTACAGAAAATATTTTCCCATTCCTGATAGGAAACACTTAATTTCAAGTCAGTGAAACAAGAGAACTTGGTTCATAGCTTTTCTACCCTGTTGCTTTGGTAAAAGGTTTTCTGTGCGCTGGTAGGAAATGAGCGTCAACCCTTCACCCTTCTCTTGCTCCTCTTGCCTTTTTCCAGCATAACCTTCAGAACCAGTGGTTGTGCATAAAGTAATTTCTCCTCTGAAAATCACTGCAGAACAGTTTCAGACATCATTTCTTGTTCAGATTTTAAGACAGTCTTTAACCAGGGAAAACTTTCCAGTTAATGTTGACAAACTTGTAAGAGCCTTCAGCTGCTATCCCAACAGAGTATATTTGTGTTCACTGTTACATCAAGGCCTTGTGCAGGGTAATTTTCACAGGCAAGATTTTTTTTTCCAGTGATATATTCCTCAGATCTGAATATTGGCTGTGGGTGTAGTGGTCCTTGCTGTAAGTTTTCCAGCTGCCTTAAATTGACTGTGTGTGATCCAAAGCTCCTTGCAGTCTATGAAAAAGCTTGGAAGGGTTTAAGACTTGACCCCATTACATTAGCTTTATCTCATTAACTAAAAGCACAGCACAGGGTGGGAAGGGGAGACGGAGGACGTGGTGTCTCCAGGGTTAGGCTGGAGGCTCTGCCTGGCAGGGGAGGCTGGTCCAGGCCTGCCATCTGCTGCTGCCCAGCCATGCTGCACACACACCCCCGGCTGCGGCTCATGGCCCTGGGGAGCAGCAGCCTCTGGGCCCGCCTGCCCCAGGGGATCCGCTCTCCGGCTGCTGTGGGCCGACGGGCCCCGCTGTGGGCCGACGGGCCCTGGGCGCTGCAGCGGCGGTGAGGAGCCCAGCCAGCTGCTGGGAGCCCGCGGCTCCTGTGCCCGGCCGCCTGCCTTTTGGATCCTAGGCCCAGAAAGCGGCTACAGTTCTGAAAAAGAGCTCAAGGAAAGATATATACCCCCTTGCCTCTGCTGTGCTGCTGCAAAATGTGATCAGGAGTGGTAAGATTGGTTTCTGACTTGTTAGGGAAGAGAGAGGCCTGTGTCTGCGCCTGTTCAGGGAGCGGTGTGGGACTGTCCCTTCTTTTTGCTGGATCCAGAGCAGGGCACATGGCAGGAGGTACAGACAAGCTGCAAAAGCCCCTGGGTTCCTGCATGTCCTTCAGCGTCACGGTATTCATCATCTGTGTCTGTCAGCTGATCAGAAAAGGAATCGTCAAAGACTGTTCCTGGCACTGCTCCTCCACCTCCCTCTGCAGGAAGTGAGGGGCTGGGCTGGTGCTACCTGGCCCAGGGGTCAGGAGGTAGTGTCCGAACAGGACACCTGCCCACGGGTCAGACCCACTGGTGCCATGGCAACCCACTATCATCTCCACCACCTCCTTCTGCTCAGCCCTGTCCCTTCGAGCCTGCACCATAATTAAAGGAACTCAGTGCCCTGAAGGGGACAGAAATTCTCTTTTTCCCTGCTAAAAGGTGTCACCTCCACTGACAGCCTGCCTGAAACGTCCCAAGTGAGAACGCTCTGTTTGACATTGCTTGTGACTGCCCACAAGGAAGTGTTTGCTGAATAACCAGCAGGCACTGCAAACACTCAGCTGTTGAGGAATTGGAGCCCATGACCTCAGAACAAACAACTGTCCATCACCAGTGTCCTTACGCAGTCCTTGCCATCTTATTGAGAAGAGAAATTAAGTATCCAAGTGAAGCATCCAAGTTAGCTGACTTGCAGAGTTTTTTCACATACTGAAAACCAGCTCTAATATTTGTTTGTGCACTGTTTATAGTGACTAATGCCTGTTCCATTTGCCATCAGTCACAGCAGTACCAGCCCAACCCACCTCTTTATAAAGTTCTTCAGGATACCTCAAAGATGAATGATGCCATAGACAACTGAAGCCTATTCAAATCCTATTGTAAATGTTGAAATGTCACATGCTTGCTTTTTTTTAACATCGTTACATCATTTATTCTTCCGTCTATTATTTGTTTTTTCCTTCGTCCTTGCCATTAATCATCATAATATTTTTAGCACATAGATAACAAGTGGTACTTTGTAGCTGATAGTTGTGCCACAACAAGCTGCCTGCTATTCTTTCATTCCTTTTGTCTCGTGTTCAAAATGACTTTGGCTCTCTGTGTTCTTTAATATTGTACACATCTTAAAAAAAGAAAAAAAGAGAGACTGCCTGACTTTTTTTTTTCTTTTTTTTTCCTGATTTTAGCAGGAAAACAGAGTCAGCCCTCTTGTCATCTTTTTCCTAGTATTTGTAGGCCTTTCCTTATGGCTGAGCACGGGCAAGTACACATTTCCCGTGCTCAGTGGTGTCATCTCTATCATGTGTGGTGTGGAAAAGCCCTCTGCATCTCAGGAAAGACTTTAAAAATACACAGTTCAGGGCAGCTGTTGAGCTTGAGGGAAAAGCTTTCTGTCTGCTTGGCCCATTGCAACCACTTGAAACTATCAGCTCCTTTTTTAACCAAGGGTGGTAACACTTAAGCTCTGAAGTACTTTGTGTGGCACCTTATGTCCATAGAAAAAGTAACATGCTGCTTGATAGATCCTGACTGCCTTACTATGAGAAGTGCTTAGATTGGACAGAGAAGTGCTCATTCACATTCTCTGTGGAGCATTCATTAGAAGGCAGCTTGCTAAGTCCTCCAGTGGGCAAGTGAGGATTCATCTTGCATTAGCCATACCAGCCTAGCTCGTGGGTGTGTCCTGACCGTGTTCAAGTGTCTCCTTGGCCTTATTCTGGGAGCACATAATGGAGACTTCCAAGGTGCCAAGAGGGCTAAGAAGAAAGTCCAAGCGAGCCTTTGCACCTGGAGACAAGTATTCTAGCAATGGAATTGGCAACAGACCCGTTGAATCAGTCTTCCTTTATGCAGGGGGGTGGAAGAGACACCTATTTATTCCTGCTATTATAAACAAGAGTGGGTGGGTGAGCAGGAGAGGTCAGCATTTGATTCCTTCCTCATTAACATCTACCAAGTATGAGCCTAAGTTGTTTAGGCCCAGATGATCAACGGGAACTTTTTAGAGTCTCTGCTTAAGGCACCATAACTTCATCCCCTAAACATAAACTGAGGACACTAGCATGTTATTACTGAAGAAAGTATTTGCAATGATAGCATGCTATTACTAAAGAGATTATTTGTGATGATACTTACATGCAAAAAAAAGTCAGATCAACTTGAGCTTTATGTAGATGAAGGCTGTGTGAGAGTCCCTGCAATCACTACAACAGCAGTTACTTGTTTGAATACATTTCAGTTGCTTTCTCTGTTGCATTTAGCAAAATGACCTGTTATGCTTACTTCTTTCTATGTTACATTATTCAGTCTGTTTATTTTTCTGCTTTCAGTCTCTATATCTTCTAGCTAAAATGGAAATAATGCATGTTTGTGAGTGTACTACATGTATGAATGTGAGTGTACTACATGTATATGTGTGATGATGGGAAGGTCATTTGAGTTTACCTGTTTTTAGTGAGTCTCATGATCTACTTTGTGTTCATTTACTTGGGGATTTTATGGCAAGTATTTTTACTGTATCTAACACAAAGGTGTTAGAGCTTTTGTGGGGGTGTACGGGAAGGGAATCTGCGCAACAGAAATCAAAACTCTTGAGGAAACATGCCACTAACTTGCAAGTATGTCAGAAGTGGTTACTCTTCCCACTTCCTATCATCCAGTTTAGAAGTAACTGTCAAAAATAAGATCGTGCTTCACATGACTGGGTGAAGAAACTGGGTTTCTTCAGGACAGAAGCCTCTGTGACACTTGAATTTTCAGGATGAGGACACTTACAGCAGTGGAGAAAGGATTCCCTGTCCTCATTTTTTTTCTTAGATTTTCTTTTGCACAATATTTTTTGGCATATGTATTGGTGTTTAAATGTGTTTTCCACTAACAATTTGGTCCTTGATGTAGTTAATCCTGCAGTGAACTTGTGTTCAATTTGTGTTGCTGTTTGTGTCTGTGGCAACAAAGTATAAAATCATGAACTCGGGATTGTGACCTTACTGCAAAATCAACTGGGAGAGAAGCTAAATTGTGGAAGGGAACAGTTTCAACCAGACATAAATCTTCAACAGTATTAGCAGAAGAATTGAACAGTATAGGTCAAGTAAATTGATTTTTGTATAAATATTCTCTTTTTCAAATCTGTGATGACAGGAAAACCTTTCTACATTTGACCTCTCTTCTAGTGCAGTTGTTTTTGTGAGAAGTACCAAACACTCAAGGAAAACAATGCTTTGTATTTAATGACAAAAACATGAATTGAGGCCGCTCAGTTTACAACATTACTCTTGGGCTCTTCAGCCTTGACCTAGGTAAACACTTCTCTTGGACAAGTACTAAGATATTTTCATGTCCATAACTAGACTACACTTGTTCGTTACTAATACAAACGTTTCCTGCAGTGTTTTCAAGAGTGGTAAAAAAAAAGATTTTTGCTAGATACTGAACTACTGCATCAAACATTTTGTTAGATAAAAGCTAGCAACAAATTAAAACTGCTACCTGCCTAAACTGTTTCCAAAGCATGAAGCTGGCATTGAAAAAGTCCATGTTCAAAACATATCCCAGTAGTACTAGTATGGCAGAGGCTTTGATGTATCTGGGAAAAATTCTAGCAGTAAGGGTGGATACATGATATTGGTAATTAAGCTAAGCCTGATCCAGTGCCCATAGCTATCGGCCAGTGGCAGCAGGATATGCTGAGTGCATTTTGGCTGTTGGTGTTTCACATTAGGGGAACAATAAATGTTGATTGTCCTGATCTATGCCAGTTAGGCAGTTGCAAAAGCAAGGAATTGGATGAAATCTATAAATCTGCTGGTGAGCTGAACGGGTAGCTCATAGCTTCTTCAATAAAATCCTGCTTCCTCTGTAAGGAATAAACTTTGGTGCTTTGGAATGATGAATTCAGCTGTCTTTCTCCTGGAAAAGATTAAGCAAAAGGGAAGGAGTTTTAAGAACTTGTGAGTCAGGAGATTTGGAAGTCTTAGTGTCTGATCTATTTCTATACAGTATTAAGGCCTCCTATTTACTTTTTACTTACATAAAATTTAGCATCACCATTTTACCGATAAAGTTTTTAATCTGGAAATAGGAATAGATTGGGACTGTGCACTTCGCACTCCTGCAGCCCAGAAGGGGTCAATAACACTTCCATCTGTGGCTAAAGGACCAAACACCTGCTGTAAGATATTAAGAGTTGAGCAGAAGTGAAGGCACTGGAGCAGGTAAGAATTGCCTCAAATAGCTCTGCACAAATATATTGGAAAAACTGTATAAGGGAACAAAATTGAATGTGTGTGCATGTTTAGAATATGTAATGGTCAGAGACGTCCCTAAGGAGCCAGAATAGCCAGGGGAAGTGACAGGGGTTCAGAAAGTTCAAATCTCAGCTGCCTTATACTTGAGCCTGGACGAGTGAATGGGCCTGGACTACAAAAATCCTCCTTTGCATGAGGTGGGATGGAATGCTGTATCTGATCTATTCCCTTGTGTCAGGTAAGTACCAGCAAAATGCATCGTTCCATTACAGAGCACCAGTTTTGGCAGTAGTTGATGACTTTGTCAACATTGCAGTACATGTAGGCATTGAGGGAGGAGGGAAGGTAGGTAGTGACTTACCTTGAAGAGTAGCCTGAGAAGGTGCTTCAGGCTGGCTTGTGAGAGAAGAAAAAGGTTTAGAATGAAGTAAGCAAAACTAGTTTCATGCTGGCATAATCAGCAGGGTAGATGAAGGAACGTGGAGATAAGCATGGGGATCACAGTTGTGGAAAGCATTAAAAATAGAGACAAGAAACTTGAAATTGCTGCAGGATGAGTGGTACTCAACAACAGCCATGCGACACTCAGGCTCAACAGTAGTTTTGATTGTGGAAGTGACAGACACATGCAGTAGGCACCCAGGGCTGCCTCGGTAGGAGCTGTAAGCTGCAGTGAGAATGGAAGGGAGTGCTGAACCCAGAGGGCTTAAGCCAAGACTGTTTGAGGGCAGAGTTCAGACCCCGAGTTGAGTTCATACAGAGCTGCAGTTCATGTATTCATTATTGTCAGCTGTTCGTTAATCTCCCATGCGTATCTAAGTGTATTTGGAGAAACTGACTTGCGAGGAAAGATGGAATTTTGACTTCTTAGCATTAATGTATTTTTGTTATGTTTTGTTTTGCTTTTCTTTTAATGAGCCATAGGCAAGATCTTCTCCCTGTGACACGTGTCTGATACTGTGCAAATTAGAACATTCCCCATTTTGCTTCATAAAAATTTCTGTGCTGGGATCATAGAATATCCTTTTGTATACCCATGGTCATCTGTCAAGCCTAATTTTTAAGTATCAACAAGTAGGGTTTTCAGAAAGGGAATTGGATCCTTGCCACCTTGGCCTGCCAAAAGTCCTATCAACCAAATATTCTGAGCCCTTGCTTGATACTCATTCTCTGTCCACTGCTACGGAGTTTATTGATAATCTGATTTTTTTTTTTTTTCTAAAAGGTCAATTGCTCTCCTCTCTTGCATCTGTATTTTCTTTTCTGCTGAGTCAGTCCTGTTTTCCACTAGTGTCTTTCATCTGCAGGTTAAAAAGTTAGGCAGTCATATGTTTCCATTTCTTTTCCACAGCCCCCAGAACAGGGTGCAAGCTGCCCATCTCTGAGAGGTGCAGAATCAGATTCTCCATCAGGAATTAGCTCTTGCTCTCTTCTGTTTGTTCTTGAAGAATGCTCTCCCCGGCTCTAGGAATTACTGAGAAAAAAGGCACTTCAGATTAGCTTTACTTTTCCCCTAGGAATGGCCACAGATGTTACTTTGATAAGTATATACTGTTTGTTTATTGCTCTATTTTCTGTTTTGTTTCTCAAATTCATTTAATGGGGAATGGTCTTTATGCTGCCAGTTCCTGGTTAGGTTATCCACGTTTGGGTTTGTATCGTTTTCATTGCTCATTATATTCACTGTGATGGGTATAGAGGTATCATTTCCTTGTCCTGTGGAGTTTATTCCACTTGAAACTAAAGACCTTTCCTATCCGATATTATTCTAGGCAAGTACTTTCCTTCCTTCAACATAATAAATACTGTCCAATTAACTTCTACAAATTTCTTTTGTGCTTTCAGTGTGCCTTGAAGGTAGTATTAACTTTTCATATAACTAGGAGAAGAATGTAGGCTGTTTCACCTACAAGCTGTAAAAACATTTTTGCAACATTTTTCAAGCATTTTACAGGTGTTCTGTGAAGCTTGAGTCAGTACATTTTCAGCATGATGCTGGAAAAACTGATGAACACATCTTTTCTTGATGGCAAGATCTCTTACATGTACGCTCCTTTGTTGAGTTGCTTGTCAGTTTGATTGTCCGTGTGTTCAAGGGAGGGCATCATCCAGTCACTTGAAGCCTTCTGTTAAATTGTTTTTGTACCTTCAGTCTTAAAATTGTTGTTATAATCTAGACCACAGGAGGTCTTTCTTAGCCCTGCAGAAGTGGAGAAACACCATTATAAATGCTATTTGACTTTGTGATTTATTTTTTTTAATTATCCCATTAGCACATTGTATTTGTCTCATCATTTCCCATAATTACCAATAAACAAGATTATTTGTGAAACTTCCACTGAAGTCCATTAGAATAGCTCCAGCAGAGATGGTATTCACATCGTGTCAGTTCTGCTTCACAAAATCTTCAGGGCAGCTGAACTCATTATGTGCTAGGCTTGAGCTTTCTGGTACTTTGTTGGTGATTATTTAATCATTTCAAAATGAACTCTTTACATTCAAATTTTTAATCAGATAAATCTCTCTCTTAGAGAATATTGCTCCAGTTTTTCTCAGCTGATCATTTAGAACACATGAAATTTTCTTTCTTTCTGCACAAAGGGTCTGATTTTCATGTGATGTGTCCAGATTTTACCCTAGTGTGACTCCACTGACTTCAGTAGAATTGCTTCTTCTGTACACTGGCATAAATTACATGTTTTTTCCCTTAAAAACAAGCAAAATGTCCCACTGGTTTTCAGGTTACCCAAGAAGCTGTAAGATGTGACTTTGAACAGTCACACAAAAGCCTGAAGTCCTGAATGCAAGGGCTTGAAAACATCTGGAGCTTTCAAAATTCCCCAACATGTGCCCTTGCACAGTGTCATTTGCAGGATGATACAAAGAGGACACCTTTGTTAGCTGCTTGGTGGAATTCAGCTGCTCTTACTGCAGTTCTGCTATGAGTGGAGGCCTGACTGAAACTGTTCCTATAAATAAGGAATATATCCATTTAAGTTAATGGAGCTAATTGCAGAATGACCTAATGGATCAGGCCAACTGAATAAATGTTACAGTCATGAAGTCGTGCAGGATTTAGTTCTACAAAGCACTTACACATTGAATACTGAAGTTGTATAGATGAAAATAAACTGAATTATAAGACAAAACCAAAATCTGCAAACTTTGGCAGTTTTTTCCGTCAGGGTTGCTGATTATCTGGCAGTAAATTTATCAAGATGTATTTCTTTTATTCTTTTCCTAAAAAATAAACTATTGTGGCAGCTTAGTGAAAGAGCATTTAGTTCCTAGACAACTAAATAGATGGATCATTCCTTTCTTTGTGACCTCTGAGCCAAGATGCTCAATGACTGTATTCCAGGTTTGCAAAGCTGCTACTGAAATGATAAAAATTACGATGCAAGACATTTCTCTGGTGCTGTTGTGGGAGCTGCTTGGAGATGAAGCACAGTCTCTCTGTTGGTCAGTTTTAATGACAGGGATCAGAAGGATACTCACTCACCACTGGCCTCGTCATGTGGGGCAGCTTAAGGACCACTGAGTCAAAGGAGAATCCTGCACTGGCTGACTCTTCCTCCTGGAAAATTATGTTTAATCATCAACACTTGAAGAAAATGGTATTTGCTTTGCTTCCTTGAAGTTACTTACTGAGTGACAAGCAACTATGATAACCAGGCAAGGGATGTACATTTACCATATATTCTGCTTGTTCTTTCCGTTTTGCAAAGAAGTGGGCAGAAGGGTTAATCAGATCAAAGTTGAATTATTATTATGCAGCCATACAGGTGTTTTGTCACTGCTCTTACTGGTTGGTGCACACTTCTGTGTTCCTTGAGTTGGGAGAAAATCAGAGCTCTGTAGGTTAGTGTCACATGCGCCAAGGGCTGCAACTAAAAACTACAGTGGAAATGTCCAAAAATTATTAATTTGGAGACACAACAGGCTGGTGTAGATCAGCAGTGGATTCACATAATTGAATTTCAGGCAAACCATTCCAGCCCAAGGGTCAAATTATGAATAAATACAAGACAAAACACACCATCTGGTGAACCATGCCTAATGTAACTGAATTAATTGTTTCAGTGGATCTCAAGGCCAGTTAAATAGCTTATCCGTATTTCTCATTGCTTCTTACTAAATGACACACTCAAAGCTCTTCCCTTCCTTCTCCCCCTCTAACCCTTTAACCTCTGAGTCATTTAGTGGTGGTGGGTGGTGTCTGCTCTGACAGTGTGGGGAGTATATTGCTGAAGTAAACAGGCTAATTCAGAATCTTTTCAGCAAATGAGAGCCTGTGGTCAATGTCTGACTTTCAAACATATGGTCCTAAAAAGACGTAACTTTCATTCATTGCAGTTATTATTTGCATAGTGCTGTCTACTTCTGGGTGGTTTTACAAGAAATGTGTATCTCTAGGATTGTTTCCTGCTTACAGGGTTATGCACAAAGATGAAAAACGCAGAGCGGGCTGTGAAATGATCATTATAAAGTCTGGCATTGTCTTGATGATTTTATGATTTTGTTGTTTAAAAAATTAGTGGCTTTTTTAAAACTTCTGTGGCTTTAGCAGGCTGCTGGACAACTTGATTTTTAATTAATAAGGCTGAGAAAACATATTTTTTTAGGTCGTCCTGTCTGCAGTTTTTTAATGTATTTTTTTGCCGGGGGGAGAAGTGTTGTTTTTCTTTCAGAATAGTTTACATATTTGCACCAAAAAAATGTGACAGGAGAGTCACATTTTTATAATGCCAAGAAATAAATGGTTAAATGTGACTTTTAGAACCAGTAAAGTCTCAGGCACAAAGAGTTTAAGCTTGCTGGTATGTCTCAAAAAGGTGTTGCTGTTTTAGTCCCTGTTGATCATAGTGGAATTATTCAACCAGTACTGCCAAAAATTATTTTGAAATTATTAAAATATATTTCTGGTTCAGGATTGTTTCCCTGATGATGTGTAGTGTGTAATTATATTTTGTAAGAATGTGGTTACCAAATTAGAAACATTTCCACAAATAAATCTTTAATTTAGCAGCCAGTGCATTTTATTCTTATTTTATGTATATGGCAACTCTCAAGGTTATATGACAAATTATTTGATCAAAAGCAATTTCTGTCCCAGAGGGATGTTTGTGGCAGTTCGTGGATTCCTCTGAACTTAATATGAGACTCAGATTTGCCTTGTGATGTTAGGTGTCCCGTTTCTCCCAAATTAAATAAGAATTTTGATGCCTGTTATGCAGCTATGTTGGGCCAAATACTCAAGTGGAGAAAAGAGAACTAAAATTAAGAGAGTTGCATTCATATGAAGTTCATGTTCTGGGTCTCCTGAATTTCCGATGTAGTTAATTCTGAAATGTTCAGTGCATGTTACACAGCGTATGAAGTGCAGTGTGGTGTTTTGCTCCATAATCCCTCTGGTGAGTACCTGTACTGGAGCTGACTACATTCAGGAAAAGGACAGGCCATTAGCCACCAGATCAAAGCACTGGGGTCCTTAGTGGCTGCTAGTGCCACAGCTCAGGGTAATAGCACCCCCAGGAATACGGAATAATGGAAGTAGTCTCCTAGCTGGAGCTTGATCAATAATACTTGGAAAAGCTGCCTACAAGAGCTTTATCTGACACTTGTATCCTGACCAGTATGAACTCCAGCAGGGAGGAGGGAAGGAAGGGATGTGAAAACAGCACCCTGTTTCCTGGGCTTTTGTGACTAAATATCATTGCTAGTTTGATGCAGCTTCTGCAGTCATTTGCCTGGAATTCTAAGTTATTTCTATTTTATATGTTAATTTTAAAGTATTGAACTATCTAAAAAGGCATATTTGTCTTTGAGAGAATCCTGTAGCTTGGTCCCCTTTCATATTAGGAGTTGAAAAGAACATATTTCAGAATAGCACCTGGCTTTATTTTGAAATAAGTGTTTAGACTTAAATATCTTAATCTATATATTTATATAGAAAACAAATGTGCGTGCCTTCAGTTGAAATGCAACCCCACGTGTAAGCAGCATTTAACTTTTTACCTTTTTTTTTTTAATCCTGTGATGAGCTGTGTTAGCTGAAATCTAAAATAACTGATACTGTTCTTCTGAAATACTGTAAAACAAGGGTTTGGGGGGTGGTTTTTTAAGGTATCATTTCTTTGCCCAAATAATCAGTGGAATCATTGGGGTGTGGCTTGAGGTCTGGATGAAAATTCTGTCTGCATGTGCTGTTCCTTGGGCTCCAGTGACAATATTTTAATACAACTCTCCTGGCCATTCCTGCTGACATTTCTGGATTTAGTATGAATAAAGTACTAGAGCTGTAACCAGAGTTAACAATTCTGTACTACAATATTTCAGTTAAATTGCAGGTTATTAAATAAAGCAAGCCAATTTCTGATCTTACTTAATGTAGATTTCCAGTAATTCAGGATCTGATGTCAACAAAAAAAATGTTTTAGATAGTGCAAAGAAGTGAAGTAATCAGATTATCTTTCAGGAAATGTATAATGTTTATTTCAAAGTATTTTAGCATGATACAGAGCTAGTAGAAGGACTCACAGTTTACAGGGTAGTAGTTTGAGTCAGATGGACATAATGTCTTTTTCTAGTACAGTCTTTGGTCCTTTAGTATGATGGACTGGAGGAATTTCTCCCTTCTAGCTGTCTGTGCAATTCTCCTTCAGTTCTGTGCCCCATCTCCTTCTCCTTGAGCAGGGTAGCCCACCTTCTCTGAACTCACCACTTCTTAGTTCATCCGAGTGTTTCTGGGCTTGGGTTTGTTAAAGTGATCTTTCAGTAAGAACACACAGGACAAGCAGAGCTTATGGGTTATTATGGGGAAACCCAAGAGCTGGTTTTGTTGTGCTCTGCAAGAAAATCCTTTGTCTCTCTTTATATCAGCTTTTTACACTGTTCATTTGGCTGATCACATCTATTTCGGCACTGCCAAAGATCTGTAGTTGGTTTTCTGGGCATTTCCAGTTGTGCAGGTCACATCCCAGACCACAGCTGGGCCAACTCTTCTGGGCTCGAGCCTCACGTTACCAGTTACAGTTGTTAGTGACTGCCACACTGAAGCTATGCTACACCGAGAAAATAAGGAAATGATGCAGGATTCACACAACTCATGCGTACTTTCTCTGACCTCTGAAATTCAGGTAATCCACATTATGTATCTAATTACAAGCAATCTGGACAGCAGAAATATCTGTGCGTAATTTATGCATATCTCTAGACCTTTAAAGAGTGCATCCTTGAATGCGGATGGATCTTTAAGGATATGAGTATCCCCTTTGTCTCAGTGCAGTGTGCACTCATTCATACCAAATGGTCCTATTTTCCTGATAACGATGTATGTAAAAGAGAGTATGTATTTAGCAACAGCAATATATATGAGTTGACTGAGATTGACTTTCCACATTTGGGTCCCTTTGAGGACTCTGGCATTAATGCTTCTGCTGATGTCCCTGAATTGGTCATGTTTGTGCAAACTCCATGCAGTGCTGTAGGTTTGTAATACCACTTAGAAGCATTTAATGGAGGCTTGTGATTCACAGGAAAAAGAAAACAATATCATTTGCCAAAAATCCCCAACCAACCCAGAGAGGAAGCAATTTTGCCTTCTTTATCGTGGATTATAATGACATAAGCCTCTAGAGAAATTCTGATAGCTCTAACCAGGGGTTGAATGGAGAGCAATCAAGAGCAATAAAAAGGAAAACCCTTGCATTTTGATGCTGTTGATGAGTTTCTGATCAGACAAAGCAATGCACACAGCGAATCACTGAACAGACTGGTGGAGGCCATGAGCTGACCCATTAAATTACATTTCTCCTGTATTGCAACTAGATGATCTCAAAAATCTGTGTCAAGTGTCCCTGTACGCCTACAGTGGATAACCATGTGTTTTCACATCGTGAGCCGTGTTGAGCATTCAGCAAATAGTATGATTTGTGAACAAAGCTAAAGCTAAAGGCAGGTAACATGCAGCAGTGTTCCAGTATTGTCCAAATGAATTGATGTGGTTTGGTATGATCTATACCAGTCTTGACTTCAAAATAATACTTTAGCTGGGTTCTTCCTGAGGACATCAGTTCAGCTGTCTGAGTCTGCTTGTAAGATCAGAACCTGACCATCATTCTTCACATGCCATTGCATCGTGAAAGTTTATACTTCCAGATTAGCTTATACTTGTATGAGTTACACATAAAGAGAAATCAGAACATTACCTTTAAAAGGTTCAATCAACAAAAAAATACAAACTCACTGAAAATGGTTTTTCTTAATGCTTGTCTTCTAAATACTATCTGGCTATTAGTGAAAAACATGAGGGTTTTTTTCCAATTCTTTGTTCTAAACCATTTGTTTTTCTTTTTTTTCTTTGTCCTGAGAAGTGAAATTTATTGAGTTTACTGAAAAGGCAGACCATTCTCAGTTCTTTCTCTTTTTAAGCCACACCTTTTACAGCAGTGTACTGCAGCCTGCTTTGCCAGCATACTTTGCATAAAATTTGTTGTTCATCCTAAATTAAATGGATAGGACAAGTATATTTGGAGAGACATTCTGTTGTCTTTCTACGATAGAATTTTGGCACTTTTTTCTACTTTGAAATGCTGTGCTCAGCTTCAGCGCAAATGGGTGAAAAATTCAGTGACAGGAGAACATCTGGGATATCGAAGTATGTAGGTATGATCAAAGTAACAGATACAGCAGGATGTTTCTCTTGACATTTCAGTCCAAAGAAGCACAGGTGATGACTACCTGACCTATAAAGATGCCAGCATGGCATCTTAATGAGATCCTCCCAGCCTTGTGTGTGAGTCTAGGAGAGTTTGGTTTGGGAACAGTCTGTTGTCCAGTTCATAACAAACATCCGTCCATGCAAATGTCTGTGATCCACTTTGTGACAAATGAGTGCTGAACTGCTGGGAGGGGTTACGTACAACCCTCAAAAGCATGACTCGCCAAAAAAGGTTGCTCTGTAACTCTCTGGGATTTTCAGCATTGTGAATGGGTTGAACTTAAATCGTGCATGAGCAGATCAACGCTGGAGCCAATTTCCAGGAACACTGGATTCAGCATACATGTGCTGATGAATTCACCTCCTTAACTGTGGTAGAGACATGTTCAGAAGTGGACTCCAAAAGTGCACAATCCTGGAATTTTCCATGTGAGAGTACATAGGTGGAGCCCCAAGCCAGTTAAGTTTTGAGAATACACTGTGGTGTATTCCAGAAAAGACTGGCAGTCAACATTCAGTGAGAGAAGATTGTTGATAAGAGACAAGTCATTGCAGTGTGAGAACCGCTGCTATTCCTCAAATAAAGCAAGACTTAGTTAGAGAGAATTCCTGTACGTGGACCCTGGCTAGCGAGTTCGTAATGCAGATAAGCATGGTGAGGAGCACAGGTAGAAAGCAGCTGCTGCTTTGTGGTGTCTCTAGACAGTTTGGTGATAAAATGCTAGTCTAGCAGGAGAAGTCTAATCTCACACTTCGATGAAGAATCTTTTCAAAATTAGACTGCAGTTTCATTGGATTTTACTTCAATCTGATATGTTTCGTTTCTGTCTTAAATTCCCTTGGTTTCTGTAATTATGAAAAAATGATTTTTTGGAAGCTATCAGCTTTGACTGCTGCATGGAAGAACTTGAGATTGTCAGTTATAAAAGTTCAAATATTAAAATATGAATGAAAGGAACCTCTGTGTGGTTTATGAAATTGTTGTTGGTTCATGTCTTGAATAGTTTGAAGTGATGAATGATACTGCAAGAAACTGCAATTTTTATTCTGGTTTGGTGTATTTTAAAACATAAATATTTATTACAAATTTCTACTCCATTTACAAGATATTTGCTTTTTGTAAGTCCTCTTTAATATGATTTTTGATTTCGATGGATATGGTTCCAGTCACTGATGTTTTCTGTTTTTCCTCTTTTTTCAGTTACACGAGCAGAGTTGTTGCCAATGGATTGAAGGCACAAATTAATAATCCAGAACTAAAAGTCAAAGGATTGGACCCACTCATCAGTAATTTAATTGATAAACTTCAGCACTTTAATCAAGTAAGTACTTTTTAGAAATAAAAGCATTTTATCACTGGGTTTGATAGCAAAACTGAAGCTAAACTAACTAGGTGGTACTGCTTCTCATGTTACATTTCCCGAGATCACAGGCCTGAAATAGCCATGGAGTGGGTCTGGTGCTAAAGGCAACTGAAGATGCTCTTGTGCCATCTGGTTTATGAACTCTAATAAGGCAAAATTATTTCGCTGGAAGTTGCTCTAATTCATGGCCGTTGTACCATAGTTGTTGATTAATTGTCCTACAAACCACAGTCCCAGGAACATGGAGGAACTCCTGAGCCCCACAGTTCACATGAAGCTTGTGACTAGAGTCAGGCTGTGTGGTGGGTGCCTTTAGGAGGCCCAAAAGGAGAGATAACCTGCCAATGAGTTTGTCAGAGGCACGGTTAACCTGTGTCTGCCTCTATCATCTATTCGGGTTCCCTCAGATGCATTTGCAGTCCTGATGCATCTGCTGTCTTTCAAAGCTGAATGCACGATTCTCTGATACTACTGCTTCATCACAGCTCTTTGTGAGCTCTTAAAGTAGTGCCAGCCCAAATGAGCTGGAAACAGATTTAACAGAGATTGATTTTCATTTAAAGTAGGCATGTTTTCATGTCAGTTTGGAAGAATGCTTACAACAGTGTGTTCAGAGTCAGATGTATTTGCACATTAGTCTACTTGTAATCTTTCCCCATTAAAGAGTGATGGAGCATGAGGATATAAATAGTAGAAAACCGCTGTAAGATTAAAGTCCACCTTTGTGGATGGGGTGTGCAGGAAAAAAAAAATAATGTGTACAAGTAAAATGGGAGGTGGATTTGCTTAGTCAGGATGTGGGGGGTTAGTAAGACTGTGGCCGTGACCAGGTGTCACAGTTTGATCTCTTATTTGCTCCTGCAAAAGTACGACCCTCCTTTACCTCTCATCAGCCACCGGTGGTAAATCCATAATCTAACCAGTAATTAGTGTTTTTGTTAAATCTTCTTTAGGTCTAACGTTCTTCTTCAGTTTTGTAGGCTGCAGTTTAGGGATTCTTTATATCACACTTTGATTTTAACTTGCCATGGGGGATTACAACAACCAGCCTGATGCAGCACTTAATATTACAGTGAAATAGACATTATGTGGTCAGAGTGATGAAAAGGATAATTCATTATTTATCTGCCTTTGCATGTTTAAAGTAGAGTGTTAATTTACTTTATAAATATTAGATATATCCATCTGTGTAATAGTCTTCTATAAACACTGACAATAGGAAATAGTTAGATTAAATTAAAAGTAGCTGTGTATTGGAAATTCTGTTTCTTTGTCTGCTGTAGAAAAATAAAAATCTGAACGGTCTCATCAGGAGCTGCATACCAATTTTCTTAGGTTATGTACATTTGAAAAACAGCTTCAAAAAACACTTTTTAGTCAGAAGAATAAAATCCAATTCCTAGGGTTTTTTGTAAGTTGGAAATGTTGCTTTCTGTTACTTCTAATTCTGTTTTAGGAGAATATCATCCTTAAGTAAATGTAACTCCCATCAGATTGAGGTGCTTAGCAATAATGGATTCCAAGGGTGAAGGATTAAACAGAATACTGATTATTGCCCTAAGATGGTTCATTCTTAAGTACTTGGAATAATATAAATTCCTTTGATCATAATTTTAGTAAGATTTCTTCAGAGATCAAAACATCAAAGAAGTTGCTAAATATCTAAGGCTTTCACATACAACATCAAACATGTGTAGCTGTTTTCTGCTTCTTGAATTTTCATTCCAGTTGTGATATTAATATACAAATAAAAATTGACACTGAAGAGCCGATTAAATCAGGAGTTTAAAGTGTCATCAATAGTGAGCGTAGACTGTATAAAGGAAGAGTTATACAGAATCCCGTTACTCATTTTACAAGCAAATTGATTTTTTCATCATTTTTTTTTTGAGGCAATATGTAAGGTGGAATTTACCGTGATAAAGCGTGATCTTTGTATCTTCTTAAGTGTTTTTAAGCAATAGTTTCAAATTGTATGTGCAGAAGCAATCCTAGAGAAGCACAAAGCCTGGAGAGCAGAGACCAAAGCAATGTACAGAATGTGCATCATAGGTGATTTGATGTGTCTAGGCCCCAATAATCTTCTACCACTTAGGTAATATTGCTAAACTACCCTGAAAAAAAAAAAAGCATATTCTTGTGTAAGAGAAAGATGTGCTGAGATTTTTTAAAGAAATAACATTAATGTCAACAAAACAAACTTCAACCATGCTGCATCTATCCCTTCGAGAGCCTGGACCTGTTGGCTTTCTCCTCCCCCCTCCCTCTCTCTCTCTCTCTCTCTCTCTGTCATTCTCTTTTCAAAGATGTGTGTTTTTGAAAATCAGAATAATCTGCTGCTAGATCAATTTGATAAGGTTGTGGAGTTCTGTAAACTATAACTACGTTCAAATCAACAGGATTCATTTTTCTAAAATATGTACATTAGCTCAGCAGTTCTTAACTGTTTCTGAAGCAAATCTAATCGCTGCTGTCTTCAAGAGATCCTCTTCCACCTGCTGTCTCCCACTGCTGGACCCCAGCTCTTCCTCCCCACTGTGCCAGCCCCGCTGCAGCCCGCTCCCCGTGCTGGCGGTCCCGAGCTGCGGACGCAGCCCCGCGGCGGAGCGGGGGCACTGGGGCTGAGGTAGCGCCGGCCTCTGGCAACTGGGGTGCCAATGCAGCACCAGGCTGTGAGCGAGAGGGGCTTGGCACTGGCCATGCAGAAGTAGCAAACCATTCTTCCATTTAAATCCCAAACTGACAGTTTGGTGTACAGCAGCCATTTCTTTGTTAGCTCCTTATTATGACTTATCCACAAGTGTGAAGAGATTCATAACTTCATTGATCCTAAATCCCATGGACATGAACAAAACTCTTGTCAATATAATATTGTTCTAGTTGGTGCATCCCAACTCCAGCACATTACAAATAATTTGTATGCAAGTCGTCTGCCATTTCTGCCTGTCGTTTAGGCTGAAATGCCACTTTGTTGAAGATTATAGCAGTTCCTCGTTTTTTTCATCTGGGATTTAAATCCTCACCACATAGTTATTGTTTTTTTAAAAAATGATTATGCAAAGAGCAGGATATTTCATAACCACTTTGCAAAGCCAGAAGTAAAGTGAAATTTAGAGAATGTTATTCAACAATTACTGTTATTTGCATCCCTGCCAGATAAGGTATTTGAAGGGTTTATTGTAGCTGCTCATTCACATATCAATAGAATTACTGAGTTACAATTTACAGTAACTTTTACTTTTAGTAGTGCAAAAATAGATCAAGTGAAGTCCCAGGTCGATTTTTAAAAACTAGCAGTCAGAAATAACATCTTTTCCTCCCTCTTTTTTTGTGACTAGAGCAGATGTGAACTGCAACTGATAATAAACATAAAATCCCCCATTGCACCTTTTTTGAGTACTACTTCTTGCCACATAATCATACTTAAATATGTTTTAATGTTTTTCTTCAGCAAAATGTTTTTCACAGTTCAAACACAAGCAGTTCTGAGGCCAAGTTAAAAATCCTAAAGGATCAATTGCATTGAAAAGCAATGAGAATGTTAGGGAAAAGTGAAAAAGCTGTGACTATAACTTCACAATCAGAGTTGCATGGGCATTCTCAAAGGATTATAATATAATAAGTATTATACAAGTTTAACTTATTTGTCTTTTGTCAACCTAAATCTAATCTTGACAGATTTTGAGAATCAGTGTGTTTTGTTGTTGTCAGAGATGAATGCTTAGGGCATGGCTGTAATTCAAGAAGACAGTGCAATATCCTAACGCCTGAAATTAGAGTAACGTCAAAGCATATCTTGCTGAATCTGGACCCGTTTTTTTTTTTTTTTCCCCACCAAAGTCTCATGGATCTGCCAGCTGAACTAAGAAATGCATGTAACTTGAATTCCTTTTAGATTTGTATACAAAGGATGCCATCATAGCAAAGTTCAAAGCATCAGCACTGAAATGTTTATTATCAGTCATATGAGTTAGCCATAATTTAATCCCCAATGTGAATTTAATTGGGTTAGACAACAGAGACTAATAGAATAAATCATTCAACTAATACTTAATTTAAAAGTGTATCTATTTTTTTTAGACATCTATAAAATTTATTACATTATAGAGTTTTTATATGAGATTTAAGTGGAGACAGGTTGGTTTGATTTTCATCCAGACTTGTAGCTGACTTGGACTAAGACTCAAAATATTATGTTCTTCATTTCATCCAATGAAAGCATAAGAAGGTAGTCATCTTAGAAAAACTGTTGTTATATTACTTCTAGTACTTGGGATTTAAACAGGCCCAACAGGCTTAGAAGTATTATTGCTTGCCCCCCACATGCCTTCCAAAACCTACAGACACTTGTGTCTCTTACAGAACAGAGCATCTTTCCCAGAACTGCCATATGTCTGGACTTTTTTTCTATCCAAAGCATTTGGAGACTTTGGACATTTCTTCAACATTTCAGGTGCTTCATATCCCTTTAGGAAGTGTGAAGCAAGACATCTGGAAATTCCAGAGATGTTCATTTTTTCTTCAGGGGCTAACCACACAGACTGTCTGTAATTTAAGGCACTGAATTTCATGCAGATGTACAGACTAATAGAAGAAGACACACTGAAGGGATCAGGCCCTGGTCCTAGTTATGCGGTGTGTACAGTGCACTGACAATCTGTGCACATGGAGTATGCTTTCAGGGCTTTTAGGATTCATTGTATGCAGACTCAGGTACTTCTGTGATGGTAATCCTATACAGAAATATCGGAGGTGAAAGATTGTGTTCTCAGCATAGCCAAGGGCATGCCACCCAACTGACCACAAGACTGAATTTATCTTTTACAAGTAACATATGACCCATGTCACCACTCAACTGGTGAAAGCAGTCCATAACACAACAGAGACTGTTGATTCTTCAGTGCATGTTTTTTAACTGTCAGTCCTAGGTTAATGGTTGAAATAGATGATCTTCAAGGTCTTTTCCAACCTAGACGATTCTGTGATTTGTGAATGGTCTGGGTCATAGAAATCTTAAAGGTTTATCTTGCCTCAGCCTGTCTGCAGTTCAGGTACAAGAGAGATTTTCACTGAAGCAAACACTTCTGCAGCTGTGTTGGTCCTTCTTGAATTTACATCACTATAAAGGCAGTAACAGCCCTCACCACCTTCATCTCCAAATGTAAACAGCAGTGATAATTAAATTAATACAGTAATTATTGACTGATTAATAAATAGCAGCAAGAAATGCATATATTTCAGGAAAATAAAGATAGAATTAATGAAACCTGAAAGAGTTATGTTTAAAGTCTTATAAAGCCAGGAAAGAGCAAATGGAGTGTTTGTTTATTTTTTCTTTTTATTTCCTGCTCTGCTGTATAAAAATTGTTCACCTCTATAGTCAAATAAACTATCATCTCAGATTACTTCATCAGTTATGCAGAGTTTGTTTCTTCTCCTATTTTTTAAAAAATGTTTGTTCTTATTAGATTCATGGGCTGTTTTTCTTCTCCCCTGCTAAGCATCAGACATCTCTTTGCTTTCAGATATAGGTGGTGAATGCTCAGCTCCAAGATAAGTTATGATCTTTTCCATAATCCATATGCAATGAAACAACTCGTCCCAGTGCTTGAAACAATCCAGCTTACTCAAAGACCGAGCATGATCTTTCTCAGTGTGGTCTTCTGTATGGTTTTCTATTTCTTAGGAAATATATATGTACGCATATGTAATCTATGCTGTATAAAAATGTTGGAGACATTAGATTTCATCATACACATGATTAAATCAAGAAAAAATACCTAAATGCTGCCAGCCTGGGAAAAAGAAACAAAAATCATGTAGCAATTTAACTCTCTTGTTTCTTTAAAGAACCTGGCAGATTTGTGTCATACATAGTCCTTATCAAGTTATGTTTGGGTCCATACCTTTTTGCTTTTGTAACATATTTTCACATTGACTTGCCAATCAAAGTTGAGAAAATGCATCCACTGTCTATTGGGGATTCTTTTGTCACTGAGAAAAATCAAAATCAACAAAGAGCCCTCTTTGCAAAGCAGTGTATCACACAATAGTGTGTTGGGTTACAGAGGTATGTAGCAGACTACAAAGTAATGGGGATGCTTCACTAGGAAATATTTCTCACAATAAAGGCTCTATCTAGTTCTCAGGCAACTAAACAGGATGTAGTTGCTGACTGCTGAGGAGCATTTATCTGTCAGGGCTTCCATTAGACAAAATTCACAAGAAATATATTCAGTCAGTGGGCTGGGGCATCTGAAGTCTGTCAAAATCCTGTTCTGGTCTTAGGTTTCTGCAAACCTTTATTGCTTTGAGATCAGTGATTTGTGCCCCTTCCTGGCTTCTGCCTTATGCATCCCAGGTGAGGCTCTTGGGGAGTACCCACGGGGAGGGGGTGTGTGCGGCCGGGAGCAGGGACAGGCTGAGAGCCACAGACAGCTCAGCTGGGCTCCTACTGGAAAATACACAGATGTGGCCGCGAAGGAAGAAAAACTCACTCAGATTCCCTTTGTCTGCGTACCTTGAGGGGCAGATAGAAAAGCATTCCAGCTGATAATAATTCAGTCATTAGGTTATTTATCTGGAGATGTGGGATCCCCTCATTCAAAGCCGGGCAGCTCTAGTCGCTGTGCTGTGTGCAGTGGTTTTCTTCTTGCGTGCACCCTTATGTACTGAAAAGAAAAGAGTTCAGAAGCTCTAACCTTTGTTCTGCTGTGGCATTAAAACTCCTGTCAAAACCAGAAGTTTGTCTAGGAATCAGGACAGGAGAGCTCTTTCTAGTCCAGTCCCACTGAAAACACATCATTGGAGCATTGTTTTATCGAGAGCATATGTTAACATTGTAATTTATTGCTAATTGAGGCATATATCACCCCTGGCTGAAATCAGCATACTTCTGCTGGCCTGAGGTCTGCAGGTTATTTGTTTGGTTCTGTTAAATACAGTAACTTGAGATATAATTAAATAATTTTAATTAGAATTGAGAAATGACTTTTTAGTATTAAAAACAGCATCAAGTTTTCAATAGAAACAGAAATCATGTGAAATACTGGCTCAACTAAACTAAAATGTAGCATTTTAAAATAAGACAAATCTGAATCTCAACGTAAATCCAGCATATTTTATTATATGCTAGCAAATATATAATGCTAAAACGCCCGTTTATTATTCATGTGTTGTGTCTCAGAGTGTGCTGTGCTATTTGTCTTGCAAGCATTTTCAGAAATTATTTGCCCAGATGGGCCATTGTATGTGTTTTGTTTTGCTCATTGTGGGAAATTAGTCTTAATAAATCAAAATCACATATTGAGTCACAGTAGTGACTTGAGCCAAGTGGGGGAGAGGGAGGGGAGAGCTACTGTTTCAATCTATAACTGAGCCAAAACATTTCACATATAGAAAAACAGTTTGAAAAGACGAGTCTTATTTTTAAAAAAACCCAACATAACAGAGCCTGTCCTTTCACTTGAGTGCCCAGTTCTACTTGCAGCTGATTAGTGAAACCCAAGCTGATCTTGTTTTCAGAGATGAGCTGAAAGGAGCGTTTTGGATTCTCTGGTGTAATGGCTGCAAGTGAGGAGAGGGTTAAGCCTTGGCACAATCTGCTTTGGCCTGACCAGTGGAAGGTGGTATAAGGAGCACAAGACTGGACATGGGAATATGAGGGGTGGTGTGGGCACCCAAGGCCAGGCAGGACAGCAAGGCAGGGGCGGCAGCATGGGGCGTCTGGGGAGAGCTGGGCAGGCTGGGGGCTTGGGAGTGCTGCCTAGGGCATGGGGGCAGCAAAAGGGAAACTCTGGTTTCTTGCCACCCCAAGAGGAATGCGTCACTCTAATACCTGTTGTCCTTGTGGTATAAGGTGCTAACCAAAATGCATACTATTGTTTCTGTTCAACAACTGTGAGCAATTGTTACTGTTCTTGACCAGAAATACCCCTCTGTGGGTGTTGACAGAGGGGAGGAAGCATGGATCTGACTGCTACCTTATGCTGTTTTTTTTGTTGTTAGCTGTTTTTTTTAAAGATAGAAATTCAGCAATTATCATTGTATTAATTAAGAGTGTCATACTGAAATCATACATTCTCTTTTATGTAAATACTTATTTTGTTCTGTTAGCCCATGCCATCTTTTTCTAATCACTCTAATAATTGTAAGTCATAGACATTGTTTCAAGTTATTATCATTAGAAGTATGATTATGGTATTTACTTTTGATCTCACTTCTGAGATATGATAACATGCTTAATTTTGGAGGTGGTAAGCTCCAAATTAATAGGAAATAAATAATAGGAAAGAAAATAATAGGAAAGAAAATAATAGGAAAGAAAAGCAGAGATTTATGGGCTGATGATTGTTTTTCTTAGGGTAGAGGAAAGCTTGTCATTGGCCAAAAGGAAGAGCAGGGTCTTGCCTGTTTCTGTTCCACTACTGAAGGGTGGAGACAGGTAAAAATAGCAGTGTAAGAGAATACAAGTAAAGACTACCTAAAGTCCAAACTTAGTCTGTAAAGCTCAAGTGGATCTGTACTGCTGGTGACAAGTGGATTAATGCTACTAAAATATACTGCTATTTCCCAGTTAAAGCAAACTTATTTCCAGCAATAATTTGGGTTGCATTGTAGCCCAAATTGATGAATCATACCTGAACTGCAGAAGCCCCTGATCAGGTGTCCCTCTGAGAGGTTTCCCTCACAAGATGTCTGATATGGCTGTCCACCGTGGATGCCCAATGCCACTCCCAGATGCTTCCCGCACAACCCAGAAGCATGGGACCCAAGCCATCGGTAACACCTGCAGCCCTCATATTTAGGCTGCTTAACCAGCTCCTCTGTGGCAGCTTCGTGTTAGATGGTTCATACTTGTCTGCCCAGGCAAGCAGTCTTTTAATACATCCCCTTACTGTATCTGCAATGTGTAGAGAAGCTAAAAACTCTGAATCAGTTTGGTGCCGTTTGTATTCATGTGATCAGTCATGTACTTCTTGGAGGACAAAATAGACAAGCTAATGATAGGTGTGAGGTGAGGTTAAGCAAACTTCCAGGTGTCACTGTCTAGTCTCTAAAGGAAAAAGCTGGGCCATGAGCAATCCTCAGAGGAATACTTGATCTGCACTATCACTGTTCATTCTCTTATGCATTTGAATTTAGAAAGCAAGCCTGAATATTGGAGAGAGGCTGTGTCAGGAATAGCTTTTCACTTCTATTTAGGGAGACGTTCACAAGTAATTTCTAAAACAGGAAAGATTAAAGGAAAAAATCCTTGTTTGAGGCAGAACCACTAGGGTGAAATAGCATTATTTGTCAATTTAAAGAAATTCAGTCTTACAATAGACCTGTTTTGCATCTGACCCTGTCTTACACTTCTTTGGTGTTATACATAATACTTGTAAGGATTCAAGTATATTATATCTCACACCCACCTTATCGCAGACACATCCCAGCGCCATGCTGAGAGTAGTTCCCCAAATCCAGAAGAGATCCTAGAATATCAGACTCACATTTTCCTCACTCATCATGAGCTCTTCTGCCAAACTGGAATCAAAAAAGCAAGATGTATGTAGGTACATCAACCTAGTTAGTAAAATCACACAAATGCCAGTTTGGTATGATCATTGTTGCTACTGCACTTTTATCAGAAGCGTGATGCAGTTTGTGAATGGCCACAGACCTCCTTGACCTTGCTTTCAGTGCATTCCCCAAGACATTGGGCATCTCAGCATTCTGGGTGCTGAGCACGATGGCTGGCCAGGCTGCACTAACGCGAGGGAGAAGATCTTCCTGCTCTCTGCCCCACAAGCAGGCCTGGGAGGCTTTGTCCACCCTGACACCAAGACATCTCTCCCTTTTTTCAGCTTTCAAGTATAGCTATATCCGCTTCTCCAGGGAAGCTCTTCTCCATTAATAGCATTAATTACTGGGCCAATAATTAATTATGTGGCCAGCGTCCTGTTTTCTCCATTACAAAAGCATGATACCATACATCCATGTCTCGTTAGAATTCCCACAATAAACTTCCCATCAGATACAAACAGCCGAGTCTTAACTACCTGTTTGCTATTGCTCACTGCAAGAGAACCCTCTGTTAGGGAGAGAAACGACTTTTATTCATAAGTTTCTTAATTTTTGCCTTCTTTTGTTTCATTTGCAAAGAACGTAAATTCAGCTAAAACCAAAAAGTTTAGTGGGAATTTTACAAACCCCTTCACTCTAATTTTCACTATCTGTTACTTTTATGTCTGTTACTTTTATTTTTTTAGTCTTTAACTTTCTTAACTTTTTGATGGCTTTTGTTGCCCATATTGAAATGTTTTGTTTCTGAAAATCAGCCTGGTTTAAGTCCATTTTAAAATAATTAAGTTAGGTGTATTATTTAAAGGCACCATGAAAGCTCTTCAGCTGAGTATATTGGCTGATTTCATTGTACTCAGTGTAGTTAGTTTGCCCCTAATTCAATTCAGTCCTTTGCAAGTATGAGGCCAGCATGTAGGCTTAAAAGGAAGACCAAGCAAGGAATGGAAAGTAATTTCTTTAGTCATAGGAGACTATGGCAGTTTCCCATAAACATTGTTCTATCTGGATTATTAGGGATGGTAAAAATCAGACAGTTATATCAATAACAGGTTAAATACAGCAGCACTCGGTATGAAACCAAATTCCACACCAAAGCCGTAGAAGATGGGCTGTGTCAGGGAACCACCTTGGCACTTCATCTTTAAGGAAGGCTAAAATTCACTTTCAAATAGAGATGTACTGATGTTATGTCGCTTGATCTCTGCATTCTGTCCCAAACACAACCAGAAATTGCTTATGGTTCTGTAACACCTGAGAGGAAGTAGCCATGGCCCAGGCCTGAGCTTTGGGCAGTCCTTGGAGCCGGCAGCTGTGGGGGCTTAGTGCTTGTGGGAACTCTCTTTAAATGGCTTTATGACGACTGTCTCTCACAGCTGCAAGACGCACCAGGATCAGCAGTGATCTGAGCTTCCCAAGAAGTTGAGACCCTGCCACTCACGAAGGAAAAGTATAGCTTGCAGGTTTTCCTGGCCCTGCAGAGCTCAGGAGCTCAGAAGCACTATCTGCCCAACTGGTGGGTGCTCTTCTTACAAAGTGACTGTTCAGGAACCCCAGCTGCGACATGGGCTGGGCCGTAGCCTGGCATCTGCTCAGCACAGACTGAGACCCAGGGTTTTCTGTTAGTTTTCAGTCACTGTCTGGAGTTGGTGTATTTGTCTGAGATACGAAAACTGGACTCTCCCCACCGTGCCTTTCCAGGTTGATACCTTGAGAGGTGACATCACTACAATACCCAATGGCTTCCCTCACCCCAGAGGTGAAACACTGGTAGAAATAATGATAGGAAAATACTGTTCATCTGTGTCTTAAATGCAAACTTGGACACAGTTGAGTAACCTTCCTCAGCTTTCTTTAAAAGTCTAAGTCCAAGCCAACATTGTGTGCGCTGGCTTACATGGTGCTTAAATGACAAAATGCAGAGAGGCCCACAGAGCACTTACATTAACAACTGTCATAAGTAATAGTCAATGGATATTAAGGATTTTTTTCAACATGCATTAGCAATAAAACTATTTTTAGAAGGCATATATTTTAATTCTGATTCTTCTATCATCTTCTACCAGAATTTACCAGAGTATAAAAGTTACCAGAGAGTAACAGACAATTTGAGGTTGGATGACAATCTGGAGATAATCTGGCTCAACCTTCTGTTGAAAGTAAAGTCTTAGATCAGGTTATCTAGTGCCCTGTAAAATCAAGTGTTGCATAATTCCAGCGAGGGAGATAACACCTCTTCTCTCTGGTACTCCTCTGTTTTGTGTTTATTTGCTTGCTTATATCTATGAAAATAAATACGCTAGTCTTAAGTGCCTCACTTTTTCCTGTTTATAATGTTCTCAAGGTCCAGCTTGACTTCATAGACAATAGTTCTTGGGCACAGAATAGGCACTTTATACCTTTATACACTGAAATATGTTCCAGTGTATAAAATGAGCAGTTATATAATAACTTGATAGAGGATACCTGGAAGTTCCTGCTTCCTATAGGAAAACATCCAAAGGAAATGACAACCAAAGTAAACAGCATGTCTCCATATCTTGCATGAAGCAGATTCCTGTTACAAGTCCAGCCTGCCTGAATTACCACCAGTGAGGCTGACATAAATAAATGAAGAATACTGGCTAAGCAGCAGCCTGCTCATTTACAGAGCACAGAATTTGCATACACTTACTGGCTGAGAGAAAATTTACTACTGTGCACATGATGCTGAGAAAAGCCTCGGGTATTACAGTTGGGAACCATTTGCTCATTACTGTTCTTTTGAATAGCAATGAGGTGCATGTAAGAGTCTGTATGCCATGGCTCCTGTGCATTTGTAAATGTAGCCTCTTCCTGGGCAGAGATGAGACTTTTTCTACCTTTAATTGTGATTTCATGGCTGAAAATGCCACTTAGAGATTTGAGCTCTGTAGCCCTGAAAACATCCAGGCCCTTGGTTTCTATACCCCTAAACACCTTGGGCTTTGGCTAGCTGAAGTCTCTTGCATTGCAAATATGATTTATTTACTATGCACTGTTTAGTGACACCTACAATCTATCCTGCTTCCTGGGACTGTATGCATTTTAAATGAGATAATACATTTATTTCACTTGCCTTTTTCATGCATCTGAAATGAGCCTGTTCCTCAGTGCAGTTACGTGGGAGTGGATCTATTTGGGGCTGAGTATTCCCAGTCCCAGATGTCATGGATGAACTTGTCATTATGCAGAACAGTCACCCAGGAGACCACCGATTCCCTTCAGAAATAGGTAGCCTTAGTATTGCCTTAACACTAATAGCAAAGTGAAAAATGAGAGGCAGTGAATAAAACTGCCACTTCACATGTAGAAATTATACACCTTCATCACTGTTCTCTCAAGCTCGCTTTGAGCTGTGCAGACACCAGTCTTCACTCTGGAGGAAAGTCATCCCATGGAGAGTCTGTTATCACATAAATCTCATGTAAGTGCTTCCCCCACCCCGAAGATTTGAGAGTTGCCAGTACTTAGCAAGCACGCACTGCTCACAACCACTGCAGAAAGCATCTGCCTCACTGCAATACAGAAACTGGGTTCTCTGCCTCCTGTGGCAATTGAGAGCTCACAAAAAGTTACTAATGTAGAAACATCGGGGAGTATTCACAAAGGGTGACATTGGTCTAGTAAAGCCAACAAGACCCAGCATGTATAACCATGCTCAAGCCCAGAATCAGTATTTACGTATGCCCCTAACTTTAATTACCTGAATAATTCCATTGGCTATTCACACTGTGTATAATTACAATTATATGCATGTTTGTGTGAAGATCATGCTCAAAAATAAGAGATACGGGGCCTGACGTAAACCTTCTGAGGTTCAACCTTTTGCCTAATTGCTGGAGAGTATAAGAGTCCTTCTTCTAGAGGGTAAGTCAAAATCCTGACATTGAGGCTTTTATTCTGGATCACACTTCTTGACTGATGATAAAGGGAACCTAGGAAGAGGGTCTTCTGGCAAGGGTAGCATTAACCTTTGTGAGTCCTCTACCATTTATACCCCCCACCCCCCCCCAGTTTTCTCTTTATCAGAAGTCTTCATTCAGTGCAGCATTTAAACACACAACTCGCTCAGCCATTGTGTGGAGGTGCGTGTCAAGAGGTGTGTGCTTTTTTGATGCCTTAGTGCCAAGTGTGCTCCTGCATTCCAGGCTCACGGCGGTGTGCGCACATGACACAGCCCCCAACAGAGACAGGGGTAACAGGACTGAATTGTTTTGAAGCAACCACAATGTGTCCTCAGTCTTACACAGTTCAGTCACATCTGAAGATGAATCTGAAGATGAATTTATGTAGGCCTCTACATGCTTTTAATGTGTGTAAATGAAAAAAAAAAAAAAAAGAAACTGATGTATACATTCTGTTGTTTTCAACATTTGGGAAAGAAGGTTTGTAGCTCTAATTTATTAATAATTCTGATATGGAGGATACTTTTTCTATGTGACAAAGACTTTTTCACAGTTACAAAATTATGTCTAATAACTAATTCAGATGGATTCAAGTGATAGTCAAATTTGAACACAGCTTTTAATAGCCAGAAGCAAATAACTAGTACATAGCCTACTGATATGAAGCTTGTAGTGTTTTGAATGCTGCCATATGTCCCGATACGTATCAGCCTTGCAAACAGAATGAAAAAGTGCTCAGCATAATTTCAGTGCTCTGCATCTTGTTTGCTCCTTTCAGTATCTATAAGAGGAGCCTCTCACAGCAGAGTTTTTCGAAATGACATGTTCATGGAAGTGAACTGGCAGACAAACAATGTAATTATTGGATAATATGAAATACGACTTGTGCTTCACTGCAGTAAAATGACACTAAACCATATTTGATGTGGCATTTGAAATAAGAGAATCTAATAATATTAAATGGATTTCAGAAGGGTAAATGGAAAGCTTGAGATTTGTCTTTCTTAGGGCATATAATTGGGGCTGGATGAAGTCATAAAGCGAGGGGAGAGGGCCATGAGCTGCAGTGAGCTGCAGGCACTTTGAACCCCTTGATGAAGCTGACCATTTATACCAGTCACTCGAATAAAAGTTTAATATTAAAGAGCTTTGTTGCATGAAGTTCTAGTCTCAAGGGTAATTTTGAGTCATGCAGCACGATACAGAAGTTTTAACTGAGGTGTGTAAAATGAATCACTTCAAGTATTAAAGTTCAATTTTGGACTTCATTTAGAGTGTTTATGAACCATATGAAGCAATATTATACTTTCTTATTATAAAGACTATTTCAGTTATTGGTTAAAGTACTTCTTTTTTTTATCTAGCTTTGCTAATCACCTCCAAGTATTTGGTAGACTAAAAATTGCACACCAGTTACCAGACATGTAGAATATATCATATTACCAACACAAGAAATATTAACTAATAATCCAAACAAAATATAATAAATTGAGACTTAATTCTGAGACAGTTAAACAAAACTAAATGCATTAGATTTATTTTGAAAACATGAATAATTATTTTTTGAAATAAGAAGCTTCTGTTTAGCTCCTCAGTGTAATGGTAAAAGCCACAAAGTCGTGAGCGCATGTTCAGGAAATGGGATTAGCTGGTAATAAAGTATCTCAATTTAGCCGCAAAGGAAAGGACATTACAATTTCAAAAATAACAAAAGTAAGGAAAGAGAAATGCTAATCAGTACCAAGCAGAAATTATGACATGTGAAAATCAAGAAGAAAAGCTAAAGGTGTGATGTAAAACCTGTAACTGGTAGGGCCAAGGACAGTAAGAAACTGTCTTATCTTGAATGCTAAGGTACACTATTAGATAGCAAGTAAATAATAATGAGGCGGAAGGTGTCTCTGTGCAACATATCAATTCTAGTAAATGCTATGAAATTTTTGGCTTTATTCTTTGAGAAAGCCAAAGCTGTCCTGTCTGTCTGCCGATCAGCCTGCTCCCCCAGCAACATTTTAATGTGATCAAGTTCAAGCACATTTCCATAGCCATTTTTAGCTGTGCAGGAAGTTTCTCTCCTTGCCGACTCCTCCTGTTTCAGAAGTTTTTGGACTACACCGACATTTTAGCACATATGGCAGTTTGATTCCTGAGAAAAGATTCTTGGAAGAAATGCCTGAGAGTGATGCACTGAGTACATAAATGAGGACAAAGGATGCAGGGCATTGTGGTGGTGTTAGGAATTGCCTGTACGCAGTTATAGCTGTAACTCTGGTGCTGCACTGTTTTCATTAAGCCAGCACAGTTTTTTGTGTGTGAATGCTTTTTTTTTATCAGTTTAGGCAGGGGAAAACTTGAATGACTGTAATCTGGTCTTAGCTAAAATAGTTCAGTATGAACTGTCAAGCTGGAGTTAAACTAGTGAGCAGGAGTTAAACTGTGTGCAATTGCTGTGCAGCCTGCTGTTGGGCTCGTAGCAATTTCAGAGAGATCATATGATCAAAATGCATTAGTTCCTTCTGGCTGGTACACAGAAAAAGAACAAGATCATTCTGCTGGAGCCTCAAATCCAAGGAAGTTCTGGTCTGTGGAGAATCCCCAAGGAGATTGTTTGAATCCTAGGGAAGATTTTAGCCACCTTTTTCTATGGGGGATTGGAAAGTGGTCTAAAAAGAGCAAGTCTGGTCCGGTGCCTATTAACATTGTTGTCTGGGTCCCAAAGAATGTCGCCAGTATGATCTAGCTGTGAAGGTAGAAATGACTGTGGACAGACTGTATAGGATGAGAAGGCACCAGAATATTCAGTCTGCTTTTTAGTTCTCTCCTACTCTCATTTTTCTCTCATCCCTTCCTTCTTCCCAGTCCCCACTGTAAATGAAACATTTAATTTTGCCAGTGGTAACTGGGTGACAGGAGAAGGGTGGAGCACAAGCCCCGCGTGTGTGAAGCAGACCATATGCTTGAGTGGGTGTGGGTGCGCATGTGGACATGCTTCTCCATAGAAGATTCAAGTGGGATGAAAGCGCAGTTTGTGGAGGCTGAAGTTTGGGGGTGTGGTACTTCACTGCAAACCCTAGAATTCAGGTCAATCTCAGCATCACGCCCAAAGCTGTTTCTCAGCATCCCTCTGTTCCTGTTGTATCAACCATTCACAGTGGTAGATAATACAAGTTTAGGCAAGCTGAAACCTCAGGGTCTGTCAGAGGGAAGCAAATGGGAGATTTAGCAAATTCACACTTAGTCCCTGGCTTCTGCCTTGGATTCAGATTAAACCCTTGACAATCACAGATACAAGTACATGACAGTTATATTGCTGCAGTTAAATCAAGTCAAATTCTTCCACCATTTTGTAAGACCTATAAGGGAGGTGGGAGAAGGCAGTGTTAGTCTGGCTCCTGGAGGGGAAGATGGCATTGATTTCTTAAAGAACACTAAATCCTGAGAATTCAGACAGGCCATATTTTCACTTTCCAGTGCAAGACTAAACAGAAAATAGCAACATCAGCCCTGGAGGCATGATACTGACTCCCAGTCCCTCCCTCACCCTGAAATATTCTTTATCACCTGCAAGTCCACAGTGCTTGGTGGCAGCTCAAGCTTTCATTTTAGGATGGTGTTCCTTAATGTGGCTTTATACAAAGTTTTAGATGTGACAGAAATTAGGTGAAATATCTGCAACAGTTTGAACAGGCTTCTATCTTACCTGGACTTTGGTAGCTTTCAGAAAGCTGTCAGCTGTAATATACTGGGTTGGCTTATATGTATGTGTGTACATGTTTGAGTATGCATATAATTTTGAGCATTGCAGGCTGAAGACAGAAGAATCAAAAGTTAGTTGATCATACAGATGCTCATGTACGCTGAAAAGTTTGTCAGTAGATGTAATTACCTCTGGCTGTCATAATGAAGTGATTTTTTTCTTTTTCTGTCTCTGAAAGAAGACAAGTTGATGGCTATCCACAAAATATCTCTTTCTGTCCTCTGCTATGCTTAGCTTCACCCAGAGGTTTCACTCTGGATGGCAGTGTCTCCCATGACGAATCCTCCAGGCCAGCTGCACTTCCACATTCCATACTTGATCCTTCGAAGGTGCCTTATCCCTTCCACCCTGCCCTGTGCTCATCTTCACATGTAGTTTGTAATAACTTTCATTTCACATTTTACGCAAGACAACATCCTCTCTTGAAGGTTTATAAGCTCACTGAGTGTTTTGTCTGGATGTCACTTTTTGGAGCACTGCTGTAATCTGACGCAAAAGTCTTAGCGGCACCTGATGGAGTTGCTGAGGTTCATTTGTTGTCAGGCTCCTGCTGAGAATATTTTTGTAGCTCTTGACTAAGACAGTAGATAAAACTGCCCATTCAGGTTTTTGGATTAAAATGCAACTTCCCAAACTTGGTTTGCAAAGGTTATGTGAACCTAGGTCTATAGGACAGACTATATTGTACATGGCAGTAGTAGACACGAGGTCTTGCTTCAAAGCTGCCCTTTGCACAGAGATTAGCAGGGAGCACATTCCCCCATCTCCTCCCCAGAGAAGCAGCTGAGGGCTGGATTTTTCTTTGTGAATAACGTTTGAATTAACATACACACAAGTGCTCTGCACAACCCAGTGTGAAGACCCAGCATAACTGGCCTTGTGGCATTTTAATAAAAAGTAGTGGTTATTTTTATCTACAAGCAGGAGTTTATGTTGTTGTGTATGCTGGAATGCCAAGTTTCTAAGCATTTTTGTGATTTAAACTTTACCCTTGCAAAGACTGACCTTGACAAGGGTGCAGATCTGAAAAGGATTTTCTGTCCTTGAGATCTAGCTCTTTCAGGCCTCTTGGGAGTTTTTAGACACACTTATTGTTCAGGATTCTCTTAATTAAAAAACTGTAGAGAGCTACATACTAGTTCCTTGTTATTCTCCGTTGGCCTGCCCTGTTCGATGTTCATTGTGCAGTAAGATTGTACTGTTTAAATTCTGGTTTATGCAACATCCCTTGAGCTAGTTTTTCTCCAAAAATGAGAATTGCATGGCTAATTTTGTGTGTGGCATCTTTAAATAGAGGCATCTTACAGCTCATTATTTTCTTTGAAGACAAAGGTTCCTTCCCATCTCTCCTCAGATTAGAAGGTTCTATCTTTAGGCAAATGAATGGGTTTTAAGATAAAAAATTGGGTGGTTAGGTTGGTTTCTGATTTTTTTTTTCCTCTCACGATTGCAGGAAATGTGTAATTGCTGTTAGAAAACAGATAATCTTTTTCGTATATAGTTAAAAATTCTTCACATTCTTTTGATAACAATTGAGAGAACTAGAAGGAGGGGAAATGATTGCAGCAGGAATAATAGGGAAAGTTCACTGGTCAAAATGCTGTTCCCTCAGCGCATTCATGTATCAGAAGCTCAAGTGTTTCTTCTGGAAGCTAGGGAGTAAGCAAGAGAAATCTTTGCAGCAGATTCCCAAACCGAAGCAGAGTGTCAGGAAACTTCCTTTTATTCTTCGTCATATTTTGTAAGCAGTTGATGAAGCCTGAGAACAGCACCAATTGCAGTTTGTCCGCTCCATGGGACTGGCATTCAGGTGTGGGGTGGATCAGCAATTGCCTGCTCATCCATCAGTGAGTGAACACATCAGTAAATAGCTCAGGTCATCCTCCCAGTAACTTTTGAAGCTGTCAGTCATTTCAACCAGTGTTTAAGTCTCAAAAAAATTTAAGACCTTAGAAGTTTAAGAAGAATAAGTGTTTGGAGAGTGGGATCCAGTTCAGTGCCCCACTGACAGAAAGGCCTCAGGGTGGGCTGTGTTTTTGTATCCCAGAGAATCCACATTAAGGGGAAGGAATGAGAAAGAGGACTCCGAGTGGCCCAGCTGCAAGAAAAGCTTCAGTCAGGTCTCATGCTTCATTACATGTGAGATAATCCAGCCACAAACATAAAGCCAAATCAGGCTAAATTCTGCTTCCCAGAGAACATATCATTCCATTTGTGCCATGTGTTCAGTTTTGCTTTCCCTGTTGTACTCAGCAGTTTGGTGAATAAAAATATAGATAACCTTTCCTATTTTCCAGGCTGGACAGTGAGAACAGTTAAATTCCTTATTGTCAAAATTATAAGTGAGTAAACTCTATATGCCTGTGCTTGCGCTTTCCAACCATTGCTTTCTGCTGTCTCTTTTAGGGGACTGTAAATTGATCTGCAGCCCAAAGCATAGAAGATTTACATGTTGATTATTGCATTTGCGTAAACAACGCAGTAATGAGTAAGAAGTGTTAAGAGCTTCACTTTATTGAAAGAAAAAAAAAATCTCTATATTTTTCAGATCAGAATTTGAGTTTCTTACATAGTGTACAGCCACTAATATGTGTTCTTGGACCAATTGTGTGGTTAATGACTACTTGCTGAAAGTTAATGCCATTTCTGAAAGGCCTTGCTGTGCTGAGAACTGCAAATTCCTAGTGCTTCCAGAAAATATAAATTAACAGCTCAGGATGGACTCTTCCCTGGATGTCACCTTTAAGTTTCTGTGCTTTAGTGTGGATTGGTCATTTTATTGAACACATTAAATCATAAATTATTATATTGTATAGTTGAGGGGTGATGTCACACACTTGACAGCTTGACAGTCACATGTTGTGTTTTTTGGACAAATGACTGATTTACTGTTTCAGATGCCACAGAGCCTGTTTAATGCTTCATATGCAAGAGAGCTTTGTTAGAAAACTCTCAAAATACAGCTACTGTCTTTTACATTGATCAGCAGTGTGGTCATAATTAGCAATGCCAAATTATTACTCTATACACACTGGAAATGTACATCATAACCAATCTCATGTAACTGCAGTTTCCAACTTATCATAAAGCAAAGCTGAAGTGTTCAGATGGGGGAAAAAAAATGAAAACACCACAAACCCCTCTGAGTTACAGCTTGTGATGCTACAGCTGTGAGCTTCTGCTCAGGAAACCAGTTATGCTGACTTTTGGGGCAGATTTGTGCTGCCCTGAGTTGCCACAATTTTGAAGAAGCCCAAGGTGAAGAAGTTGAAAATATCTGAAACAGCCTTCAGAGTCTAATCAAATATTCCTGAATGTTTTGATAGTCAAAACACCATTGTTTTTATAACTTCATGTGTCTGTTATTTGGATTGCCATCCTCTTAAACACTGTTTTAATGGCTTGATAATAGAATCCCACCCTTTCCATGGAGTTTTCATGAATGAGTTTTTCACCATACAGAGCCAGAGAGAGACTGCAGTGAGGAGTGCTACTGCAGAAGTTGTCCAGAGACACAACTTTCATTTTGGTTTGTTAACCCTCCAGTCCCTTTGCAGGCTGGCTCCAAGTCAGTGGGGCAGTCTCTGCTGTTGGGCAGGGAAGCTTTGGTTGGGGTTGGTGGTAGAGCATATCCACATCCTGAGCTGGGAAGCTGTGTTGGGCTCTGTGGAAACTCTGTCGCTGTTTGGAATAAGTCGGTGCTTGCTTTCTTGAGTCTCCTTAATATAGGAGTCTGCAGCAGTAGCCAGATAATCAGTGAAGTAACAAGTATGCTCAGGGCTAAATTAGGAATAAGATCAGGACATGAGAACAATTCTGGTTCCAGAAAATAACTCCAAAAGTGCCTCCTTCCCAAATAACTAATATGAGATAACAGGATGTCTGTTACAATCAAGTTTCACTGGGAGCTACATGTAGTTGACATGTTGCTTCATGATATGACATATTGAAGAGATTAGAATCCACCAAAGTTGCACTCTTCTACCATTTTTCTGAACGTGCCTCTGAAATAGAGGCTTAGGACATAGATGCTAGAGCTCCAAACCAAATGCTAATAGTTTGAGCTGCTTTGGTTTTAGAATTACATTTATTTAGAAAAGAGTCATTTTCAGTCATGCTGAAAGTCGGAGTCCTGTATTTGATAAAATGAAAGAAGGAGAATTCAAGCTTGCTGTAATTACATTTTGGGTGTTGGTGACATTAGACAAGTTTGCCTATTGCAGATTAATGGCAAAGGTAAAGAGTTGGAGGAGATGAAACAGGGATAGAAAACTGCTTCACAAAAGGAGGCAAAAGGTTAGCCATAAAAAAGACGAAAATGAAGAAACAAAACACCTTTTCAAGTGGGAAAAAAAGCTGTGAGTCTTGATGAATGAACTGCCAAAGTTTCAGTTCAGTTTGCTGAACATGCCCAGGTTGGGAATGCACGTGGGAACTCTCCATTGTGTCTGAACCTACAGCCCTCTATTAGAAATCTTGTGAAAACAAGTTTCTTCATGATGTTTCGATACCTGTTTTTGGCAGTTGTCCAGCAGCAGGAAGCATAAAGGGAGCAATGGTAACATAGGTTATCTGTGTGCATGTTTTAGTGTATATGTACACACTGTCCTTCCAAGTTTTTCAGTTTCCTTCACATTTTCTGGGATTGTTTAACATTTGCCAGTGGAACAGGGGTCTTTCAGGATGCACTGGTATCAAAGCCTTATAATTAAACCTGTTTCACAGAATATATTCATTGTTCATCCTAGGAAAAGGAAATGCTTTAGGGAAAGGTACAGTTTTGTTAAAAAGGAGGGTTCCTTCCTTATTTTTGGTTAGCTATTGTCTTATTAATCAAGCAATCCCTAGCCTTTGTACAGAGCATTAACTGCCAGCTCCAATTCCTGTGTGGGAGTGGAAAGAGCCTGTATGTGTAAAGGGCCTAAAGTCTCCGTCCCTGCCCCACAAATTGGAGAAAAGTTGTGCCACAGAAAGAGTGTTTTCCTCCAGCACTGTTTTCTGTGGGAGAGTGGTGAGCGTGGCCTGGTTCAAGAACTGTTTTCTCCCCCCTTCCTTCTGTCCATTCCTCAGGACAGAGAGATCTATCCTAAATTAAGGTATATAAGCCACTTTTAAATGTATTGTACCAAAGATGTATAAACTGGTATAAAAAGGGAGGAAGAGGAAACACAAAGCCTCAGTTGAAGCAGATTCACATGTTGAAGATTGTGCTGTCAGATGGTAAATGCAGTTAAATGTAAATAAAGCAGACCCTCTAATTATCATTTTGTTAATCCAGATAGAAATAGTTGGTCTTTCCCAGTCCCTCAGAAAGGCTAAATAGGTTAGTAGTCTCATCACCACAACTTAGGGTTATTATTATTATTATTACTAAATATTCTGTAGCTGCTTGCTGAGACAGAGATCCTAACAGCCCATTCACTAGCAAGGTGATCACATAAGTCTGAGGACTCAATATCCTGACTTTTTTTAAAAAAAAGTCCATTTATTTAGTCATGAGCACCTTTCTCAGTATTCAGCTTGAGGAAGACAGCCTTGCAGGAATTGGGTAAGTCAAGTGGAAGCAAAGGATAATTACGTGGCAGAGATGGAGAAGTACTCAGAGTGGATATATAAGGCAAATGAGAACTCAGTTTTAATTTACATCTTGGAGACAAATTCCTGGCCTTCCCAAGGACAAGTCTCTCCTTCACATTATTTCCTATTCTGTAACAGACAAATAAACAGTACTACCTTTGGTGTTACTAGGGCATGTGATCATGAAAGACCAGCTGTTACCACAGAAGGAGATCTGGAGATGCTCAGGTCTTGAAGGTCGTCCTGCTGATGTTGCTGGTCGGAGCACCAGCTGTCACATGCATGAGCAGGGGCTGTGAACTGATCGCAAAACTCCTTCATGACACAATTTAAAATCTCCCCACCATGTTTGTGTTAGGCTGAATTTGTAACAGTCTCACTAGTAGTGTATGTAAAGTGATGGCATCCTTGGGTCTCCTGGGAGCAAGGAGCACAAGAAGAACGCGATGGAAGTATAACTTCCTTGCTTCCTCTGGGATGCTGGGACAAGACTTCTTACTGTTCATGGACAGAATATTATAGCAATAAGGCAATAGAGGTTTTTAAGGCTGAAACCTGAGACATACTGAAAGCGAAACCTGATTTCATGGCAGTTTGAGCATCTCAGTTCAGGCAAAAGGAGATTTTTTCTAAAATTTATATAGAGGCTCATCAAATACATATCACTTTAGTGTAACTGTAGGCTTTGGAAAAAAGAAAGTTGGAGAAAAAGCTATAAGCAAAAAAAAGCCCAGAGTAAATAGAGAATTAAGGATCATAATTTTTCACAGTGGGCATCATTAGATCATTTGTTGGAAATGTGATTGAAGTAAAGGAGAATATGGTCATTGAAAAGACAGCTGCCTCTATTTCTGGGTTAGAAAGCAATAGTGGACGTTGTGATAGATGAGGAACACTGGACTGAGAAGATGAGAGGACATATGTTTCCTAGAAATCACCTTTTCTTTGCCAGAATTTCTGACCTTCTTGTAAAATTAGCAGCTACTTTCCATGAAAACTGGGGATCGGAGGAGTAATTGCAGCTTCCTAATTTACAGTATTGTATGATATCCTCTGGACCATTAGAAAGAGTAGACTATTTGTACTAATTGTTTACTGTCTTTTAGTATTTCATAACCCTATTGTTTTAAAAAGTTTCTTCTTAAGAAAACATACATTGTAATAGCTATTTATATAGAGAAAAATGTCCCCTGATCTTTAAACAATTTTACCACCAGTTCAAGATATTTAACCATCTCACAGTTTCCTTATGACAATGATGAATTCATCAGCAATTAAAGGTAGAAGTGAGAAAGTTTTTTTAATTATACAAAGAATGCTGTACATTGGCTATTCTAGGTACACAAAATACATTTAGCACTAGAATATATATTTAAAAGGGTACCGTGAGATTCTTACGTGCTGTCTGCACTAGAGAAAACTTAAAATGAAGGGCGTATGTCAGCATGGATAATAAAGGATAGATGGTGATAATGCTGCAAGACACTTGCTAAACTGAAGAATTTAAGAAGAAACATTGTGATCTCCTTTTTTTGTTCTAGGCAGATAGGAAGTAGAAATAAATGAACGATATCTTTGAAACACCATTCAAAGCTATTTATTTTGTACAACGTCTGTGTATCAGGCAAAATCATCTAGTAATGCTTTGGACTGTGAGAGTGTACGTTAGCAAATAAATTTTGTTAGGAGCAGGAAGAGAGATCTCGTTCATTATCTAGACAAATAGAAATGAAGCTTGATAATGTTAACTGAATTCATGAATTATCATACAGAGCCTGTTCTTTAAAATGCACTTTTGATTCACTTTTTCTAAACCAGGTTTTGCTTAAGTAGCTTAACTAGCTTCAGTAATGTTAATAATGCATTTATAGAATGTTTTATATGTTCTGAGCACTTTACCTCAGTGAATGGTACAATAACTACCCCCGGTGTATGAGATCAGCCTGCAGTGAGGTGTCCATCCTTCCTTAGTGGTCAATAAACTGGCATCTTCGGGAGTGGTTCAGTTAGTGGAGGAGGAGTAGGGTGCACTCTCTGGAGCCCTGTCAGGGTGCGGGGTGACCTCATGGCTGGACTGAAATGCGTCAGGGCTCTGGGTAAGGCCCTTTACTCATGTTTGGATGGGGACCTTTGACTGATTGACAGCTATCCCAGGATCAGAGGTTAATTCCAACTGACAGTCCTTTGCTTCTCCAGAGGTTATACTATAACAAAGAAATGGGTGGTCTTTTTTTTCTTACTCCCTTTAATCAAGGCCACTTTCATATTAATTGAACCTCTAAGGAGGAAGCTCAGCTTTGTGAAGCTGTACCCTGACAGATCCTGCTTCACACAAGTCACTGCTGAAGCTGTTCCTGTCTGCAGTGGTGGAAAAGCAGAGCCTGAAATTTCATACCACTGTTAAACACACTGCAATTGATAATACAACTTTTAGGATGTTTTAGCTGACAGATTAGATTGCAGCGTAATGCAAACTGGATAGTACTTGAACATAGACTGATATAACCCTCAACAGCAGAGCTCGCCAATTTGTGTTGAATCCAAGATGTTATGGTGTAGTGTACCTGCTGAAGCAGACTTTATCATCTTGTCCTATTTAATGTTTTCACTCTTCTTGTTCACGGCAGAACATGAGTTACCTAAGACTTGAATTAGACATAACAGTAGTAGAAGCATGAATTTATGATTATATTTATACGCATCACATGTTCACAGGCTTCAGTTGTGATTGTGTTTTAATAGGTACCCTATATACAGAAGCCGAGACAATTCTTGCTAGAAGGAAATGCAAGCTGAACTATATGTTCTTGTTTAGGTGGTTTCTAATGGCAGTGTCATATACATCTACGTAAATTAATTGCATACCATATTTATTAGAAAGAGAGAAAAATAAAGTATCCTTAGAAAGAGGCACTCCCCTTATGGGTTCTGTTGTTTTCTGGGCCTGGTTAGGAGGAAAGGGATTAATTCCATTCTTTTCAGCAAAACAATTAAAGGAGTCTTAATCTTCATCAGTGTCTAGAGGTAGGATGTAGCATCTGCTTAATAGTTAAGGAGACACTGAAGTGCTTAAATGCTAATTCATTGCCTGATCCAAATAGCCCTAAAATCCTGTGTTGATTTCAAATAATGTTTGATCCTAGATCTATTATCTAAAAGCAAAATGTAAGCCAGCTCTGATACGGTTAAAAGAGATTGGTGATGGAAATAATACTGTGTAGAGGGGTTTTGAAAGTTTAAATCATTATCAATAAAACAAAGCATATTAACAGATGTTAGCAGAGGTTCCCTCCATTACTTAAAAATTTTTGTGCTAAATTCTGCCTAAGCTTTTAAAGTTCCTAACAAGGCGCAAATGTTTCATAGGAGCAGGCAGGGTTTTTCTACATTAACCATTTAATATGGTTATAGTTTGTTACTGGTGCTTTGTAATCTATTCAGCACTTTCAACCCTTTCAAGTTGTCTGCAGGTGACCTGCAACAAAGTTTATCTTCTGCCCAATTTACTGACTTACTAACCTCTTCTTAAAAAATAATAATCAGCAACTTTTTTCTAAGAAACTTTTCATGTTTCAAGTAAATCAGTTTCTGAAATGACCTCTGATATCTCTCAGGCATGCTTTTTTCATGTCAGTGAGGATCAAGTGTGGTTTGCATTGCTTTGAACTCTTACTTTGATAAATTTGCATTCAGCATTTATCATTCTTCCATAAGAGTCAAGTTACTTTTTAATTTAGATTTTTAATATTACGTAAAGGTTAAGATCCATCTAAATAATGTCAATTATTCCATCTGTAAAACAGGACAGAAAATGTCATTGTTTTTACCTCATATTAATGTTGTTGTTAATACCTGTAATAAATTTTGTACTTCGAGTCACTTTAGATGTTTCCACTCGTAATCTCTTTGATGAGGAGATAGAGGAATGCTAATAAAGGCCAATTTTAGTCCTTTTTAGTGTCCATAGGATCCCTCTGTGGTTAGGGGAGAGGAAGAGAAATTCTACGAGAGATTCAGAGCCCTCTGAGTTAGGTTCCTTCTTTGGCATCTCCCTATGAGGAAGGAGTCTCTGTCTCCCTTAGCTGAATCAGGACCTATATCTCAGTGAGCATCTCCTGGTTTATGTACTTGTATAGGACCCAAACAGACTCCTAATCCTCACTGAGGCATTTAGTATCATTAAGTATTAAATGATCGTAAACTTGAAGAAATCACACCAGCTGTGATATATTAAGACAAAGGGGAAAACAGCTTTTTCTGTGTGCCAGTAAAGACATATAGACTGCATGTACGAAATAGAGGAGCAACACAGTGACTAGACCAAAAGGTGTATCAGAGAAAACAACACTGCTGCCCATTTTTGTGCATTGCTTTGATTCTGATGGGGGCGATGGGCTTTAGAGGTCCTCAGGACATGAAGTCATGCTCTGTGTGAGCGGATTCTGGCCTCAGTTGATCAGAATGGGACACTTCTCCAACGCAGCCAGATTTTTTAAAAAGTACATAGTGATAATGCTGCCATGCTACACTTAAATATATCAGACTGAATGCTTCTCTTGTAGATGTCAGTTCCTACGTGAGGATGGAATATTATTTATAAAGAACAGCCCTAATATGCACTAGCATGCTTTATATAGTAATTCTAATAGGTAATATTACTGTTGCTACTTCTTGTTTTGTGACAGTAACCTCTGAAACTATCCAGAGACAGTTTTACAGTTTGAGAAATAAACCCATTTCTTTTACTGCAGCTGACAGAGTGCTCTGGTTTTAAGCTCCACTTAAATAGAACTCCTTTAACCGCCTGCAACAAATAGGCATAGAAGTGTCTGCTTACATATGTAAGTATTGATTTGGGCAGCCGAAGGGTTGATGTAGGTGCTTTATTTAGGTCACCAGTGCAGATGATGTATTGGTTTTTGAAGGACTCAAGGTCTCAATAAATATATTTAATTTTTTGTAATGTGCACTGCTAAAACCTATGCAGTTTGTCATTGGCTTCTTTGTGGACAGGATTTCAACCAGAATATCTACTTTTTCATCTTGCAAGTTCTGGACTCAAATGTTGGTAAAGTGTAACTGAAAATTCACCTAATAGGTTCATTGCAGTCCCACCTGGACATCTGTTCCCACCATTGAGCTGACACAACTGGCAATGTTATCTAAAGGGGAATTGGTGTGGAGGTGAACTGGCCAAGTGCTGTGGGAAAATTTGCACAATACCTGCCCCGTGTTATGTTTAGATCTAACTATTGGTATTAATTCTTGAGATTCAGCAGCTCAAATAGGTGAAAACTTAAAAAATTAATAACTTGGCTTGTGAGAACAGACTTCCATAACTTTCTCACGATTCTAGATTGAAATTAGGAAGTATTCACTTTGGAGGCTGGATTAGTGCAGTGTATCAGAAATGCCCCCTCTGTTTTCCTTTCTCTATCATGATTCCAACGCTGAATTGTCAAGTTGCTTTTTTTTCTTCCCTCCTAGGGCTGCATGCATTTAAAAAAAAAACCTGAACACCAATTAATTTGTCTAATTTACATGAAAAAGTGCAGAAGATGTCTTTTTTTCCATAATTAACTATATTTTGCGATTCATTAAAATTCTGCAGCCCTTCACATAATGGAGCCCTATTCACTACATAGGAGATAAGTGCTTAATTCCAAAAGGGGCAGACGGAGAAGGCAGAAAGGAAGTGGAGGAGGGCAAGATTAGCATTTTATATATTAGTTATGCATATTCATGAGATAAAATGAAGCCCTGCCAATTCATGTTGGCTTTAAGTTTATTTTATGGAGTATTAACAACACTTACCTCAACAAATGGTTCATGTGGATTCTTCCTGGTTTTAATTGAGCAGGAACACGGTGACGGGCTTCATAATGAACCTGAAATGCGTTCAGCGTACGAGGAGCAGACAGAGGTTGTGTGTCAGGGCATGGTGTGCTCCCCAGTGCTGCACTCTCCATGTGGTACCACTGTCCAGATAAAACAGAGAGAGCAGTTTGGGAGCCTGGAACCTGCAGACAGACCCCAGAGATACCCCCAAAGTAGACTGTTGAAATATTAGCTACTTTGGAAGCTTCCTTCTTTTTATAGTGCAACAGGCTGCTTTGCAAAGTTGCCGATGCCATTTTTTTAATATATCTATTTGTTAATAATTTATTCTTTCCTCTGGACAGCCAGACCAGTAGGCAACACCACATTATGTGCAAAGGAAGAGCACATCTTGGCCACATGCCTGAGGTAGAGGTGTCACCAATAAGGAGGGGAAGCTGGCAGCTTGCTGGTGGTGTGCCTTGATGCTGGGGGAAGTTCATGTCATGAGGAAGCTTATCCAGCACTGGCCAGACTGCTGTGTTTTAGTCCAACCTGTTGGACTAATGTATTTTTAATTTCCTTGGGTCTTTGCAAACAGCAGTGATCATCTCTGCTGGAAGCCTATTTTTTTGCCCTCTCATAGTACAGGCTACCCCTCAGCCCCTTCTGCAACAAGGTGGCCTTCCCAAGCAGTCACTTGGAATTTAAAGTTTCCCTTCAGGGATAAGAACTGGGGCAAACGTACATAGGGTTTGATACAGCTTTTTAGGGACAGTCATTCATTACTTTTGTTTGCAAAACAGTTAGTAGATTTAGTTCAAATAATAAACACCTACACATTTTTTTCACTGCCCTTACTGTAGTCTTTGGGATTAGATCAGCCCATCATGCAGTTTATGGCTCTTTCACCAAACATCTCCCTCTTTCTCTCAGAACCAGCAGCAGGGTGAGCCCTGACAGCGATCCATGACAAATCTTTGCTCAGTGTTATGCTCTTCATCTACATCCTGGCTCTCTCTCTCTCTCTCTCAAATTTCCCATTAACAAATTTTTCTATTATAACTTAGTTCTGTTGTCAGATGAGCCTCCAGTGTGCACATCAACTGGTTGAAATCCCCTTCTAAGTGTCATGTAGCTTGTTACCATCTGAGTTGGCAGAATAGTTTTCCTCACCCTGGGAGACCTATCTCAAATGTTATTGAGAATCTATTCTGCTGTTCCAGTGTCTTCAGAGCAGTTTATAAGCAGAAGAAGATTAAATTCTAAACTGAGATATAGATAGTATTTAATAAAAACACTGTAGCTATTTACATACTTTGCACAATTTATATGTGTTTGAAAGAAAGTGCCAGTACAAAAATCCAAGCAATATTACAGAGAAAATAGTTGTTTTAATGGCAGGGCTGGTAATATTAATTGGCATTAACTTAAAGCCACACTGCACAAAATGTTAATTAATATGTAATGCTGGAGTTCCAACTCCGGACTGCATCTCAAAAAATTGTTTTAGGAGTGATTCACTCTAGAATTTTCTACAGAATATTTACTTAGCATTTCACATTTCAGAATACGTCAGCCTACAGATCATGCTTTTTAATTCATCCCATATTTTACTGTGTGTTTTTATTTGTGTGTGTTTACATATGTGTATATATATACCTATGGAGAGGATGGCTGGAATAAGGGGGAGATGAAAGAGAGAGGGAGAGGGGAAATGAAATCCAGAAATCTTCAACCAGGTGTAAATGGCAAAGTATTTATATCCCTTCAGCTGGCTTTGGTGCAGGGGGAGGCTTGAAATCTTGTGGGGGAGAGGGAGTTCCTTTTGACCAAGTCACACCATTTACTTTGGCTGATCCATTCATTTCCCCTCACATCTGTTTTGTTTCATCTGGAGATCAGGAGGACAGCCAGTGCTATAGACACAACTTTGGAAGCCACTAATTTAACTGAGATCTCTTTTTAAAAAAATTTTTTTCCCTTCATCTAAGGTTTCTGAATGCCAAAACTTGAAGTAGTAACATAAAAAAGAAATTAGTTTGAAATTATTCTGCTTTTTCTAAAAGCTTGCAAGTTCAGACTATCACCTCAAAATAAATCATAAAGCTGTTTGTTACTGTCTACCCCACAACTTGTGCAGGCACGATCACATGCAATAAGAAAAGCGTAGGTCCTTGTCGCTAATGCAAAATGCTGCAATTTAAAACATCCCTTGAGGCATCTGGGTTCAAAAGGATCAATGTGTAACTAGGAATGAGTCTGATCTACAGAAGTTCTGATCTGGAAATTAGAAGTTTCCTAAAGAACAGTAATGTGTTGCAAGCACCATAATTAAAAGCAGCAGCCTGTACCCTGGGTCTCAGTCCTGGCCAGGGCTGCAGAGCTTTCTCTGGGAAACTACAGAGCCAGCATAACCAGCCGGCATCGCCGTATGGCCCCGCTGCTTTCCTGCACAGCCCTGGGCAGTTCCCACCAGGAGAGAGCTTGATAAATGTGTCACTTCGCTCTGATTTCCTCAGCTCTCAGAACACCTTGGGAGCGTCAGCAAGTGGTATCAGCAGTGCTTACAGGGGTCTGAAGCCTCTCTGACTGATGCTGGTGTTACCAGTTCGGCCCAGCATGCCCTGTAAGGCTGTTGAAAGTTGCTCCCATCTCAGGCGTGACGGTTGCTCAGAGCAGGCAGTGTGGCCCACCTGAGACATGTTCTGGTAGTGCTTAGTCCTGCAGGTAATGTTTATTGCTAGGTTGATTTTGTCCTTTTTTGCCTGAACATAATTTGTGGTTTTTCCCTCACCTTTTTTTTTTTTTTTTTTTTTTTTTATGATGCATAAATCTCTGGGATGTAATTCCCAAATTGAAAATTTAGAAAGAATGTGAATAGTGGTATCATGGTCCCAGACATAAGCTTTCTTGTTTAACTTGTGCTCGCTCAACTGGCTAATGAGTGGAGTTCCCTGTAAGCATGCTGAAAATCAAATTATATGGTCGGTTTTGGTTGGAAGCACTTTAAGTGCAAATGACAGAATTTTGTATTTCAGAAAATACGGTTCAGTCTTGCCACCATTGCCATGCTTGGACAAGTTACTTGCTCTCTAGCTCTTAGCTGAAAAACAGTGTTTCTTATCTAATAGGTCTATCATGAGGAAAAAACAGTAATCACTGTGAGGTGATGTGTTTCTACAGTGCCATCACCTAAGACAGGCTGTAATACTAGTTGTGGTTTCGAGCAGTTAACTACAGGACACGCTAACGCTAAAGAACTATTCCCCTTGCTTTTAGGCTGTTACTTCCTTTCCTTTAAGAGCAAACTTATTCTCTCCTTTCATATACCCAGTTACTCCTCTGGGGAATAAGGGAGGATATGGATGACATAGGAAGCCCAAATTCCTCCTCCTGCTGCTCCAGGGCCCTGCTTGACCAGCAGCTGTCAACAGAGAATACCCAGTATGTGACACCCTCTCTGCACGGCAGCTGGGTGAAGCAGAGGACAAGGAAGTAAGGCTTTTGCTTTCTTTTAATCCTTAAACAACCCAAGAAAAGTCATGACAGCTGAACCCCCTGGAGCTGGAAGCCACAGCTAGTAGTAGGCATAGATGCACTTGAGGAAAGCAATCCGTCTTCAAATGACACCATGGCTTCGAGCAGTCGGAGTGAGTCAGCCATCAGGATCATAGATCTAAACTTCCAGCATCTGCACTGTGCTTTGCTAAAGCAAAGGCTAAATGTTTGAAGCAGTCAGAGCAGAGAGAGCACCTTGGCAGAAAGAGCCAAATAGACAAAGATGTGTCATCTCCTTCTCAGTGAGAAGAGGCCAGAGCGACCCAGAGAGAGGAGAGGTTGCAGCAGGGAGAAGCAAGGAGGTAGCAGGAGCAAACCAGAAAGGCCCTTCCCCAGTGAGGCGGGGGGAGAGCAAATGCCGGGTCCCCAATCTTTATGCAGATTGTGTGCGTTTCCCAGAGCACAGGGAAGCAGATTTGTTTGGTGCTCACTGGTTAGCCTTATCATGAAATATTAAATGGCTATTGACTTGAATTGAGGATCGCATCAAGATTTATTGAGCCAAGAGTTAAATACTGACTGAGGCAAAAACAAGGTAATACTTGCTACAAGGGACCATTTGACCACTGTAACATTTGGTACGTGTATTGCTGTTTCCGTTTTGTGTATCTTCACCGTTAAGTGTCCTGAGAACACTTTAAGGGCAGAAGTTATATGTATTGTTTTATATGTGAAAACAAAGGCTTGTAAAGAAAAAAATAAATAATCAGGGACTAGAACGAACATCACAGAAGAAGTAATACAGCAATCACTAGTGCACAAAAAAAGTCACAAATATGAAAATAGTAGTGAGCACAGAAAGAAACGCTTATAACCATATCTCCTGAACTGGAGAATCTCCAGGAAGCTTTTAGTTTCTGTGTGGGACAGAACAGTGCTCAGACTGCATTTCAAGAACTCAGCTGATACCTTTGGGATACCCTCCTGCCCCCCTGTAAATCACTGCAGCAGCCACGGACTGTGATGTGTGGAGGAATCTGGGGAGTGTAAGGGAGAAGCCAGGATTTCATGAATGCTTTCTCAAGCCCTGTTAGTTGAGCTTGGATTTTCAGAATTTTCATAGCAGCAAAGAGCTAAACTGATCTCTTGGGATCTCTGTGGTATGGATCTCTATGGTATGGATGTTGAGCTTATCCATCTAGTAAATTAGAACAGTAATTCATTATTAAGGGAATGATTACATGTGTTTCTGTTTAGTTTTCATTCCATTCCCAGCTAGGGTAATTGTATATTCCTAAAAACATATTTTAAAACACTGTTTGAAAGGACAGGAATAATTTTTATTTGTATTGGTTTTTCCAAGGATTTAATACTCCTAATGAGAATGAGATGCTCCAAAGTTTCACTTAAGCAGCTCATTTGCAGCTCATATATGAGTACTTACAAAATATTATGTATTTACTTTCAGAGAAAGATAGTACTTCATTAGGTCCTATATCACTGCCTAGCTTTCCCTGTCCTAGAAGCTGAATTCAAGGGCCCTTGTTCTGTGAGATTTGCTCAACATCCTGGTGACTCATAATATACATATTCGTAATTTGGAGTTCTGTTGTTTGCTACAGGGAAGCTTCATTAAAGTATTTTCTTCAGGTCGCTGTCCTGGTGGCATCTTTACCCACCACAATTAATATGTATTATTTTTAGAAAAATGCCACATTTACAGTGTTCTGATGTAGATATCAGGTGGCTTTATCTAGCAAAATGTAGTTGTGGCCATGGATCTGCATTCTTAATCTTGGCTGCTTAATATGCATTAAGGTCACACACCAGCATTTGTGAAATACTCTTAAAGCATGTCCAAAATATAAGATAACTTTTGCGCTGATAAATGTGGTTTATATTAGTGACGACAAATTACTTCCCATTTAGCTCACACCACAAATGTGAAATTGCAGTACCTTTTACAGCAAAGCCATTCAATGTTGCCTTAGTAAGAGGGTGTCAGCATTTCCCTTCCAGCCTCCTTCACTGAGCGGCTTAGAATTCAACTATAAAATCTCATTCAAAGCAGAAATTAAATGGACCAGGTGTTAACACAATTTGAGGGGGTTACTCCTCATCAGCTGTTCCATTTAAGCAGAGTAGCTTTTCACATGAAATACAACTTTAATTTCTGCAGATATTGATAAAAACAACAACTTCTTGAAAGCCTTCAAAAGCCAGTACAGTAGTCTCCTTAAGCCATCAAGTACTAATGCTCGCCTTGTAGCGTACTTTCACTGATCTAACCCTTTGGGTATGTTTCTTTTCAATGTTGGGCTTTTTGTGGCAACATTGTGGCCTCTCAGTTCTGAGTGATGAAGAGAGCAAAAGGCCATTGTTTCAGATTGCTTTCCCCTACTACCTGATCCCATCTCCATTCTCCTCCTGCTCCTACATAGAGAATCACAGAATCATCTAGGTTGGATAAGACCTTGAAGATCATCCAGTCCAGCCATTAACCTAACATCGACAGTTCCCAACTATACCAGATCCCTCAGCGCTAAGTCAGCCCTAGTCTTAAACCCTTCCAGGGATGGGGACTCCACCACCTCCCTGGGCAGCCCATTCCAAGGCCTAACAACCCCTTCTGTAAAAAAATGCTTCGTAATATCTAGCCTAAACCTTCCCTGGCACAACTTGAGGCCTTTACCTCTTGTCCTGTCACTTTCTACTAGGCTAAAGAGACTCATCCCCAGCTCTCTGCATCTTCCTTTCAGGTAGTTGTAGAGTGTGATGAGGTCTCCCCTCAGCCTCCTCTTCTCCAGACTAAACAATCCCAGTTCCCTCAGCTGCTCCTCGTACGACCTGTGCTCCAGACCCTGCACCAGCTCCGTTGCCCTTCTCTGGACACGCTCGAGTCATTCAATGGCCTTTTTGTAGTGAGGGGCCCAACACTGAACACAGGAATCGAGGTGCGGCCTCACCAGTGCCGAGTACAGGGGTCAGATCCCTTCCCTGTCCCTGCTGGCCACGCCATTGCTGACACAAGCCAGCCATACCCTGCTCTCATGTCTGTGAGAGCTGTTACCAGCATAGTTGGGGTCTGGGGATGTGACTCCCCAAATGCTATCCTGAGCAGAAGGGAGCGAAAGGGTGTCACCTGCATAGGAAAAGGCAGGTTTACGAAGGATTGCTATTCCTAATAAGAAGCATGCTCGTGACGAGGCTTTGAGCGGTCTGGTCGAGTGGAAGGTGTCCCTGCCAGTTGGAAGTAGATGATCTTTAAGGTCCTTTCCAACTCAAACCATTCTATGATTCTAACACTGCCCATGCAGTGTAGATGCATTGGGTTTCTCTAGGACATATCCCAAAGGAGAGGCATCTCATACAACACTGGGGTTGGGACTGTGCTTACATTTACAAGTTGAGAGGCATCTGCTTGTCTTGAAAGACTTTAGAAAAAATTTTGCTCATGTTGAGTCTTTACTCATTCTGCCCCCATGCTTCAAGTGATATGTGTTCCCGGGTGCTTTGCTGCTGTAACAAGTGTGTCTGTAACATCATTTTGTACACTCTCTAGGACAGGAAACTTAATTTCTTTCATTTCTTGCAGTTTTGTGTATATGTTTGGATAAACAGTTAATGATATATAAAGGTGAGCCACTTCACTTCTTTTGAAAATATTATTACCTGTTTTGATCATGAAAATAACCAAATAAACCATATTTTATGTTGAAAGAAAGATAATTCCTCCCCCATCATCCCTTTATCTCAGGTGTGCTCAGTAATTGCAACTGGGAAGAATTTGCCTTAGGAAGATCTCCCATAAATCTAATTAAAATAGGCTTGTATCTTTTTTTGAAGCAGTAATTCAACAACGCATATAGTATAAGCACCATATGTCAGACAGCATGAATCCTCTGAACAGCCTGAAAGTTCGAGATGGAAAGAAAAGCTGAGGAGCAAAAATGAAAACCCTTAATGTCTCTTGGAAAAGGCATCATCTTACAGGACAGTGTAGTAAGTGGACAGTTTGCATGATAATGGCAAATTGGTGTAGTAAGCTTTGAGACTTAGAATTGCTCCTCTCAGCACCATTGATCCAAACTAACAGTGATGCTTCTCAGCACAATTAAGTCATAAACTTCAATGTACTCTGCAAGTTTGAACCTGCTTTAAACTTCTCCCTGGCTGATAACACACACATGGAGAGCGTCTGAGTATCGGAAAATTCGTAACCACTTATCCCATTACCTCTGCTGTACCATGAAGTCCTTTGCAAGAAGGTATTTTCTACAAGGAGAAGGAAGAAAGCTTTCAGTCTTGCTTTAATACCATATTTTGCACTTAGTATTGAAGTCTGACGAATGAGTGCTGATTTAGAATTCCTTTCCACTTCCTGCTACAGCTTGCTCTATAAATCAGATGAATAGGACCACAAATGGAATAAAGAGAAACAGGACTCAAGAGTCACGTAGTGATCCGCAAAGAGAAAATAAGTGTCACTGAATCTAGTGCTCATTTTTAATGTTTACTTACATTCTAATGGAGTCTAGTGGAAATAAAAAATCATACTAATATTCAGTCAGGAGCTGTGAAAGATGTCTCTAACTATGTAATACTTAAAATTTTACTGGCAAAATACGATCACAAACTGAGTAGCCAAAGTTTTTCAGCAGTTAACGTAATATCATACCATAATCAAGAGGATGCTAATGATCTTAAATGAATAGTGTGCTAGTTTTCCTTAAGAAATTATTTAGTAGCCCAGAGGCTTAGGATTAACTTCAAAAAATAGTCAATGCTTTCAGGCCCAAATTTCATGCTCTCTGGTAGAGAAATCCTCTGGAAAATACAGAATGTAAAGAAGTGGTATATTGCTGCATATAGAGATTGTCTTGAATAAAACATAAAATTCAACAAAACATTGAACGGACCTTTGCTGTGGAATAGGTTGGCTTTAAGAGTTCTCAGAGAATTATAATTCTTTATTAAATGATTCCCTGAGGTTTTTTGGTTTGGGGTGGGTTTTTTGTATGGATTACTCTAAAAATATTTTTTTATCATATGGGGAAGTCAGCAGGTTTGTAGATGTGTAGAGACAGACCCTCTCAGTGAAATCGGTATAGATTGTACTCAGGAGTTGCACTGGGTTTCACTTCCATCTGAATATATCACTTTAGAAAGAGTGAAGCCCCACATTTCTATGTCAGAGTGAGTCAAATGGAGAATCAACTAAAGCAGACTAGTTGTGGGCTGCCCATGAGCTGCTGATGTGATGTTTCGTGCTTTGCCTGCCTCACTGAGAGAAGTCACAACCACCTTTCCCAGAATGGGGTTGGCAGTTAGTGATATGGCTGGAAAAACACCACCTTGCTATTAAAATTACTGTATATTATTAGTTCAAATGCAAGGGAGGAAATCAACCATATGCATATGCAGAGGGTTAAAAATGTAAAAGTATGCACAGAAGAAGCAGGGGTGAGAAATTCATCATATTTGCACAACAGCCTCACATGCAGCGAATATCCCTCCAGCTCTGGAATCCAGTGCTTTGGTTTTTCTTGGATCAGGGCATTGGTTTCCTGAAGCTGCTTAGGGTAACTACTGCTCTGTCTAAGCAAGAACATCAGGGTGAGTTCCTAAAAATAAAATCTGATGAGATTGAGTAATTAATATAAGGAAAGAGGAAAGCAACAAGAAGGTAAAAGAAACCCCACATAATAGTATATCAAAAATACCATATCTTCTCAATTGGTTGAGGACTGTCTATGGTAATTGGCAAAACTATATACAATGTATTATTTGTGTGCTTTCTCTCCCACCCTCTCTCTCTCTCGTTCATCAAATTGCCTGTTCAGGCTTCAAATAAATAATCATAATAAAAAAGCTAAGGCAGATCCTTAAAAACTGAATGAGCCTTTCAGACTCACAAAAGCTTGAAGTGCTGGAATTTTTTTCCCTGAAAGGGCTAAACATTAAGATCATGAACAAATCATTTTGTCCAACTAGTGTGAGCTTCAAACACACAGCTGCATACATCCAGGGAAGTGACATATCTTCAAAGAATATAGCCAGCCTGAATGATGAAAATCAGTCTGCCAGCCTGCACAAATTTACATGAGTGCTTACACTATCAGTCAGGCATTTCCTGTACTCCCGTGGGTTTTTTAATGTGAACTATCAAGGATTACAAATGGACAGTTTTTGTTGCCTTTCTTCCCAGCTCCCTACTGTGTGCTGTGCAGCCAGGACTCAGGCATATCCAAGACGCTCTCCTGGTCACAGGGTGTGCTAACAACCCCTTCGGGGAGTTCTTTGCAGGATCAGCAGGAGCAAATATGAAGCATTGGTGCTTAAAGATTGTAAAGAACTGTGTAGGATGTACCGCCAGCGTGTTTGGCGCTCCGATAGCCAAGCGTTTGAGTGTCTCCACCACAGTGGCAGTGGGTGCTGCAGTGCTGTGCGGCTGTGCTCCAACAGGGAGCCCCGGTGTGGGTACAGACAGCTGGCCCTGTATCATCAGCCCACCTGGAGCTCTGCACTGCTGTGTCTGCAAGAGAGGAAGCTCCCAACTGTGGTGCCAAACCTTCCCTCTCACAAAGCGGCCACGCAAAGACTAAGAGATGCACCAGTGAAATTTGACAGATGCAGGTGCACAAATTTGTGTGTAGGTTTTTGAGAGCCACATTATTCAAAAAACATATTGGAGGTGTTGGACTCCAACCTGCAGTTCCCTCATGGTCTTCAGCTCTACCCAGCATGTCCAGTCCATTCTAGTCTCAGAGTCTCACAGTGGGAAGGAATCCCTCAGGCAGACCTGATGGTGGGAGAGCAGTACATTAATGAAGGGGGAGAGACCCTCCAGCCACAGCATCCTGAAGCCCTACTGTTGTTCCTCTGGAGCCCCACTGAGCTTCTAGCCCCTAGCCACAGCCCCCTGAAGCTCTGTTGCACCTCCCAGTCGATCCTTTGTCCCACAACACTTGCCACCACATTACAATTTAACTTCAGCTGCTAGCCACAAGGCTTGAATGAAATCTTTTGCCTGTTGTCACTGGGACGATGAGCCACACTTTACCTGCAGTGCCAAGGAGCAGTGTCAGGTTTGCATCAGTCAGGTACAGGATACTAGGCAAGATGAACTTCTAGTCTCAAGCTGTATGGCTATTTTTACGGCATGCTGGTCATGTTGATCCTGAGCCAGCTATCCATCAGTTCACTCTAGCTCTGAGCTCTTGTAGTACATTATCATACACTTTGAAATTCATGCAGAAAAGATGTGATATTGCAAGTATAAATCAAGAGACGACAGTTCTTTTTTGGAAAGTCATGTTGTGTGGTGTTCTGCTTTGCATTCAGTAAGCTTCTAGCTTGAAAAGTTTGGTGCAGATGCTGTTTAGCTCCATTTGTGCTTGACACCTTCAAAATTCAAAATATTTTTGTGGGGACCAAAACCTAGGCTTGCAAAGGTGGCTTTCCACTACCGGACAGCAATGTGGGGGCTGTGTCAGGGAGGTATTTTGCCACTGTGTCTGTGTAATTCTGTGTTTCCTTAATCCAGCCCTTCCTCCTGCAGTAGCACAGAGGGTGGAGTGTGAAAAGCTTGATGTGAAAAGGAACAGAATACAAGGGCCTGGGCTGCAGTGATCAAGGTGGACTGGGCCATAGCATGATCCTGGGTTTATGGGAAGGAAGAGAAGGGGAGAAGTTTTGGGACATGGGGGAGAGGTCCAGTGAATTTCTCTGAATTGTCTGACATTGTACTTGTAAGAGAGAGGGAGATGAATCCTCTTCTCTCTGCCAGAGAAACTCTCTTGACCTGCACAAAATCGAGGAATGCTGCTGGTGTTAGATGCTGGTGGGGGCAGAAGCCAGTAGTGTCATGCAGCACTCTGCTTTCTTGCAGAACAAGGTAAAGGATTAATGCTACTGATTCCTGTATCACACGTGCAAAGATTAATGCTGTAATAAGAAAGCAAATGCTTGTGTAGGTAATTCAGTGAGCAATAACATATCTTTTGCCTTGTGTTATTGTCCCCTGAGAGCATTTCTTCCTTAATGTTTGCTTTTTTTCTTTTCTGATTAACTCTCTTACCTGTCCATGCTATACAACTAGGGCACATTTTTAGACAGATATGCACAGTATGTTTCAGAATTGCTTAAGAGCTTGACTAAATTCTCCAAGAGCTGTGCATAGCCAGTGAAATAATGTGCTTAATTGCACAAATAAATAGAGTAGAAGTTTGGTTTAAAGATTAAGAATGTAAATGATAAGAAGTAGTACATAGTCTTGTCTCTTGCTTTTTAATGGATTTTTGCTTACCCCCCTAGCCATCTAGGCACGATATTCGCTGTAGCATGGCTCACTTTCCAAGTTTATGTAATCCAGTTTAATCATTGGGACTTGCATATAGTGCAGTGGTATCGCTGCCTAGCGAGACCGCTTTACAGTACATTAGTGAGGAATGACAGTGGGATTTGTCACCAAATTTTATTGGTTGGGGCTGCATTTCTCAGTTTCTTTCTGAAAATATAATGCCCATGGTTGTAACCACGAGAACATCATCTAAGGCTACTTCTGTCTTCATTCATCTAAACCTGCCTGTCATATCATTAGGGAGGTCAGTCCTTGGTAAAGGTAGGTGTCCTGCTTGCGGGTAGGTGTCTTTCTTGAGAATGAAAGCTTCAGTTTTAGAGAAAATACTGACAACAGAAAACTGCGGACAGAAGCCCAGTTGCAGACACATATCTGTAATGCTCCATCCACCTAATGATATTCAAGCTTTGTGGAACAGTTTGATGAAAATGAGGTGGAGCATTAAATTACATACTACTGTGGTGTTAACCAGCCTGACATTCCTGACTGATTAAAGGTTTAGAAAAATCATATAAAGAGTTTTGAGCCATAATGGAAATGTGTTGCCCAAATGTCAAATGTTAATAAGATCCCCAGAAGGAAGTTTGGAGGATTCCAATATATGTAGACAGTAAGTTGTATTCCTTTATGTTTTTATAAATACGTCATTTTGCATATGGAATGATCTTTTTCACGTGCATGCCATTGTCTGTGGTATTAATTTATTCTGAAGAAGTTGGAACTAAGAAGGAAACCATGCCTGAATGTGTTGCTAGAAGACATCAGCTGCCTTTGATGGAAAGAACTGAGTTAAACATAATGTACAAGACTGTGAGAAACAAATCTGACATCTCAATAGAGGAGTGAATGGTTTCCATTAAGCTTGCTAAATCTGTCTTTCTCAGAATACCCAATATAACCTCATACACTCTTGATTTTAACAGGGTATATTATACTCCATCTCAACTACATAAAGTTAAAATATCTAAAATATTTAGCAGATGTGGAACAGTAGAGAGAGACCTCTACAGCATACAGTATGGGATTGGTCCAAATTAAATAGTGATCATGGACTGTTAAATATTAAACACAGTTCTGGAGGTAGATCATTATCCCTCACCTTACATTGGTTGTTCTGGCACTTAGATGAGATATGAAAAAAACTCTGGACTAATATGAGGCTTTGGTTCTGATCTTGAAAGCTGCACTAACTTCTAAAGCGTTGAGATTAAATCATGCTCCAAATATCAGGTACACCTCAATTTAGAAAAGCAGTTGTAGTACAGAAAAGTTAATGAAGGCAGCAACTTGAGATCAACTCCCCAAGTACTTCCATTCTTTCATAGATGACTAAAGGGACTTATGGTAGATAAGAGAGGCTGACTGCAGTGATGGAGGCTTTCCAGACAGGGGGAGTGGGCAGAATGAAGTCTCTGCGTGAGATCAGGTAAAGGGGGAGGAAATAGCCCCAGGGTGGTACGAGAGAGGGGAATGGAGACAGGAACCTGGGGGAGCATGGCAGGTGGAATAAAGAGATGGGATGAATGTCTGAGAAGCCCTAGTGTGTATATCTAGGATATGTAATAACTACTCAGAAAGGCATGGGAGAAGTATAACAGGGAGGAGGGAGATTTCACAAAAATTACAGCAAATTATGATTGCTTCAGTCAGTTACCCCTTCCTTACAAACAGTAAGGCAAGTAAACAGTGGCTTGATCTGCTCTGCACTGGTCATTTATTTTAAGGTTTAAGGGTTAGTTTACTGTGGAAATAACATGTGTATGATTTGTATTAATACAAAATATCACATTTATGAAACTTTTCTGCTCCAAAGGGAGTTCCACCCATGTTGTGAGATAAATTCTCATTTTTTGACATAATACTAAGAAAAATCAGAGTGAATAATCAATTATTGCTGCATATTCCACTGTATCAAGACCATTTAGAGAAATCTTAAAGGTGGGAACTTTTGTAAGAGGCCACTAATGTACAACAGATTTGAAGACAGAATATATAAAACATATGGACATGCACCATAGGAACACAGTTTATTTAGTGGTAATAAACTGCCTTTATCTAGAAAGTATTAGACTAGAGGATCTGTTGAAAGAAAACTCCAGGGCTCCCGGCTAATGAACAGAAGAGAGATAAACAAAACATAATAATAAAATACACCACCTTACAGTGTTTAACAACTGTTGTCATAACTGCTTTCATTCTTTTGTTAGTAATCAGTCTTTCATTTTGCATTCTTAAACATTTAAATATCAGTGGCTCTAATATCTGTCAAAAGACAAAACATTTCTTCACTACAAGACAAAGAATAGCTCATCAGCAAAACACACACCATGCTGAACACCTTCACAAATAGATCTGAGAGGCACAACGGATTGCAGCAATTAAAAAGAGTCTCTCAAGCACTTCAAAACACAGATACCTCAGCTGTGCGCTTCATACTAACCCAAGCCTCCTTAAAGATAAAATTTGACAAGAAGGTCCTTCATTATGGTTCCATGTTGCCATCTCTTTTAACAAAAAACATCCGAAGTGAATGCGAATTATGATACCATCTATCTAAATACTCACAATAGGATTTGCCATATGTGTAGTTATGATATAACTTGACAGGATTAAAACGTCAAGTGAAAGGGGGTAAGAGGAAATACAGTTTATAACATGGACACAATTAAGCACCAGTCCCTTTATTAAAACTGCACTTACTTGTCTGATGCATGCACACACTGAAGTGGAGAGGTAGTGAGATCAGACTTAAAAAACCCAGCATAGGAAAAAAACCAAACCACACACCTACCATCTGTACGGTATTGAAAGAACAAAAAGGAGGGAGACATCCTTTTAATTATTATGATTAATCATCTTTATTACAGAAGGAATAAGGGACCAGCTAAGAACAGCCCTCTGTCATGGTAGTAAATCCAGAAGAGTAGGCAGTCCCTGCAGAGCTTACAATCATACACAAGCCCAGGTAAAGCTCTTGGGAAGGTGACATAAAGCACAACAGAGAGCCTTATGGTGGAGGTAGATCTTAACATGATTTCCACAATGGCTTTTTGCCTACTTTCCTAAATAAATAGGCTTCTAGGGTCATTCTGGTTGTGTACCTGCGTGTGTGTTGGTGACTGTGTGTCTCTGTGTTTGCCCCTGTAACAACATGAGCTTGGAACTGATGAGGGAAAATTTTTTGACAGATGACCTTCGTTGAAACCGGTGAGCAGACTTTAAATTGGTAGTCAGTCAATCATGACATCAGAGTAATCTGAATAAATATCAATACTCTGCCCCATAACTTATGCACTAGCAAGAGAAAAGAGAGAGGAAACTTTAGTGTTGTTGAGCTTTTCCAGCTGCCTTATATTTCCCCCTGGGTTTGTGCCCCTGCAGTTGTAATCACAGAGAATCACTGTGTGTCCTACCTACATGACAGTAAGAAGCATGGCCTTGTCTTTGAAGTTAAACTAAAGATAGATTCCTCCTTTTTCATGCATAATTAGTATCAGATGACCAAATACACAGCGGGGGTTCTTGCTATACTTTATGTTACATTTCAGCAGCTAAATATAGCTGTATTACCTCAGAAAAAAGATCTGAACCAAACAACTCCCCCAGATATAACAGACATGCCAGTGGTTCTTTAGGGACTCCTCTGTTACTTTCCAGTTCGGTTACAGTCAGCACTAGTGTGTGCGGCTGCTGCCAGAGCAGCCAGCTCTCAGGACTCAGCACAGAAATGCCTGAGCTCTTGGGAAGGAGAGGAAGCCGTGATGCAGCCGAGGTACGCTGGAAGTGTAAATTCTTCATAGTCTCTTTATGCCACCTCTGCCTTGTACTTCATGATTCATGGTTAGGAAAATGCCCGAGGCAGAATCAAGGCTATGTAATGTGATTGCTCACGCATAGGATGAGAAGACAAGTGCATGGGAGTCTGCCTTTGGTTGCTTAGATCATCCTTTGTCATCACAAATAATTGTACCTTCCAGAGCTGCATGTGAATACATGAACCCTTGTGGGATTGAATGTACATAAGCAAGGCTGTTCCTGAGTTGGTACATAAATGAGACACGCCACAACTTGTTCTTCATTTCACTGGTAACTCCTTGTCAGGAAAGAGTGCTGATCTGGGTGCAGTGATTGCCGTCAGTTCTAAAATCCTGTATCTCTCACTTGCAGCTTTTTGTTTTAAAGCAACAGCTTATCCGTGTGTGTGTTTACTGGTACTTGCTGCAGTTTCAGGCCACAACTGGCCACAATGGGAGCAAAGCAGAGCATTTGTACAAAATGCCAGCACTTGATACTAATCATATCTCTTTTCTCACTCAGAGGAGGCCAGAGTCAGCAGTGTGCCAGGTCTGGCAGGGCAGGCAGCCCACATGGGCTGCTTTACAAGCAGAATATGAGCTTTCCTGGAGCCATTTTAATGGTCCCTGAATAACATACCTGCCCATGAAAATGTCAGAGCTTTACCAGTCCACATTTTTCATCTAGAGTGATGTACTGCTGACTAGCTCATCTGGGAGTTCCCAGACTGTGGGGAAACTTGCTGATGGTCAGTGGTGAGGTCACTGGGGTTGGTATTACCTCCTTGTTTCCACTGAGAATCCTCCACATAATGAAAGATTCAGAGTTGTGCAAAAGCTGTGGTGGAGCAAAATGAAAAAGAAGGCAAGGTTCTTTCTTCAGAGGTCTAAGGTGGGGAAGAGAAACAGGTGAGATGATTGAATGGTCCTTGCAGGCCTTCAGTGTAAATTAACAAAAGGAGCAGAAAACCATCCGTTGGGCAGAGCTGCTAGAGGTCCAGGAGGGACCAGCCTCCAATGGAAGAAGAGCTTTCACATGTAAAATCTAATAATACATTCAAGTAGAAGTGGCCAAGAATCATGCCCAGCTGAACTGATGACCATATTTAGGCAGGAAAGAGGATGCTGTTCCATGAGAGGCAAAAAAAGAGATGAGTGGGTCACAAGTAAGCAGTGAAAAGGAGCTGGCAAGAAGGATTAAATACAAATGAAATGGGGAGCAAAAGCATCTTGCTGAGATATCAGCAGAATGTTTTGTTTGACATTGATTGTCGTCCAGTGGCAGTACGTGGGTCATTTTGCTGGGTTTTCACCTATTCCAAACTAGGTCTTGTTACAATAACAGAAACCAGCTCCAGTCAGGATTTCTCTCTTGTCTTTAGTAGAGCTGACCTCTTTTCCTCTCTTGAACACTGCTTGAAATTTAGGTAAGATCTACAGAGCTGTGCAAGAGTAGAATCTAATTTAGTCTCATCATTGGAGAAAAGAGAATGATTGCTTTAATTTTAATTAAATAAAAAACTAAATTTTTGGTAACATGAAAAATGGAATGGAGAAACTTCAGAAATCTCAGACTTCAGTGAAAATTATTCTAATTGTTTAAATTGGAACTTTTGTCACCTGTAGAGAAAACATGCTGAAATAATAAATTCTGAAATAAAATTTAAGTGTAAAACAACAGGACAGATGAGTGTTGCATGTATGTGCTGAAGCTGTTTAAATGGATTCTACAGTAAACTGCTGGTAGCACAAGTCTAGAGCCCCATTCTGAACATTTCAGTCCTCTCCCTGGAAATGGAATTTCCTTTATATAGTGTGAATGAGATATAAAGAAAGACTTTCAAAGCCACTTTACATCTCTGGTAAATGTGGGCCAGTTCCCAACCCTGAATTATAGGTATATACAGTACAGGAGAACGTGGTTATCAATTTCCCTAGTGCACCACGAGAGAGCTTTTGATCTTTGTGATCAGATTATCTTGTTAGTGGCTTTTGAGAAGGCAATAGGAGCAGATGATAGTCCCTGAAGACTGATGCATTGACCTTTTTCCACTTACTGTGCCTGTTCCAAGCCTGAACAGAATTTAAACCCGCAAGGGGAAAGGCAAAGCTGCTGTCAGGCAAAGCGACTCTCCCAGCTCTTCAGAAATTTTACTAGTGATCTGCCAAGGCCATTTGTTTGCCCTTACATTGCATTTTAACCTGGTTTCATAAACAGCCGCAGCTTATATAATGTGCTCTACTGTGTTGCCTTGCAACAACATGGGAAAGGCTCTGCCAGCCTCACCACTCCCTCCATATCTTCTTAACCCTTTAGCCAGTTTTAACCAAATTTAGCAGATCCTGAGTTCTGTGAGTAGCTAAAGACATTGTATTGTGAGCTCAGTCTTGTGGCATCAGAGAACCTCCATGGGAAGCCAACAATGAAAAGGAAAGCCATAGGAAAAAAAGCTTCAGTGGCAGCTGCTGCTTGCAGAAGGATTTGTTCTTCTTTCTTTTTTCCTTTTTTAAATAAAAATGACTTAGCAAAAACATTCAATCCTATGTCCTCAAATGTTACTGTGAAACCATGGGAGTACAACATCTGTAAAGAGAGAGCCTTTTCTTCTGTCAGATTCTACACAACATGAAATGCATTTGTCTGTTTCGTTACAACACCATGCTTTCCCAAATGAAAAAATCTGGGCTGGCCCTTCATGTGGAATAAATTGGAGCAGATCCACAGAATTCAGTTTGCTGATTCATAGCAGCATAGGCTCCGATCCTTTCTTTTTCTGTACATATGTGGCACCTTCTAAATAATACAGCATATTTAGAAATGTGATATTCAAGATTTCAGCGAAGTCTGGTGGCACTGAGACAGTGTGATGTGGGTTTGCACTGCGATGTTATTAAAGCTAGTGAGCTTAATAATTTGTGATTTAGCTCCCAACATCAGTACATGTTAAACAGATGACAAACATTGGTATCCATCTTCTTACCATATTTTCCGTACTTTATTCCATATTGTATTTTAGTGCTCAGTTGCTGGGATTTAGTGTGGAGAAGACTAAACAGTTTCTGGCATGTTTTAACATGAAACATCAAATCCAAAGCCTGGGTCCATTGAACACTACCAAATAATGAGAAGCTTTGATTGTTCACAAGTCTTTCCAGTGAAATGTCAAACTTTTCATACTGTGAAAATTATCTTCACCAGTATAGAGCCTGAAAACAGATAATTATCCAAGAACATGAAACAGAATTAACATGCACTGGAGCATGTCATGAACATTTCCTTCAGCAAATAAAAAAGGTAATTGCTGTCTGAGTACAAAGCAAGGAAAAAGGTTGGCTCTTTTCCTTAGACAATTTAGATTGACCAGTGTTTACTCACTTAACCCATAAAAGCATCCAGCTTATCAGAAGGGTGCCATTCAGGGGCTGATGGAGTGCGACCAGCCTCCTGATTGCAGGCACTTCTCATTTCACACTTCTCAAGTCTGATCAGACAGAAGGTTCTCAGCTATTATTAGAAGTCTAAATCCTGATGAGTCAGAGCTCCTAGTTAAACAAGACATTTGTAAACCACATTAAGCCCCAGCAATAATTAATACTTTTTTTTGAGCCACATTTTGACTTCAGGCACAACTAAGAGGCTTCATTCTTAGCCTAGAAGAAAGAATGAACATAATTTGGGCTGTGGACACAATTTTCCCATATAGAAATCAGACAAGCAAGGAAATAACACTCCTAATGGCTAATGGGAGTGGTTCTGGTTTGTGATTTTGATTTTACAAATCAATTTTCTAATATTAGAAACCAGCAGAGTGTAGAGACACAGGATGGAAGTCTGGAAAAGGCCTCCTGAAATATCACATATATGTCTCACTGACATCACAGGCAACTTTACCCACAAATTTATTCAGCCAGGTCTTGCAAATGCTTGAGACTTTTTGTCCCCAGCTTCCTCTTGCAAGCCTGCTTCCAAAACTCATAACTCAGTTAAAAAGCTGGTTTTCTTCCTTTTTATTTCTGTGCTAGTTTTATTCTTGGAGATCTCTCCACATTTAAGGGGAAGGCTAAATACATTTATAGACAATAATCATGTTCTCCCAGTCTCCTTTGTGCTATGAAAAGCAAGCCATGGACTTTCAGAGACGACTCTCTATTTTTTTCTGGACATTTTATTAACCCCCTGCAAAAGTTATCCCACGTAAAGCTCCTCCTTTCCAAGTATAGAGAAATAGTGTTGTAAGCAATGTAGAACAGACTCATTTGTGAGAGCACAGGAGGCGATGTTTGCCAGGTCTGGCACCGTGCCTTTGTATCTCAGTGTGGCAGAGACACGGTGTGTTCAGCTTCCAGTCGCTTAAGCTTGCAGAGAATCATGCCTTCTGGTCTAGCGTATTACTGTGATTATTACAAAAATTAAGTGCATCTCCCACTGGCAGTAGCACCATCATCCATCTAATATGTGCATTCATGCAGTGTTGCAGCCCATATTTTTCTTGCAAGGGGCCACATCACAAGAACTGGTGACAGTGTCATTCTGAGTACCTTGTTGGCACTCTCAACAACCCTCTGCCTCTGAAGCTGTTGTATCACACAGCTGCTGTCCCAAAAATGAACTATTTTAAAGGGTCAAAGATCTTTTGTAAACAACTTCTGCATACTCTTCATCAATAATTACAATGTTTACTTTATGTTTTTATTACAATTGTTTACCTTTTTTTTTTTTTCCACTTAACAAGTGGAGAAAGTCTTAATATAACTTGACAGATTTTTTAGCCATATGCTCTATTTTCAGACTACATATACTGCAATTTAAAAAGCAGACTTTATTTTTGGAAAAGACTACACTAAGCTAACTGTCTAAAGGTGAAATTCGTGCCTGTGGCAGGAACTAGCCCAAGGTATATGTCTAAGGCATGCTAGATATCAGATCAGAAAGATCTTCTTTGGTGCACCACATAATAGCAAAAAGTTACACCCACACAAAGATAAGACATCAAGGAGAGGTGTCTGCTTGCTTCTTTGACCCAACTGACTTACTGAATTCAAATAAAATTTTATTAATTCTCTTTAAACAGCTGTTGTGTTTGGTTAAAACAGATTATTAACTAGAATAAGTCTTTTTTTATTTGTGATCACTTTACATCATTCACAATTAATACTTTTTGGGTGACAGTTACCCAGACCGTTACTATGAAGCTTTTGCTAATAGTGGTAATATTCTGTGTGTGCACATTCTTGTTGCTTCTTCACAGTGTAATCAGTAAATATGAGAACATATGTAGCTTGTGTAATTTAATTCAATGAATATTAATCTGATCATCCTGCTAGCACTCTTCTAGAAATATACTCACCTTTAATAAGCAGTTGAAAAGCAGAAACCATAAACATCAGAAGTAGAAGCATTAATCCTGCAGTATAACAAGGTGTATCTCTAAAAATCATCTTAGATTCCTGTTGAAATAATTCTGTTGCATATGTGATCAACAGAGAGAAGTAATTGCTTTTGCCTTCTCTGCTGTGAAGTATGGATCTGCAGTGGACTAACCGGGAAATCAGAGAGCAACAGCCAGATTAGAGGAAGGACACAGAGGGGAACTGGAAAGTATTGAAAGATAAATGAAAGTGAGGATCCTTAAGTATCTCCTGTGTCATCTGGCAATCAAAATATGAGGAAGAGGGTAATGAGTCAATCTGCATAAACCAGGAGAACAAAAGGTAATCACAGGTAAAGACAGACTTAGGCAGATACAGAGCCTCAGGGACAGAGGATTGGAAAGTGTATGTGGAGAAGTTAGGCTATAAAATTAGGAGGAGAAATTTTATGTAGGAAATAAAGAAATGGTTGCAAGAAACTTCCACAGAAATCATAAGTATCTAAATCCATTGTAGGAGTACAGATGCTGTTTCAGAAAGGAGTAGTTTATTAATTTAATGGGAAAAAAGCAAACCAAACCAAATAAAAACACCAATTCCATCAGCTATTTGGCTTGAAAAAGATGGATAAAGTCAGAAAGCAAGTCCTAACCTTCCTAAAAGACATACAGATCATACTGAAAATGCTCAGAAGCACAGTAAAAGACAGTCATATAGTTAAAATACTTTGAACAAAAGAATTCTAGAATGAAGCAGAGGATGAAAAACAACATGTAAAACCCATTAGGAGCAGGTATATCATTTCATCTGCAACATGTAGTGATTCTAAGGAAACTTTATGTTGTTGTGTTCCTCCTGCTGCTGGATCTTGTGAGCCTGTTCTGCTGGCCCCCATCCTTGTTCCTGCAGAGGTGTGGAACAGCCCCAGGGTGGAGGGGGCTGCCCCCCTAAGTTGAACACTTTTGCCTCCGAGCTTGTGTAACTGGGAGCAGTGGGACAGCACAGGGGCTGGCAGCTGCTTCAACATTTGGGTGAGAGTTAAAGTCACCAAAATTGCACTTATCGTTCCAAGTTTATGTTCTGCATCATCATTTCAAGATAACCTCAACCAGAAACGTGTCAAATTTATCCAAAAGATGGCTCCATGGGGAGCTGCAATGTCACAAATATAGAAGGAGAGGTGTGTGCATAGTTACAGAGCTGGCATGGCTATTCGAAGCATGGGCCATTTCAGGTATGCACGTGCTTCCAGACGACCTGAAAAACTTGATGGTAGAATAAACCAAAAGAAACTCAGAAGAAAAAGAATTATCAAAAATGGAAAAAGAAACTTCCAAAAAGTTGTGTACAGCTTGAGTGGAGATACACCGGGGCAGAGGAGGAAAGGAAGGTGTCAGTCCCAACTTTGTGGGCATGCATAATCCAAGACTCGTGATCTGCATGTTTCATGTGCTTGAAGAGAGCCTTCCCCCTTCAGTTTATGTGTGTGTATTTATATACCAGGAGCACTGGCATAGACAAGAAATGCAAATATCAGTGTAAGTAAATGTGAGGTACTTTGGCTATCGAGAAAAACATCAAACAAAGGAATCTACCAGTATTGGTCCAATTCCCTAATTGGGAAAGGTCTAGTCAGGAGAGACGTGAATAAAATTCTAAAGCTATTGTCAGTCCTTAACCATGTTGCATAAATTATGTATAGCTGTTCAGTTGAATTATTCTAATATTGTACAGGTGACTTGTAAAGCAAGATGTGTTATGCAAAGGTTATTGTAAGGATCTGAATAAATACAGCAGAAGGAAACCTTCTGAGGGTGTCAGTTGCTGCAGAAGGTTAGATGTCTGTTTTATTTAGCTAAAAAAGGGATTTAAGAGATGAATGGTACTACCTCCTTGAGTTGTACTACTTTCTGAAGAAATTAGAAGGGGATCATGCATTGGGCCTTTTTGGTTTTCTATGAAATAGAGACAAAGGAAGAACAACCATAAGAAAATGTCTGACAGAATTGAAGACAAATAAGTTCATTTTGCTTATTTTTGTTGTAATATATGAATGCTAGAAAAATGTGAAAAGAAGCAAAAGCAACTGCCAAATGCTTTTAAAAAGAAGCTAAGAACATATGTGGAGGAAAATTAAACATAAATGTTATCTCAAAGGAGAGGACCCACTTGGAATAAGTATATATATGGCAGTTACATCTAAAATTTGTTATGTTGCTATTGTTTTGTGAAATGACAGAACATCTGCTCAGTCACAAGGCACCAGTAAAATGCAGCTTTATGCCTAAAGCGATATGTCAGTCCCTAACAAAAAATGTATATAATAGGCTAAAAACAAAGACACATTGTCTTTTTCAGTTGTAGTCATTTCTGACCTAATAATGGTTTAGAAAGGATTTTTTCTTTTTATTTTTGAAAAAAATAAATGGAAGGATTGAGTCATTTATGACTTTTCAAGATTAGGCTTTGTACGTTATTTGTGCATAAGCTGGCAAAATGCTTTGTCTCTGCAAATCATATTTATGTCACTAAAGCACTTTTAAAAGGCAACTACTCATAAGTACCTTGAGAAAAGATCATGCTTAGTTTACAATTTCTAAATGCAGTATATAATCAGCCATTTTTTGATCACTGTGAAAACACCGGCAAGTGATACGTGTGCTCATACGGTGAGTGGACGGAAGTCAGATTTCACCTCAAAGCTGTCTTTTCAGAGAGGGAAAGCATTCACACTGAAATCCGTCATATAGAAAACTAGTTAACAAATCCCTCAGGAAACAATTGTTATATGGGATTTGTCTCTGAATATTCCAAACACACAACTTTTAAGTGGCTTTACTCAGAAAGTGTATTCCCTTAGATTGTCATTGTTGTGTTCACTGACCTGAAAAGTGGTGCAAAATGTAATTTTAAAACCTATTTTCTGATGAAATTAGTTTATTATCCTACAGCTTGGAGTTGTCCCCTCAGATATACATGCATATATGACCCCTCAGAAAACAGACTAATCAATGAAATGGATTGAAATTGACACTTTTATTGAACAGTTTTCACAGAGCTAAACAGCTATTATTTAATTAATGTGTAGAAGTATTCAACTGGAACATGCCTTCATGAAAAACCATGAGAATAAATTTATATGCTAACACACCTGTGGTCAGAGTGAGGTTTAGGGTTAGACTCATCATAGAAAGCTCAGGGGTTATGTGTCACATACTCTTTGAAGCCTCTGAAGTCTGAAGGACTCTTTTATGTGAGTGGGAATGCATATGCTACCTCATCAAGTATTAATAGGGGAGAGAGACAGCAACCAATATCATATGACTTCTTTCTTCTCCATAAAACCATATGTCAGCAAAACTTTTTTTCAATGTCACTTAAGGTTGGCACCTTTGCTGGAATAAATAAAATGCATGCAGATAGTCATCTGTGTCTGACTCAGAGCTGAATACTAATATGTGATTTTTTTCCTTTCAGCTGAATCAGGTACAGATACTAAAGCTTTCCCACAGAAAGACTGTATAGTTTATCAAAAACCCTTTAGAGGTTTGTGAACCTGATTCAAAGCCTATTGCGGTTAGAAAAATTCCTGATTTAAGTTAGTTTACAGTTGAGTTGCACAGATCTTATTGATCTAGTTACATAACTTTTTCATGAGTGAAAAAACCCCTATTGTCTTTCAGATGTGGCAAAAACTTGAAGACTTAATTTTTAAGGTGTTAAGATTCCAGTATTTTCTGGAATCTTAAGCAGCAGATAATTTCTGCTTTGTGAAGGTAAGAGCACTGGTGCCCAGCCTGAAGTCCATTGCAATTGTTTAACCAAAGCATCAATTCTCAGCATCAAGACACGGCGCTCCCAGGCTGGAACTGTTGTGCAGAGTTGCCAGAGATGGCTCAGTGGCATTATGCATCAGCGGGCAAAGTGTAAGTCAGCAAAACAAGGCTTAGTTACAAGTGGGTTTTAAGTGATAATTGAAATGCCATGAGTGACTCCAATCTCTGATCTCCAGTGTTAAATATGGGCAGGGGACTGTGATTCTCCACAGCCATGTGTGGAGAAACAGAAAGTTGTAGTGATTGATGGCAGCAGCTAGAATTGTTCAGGCTTTTTAACAGATCATGGCTGTCTCTGAAGATGCCTTGAACCTTCGTATGACCTCCAGCTCCTCTGTTGGAGACCTCTCAGTCCCCTAGCCACAAAGCATTACAGGCATTCCCATCTACACACATCTTCTGGACCTAGCAGAGCTTAATAAAAAGTGAAGATTAATGTCTTTCATTATGACCTTCTTCTAAAGCTCTACTATCCTAGTCCACCCTGATGCAGTCTGTGCTATTTCAGTGCAGTCTCAGACCTTTGAGAAAGGTTTCTATGACTCTGTGAAAAAAAGAGATAGAGAAATGCTGGCATATGCTTTGCTGTCGCACTAAATCAGTGATCTCACTGAAGTCATGTGGTGGTAGCCAAAGGACAAGTGTTCCTTCAAAATTTGGAAAAGTGAAGGGTGCTAGATCACAAGTCACTGTGATGATGGCATTGCCTTCTCAACAGGGCTGCACAGTGTGGGTGGAGCTCCTCCCTAAAGCAGCTACACTATTTCATCTCCTGGAAAGGGTTTATCTATAAATAAACCATTATTTCTGCACAAAGTTGGGCTCTAGTCCATCATTCTAGATGAATGGTAGCCACAGACGGAAAAGCCATTGGAAAAGGTTGGGAAAGAGTATACAAGGTGAAAATGGTTGGTAGGTTGCACCTGAGTTTACTTTAAGCGGTAATGTTGAACTTGTACATAGTAGTTCTGTGTAATTTGATGTCCCTCTCTACTGATCAGCCAAGAAAGAGCTGGGTATGCCTTCATTAATATGGGCAAGAGATGCTGATCTGAGCTACAGCTAATCTCTTTTTGTAGTGAAGGCACTAGAAACCCAGAAGTCTGTAAAGTGCTGCAGTGCACCATGTTGAAAAGCTGAGCTTGTTTCTTGGTCTTTGTACAAGAAGGTGGTGCACCTTTGGTTCAAGTATTTCCTTGTTTTGAGCAAAGGTCGGGATTGAGTCATGGACACTGAATGAAATCAAATTTTTGAAAAGAATGAGTACCTTAACTGGCAGCAAACATTTCTGCTTTAACTGGCAAACAATCATTAAAAGCCTTCATTAAATTTTGTGTCCCTTCTGTTCACCACTTAGCCATTTCTTTTCATTCTGAAGGATTATAACTAAGAATGAACGAGTCTTCTCTAATACAGTCAGGACACAATAAATCTGTGAAAGAACTGAGTTATCTTTCTCTCTCACATAGGCAAGTTTTTCCAATTGTTTAAAAAAATGTTGGTTTGTATTGCCATGCCATCAGCCTTTATGCCTGTGAATAACGCGGCTCAACATTAAGCAACTTGTTTATAAAAAACAGTCATGCAGTAACAATTAGAGTGCTTAATGCGCTTCCCCACTAGAGTCCATACCCTCTCCTCCCACTTACTGATCTTCCCACTGCAGTGTGAAGTTATTTGTGTCTTCAGAATGAGCAAACAGATCTTCTCAGTGAAAGGGTGAAAAATTTCCTTAGTTCTGCCGTATAGAAGTTGGCATCTGTTGTTCCATAGAACAGGATCTCTGCTGCACTGATCCAAGCATTTGTCAGCCCCAGAGTGAAGGATGGCAGCTCACAGTATCTGAAGAAGGAGACTATCACACAAAGCTTCCCACTACAGAGAAATTGCTGCATCCATCATCATCCTTTCAACCCTGTTAATACAGTTGTATTAGCCCTGTGCTCCAGTTCCTCCCCCAGCTCCCAGCCCACCTCCTTTTTAGTGTGAAATGTCTTTGAATCTTCAAAGTAGCTACATTTCAAAATACATTTTGCTCAGTACCAAGAATAATCACAGTCCTCTGGGATAAAGCAGATCACAAAGCCTGAAATGGATCTGCAATACTCCTGGGGGGAAGATACTTGTGATGAAGGATATTGGATAGATCCAGAATCTGACCGACTTTCAGAAGCATTACCAAGTCTTTCCATTTCGTTAAAATATTTCCACATAACTAGAATAACAGGCCCTAATTGTACCTTGTCATACCATACAAGCAGAGCTAACATGAACATGGTTTTCATAACTCTGGAAAAGGAGACAAACAAGCTGCTTCCTTTCAAAACTGTTTGCATGCGTTGTTAGGTTTGAGTTTCAACCACATGAAGGAAGTGATCAGAAATACTAGAATGGCTCTTTCCCTCACTTAAAAACAAGAACAACACTCCCAATGTAATTTTCTACCAAGATTCAGAAAATAAATTGGTAGTCAGGAAATGGGGGTGATAGGTATCGAGGAATGGAAACTTGATAGTAACCAGGGCAACTTAGGTCATGAAAAAATCCACTCTGAGTCAGGGTAGTTCCCTGTCACTGGACTGTAGGGGAAAATGAGCTGTTTAGGATTTTCTCTGCAGAAGCTGTCCCACCTTCCCTGATACCCTGAAGCATCCTTTGCACTAGCAACAACAATTACAAGCTGTTGAGGAAGGTGGCCACTGAGGAATGTGGAGCACCTTGGTTCTGAAATGTTGTGCAAAAAATGGCACAGCTCCAGCAGAAGAGGTGCTCCTCTTAGGTGTGGGGGACAGGTTGAAGTTTCTCCTCAATCATCCTTCCTTGATGAATGCCTTATAACAGAATGTATTAGTCTAAGCCAGTTACTTTCTTCCCAAATAGTGCTGCTCTTGTTGTTCCCTGGATAGGCTGGGTTTAGATTCACTGAAAGTTAAATGGTATTTTTAATATTTTTAACTACCAGTGAACTGAAAAATCATTTATTCCCACAGCATTAATACTAGGCAACTGCTCATGGTGACAGAAGGAGAAAGAGTTATCTAAAGGTCAAAAAGACATGTTTGGCGAGTAAATATGTTGTTATAGCAAGTATGACCTAGTATGACACATTTAGATTTATTTTGGAAGAGGCTTTCTTATTCTATACTCAGTCCAAGAAATACATTTCAAGTGAAATTTAATGAACAACTTGCAGTTGGTACAGGAATCTTAAATGATACCATCTTAAAAATCATATCCAGGGGCCAAGGTTTCCAAATGACCAAGCCCATAATGAAAAGTAGTAAATACCCTCAACTCTTCAAAAGTTGTCAAATATATTGTGGTCTTCAACTGTAAATAGCCCAAAATAAGTACTCAGACATCTGCCAGATTGTACTATCGTTAGATCTCCAAACTGTGGTTTGCGACAAGAAGAACTGCAGGACCAGAGATCCCTGTGATGATATTGGTAGATGTGATGTTTTTAATTAAAAGTTTGATGATGAGTGTCCCTGATCATCTGTGGTAGAGAAAATTTGATGATATAGTCTATTATTCCAAAATACTTGGATGTCACTGCCAGAAAAAGCCTGAGGAGCGGTTCTTGAAAGTGAATGAGAAAATTCTTGTTGCTTTATAAACCCAGCTTGGTCACCAGAGGTAGGAGCTGTGAATTTATTCTGACCATTGTTGTTTTTTCGCTTCTTCCATTTTAGCTGGATGCTGAGAAGGCAAAATTAAAACTGGAAAGATGGGCTTCCCGAGATGCTGGCAGTGGAGGTGGAAGAAATGAAGAGATGGAGTCAAGTGGGGATTGTGATGATGAGGATGGCTGTCAAGGATCCGGTGACAGGATTCACACAGCAGGTAAATACAGTGACTATGTGCACATGCAGAGCTTAGAAATTTATAATGTCACAATTAGGTGGACAGAGCTAAGACTTGCACTGCTTAAATTACTGTCAAAATCCTACTACATTCAAAGGATTTGAATCTTAAGCTGAGAAGACCTAGAGTAAAAATAGAATGATACAGACAGTAACCCAATATAATTTAACACTTGGTGTGCAAATAAAAGACTTAAATTCAGAGTGAATAATATCTGCAATAAAATCTAGATCACAGAAATACTGGAAGAGCCTTCCTAGATAATGTGGGCTCTTCAAATAAATAGAAAGTTAATGTCCTTATAGACTGTGCTAAGTGTTAACATAAATATTTATTGGTTGCATAATGACACTGAAGCATGATCCAAACAGAGTTGGCTGAAAGGATATATTCTTGAAAAAAACACATGAAGTGTTTTGGTTTTTTTTCTAGTGGTGAGCTGCTGGTTAAATAAAATTTCTTGATAGTCTCAGATATGCATTCTGCAGTATTTATTTGTGACATTACTTGTCATCAAATGTAGAATCAGCATCAGAATCTAACTTAACTTCTGCCAAAATACTGGCAATTTTAATTCATAGTTAAGTCCTTACTATAGTAAGTCAATAAGAAGTAAGATGTTTTCCTTCTAAATACTTGATATTTTTGGTTTATTTTATCTGGAAGTTGCGATTCAGTTCAGCTCATTGAAATGTAGCTGTTTTAATTACCACAATGTGTGTAAATGTAATTTGGTTTGGATGTGCTAATATATGAAATACAGGTATAACAGTGTTGAAAAATAATGCTCATTAAGATGGCTGGTGTTAAAGAACTCAGGTAAGTTTTAAACTGTTTCTTCATTCCACTGAAATAAAGAAGTGCCTCTTCCTTGTCCTTTTACCCCTGAGGGGGGAGTGGGAAAAGGTATCCTATATTCAGCTAAAACTCACAAACAAGCTGTGATTAGTCTGTAGTCAAGACTTCAGTTGTTCCTATTATGAGTATTTGTTCAGGAAAACAGAGCTTAAACGTGTATTTTGAAATTTGCAAAATGTTAGATTTAGTTTGCAGTACCAGATTATAAATATCTGGAATCTAATTTGCGTTGGTGAGCTGTGTGATCAAGATACATGAGGTATTACAACACAGGAACAGTATTTTTAAAAATTATTCAATAATTGCGACCAACAGCTCAAGTAAAGATTTTCACTACCTACTCACCACTGGTTTTGAACAGAAAAACTTTGACACAATGTTATTTTAAAACCATTTGCTTAGCTTTTTTATTGTTTATTGTATTATATACATAAGCAATGAAAAGACTCCTATATGTTTTGGGCCCTTGGGATTTGTGAGGGTAAATACTTTACTATGCTTTCCTCCCTATGTGGAATGATACAAACGCCAGGTGCTAACTACTCTTCAATGAACAATTAAACTATTAATACGCTGCTTTGGGAGGATGTGCATGCATGCTTACATGGACAATGGCAGATTTCAGGTGTTCAGAAATAAAAACATGAATACTTTCAAGACCTGGCTAACAGCTGGTTTAATAATGGAAAACTACTTAATGTCTCTTTTTTCCTTTTTAGCAATCTATTTAATTAAAATATTTTATGCTGATATCATCCTGGATTTAAAAGAATTATATTTATATAACTAGCTGTTTCAGAGTTTAGTAGGGTTTATATCCAATTAAAAAGGTAATTACAATTAATTTTAGAAAATGGTTTTGATTCATAGCAGTAAGAATAAGTATTTCATTGTGTGACAATAGTAATGCTGTTTCATAATTAGCTTTAAAATACTGTACTGTATACAAGCCACTAGCAGTAAATCTGTTTTGCGTATCTGGATACAGTTAAGAGATAAAATGGATTAATCTCATTATAGACTTTCTTTGCTTTAATAGAATGTTAAAGAAATAAACATCAGATTAGTTGAATTTCCTCTTGTTGCATGTCTGTAAAATGGTGTTTCTAATTGGACAGCCTGTGTATTTCTTGTATTTCCTGAACTTAAAACCTGTCAAGTACATCTGACCATAATTTTGTAGAAGTGGAATATGACAACATTGGCTATTCCTTGCTTGAAGTACACAATGAATTGAGACATGAATCGAAGCAAAAGCTAAATCCCAAATAAAACCCTGATTTGAAGCTTAGTAAAGTCAGTGGGAGTATTCTTTCTTACTATGGCAGGTTTGGATGAGACATTAATGATAGCTATGAAATGCCACCAATCTCATTGGTGCATGTTGTAGCGTGCAGTCATACAGTAGAACAAAAGGAATAAAAAAGGAATAAAAGCCTTTCAAAGCAGACTTTTTGGCAGAGCAGTCCTGCTTTTAACAACAGGTCCACGGAAAGGAGAAAAAAGAGGGAAGTATTTCAATGGCAACTTCTGAAGTGCTGAATTTAGAATGTAGTAAAAATGTACTACATCTGTTATTTATCTGAAACCTATATGAAAATGATATCTACAGTTTATGTGTTGAGAGACCTGCTTTGAGCATTGCAAAAGACTCAGATTGCTTTTAGTTTCTGAAAACCTACTGAGTGCTCATTCCTTTCCACTTTCCAGAAAAAAACCCAAACACCTTTTCATTAATAATAAATTGCCAAGAGTTTCATTAATATCTAGGTTACCATCTTCCAAACAGTTCTGTTCGTAAGTGTTAAAAGATCCCCCTGGACAGGGTACAGTGCTCTCTCCCCAGTTTGCTTTTGCAAACTGCTAACAGAAGGCCAGGCTCCAAGGTTTTAGATTTCAGTGTGTACCAGGTAGGTAAACACAGAAGTGGTTCTGTGCTTGGATACTCCAGTCAGGTCTATTGTACATATACTTTTCCCCAATTTTTTTTAGCTGGAGATTGCTGTCTATATATTTCAGCTCATCTTGCAATGGATAATAAAATCTTGTCCTTTTGTTCATCATCTTCTAGCCTTTGAGAATAATTTCTGCATATCAGTTAATCATTTTATGTCTTCAATTAAGATACATGGGTATCTGTTATTAGTGCTGGGGTTTTGTCTACTTTTGTTACAAATAAATCTTTGCTTGCCAAATTCATTGTTATCTAAAAAGACCACCACTTACTCTTTAATAATAATGGGCTTAATTAGCTATCCTGTATCATGTGTGTTTATCCAAATGATTTCATACAAACAAGATAAACAGATTCTCAGGAAACTAGCCTTCTTTTAGGAAATTATGTATGGCAGAAGATACATTAAAATGTCATATTCTCACAGGCCTTACCAATTACCACAAGTATCTCTTCTTGGGAAAAGCTGTGGAAACAGCACTGTTTCTCAAGCAGACCCATGTGTCATTTGTTGGCAAGTACCAACTTTTAAATGACAACATCTGTTAATCATCTTTGAACAAAGCTTTGTTAGGAGACATTTAAGAAGAGGAAAGCAAGCCATATAAATCTTGGGCACGGCTAGGGAAGTTGCTGTGTGATTTACACTGCTTCGGTCCTGCAGGTTTCTAGGCAGAAGTGCAAAGCAGCATGTCAGTCTGAACCTTGCTTAGTGCTGCATGCTCACGTAAGCATAGTCTTAAATGAGCTTCAATCACAGAATGAGCCCACTGGTGTAAGTGCTTATTCTTAAACCCTTACTGGAGCATGAAGGGTGGTGGTGGTGTGGAGAAGAGCAAGGACTGCTCAGTACCTTGCAGGATCAAGTCACAGGAATATTTACTAGGAGAGGGAGTAGCATCCTGCCATCCATGAAAAGACAGAGTGGCAACAGATTCACATTGTGTTCTGCCTCTCATCTGTTAAGAGAAAAGGAAAAATATTTCAGTCTGTTCAGTGAAAAGTGGGAAGGAAGTTAGTGCAGGGGATTTCCCCTTCCCAGCTGTGCTGCACAGCTGTATGTTGGTGATGAGGCCCCACCCAAGCACTGACAATCAACATTAGATCTCTATTCAGGGAAATCATCAGGTGATTGGCCATTAAAGTTCAGAGGAAATGTTGAGACTGGAGGCAGGTACCTGGGTGTAGTGCAAGTCTAAATTCACTTATATAGATCTCTGGACTTTGTGAAAGTTGTGGAGCACTAGGTTGGAGAAAGCTTGTGCTGACAGCACCTCTCCACATGGGTCCATAGGCACTCCTGTCTGTGATGGGGAGGATACAGCTATTCCTGGGCTTGCCCACTAGCATGTGTCACTGTACTTTATAGGAAGCTGTATGTTTCACACAGCCAGTGTAAAAGATAAATTAATCCATGCTTCTTGCTAGAGGAACCTGATACGGCATTCTGCCAAGTCATAGGGAATGTAGCTAGTGCTGCACTAAGCTGTCCTCTTGCTGTCAAGGCAGACAAACAGCACAGGTTAAGGAAAATGTATATTTTAGCCTACCCTTGGGCCTTCCTCCACTGAACAGAATAGAGAAAGGCAAAATGTCTGGTGTACATGAACTGCAGTCTTTGCACCAGGTTCACCCCTCTGAGAGTATAATCTATATGAGTCAAAAAACTTAGCCCTCAGATGGGGCATATATTAAGCCCACTCCTTCTGACACGCCTTGAAACTTTAGATTGTTGGGGAACAGAGATGGATTTTACCTTTCCCCTGGCTGGCTGCCTGCTGCACACAGTGATGGGCTCCTGCTTTGTCCCCATGCCAAAAGCAGTGGGTTTCCATGGAGGAACAAGAAGTTACTAACCAGTGCTGAGCTTTAGGTGCAGCAGATTTTAAACAGTACTTTAAAATTGTATCTGTTGGTGCAGGCATTCAATAAACAAACACATCCTGTGACATCCCAGACAGAATTTTAACATGACTATGTGTCAAATGTTTTTTATTATTGTGATTTTTGCCAAATTCTTATCTAATCCCAATCACAGTTTTCTTCTGTACTTCTTCGTACTTCTTCATGAATCTCCCTCCTTTTAATAAGAACTTTCTGATTTCAGACATCTCAGTCAGATATCCTATTTCTTATGACATTTCAGTGCCCAAGTGGGAACCTGTAACAAATTTACTTTGTTAGCACATTCAGATGACATGATTCCACCCTTGGCTTTCTTCTTGGCTCTTTAGACACTCCACAGCTTCAGTGCATCTTTCTGCTCTAGACAGAATATCAGAAGAGATTATCCTGGTTGTAGATTTCTTCTTCAGGCAAATGAAAAGGATATTTTTTTGCCCCAGAATGCCTTTATAAGTGCAGACAAGTGAATTTTCTTTTTCCTTGATGTCTTCTGTCTGATCTGTATCTGCTCTCAACAGCTATGGAAAATTAATTTATTTTTCTCACGGCTCATGAATGTTTTCATTATCAGTTTTTTCTTTTTAGTATCAAGATTTTTTTATCCTTTATTATGTTATCATTCTCCCGGTTTGTCTGTCTTTTCTAGGCATCAATATTACTGTATGAGCTGTCATTTTCATCATACTTCATTTCTATTCACCATGTTACAGGATGCACTTACACTTGTATTTATCCAAATATGTAATTGTACAGCTGCTGATTTTGTAATTATTAGTACAAAACATCAATATTCTGAGATCATAATATCTGCTGGCAGTCAGCCACACTCATCAACTTCTCATCACCACACATCTTCACTTTCCTCACAGATGATCCTAGTTCACAGAAATACTGCATTTTCAGTGTCTTCCATCATTCTGCCTAGAGAAACCTCTCCATCATGCCTCATCCCCATCCTACTGCCTTGCATAGCCATTTTTTTACATCCTTCGTAGCACAAGATGTCTTATCTCCATCTCTGTTTTAAGAAAGCCTATAAATTCCTTTATTGCCCTTAGCGTAAATGCCTTATTCTATCCACAAAACAGCATAGTAACGATTTAAGTCCTTCTATAAGGCTGATTTTTAAGAAAACTCAGTGGTTTAAAAGCTTTGTCGTTTGGGGTGGTAGGTAGAGATGAGCCTCTGTCAGCAGGAGCATAAGCAAACCCTGCCAGAGGGCCTTCAGCACATGTGGGGAGAAGTGGGTGGTAGTTCCACGGCTGCAGATTTCTGGCTTTGGCTTCTGTTGCAGAGATACGGTTTGGGAAGAGACATGAGAGCAAAGAAAACCAGAAAAAAAATAAATAATTAGGGTGAAAAGTACAGATTTTGATCAATGCTAGCTGAATTTGGTAGGATCTGATCCTGAGTTACCTTGGACTTGTGGTGTTCTCACACTGTTATATCATGGGTACACTTTACTAAGCATTTCTGTGGGTGACAGAGACATTTCCTGCAGCCTCTCTCCTGTGCAAATGGGATCAGAAGACAGCTGAGAGGGGCTTCTGAGAAGGGTGTAGGAAGGCAGAGCATTGTGGGGGGAGGAAAAGAAAAGAAAAAGAAAAGAAAAGAAAAGAAAAGAAAAGAAAAGAAAAGAAAAGAAAAGAAAAGAAAAGAAAAGAAAAGAAAAGAAAAGAAGAGAAGAGAAAAGAAAAGAAAAGAAAAGAAAAGAAAAGAAAAGAAAAGAAAAGAAAAGAAAAGAAAAGAAAAGAAAAGAAAAGAAAAGAAAAGAAAAGAAAAGAGGAGTTTCCCCACCTCTCTCTCCCTGATTAAATCGATTTTATAATCTGCCAACACAGGGATAAGGTATTATGTGTCATTTTAGTGTCCTTCATTACACAGTATAATTTAAACTGAAATGCTTATGAGAAGAAGAGTATAATCATTCCTAATCCTTCCTCAGTCTCAGCATTTACATGACAGTTTGAGGTGTAAAGGAAAGGGATTTCAGTTCCTTCAGATTCTCACTCCTAGACCTGAGGTGAGAGAGTTCTCAGTGCCACCAGCTCTCCTGCTCAGATCCATCCAAGACAGAAGTTTTCTGCCTAGTTGTGTAAATGACTTTCTACATGACCAGATGAACACATCCCCGTGTAGGAATTTCTCCTAATGCTATTCAGAACAGTAGCTGGAGGAATAACAGGCCAAGTGCCAGCTCTGTGACTCTCTGAACAACTTTGGTACTATCTTTGGTACCTTCAAAGAGGTAAAAAGGTAATTGGGGAAATGTACTTTTACCATTTCACCAGACAAAATGTAAATTACAGCACATTTTTGATCATTTTAGCACCATTTAGACAAAATTAAAAGGTAAAAGCATTTTAGTTGCTTAGGGTATAAAGCCTTCCAATGTCCTGCTCCATAAGGGGAAATTAAACTTTGGAGAGATCAAGATAAAGACATTTGGGGCTTAACTGTTTGCAGTAGTTTTGTGTAAGCCATCATCAGAGACCGCATTGAAGATCACTGAAGGGTAACGTGCTTTTACCAACTTTCTATTAAAAATAGTACTAGTAATCTGTGCCCTTTGAATGCACTTATTACAGCAGAACAATTTTTACTGACTTTGTCAGCAGTATTTTATCTAGTACATTTCCACAGGACCAACTTGGTGTGTACATATATTTCTGAGATGTGTTTGGAAAACAACCCTAAACTGAAAAACTCATTGGTCTGATTTTCCAACGAATCCCCACTCACCAGCATTTCTCACAGGTTTTAATAAGACGGACTTTCTTTAAACAAAAATACCACAAAGCTGAATGGCCCCAAACAGGAACAACATAGACCACAGAAAGAATAAATGAAAAGAGGCAACTTGGTATATGATGGCTAAAACTGTGAGAATGACAAGCTTCCAAGAAAAATTGCCTTACTAAACGCGTGAAGCAGACTATACTTTTCACTTCAGACTGAAACCAGTTTGCAGGTAGATACTGCGACCCCACACTCATAATGCCTACTTCTGTGAATGTCACTTGCAAGCATCAGGCTGGCACCTAGAGCTTAGAGGCCGTGCTAAATGGAGAGTAAAACCCATCCTCCTCAAGTAATTCTCGTGAGCTGTGTGATTTAGATCCTTCTGACAAGAAATTCACTTAAGAGCTCTAATATCTTGGTCATGCCAAGTAGTGATAGGATAAATGTGAAGGCTAAGGCAATTTGCCCCCAAAATGCCATAAAGTCAAAATTAATTAAGAGGAGTTAACAATGAAAGGTCCTTCAAATTACTTAAAAATAGATAACTTGTATAACTTAATGGAAGCTCAGTTTAAAATGCTAACTCCATTATGCTATACGTTATCGAAACAAGCCTAAGGAAAACTTTCACCCGTGAGTTAAGTCTTCATGCCACACAAGGGCAAACTTACCTGGTCACAGCTAAGTGACGGGAGTATTAGTGCCCGCCCCACGTGCTGCGTGGCACCTCTGCGTACCCCTCCTCCTCCTCTTCAGCCCCAGCGTGCTCACCAGTGAAAGCAGAAGGAGAGTGAGGAACTAAATACAGTGGATCGCTGTGCCGTTTAAATCCCATGCTGGTTTGAAGCATTTGCCATGCTACTTTGTTTTAGGATTTTAGTAATATCCAGTAGTACCTCTAGCTGTGAGAAGCAATGTGTTTGCACATGGGGATATCTGGAGGAAAAAAACCCACACATTTGTCCAAGGAAGGAAGATAGTAAAAGCAAACCTAGGACCTTGTTTATTGCAAAGGTACATTGTTTCAGGTTGATTAAGGTTATCAACTACTGCAACCTTAAGGGCTTTAAGAAACCCTCTGCCATCTCTCATTGCATACAAGTGAAAGGCAGATAGCACAGCTGTTTGGCAGTGGAAGTAGACCCAAAAGTCACTGACAAATGAAAAGACAGTTTCTGTTTCTCCCTGCTGCCACCTTCCCTTATGATTCATGAGGAAAACCTCAGCAGTTGCTGTTCCTTTAAAGGAGGGAAAGAATTGATTTGGTGTGTTTGCCCTCCCTCACTCTCTTGAACCAATGTTTCTTGGAGGTGTTTTGTCTTTGCTTTTAGGGAGAAGATGCCTTGAGTATACCAGGTATGCATTTTGAGGTTTTCTATTCCTTGATTGTCCATTTTAAGGTATAATAATACTCCTTAAAAGAGTGCTGTTGCGCCTGAAGCCAACAGATATGCTATCAGAATGTCTCAGGTGAGAAATTTAGGATCAAAACAACACCCTGAAAGAAAGCACAGTTTAGTTTTACAGTAACAGAGAGCACAGTACAAATGTTCTGTACTCTATACTCAATTTACTACAAGCAGAACAGAACTTCAGGCTGGAGTGTGTGACATAGCGACAGGATCATGAATTTACAGGGCTAGATCTGGCTGTCTTTAGAGCAAGTTACTTATAGTAACTTAAACCAGGTGATGATCTTGAACATAGTTAAATACCTTCCTTGAAGAGAGTTCGAAGATTAGGCACATTATTCCTCAGCAGGTGATTTTGCATCTGATTGATCCCACAGTGTCTTCTGTCTACTGGATTTTAAGTGATTATTTCTGTCCTTCTGTCCTGAGGGTAGTTAAGTAATATTTCTCTGAAATTCAGTACTTTCCAGGATGGACAAGACAGCTGACACCTTTCTGAGGCATTTTAGGGTGTCATGCAGGTTCAAGGAGGCTATAATGCCATCTGCTAGCCCAAAACCCAAGGAACTGGATATAGCTTGCAGAACTGCAAAGTTAGAAACCTAAAAGTTTCTCTATGACATGCAGGAGTGTGGAGAGTGAACCTGTGCAAGCAGGGTGAAATCTCTAGATTATGGATTACTAAGAGTCTTTGCCATAGTTTTCAGTGATGGAAAAGTCAGCTGGATACAGGATCCTACAGCAAATCTTCTAACACTGGTTTTAATCTGTTTTGCTCCATTTCCAGCTATTAATTGCCTCTCATGTTCTATCAGAAGTTCTATCAGAAGCTTTTTTGTCCAAATTACATCTCTATTCCAGGTTCAGGTTCCTGAATACCAGAATGAGAAAATGTTTTCTTTCCCTGTCTTCCTGTCTTTTAAGATTTAGACAGATTATCTAACATTCTTTAGGCTGTCTCATTAATCAGTCTCTCAACCCCTCTATTGTGCTTGTTCTTCTGTCAATATCTAATGGTTTGTCAAAACAAATTTGAATTATTTCTGAAATAAAATACCATAAGAAACCAACCGAACTCTGAATATGACTAAATGATATTTTGAAATTAATAGAATATTTTTTTAAATCTTTTGAGGTATCTTTATCACATTAGACTTTGTTCATCTTCTAAATAAACACTTCTGTCAAGTTTGCAAATTAGTCTTCATTTCAGCAAGATTCAAGTCCATTTCCTATTTTAATGCTATCTGAAAAGATGCACATTCTTGATCTAGATATAATTTGCACAAGCAAACCTACCTGGTACAAGTGACCTACCTGGGTAGCAGCATTCCCAAGAAAGGGGTAAGGCCCAGTTGTCTGGTGCTTTTTAGGAGAAATGTGATTAGGATTTTGAAAGAGGTGAAAGCAATAACTGTATATTCTGGTGAGCAAACATTTACTTTTGAATAACCATATAATAGGATTTCTGGCACTGTGTAAATCATAAACTGTTGTCTGAAGTCCAGATGAAGCACAAATGTTAAACAGTGATGATACAGGTAGCATATGAGGGTAACAACTACTCTTTCAAACTTTATTCCATTTAGTTGTAAAAATCATTAAATATTCTCAAAATCACAGTTGTAGCCCATTTACCATTGAATTGTTGTTGCCAGTTAACAGTTAATTCGCAAAGATAAGGAGGACTAGATCTGTATGGGCAATGGAAAACCCTTTGAATCACTAGAAAGTAGGTACATTGAAATCCACTGATGGGGTGAAATTCCACATTGTGCATACCCAAAGCTTAGCCATTATTTGCACAGAGAACCTCAGAACTTCTCACCTTTCAAAACTGTGTGCCATTAATCTCAAATTAAAGAGATTAAAGAGAATTTGCCATTGCAGTATTGAAACTGCCAAGTAATAAATCATCATCTGGTATTTATAGCCCAAAATTAAGACTGGTGACTCAGAACGCTGCTGACCATTTAGTAGTGAAGTCCTAATAATCTGATCTGGAACTGTAGGGAAAGGAGTAGCTTTCTGATGTGAAGTCAGACCAGTAATTTCCTATTTAAAATTTGATTAGATAAAATCTTTTGAACATGTACTTGTAAAAGAACAGCCTGTTTAAATATGTATACTGCTGCAGCACATGCACTGTGCTGCTGCAACTAAAGCCAGCACAAAGAACATTTGCACTAACCTGAACATGCTGGGGGAGGAGGCATAGTGCCCAGGGCTAACCTAACCTACATCAGGATAAATCTCTTACACGGTGGAAACATTAGAGCTGGTGATGGGGGAAATGGAGTTTTCATCTGATAAAAAAGCACAGACTTGGTTTTGTATTGAAAAGGTATAATTTTCCAAAACAGAAACATTTGGTAACACGTGCAATTGGAAGAACGTTAATTAGAAGCGATATTTTTGTAGGTTTTTAAAACAAAAGGAAAAATATAGATTCGGGCTGGGATATTTTGCCACCTGCAAAAAAAACCTTAGCGTTTTTAAAGCCATCTAGTAAGCTTGATATTTTCAGCCAGAAGGTTCTTCCTGATTTAAAGCCATTGTATTATAGAATTCAGGAGAAAGAATAAAGGCCGGAAAAACCAAGATGGGGGAGTTTGGCCTAATTCTGACCCAGTAATCATCACTGGGAATTTTGCCTTTGACTTAATGAGGTAACAGTTTGAGCCAAGAAATGAAGGGTTAGATTCTGCTGCCATCCTCCACTCTGCACAGGACAGTACCCCACAGTAGTGACATACCTGCCTAAGAGGCTGCCTGCAAAGTTCCTGCTCAGGATGAACTGCAGTGATGAGCCTGGCCTGTGCCAAAACACAGAAAATGACATTGTTTCAGGTTAAAGAACAGTGACTGTCTTTTTCTCATATCCTGATTTACATAATTTACAGAGGTCATGGCAGCAATTCAGAATCAGCTTTTGATAATAAAGCATGCTGTCAAAACTGGGATAGAGTCCCATTTCAAGTTAAAGTACCAGAATCCCATTACAACAGTTTAGTAAAATTGTAGCCAAGCTGGAACATTTTATCACTCATCATAAAAAGTACTCGCAGAATAGTCCTGGGAATTGAAATACACACGTTATGTTCACATATTTTAAAAAATTATTATTTTTGAAAGTGACTGACTACTTACGTTCACTGGAAGTTAGTTTTTCTCTTTCTCTCTTCATGGGCCTCTTCATTTTTTATTAAAACCACAGGGACTTTGAAAAATATTCACATTACCAGGCAGTGTGGTAAATACCTGCTGCATTTGTGTTCATTCCACTGACCTTAGGTGAGGGAATTTGTCCTGGAAGTTTCCTGCCTTACCCCTGAGGGTGGGTTTCCTGCTACACTCCTCCTCCTTCCAGATACTAAAAGATGTTTCCATTCAGTTCTCCTGGCAGAACCTGTTTGTTCGGGTTGAAGGCATGGATGCTGTTGCCTTCCATGGCACTCCCCCAGCCTCATCTGTGCTCTGTGGAGGATCACCACCATCCTTGTGGGTTCCATTACAGCCCTCCAAGTTATGAACTGGAGCATGAAACCAGCCGAGGTGCTGCCTGGGTTTTATTCTTCCAAAGCTGAGGTAAAACCCTCATCCTAGTCATGAGCCCTACAATCACATTCAATTCATATTTGGAGGTTTTTCTTGCAGTTGCAGAGCAATTCCTTGGTTGTTTTTTTCATCAGACGTGTGGCCAGACAGCTTTTCAAGAATCACACCTATTGAAGTCCAGGCATTGCCTCCACAGATTCAGTAGTTCGACATGGAAGATCCCTCTCCTCTCTCTCTCAAACACCCCGCAGAAACACTCACGGGTGTCTGTTCTTCCTGGTGGCCTGTGGAGTTTTCATAGAGCAGAGTGTTTCCTGCTCAGGTTCTTTAGTGCTTAGAGGGGATTCCTGCACTAGTGAGCAGCATGTGAGATTCCTCTGAAAACAGCATCTGAGCGTGACTCTCTCCGGTTCCCAGTGAATCTGTTGGATATACAGTCTTACCCAGTTGAGCAGGAAAGTACTCTCTGTCTCCAGACTGCTTTAAAGCTTTGACTCACTTGACATAAACTCCACTTGGCTATCATGAACTGGAAAGAGCTTAATCAAAAAAACCCACTTTAATCGTATTCCAAGGTCCTGTGACATCTCAACAGATCCTTGACAGCTTGTCAGTAAATGAAAAAGATGCATGACACTAATGGGGACACAACAGTGGTTCAGTATCATACCCAAATGCATCACCGGGAAATGCCCAGTGGGAGTCTCCCCATTAATCCAAAACCCCCCCAAGTAATCAATGTCCATCCATGAGACTAAAAAACCACAATCCTTTTGATTTAATGCAGAAGCCTAGGTACTGTCAGCTGAACCTTGCTACTTTAAAATCAGTTTGCATACTCTTTGTCAAGCAAATTTGCATAATCTATGTCACAACAAAAATTGGAAGTGTGTTGTATCAAAGAAGATTTGAAATGAATTTTTTTAACTGCAGATAAATCATAAACTTATTTTTGCAAACTATATGAAAATATATTGCAGACTATAAAGAAACCTACTCAAAGGAGCAAATACGCAACCACAGAAAATATTTTTATATCTGCATAAATACACTGAAACCCCATCAATCTGCAGAATACATCAAAAGAAGGTTTTATAAGAAATAAGCAAATTACAAATTCCGAGAGTGACAATTTTCTTCCACAGATTATGCAAACATTATGTATGCTTCAAGTAAAGTTGCATTTTATTAAAAATGTAACTCATGATAAAATAGATGTAACGTTTGAATAGCAATTTAGAATTTATATTATTCTTACCTTATAAAACAATATTGAAAAAATGAATTGAGCTAACACAAGTGTATTCAGTATGCATGAAATTTCTATTTAGTCTGTAAAATGCAGAGCGGATAGATAGTAGCCATTTCCCAGTACTGTAATTACTGTGTCACCATTTGTAAAGCATTTATGTAAAGTACAATACTTCTGATTAACCATGTACAAACTCTCTGCATCTTGTTAAAAATCAAACCATTGGTTTCAAATCCTTTACATTGTGCTGATATCGATGAGTGCAATGTAATCCATCACTACTTTTATTTTATATAATCAAACACAATCCTTTCTGTATGTGTTCTTTTTAGACTTGTGTATTATACGCATTACCTTAATACTGTAGTTTTTTAAAATCAGCAGAACATTACAAAAAAGGAATTCTTCTTTAGTTGTTCCCTCATGCTACAAAGAAGGTTTGAACACTGGCACAGGTTCTGTCTCCTTTTTTGCAGATATGTGCATTGATTTTGGTGGAGATTACTTTTCTGTGTTTGCTGTACTTCCTTGAAAGAGACTTAATATTTAATCTTTGCAATGATCCCTTTTCCATGCTGGTCACAGCTGTTTGAAACTAGATAAAAACTAAGAAGTTTAGAACGTAAATAGTCAAAATAAAAATTCTTCCCTAGCAAGCGTTCAGGTTCTCTTTTCATTTCATTCATGCATCACACATCTCTCATTGATTTCTGAGATTTGGGATGTGATCATAAATTAACTTTGGAGGCAGAAGGCTTTGCCTTGCTAATCTCTTCTCTGGGAGTGGCTTGTCATTTGCAGGAGCAAGCCATGTATTTGTGCCCTCTTCAGAGCTGCAAGGCACATCTCAGTGTGGATGTTGCCCAGCAGCTCCTCAGGCAGCTCCTTCAGCGGAGCATTTGCAAAGGCAAGGGGGAGTGTTGGGAGGAATAGTTTGCAAGATCAGTGGCGGGTTGTCATGCAGGTCCTTGGCACCCAGATGGGAGCTCCCTCTCCTGTACTCTGGTCTGATATAGTCGCGTTAGTGTGGCATTAGTGATCCTGAACTAGTTGATCTTAGCCCTCAGCAAGGCTTAATAGCTTGCCATCACAGCCATGGTAAGCCCCGGTAATGTATGTTTGAGCTGGGATGGAGCATGGCAGAGTATGCTCCCAACTGCCTGCTACAGCATGTCTCCCTGCCTTACGTTTGCAAAATAAGCAGATATGTAATCTGTTTTCTCCTGAGGTCTCATACAACTCACAGTTACTGTAAATGTTATACATAGAGTACATTAACACTGCTGTCTTGGAATGTAAGACTTTTGTTCTTGGAAGGTGTTAAGATATTATGAGCTTAAGGAGATTTGTCCTGAAAAGAATTTAGAAGAAAATTGCCCAGCGTTAATGCCTTAAAATGCGCATCATCAAATGCATGACTGCTAAACTCCCAGGCAGTATGTGGTAATGTAATAATTGATGAAGCTGTGGGAAGCTTGCACCTTTTTCTTGAAAGTACTGTATTAATACTCTTTTTTTTAATTCTTCATTAGGCTAATGTAGTGCACATGTGTTATTCAGTGCTAAGGAAAACCAGTTGTTACAGGTTGTAGATAAATTTAATGTGATTATTGCCATATTTTAATTAAATACTTTTTAGCAAAAAATATACAAATGTGATGAAATTTAATGACTACAGATTAATAACACAGTGCATGAAGAGTGATACTGTTTGGCTTATTTTTAACATATTTATTAGAGTTGGAGACTTGATTAGTGTAACTAATCAAAACAAAAGTGTAATTTCAAAATGGACAACAGAACTCATTTCCCAGGGATCCAAATTGTGCATATAAATTAACAAAACTTCTACATGAGAATTGGTCAGATACTTTTAATATTCTTTAGGTGCTAAATCAGCATGTGCAGTAAACCAGCTACATGGCTACAGTCATCTTTTTTCCTGTTCAATCTAATAGCTTGGAAAATAATGTTAGGAGTAAATCTCAGGAAGTGGAGAGATGCATGTGGTTAGGGCTTTTGTGGGGGTTTCAGTTTTGACAGTTTCTTGAAGGAGAAAATATTGGATCTGTTGGCTAGAACCAGATGTGTGAGCATGTGTGGATTAGTGGTACTGAGAATCGAACTGAAACTATCAAGGCTCTTAGATTTGGGGGGGACATATACTCTGTTTAATTAAAGAAATCATCTTTGAGCTGACTGTAGTAAGAGTTTCAGATTAGCTCCTTAGAGTAGCTGGATGTGTTAAACACCTATAGCGTTTTTGAGATCCACAACGGTCCCCAAACGGTGGTACAAAGGGTTTGTATTTCTCCAGCACCAGATAAATGTGGAGCCCCTAACCCCATGATCTTTCCGAAACAACATTCTCTTTCACCTGTCAGCTAGTAAGAATCCTGTGGAGAGCTCCCGCAGACATTGTTTTTCATAATTTCTCATGGAAATTGATGAGAAATACTAATAATGAGAAAAAATATTGCTAAGTTCTCTTCTTTTTCAACCCCAGATCTTCTCTTTATTACAGTCAGTCAAAAAATTCCAGACTATTAATATGCCAAGATGTTAATGTTGCTCCATGGGATCTGTCATCTTCATTAACATCAGCTAAGTACCTGCCTTTAGTATTTTAATCTTTTGAATATGTATTAAAAAATTCACACAAGTTTTCAATACAGTAGTATATTAGCAAAAAAATTAATTGCTATATATAATGAAGAACATATATTGGTATTATGTGCTCTATTAAAATAAAATATCTAACTTTAAATAATATTTATTTTAAAATTTAAAACAGGTCATCTTTGAAGATGAACAGACATGGCCCCTTGCCAAAAGAACAATCAGATTTTATGCTGCAGAATATATAGAAAATCATAACAAACTTAATTACCTTTACTACTGCTGAAGGCTCTTCATATCTTAGCACTCTTGAGATTTAGCAGATTATATCACATCGTCCTGATTAACAGTTCTGACTGACAAATGAAACATTCTGATTTACTGAAATTAAAAAAAAAAAAAATCAGTTTTAAAAGACAGTATGTGAACAGCCTCAATTTAAATCAGTGTAACAGTTTACAATAGATGTTTAAACTTCAGTGTATTTTCTCAAACTACATGAACTGTTTGTGCCATGCGAATAAGTATCAGAATAGTTTAAATTTTATCAGATCTCTCATCTCTTCAACCTTTCTTAGGGGTGAGTATCTCAGTCTAAGGAGATGATGATGATTATTATTATCATGTTTTTCTCACAGGAAACAGTACAATGATCACTTTTCATGATTTCTAGATACTAAGAATCCATGCCGTATTCAAAATCTCTTATTTTTATCTGAAATTATTGGGCACTTCTGTCATATGAGAATGTTTTAAGATCTCAGAAGTCTCAAATTTAATTTTTCTCTGGGGGTCATTAGAAGAAAGCCCAAGCTCTGGAGCAGGTTACCTTGGTAGGAAGACCCTCCTGATAGGAGCTGAGGGAAGGAGAGGAGACAGCATTTGTTGCAGAGCACGAGTGTAGGGAGAGTAGCTGAACATTTCAGAGGGAAAGGCTCTTTTTCTAGCTGTGAAATGTAAACCCAAACTTTTGCTTTCTGTAACATTCCCTTAGTATTTTTTATGAGTATAAAAATTAAATATTCATTTTCTGACACTATCTCAGGAGCTGACAGTGCCTTATGATTCAGATATTCACATTTTTTATAGGTAGAAAAGAACATGTTCAGCAGGGGCTTGGGATGGGAATAAAATCCCCAGTGTCCCTTTAGTGCTCATGTAGCTGTGGTGGTTCACACAGCCATGTCTCCCTTGAAAGTTCATGCTCCTGGTCTTTTCAGCCTCCTTCAGCATCCTTCTCTGAGCTCCCAGTTTCCCTGTGCCGCAGCACTGCAGATAACACGCGTTGCCTTTTCTCCGGGTGTGCCCAGGCTCGTGCTCCTTGGCTCGACTGATGCCTACTTTCATTAGATGCTCTTTCCTGGAAGTGCTGCAGCTTGATCACACATAGCGCTGTATTTGATCACGGTAACTCTATTTGAGCCTAATTCTCTGCTAATTCTTTGCAAGCCTTCAGTGTCAATCAGAAATCTCTTTCCAACATCCTCCAGACACCATTCTCTCTCTCAGTTTGAGAGATGCCAGTTTCTACAAGCTGGCACTATGTAATCAACCAAGCAAACCCCTCACCCGCCTTCAGTGCCAGCTTCTCCTGGCTGGCTCCAGCTGCAGCAAAACTTGCCAAGGCCAGACACAGAGCATGGACAGAAGTGGCTGATGAGGGCAGAAGCTCTGAACTCTTCTGGACTTAGGCTTGCCAACAATAACAGTATTCAGGGTATTTTTTTTTATATGATAGTAATTTAAGATGAGAAAAGAAATAACATCTCATTACTGTTGAGAGAACACACGTTGCTCATCTTATCGTTGTGCCCAGCACGTGACTTTATAGTGGCCTTCCGGTACTTAAAGGGCTACAGGAAAGGTGGGGAGGGGCTCTTTATCAGGGGGTGTAGGGATAGGATGAGGGGTAACGGTTTTAAACTGACAGAGGGCAGATTTAGATTAGATCTAAGGAAGAAATTCTTCCCTGTGAGGGTGGTGAGGCCCTGGCACAGGTTGCCCAGAGCAGCTGTGGCTGCCCCCTCCCTGGCAGTGTTCAAGGTCAGGCTGGACGGGGCTTTGGGCAACCTGGGCTAGTGGAAGGTGTCCCTGCCCATGGCAGGGGGTGGGACTGGATGATTTTTAAAGATCCCTTCCCACCCAAACCATTCTATGATCCAGAGCAGATAAGAACAAGCTTTTATCCTTCTGAGCTTTCTTTTGCATCATACCAGATTTTCGTAGTGTTTCCTTCTGTTGGAGTGAGAGCATCACAGGTAATTTTCCCTGATGCCTGCCAGTATAGCTCCCTGCCTCTGGGGAGCTACTGTATGCACGGGACTGGTTCTCCTGCCACTTACACTGATCTGAAGTGGAAGAGGTGACAGACAGGGAGAGGGGAAGATTTTTTTTTGTTCTAAGGAAGCAGTTAGGCTCAGGTACTGTTAACTCTAAGGCAAGTCCAGTGTTTGGTCTCCTACCCAGTGTGATGTGCTATCTGGTGATGTCCCATCAGGAATCAGATTATCCTCCCAAATCACCTAGTTTTGTAATCAAATGGCATTCTGGGGAGTGCATTTTACAGCTTCTCATTAAACTGCAGCTCTGCCCTAGCTCTGGCTGTGGCAGGTCTTTCAGTGTGTGCATGTGTGCTCACACACATGTGCATGCACACGCACACCCCAATCATTCTGCCTGTTTGCATTCGTATGGGATCCCATTTAATCTCCTCCTTTCATTTGTCTTTGGCCTGTGCTTATCAGCTGAACTAGTGTCTGTTTGCTTTCCCAGCTGCATGTTACAGGCTCGGATTACTCTAAATTTAAATAGTAACAGTTGTTTAATTAGAAAGAGTTTCCAAACCGTCACTGGACTGCCAGATGCAATAAATGGAATATCCTGCCCCTCATTTCTTTTCTTCTCTCCCCAAAACACCCTACACCAACCAAGCAATAATCAGCCTACGAAAGAAAAAAAATAGCCAGAGAAAAGCAACATTGACAGATGTCAGCCCCATAGAATGAGCTTCAGTATATCAACCCATCTCAAAAAAACTAAACTCAGAGGTCTGCTCTGCTTCATTTGCCATCGTATTCATAAGTGTCAAGTGTCATATTTATTGCTTTGTCATATTTGAAGTTGTATTTTTAATACTGAGAAAACTATCATAAAACCTATTGCAATACTTAAACATCGCTATTAAAGTGAAAAATTTTTCCATAAAAGTAGATTCTCTAGTGGAATTATGGCCCTAGTGAAAGTGTACTCCATTTCAGCGTGCTTGAAGGTGTGCTGCTTGGATAGCGTGCTAATATTATACCTAGACGTATTGTCTGCAGGCACTGGACACAATCCTCTGGGTGTGCAGAAATTAGATAAGGAATAATTCTTTTGTATAATACTATCCCTTGTGTAGTCTTCTGTGCAATACAATAAAATTAATTCAGCTTCTCTCCATAGAGCTTATCTTCTGTCCCAGCATTAGAGTGTACTTCTGTCTGGGCAACAAATATTTTCTTACTTCATTGTGTTAGAAAGTCCAGCATTGGTAATTTACAGAACAATTTTGATTCCAGAGTCAGCCTGTAACTCCATGTGTGGTTTTGCAACATGCAACTCCTAGGTTAAATTGAACAGGGGAAAATAAACATGCTGCAAAGCAAGCTAATAGTGTGATGTGAGAGTGGTTATACTGCCTTTGTTAGGGTACATCTTGGAGCACTTCTCAGAAGCTAGGACAGCCATCCTTAGGAGAGCTTCTGTACATAACTTAGCTTATTTACACTGTTGCTGACCTGCAATTCAAATACTCTATTCAAATTACTTGTGAGACTATGAATTCTTTCAGACTGTATCTTTCCAAATATAAATAACAATTTAACCTTTTTTTGGGGGGGATTCATGGCTGCAGTTAAGGTCTGGATGAAGAGAGAAGAATCTCTGCTGCTTACTTCAACCTGAAAAACTCATTGTCCAGTGCTGAAAATCTGAGTCACCTTTCCCCTATTTGCAGAGAATATCTTTAGACCTTTGCTGGCATGGATTGTACTAGAGAAGCTTTTAACAATATGGTCTGTCTCTAGCAATCTGGCCTTCTTCAAAACTGTTGAAACAAGTCGATCTTACGGTTTTTTACCCTTATTCCACTACAGATACTTTCTGCTCTCAGCCAGAGTTGTCTATAGACTTTGATATAATTACAGTTAGACCTAAAGTTATGTATTGTTTTGGTTTTCCATCAGAGGCATTTCTGGTTTTGGTGAATCACTGTCTCTGCTTCTCACAGGCAGAACATGTGACATTGGGCCCTTCCTGTATATATTTCCTATTGAGACATTTCAGTATTTACTGGCATAATCGCAAAGCTGAGGGACTGTATAGCAGTATACTGAATGGTACAGCAGCTCCTCTACTACTTTACTGTTCTCTTTTTATATATACATCCGCAGAACATTTTTTCCACAGGCTTTCATATCTTTCGCTGAGTTGACCTTGATATCTCACCATTACACTCCTTGATCACTAGCATCTATTTAATTATCCCCTTTTCTATTCTTTACAAATTCTACACTTATTTCTGATGTTCAGTTAGGGTGATCTTTATCCCTTGGTGCTGCCAGAGACTCCCAAGTGATCTCAGGCTGCCTGTGAGCCCATGCAGAGCCGCAGTCACCTCACATGAATTCTATGCTGATAAACCAACACTGCAAGGTACTTGCATCTTACGCTTTTGGGTGGTTAAAACACAGAACCTGATTTTTTCTTTTTTAGCTTCTTAGGCCCATGTGTACCACCAACCCTTAACTGCCTTGAGCAGCCTCACCTGGGACCCTACTCACATGCCCTCCAGCTGTGGGCCCAGGAGCTCCATTTAAGCTCCAGCCTGGGCCTTTGGTAGAGGTTTGAGCTCTGTTGTAGCTGTTTCTGGGGCTATAGCTGAATGATTTGGCTTTTCTGGCTTAAACTTGGAGCCCTTGTTACATTGCACTTTGCCTGGCTCATCAATGGTGCTACCCTGCTCTGCTCACCTGGCTCCAGTGCTGTGGGACCATCCCATGGGGGTGAGCTCACTGCTTCCCTCCCCCCGCAGCTGCAAAGGTGGGAGGAAGCTGAAGAAATTTGCACTTTACTCCAGAAAGTAATCCTACTTCTCAGATATGTGCAATAATGAGGAAATACAACATAATACTTAAAGCTTTGTGGCTGAGAGAACCTTGAGGTCTCTTCAATAGAAATAAGCAAAACCACTAGGAAATGGGGAACCTGGGGAAGAAGTCTGTTCTGTTCACACAGAACACTTCATTTGGTAACTTCTAAGTGTGCTGTTATAGCTTTGACTCTGCTGATGTTTTATAACTATAGCTATCCTGAGTTTTGAGATGAAAGGTCGTTTTGAACAGAAAGTGTTCATTTTTATCTTTTAAAGGCAAAACAACTTATCAAAGTGCTTGTGACCAGCACTGCTATTTAATCAATCGTGTTTCACTTTGCTTTTCAGTTGGCTTTGATTGAGCCCTAGCTATTCTGCTTTCAGTGTTTGCAAGCACTATATGCCTGTGGCATATTCTTTCATCGCAATGGATTTCAGTGGAGATGTACCTTGATCATGCAGGGCTTCCCATCAATCTAACAGTTCTCCAAGTAGAAGCTGACAATGAGCTGAGTGCTGCAGTGGCCATATGTGTGTAGCGTAGTTGACAGTAAACAATTATGGTCTCTCTTCCTGGCGCCATAAAAGAGCAAATATTGTCAATCTTTGCTCTATTATATCTGAAAGGTTCTTTGATTCATGTGTGTTCCAGATACAGGCCTGATACAGCTTTGATTTGTGTCACAGCCTTTCCCTCAAGGAGCATCTTGGCAGCCCAACTCGCAGTATCTAGTGAGTGGGTGACTGTGGCCTCGTGGCTGTGGGTAGGCAGCGTAGATGTGCGACAAAATATTTGATGGGCCAGGAAAGAATTGTGTAGCTCTAAGTATATCATAGAAGGTAAGACGTTATTGGGGAATTTTAAAGACAAGAGTGAGCTGAAGTGCATTTAACTTTGGTGGTAAATATGCACTCGTGTGCTGGATGACCAATTTTCAAAAGTCCTCTCCTAACGTTTGTGGTATTTCCTTCCAAACAAACACAATTTTGTATTACTTGAATAGTCTTCTCTAGCCCACCTACTTGCACGGTATCCATTATGGCTGTATTGGAGCTCCTTAGTCTTTCATCTGTTTTTCCTCATAATGCCCCCAAGACTTGTTTTCTTAATTTTGCAGCTGGAGAACTGGAATAGACAGTCAATGGGAAGCAAGCCAGCCATTCTGCACGAGTTATGTTTTGCATTGGTTTTAAGCGAGACTCTTTAAAATATAATTAAAAGCTTTATTGTTCCTTGATTAATATGCTGCTCTGTTTATAATATAATGCCACATTATCCATATTGTTCCTCAGCTATTTTACAAATACTTCTATGCTGTGTTTATTTTGGCAACTGCTGCCAGATGTTGACTGTATGAACTCTTTCCAGCTTTTAAAAAGCTGCATTGCCATTCTGTCTAGAAGATACATCTAGATACATTCTATCTAGAAGATACAGGGTCCCATGACATGAGGAATAGTATTGTCACCTGGAAGACCTGGCCTGCCCCCCAGTCATACCAGGCTGAAATGATGGGGAGCAAAAAGTGGGTCAGAGCACAGGGGTTTTTGTTAGATTTGCAGTTAGGTTTGCCCTGCCATCTCACAGCACCAGGACTGGCAGTGCAGCCAGGGTCTCCTGATCCCTGGCTGCCACCTCACTGTGCTGCTGATCACAGAAGGTTTCTTATTGAGGGGAGAGCAGCACAGGAGGGAAGGTGACAAAGGGAGCAGAATGACCAGCTTCAGAGTCTGATAGGTGATGAGGGCTGAAACAAACCTGGGAAGGTGAACCAGGCATTTAAGCATGTGTCTCAGTCCTGTGGAGCTCCAGGTGGAGAAGAGCCCCTGTGGAAGGCAGCATGGGGTGTGACCTAGCCTGCCATGCCCACCTGTGCACAGCATTCACACAGTTAAGTGCTTTAGAAATCCATAGGAGCAGCAGGACAGCATAGTGTTTTCAGTGTTGTGTGAATACATATGCATTAGTTTGAATTCCACAAAACAAACTTCAGTGGAAATACATGGTTTAGGCCAAGTTTTTGAGTGATGTACATTGGCAGGGCTTGCACAAACAGCTACAAATCTGGTCCAGACCTTGTAGTTTAAGGTATGTATTAGACATATGACTACATGCTTCTGAAGCTTTTGGGGGAAACAACTGGTTTGTGTTGCACTCTGCAGCTTACATAATCTTGTTTGGTGCTCTGCATGCCAGCTTTGTGCCAGGAGTTTGAGCCTCATTTGTACCATGTGAAGGATAGTTTTCCTCTGGAAAAGGGAAGGGGAAAACAAACAAGTAGTAACTTAACTTCTTCTATAGATTTATTTTTTTTTTCTGTAGACCTTTTGCTCTGAGCTTCAAGACAGAGAATCTATCATAAACACTTTCTGTTCAGATCCAGACATAGGAAAACAGTCTGGAAAGTCTGAAATATGGGGCTGCTGCAAGTATTGATACCCTTCACACTCTGACACCTTTTAAATGACCTGTCTAAAGCAGATAGGAAATTTGAGGCTGCCAGGCAAAACGAATGGAACAAAACCAACAGTGTCCCTTCCAGGCACCTGCGCTTCTATGGAGTGGTTATCACTCTTAGGGTTTCAAGGCATAAACTGGCCATGAAGAACTGTTAGCATGTACCACTCATCCTGTGGCTCTCTGACACTAATTCAAGCGCTTGATTCCTTGCAGTGTTTCTCCCTTCCTATTGCTTCTGGTAACCATCAGAATTCAGAGTAAATGAAGACGTCATTTGCTACAGTGTGTTCATTTGGGATAGTCTTTTCCACTGAATGTAAGATTAGAAAATATAATTCAATTGTTGCCAATTAACAGACTAGCCATGCCTCTGGTAGTTACAGGGATTAGTAGTCTTCATTCTGAATCATCTGAGATATTTATGTTGCTGACAGGCTGCAACATAGAGGACCAGATAGCCTATTTGTGTGCTGCAAAGCACTTTCAAGTTAAGAGATCATTGTGCTGTTGAAATCAGCTATGTAAAATAAATCATCTAAGGTTTTGCAGGCCATAATTCAGTGAGCAAATACCATAACCCTCATTTTATTAGAGCAAGAAACTTATTAACAGGCATTCTGCAACATGCCCAAAGGAACTGGAAACCATCTCAACAGCAAATTTAGATTCCACAGCCAAATGTGCAGATCGTGGTAGCTCAAGGTTAAGGATGGTCCCTGTAAGCAATAGCAAATGCTGAAATCCACCATGATGCCCTGTGCTTGCAAGTCGTCTTCCAGAGGGCTGTGTAAAGGCAGATCTCTATTCCATTCCCAAAAGCACAGTGGCTCAAATCTGTGCTTTTTGTCTTCTCTTTCCAGTCTTCACTCATACATGAGCCCTGCTCACAGAATGTCTGTGTGAAGGCCAAGCCCCGACCATTCACCTGCATGTGGAAGTGAGGGTGGGAGGCAGAGGCAGGAAGCCGCATGGTTCACTAGGATTCACTATGATCAGATTTTATCCTGTCCTTGGTAAGGCGAGGCTTTTGGCATGGCAGTTCCTGAAGCTCTGTCCCTACAGGTGCTCTTTCCTTCATGCCCATCCCTGTCCTCCAAGTTTTATATTGCTAACTTATTCTGGTTTTTGTATAAGTCAAGATAACATTAATAAACACCAGTTTGTTCCTTTCCTGCAGTGGTTTAAAAAACAAAAACCACAGCACAAAATCAACCTAAAATAATCTTATCTTTGACTTGATGTCTTGTAAGCAATGTTACATTATTTAAGGGTCCTTTAAAGAACAGACTAAACAAATCACCATTTCCTTTATATTCACCCTTCAATTTTACATAGCCCATCGTTTTTCTGCCAGTAACTGTTGTTATTGTTGAGTTTTTTAAAGATTTCCTCTTAAACATGTTTAAACAGGTTGTGGTCTAAATTTTGGCATTGACATGAGCCCCACATATGGCATTGCATGTACTTAAGCAGCTTGTGGAGCTGTGCCAGGGACTGAGCTCTGCGCTGGTCAGACACCTAAGGCAATACCTTCCTTGGGCTGCAAGGGGGAAAAATCTTCCCCTGCACTTTTTGGGACAAAAATGGATGTCCCAAAATGCTAGAGGAATTATCTTGAGATAACTGCTGATGGCTGAGTCTGTCATTGAATGGGATGCCCTGTACCTTCTGATCCTTTCTGGCCACACTAAATTAGCCCATGGCATGAGGTCTTGTTTGAAGGTATTTTCTCCAGAGCAGAATCATTTGCGTACAGGCCTGTGTGAAGTAATGACTTCGGAAAGGAATGGGGAGAGGAAGCGTGGTGATTTGTAACACCCAGATGGCAAGGATTTGTGTGTTTCCCCTTCTCTGACTTGCTAGCTATTTTTCTTGCAGAGCTTGAGTTCTGAATAGAGAAAAAGGATGCCCAGTCATTTTTTCAGTGTGCTACTCGTTTGCATATGCTGCACATTTTCTTTAAAATTAAGTGCATTCATTTGCAATATTTCTGTTCCTTAATTAGGTTTACCAATTGCTAATGTGAAGAAATGTGTTCTTTGGTTTTGAGGATAGTTTATGAAAACGGCCTGGGCAATATATCTTTTAGTATGGAGGCTGGTTCATGGCATTTCTTTTGGGACTCAGCTTCTCTAAAGTAACAGGGCTAAAACTGCAATCTATATTATTTTTTCCAGACATTGGATAACTTCTGGTATCTGAGGGAAGATTCTTTTTTTTTTCTTTTTATTATGATAATTGATGAGAAATACGGAGATAATGCAAGTGTTGTATATGCCTTTATTTGTTGTTGTTGCTGTTCTTTTTTCACTCAAACCAGTTCCAAAAGACACACCCATTTTAACTGTTAGTAAAAGCTCACTCTAGACACTCAGTTTAAGAAGTAATGATTTCATCAGATATGAATAAACACTACTGTTTGGGAAGATACTGTATCAACAAAGCTAGACTCTTAAGGCAAGTATTGTACAGAAGGTCTCGTAACAATAGAGGTAGTAGTTGATAGGTTTTAATTCCTGTTTTCAAAGTCTTTTGAAGCTACTTGTACTTGTTTCTATTTTGGGACTTAATCAGTTTATTTAAGCATCTGTGAATATGTTATGAGTTCTTTTACTTCCTTCTAAAGTACATTTGCCCTCTTGCTTGGCTTATGGTGCAGGATTTTTTTCTGGGAATTGTGTCAACTCAGGAATGTAAGTGACTGTGTGATGGATGCTGTGGCCAAGGCTTGAACATGCAACTAATCAGGACCTGTTTCCTTATCACTGACTCTGGCAGCAAATGAGGTTGCTTTTTCCTTGCCTCTGCAAGCTCTCATTGGCAGTCACAGTTGCTGAGAGCAAGCGGAGATTGCTGATGTGTTCCAGGCTCAGTCTGCAGCCTACGTTTCTAGCCAGAGACTAGACAGGCAACTCTGCTGATTCAGAAGAAACACATTTAATGTCAGAAAGCCTGAAGGGAAAAAGACTGAACTCAAAGTACAAATCAAAGAGTAGTAGCCAACACTATTGGTCTTGCTGATTTGAATTTCTAAATGCAGAGCCTCCAATTTAGGATGGGCTGGTTAGTACCAGCCTTGTCAGAAGCTGCAATATTTCTCATTACCATTAGGATGTAAAGATATCACAAATAGCAGCAAAAATGAAATGCCACAGTGAGATGCCTGTATACTCAATAAGAGTGTCCAAAATGTGGTGCCTAGCCCTCGGACCCTTTAACCAACAGACCAGGGAGAGCTGGCTGCAGCTTGGGTGCTGGATTTGCCCTCATAGATGTACAAGTGAAATGAGTAACATCTCTGATGTCTGATACCCTGCAGTTGGCAGGAGACTTGTGGTTTCTGCTGTGGAGGAAGAGGTCTAGGAACCTGTGAATGAGAAGGATACTGGATCTCTAGGCAATTTCTCTGTTAAATAGGTGCTACCCTTTTGGAATAAACTGAGTAAGTTTTAAACAAAAAAACCCCAACAAAACAACAAAAGCAAACAAACAAAAAAACCCAACAAACCACTTTGTAATGGTCAAGAAATTTCTTAACAGTGTGGGCTCAGAGCAAGATGCTGAGTAGCCAGCTGGGCTGTCTTTTTAGTGCCAGAACCATTTTCAGTCCTGTCAATGAAGAATTATTTTAAGAGTTGCTCTTTCATTGTTTTTAAGTTGCATCTTCTATTAATTAGGGACAGGGAATGTTTCTGATAACATCCTTCTGCCAATTGAAATTAAACTACTAGCAAAGCAAAGACACTCTCATTTGGGTTGGAAATCCTTGTGTGTAATGCCGGCAGAAACAGTGTAGAAGCCTGCACAGCGATGTGGCTGTGGTGTCAGTAACTGGCTCTGTTCCTTGGGTTTGTATGCGAAGAAGAGCGGGAGGTAGCGTTTGATCTCACCAAACATGAGCAGCCAGAACATTGGACTTCTGCTTGGAGGTAGACATCTGTGATCCCCTCGGGGGGGGTAATATCTGTGTAAGAAATTACCCTGAGGAGGTGTCTCCTGCCCTTGGCTACAGTGATGCAGAGCAGGGCTTACACTGCTGTCTGCTGCTTTGCTAGCTGATGGTAGGAGAGAGGAATGCCACCCCCCAACTGAGAAGCAGAGATCCTATTGACTTTATTTGCTGATTGCCAGGAGAGGGGTGAAATTCATCCTGCAGGGAAACTTGGCTGTGTTCCTTACAAAGCCAGATAAACAATACTATTATTTTTACAAGATGTGCCCAAAGGAGAGAGGAAAAGCTCTGCTGTATAGGAATGATTTTGAGGCCAACACATATTACTGTTGGAAGGGGATTATTCCAGTGCATTGACCAGAGGCAAAACCATGTCTTGTTCTACTAGTGCTTAAATTCTGAGTGCTGGAAGGAGGTTTGACAGAAACAAGTTACACCTCTGTGGTCACCAAAATGATTTTCCTTGTTTAGCTTTTTCACAGAATTGTCTAGGTTGGAAAAGACCTTAAAGATCATCCAGTCCAGCCATTGACCTAACACTGACAGTTCCCAACTACACCAAATCCCTTAGGGCTATGTCAACTCTACTCTTAAACCCCTCCAGGGATGGGGACTCCACCACCTCCCTGGGCAGCCCATTCCAACGCCTAACAACCCGTTCTGGAAAAAAATGCTTCCTGATATCCAGTCTAAACCTTCCCTGGTGCAAATTGAGGCCATTCCCTCTTGTCCTATCTCTTGTTACTTGGTTAAAGAGACTCATCCCCAGCTCTCTGCACCCTCCTTTCAGGGAGCTGTAGAGGGTGATGAGGTCTCCCCTCAGCCTCCTCTTCTCCAGACTAAACCCCCCCAGTTCCTGCAGCCACTCCCCGTACAACCTGTGCTCCAGACCCTGCACCAGCTCCGTTGCCCTTCTCTGGACACGCTCGAGTCATTCAATGTCCTTTTTGTAGTGAGGGGCCCAAAACTGAACACAGGAATCAAGGTGCAGCCTCACCAGTGCTGAGCACAGGGGTAAGATCCCTTCCCTGTCCCTGCTGGCCACGCTATTGCTGACACAAGCCAGGATGCCATTGGCCTTCTTGGCCCCCTGGGCACACTGCTGTACACACACACTTCTTTGTACCAGAGAAATTCAGTTATCACCTAAAAGTATTTGATCTTACTAGCTTAGTTCTATTAGCTGAAATTACATACTATGATGCATCTTGGTCTGAGTCCTGTTTCTAAGGCATTAAGTTGCTTCCTATAATTTAACTCTTTTTAAATACTGCCCACTATCCAGCAGATGTTATTAGACAAAAGGGATTCAAAATGAGGGCTTTTACGACAAGGATGCTTGGTTTGAATTTTAAACTAGAAGAAAATAACAATTGCTGTGATGTTCTATATTGAGTCATGTTTTCTTCATGGTGGGTTTTCAGTCTGCAGACGGTGTCAGGGAGAGCCCAATGTGTGTTTGTGACTCCAGTTCCCGGTGTGAAGTGCTGGAGTCAGTGCCTCAGCCCCAGGGCTGTCTTTAGGTCTCATGTTTGTGAATACGACCTTAAAAATAGACAAGTGTGGAATAATGCGGTGATGTCTGTGGGAGCCTGTGGGCACGCAGGAGCAATAACAGCAGTGCAGCCCTTCCATTTGTCTTGGAGGGTGCCTGTTACACAGAAGCCCAAACACCTGAAGATGATTACTCTTCTAGAACCAGTTATATCATTGCCATGGAGTTTGTATGTTAGAATCTCTGTATGTAAAGAAAGGGGATTAAGCTGTGCTGGTATAACCCTTTGATATCTGTGATTATGTGAGGGCCTCTGTCTCTTTTAATATGAATTGACACCCCTAACCAGAAGAATTTTATCAGTACGGAGCTGGGTGTAGACTATATTTGAGAAATAACATCTCTTTTTGCAGTATGTTATATGAATGGTGAAAAAAAGCCCCTCAGTTCTGTCACAATCGGTGCCTTTTCTAATAATATAAAAGCTTGAATTACTTACATGTGGAGCTAAAATAGCTCTAAGTGCATTTTTATTGCCTGGCTCTGGAGCTGCCATTTACAGGTTAACAGCTCTAATGCTTTTAAATAATAGGAGAAGGAGTGTATGTAGTACAGTGTTAGAAAATGATATATGTCCTGTTATTTGGACACAAGTAGAGCACTAAAAGCCCTGTTCTGTTTTCCACAGAATATTTTCTTTTGCAGACCCTGGTTTGTTTTAAATATCCTCCAGTGGACTAGTAAACATTGAGAGGCTTTGCATGTGTAAAAATGCTGTTATATAAATCTTATGATGAAGAAAACTAAACTACTCATGTATAACCATCTACTGCAAATATACCTATTTTGTGGTCTAACATCCAGAATTACTTTTATACTTGTTGTGATAAGAATTTTATTCTTGCTTTTCTTTTTCCTCCTGCCTGATTTTTTTGGATGTATTTAAGAAACTAAAGTCAGGGAAATAATGGACTGGAGGAACAGAAAGCTCTGGGATGTTCTGTGTGCGGAAAAACAGAAGTGAAAAACAGAAGTACCAGCATATGTTTGGGTTTTTTAATTAATTTTAAAAAATGAAATATTGACATTTACAGGCTACTTAACTTCCTTTATATTCATAAATGCTGGAGTACTTCTGTGGAGATAAGGGTGATAATCTCACTCCTGTAGATAAGGAGAGTGAGGCACAGAGGCAAAGTGGCTTGTTTCAGTTCACACAGACAGGAGAGATCCCAGATCTCTCCATCTACGTCCTTAGTTACTGGGCTTCATCCTGCCTTTCTTCCAGGCTTGTTGCCCCCTAACAGCACAGGGGCTGTGGAGATGAGGCTTTTGCCTCTCTAGCTCCAGCACACAGTACCTAGAAACATATAGTCTGAACTTCAAGCAAGTGGTTTATTTTTAGTATATATACTTATATAGTTAGTATATTTAAAGAGATTCACTGGTCTTTCCTACATGTACCTCCTTTAAACTTCATAGTCGTCTTTTCAGATGCAGAGCTTGTTTCATACTTCTGGCTCATTGGACAATGCATTGCTTTTAGGCTTTAAGTGTCCCCCATAAAGTTAGTGAATAATCAAAACCCAGGTAGTCAAAATCAAATACTTTTCATCTGAAAAGTTCTGTGGTGCCTCAGGAGTGGTCTTGTGTACTTACCTTCTGTCAAATAGCCCCCAGACCAAATTTTCCCTCCTGTGATGCACCAAATTCTCTTCTCTTGCTAAATGGCCTGTGCTTTGGAGGAGACAATGGCTGTGGTAGTTCTTTCTCAAAAATAATGTCTGTGTCTTCCACCACAAATAATAATTTTGCATAAAATGCTGAATTTAGTCAACGCCTGTTCTTCGTTTTTTTAAAAAACCACTTTTTATAGAAAAGAAACAGTGTCCTGCATCTACAGTGCTAGGCTTTCAAGAAATCTAATCACCTGGTTATCTGAGTTTGCTATGTTTTAATTCCTGAAAATATTTTTATAAGTCCTTGAATCAGTATTGAGACTTGGGGTTTTTTGCACCTTTCTTAATATGAAAATAAGTCTTAAACTGTGAAATTAGCACTGCGCATATATTGACCGCAATTGACCTTAGCAGTATGCCATTCTATGTGAGAAAGGGGGATTATATCAGAAGCAAGCTTTTTCTTGTATCTCCCATTGCAAAAAGTCATCTGTACAGAGCTGATGCACTAATTTCTTCTCTGTAGTGTAATTCCCAAAGTATTCTAGCCTTTCCCATTTCCTCCAGCAAAACCTTAATCATGATGTATTTTGCTTTTCTGTTAGCCATTAGATGCTTAATTGTTCTTCCTTAAGTCATATTAAATTATCCAGCTGATTACCTGCTTCAGAAGACTGTCTGGATCATCTTGCATATTACCTACCGTGAGCAGCACCAACCAAGCGTCCCATCTTTCTGCAGCCCTGCAGTAAGGCACGTGCAGCTTCTTCCAGACAGGTTTGTTGCAGCTTTTTCAGATTGCCAGTCATTTATTCAAACCCAATATTTTTTTAATGACTCCCCTTCAGTTTTTTATTCTCACTCTTGAAGTCATATGTTCTTAGTGATTGAACAATTAAACCCATAGGATTTACTGTCTTGTGCACACTGCATAGCTTACAGAGGATGTTCTGTCCGGGACGTGTTTGGGTGTGCAAGGAACAAACTCTTTGGAGACTGCAATGCAGTTGTCACCATCTTGTGACCTTTAGTGCCTTGTCTTCTCTATTGCCTTATATTCCTGATCCACCAATTGAGAAACAGTATCCTGGGCAGTTCACACAACCGGTAAACAGAAATTTTCAAGTATATTGAGCCTTGGGGCATATGCCATTTGACACTGTTTTCCATGATCTCTTGCTGCTTGTTATGGAGACAGCCTTTGGCTGTGAATGCATATAATATTCCTCATAAAGAATTCAGGGTTCGCTGCACTGAAAAACCCTTCAGTGGATTTACTGTAATCCCCTTGCCAGTGAGATTTCTCCCCACACTCCTCAGCTCTTGGGAGGTTTTATGTGCACATCTATTGTTTTGAAACAAAAGGGTGATAAGGATCATCGTAAAGTTTCTCAGGCAGGTGAACCACAGCACAATAATACCTGCTTGTATCTTCCAGTCCTGTGCAGGCTATTGGTAATGGGCTGAATTAAGACATCAGATTCATGCCTTAAGTGAAGAAAGATAAAACAATTCACAAGGGGCAGAGCCCACAGAGTGAATATTTTATTTATATGCTACCTGAGCTGAATAGAACAGATTGGGATTCTCTTTTCTGCTTTACACTTCAAAATCTTACTGTGACTGTTACTGAGCAATGAGGCAGCACGGAGATAACGAGTTGGGCCAAATTAGTGTCTGGTCTAAGTGGTACTGCTTCCGCTGATTCAGTCAAGTTGCACCAGCTTGTGCTATCTGTGAAGTTCATTTTTCTTCAGTAATTTTCACTGCTTTCTGAAACAACATTGCTCAGTATTCCTTCCCAAACCTGTTACTTTATTTTCATTGCCTCTTCCTCCTGTGCACTGACCAATATTTTAAAAATGCTTCTTTCCTCTTCAGGACTTGGTCTGTACCAGGAGCCCACACTCAAAGCCAAGCTGTCAGTTAGCTCAGTCTGTCTTGTGAGGACTGTGCAGAGCGAGTTACACCATGGCTGAGCCACAGTTGAATTTGACCACAAATGTAAACTCCAGGTTTTTGGTAGTGCTGATGGGGGCTTCAGGATTTATTCTCTGCAGCTGTGCCATAAACAGCCAGATCATAGAGATCCCAGTAGCATTCCCTGTCCCAGCCCTTGATGGAGGAGGATCCCTCTGCCTGGGATGCAGAATGCTGCTCCTTGTCCCCACACCTAGCAGGGCTCTTACTCCTCAGGCTCTCACTTGGCTGTCTCTGAAACCTTCCTCTACCTAGAAAAGGTCATGGCTCCATTGGCACAATTGACTTGTGCACCAGGTTCTTGCCTCAGGACTTAGAGGTAACATGAACTGCCTAAGAAAACACTTTTTGTATCACACAGGGCTTGTTTGTTGCCTTTTATAAGCTTTTTCTCACATTACATTGATGTGAAAACATGCAGCTTGAATTTTTATTCTGATAAAAAATTGCTTTTTTTGTGTGTGTGAAAGCTTTATTGTGGTTCTGAGAGTAAACGTAAGGAGACAAGGAGGCTTTTGCTGAGATCTGGGTGATGCAGCAGGGCCCTGTACCTGCATTAGGCACCCAGGTTAGCTGCAGGCTTCACTTGTGTTCTAGTCCCAGGATTTCAATCTCTGCAAGTGGTGTGTGGTTTTAACACCCTGGGAAAGTAGAATATAACCTGGGAAGTGAAGAATCACTGTTCTTTAGTGTAGGTGATGTAGGCTGACTGACTGAAGAACAGCAGACTTTGTTTTCTGCTCTGGGTAAAGTGTAAAAGCTGATTTTCTTTACATAGGACTTCCTTGAAATTTTAGCTGATTTTGTGTTCTACAGTAATATATTTACAGACAGGAATAGTTAGAAAATGCTTGTTCATGTTTGCAGGGTGTTTTGAAAGTTCAGTAGAGAACAGAGATTGAAAGACAATCCACAGTGCTATAAAAATATAATCACAGAAGCTATTACAAGGATATAATGTACAAAGACACTCCTTTCATTCGGTTATTAATGGAAAGGTTTAGGTTTATGCCTTTGTGTTTTTGCCAGCCACAGACACTGTGCCTTCAGCCTAAAGCATGCTTTCATATTTCTACCACCTCTAACTCATCCACAGCTGAAAAAGCTGAAAAACACCTGAGGAATGAAAAAGGAGAGGGGGCGGGGGGGAAATCATGTGGTGAGCTCAGTGCTTGTCTTAAGTCATTGTCTGCTAAAGCAGCCACTCTCACCACTTCCTTTCCTGCAGTCAAGTAAGTTTCTGTAAAGGGCAATAGGATATTTTCTGAACTGCAACTGAAGAGGCCTGTTGTGGGGTCCATGCTAGGAGCTGTCTGTGCACAACTTACTGCAAGTCCTTGTCCTGAGTTGGCTGATTTTAATTCAGTAGTCTCATTGCACAAGAGGTGTGACCACAAGAAAGATTAGGTGCTATTTGCTCAAGTTTCACCCAAATCCTGCTTGTAAGAGTTGCCCTTAGCTAGCAGTAAAAAAAAATGCTCCAACACTGACAAAACTGGCACTCAGCTCTTCTCCAAGGTACTGGATGGACACTTGCAAACCCTGTAGCAAAATCCAGGAGAGCTAATCCTGCACAGTGATATTTATAGTGTGCTGTTTCTCATTCCTTTGGTGTGTCTTGTGTATATTCTGGAGAGGGATTCTTCAGCTCCCTGAGGTTATTCACCTATGCTGCAAAGCAAAGGATTAGATACTCACTGGGAAGAACAGTTTCCAGGATTCAGAACACTCAAATGATTACAAGTGCTTGCTGGTTCTGCATGCTCTGAGGTGATATGCTCTAGAAACTGCATTACGGATGCTTCACAGACCATGTAATGCATTCCATGTTGAGTATACTAACTCTTCTAAAACAAAGTTAAGTTATAAATGGCACTAGTTGTATGGCTTCTTATGAAAACCTTTGCTTGCTTGTGTAGGGCAGTCTGTCTTTAACACCACCAAGTATCTTCTGCTGTGGTCTGTCAGAGTGGTCATACGTTTGGATCATGTAGACAGGAGTTTCTTTTGTTTCTGTACACAGAGCTTCTTTTCAGCTGCAAGCAACATCACTGTGGTCAGGGATCTCTACATGTTGAAAACTGAAATCCATTAATGCACAAGATGAAGGTTATTTATGCATTTACTGTTTATAGTGGACGTTCTTGGGGAAGAGAGGAAGCCCGTGTCCAGTGTTGAGAACATTCTATTTATAACTTTAGTTTCTTGCAAAAGGTTTATGTGCCCAATTCTGACAACCATGGATGTCAATTCCTTTGCACGAGAAACGGTTTAGTTTCCTCTCTTTGCCTGGTGTATTAAGTCAAATTTATGCATATTCCACTAGTATTAAATTCATCTCTTTGCAACAGGGAAGTTATCCATATTCTAAAAATATTTAAATAGTTTTGTTTTATTCTGTTATTTTGGTAGATAAGATTGCTTCCTATCAGCAAGAATTCAAGAAGTAGCCCATCCTAGAGTAGGTTGTCCTCATAAATTACATCCTCCTAGGAGGAAGAGAAAATCAGAAATAGTAAGAGCTTTAGCTAGGGAAAAGGCTAATAATGTCACTAACCTCATGATTTCAAGTATGGAAATTGTCTTACAATGTGAAATTTATTAACATTCATGATACTGTTGGACTGTTTAATGAGAAACAATGTAATTCATGTTCCATAATGAGCCATCTACCAAAAAAAATTGTCTGTTGGACATCTAAAGAATTTTTTTAATACAATTTTGCATGCTATTCAAAATAAGGAACTTAACCTCAGAACGATTTAAAAAAAATCTAAAAAATTAGCTGGTATTGTAATTAAATGTGTCATTGTAGAAAGTAAAAGCAGATGTCTTAATGTTGGCAGCTCTCTCTAAATTTCAAACCTTACATCAGAATCTGGAATACCTCTCCCCAATCAAAATAACTGTTATTTGAATTAAAATTGTGTTTTATTTTTTCCTGGTGATTTAGTTTATAGTATCTACTGGTGTTCAGTCCCTCTGTGTTTGAGTGCATTGTCCATGCAATGGATCAGTGTGAAAAAAGCCGCTGCCCCACTGGCACTGCTGTGCCTTATGTTGCAGGGTACCAGTTACGGAATGCACCAGTAAAAGTTGTATCAGGCTATGGCTGTGATGGGCACACATCTGGGAAACACCTGAAATTCTCATTTGTGTGTCTGAACAGTGAAATGCTTTGGCTGCATGTGTGGTGAACCTGAGGAAGTTGTGGCCCTTGAGAAAAGGAGCTTTCTTGGGGTGACACTCAGTCCTGTGTACTTACTCTGGGCAAGAATAGGATCAACAGTGAAAAAAGCACTTGGATGCCCCATATCAATTTCCACTTTAAACTGCATTTTAGAGCTATTGTTAATAACTCTACTGCACATCCATTGTTCCCTGTGTCAAGATTCAACTATCACCCACGTGTCTCCATTTAACTACTCCTAAATTTGGGTACTTATTCCTAAACCTGTTCTCAATCTACAAAACTTACTGGCAAGATCTAGTGCCCAAACTATACAAAGGGTAAGAGCATGGAGACCTCATTGCAGTGTCTGAGAGTCTCTTACTTTGGCCCAATGTGCTAGGTGCTCCTGCACAGAGCAGGAAGTTTTTCCTACCCTACAGAGCAAGTAAAGTGCATACCCAGCAGGCAGAGGGACTGCAATAAGGCTAACAGACTTGAGTAAAGCTTTTTAGTACATATTAAGATGCTTTATAGGCATTTAGGTTTGCTATTTGATATTGATGAATAATCCTGTAGTAGTCATTAGTAAAAGAGCTCAGTCCAGAGATGGTGGCTCTCTGACACCTCGCTTCTGTTCATGCTGAGGCTACCACTCACAGATCTAAGAGACTAATTTTTTTCCCAAAAAATAATTCTGAAGCTTGGATAAGATCTGCCTCCAGCAGGCTGGAACCTCACCACCATAGACTCCTTTAAAAATTCATACACTTTAAGATTAATACTCATGCTTATTGATTAATTTTGGAAGTGTTATACTAAATACCTCTATAATGCAGTGGTTTTATTCCATTATCTTTCATTCATCTGCTGAAGTCCATGTTTTATTGCTGCTGAAGTTAGCTGAATGTGAATCCTATGAATACCCCTTGCGCCAAGTTTCTTGAACTCAGTTGCTGGGCAGCTGATGTCTGGAGCGCCAGTAGAAAAAGTCAGAAAAATACTGCTTGAAACCCCCTCAGATAACTTCAGGCCTTGCTCTGAGTCTTCAAAGTATTGCTCATCCAGGCTGGCTTCCCTCACTGGCACTGTGCAACCCTATGATACCCCTGTATAAGCAGCATAAAAGAGGATTTCTGCAGAATCATGTTTCTGAAGGAAATGCTCAGTGTACAGCCGCTAGTATTGTCAAATGGGGTAGCTTTTATGCAGCTGTATTCAGCAGTGGCCTTATGATTATACTGAAATAAAATGTTCTGGTTAAGTTGCTTCATGTTTGAAATAGTCCACAACTGAAAAGCCTAGGGGTAAAATGAGCATATAATTTTCTCGCTATTTTAAACCATGTAAGCACCAAGAAAAATAGTATGATTCATTTATTTTGGAGTATGTTGATTAACTAGCAATTAAAGCTTTATAGGATTTTCTTTATGGAACAACAAAGGCCAGTTTAATGCTTTTACTGTAGTTTCGGCTCATTGGACTGGCTTCATACCTGGTACAGGCAGATAAATGCTCTGAAAGCATATGAAGTACCTGCATGCAGCTGAACATGGCCCACTTAGCTCAGAAATATGATGGAGGTTCACAGAAGGAACTTTCATTCATTCGCAGCATCTGGTTCCATTACATTCAGCCCACTCAAGCCATGAAATTGAAATTAAATGACTTTTGATGGGGGTAATATTATAAGAATGAAAGCAAGACGGGGGGAAGGGAAATATCTGCATGGCAGAAGAGGCTCTTAGTGAGGACAAGCTGTGTAAAGTGTCTTTAAATTGTTTCAAATAAGTGACGGGACATACTGGGAGATGGACATGGAACTATTTGCTTTGTCCAGTGTGCATTTCACTTGCTCTTTAGAATCAAGATTGTCTCTAACATTTGCAGCGTTGTAGCGTAACTCCTTCCTGCACAGGCTTTGAGGACAGCTTTCAGGTTTCTTAGGTGGGTGACATGCAACCCCCCCCACCCTGCAGCACCTCTCCCCGACCCCTGCCATGCTTCCCTGTGCTGCCATCCCCCTGCCACCCAGTGTTCTCCCTGCTTGTGGCACCGTGTAGCCTGCTGCCCTCCCAGCACCCTTCCTAGCTCTTGTCATGGCTCGTCTCTTGTGCTTGCTCCCTGTGACCCGGGAGGTCCCTGTCCCCAGATGGGCAGCATCTGGTGCAGCAGTGCCTGCACACTTCTGTTGTGTTCCTGCCAGGGCTCGCCTGCCTGTAGGCAGCCCTTGGCCACCAGCAGAGTGCTCTCCCCGTCTCCTGGGCCCAGCATCCTTCCTCCTGCCACACCGCTTGCTTTGCACGCTGAGACACGAGTCCTGCTGCTGCCCCCACCCTTGGCTCTCCTGGGGCCAGCAGCGTGGAAGGAAGCGCTAGTGGAGGAGCAGTCAGCAGGAGGGGTGTGGTGTGAGTGGGGAGGTAGGATGGTAAAACGGAGAGAGCAGGAGGAGAAAGATGGGTAGAGAATATGGGCATTATGCAGAATCAGAATAAAATCAGCATCTGGAAATAGGCCACGGTTTCTAGCCTGAAGGCTCTGCCAACGTGTGCTGAAGTGTGAGCCTGGGGAAGGTGGGGCTTGTTTGTGTGGCTGTTGAGAAACTTCAGGTGGTGGAGCAGAGTGGTGCAGTGTTGCTTTCTACTTTGAGGTCCACGGTGATCTCTACATATGATGGAAAAACTTGGTACAACTTCTAAGCCTCTTTATTTTTGCCACCACTGCATTAAATGTCATTCGCTGTACAGCCATGACTTTCCAGTGGTATGTGTGCAGTAGGGTAGGTACGTAGTACAAAAGCACTATATACACATTGTAGTATAATGCACACAATGTGCAATGCATTATAATATATTTTTATTGTAATATATGCATGTACTGTATGCATATTACATAATTATATACACAATATATGTTTTTTAAGTATTAGGGTTTGGAAGGCAGAAAGCGTTCCAGTCTGCCCAGGCAGTTCACCATGAAAACATCAGGACTGCGGCATGTTTACAGCGAAGCTGTTGACTTGCTTAGGACAGCTTCGAGTCATGAGTTCAGACATACCTATGCCACACTTGTATACAAGATAACTGCGGGGAAATGTGGGTGGACTGTTTCCCAGGCGGAGCTGCTAGGTCCGCAGGAGGGCTGGACTCTGCTTAGAGAAACAGGCATATGCTAAAGGCTGTGGAAACATCACTCGGCTTACAGATGAGGCTGCTGTTTCTGCTCTGCAAAAGTTACTGCAACTCGGAGTGACATCTTGGTGCTGTGGTTTTCCATCAGTAATGTCCCCCTGTGTCTGAGAGCTTGTTTTCAGGATGTTGGTAATGGGATCACAGATGAGAATACAGTGGCCAGTGAGTGTCCTAAATGAACAGTCTCTTGGGGTGCCCCAAAACAAAATGGGGAGCTTGTGCCCTTCCACCTCCCATGTGCTTGCTGGATACTAAGCAGCAGTTCATGGCCTGATTCACAGCCTGCCGTGACAGCAGAGAATTGTTGTCCTTGTGTCAGCACATTCCTCCTCTTGTGGCCAAGCTCTTGGCAAGGCGCTGGCATCGGTGCAAGCTTCAAATGAATACCTTGCTTTCTGTTGAAACAAGAGGTAAAATAGAGGATAAAAATACCAGAAGTGCTAATAAAGCTATTGTAGCCTTATTCATCTAAATATATATGTATTTTAGCTTCCCAAAGCTTTTAAATACTTCTTAACCGCAGAGTTATTTGGAATAGTTGTGTGTATCTTCTAGTAACGTCGCTAGAGCTGCTGGCACCCTGCCACACAGGCACTGCACACTGAATGGACATTCTTGTTATGTAGGACTAGATAAACACTTTCTTCTGCCTCCTTGTAGCTCTGCCAGGTTCAGTTAGGGTACAAATCAGTTGTCTCCTCACTATACCTTTGAGCTCCCGGGAAAGGGCAAAGGCCCTGCAGCTGTACAGGTAGCAGTGGGGCTCCCAGCACGGAAAGCAAGGGCTGCTCGTGCCCCTAGGCGCTTCCTGGGGCAGGGTGCACGAGGCCTCGAAACCTCATCAGTGGCAGAAACACCCTGACAGTCCTTCACGGATCTGAAAGCACCAGGCCAGGCTCCATGCTGGTGTCAGACAGGGTAGCTGAAGGCTGGGTAGTTGTGTAGCTTACCCGGGGTACGTGGGTAAACCAGTGCTCATGCAAGGATCATGTTTGTGGGCTGCTCCCTCATCTAGTGCTGAGCTTATTGCAGAGAACAAGTGCTTCATTTGATTCCTCTAAATACCTCATTGCCTCTAATGATAAACTGCATTTACCCAGCAGTTTCCCTGGTCCTGAACCCAGCTGTGTGCAGCTGTTGTTTCCTGTTTATGCTCAGTCACTGAATTAGTCACCTCCACAGATTTATTTTTTTTCTGAACAGTTTCCCTTTTGCTTTTTTAACTGGTTTCCTAATGTTTCTGTGATTGTAGGAGAAGGATTTATTAAACATTAATGCATCCAGGTTTACATGTATCTGCCTCAGGTCGGTGGGCTTGCTGCCATGCAGCTCTCAAACGAGCTGGCTCCCTCTTGCTCCCATCTGCAGTAAGGGCTGGGCTGTGCTCACCTCAAACCCCAATACTCCTTTTCCTCCCTTCTTCAAAGCACTGTGGAAGCAAAATACCTGTAGGTGAAAATGTTGGATATTCTCCCCTGTGTATGCTGTCATCTTGATGAGTCTGGGCTTTATTGAGAATTTCAACAAGTATAATAAATGATGAAGAGGTGTCAAGACAGGAGAGGACAGCGGTGTTCCGTGACACGTTAAGCTTCTCTTTGACAAAGGTGTGTTGTTGATTGGGTTCTTTTGGTGTGGTGGTTGTTTTTTTTTAATTTTCCTGAGTACATTAGAATATGCTGTTTATTTTTCTAGGTTAGTGGGTAAGATCCCATGCAAATTGTTCCTGAAAACATGCTTGCTTTCCTTGTCCAGGAACAGCGTGTCTTTTCATGTCTATATTTAGCCTTCTCATAAACACGGACAGTTCCTAAAACCAGTGTCTTTCCCTTTACATACCCAAGTCTGCCAAAAACCAGTCCAGAGAAAGTAATTTCATTTACCACAGTGTTTCTCTAGCATTACTATTTTTGGAGGTGTTTTCAAAGGCAAATGTGCAGAAAGCAGCAGCCGTTTCAGTCACACACATTAAAATCAAGTTCCCTAGTGTTAGCTGAGGAATGAATTTTACAACACATCACTTTTACTGTCATACCTGAAATGAGTGATTTAACTGATGACTATAATTTAATTCACAATATTGTGGGCTTCATTCAGGGGAAAAAAAATGTGGGTGAGATTTAAATGAGAAATAAATCTAGATCGAAACTCTGGACTTTGTTTTCTGATGCTAATTTTCAAAATAATGAACATACTTCATCGTGTTATACATGTTACACAACATTAATCCCCTGGGGCACAGTTGGTTGTGCCAGTGTCGCTCGGCTAGTCCTGACAGGGCTGCCACTTCGTCATCCTCCAGAGCTAACAGGCGCCTTGCCAGTGCGGATTTCTGCGAATGCAACCTGCCACCTATGTGTGTGTGTGTAATTAAACTAGCCTTTTCCCATGTGAATAAATACCTGTGTGGTTACAAAAAGAGACTAGCACAGAGAAGAGATCAAGTCATAAGATTGGGGATGACTGGTAAGACAGGGAGTAAAAATAACAGCTGTCCAGAAAAATAATGGGGGTAAGGCGTGCTGCTCTGCAGGGCTCTCGTTAGGAAAGGCACCCTGGGATGGGATCCCTCCTTCCTCTTGACTTAAGGAAAAAGTTATCTTCTCGTGCATGGTAGCATTTCCCTGGTTCCGTCGCGTTGTGCCTTCCCACCACCACCTTCACTAGACAGATGTGGATTTGGCAGATCTGCTGTGAGGACTGGGCAGCTTCACAGCCAGCTGAGGTGCTTTGTATGGTTACCCGCTGCTTCGCCAGCAGTCAGATTTACTTGTTGTTTCAAAGTACGTTGCTGTGAGCGGCAGACTACCTAGTCATTCCCTGGGCCTCCCACCTACAAGACACACAAAAGCACAAGGAAACACCCCAAGTCCCATTCATAAATGTAACCTTGAATCTTAAGAACTAACCTGAAACTATGTTCAACACATGCAGTAGCGTTGTGCTAACTTTTTTTTATTTATGGGTTTTAACAAATAACGTGTCAGCAAACAGTTGTGTAGCTCATCCATCATATTGTATTTATCCCCAATCAGAGGCTATTTTGAAAGAAAGCCGTATCAAGTCAAGCTTATGACAGGCTGCATGAATCTGAGTGAAGCTGAAAGATGCCAGTGCTGGTTAGTGCCTGGGGCTGCCAGGCTGCAACGTGCCATGTGTAAGCAGTAATGCAGTGAGGGTGAAAATCAGGTGCATGTGAGAGTTACAAATCAGATCTGCTGCTATATTCCTTCTGTGCTCCCTTGTGATGTATCAGGAAGCCACCTTGGTTTTTTATAGGCTTCAGAATTATGGGATGCATTTTTTCTTCACATGTACGCTTGATGATGGTTAGGGAAAATGAGCATTTTATTAATTACTGAAGTGTGTGTTTTTACAAGATGGGACACTTAGTCTCTGTTTCTAGGCCTGCTCATGCTGACAAATGAGGCTGAACTTCCCCAAATGCTTCCAGAGGGAAGGACCCAAGTATCCTAAGGTTTTAGGTAACTTAGGGCTTTTCTGTGTATAAAACTGAACCAGATCCCTGTAGCTGAGTTATGTATATACCCTGTTCCTGAACAGAAGGAAACTTCTCCTGAATAACTTTGCAATCAGAGCATCCTTTGGGGGAGCTTTTCTGGCACAGCTGTCAGAGGATCCTATAGTCATCAGGTTGGTGGTTGTAGCTGAGCACTCCAGGGGATCTTGTGTGTCACCTCTGAGCTGGAGCAGGTCCAGTTCTGCAAGGCAATAGGGAATTTTGAAGAATTCACAGGCGATCTGTTATTTTTGGACACTTAAGGCTGACTTGGTAGCCTTAGCAGTAAAAGGTTATTATGCGTAGCTATGCACTAGCCTATTATCTTCCCCGATCAACTGAAATGGTGGAATATTTTTCCCAGTTATATGCAAGTCATATATTTATGTTGGAAGGAAGCAGGTGATATAAATCATTGCAGCGCTTAGTTCTTTGTTTAGAAGAAAATAATGGCTTTCTTTTGTCTTAAGTGCCTTTTCATTTTTGTATGATATAGGTTGAATTGTGAATAGGTTTTTCAGAAAGAAAAACCAGGACTCAGTCTGGGGTCTCCAGGCTTTGGCTGGAAAATGTAAATCAGTTTATTCCTGAGAGAGAACCAAAAGCCAGGTTTTTGTGGAAACAGGTACAAAGTTGTCCCAGTTGGTTGTTGCAGAGCAGTTAATTTGGTATCTGGATGCCAGATCTCTTCATGTGCCTAAGCATGTGAATTTGCAGCTTCCTTTGAGAAGATACCATCCCAGTTGCATATGCTGTTCACTGGCTTTTGATGTGCAGAAGTAATGAATGAGGAAAAAAAAATTCGGTAATGATTTGGGGGTGATAGGAAAGAAGTGGAAAAGTGCTAAGACTCATCTTTTCCCGGCTGTGAAGTTTAATGTAGTCTTTATTCCCTCCTTGTTCCATCACAGATGCTACTCTAACAGAAAAAGGAAGGAGGAGGAGCTAGTTGGGACAGGGAGCCTGAGAAGAGGGGCAGAGCGGGGCTCACATTGCACTCCATATTATAAGTCTTAAAGACACCCAAATCCCAGCTTGATACACAGGGATAAAACGGGCAGGTCTGTTAGGATATAAAAGGGATAAAGACTTCTGCAAAGTGAGTAAGCTAAGTGTAAGGCTGCCTGGGGACTTGCTGGATGAAAAGGAAATAAAGCAGCTCCCACACTTGGTTGGGACAAGCCCTGAGCATGACGTGTAAGGGTGGAGCAGAGCGGCGCAGCTGCCCCACGCTTCTGGGTCCACAGTGGAACGTGCTCCAGTGGCCGGGTGGGCAGTGCGGCTCTTGCTGGCACCGATACAGCAGCTGCCCACTTTTGTGCATGTACAGAGGGCAGTATAAATCTTCACTTCCAAACTGAAGGTCTCTGTGTTTCAGTGAAGAAAATACGTAACATCAAAATAAGCTGAAGATTATCTTCAATCAGTAGGAAGAGGTTTCAAAACAAAAAGCCTTAAAAATGGGATAGAACCTGTGAATCTCTGTGCAACTTTAAATACACCCTGGCCAAAAGTGCCTGTGGGTACCCTGAGCTCTAAAGAATATCATTAAAAAGGAAAGTAAGCTAGATCATTGCTTGAAAAGAAAATTCAACAGTGGCACAAGCCCTTCATAATTTCGAATATGAGGTCTCATCTGGGAGAACAGTAACTAAGGGATCCCAAAAGATCCATAAGGCTTTCATGGACTTTGGTTTTCTTTTATTTTCTTGTGGGTTTTTTTTTTAAAAAAAGGCTGTATGCCTCATCCTTTCTCTATAACACAGAGGTGATTAGAGAGTTGCTGTGAAGTATCAAACTGCTATACTCAGATGATAGAAAAGGTATGAATAACCATATTTTAGAAGAAACATTTGAGCTGTGCCTAGAAAAGAAAAAAAAACGTAAAGACAAATCTGCCAGAGAGGTAAATGTGTGCAAGCAAGAGTTTTATCACCTGTGTTAGAAGCTGGATCCTATATTCCTTACAAAATATGTTTAATCATTCCCTGGATATGAGATCCCTGCTGTAACAATTAATTCATAAAGCTGCCAAAGACTTCCAGGCCTGTGGGAGTCAGGCTGGCATCTGTGATTAATGCTAACTGCAGGTGTGTGGATGGGTTTCCAAAGAACCAGCCGTAGGGGAGGCATCAGAAATTACTTAACCCTGCCCAAGTGGGCTTTGTCAAGAGACCCCCTATGAACAGATAACAAGAGGGAAATTGTAATTTTACAGCAATTCAACAGGTAATGTTGAACGCCTCTTGGGGCGCTTTTTGCTTCAGAGAGGAAAAGTATTAGATAGGATTGAAGGGCACTCTCCCTATCATGGATCTGAAGTGATTCAGAGGAGTCCTTCTGTGAGTTGATGCAAAAGGAATGACCCGCAGCTTCTGTGCTTGATTGTCCTGGGTAGCTGCAGCTGGGGGGAGAAACAGAAGAGCTAATCATCTGCCCTTGTTTTCTGTTTACAAGTCTTCACTGGAAGATCCAATAATATCAGGAAGTTCAAGAGGTAAATCAGCTGTTCTGCAAGCTGTGCTCGGTAACCCAGGCTTTGTTAGAGACCCAGCTGGAAGCCTGGCTGGGCTGGGATCAATAACGTGTGTGCAGAGCTTGGCTCTAGGAGTTAAGCTCTCCCACCAGGAAGAAGGGAGGGCAGGCAGAGGGCCTCGAGTCATGATCATCATCTCCTCAGGAGGGAAACAGCAATTCAGTTTAATGAGGGAGAGGGGCACTTTTCTGATGTAAATGTAGTGTAACTAGACTAAGAGTAGTTTTCTTTTTTTGGTGACTTTTATAAAAACATATACACATGCTGTCTGTCTTGAAAGTTTTAGCTGCTTTTACCTTAATGTTGATTATTTTTATTTAAGATTAAATGGATGAAACAAGCTAACTTTTATTTGGTATGGCAAATCCATAAACTATTTTTTTTTGTTTTAAGAAGTTTAGCAAATGCCCCAACTCCCCAGTGCATCTAAGGGAGACACATCCCATGGTATCCAAAGGATAACACCAGAGGGTGTTCCCATTTGAGCTGTCAGCAGGTAGTGCTAGTACCTCTAGGGTAGAGGGAGGAGAAGTGTCATTTAAGTGACTGCTGGTGACACTAAAGTCTCTCTGACATGCAGGGTTACATATGCCAGCCCCCAAGCTCCCAAGGGGTATTTCACAGTTAGGTACCCGATTCCTACCAAAAATGTCCACGCTGAATTGCATCACTGGTTGACAGCGCTATTCTGAACAGTTCAGCCTTTGGTGCCACACTTGACGCTCCTTGGTAATATGAGAGAAGCAAAGCCAGATTTTCAACTATGTTGTGGAGCAGAAGTAGAGACTCCTGCTTGCTGCAGTATGGTCCCCAGCTGGGAGGGCCCTGGGAAGGAAGGATGAGTCCTGATTTAGTGCTTCTGCTGAGAATTTCCGTCCTTGAAGATCAACAGTGTATGGTTTGCATTTACACTGTTTGTGTAAATACCAGTGTCAGATGACCGTTAGTCAGGTGCCTCACAGCACCACAGGCACAGCCCCTCCTGGCCTTTTGTTGAGCAGAAGACATGTGGCCCATGGCTTTTTTAGGGGCTGTGTGGAGCTTTAAAGGCAAGCTATAGGAAATGGCCCACTTGAGGCAGGAGGGAATTTCTCTCTCTTGTTTCTGAAAAGCAGAAGGGTCTTGGTTTACTCTGTTTACTTCAATGCCATGGCGTACCTTGACAGAAAAAGGAGCTCATCTTTGAGAGGAGAGCAAGGAAGGAGTGTTTGTCTGGCTGGGGAGCCTGGCATGGAGGTCCCTTGTGGAGCAGGGAGAGGCCATTGAATTAGGAACTTGAGCAGCTGAGAGAGGCCAGAAAAGTGAGAGAAGCATGGTCAGAGCTTGGAAGAAGCACAGTCACAAAATTGTCTGAAAACTTTGCTAGGAATTTAGAAGTGCAAGCCTAGGAGGGGTGCTGGAGCAAGTGCCTGGTGTTTTAGGTCTGGTTTGATTTTGGCCTGGCTGCCAGCATCCCCACACTGATGTGTACCTCCCTTTCCTTCAGCCCAAGGGCTTTAATTCACTGTATTCTGCTTGGCTAATAAAATATGTCTTCTTTTAAAAAAGGGTACCTGGGTCACCACAGACACCAGCAGGTTGTGTAGCTCCCCGGAGGGATGAAGTCCTTTTGAAGACTTGATGTTTCTGGATCCCCTATGGAGGGAGCAGCAGCAGGCTGAAGGGACAGGCGTTTAAGGTGAAAGGCAAGGTTCCCACCAGCAGGCCCTGTAGTAACCCATGTGAGGAGGCCTAGCAGGGCTTGGCACGTATTGTTTGTAATCGGGTACTTCATATGAATAGATCAGTTTTCTTCAAATACGAAGTAATTCAGGAAACCATCTAGCATTCCAAAGGTTGGTATCAATCTGGTTTTATGTTGGTGTAAAACAAGATTATGTGTAGTTTTGTATTTAATACATATTTTAAATGTACTGTGATAATAGAGCACTATCCTTTTCAGTCAATCTAACCTGAAAAGAATTGGAGAGTTTCTAATGGAATTAGAGAAATGCTTAATTTTGGTAAATTTCTCTTAAAGCATCAGCAAAGAGGCTGATTTCTAATGAAGCTGTTTGTGTGCCTCTGAATTCAGGACAGCTAGAACAATTCTGTTAGCTCGCAGATTAGATTAGAATTGTAAAAATTAAATAAAATGTCATCTAGGTAAACGATCCACTACCACAGGTGTTGAAAAACAATCCTGAGTAGAAATGGTCTAAGCACCAAATAATTAAATTACGATGACAGATGATAGTTTAATAAGGTGATCGTTATGAGACTTCTTGGTTGGCCTGCAATCTTGAGCGCTTCTAACAGCATTGGCTGGCACATTTGGAGGGAGGCAGCACAGAGGATTTGAAATGAGATTTCCATCTGATGACTTGTCAGTTTTTCAGGGAGAACTGTGTCATTTGCTTCCTGTAGTACACTGCATAAAGCTGTGTTGCCTGTCTGTACATGTTAGGCAGCTTCTTCACATTATGTAGCCTTATTGAGTTTCAAGTGTATATTTTCAAGGGTTGTAAAACAGCTGGCTCTATCTCTCCTTTGTTCAGATTTTTAATATATTAAAAGGCCAATGCATAGCAATTAAAGAACCAATCCTGTCAGCACTGAGCATGTTCAAATCTGATTCTCAGTGTCTGTGAAGATTGGCAGATTAACACAGTCTGATCAAAAGAAACTCTGTGAAATTGGACAAAGAGATGCACTGAGTTCTTACACTGTATCCCCAGCAAACCTTTCCTCTAAACTAGGTGATCTTGCGTTAGAGAGGCGGAAAAAGCAGTTGTTGGCCTTCAGGCAGACAAGAGTATTTTTTCTTTCAATAGAGGTATCTGGATTTAGAGTACCAATCTGTTTGCTGGAGGCACTGCAGAACCACCAGACAGCAGTACACATTAGATATTTGGTATCTAGGCCAATGCATATGATCAGATTAGAGGCAAAAGGTGCCCTGATGTCAGTGTGCTGTTGACACTCACTCAAGTGTTTCCTGTTTTTTCTAAGATGGTTCACAGAGCACAGATGACAGGGCAAAAGGGAGAAACTTGTAACCCTGATCACATAATGACTTTTTTTCTCTTGGGGAAAAAGCCAAGCTTTAAAATAGGAACAAAAAAAATACACCACCAGAACTGTCTCACGTATTTTCTTCCTTTGTATTTATGAAGTAGCATGTGTTCTGACAGAAGCTGGCCTACCTGAGCAGCAGTGCAGATGGACAAGTGGGGAGGCAGCTCTCGGAGGTCAATCTGCTTGCATTAGGCTAGCACAGTAACTGCTCTTGCAGCATCTCAGGAAATAAATCACTTGCTAAAGAGCCAGTTCAGTTTCAGAAGCCCATTGTTTCCCATCAGAACACAAACCAAGAAAGGACAAGTTGCAGCAGAGGCAGCTTTACTGCCGTAAATTAAACATAAGAATGGTTTGGGATTTGCAGTCGTTCTTCTTCCCAATCAGTGGATGATGGCGAAGAGCTAGAGATGTTATAGGAAGTGTAATTTGTGGTAGGATATGGCTTCACTGCTGAGCTTTGCTTTCATAGGAGAATTTTAGATTGTTGTGTTGCCTCTCTTGATATGAATTTAGTAGGCATAACGATACAACCTTGAACATGAAAGCAAATGTTGTTGCAGCCAGTGGAAAGTCTCTCTATTAGATGGCAGAATAATTATTACCGATTTCTGTGAGCTATATTGATCTGAGTGTAATACTTATTAGTTGGTATCTCTTAACACACTGTAGTGTTAAAATCCGTCAATACAGGTCTCATAAATGCCAATATGTAACAGCAGGTGCTGCTGTAATTTAGTGAATCATTATAATTTCTATTTAGTAAATCAGTTGCCATCACTGTTAACGTTTAATTTGTCAGTTAGTGCAATGCCCAGCAGTATAAGAGGAATGAGGCTGCAAACACATTTTCAGTAAATATGATATAAATACCGTGACTCCTGTTATTCAGTACATCCCATATGTTAGCTGTTGATAACTATGATTTTTCTATAAATACAGCATTGTACCCTGACCTTTAAAAGGATGAGATGTAAAATTGAGAAATTTACCATGATAAATATCTTTTGAAAGAAAGTGAAAAGGATCTGAATTCAGGAATTGAGCAAGGCGAAAGGTTATTAAAGATAAGTATGTGCTCCTCTTAATGAGTTCTTAGGACCTGACCTAGGTTAAACAAGAAATTCTGATCTTGAGCATGCATGTGTTCAGGAGTGGCATTTCTCCTGACGTGAGCAAAAATGTCAAGTCTTGATTTAGGTGTGTTTGGGATTTCAAGAGCTCCCAAGTATGTGATAGCATTGCCATGCCAAGGTAAGGTTGTAAACACTGTGAAGATAACCAGTCTAACATATATGTGCTAAGCTCAGGTGACACGACAGCCTATCTACAGCACCACTGGCTTTGTGTGTCCCTCACCAGGGCGCTTGGCTAGTTTGTGATGCCTCTTCTCCTGTGATGAGACAACTGCTGCTGCCCTCACTAGCTATTTTGCATTGAAATCGGGTATCTGCATTGAAATCGGGTATCTTTACATCTCCTGAATGGTGGAAGAGGTAATTTTTTTTGTACGCCGGTGCCATGAGGTGCTGGTGCCCAAATGACTGGCCAGGCTGTTCCCCAGGATGAATTCTGCCATCTTGCACAACAGCCTTTTTCTCTTTTGTGGCCTGACAGACAGCAGTTGTGACAGTCATGACATCATCTGCCTTATTCCATGATGCATCTTTTTGCACGTCCCCTGCACACAAATGGCATCAAGCCGTTGCAGGGCCCAGGCTGTGTCCAGGGGACTCTCAGGAAGGAGGACTGCAGAGGGAGACCTCAGCCCTTGTGGCAAACTGCCCCCATAGTGTAACCACCCTTGTCCCAAAGGGTTCACAACATTGCATATCCAATTTAACACTCAATCGACGTTAATTACACAGCTAGCCTCACTTCAGATGGGCCACTGATGTTTTTAAGTCTTCAGCAATATAATCCATCTTGAAGCATGTTTTAAGATGGCTGTGGACAGCTTTTCATAACAAGGCTCTCAGTATTACCAGTATCTGGCTCTAAATGATGAGTAATAAATGAAGGGTCACAAACTGCTGAAAGGCAGTTTACTGTTGGTAAACACTCCCTCAAGCATGCAGCTTAGTCAAAAAAATCCAGAGTGATTCTTACTTCTGTGTTGGAAACGACACTTTGAGTGGCTTCTCTAAAGTTTTTGATCAGTGAAAGGTTAGAGGTTTTAAAGATGACACCCAGGTAAATAGGAAACACCAGTATGGACGAAGTTTTCCTGTCTAATTCAGAATCATGGTCATCTTCTGACCTGGGTAAAGAAGAAAACATAGCCTCTGCTTCTGTGACAGATGAAACAGTGGGAAGCTCTAACTTACAATGGGCAGAAATAGTGTTTCCCAGAGTAATAACCCATCCTTCCTCAGGAGCCACTTCTGTCTGCCTAGTCCCTGCAGCGTTGGGGTGAAGTTTACCCACCTGGTAAACTGTTTTTAGCACAGGGTCCTTAACTTTGCTTTAGTTGGTTGGTGTGGTGGTGGTTTTTTTGGAGTATGTGGGGTGTTTAACTCAAGGCTAGCATAGAAATTAGTATTTTAACCATGTTCTGCAAAATATATTTTTTTGTGACATGGGGGGTCAAATTATTTAACAGACACTGAATCACTGAAGAAGCAACCAGAATTCAGTTTTCAGAGAGAGGTTAAGGGCTGCCAGAACTTCTCCTCAGATCCAAAACAACTGCCTCATCATTATTATCAACATTTCTGTGTTTAAAGAGGGTCTGGGGTTTAAATAAGCCATTTTACTAGCCACTGCCCAGCTTTGGAGCTTTCTACACAGGGAGGTGTGTACTCAGTCTTTTGTACAATTTTACTGTAATTGCTGTCATCCTAAACCCTCTTCCCCACCACCCATGAAGAATCTGTCCAGTGTTATTTTTCTCCCAAGTGCAATAAATGGCATGGAAAATAATCCAGAGTGTCTAGATATTTTATTGCTAGTTATTTGCAAGTAGTGTCAACTTAATCAGGGGGAGCTTGTTTATGGTCTTTTTGTTGCTATTATTTTTTTACGCTTGGGTGTAAGAGAAACCATATATTTGCTAGAATATCTGGCTCCTGAGCACAGATCATCTTTGCAGTTATCTGTTTGGTTACAGCCAGAGGTTAAAGATGTTTCAGTCTTGCTGTTCTTAATGTCATGCTGCATGAGATGCTAGCAGCTTCTCTTAGACTGAAGGTTCCCTAAGAAAATACACCTCTCTCTCTGCTAAGCCTTTGATTCATGGTGACAACATCATCTGGTGTGCAGGATTCATCATTTTCTCCTGATCATAAACTTTTATGAAAGGAAACTATTTTAGTAATGAACCCCCCACCATGCTGGGGTCTGTGCTCTCCTGTTTGGGTTGAGAACTCCCAGTTAAGATCATCTTTGCCTTCCTTCAGGAGGGGTCACTACGTATGCCTGGCAATAGGAGGAATGCCAGCCCAGCATCTCCAATGACTGGGAATGACTTTGGGTTCATTACAAAGAAATTCACTTACCTTTCCTTCCTTTCCATTCTCTGTCCCTCACAGCTGTCTCTGCCAGAGAACTGTTGCAATAAATACTAATAAAATACTACTGTCATTTGGCAAGTGAGCTATTTGTAGTGCCTAATATCACAGCATTTTACCAAGAGTAAACAGTACTTGTTTGGAATTAAAAATACTTTCCCTAGGTTAAAATCTTGTCATTGAAGAGTCAAAAAAATGCTGAATTGTCTGATTCTGATTGATCCAGTTAAAAATGCCCCCTTTCCAGTATGCCTTTGGATATGTAAGCCTGCTGATATAACTACATGAAACTCATCTGGGGTGGGGGAGTGGAAATCTCCCATTTAATTTGCTTCTTTTTCTGCCCTCAAGGCAAAATTCGCAACATACAATATGGAAATGCTGGTTCCAGTGACATGTTTTATACCACTATGCAATCTGGCTACAATTTTAATATAAGCATCACATTAGCAAGTGTTTTATCTCCCTAAAATATCTCCTTAGTTTTTAAAATGTAGTTCCTTAAAGGTTTCACGCCAGTTGAAGTATATATTATTTCTTCCTTTCCCCATTCTTTCCACCTCCTGCCATCCTCGCCAGCCTGGCAACGTTTCCTTGGCCCTTTGGTGACCGAACTTTCTCTCACTGGTATGAAATTATAGCTCTGTCTGTTTTCTTCCAATCCACGGGAGGCAGGAAGAAACCTCACATATCATGACTAAGTGACATTTAGCACATTGAGTATAATCGGTTTCAGCTCTTTTTGAGCAGGCACTGGTAGATTTAAGAAGTCAACACAGTAGGAAGTGTCTTACCCACAACAATCTGCCTACTCAGAAACGGCGAATTGAACTTCATTTAATCTATAGCTCCTTTAAAGTGACAGCACTGGTAAATGGGATGCTCGGTTGCATCTCTGTTTCTGGAAGGCCTCTTGCTGGTTCTGCTCGGTGGCATTGCGGATCTGGGTAACTGGGACTGCGGGCATAATATTATTACTGGCAACTCACATGTCTCCAAGGAACTCTGTGGGTTGTACTTTCAGGAGACCCTTAACAACTCCTCCTGCACCCTGGAGGCACCAATCAATACCTGACTTTCTCTTGCTGGTGTCATCTGCACAGGATATTGGCAGCATCTCTTACAGCAGGTGCTCATTAAGAAAACACAAGCTTTCCCTGCTCAGACCTCCCTTCACACAGCATTTTGTGGTCTGCATAATTCCTTGTGCTTAACGTTTTTCAGGAGAGCAAATGAGAACATAGAGTCAGGGAAATATGCTTGTGTAAATTCACCCCAGAGACCTGGCTATCAGCTGACCCCAGTTCATGTGATCGAGCCGTGTTTATCATTTATTGTTCACATGCTTATGTGTACATGGCCTTTTTCAGAAGTAAAATGTACAACAGAAAATTCAATGAAGCTGTTCTCAGGGTACATGGGGAAGTACAAGATAATGGATGAGGAGGATGATTAGGAGAGGTTGGAGACATGGTTTAGGGCAGGAAAGGAAAGCAATCGGGTCAAAATCTTACTGTGTTTCACAGTTTCCATAGCAGTCCTTCCCAAACAAGTCAGGCCACATACTAGTCTTAATTATACTGGTTTCAAACAACAGAGAACAACTGATGAACAATGCCAACTCATGTAGGCTTAGAGGATTAGAACAATTAAAGGAGTGAGAAAGAGACATCTTCAAGTTGCATATTGAATTGGAGTACATGAATATACTCCCATGGGGCAGCAAATGCAGATGATAAAGGTTTGCTACTGGCAGTAATGTGAAAGAGAGTGCAGCACATAAGCAGGCAGAAACAAATATTGAGAGACAGAAGTATTTCCTTCAGTAGGCATCACTATAGCAGTTTACAAAGTGTATGTTACAACGTACAGTACAAAATGTGCAGTAATATTTTTCATGACTCATATATTGCTTTCACTGACAGTTCCTTTGGTATTTGGAATTACATATTTCTGGATCTATATGCTTAGTATTGGAATAAAAAAGTACAAGCTTTGAAAGTCAAACACAAACTCTGCTTTATTTGGCCTCTCCTTCAACTAGCTGCCATGTTTCTAGTCTTGTTTGAAAGCCAGATGAAGTAGTGAACTGCAGTCAATTTAAAATGCTGATCAATGATTAACACATTCAAACCTGTTTATAATGTCACATTTGGTTCTGTTAAAGCATATTTTCTTTGAATGAGATGGGTGATCTGTTTTCCTCAGTATAACCACTCTTTTTTTTCTTTACTTATGTTGCCCACAGGTTTTAGTAACAGTAATTTATTTGCACCTGGAGTGTGGATGAAAGTGTTGAGGAATATAGGGAGACTAGTAACAATTCATTAGGAAACCCCATTGGCAACATCTTTTAATGATCCTTCCTTCAGCAAACTAACACTTTAATTTTTTCAGTTGACTTGTTATTAATATGGTTTTAACCAGAGTATTATGCTGCACTAAATCAAACCTCATATAAAAACTTGAAATTATCACAATGATGAAATGATCATTATCAATCGAACATGATCTTGTTATGGAGGGAAACTAGGGAATTTCCTTTGCTTTTTATATTGTTTTTGACAAGACCTATTTTCTGTAAAAATATTAGCTGACCTTAGTTATACTTCTCTACTTTAAAACTTCATCACATGCATTGCTTGCAGTCTCGCAGATTGTTTGCAGAGTGAAAGTCACACTTGTCCTCATGATCTAGTTCAGTGTCTAAGATCCGGCACCATGTAACCACTGTAAGAAGGTTATGCTTCATAGATTATAATATTATTGTCAAAGTAAGTTGTTATTTTTCTGTGGAAAATATGAATGTTTCATCTTATCTGCTGTTATCACATGAAGCAAGAGATTCCGTCACTGAAACTCAGTGCACGCTTTCTGTTTTTCTCTTATTTCTTCTTTGCTTGCTATATAACTATAGCATCTCTTATTCTGCATTGTCTTTCCTTGTAAATGCAGTACGTGTAAAACAAGTAGAAACAAAATATAAGAACAGTGAAAAAACATCTGTGACTCATACCTTAAGCAATTAAATACTGTCAGATATATTTTACATATGTTATTGTGCCTGTCACTGGCTCAGGGCCAGCTGCCTCTCCATCTCCAGGGCGCTCTGCATGCTGTCGTTACTGGGGCCGGATGAGGTGCATCATTCTGCGTTCTCAGACCCTGCCTTTGGTGATGGTTTCCTTTGTCTTAGCTGTGCCATGCTGGAGATGTAACTGCATTTTGGGGATCTGCACTCCAGCAAACCATGTAGTGACCTGGGTGTGTTTCCAGAACCAATGAGCTGTTTGTTTTCCTGCCAGGAGCAAGGCATGAGGAGTAAAATGGTTTTGAAAAGTTAGTGGAGTTAGTGAAAAGTTGAGGAGTTAGTGCCTCCCCGTTTATTCCTGTCCCATTCCTCCCCCTCCATTACTTCTGCATAACTCAGTGTGTGCACATGTGATGAAGTCTGAAGAACTGATCTAGAGTGAAAACTTCTCAGTTCCCCAGTCCTGTTCATCATAGTGGCACACAGGCACCCGCGCTGCTGCGGGTGGGGATTGTCCGAGGGCGTGCAGTGCAAGCACAGGGTGCTGGGGACACCCAGTCCAGCTCTGTCCCTGGGAGCAGTGCTTCCAAACCTGTCACCCCTTACCCAAGAGACTGAGGCCTTTTGGGAAGCCACCACTCCAGCTGTGTGGTGGTGCCTTTTGTTGCGACAGCTTTGGGGGTGGGTTTCAAGGCTGTGTATTAAGTAACAGTATAAAATAGGGATGTAGATACTGGTTTCAGTGTATCTTAAGAGACCTTCTGAAAACAGGCTCTCAAGTGTGTTTTCCTTTGTTTACTAATCAATAGATACTTCTTTGGCTTAGTTATTTCCAATCCTAGCCTTAAGTGGTTACACATCACTAACCTTTGGGTCATGCTGTGCAGCTCAGCTGTATGCCCAAGTGGCTAAAAAAGCTGGGACCCGATCGATGTGGAGATGGCAGCACTGACAATGGGAGTTATGCTTATTACATTGATTTTGGATGGTTTTTTTTCTAAAATGTTGACCACTGCTAGTTTTGATTTTCCTTGACGAGTAGTTTAAGGTATCTTGTCAGGAAAATTGTCTGTAAGTCAACTCATTACTTGTTTTATTAGAGCTGTGGCACTGGTAGCAACGTTGGTGGGAAGGAGGTAATACTGCTACTACTGCTCACAAGCTTCAGCTCCATCCCAGCTACCAGCATCACATCTTATGCTTTTGGCCAATGCCTGTAAAAATCACCTGCCTCAGGGAAGAGACATTTATCCTTTTTTTTTTTTTCTTTCATCCTAGATCAAGAGTCAAGCAAGGTTACACTCATGTTTCAGAAACTTAATGTAGTGCATGTACAACTTCAGGGCTCAAGAAGTCTAAAAATAAGTAACTCTGTCTTCAGAGCTTGATCCAGCCGCTTTTTCATAAGGAAGGTGTTCAGTCAGTGGGATGTTCATGAGGAAGGTTTCCAAAAAATTGTCAAGGGAGTTATCAGCATATGGTCACATGTGAAAACATGTCAATATTTTTCATATTGACACATTAAAAACTTATTCTCACTGCCCGTTTCAGGAAAGCAGCTCTCCCTAGACATCCTGGGTGGTAGGACAGTCTCCATTCACAAAAGTAATTCAGAGTTCGTGAGTTAGGTCCTGGCTTCAAATTGCCTTCTGGAAGCACCTTCAGAGCTATGCCAGGCACCTAAAACCTAACCTCTTAGTGCATCTCTGACCCCTTAATACTGGAAATATTTCATGATGCAGGTATCCCCTCTTCTAAAGTTTACTTATGCTGAAAGCCTTGAAACTGATGCTTATTTTGTAAATTATGATTTCTGGAGATTACAGTATGAGGTCCCAGATTTGAGTGAGGAACTGTAGAACCAGTTCATTGCAGGTAGCTAACAGGATACGTTACCTTAGCAAAGCAAGTGATTTTCCACCCTTTCTTCCTAGTATTAAATGAAGACAGGGTGCTATAGGCAAACCAGAAACCTGACCTCTGTAAAAAAATATTAAGTGTAAATTGCTATTCTCTGCATCTAGATATTAGTGGGACTAATTTGAAAGGGAGAAGGGGGAACTGCTAATTTAAATAAAATAATAAAAAGAGCAATCAGTGTTTGATCTTTTATTAAATATTTTGCCACTTGTGCTAGAGTAACAGCTGGTAATTTTTCAAGTAGAAATTTGCCACTTTGCAGAGGAAAAACAGATTTGTCTGTGAAACAGTGTGTACAGAAAAATGTGATAGGAGTAGTCATGGTAGGAGCCAGTGGTGAAACTTGATCTTCAGTCTAGCATGATTAGCAAAGTATTTTATTTTCATATGTGTATATGTAATTATTTTGTGTGGTTCTGTTTAAAAGCTTTGTTTGTGTTTCTAAATGGGGTAGAGTGTAATTAAGTGCAAAAGGATGGAAATGACCTCTGATTGCACCTTATCCTGTTGTTTTATATTCTGGCACAGCAGTGAGTAACCTGTTAATATGGTGTATTTCACACCTCATTGCTGACCATATTAAAAGTTTTTATCCTCTTTAATTCCTTAGTAAATATTAATGTACAGTATTCACTAGTATCTGTCTGTTTCATTTACTTTACCCATTCTTCTTTGTAATTCATTTTATTCCCTTTATCCTGTGGTGATTCTAATCAAAGCCAAATCCAGTTGTTTTTAATGATCAGTTTTTATTAGTCCTCCAGGCAAACTGCACTGCAGAGATATGTCATTGGAGCTCAATATTATTATGCATCTACAGAAATGATTGATTTAACCCTTTTGCATATTGCAAGAATTTAAAACGTAATAAATCAACAGAGGTGTATTATACTAAGTGATGTATGTAACCTATTAGCCATTTTGTTTGTTTCCGTTGTACAGTACTTGGTCAAGATTTCTTAAAAATCATCATTTATGGTCCTGATCCAAAGGCTACTAAAGCTGATGTAGAAGTTGCCGTGTTAGTTTCATAGCTGACTGATCTCACCTGCTCCCATGGGAGACTCATGATAAAGAAAAGAAAATATGAAGTTAAACCCAGAATTTTGAAAGACTTCAGCAAGGCTAAGATTGCAGCAAATGTTTGGATTTTCTTAATAATTACACTTTGTTGTTTTGGTTTGGTTTGGTTTTTTTAATTAATGAATATTAAAGCCCCAAAATGCACAGAAAATTGTATGTATTAGGGGCGACTTGTTTCTCAGATCTCTGCTGTGAAGTGTATTGTGAACAAAAACCATTTGGACTAGTGGCTGTAATATTATCATTACTGTCACTGCAAAATGCAGGAGCTGTAGTCATGTATCACAGCACCAGACAAAAACCAAGGGAAAAATGGGTCCCTGCCCCAAAACCCATGTTTACTCAACTGTAGTAACTCCTGTTGCAGCAAACAGTGCTGACAGCGTGAGAGGCAGAGGAATGGCACCAGCACTCTTGGCAGCGATCTGAACCCATGCTCTTGCTTATGAGGCATTCAGGGCTTAACTGTGTCCTGGGCAAGAGGCAGCCTCCTGGGCCAGTGGTTTTGTTCTGAGGGAATTATTTTGGCAAGTAGAGACTCGTCATTCAATTTAAAAAATCAGTGAATAGATTGAATTAATATGTTGCATCTCACATGAATAAACAAAGTCATACCCCGAGTCACAGAAACAGTTAAAAGAGCCAAGACAGGACTTGTCACTGTCCTGCCAGCCTGCCTAGCACAGCGAGCGTGGCCGGGAGGGGGGATTCCTGGCAGGCAAAACAGCAGGAGTGATAATAATGTTCTCGATACCCTTATCCCAAGTAGGGCAAACAAACCACTTTAATTGGTTTGCAGTTCCAAAATATTTTACAAACACCAGACGGTGGAAACATTTCAGTGCTTCTGAAAGGTCCCAAATCCGATTGCCAAGAGGGAGGCTCGGCGGCTGGTGCCGCCTGGGCGCGAGGCAGCCTGAGGAGTGCAGCGAGGAGGACAGCTTGTTTGCTGCCTTGCTGGGACTGGCACAAACCCAGGCTGGCTGGCAGCAGGTCAGCAGCTCGTCTACCTAGCCAAGGGCTTGCTTAGAGGATTTCACTGGTATCTACACATTCTGTTGACTTGGCTTTTTCTTACGAAAAGCTTTTGTTCCCTGATGTTTGACAAGCCCTTCTCTTCTTTGCTCACTGCTCCCAACTGCTACAAGTAGTGGCTTGTCACAGCTGGGGGAGCTTCTCCAAGGGACCTGCCTGCCCAGGTGTGTGAGTGGCTGATCTTGAGGGTTCATTCTTTGAAGGTTCATCTTTCTGGGGCTGATCTTGAAGATTCATTTCTGAAAAACAGGAGTCGTGAGGAAGCAGAGTGCTTCCCTGGGTCAACAGGTGCTGTGGGATGGATCTGAAGAGGAAAGGAGACAGGAGGAGAAGCTCAGGGCAGTCTGAGGGAGAGGACCTGGGCTCTGCTAGCCAGTCTGGGTGGAGACATGCAAAAAAGACTGTGGCTTTTGGCAAGTGGAAGGGAGCAAGTGACTGGGTTCAGGGCATTAGATCTTTCCAGGATCCCCCAGGGAGGTGGCAGGACTCCTGGCAGCCCCCCCTGGGGTCAGTGCAGTTGATAAAGCCAGGAATGGAGCTGAAGGGAAGTGCAGGGTTACTGTCAAGCCATGAGCAAGGGGGAAGCCAGGGGTAACCCTGCACCTCTGTTCATTGGAAAGGACTGGAAATCACAAAAAATAAGAGAGAACTTCTAGGGAAATTGGAAATCCTGATGAAGGACAACACGGCATTGAAAGGCCTATGCTGTGAGAAGGGCCTGATGTGCAGTCACTGCTGTGAAAGGCTGCTCTGCCTTGTCATGTCCCCAGCATCATTTTGGGTGGCAAGTGGAGGGTGTGGGAGTGCCCAGCACAGGAAGGGAGGAGTGGGACAGCCAGGGGAGCCCAGATCCCAGAATATCTCCTGTTGCCTTTCCTGAGGATAAGAATATAGATTTACTTTTTCCCTTTCTCTTCCCCCTTTTTTTTTTTTTCCCTTTGCTTGTAGCACCGAGCTAACCCAGCTGAAAGTTGCCAGGAACTTTCTTTCATGGGCCTGAAAGGGCAACAGGGGAACTTAAAGCTCAGCTCTTGCAGATCAGAGAGGGGCAGTTAAAGAGAAAACAATTAAAGGGAGTAGGTGAGAGGAGATGCAATCAAGGTTGAAGTAGAACAACCTATTCTGTGACCCAGGGAGCAAATAAAGCTTGGGCAAACTGAGCTCCAGAGTTGCTGTTCAGTGGGATGCATAAAGGAGTGCTCAAGGAAGCACAAAGTGGGAGCAGGTGTTGATAGAGATGCAAACATGTATTGTAATATATGTACCGTTAAGGACACTAACACATACTCTTGCAAATAAAGACCTAGTGGTTTGTACTCAAAAGCAGAAAGAAATAGGTTTTGGAGAGGCAAAATGAGCTAGAAGCAACATAAGTGACATTGAAGGTTTTTTTATTGAATCAAACAGCTTTTGTTGAATGTTGAGAGGCAGAGGAAATGAAAAATCAAAAGGTTAATCAAAAATTATATTTTATTCTAGGCTTTTTTCAACTTTGGTTACTGGCCTGGATTTCACTTTGTGGTATAGTGTGTCTTTTAAAGAAACATCCATTTATAATTCTAAAATTATCAACAATTCCTCCAGTGGGTCATTTCTCTATTATTGAAAGTGTGTGGCTTTTGCCTGCCTAAATTTGTCTTATGTTCTGCCTATGTTGCACCTTTGCTAGGATGAAAAGCCGCCTCTTAACAGTTTCCCCAAGTAAGTATTTACTTAGTGATCAGACATGCCTTAACCTTCTCTTTGATAAGCTAAATAAATTGAACTCCTTGAGACTGTCACTGTAAGACGTGTTTTCCCATCCTTTAATCAATCTCATGACTTATAGCCATATCCAATTTATCAAGCTCACTCTTGATGTGTGAATACCAATGCTGAATGTAGTATTTTGCTGGCAGTAGTGGCACTAGAGGTATTGGTAATATAATTTATTTGTTTTTTTCCCTGATGTATGCCCAAAGCACTCTAGTCCTTGTAGCCCTAAAGCTACTTTGCAAGCTCATGCTCAGGCCACGATCTGCCAGGATGCTCCAGTCAGGCCATGGGATTTCTTCCCTCCATGTGTGTGACGCTCTCTGTTTACCTGCTATCAGGCTTATCAGGTGATCTAGCACACACAGGGGTCGGTGGGGGGTTTTCCCCAATGCTTACTCTTCACTATTTGTCATCTAAATTATTAATCAAACGGTTTTCACTTTGTGCTAATCACTGGCTGCATGCAGACAATTAACAAACAGAGTATGGGTTTACCAACGTTGCTGTGCATGTAGCTCTTCTGATTATATCCAAAAGATTGTTTTCTAGCATAACAAGACTTCAGTTTTACTCAAAGAAGGAAGCATTTGCTCTGTCAGCAGTTTCTAGAGACTCATTTTCTTTCTTCTTCACGATATTTTGTAGCTGCCCAGAAAGGCTTTGCACAGTAATAGGCAGAGCTGCCTGAGTAATCCCTCTGCACTTACCATGCCACATGTGCCGTGGGAATTCCAAGCCATCTCCATTATAAAAATCCTTTCCGCATATTCTTGATCATAGAGTGAGGAAGGAAGAGGTTAGGTTGGTTTGTTTGGGAGCTTTTTTTTGCCGTCTGGTTTGTTTTCCTTTGTGGGAACAGGGTCTGGGGTTGGAGGGTCTAGGTTAAAAGGTAATTATTTTTGTAACAGAATTAAAACCTGAAACACATTGAACTGATTTCTAATACAAACAGGATCAGCATTAGCTTTTAAAGGATTGCTATTATCGTTTCAGGACTGCAATGTGATTTAAACTGTAATAGATATTGATTTCTATATTAGTGTTCTTGCTCCTTGTATTGCATTTCTGCTGCCATCTGCTAAAACAGGAATGGCATTTTTCACTTTATTGACTGGACAACGAGTTGGAATACTGTATTCCTGCATGCTCTGGATCACTGAGATTACTATAAGTTTACGGGGAAAAGTAAGGGTGGGAACAATTCAGCTGCAGAGACACTTGCATTTTGAAGTTAGAGGTACCAATTATTAAGCATATATAGAATAAAAACTCTTAAAGGACTTCTAAATTACTTCTAGAAAGGCAAAAATTTACTCTAAAGAGCACCACAGCTACTCCACAGGGCACTATTATTTTAAAAATAAATAATTACTGCACTGTCCTTGTGCCGGTGGTCTAAAACAGTATGGGTGGGATTTCCCAGGGCCATCAGTTTTGACTTAGTGGAGCTCCCTCTAAAAGCAGCAGTAATCTCACCCATGCAGGCAAACACAAGTGTGGTCCTTGTGCTGGTAGCCCACAAATCTTCCTCCCCAGTCCAGACCAGTAGCTGACTGGGAATTCTCAATCTCCTCATTGAGCCCAGCATAACCAGGCTCACTCTGAGGCTTTCTCTCCGAGATGTCCTCTTTCCCAATTCCCACATCTGTCTTTTTGCTCATCATCAGCATCTTGTCTCATACCTTTGCCAGAAACATGGGAGTCTCCTTTGAGACAGCTCATAAGGCCCTGGCCCATTGCCCATTGCCTGTTGTCTTTCATCCACTGGCAATGTGGCAGCTCCCAACCAACCACCTTTTACATCTGCAAACACACATCTTCAGACTGTCTCCCATGTTGCTCCTCATGCTGGAGACAACTTGCACTTCGTTATTTTCTCTCCGTAAAAGTCCTCATTTGCTATACCACACTCGTAACAAGTGTGACACCCTTTTTCTGGCAGAGGCAAGCTCTTTGTTGCTGGTGTCTCGTGGTCCTTAAAAAAGAGCCACCCCCTTGTCTCTTCCATCTGTCTTTCTGGAGCACTCTGCAGGCAGGTTGGTCACTGCCCTTTGCTGCACACACAGGGGTTTTCCACTGTTGCTACACGTAATGTTTGTAAAGTGATTTGTAGTGAGTTGCTCTATAAATGGACTTTATTACAGAATGCTATTCAAAATTGGAATATTCTGAAATGAAGTTGCCTCTTGATTGTGACTTTTCCCAGAAAACTGATTTTGCGTAATGATAGAGAATGGTAATAAGCAGTACATAATTAGCATAAATTAATGGGAACAAATTCTGCTAGTGCCAAGTAGTTAAGGGGTGTTTAATAGAACTGAAATTCTAATAGTTTATCTTATACTACCTGAAGGTGCTAACAAAATTTTAAGGTCCATGTTCTCTGGGGCATTCAAAGGGGCCTCTGTCAAGTGTGCAGCTGTAGTTTGGTGGCCTTCATTCAGGGAGAGATGGCCCAAATTGTTCAAGTTCATGAGACAAGCTTATGTAGGAACCTCTATTTTTTTTTTTTTTAAGGTAGGTATAGGAATTTTTTTCAATATCTAGAATTGGAATATAGGAATAGAAGAGTAGTTTAATTTTGTCAGAGATCTGACTCTTTCTTTATTCTGTCTGACAAAAGCCTGCAAGTGTATACTTGACAATTCCCTCAGTGTATTCTCAGTTTCCAGCAGTCTATATTCCAGGGACTTCCTTAGACATTTGCTGCTTCTGTATTGTTGAGAGATTTTAATTTTTTTATTCCCCCGTTTAGCTACGTTTGGACAGAAATCATTGTGTATGGCAAAAGCCCAAATTACAAACTGGACATTACGTTTTCCAGCTTCTGTCTACGTTTCCTGGTCTCTGAATGCTCGATTTCTCAGTCTTCAGTTGTATTTTTGCATGTAATTAATTACAAGGGTGAAACATCAGTTTTCCTTAGTGAGATGTGCTGTGTTCCTCCTTACCAAGTACACTAGATTCTGCTTCCCAAGTTACAGGGTGACAGGAACTAGGAATTTTGAGAATGGTAATCCCACTGTACAAGTCCTTAACCAATATGTACATGTCAGGCTAATGTTATTGACCCCACATGTCAACAAGGAACAGAGAGCTGGAGGAATTAATTCTAGAAAAAAAAAATATCAAATATTCCAAAAATATCAGTCATGGAGAGTATAGAATAAAGTAAATTAAATAATAGGTATTTTGCGTAGAAGAAATAAGAAGTGTTTGGTTTTCTTTTTTAAATCTAAGAAAGAAAATAATCTTTGTACTGAGAGTCTTACAATTTCTAAGATGTTAAGAAATGTTACTGAGAGGCCAGCCCACCAGCACCACACCTTCCCCTGTACTTCAGATGTTACACTGTAAGAAAAGGAAGAATATGTCTGCATCTCTGGCTAGGAACTTGAGCGTAAGCATGAGTTCAGGGCCAGGGGAGCGCTGCTCCCAGGAGGAACCAGTTTATTATCTAATGAACAGCACAAAGCAACAGGATTACAAAGAGGGAATGTGGTTTTACTTAATTTGTCACTGTGTTTTTGGATAGACTGGGTCTAAACTTGGCCTTTTTCTATGCCATGTTTACCTAAAGCAGCCTGATCTATTCCATGGTCAGTTCTAACCATGCAGGTTAAAGTTCCTTCTGCAGCTCCTGCCTTTTACTTGTCTTCTCTTTTTATCCTGACTTAGGCTAAAAGCTTTAGTGTACCAAGTCTGAACTTTCATCACCTTCCACATGGACGGCTGCAGGAGTCTGCTGGCATTACCACAGCCCCTCTAGCATTCTGTGAATAAATCCCCTATTTGTTCTCCAGATTAGGAGCAGGGTTTTTTTACTCTGTATTTGTAAAGTACATAAGATTGGTGGTGTTTTGGCCCAGGACTTGGCCTTCTAGCTACTATTAAAGGTCTGCTTTGAGCTCTGTGTGGGTAGTAAATAACTTGCCCATGTTTGCTGTGAAAGCTTCTAATTTACAGACAAATACATTAGTAAATTCGTATTTGGATTTTTAAGCAATTAATTCAAGTCAAACACAAACTAAGTGGATGTAAGGCAACTAAGCGCTCCATGTATTTTTGCACCTCACTCTAAACATACTCTTCGATTGAGGGCTGTCTCTTCAGCTGCTGCTTTTGAAATCAGAGGAGTATATTACTCAAACAAATTAGGTTCCGACCCTGTACTTGGTGTTTACGTGTGTTAGACCAGGAGTGAAGAGTGTGACACAGGGCCTGGGGTGAAGGGATGGATTTTGATCATCTCTGTATTCAGCCAGTTCATAGCCTAATGAAGCATGGTGCTCTCATTTCTCAAACGAAGGAGGCCACAGCAAACAGCTCCACTTCCCCTAAGCATGGTGATATCTCTTCAGACTCCTTATAAGGGGTTTAATGAAAATTCTTAGAAAACAAGGATTGCTGTTATACTATGGCATAAATCCTTACACTCTTAAGATATTTGCATGGCCCATTGCTATAATAAGAGTAGCTCATGGTCCTCCTCTGCATTTATTCTTCCAGAGTACCTGTGCTCCCATATACAGGCCGGGAGTGGAGAGACAGAGAAAACAGCTCATTCTCCCAAGGCTACAGGGAAATCTTTCAGAGACAGGGGAGGGAATCCACCTCCTGGGAATTCCAGGCTGGTGCCCCTGCCCTGCCTTACAGCTGGGTGCTGTGTGCGGTGTCACTGAGAGTATAAAACAGAAGAAGGAGGAGACCTGCAGCTACAGTGTAGGTTTATGTTTGGTAGCCGCTTCTGAAACAGAGCCTGCAGTTTGGAATGTTTATCATCCCGCTCGTAATGAAGCCATTACACTGCAGTCACAACTCTGAATTGCAGCTAATAGATTTTCATTTTGTTTTCTCGGTTAAGTCATATTTGATAAATGCAGAAATGTGTAGGGAGTAGCTTATCTCAAGTAGACAGTTTCTTTTTAAATGGGTGGCTTGAATGTGCTTTGCATGAGGATTTTTGGAAAGAAAAAAGGGATTCTGTAGCAAGTCTTTACAGGTAGTAAATGGAAAGCCCACTTGCTGAGTACCAGTCTTCTGTCTTTTAGCTGTCGAAGATATACACGCATACCCAAAGAAATTAATGTACTCATGTATTTGCATGTGCATGCAAAAATTTTATGGTGTTGGATATGTAATTCTTTGCAATGCTCTCCATGTTGTCTTAAAGATTGGCTTAAATGAATTTTACAAAAACTTTTATAGGAAACAAACAAAATTCTGTTACCTGCTTCTCTGCAGACAAATGCATAAGTATGTAATTTTTGTCTGATTTACTATCTTTTCCTCTTATTTTGAGTTTAAATGGTGCAGACCAGTTTGCACATAGCCTAATAGTCTGGGAGATTATATTGCCAGCATGTGGTATATTGTTGCACTGGGTTGTCCATTTCAGAATTACTCTGGAAAAGTTTTCAGCACAAAGTACCTCAACATATATCGTACAGGGAGGTGGAGGTAATAGTTTGTTGGGGTTTTTTTAAATCCTGTCTGGAAGAGTTCTTTTGGTAGTTAAGCCGGCATTGTCAGAAATACTGAAGCTAAGACAGTCTCCCAACACTATTCTGAGCAACTCTGTCAACATTTTCAAACTTCAAGGCCAGAATGCAAACATGCAAATCTGTGATTTGGGCCAAATATTCAGAGGAGTTTTATAGTTGCAGATAGGATTTTCAAGAGTACTCAAGCAAATCCACAGCAGATCGCTTCCAGCAACTGAAGAAAGTCTAATAAAATCATAAAGAAAAATCTGTCCCCTTGGCATTTCAGATACCATTCATTTCAGAGGCGCTGAGCATCACATCTTCTTGGGAGTTAGCTTGGCATTAAGGTGAAACGCAGCCCAGCACAGCGACTGCACGTGGTGGAAGCCACAAGGCTTCTTCCCACAGCCAACCGCTGTTCCAGTGAGGACACTCAGCAGGTTGGCAAAATCAGGCCCTGTGTTTCTGTCCTGGCCCCATGCCCAGTTCTGTCTGCGTAAAGCAAGTCTCTAAATGGCGTTAACTGGATCAAAAGGCTGAAGTGTTTCTGTCACAGCTACCACTCTTTGACAACAGTTGCCCTATTGTTGGCAGCTCTCTTGTCCCCCTTTTTCTTTTTGTTTCCCTTCCGTTTTTGTGCCCTCCATTTGCCTTCTGGGTCTTCGCCTCTCACCCCAGCGCTGCCCCATGTGCTTTCCCAGGGTTTTCTTCCTCGGTTCTTTCTTCTGCCTCTACCACTTGTTTCTTGCCTGGGGCTCTCTCTGCCATTGTTCCTGCTGCTGGAGATGAGTTTAGAAAGCATGTCTCTCCTTGTCCGGGCTTTGTGTTTCCTGTACCATCACCCAAAAGCCACGTTTGTGCTCTCCATTCAGTTTCTGCTTTGCCTCTGTCCCAGGGGGTAGGTAGGCTGTATGTCTGCAGGCCTGCTGCTTTCTGTCTGTCTGTCTGTCCCCACTTACTAACTGCCACCGTAACTGCATCCCTAGCCCCAGGCTGTCTTGCCCAGTTGACCTTCACCCCAGCCTAACCCAGACATATAAAACAAAATTAGCCAATATCAGTTATTTCGATAAACAAGCTAACCAGCAGTTCATGTAAACTGTGAGCTATGCACCTACAGTAATATGACCTCAGACCATTAAAATCACATACTTTGTGTCTGTTTTAGGATTTGTATATAAATGTTGTACTGAGAGACTTTATTAGAGCTTAGTGAACCAAAATCTGGTCTTGGCTTTCCACAGTTCAGGAGTTACTGGTTTGAATGCACTACGGGGGTTAAGGAAAAGGAATTAGAAGTTTGAAACCATGCTTTTTGCATGCTCCTGATTAATTGTACAAAGTCAGTCTGTTTATCAGAGTACTGTCATCTTTGTAAGACAAAATCATGGGGAAAATACACTCAGTGAAGAATCCCATGTCAAGAAAAAAGAATCTACTAAACTGTTCTTCCAAATGTTCTACCAGAGTAAGACATACACAAAATAGACCTTTGGAGGACACCAGTTTGAGGACTTGCTATGAACTTGAGAGAGCTTTTGCTTACCTGAAAACTTCCGTAGTCACAGTCCACTACTTCACACTGCAGTGCTGTTGAGTGGAAAAGGGTACATTTTACATTCAAGTAGATGTTATGAAAACTGTGGTGAATGTTTTCAGCAGATTTCATCAACTGTATTTCTCTGTATTTGTGATGATAACAGTAAACAACAATAGCTGCGCTGTCTGAGCCATACAGTTTCTTTGCCTCAAAAATTGCCAGCATGGGCTTGCAAAAGGGCACTGTTTCCCAAAGCAGCTTGTTGAGTCAGCTACAGCTTTTCTGCCAGGTTTGTGTCTGAACTCTGAACTACTGCTTTCTAGGTCACTAGAGACCAGCAGTGAGGAGTGATGTGTTGCAGATGTTTTGTTGGCATGCCATGTTTCAAAAGTGTATGGGCCCAATCTTGACAGATGCTGAGACTCTGCTAGCCCTACTGGCCAACAGGGCTAATGCCTCTAAGGACAGGCTGCTTTGACTCTACCCCACATATCCCAGATAGGAATTTGTATGAAAGCATCTGACATACTAGATGTATGCCATTCAGCCACTTTGAACGTGTACTGTGCTGGTCTAGGATTTTGGTACTGCCACAGTCTTGTTCAAACCACTGTGTATGTGCACACACCAGTGTCCAAACTCACAGAATGGCAGAAAACTCATTAGTAACAAGGAAGAGGAAGATTGCCTGTCTGAAAAGAAAGCATGCTGAAATCCTAGGAATTGTATATTCACATCTAAGAAAATCATAAAAATCTTTGATTCCAAGCTAAGTGGCAAGAGTCTTTCCATTGAACCCAGTAAGCATTGAAAAATGACTTGAAACAAGTAAGAGGTGATTCAGCCTAAAACTGTACAATTCTTCTTTTCCTTTCCACTTACAGAATAGGCAATAACATTTGAAGTGGGTGCAATTAAATGCTTTTAATTTCTGTGTAGCAGTTAATCTTGTGCATGCAAATAGTTGTGACTGAAACATTTTATGACTACTTGTTTTGCCCTTTCAGTGGAATTTAAACGTTCTTCGTGCATCCTTTTTTTTTAACATTTTTCTGTCTCATTAAGAGCTTACTGAGGCTTCCAGGCTCATCCGTTAGCTTTCTAATGATGACATAAGAGCTAGCGTTTGCCAGTGTCTTCTGTCAGAAACAAAAATAAACATGTCTAAGACAGTTTTTTGTTGGATCATTTTTTGGCTTGGATTAAGTAAATATCCCCATCCATAAAAGCATTCCCTTTTCACTTATACAAGTGTCTCTAGCACTCAAAGGTGGATATCTGAGCCCAGAGCAACCTGTTCATTGCTCCGGCTTTCCGTGAGCATCACCTTTCTGCTGATGTTGCTTATACCAACTGTGTGAAGGAAATCCAGGCACTAATGATCAGTTGCCCTGTATGATTCCAGCTCCTGTACAGAGGCATGGCCAAGTTTAATCTGCATCAGGCAATTAAAACACCTGTTTTCACTCCCAGTTTCATAACTCTAGGCAGAACAAGGCTGTTATGTGCTGAGCACCTTTCTCCTCACACAAGCATTTCAAGTGGTCTTGATGGCCATTCATGTCACCATGCAAGAGATCAAAAGATGCAGCCATCTCCCCAGAGGAACCATCTAGCTGCAAACCAACTGTGAAAGCCAATGCTACAAGGGGGCTCATGCAGTCCTGTCTCAGGTAGGAGGGTAGCCCTCGCTGGAGTATAGGCTGTGTCACTATGGGCTGTCTCCACCCTTGAAAGCCACAGAGAGGCCATCTGTCCATTTATTTCCAAACCAGGAGTGGCAATCACAGTAAGGTGGAATGTGGGAGACAGTTTGTGTAGTGGTTGCTCTTACGGATGACTTCCAGTGAGAGGAGGACGTGTGGGACAGAGCTCCGAGTCACTCACAGTGTGACTGTGGAGACAGCTCCAGTAATACAGCTGTAGGTGGGTAACCTTCTCCAATGACTCTTGAATACTGTGACACACTGTCAGGAGATTTCAGTTGACTTGGTAGAAGCTGATTCACTGTAGATATGTCCTAAAATCAGCAGACCATCCCTATTCAGCAAGGCATGGAAGTGCATCTTTTTGACATTAATAGGATGTAAGTATTGACTTGAGCAGTTCGGTGCAGTAAGGATTTTAATTAAAATATGCTTTTTTCAGTAATGTGGCTTAGATAAAATCAAACTCTTGGTCAGCTTCGGTAAAGAAGTGTTTCCCACAATATTTGTAAACATGTGGTGGAATTCTCTTTGATTTTTAGTGCAGATGTGACCTTTAATTTATTTTCTTGTTTTCAGTACATTAGCAAATCTCTGAAAAAAATCAGAAGAGTTTTCTGTTACCTTAGTTAATTTATTCAAGTTGATTGTTGCTTTGATGTGTTTTACAAGAAAGAATCAAACTCATGAGACTTTTTGGTGAATTGATGAATGTTTGCTTTCTGTTAGAAAGTAATTATTCCAGAAAAAAGACTTTCAGCTAGCAGGTCTACTTACATATAATAAATTTGGTGCAACAGTTTCTCATGTAATATGAGGTTAACTGTATTTAAAAAAACCCAACCTACTAAACTTTACATTTCCTTGAAGCTTATGAAATTGCTAGAAAATGGGATTTTTCTCTCACAAGTTTGACAGAGGCATTGCAGATTCCTTCCTTACATCTCCCTACATATATGGAATTACCTTTAACAGAAAATATACCGAATTTATCCCCTATTAGTTGGGAAAACTAGCCCTTTGATCAAATGCTAACATGAAAAACTTGCAGGGAGATTCAGTAATGCTCCAGTCAGTCATCACTCAACACTAAGAATATACCCTGTGCTTTTTCTGTTTTATTTTTTAAGGAGAAAAAGGAACATTTCTTAGATTTGTTCACAGAAACCTTTCAGTGTGTGTTCCTCAGGATTAATCTCTTTCCTATGGAAAGGATGTAGGACATGATTGCAGAACTGTATAGACTTGTCACTGTAGTATATACGCATCTATCAGTTACAAAGTTATTTTATTCTATCTGCAACTTTGTGAAAAAGATGAATTCCCTTCCACAGTGGTGGAAGTGGGCTTCAGAGGAGATGCCAGATTGTGTGTGTAACTCTGGGAGCCACCTCTGGCTGAGCCAGAGGCTCTGCGGTCCCTTGTCTTGTCCCCCACAATCCACAAACGTAAGAACTACCTGTGGGTCACTGTTAGACACTGGTGAGCCACAGCACGTCTCTGTAGTCTCAATTGAAATGTTCACCATATCAGTTGGAAGAGTTTTGACTTTGTTTCACTGATGCTGTGTAATCATTTAGCAAAGCAGAGCAACTGGTTACTGGATCCCAACAGTGGGGTCCATCCAGGCCACCAGACTCCCGGTCTTGTTACACCAGACACAATTCCCTAGAGGTCCGGGAGAGGAGCGTTCCCTCAAACGTGCCTTCAGGTATTGGAATATGCTGTATGCAAGGCTGGTTTTCTTTGTAGTTGGCAGGAGGAGGTGCTTGTTAGGGATCATTTCTTTGGGGGAAATGCTGTGTTTTGCTTTGAAATCTGATTTTCTGTGAAAGTGTTTGGGGGACAAGAAGTGTTTCTAAGGACAGCAGGTTTTCAGTCCTTTTACATGTGTTGTGTGGCCTTGGCATCATGTCCGTGCTGGGTGATAGCTTCCTTCTGTCAGAGGTGTCATTTTTGTAAGCAGATCTTTTGCACAGCGTGCATTAGGAGATCCTTCCCAGTCTAGCTTTTCTGTCATTCCCAGACAGCATTGAAGAACGCATCACACAGAGACACTGCTATGCAAATTTACAGGACTTATCCCATCGCCTCTGCACCCAAAGACTCAAGAAGAGGAAGACCAGAGTGCTCGCTTCAAGGGAAATTACAGTCACATCACAGCAGGAATAGTAACAAGCAAGGAAGGGAGCAGTGGGGCTTGTCAGCGGCACTTGCAGCTCTCTTACCTGTTTCATCCTCAGCTCTCACTGCTCCTATGGTGTATGGTATTGTGTAGGGTACCATTTCCCCCTTGGGGGTCAAGCGTGCAACATTACACTCATCAGCAGTTAGCGATGTGTGCATTGTGTTCTGCTGCAGCAATTGCAAATCACATCCTGTTAATCTCTGAGGCTTTGTGACGCTATTACTTCAAATGCCAATGTGAGTTATTGTATCCTATCAAATAGAAAGGTACATATGAACTACCAGGGAGGAAACAATTGATGTCAAGTCAAAATACTGATAAGTTCATTTCTAATGAATACTAGTCATCCAGCCAAGTTTGCTCTAGAGGGAGATGGCAGATTCAGGACAGAATATAATCCCTACTATTAAATGGTAATTATGAGAGCAAATACCTGTCTGTATTCATTTTAAGCTAGATGCTGAGCAGGAAACGCCACTGTGCAGAATGTTGCCTAGGGAATACAGAGAACTACAGGATCTCATAAGGTCTTTTCTTAGAGGCAATAAAAGTGAGGTACTTTATCTGCTTTTACAAATGTGTTCATTTCAAAGCCAGACCAAGAAAGAAGCATTTCAGGTGTGAATTGTATCTCTGATAGAGGTAAAGATATCAGTAGAGATTCTCAGTATGGTTGGTTTGAAGTTTTTCTGCCTGGTGGCACATTTCCACGGAAAACTGAAACCCACCCAGGTGTGTCTGTGGGACAACTCATCATGCTGGGGCGTAGCCCAGGGTGGTTGTCAGGGGTGTTTTGGTATATGTGCTTCTCCTCGCCGTTGTCCCCATTCTTTTCCTGCTTGGCACCCCAGGTTATATTTCAAGAAGGATTAAATGTGATGAAGCATTTTACTGGATAGTTCTGAAGGTTTATTTCCCCACAGGGACTCTTTTGAGCATATATAGTGACTGCTTCAAGAGGGAGAAAAAAAAAAATCTTCTTTCAAAACTATTAAAGGACTGGGCTCCTCTGTGCTCTCTTTTGTGCTCATGCATAACACAATATGATACCCATCAGACTGCACAGAGAGGTTGCTGGGTACAAGCAAAAAGAGCCTTCAGCTTTCCTCGCAACAATGCTTTTAACTTTGAGCAAGTCGGAGACCCTTATTTCTCCCCAGATTACTCCAGGCATCTCTCTAGTATAAGTAATTCATATATTGAGATGCTAGAAGTATGTAGGGAAAGATTTGTCCATCAAGCCTCTCTTTTGATTTAGGCATCGCTCCCTACTTTTTTCCTCTCTCTTTGGTTTGCTGCTTTGTCACCAGAAGTTTTCTCTTCCCAACCACCTAGGAGGCTTATCAGGGGACAGGTATGATGTGAACTTCTGTAACTCCTTTGCTTTTGGAGTGAAAAAAAGCATTTTAACATTTCTGTACAGTGTGCAAGCATCCAAATTCTTATCTCTGGTGCAAAGTGGCCCAACCACTGCTTGCCATGAGGTGCATTTCCTCTTTGTCCAACAGGTGAAGGTCTTGAGGCCTCTTCACCAGGTGTGGCGTGAGGTGTACAGCTGCTGCTGCAGCCCGGGAGGGACTGAGTGCAGTATGGGCACCCCCCATCGCTGGCCAGGGGCACATGAGAGGAGGGAGGCCAGACCTTGCCCTCCCACCAGCAGCATCCCTCACAGGTTTGTTCACCTGCACCTGAGTATATGAACAACCCTACACTCCGTCTCCCTTTTTGCCTCCTGCATGTAGAGCGATGAGCACCCACTCATTTTAGGTACTCAACCTCAGTGTTGCATTCACCTCTTTTTAATAACCTTTTTAGATGCGGGTTGTGAGGTGACTGACAGCCTTGGTTCCTGACAGTGCTAATAAACCCAGCTGCCAAATAAATAGACCAAAGGAGACAGCAATAATATACTGACTTGTTCATTTGATTTACATTAGAACAGGTTTATAATGACCATAAATGATTATTTTTACAAGAGGTACATAAACAAGTAAAATTGAAATGGCTGCTCTGCATGCTACTGCACATTCCTAATGCTGCATTTATACGTGTACAAATGAATTCCTTCGCTTCCACTAGCCAATTACTGCCCTAATGTGCCTGTGGCTGCGCAGGATGGCAGTCCCTCCTGTAGTGCATGTATACGGGGAAACTCATTCCATTCCCTTTACAGGGAGGGGATATTGATGAGAGGTTTGGGGTTACCCAGCTTCCCTATAAATCTTAACCGCTTTTGTCTTTTAAAACAGATGATACTTAACACTTTTGTACATTAATCAGAGTCAGACCATATGTTCTCTCTTGTTTTGGATGCAAGACAAGTGCAGAAGTTTTACATGTAAGGAGTCTATTAAAGTCTCTCTGTGCTAGGACCCTGCTTGGTGGCACCACCCATCCCAGATAAAGGTTGGACTCTGTTGTGACATAGGTATTATTTTGACTTGGTGTCAGGCTGTATCCTACCTGTGAGATAACTTGTGCTGTTTAGCATATATGGCACCTAGAAATGTTTGGAGCAAACAGGAAAAATAGCACTTTGATTAGGGGAAGCAACTGGGATGTGCAAAAAAGCAGAAATGTCAGAAGAAAAAGGAAATTGCTTAGAGATACGTGAGGAAAGAATCTTCATTTTCCTTCCAGAAACGGGGGTGATGAGCGTTATATGCCCTCAGTATCCCTCTTGGAAAGTATCCATGATTTCATACATATGAAAGGCAAAACAGCTGAGATGTGAAGAGACTGGGAGAGAAGCAAAGCCAAAGGTTGGCAGCTAGACTGGGTCTGTGCCATCCATGGCAACAGAAGCCTTTTCTGCCTGTTTTGGCTGTCCAAATCATGTCACTATCCCATTGTTGCGGCAATCAGAGCACCCCCTCTAGCCCTGAGCACAAAGTGATCTGTCATCTTTAGTTCTTCCTTTATCCAGCCACAATACTAAACGAAGTACCTTACCTGGAGGTTCAGGTGTGCTTCTGGCTGTATAAGCTGTGTGAGATCAATAAGAATATTCTGGCTGTGCTGAGCTCAAAGCTGTTTGGAGAGTGTTAGGTCCAAATCTCTCTCTTCCATGTCTCACAGAATATGGTCCAGAGTTATTAACATGTGATAAACATTTATGATGTTTCATTTCATAGTGGTATCTACAGCGAAGTCTAGCCCACCCTTCACTTCGTACCAGTGTGCCTACTACCTGCCGCTGAGATGGCTGTTGATTTATGCTGACTTGAAAGGAGAGATTTGATAGCTTGGCATAGGCCAAATAAATGAATATCAATAAATATGGGAATGGGGAAAAATATGAAGACAGCAGTAAGATTAGACATGTACCAAATGGCTTTAAAATGTTAATTGCATTGTATGTTTGGTCAAGCATGAAGTTATCTCTACATAATCATTCAGTATATTTCAAGGATAATAATCTAACAATGTAGCAGGTGGGCCAGACAGCAAGCTACTGCCTCTCTCAGACTTTGCAGACAAGGTGTGATGTGTATGTTGCAAGGTAATCTCCAGATGCTAAGGCATATGTTGTCGTTGGGTAACTTCATTTTTTAGAGGCAAGTTGGGTGGCTTTGTGACTTCTTACAGAAACTGAGAATTTCTGAATTAAATATATGTTTGTATTAAGCCCATCAAGTAGTTCTTCAGGAACCTGGTACCATTTGTTTCCACTGTAGGAAGTATTTAAAAAAAATACCTCCCCCTCCCCACACATACACAAAAGTACTGATCTTATCAGACCATCACTGTAACCTGTATCACATCAGATGTGAAACTTCTAGGAGGCTGCATAATTTGAGGAAGGATATTTCATCTTTCACTTCCATGTCTGTTTGCTGACAGCTTTCCCCAATATAACACTGCCTTTGATACTTTCAACCTGTAATTTAGTGCACTTCACAAGAGCAGAAGCTGTTGTGTACTTGTATCATCGCATCTGATGATTAATTTTTTTAAGAACTGTAACATCATTCTACATTTTGTATTTCTAATAGCCATTCTGTTCTTAGCAAGATCAGGCATTCGGTTATGTTATGCCCTAGGTAAGTACAGTAAATGATTGATCCTGTTCCTAATATTCTTGGTTTTCACTAATCCAGGACCCCCGTTGTTAGATCAGGACACTATTGTACTTGGAGCTGTACAAACAGAACAGAGACAATCCCTCATCAAATGTTGTAGGCTAAGAATCATGAGCTACATGTGAGCTACAAGCTTGAAACCTTGCATATCATTACTTACGCGGTTTGATTTTGATTTGGAGATATGTTAAATTACTTTTTAGTAAATGTCCAGACTTAGAATGAAATGATATCTGGCTGCATCACTTTCTGGAGTGAAGGTCGTAAATGTATTGCTGACTCTGAAGGTAATTGCAGGTTTCTTCCATGACTACCACCGCTCACATCATTTTAGCCTCTTCATGTCTCCATTATCTCATCTGAAAAAGGAGAATAATACTTCCTAGGAGTGCTGGCACATTTACTGTTTGTAATATCTGTTAGGACTCTGGAACAGAAGACTTTAGAAATGTAAAAAGTTACTTCTTCCATTAATTTTTATGGAATTAGTGTCAAGACAGAAATGCTTTGATTTAAGAACTCCCAGGGTCCCTTGTTACCTGCTTTAGGGGGTCAAATTATTTGGCAGTTACTGGAGTGGTTTTCCATCTGCCCAGGTCTCTAACACATGTATTATAGTGGTGAGTAACTGTATTAATTTCAACTTATGTCATCTTGGATCTTTCTTCAGGCCAGACTGAAACACTCTTGCTCACAATGAGTAGTACCATGCTCCACAAAACGTCTCATTGATTTCAGAAAGGCTTTCACTGATACGTTGTACTATTCATTGTTAAGTAAGGGAATAAATACCACAGTCTGGCTCTGTACAGTGAAAGCAACAGAAACTGGAGGGTGGGGAGTGGGAATTATAGAGACAATGAAACCTTTCATTTTAAAAAGATGCAAAGAAAACGTGATTCATCAGAATGTCTTAACTCTAAAGAAAAGCTTTCACTGGCAAATGATAGAATATAGTATAGAGGCTGGCATCTGTAGTAAAGCAGAATTTAGAAAGCTTGTTCCAAATAAGGATATAAATTGGCTGGTGTATCATAAATTTTACCCAAACACTGGGACTTCAACTGAAGTATGAGTTTAACTACTAAAGAATTCCAGGATTTAAAGGATATGGTGTTTCTGGGAGTGAAACTGGTTTGTTTGGGTTTTGCTGCATTCATTTTTCAGTCATGTTTCACAGGCAGATCTCTTAGAAGTTATGTAACATATAGCAGTACAGCTTCAGAGCTGTTGAAAAAGTGTAATTTTAATTCTGCAGGTTTAAAGGCTAAATAAGGGCACAGTGACACCTCAGTCAGAAGTATTTTATACCTGTAAATGTTTGTGTATCTGCTAGTCTATCTGCTGGCTTTCTGTCTCCCCGCTTGTGCTGGGCTGTGGTTTTGTGCTGTGCCATCCAGCTGGCACTGCAAAGCAGCAGTGTGCTGAGCTGGGTGCATTAGGCAGCACTGGAGGTGTGGTTTCCCTCTGTATCTTGCTATCCAAACCAAAGGGAAGCACTTAATGGCTGAAGTGAGGGAAAAATTATTCAGACTTGTTTCACCAGTGCCTTGACCTTAAGGTAGTCATTCAGCGCTCTGCAAGGCCAGACACGATTCTCCTTGTACTTACAGCGATAAGCAGTGTTTTACATCAAGTTGGCAGACGTAACTACAGTACGGTGAAAAGAAGTGGAAAAGAGCCCCATGGCTGCATATGCAGTGTGCTTTCCCTTTCAAGACCCAGACATCTTTAAAAGAAGAATGAAACTCAGCCGTGCTGTTTTAGACCAAAATACAGGTCTTACTGGGAAGCTGCAGAAAGCAGCTGTAGCTTTTCCTCCCATCCTGATGCCATCCACACACTGTCTTTCACGATCTCCCCTTCTTCCCCCACTTCCACATACAACAAGCAAAACTGTTTCTATTCACATCTGCTGTTGAGTGCTAATGCTGATCTGTGCCTTCATGCTCTGGCAGCTACAACGTGTGTGCAATGATGTGTGTTGGGGGCAGGATGGTTTCTCCCTAGTACGCACCAAGAAAAGCTGTCCCACATACTGACCTTGCTAAAACAAATTGTGTTCTGTCAGCTCTGTATTGGCAGCTGTGGAGTGCCCTGTGAGAAGATAACAGTGGAAGACTACTCGGAAACTTCTGGGTGCAGTGTAGCTGCTCCCTTGCATTGGCAGTGCACCATAGAGAAAACTGATAAGCTGTGCCCCTGGTCCTGCTACAGCACTGCAGTTGGATTTTCTTTGAGATGCATTTCGAAGTCTTGATTTTAGTGGGAGTTATAGATGCTCATTTTATCTGAAAGCAAGACAACTTACTTAGACACAGCGTTGGAAAGGCATTTGGCTCACATTTGCTGTTACCTATTTCCTATTATTTCTACTGTAGAGCAGTGAAGAAAGTTAATTGATGAAAGTTCAACAATCAAAATCTCATGCATGCTTTATTATTTCCAGTGCTACAGCACCCGGAATCCCCAATGAAAGCAGTCATGTTTGTAATTCAAGGGGGGGCTTTTCTTTTTAACATGTAAGCAAAAAGATGGTAATGAATTTTTAATGGGCTACCTCTGCCTAGTCAGCTTGCATTTACAGCAGACTATCTCATAAAAGAGAAGAATTAAAGCACCGGTAATTTTCAAATGGGCATGTAAATCAGACTTTTGGTCGTGTTTTCTGTCTTGAAATTTTCCTAGATAGCAGGTAAAGCAGAGAATAATCTTCCAATACAAACCCTGATCTGTATCTGTCCCTTTATGATTGTAAGCCAAGCTCAATTTTCAGTTATATCAAATTCAGTCCCGTTAAAATTAATGTTTCCCTAGTATAAGCCATTATTAACAATATTGGAGACAAACCTCAAATGATCCATATTTTCTCTTTAATGGAAAAAACCCAAAACACCTGAGGGTGCTTAGCTGCTGCAGGTTTTCACCATCTGAACTAGGAGAGATGCATAATGCATATTTTTGATCAGAAAGTCATTTATTTTTTTCTCTAGTTAGCGGATTAAAGATCAGGGCTCCAATGTATTTAATCAGAAAGATATGGGGAAAGGGAATTTCTTGAGAAAACCCAGGATGTAAAAAATAAATAAAAATGAGGCTTCTGGTTTTAAGGAAAAACAGCAGTCGGTGGGCTCATGAGGTCTTCTGGCTATCACCTCTCTCTCAGGTTACAAATGTACAGGAAAAGGTATTCAGAAAGTAAAACCCCAGCAGCAGAGCCTCCAACTGTCACACACTGGAGGTGCCAGTGACACACAGTGCATCCAGCCACACGCCCAGCTTATTCCTCACTGTGGAATTCAGGAGCTGGGCCTTTCAAGTCTCCCTCTTTGGCACTTATCCAAGATTACTGACGCTTTGAAAAGCAGGATTGTTCTGAAAGGGGGATGGCAGTTCCAAGCAGCCATTTGCCATGGTATTGCACATCCATCGTCTCCCTGTAATACATGACCACGTGTACGCTCACATCACAGACAGTGCTCTTTTCACTAGCTGAGCGGCGGGAACGGATGCCAGAGAATTAGGAGGAACTGGCCAGCCTTCAAGATTTCTTCACAAGGACTTAATCAGCTCCCATGCCTCTGTACTCTCATGTCTGTGTGTCTGGTAATTTGCTCTACTTTATGTACACTCTGTTCATCATACAGATTGGCTTTTTACTTTCTGCAGCGATTTCTCTCACTTTGCCAACACCTTGCCATTTGCAGCTTTAATGCCTATTGATAGCACTTCATCAGCAATAGCTGCCAATGTATATTCCCTTTACAAGATGTTCACCCTCAGTTTTTATAGATAGTTACAAATTTAGTCACAAACTGATTGAATAGTTCGTTTTCATTTGCTTGTCACATGGAGTAGATTCATCAAAATGAATAGAACATCGGAAGATTGAAAACAGAGATAAAAAAGCTTCTCTGCTGTAGATTTGTGCTCCAAAGCAGAGTCAGCTCTACCAAAACCATTCCTGTGTGCCTAGTCTGGTTTTTAATACCTTCAGTGAGAGAGTCCTTACAGCTTCCCATAGGCAACGCAGCCCTAGTACTGGTCCTCATCCCAGCACCAGCACACACTGCCTAACTTGATTTTCTTCTACTGTGGGTAATGCTTCGCTCCCAGACTCAGCCACAGGAACCTGAGCTATGGTCTTGTCAGTGAAGCCAAGGCAGAGAAGGCTTCTAAAACCTCAGGCTTTTCTGTGTTCTCTGTTACCCCATCTCATTTACCAGGACGTGCATGTTTTTCTGTCTCCCTTTCACTGGTGATGCGCCCTTCTTGTGGCCCTTCACATCCCTGCCAGTTTCAGTCTAAATGGGGGTTGTCACCATGTGACGCATCCCACCATCTCCTTTTCCTCTCTGGCTAAACAGTGAATGCCTGGCCAAGCTGTGTGTGGCCACCTCTTCTGCCTACCCATGCTCTACCATGCTCTGATGCACTAGCTGGAGACAGTTTGGTAAAATTATTTCTGTTTTTCAGATGCTCTGACAGATGTTCACTTTTACTCAAATTTGCTTAAACCTATTACCAAAAAACATCCCTGTGTAACTGGTTAGTAATAGTAAAGTCCAAAGCAAACTTCAGACATTTCTCCCAGTTCAGTTTCAAACTCACTTTGGTGTAAGGATTAAAAATGTATAAGTTAAGCAATTTGCTTCTAATTTTTTAATAGAAAGCAGTGAAAATGGTGGGGGGAAGAGACTAAGCATCGGCCTGTGTACAAGGGACTTCTTTTTCTCACAAGGGATGATACTACACTAATCCTTAGACAAACAAGGATTGGTAGTTTACAAGAAAACTCTTTTTAGAGTTGCATGACCACTGCCATTCCACAGCAATTCTTTTCATTTGCTATCAATGGTAGAATTAAACTGCCTTTTGATATTCAGTGAGGTGCAACAGTTTGTTGCAGAGAAACAGTTATGAGATTGTTTCTCCTCCTGACTTTTTTTCTCCTGTGCCATAGCTAGAAATAAATGCTCTGGGTGTTCCTAGGTCTCATCTCATGATATCTTCTGCTTTATGAAATAGCCATGTCAGAACTTACGGGTTCTTACCGCTCAGTGACATATCACAGGAGTATTTCTATTTCCTGTTACATCAGCTTGTCTTGACTTGCTTTAAGCTTTGAAGATGTCATTGGCCTACATTGCTTGAGTGTACCAAGTCAGTGATAGAGGGATGTTGTTTAGTGCATATCCCAACACACATCAGTTGCAGACGGTTCGGTAAAATGCTTAGTCCTATCTCTTATAATTATTTTGAAAGTTTTTAATCTAAATTTTTAACTAGATGGCTACAAATCTGTGGGGCTTCTAGTTTAAGGTTTGATTGCAACCTTACTAAATAGGCGGTAACTTGATAACTCTTCTAGATACCAGTAAATGTTAGGTTTCAATTAAATCAAAAATGTCCACTGTTGTTCTTCGCTGTCCTTTAAATATCAAGGCATATGTCTTCCCATTATTGCTTTGACAGTAGTGCATGAATGCCTCAACTAAGATCATGACCCTGTGATGCTTAGCTACTGTAGATCTACAGAAATTATGTCCTGAAGAGCCTAAACAGGCTAGTAAAGAAGACTGAGCAGTTGCAAATTGTCTTCTGAGCTCCTTGTTTTTTACAGGAACTGGTTCATGGCTCAGGGAATACTACTCAGCCAATAGTGATCAGAAAGACTCTTCTATTCACCTTGCACTGTCTCTGCCAGTCTGGGAAACTATTATCTCTGCTTTGTAACACACCAGTCTTTATGAACTTTGCTTCAGATCTCTAATCTATCCTTAAATGAGGTATTTTTTCCCTAGCTATCTCAGTACGCAGCCCTTTCTCCATCAGCTGGCTCCAATTATGTGATCCTCACGTGCTATCTCTGAATAAATCTTCTTTGAAGTTATGAAGTAGAAGGACCCTTGGTAAGCTACTTTGATTCAGTTGCTTCAAATAGGGAGACGACTGTTGAGGTATAAAGGTTAATTTCTACCCATCTCAAGTTAAACAAAAATTTAATGAAGTCCAACAGATGCTGAGTTTACTACTCCTGAAAACCTAGTTTCTCTAAACTCTTTACCCAAGTAGATACTCTATGATGTTTTCTTTTCTAGCAAAGGATATATTGCTTCACCTAGATTTTTGTAAGATCTCAGATGCCAGGAATGAGCCTATTAAGAACAATCCAAAATGCTTAGTATGCTCTTAAAACAAAAAAACAAACAAACAAAAAAACCTAACAGCTTGATTGAATTCCGAAGTGGGACTTCAAATTGAGTCCTAAGCACCCTGATTTATACCTATTGTGTCAAGCTTGCGGCCTGAGCTCATAGTCAAGCCCAAAGTCCTGTTTGTCTTACGCTGGTTATGTTTTGGCTTTGACTCAAGTCTCGACCAGGAACAGGATTGCAGAGATGGAGAACCAGGTCTCAAACCCTTACCCCCACAGGAGAGTGAGCCACATGGCTTCATGCAGACATGTAGACGCTTGGTATGCATCAATTAAAATACAAAGTCTTAATTAAAAAGAATCCTTCATAATCCCAAATGAACATGTGCATACCTGAATTCCAGATCAGATCTTTTGGAGCACTGCTGCAATATAGTAAATTGAAGGGTCTCTTAAAACCTGTGGTGTCAGTGATATGTGGCTTAAGTAGATCATGACACAACCAACTTTTATAGCAAAAGTCCATCATACCAAGATTGAATCTGTGTGCCAAATAAGGCTTGCTAGGCCTAGACACCCACAGGCTGTAGCATAGCGGTCCCCAAGTACAGGTTCATATCAGAGATGTTAATTTCTCCAAACATCAGGGAAGTAATCTGCATTTTGAAGAGTCTCTAAATGGACATTTACATAATTTATGTTTTACAAAGTCCGTTGATCTGTATTTGCATAATAGACCACAGCAGTGCCAACAGCTCTGTTGCAGCACATGGTGTCAGCTCTCATGAACTTCCAGCAGGCTTTTCCCTTTATTGGAGCTCTTATGACAGAAAGAAATCGCAATAACTGATAAATCTCAAAGAGTAGACTGAGTGTCTGTCAAAGCTTCTTTGTCTGCATGGAAACACAGAAATCAAGCCACATGCTTGGTCACCTAAGAAGTGCTCTGCATATGACCATGCCAATTCTGTGCACAGAAACAAGCAGAGATGGTCCTTAATGAATTCATTCAAGTTCATCTAATTTCCTTATCTGGAGTCCCATTGCTCCCCACTCGCTTGCAGCAACACTCTGCTGCTTTCATGCTCTCCAACTTCTTCTTCCTAAAAAGAGAATATATTTTCTCATCACCACTCTCAGCCTCTCAGCATGACCTGTTGGAGAGATGCTGCAGGTGCCTGGAGAAGGGCTTTGCGAACCATGCTGGCTTAGTCACTGCCCTCACCTGGGCAGTCAAGCTTGAGCACATCACTGTAGAGAGAAGCCTCTTGAAAGTTGCAGACTTTTGAGTTCCAATGCAATGTTCATCACTCTGAAAATGGTGGCTTTATCATTCTCATGATGGAGTTAATACCTCAAGGGGTTTTATCTGATGCGTGGGCTATGAGCAGACATGTTTTACCCACATGTCTAAAGTGGGAGAACCCTGGTCAGTGTAAAGTTTGGTAGTGTTGTTACCCTGAAAAGGGGGGAAGATCTATAGCCCTCACTGTTAGCAGACTAGCTAAATTCAGTCCTGGTGGTTTTGGTGTAGATGTCTCCCATGAAAACTGGAAGGAGCAGTTCACACCCTCCCAGAACAGAATTGGGGAATGGGATCATTGCCAGCTCCAAACAGGAATTTCCTTCCTTTAATTTGCTCCACAGCCTGAATAGTCACTGAGCATAGTCTTATGCGTATGCTAACGGATGGTGCTTCATTTTGTGAGACGCTTTATTAGAAAAGTTTATTTTTTACCCCTGGTTGTATATCTCCTTTCCATTTGTGTTGATTTGGGTATTTGTCATCCTGCTGAATGTGATAAGGGTTCATCAGTTTCACTGCATGCTACTAATAAGATAATGCTTTTAAGCCGTTTGGTATTTTCACATGAAACATGTTCTTCTTGCTACAGATATTCAGTAGAGTGATGGCTCTAATCATCCTCTCTGTCAATAACTGTCAGCTGTGATAGAGCTGGGGTTCTGGTTGGCCGGATAAACCTAGCAATGTGAAATAGAGGATATGCATGCTGAATAGTTGCCAAACTAGAGCAGGAGAAAAGACTAATTTAAACTTCCCACACCAGAGCTGAAGCCAGCCCAATGCTGTGATGTTTTCCTTTACTGCTCTTGATATAAGTCTAAAATGATTAATCCAGGATAATATCTTGCTACAGTTTCTTTTGATTTTAGTTCTGACTGAAATGAAATGCTGGAAAGATTCAATAAACAAATGATTCGTGCTGATTGATCTAAGGACCAAAACTATCCTTTGGTATTCTAACTAATCCTTTTTGTCATCTAGATTAAAAGAAATCAGATGATATGTGGACTGAAGTGATTTCAATGTTTATTCTATAATTAAGCATCAAGTATGATTATAACCTATTAGAATTTCTTTAAAAGATTATAGTGTAAGGTTCTATCTGTACTCAAGAAATTACAGAAATACAGGAAACATTTTAAATCCTCACTGCGCCATGGGGATCTGGTGACTTGCAGCAGGAATCATGTCTGCCCAAGTTTCTTAGGGAGCAATGGAAATAACTGGAAGAATTTGATTGGCTTTTAAAGAGTGAGGAATGATGAGAGCAGTGTGTTTGCAGCATGAAAAGAACCTTTCAGATGTCTTTCAGATATGTTTGTGATTGTTTTTCTGCATCTGCCATGCTGGAAGTTGATGCCTTGTTTGTGGTTATTACATTCAGGGATTTAGTTGGGCTGCGTGAAGTGTGTGTGTTGAATGCACCCTGCCTTGCAAAGGCAACTGTGAACTAAAAGGGCTCTGCCCTGAGTCACTGAGTTCTTTGGTGGGAGGGGAACTCTTCTATGATTTATTTTCTCCTGCCCACTCCTTACAGATATGACATCTGCTTATGCTAAAAAGTAAGCGTAGGACTTCTAAGCAGACAGCAGTCTGTATTTCTGCCCCTTGCTGGCGTCTCTGTGGAGGCATGAAGAGACCTCACTGAGTGGCACGGAGCAGGTTCTATTGTCTCCTCCTTTTACTGACACCCTGTTACTTAATTTGAGTAGTTCTTTCCAGTGTATTTGGGGCCAGTTTGCTCTCAGTAGAGACCCACGTAGTAAGGGCATGTACCGCTGTTGTAGAGCCTGATTCAGCCTGAGAGACACCTGTCTCTGTACCTTTTCTGACTGGATAGGGCACGAGAGACCTGGGTTCAAGCCCCCCTCCTAAATCACCCACGGGAAGGATTTGAACCTAGATACCATCTGTCACTAGTGCGCGTTTTAACTGCTGCCCTAGTTGGCAGATGTCTCTCTGCTCTCTTACTGTTTGGTGTGCTCCTGCAAGCCTACACTGACGAGGTCTGGCAGAGGAGAGGAGACCTGCAGGCCATCCTCCACCTCCATCACAGTGCCCCAAGGGCCATGGGGCTCACAGCTCCCTGGGGTTTGTGTGCACAAGTCAGCTGTGGAAACCTAAATGTTGCAGGGCTTTTGGAGATGGGAACTGAAGGATCTAGAGATTTGTTATGCTCCTAGGGCTAGACAACAGCTGAATGGGAGCTTTGAGAAGCTCAGTGGTGTGTAAACATTCAACTCTGTCAGATAACTTGTCACATGGAAGCCTAATCTTTCTTGGGGATAGGTATTGCTAGTGCACAAAACCTGACCTTCCTCTCAAGCTATGTGATTTTCTTCTTACGGCATGGAGAAACTCTGAGTGGTGCTTATGTATTACCTGTGAGTTTTTTCAGCTGACAGAGATGCTGCTTTTCAGTTTTAGGCCTCAGGGCTGAGGCACATATGCCTAACTTCAAGCAGGTGGGTAATAGTATTTATTTTGGTGGTACATCCTCTGTTTAAAGTTAAGCAGGTGAAGTTCAAATCCTTGCTGTAAGTTGAACTTACATTGATGCTGCTGTAAGATCATATCCAGTCTTTTTACAAAATGGAGCTTTAGAGCTGCACAGCTAAATTAAAATCCTCATTACAAATGTCAATTGCAAGTAGAATTAGCAGTTTATGAAAAGGCTGGATATTTGGAACATGTAAATTTTCAAGCAAGAAAAGGTGCAGTTTCCCCTTAAGGGAAAGAGCGCCAACAACACATGCTCTTTTTCTTCTTGAGAAATTAAGGAGTGTCTGGGGGAGAAGAGTTGGGATGGTTTTAAATGTTTTTGTACTCCCTTCCAAAATAAGTTTATAGTTTCCCCATATACAATTTAATTAAGCCTTCGATTTGACCTTTGTATTGAGCAATAAAAGTTAACTGGGAAAGATGTGGGTAGAATGAGAGCACAAACAAAGCATGCCCCACGTCAGCCAGTGTGAGAACTGTTTCTGTAACCAAAACTAATGAGATCATCAGGACAAAAGCAACAGCCAAAGCATTTTCAATTATTACTAATATTTTTCTTCCTTGGGCCAGTTTATATTTTTCTTAATTACAGCTTTGAGCTGTGGCGTGATATTTAGCAGATGCCTTCAGCACTTGGCGTGCTGATCACTTGCACACTCCAGACTGGCAGGGGCACCTAATCTTTGAAGTCTGGAGCACACATTCATCTTTAACCATAAAGGTCAATCCTGCATTCCTCGCATCCCCCCAAACTCCCATTAAGTTTAATAGGAGTTTTGAGCATGTGAGGTATGCGGTATCAGGATCGCTCTCAGTCTTCTGCGTATTACCAGTGAGGCATGTACAGAATTTCTAAACTTAACTAATTAATTGCACCATACAGTGATGGCAGAAGGCTGTCACAAAGCTTTTTAGTTGTTTCTTTCATTACAAGAAAGTTACAACGAAAGTTCAACAGATTTACTGGGAACATCATGTTTTACAGATACTTCCATGCTGTGTTTCAGGATATCATGTCAGCTGTGCTGCAGTATGTACGAGGTATCTGGCAAACTAAACAAGCTTAAACATGCAACCACAAACATGTGCCTAGCACTATACTAAAAACAGATGTTTCCAGGAAATGTAAAAGATGTTTGGCATGTTTTAAGCTTATACTTTCAGCTTGTCTGCATTTGAATAAATCCTGTATTAATATAAACAAAATGACAAAACCTTTTCTTGCAAATGACTGACTGATTAATGGAACTACTGCTGAATCACACAGGGTTTGTTAGGTTAGCTTATTTCTTCCCAAGGAAAAGATGGATTGTTCTATCTTGACATTTACCATGGGAGGAATTGAGGCAGTTATACGTGTGGGTTTGCTTCTTAGCCATCAGAACTAATACAATTTTATTGTGGCTCCTGAAAATCGTAGAAGGTTTGCTATGGCAGCTGCATATCAAAAGCCAAACAAATACAGTGACAGGTTTCATTAGAACAGTACGGCTGAGATAATGTCCTATTCTCTCTCTCTCTCTATATATATATATATATTGCATTCAAATGTATACAGGCAAAAAGATTGTTTGGGAATGGGGGAAGGAGTTGCCCTTTCATGGAAGTGTGGCTTCCAGGCACCTGAGATCTCAAATTGTCTCTTAGTTGTTCCTGACTTTATTGCATTTTTTTCTTTGTTTCCTTTGACTTTTTTTTTTTATAACTAGTTCCTGAAAGATCCAGCTAATGTTATTTCTTGAGGAGAGTAGGTACTGTTCTTCTCAGTCTGAAGAATTTACATCCAGAATGTGCAAAATGTGTAGGAAATAAAGTAGTTCTCTCACTGGTCTACAGGGACAAGTGATCTGACAAAGATCGTACAGAGTTTAATGCAGAATTAAAAATTGGACATAGATAATCCTAGTCCCGATGTATGACAGTCTCCCCCAAGGCCAGCCTCTCTTCCATCACACACTTCTTAAGAAAAGAAACAGAAAGATCGCAGAACAAAATTGGAACACATCGGTTAACTCTTATAATCTTGTCCTGCGGGTCTTCTGGAGAGTCTGGCCTAAACCTAATGCAACTAGTTAAGCGAGGAGAGTGACCTATTCAGTTGTAACTCCTGTAGTTCTCTTTTCTGGTTAAAGATTTTTCTTCCTAAGACCAAGTTTCTATAAAGTGTGTGGAGAAAAGGTTTATATGGACACCATATTCTCAGGCTGAAATAGAAAGGGGTAGAACAGTATACACATGGGAGGCTGCAGAGCTGTTAATTATTCCCTTCTTCTGGCTCCAAAAGGGATATATTACACCTGCCTTTTACTGACTAGTATTATATAGCAGACAATAACAGACTCCAGAATTTGGAGAATTGCATCACGAGTTATCACACTTTGGGAGTTCTCACATTCCTATTTCCACAGCATTCCTGTTTCCATTTGTCTGCTGCAGCTGTAACTGGAAATAATTAGTGCTGGTCTTAAATGTCAGGATAATAGATTATTTGGAAATTGTTGGTACATTTTATGGTGACAGCATTGTTTTGCAATTTCAAAGCTCCTTCCTTTGAATATGTAAAAGTAATTTCAGCTTTTCCTACCAGAGGTGATAAAAAGCTAATAATAACACTGCAGCATCTACTGTAATTTAAGAGCCTGTTCCACCAAGTTGCACCTAGCTTTAATTTTCTTATGAAGCTGTCAGCCAAAACCAAGCCTGTGATGGAAGTGAAATTTATCAAGCAACTAAGCTACAGTGTGAAGAGTGAATGCAGGTACTGACCAGTTCACTTTAGACCTGCATTATGAGTATCATTACAACCATGATGAGGCATTCAAGAATCAAGGCATTAATTTGCTATCATAGATGCTGACATTCTGTCTTTTCAAAACACAGTGTTTGCATAAAAGTCTAGGTGGAAATGGACAGGTCCGACTTCATGTAATTACTGTGGCAAAGCAGAAATAAACAATCTCCCCTTCTTTCTCTGCTCCCTCATCCCTCCCCAGATAGCTGGGTTGAAAGTTCTCCTTAGCAGCTCATGGTGTAAAACTGTTGGAAATGTGTTCAAAATCTCCACTTTGTTGTGGGCTTGGTGGATTGATGAACATCAGTCCTCTGCTGTCAGTGCCCCACTCCATTAGCAACTGGGCCACTATAATTAACAATAATTTACAGGACAAGTCTGGCAAATCGCTCTGGTTTTTTTTAGTTCAGAATTCCTTCACAGGGGTCGTACACTTGCCTGGTGTGATGATCCGTAGGTTTAGATGTTTGCAGGCATCATGGCTGTTGGTTAATCACGGGTATACTGCCTGAAGAACAGAGGTCCTGAGGCACAAGCACGTGGCCTCCCCAGGCACCAGCGCCTCAGCGTTTGCAGTGGCATACAAAGCAGGGTCTGCCAGTGGCCTCCCTGCTCAGTCGTGAGGTGAAGGATCTGAAAGGTGCTGGGGTAGCTCAAACACAGGCTTCTCCAAAACTAATCCAGCTTCCCTCAAAGTGAGATCAGCCCATTCAACTGCCCTTCCCTTCTGCCTCTTTCCTTCACTTCAGAAATACTTTCTGTTGGTAGCAGCAGGAGCCTGTCTAGGGGAGTCTTTGCATTTATCCTTCAGCTCAGTGGAGAGAGTGTTGAGCATGATTCAGAGCGGAGATGAGGAGGGCTCAGTGGCACTGGCAGATCTTTGCAGGGAAAGACTCCCTATCACACTGATCATTTGCAATTGCAGAGCTCAAGGCAGGTCAAGAGAAGGACAGAAATGGAAAGGGGTTTCTGTTAAGTGGATGAACTTGTTCATCACTTGGCAGGACAATAGGAAACCTCAACAGACATTTAAATAGGCCTTGCTGATACTGTTCATTAGAGAGCAGTAGCATGCAAGTACACCAATAAATAGTTACATCTTTGATAATCTCCATCAGTAGCAAACTGCAAATCATTTAGGCTAGGGAGGGGGAGGTAACAGCTGTGGTGCCAATAGCGCTTGAACTTGTGTCAGATAACCTGGTAATAACCTAAAACATTAATAATCACATTGTTTCACCCCATATTGTTACTGGCTAAGATTAAGTTGTGCTTTAATGTGTGACTCGCCCGATGCTTTTGAAAGGCATGCTCAGCCCTCACTGTAGGGGAGATTTCCTGTTCCTAAATAAAAGGACAGTGACAGTTTTGACTCTCCCTTTTATCCTAAGATAGTCTCTCTGAGGAATAGTATTGATCCATATAAGTATTTATGAGAAGTTCAGTGCCATCTGAATGGCACATGCATTACTTGGTCGCAATCTGCAGTTAGATCTTTGAGGTGAAGATAATCCTAAATGCTCTAAACATCGGGGTCAAGTAATTTTCATTATGTGCTTTGTTTATGTTGTCAAGATGTGACTTTAACAGCAGTTAACATGGATGGAAGTTCAGCTAAGGAAGTGGACTCCGTTCCCTGGACTAACCGAGCTGTTTCCTATGCTCACAGTGATCACAAGCCCTAGAGAGACTCTGTGCCATCTTCACTGACCCTGACAGGCCCCATCCTCAGCAAGAGGCCTGAAAGTTCAGGAAGGCTGCTTTGGCAGTCGGCTGCCTTCACTAAGTACCCGTTTTGACAGGTTTGAATATTCACACTGGGAGCCTAGATAAGGGAACAGCACAGTAGCTACTACAGTGGCTGTATCACCATCATGGTGCAGTGATAGATGAACGGTGTAGAATAATATTCATATGCCAGTGTCCAAAAGGCCATCACGTGTTTTAGCCTGAGGTTAGCTGAAGCCTTCAAAGACTTTAACCGTTCCATTTCTGGAAAGGAGAGAAGAACTGATGATAGGAAGAAAGTTTGTAGCGATGGAGAAAGCTTTTATCTAGGAACCATAAAGCCTTTAAAAACAGAGAAGGTAAATATTAAAACAAACCAGGTTGTGAGGTTTGGTTGGTTGGTTTTAAGAATTCATACTCTGGGGGCATGATTCACGGGTATCGTACATCTGGGGTTTGCTTTGTTGAGACTGGAGTTTCATCTCTGTGCTAGTCTTCACACTGACACTTTTTTTTTTAGCATGTTCACTATTTTTTTCCTTTTGAATGTCAGTAGTAGACTGAACATAACTATCTCTGACTCTGAGAAAAAGATTTAAGGGGAAAAACTAATTTAACTTGGAGTCTCTCAGCCAAAACCCTGGAGTGAGTAAGCAACAGGAACTCTGAGGAAACTGGAATAAAACATGAAATCTTTACACTGCTGAAATTTGTGCCTTAAAAACTAAATATAGAATTGAAAAAGATCTTGAACTGAATTAGGACTGAGTCTATTTTTATTTATTTTTAAGAAGAGAGAAAACAGAGCATTTTAAATAAAATGCCAGTTTTGCACAATTAAATCCCAAATTAGAATTGGCCATGAATAGCATCAGAAGATACTCTGCTGTAAAGACAGAGAGAGAATTCAGAATGTAGTCCTTCCCATGGAAAGGATAAAGGCAGAATTTTCTAATGTATTATTTAACGCTTGTTATGTAGTGCATTAAGCAGTCACTGAGAGGAGAGCTTTTAAAAACCAACAGCCTCAATGATAGCATTAAATCTTATCTTAGATTTTTGGTTAAGTCAATATTAAGAAAATAAACGAATTAATACATTTCAGTCTGCCCGATTTATAGACGCCAATCAAGTTACAATGCTGGACATGGCCAACTGGAAGAAGGGAATAGATTTACCTGAGTGAGGTCTTAATTTAATCAGCTGGCCCCAGAGAGCTGAAGTCAGCAGGCTGGGATGATATAAGAGGCAGCAGAGAAATAGTGCCTTTACCGCAGTCGAAAAGGAGAATGACAGTGATGGAAAGGAGTCTAGGCAGTGTCAGAACGCACCTATTTCCATGATTTATTCTTAATTTACTTTAATGACAGTCTGAAGGTTGTCCATTTTTCTTTAAGTGTCCTCAGAATACTGATATTTTCTAAACATTTAGAGTATGCTTTTTCTCCCCCTTTTTTTCTGTTAGCTGCACTGCAAGTTGGAATTGAAGAGGAGCTATGTCCGCATTTTGCCATAATGAATTTTGAGCAGTGTCAGACTACCCTTCTCCCACTGTATACCTTGCCAGCCAGCGTCCCTTCTCTGCAGTCACCCTTGAGTCAGGTCTAGGAATCACAGGTTCCTCTAGGATTAATGTTGATATTATGATAAAATGACGGAATTCATTGCATTTCTTTTACAGTTTATACTGGCAAAAGAACAGTGTGTGCTTTCCCAATACAATAGCTCATTTTTATTATCAAGCGAGTTTATTGATGGTTGTTCGGAACTACTGACATGCAGACAATGATCTCAGATTGCATTTACATTTTTGGAATACTTTCCCTCTTTCCAGTTTCTGCCACGAACTTGCTTCTGTGATTCAGAATTTTTATTTTAAGATTGTACTGTTGTTTAATCTGCATTACAAATCTATGCCTTTTGTTTTCTTATGTATGTGGACTGCATTCATTAGTATCACAAATCCTTTAAGCTTGGACTTGAACAATTATTGTTAATTTATAAATTATTTCAGGTAGGAATTTGTTTTTTGCCAGGCACCGGGATATGCTTTTACAGATTTACTGTAAAGTCATCATCCCATCATAAGGTGAAATAGTGGGTTTTTTTATTTGGGTTTTTTTTTTCCTCAATGCCAGTGAGAGGGTTCAAGGGCAATATGATCTCAGTAATACTTGCAAATAACTTGGGAATGTCAAGGTAACTGGAGACACTTATCAGTCATTTTCTCATTTAAAAAAAATATTTGTGTTTTTGCGGTAAGGGACTACTACTGCTACTACTACTACTACTACTACCACTACTACTACTTTGTTAAGAATCTAGTCTTTTATATAAAAGATGCCTGGAATTGTCCCAAAATGCATCTGAAGGGAGAAGGAAGCCCCGGTGATATTGTTCCATACTTTATAAACAGAAAATTGCTGTACTCACTAGGAAAAACAATGAAATAAAACTAGAAGCATTTTCTCTTTATAGCCACTTTTTTTCCCATGCTGATGAACAAGGCATATAGTATTGTCTATGTATTTCCTCATGCCAACAATCTTTCTTGCCAGGTTGTCTTTACCATATCAAGGGTCACGTATTGCTTTAAAGTTAAGGGTAGTGGCAATGCAGAAAGAAGCTGGGAAGTTGACTGTTACATTAAGTCACTATGCTCCCTGGTCTCCTGCAGCAACTCAGCAACTTGATCTGTGTTTCACTGGGGCATGCTACAGAACCACTCAATCTTAACATTGTGGTTTAAAGCATGAGCAGTTCCCATCTCAGGTGAAACTGAAGGTACTTTTCGTGAGAGAAAATCAGGTTCTGAGACCAGCCACTGCAATGCAGAATCCCTATTATTTTGCTTAGGCTGTGCCTACGAGTAGGTAAGTAGAACAGTCAGAGAAGAGCAAAACAGTGGGTGCTGAGGACCCAATGGCCACTCTCGGTCCAACTAAAACATTAATACAAGTGCCCCATCACTCTCCATACATCGTTCAGATACTCAGACATATTCCTGCAACGGACAGAATTTAAAGCCACTATTTAAAAGATGTGTGATTAATCTTACATTTACTTTCATGTTTTTAGATATACTCAAGGACAAGAAAACCCATCCAGAAAACAGAAATGAACCAAAACCAACTGTGAAAAAGATTGATACCACAACCACCACAAGCACTGTCAAGTCGTCCTCTAAACACAGTGTATCTGGAAATGGGAGCCATCCAGCTCCGAGTTCCTCACTTGTTATGTTAACAGCACTAGCAGTTCTGTGGCATTGCCCACTGTAGCTGTATTGCCTTGCAGCCACTGTGCGTTTCAGTTCACTGTCATTTATACCTACAGCCTTACCCAACAGAAAACAAATGTAAATGGCTCTCTAGTTTATGTGATATGTTAGAATTAATGTTAAACGATGTGCTGGAGTTGGCAGATACCAAGTCATCACTTACAATGTCTGAAGATAGCGTTTGACAAAGCCCACCCAAGATACAGAGGGAATGATGACAAGGGTCTGAGTAGCTTAAGTTATGGGGTAGAAATAACTGAAACACAGAAATTGTATATGTGTGTGTTATTGTTTTTCTCAATTTTGTTCACTGGAATCTGACTGGCTGGTTTTGTTTGTTTAATTTTTCTGATAAATTATATGAATGGTCAGTCTTCAAGCCAATACATACTTTATTTTTCTAGTGAACAGCTAACAAGCTATGTCTGCAGTTGTAAATCATGTTAAAGTGAAGTACTCTCTACCAGCTAGATGAATTTCTTAAGTGGTCAAGAAGATCAAAGCATGTTTGAAACTGCTTTTCACTCTCACTGTTTAGATTGTAGGAAGCAACATAAAAGCATATGGTGTGTCTAATATATCAGTATAGTTGCCTTAACTATGGAAAAAATTAGAACCACTTTGTTTACTAAGGGATATAGATAGTGAGTTTCCCTGCCCCACAAAATGCCATTACCAGATGCTTAAGCATATGCTCAAGGCTTATTGGATGAATGTCCAGCAATGGGAAACATAAATAAACAGAGTAATGTTTTATCCAGTTAAATCCTGCTCTGTACAGAGTAAAAAAGATAACTCGGTTCAGACTTACTTTGCCTATGTGATGTTAAAGAGAAACCAACTTAAATTTTCCATAAAGGTCCCAGAGATATAAATTATTGGGAACTCCCATTGGACACTAACTGGATTTTGTGCATTGTGGATCTCTGAAATCAACTCTGTTTCATAAACTGTGTATTTAATTACATGTATTGTTTAAAATTTTGTATCACGGTAGGTGTAAACGTAAAACAATCTGAAATCTAGAACATTCTCTGTTATGCCTCATCTCAATTGCTACCCTAGAAAATGTCAAAATGTGCATTATATTACAAGGCTATTTTTTTTAATCAGTGATACATTGATGCGTTTTAACTTTTTGAATGAAAAAATACTATAATAACTTCTAATGGATTAAGAGTTAATGTGTGTTTTCCAACAACTGTTTACAGTGCCATTGAATATATATATACAAACACAACTGTATGAATACAGTGATTAATATCATAAATATATGAAACATTAGAATTGTTATATTTACTACATTTCATAACTATTACAACAGTTTAATGGCCATTTTCATGTTGTAGACTATTATTATATACAGTTTTATAAGATTTAATGTATAACACTTGCCTTTGTTTTTTTGTAAAACATCTCTTTGATACTTAGTTACACAGCCACTGACATAACTCAAAAAAGGAACCCTGTATCTTACTAATCAACTTTCAGGTGTTGCATTGGCAACTTCGGCTATAAAAGACTGCCTGACTCAAAGAAGGTGCCATGTGCCAGTATTCCTACTGGATGTCATTACATAGAAAGTGGCAATAATACAGGACAAGCATACAGTAAGTGAACAAAGACTCACTGCACTTGTATGTTTTAGTATAATATAGTATTAGTGAACATGTCTAATTATGTTTACAAAGGTGGGCTTGAGTTTCATATTTAATTTGGGCTCTTAGATCATATTTACAGACATAAAGGTATAATCAGAACCATCAACACAGACAGCTGCAAAGGCAGTGTCTCTAAAGTGGCAAGAGCTAAGTTTTCTAAAAGTTAATTCAATTTTAATGTTGAAACAAGGAGCTAAAATGGAAAAGATACTTATACTAACGTGAAATATTTTATTTTGGAATTCTGATTTTTCAAAATGGCAAGGATATTAATATCCCTAAGTAGTGTTTTCCAGTCATATCAGTGAAAATCAGTTTTCCCAAAAGTACTGAAGAGGCTGTCCTGTGTTTTCCAGGGTTTGTGAGCTGCACCAGTCTACTGAACCATAATTACAAAATGCTGCTTCTTGTATTCATTTTCAGTACCGTTTGGAAAAGTGCACTTTTACCTGAGGACGTGTGCAAGTCATGTCATTTGTACGGTGAAAGGACACTGTAATTCCTTGCAGTCTTAAAGGATCAGTTGTGATGGCTGCTGGTAGACAGGTTGGTTGGTCTCTGTGCACGCACAGGAATTTACATCAGGTGCTAACATCACCAGCCCCTCAGGTAATACCAACCACTGTGGCTTCACTGAAACAATTCTTATCCATTGCTTGTGAACCTGACCCCTTATACACTATGCTCACAGATAAGATGCTCAGTTATCATTCAGGCAAATGCACCCATATTTGCACACTTAAGTCTCCATCAGGAGTCCTGTGGATAGAGCTCGGGTTTCAGGGCTGGGCTCTGATGCTACCACTTCTCAGCTGTGAGCTTGGAGTTTTCAGTTCTTTTCACCTGCAGAGAGGGAACTTGAATACCAGAGTTATGTGTCTTTTTGAGGTCTTTTCTGTAAAAGGTTTTGTGCTTTTAGCTCAGAGGGGTGATCCAGCTAGCCTAGTATTCAGCTGTAGCAGAGGAAGTTGCAAGAAGCCCTGCAGTAGGCATGTGTGGAATAACACACCCAAGGGATTATTTGTTGTTGCTAAGTGTCATCATCTTGCTAAATGAAAACCTCTGAAAAATCCAGTGTTTGAATTTTGAGTTTGGTTGGCAAATATTTGTATGAGGTAGCATTCATCTCTTAAGCTAAACAAGACAACCCTGTTAAAGTTTCTGTAACAAAACTAGAACAAGTTTGAACTGTGGGGTGAGATAGAATCAACTCATTTTATTGGATTCAACCAGTATTTTAATAGGCACAAATTGCTATAGAATGAGGGAAGAGACTTCAGAGGACTCCACACCTATCATTACGTTTCACACGAATGTACTTTTACACTGTAAGAAGAGTACTGGTCAAACCAGCATGAAATATGTTCATAATGTGCGTCAAAAATGGTGCAGCTTTAAAGGGCAATGTAGTGTATTTTTACTGATGGTTTGTGATTTTTTTTTTCCTCAGGATCAGTTGCATTTACATATTAAAAAAAAGAGTGTTTTCCATCAAACAACAAATCTATACCAGCAAAGGCAAAACCAACTGGCTGTGTCAAATAAAGGAAGTATTTCTTTTCAGATGAGTAAGATACCTTTTTTACAAAATCTTATCTTGTTATCTAGGACACTGTAATTACGATGTAATTACGAAGGTCTAAATTCAGAATACTTTTGAACTTGTTTATGTAATCTCAGTGTAAAATAAGGTACTGGTCTAAGAGCATTGCTGTAGCTTTGCCTAACAGTTATGAATTGTATTTAGCCACTGCTTTTTGAATGTTTGTTGTTTTGTTATGACTTTCTTTTAATATTTTGCTGTGCCAGCATTTGTGAATGTTGGCATTGGAAAGTAACTGCTGTCATACATTTGTGAGTAAAATCAATCTATAATTTTCTCTTGCTAGTGATGCAGGCTTCTTACCAAGTGAGACAAAATTGCCATGGGCGTACGGTTGGTTCTTAGTGTTTCACTGCTATTTGGGTCCAGGTTACACCAGGTTCATGTCTCACTAGTCCCCTTCCTGGTTATGAAAGTGTCAGGGAAAAGAGTGAATGTGGGTTAGCAAAAGCATGTGTGGCTGCAATGTGCCGGTGCATGGCAACCTCCACAAGTCTTTTCTGAGGCCCTGAGCTGAGTGTTCTCAGCTAATTTTCAAGCGGCTTTTACACCTCTCCAAATCAACGCATGGAGAGTGGCCAGGCAAAGAGCAGCAGGGAATATAGAGACTGTATTTTCAGGCAACTTCAGACACCTGCTATGAATTACACTTTTTTAGCAATTTAGATGCTTTACAGAATCTGGCCTCTCATTTTCAATCTTGCACTTTTTTTCTGGCTTGCATATTGCCAGTGTTATGCCCTGTCTTCTAGTGCGCCAGGTACTTTGTCATTGCATAAGGAATTGTGATTTTGATCTCTCACTCAATAATGAACCTTTTGAGGCACAAATATCTGTCAGAGCTTGATAAGGGCAACACAAATAATGTCCAGCTGCAATTACTTCAGAGGCTCTGTGTATGAGTATCTGGCTGTGAGTTTTACATCTCTTTGATCTTAAATCAGATCTGTGTTTAATATAGCCCTACTTCCTTTTGTTACCAAGACTGCAACATGTATCATAATTTTAAGTTTGACTCTCTAATCCTGTATGGGTCTTCTCAATATTGTCCTAATGGATGTTGTGCACAGACTTCATTTTAAAGTTAGATGAGCCTTTTTGCACAGATTTACTGAGCCATTCTTATTTAATATTGCACATGATTAGGTTTAAGCAAGATCCGTTCAAGCAAAAGGAGCTGAAACACACATTAAAGTGAGATATTGAGTAGGACAAAAATCCAGAAAGTCCCTATGTTCCTGAGTTGGACTCTTCCCATTAAACAGATTTTAAGGTTTAGCTGAAATTACACTCAAAGTTTCATAACTAGCATGATGTCAAGGGGATTTCAGTCTTGTATTGTAAATTGATGAGGAATCTACCCATTTTTAAAGTGGGAATTAACTGATGTACATGTTTTTCTCATGTCTCTGCACATGAGTAAATTTAGGTCTGTAGAAATGAGAGACATTCCCTAAAATGTATCCTGCACATAGAACATCACAATATCATAAGAGCTTAATGTTACAACTAGCCAAAAGCATGAGACTATTATTTTCATTTATAACACTTCACTACTCACGGTGCTTCTTGTAATGACACACGGCATGTGTGTCAGTGAAAAGTGAAACATCTTACAGTCAATGTCATGATAGCTGCGACGTGCATTAGTCGAAAAGAACATGATAATGTCTTCTTCCCATTGCCTCAGAGGTACAGAATTATTCCCAATCCTGAATTCACTTCTGGTTTCCACTGTCACTCTCTAACTACATTTGAACTGTATTAAATATTAAGCCACCAAAAAATAACTATTGTCCAAGGTATTGCAATAAAGACAGAGATAATAAACTCAGAAAATTATTCTGCTTTTACAATCAAGAATGTTCCTAGGTAAGAAACCCCTCCTGGACTGGAACAAGTTTTCAAGTCCATCTCCCCTCTCGAGATTCATCACCATCCCCTTCCACCTCCATACAGTACAATATGAAGCCTGCATGCAGGAAGCCAGTGTGCTGAATTCAAGAAAGTGAATTAAAACTATTGCTGCATAGTGATATTTCCAAGTATCTTGCTTACATGGGCCTCCTTTTGCTGGCTATGGGGAATGCATTCAAACTGCATGGGCAACTGCTTAAGTTTTTACTCAGTAAATAGCCACAGTTGCTGCAGCTTTCAGAAAAGGCTGCTGGACACAGACTGTGAAGCAGTATTTTTGTGTTGCTCCCATGTCATTGAGATCAAAGTCAGTCCTTAAAATAGACTGGTTTAGACATTCCAGTTATTATCAACGCTACAATGATTTCCCTCCCATGAAAATCATGTAATACCCTTTCGAGAGAAGGGCACATGAAAGGGGCCACCGATGTTTTCATGAGATGCATAAAGTACTTCATTAAATAGCCAGTAACAACCACAGGTTTTTGTTTTAATTTCTGTGCAGAAAGTATTAATACAACCTTGCAAAATTATGCAGTTTGCACTTAATCATTTCAATTAATCTTTAGTAAATTACCTAGTACTTTGTAATTATAATATTTGCAGCTAATTTAGTGCCATCCTAAAAATCATTCATTGCATAATATAAGCAATTAACATTTATTCGGGTTTTTTTTCTGTTGCAGGGGGATATATAAATTATCCTCAGTGGCCTTTCTGTACACCTAATTAGCACCTGTTTGAATTATTCTACAGGCTATGGACATTTCACTTGAAAAACAAATGCGTTGCTAGTTTTGTGAACTTGCAAATACACAGTTGTAAAAATTACTTTTCAGGGGAATACAAAAACATATTTTCATATTTCTTCTGGGTATATGAGCTAGGCTAGGCTTTTAGGCTATCACACCTAGAATAGATACTGACATTTTTTAATGCAGTTAAAATGGAAATAGTCAGATACCTCTTTCCCATAATTAAGTACAGTATCCCAGATTTGTAGCCTGGTTTATTCAGTAATGAAAAAGGAAAGCAATAAGACACCAAGCATATAGATCCTAGTGTAAATTTCACATTTCTGTATATGCATGTACGGTTAGGAAGTTTTACTAATTAGAGGCTATCAAAAGCATCGGTGTGCTGGAGTGTCAGGGATACTATGTTAAAGTTGTGGAAATTAAACACATGTCATAAGTAAGCTTCTAGGTAAATAGTAATGTTCTATTTAAATGCACAGTATATTGAGGAAGATCATTTGATATTTCTAAAAAGGATATCTAAAAAAAACTTTCTAACAAGAAATGCCAATATCAAATATTTACAACCTCCACACATACGAAATTGGGAAATCAAAAAAGGACTTGAGACTTTTCTGTGGGTATGAAATGTTGCAGCAGACCCTCAGCTCCTACAAATCAGTATAGCTGCTTTGATTTCAGGTTAACTATGTAAATTTACCCCACCATAGAAATCTTGCCCAGGAATGTGAATTCCTTCCCATCTTTTTGCAGGTGCAGAAAATCAAGAGTAACTGCAGTGATTACAAAATTTGCATAACAGTTTTACATTGCCCGGGCCACTGATCAGATAGTATCTTCATGCCTGAAAAGAAAATCTGTAACACATGGGATGCCATAAGTCTTCTGGCATTTTCCTTTTCCAGGACCACGGCAGGGGCCTTTTCTAAAAGCAGCTGGTATGATTTGAGGCTACAAGGAGATACTCACACTATATCTGCTAGGGTAGAAAGTCTTTCTCAGAGAAGGTTTGCTGATACTGATCAGGCCTTGAGGCAGATCAAATTTGATTTTTGTGTTTCATGTTAAGACGTAGGATCCAGGTCTTAAACTGGCCTCAGAAACTAGCTGAGGCTCAGTGGAGAGAATTGATCATGGCTATGGTGTTTTCAGAGAAGCTTAAGCAGCAGAGAAGGCAAGCAGCCATATTCTGCTTCAGCTGAAGCTTGTGTATTTTTGCATTCAGTTTCAGATAAAATTACCTATGAATTTCCAGATTAGCAGTGACAAATTTGTGAGTTACTGTAGCCTGATGATCTCCTCCTCTATGGAGGAGAAATTAAATTTCCTCATAAGCAGAAACAAAAATAAAGCACTTTATTTTTATTTTATTTCATGCTAAACATCCAACTTGGAAGGAAACCAAAACAGGATGTTGGGCCTAACAAAGGCATAGATTCCCCTGAGCAGGGTTGTTCTTGGTGCATGCAGTGATAACGGTGTCAGAGTCCGTCTGCTTGTCATGAAAGAGGATGTCCACCCTTTGGCTATTTTGGGGGGCTTGAGAAAAGCTACAGTTTACAATTCAACCATGACAAATAGTTTGTAGGCAGAAGTTATAGACAAGTTCATGAAACAGTGAAGAAAGCAATAAGACATTTGGTGGTGGTCTCATTGAAAAATGACAAAATGTATTTGACTGACAAATTTGAGCTTTTGTATTAGGGATGAACAACAGAGATGAACCCTACTGCCGAAACACTGCAGTTGCATATGGGAGCAGGCTAATGTAGCAGCAATACTATATAAAATGTTTATTGTGTCCCACTTATTGTATGGGGCAGTGTTAGAATAAAAATGGAAACCAGTACACTAAACCTTTCATAATACAACCATTTACTGTACTTTGATACCAGAACTAATACAGTATGAATGTTTACGGTACACTGGGGGAGAAATTCTAGTAAAATATGTGCTTTGTCATTTCGCTTTTTAAATAATTAGTTTATGGACTCCTAGTCTTGTTTAGTTCATTTTATTTTACAGGAATTAATAGGCCGCTTGCATTTGTGTTTTACATTAGTTGCATCACAGGTATTTTAAGTTCCAGAATAGATTGGTTGTGCCCTAAGCTGTATTCAAGCTCCAATAATTATTTCTGTTTCCCAAGCACATGTCTTATTTGAAGTGCAGCTGCTTATATTTTTATTGAATAAATTTGTCAATTTTCTTCAGTTTGTTTTCAGCATTGAATATGGTAAAGGCGATTTTAAAAAGCAGTCTGAAAACAATGTCTTAAAAGAAGAACAAGGCTACTTTGAGAAGTGTAAGTAAACAGTGTGTTTTGTAAAGGACGGTGAACTATGAATGGGAATAAAAATAAATAATTCACTGCAGAAAATTGCCGTCTATTAGAATTCTGGGGTTTTTCCTGAATATTTTTCATCATCTTTGATAAAATCTTAAATAAAAATATTTTAATCTGTGCAGATGATACTTTGAATAAAGGATGAAGACCTTAAGAACTGCTGATGAACTCTTAATATTTTGGTCGTAGTCTGGCAAAGGAAGGTCTATTTCTTGAGCACATAAAATACTTTCTTGCTCTTCTTTTCTTTCTTGCAATACATCCAGTGAGATGTAAAGGTGCATACCTGCTCTTCTGGGAGCTCTTAATATTACTGAAGAGACACAGTACTTGCAGCGGTCTCCTGAGTAAATGCCCACGTGCCTCCACAACAGGTAGGACTTTTTCATCAAACTTCCATTCCTGCATAAACAATCAGATCTGAATTCTCCATTGACCGAGGTATTGCAATAACTGTGTGCCATATTAGAAGCCTTGCTCTTGGTTTTGATTAGGATTACATTACTTCTCAGTCTTCATATAGGCCAATGCACTGGAAAAATGAAACTCCCTGCTGTGAGCTTACTGTTTTCGTCACTTGTCAGTTATGAACTTTGCAGTTTCTCTTCTTTTGAGGGGAAAAAACCCTAATCCCGTATTTTTCTGTCAGATGTTGATTACTGTGGTTGTGCCTCTGCCATTTCATAAAGTGACACAACAGAGACCTTTGCCCTTACAAGCATTTGTTAAAGCTACTTTTCATGAGCTTCTCTTCACTGCTCTGTCAAAACAACTTTTTTTTTTTTTTTTTTTTTTTCCCCCCCTGTTTAGAAGTTGGTGGGAAAGATGTTAGCTGTTTTATCTTTGTTAGTTCCTGTTTTGGTGGTATTTAGGAGCAACTCTTGTAGTATTCCCAATTGGGTTGAGTGAAAACTATAGGACAGACCACTGAACCACAGTAGTATCATGAATAAAACATTCCTTTATTGTGTTTAAATGACTGCGTACCTGCTATCTACCTACCTGTTTTTTTCTTACTCGTTTTGCTTTCTGATTACATGATGATTTGAGTGTTGCCTCCTAAGGCATCCATGATTTCAGCTTTCCTCAATTCTTTCAAAATGCTTCCTATTTGAGGTCTGGGAATTGCATATGGCTCAACTCATCATCTGTATAGAGTGCTTTTTGCTAATATATTCGTTTTTGACCCAGCTCCAAAGATAATAGCCAACAGCTCTTCTCTGCTGATGCTAGAGGAATGCTTGTTCTCTGAAGTGCTGCCTCATAAAAGCCTTTTAAGTTTAAGGATTTCACATTCATCCTCTAATTAAGCAGGTGTCTAAATCTGTGAAGCTGCTTCATTCTGAAATCCAACCTGCCTCTACTTCAAAGGATGTTGTTTCTTTTCCCAAAGATGTTTTAAAAAGTGCTTCTTTGACAGTTCAAATTTGTAGGGTTATTTAAAGGCTTTGCCTCTCACCTGATTCAGTACTTATTTTCCAAAAATACACAGAATACATCAGATCTGATGAATTGCCTCAAGGAAGTTCCTTAATAGGGGTGCTGGAGTTCATATCTTCAACTGAAGATCTTTAATTGCATTGAGTAACTAGCCCCTCTGCTAGCCTAATGACAGAAGTGGTTGCAACCGTATAGGATCCATTTGATTCTTCTCCCATCAGAAATCCAAATCTTTTCCTCCTTTTTTTTTTTTTTTGGTTCTTTGGTTTTGAGCAATATGTCAGTTTGACTCTGAAACATGTCTAGAATTTCATACCCAAACCCTGGAAAAAAGTGGATTTAGCCTAGCTTCTCCCAGGGATTCCAATATGGTGCAGCTCTAAATAAAACTACTGACTTACCAGAACGGTGGTTTGCCTTATGATACTGAGAGAGGCAGTGTGACTTTAGTGTAGGAAGTCTTCCTACACTTCAGCTTTACATCTGATAATAAACAATCTTTTTTTGGAAAGAATGCTTGTGAAGTCATTATTAACTCAGGAACCCAACATTAACTGCCACCATCCTAAAATAGCAAACTGAAAATACTCCTTGCTTGTATAAGAGAAAGACAGGTTTTATTTGCATTTATTATGTCCTCGAGGAGATTCGGAGTTAACTTTAGAAGAAAGAAGGAATTCCAAAAGCAACAGAAACCCATGTCCTACAACACAGATTACTACTTTCCCATCTTGCATGTTTTCAAGAAAACAACATATGGATGAAAGGAATTTGCCAGAGCAAGCAGGAGGAGATTACAGCAGATGTGTGAGCCCTATTCACTCACATTGGCTACTTAGAATTTACTTATGGACTTTTGGCTCCGCATTCACTGGTCCAAGGTAACACCAAGAACTTGAAATCCCCCACATAGAAGACAGAAAACTCATTCCTTATGGGTTTGCCCCGCGTCATTCCACAGGCATTATTCTCTCTTATCCATGGGAGGGGGGGAAAGGGTGCAGTATGCCTCTCAGCCACAAGGACCCATGTTTTCCCGCAGGGTTGACAGTGGGTCCTGCAGCATGCTGCCATTCCCTTTTTCAAGGTACATGCAGACATTACAGATGCTCCCCAGGTAGCCCACAGGGTGTGAAGGATGGGAGAGAAGTTTACGCTGATCTTCCTCCACCCAAGAACAAAAAAGGATGAATTAGGCCTGAAACAACCCTTCAGTTTCAGAGCTATCCTTTCAAAAAAATGCCATTTTTCATATGACCTGTTATTTGTTGATTCAGGCGAGTGCTGGGGCAGCAGGAGTCTGCTCCCCTTATTGTATTGCACAAACTGTTATGGTGTCTTGCCCTCTGTTTTCTCAGCCAGAAGTGAGCAGACTTTTCTAGCTGCAAAATCAATATTTTTCATTACAGAGTAACTCAGTCTGCAGAACTAGAAAGTATCCTAGTCCTGCTGGGTCTAAAATGTGGATTTCCTCAGACCTTTGAGGAATTAGAAACTGCTAAGAGTGGCAGTGGTTTTGCTTTTTCCTGGAAAGCATCCGTGTTACCCACATACCTGGTATGCACTGCTGTGTTTCTCTGATGCATTCAGCTTGCAGTCACCACCTATCACTTGTCTTTCCTTTCTCAGTTCCACCTTAAATCGGATGTAAAGTACTTGAGACACATTTAGTGCATCAATTTCCTCAGGGCATTTCTTTAATTTAAGGAAAGGTACAGAAACTCCAATTAACCTCTGATGAAGAGACCCATAGTTCATTGTCTGTCTGGGAGAATGAACCTCAGGGAATGGTACTCTTACATTGCAAGTGCATGTCAGAACCACAATCAGAATTCATGTTTTTGGCTCCTACTCTGGCATGTAATCTATTAGAACAGTGTGAATAAACAAGTTCATTAACCTCCCAGAGCCTTAATTTTTTTTCCTTGCAAAGAAGAAATTGTATAGTTACCATGGGTGAAATCTGAAAAAAATCAACACAAATTAAGAATATCAGCACGTGCTAACTTACTACACAGTGGTAACTACCCTTATCTTTTCTTATAAGCAGAACAGGAATTCTCAGAAGTAAATGCACTGGTAAATACTGACTTTCCAGTTACTCACAAGATTACGTTCATATTCACAGATATGCAAGTAACTACGAGTAGCAGCTTACTTTGAACAGAAAGTTGAAAGCACAAGACTGATATTTGCACAGAGCAAGAGCAGCTAATAGGAATATGATTCCTTCCGTTTGATGCTGCCTGCTAACTCTGCATCACTCATCCTTGGGCAAGGCAGAACCTAGGAATGTGCTTCATTCGGACAGAAGGGCATAGCAGAACATGCAACAATACCAAGATTCAAACCTGTATTGACTGAAAAACCTATCAGAGTGCCACCTGCTTTGTCCTAGTAGGCAGCTACGTCCAAAACTGAGATCCCTGAAACTGTTTTACTAGTGCTTCAGAAAAAGGTGGCCTCAGGATGCTGCAGGGCACAGCTGTAGGGTGATTCTCCCTTTTCCTTTCTTCCACACTGGCAGCCAGGAGCCATCTCCAGTGCTCCTATTACTCTGTGCTCAGCTCTGCCCCAGAAATGAGGCTTGTCTTGCAAAGGAGTCTTGCACTATTATCTATTTCTTTCCATATATAGACACCTAGCTGTGCAGAAACACCTGTAAGTATCAGCAAGTTTCTTCAGGTCTTTAACAGTCTTACGAGAAAGCTGGTCCATCTAACAGACTCCAAAGGGGTGGTTCACACACAAAATTCAAAAGGGAAGAACATACTTCCTTGCCACTAAAAAAAGATATGAATCTGTCTCCCAGTGAAAGAGCTTAAGACACAGCTCAGCCTCCCATTGTTTAGGTAGTTCCTTGGTAGAGATTTCTGGGCACACCTCTTGCTCCTTGGACAGTAGGGGGCTGCGGATTCTCACAGAGTGTAAGACAAGAGACAGTAATGCTCACTGTTGCCAAGTTATGTTTTGTTCTCCTGAAAAGGGACCCAGAAATAACTTGTGGCCGTGATTTAAACAGCCAAAGGAGAAAACTACTGTGAAACAGTTCATACCAGCCAGCTACAATGGACACTCATCTGTGGATACCTAAGCTTGTAGTCCCCAGCATATCTAGGATTTGCTCTAGGGAAAAATAAATATTTCTGCTAGCATTTCTGGGAGCCAGACTGGGACATGAGGCTGCAGAAAACCTAATAGTAGCTGAGTTACAGATTCTGGGTTAGATATAAGAGAGCTTAATTCATCACTTATTGAGAACAAAGCAAGGCGGTAATTTAATATATGACTTTAAGGTGCTTCACTTTAATGATGGTATAAGACAGTACTTTGTGTTTTCACATGAGGAAAGGTCAGTGAACTGTCAATCCTCATTACTTGGGCAAATGTACTTTTGAGAACTCCCAAACGACTTCATGGTACATGGAAATGAGTACATGTCTTTAATGGTTATCTTCAAAAATCAATAAGCATGAAGCTTGGAAAGAAGGCAAATCAGTAAATGGAAGAAATTGTAATTAAAGAGATGCAAAAAAATAAGGAACTAATAAAAAAAGCCTTACTGCTTCTCCCATGAAAGAAGAATTAAGCATTACAACTCCTGAGTGGACTGATGGCCCATCCCAGTCTAAAATAACCTGTCCAGAAAAGAAAATAGAAAGGGTCAAGGATATGGGGAAAGTACAAAAAAGCATAAACCCATAAAGGAGAATAATGGAATCAGTCATGCACTGGGTACATTTCGTCTGCTCCTGAGATTATCTTTATGCTCTGAATTTGCTGTGACAATAGATCTGGGGTCCTCCAAATATATATACATCCTTGTACAGTGCACATTCCGTTCAGAGTTCACAACTTTTTCCTGAACCATTGCGAGGCCCCAACCTGGTTTTGATACCCCTTTTGTTTTGTAAACATTTACATTGCCATTTATCATATTGAACTGCCTAGCCATTTTGAATCATGCTCCTAGATCCAAGCTGTCTTCCAAAAAATTTTTTTTCTTGTATTCAGTTATAATAACAGCAGATACTCATTAACCTTTTGTATGCTATTTACTAATCTTTATAGCTTTATAATAGCCTCTCATTAAAATAATCACTCTAGATCTTTTTTCAATTCTCTACTAAGATGAGTTTCCCTCCTGTCTCTTATCAATATTTAACACCTGTCTTTGAACTCTGGTATCTGCTCTACCTTTTCTTTTCCTACCTAAGTGGATGTCTAGAAATAAACAAAGTCATTCAAGAAGGAGAGCACTACTGACTTCTGATAGCAGTCTTCATCCAGTCTCTTAAGCAGGATCCCAGAGTGTATGCATAGCAAGTATAAGGCAGGTGAAATATTCCTTCACTAAGCAACAGAATAAAAGAGGTGGTGTTTTTTCCCCCCCCAGTTTCAAGCTCTCACTTAAATTCATCAACACCAGATTCCACATATTTCTTGCCCTGGCCTTAGCCTCTCTAACTATCTTGGAGGGGAGTAGAAGAAAAAAAACGTGAAAGAGCAGCAGATCATAACAACAGAAAAAAGCAATCAAACTCCACAAAGCCATCTTTATTCCTTTGTTCTGAATAGGGGAAAAAATACGTTTGGCCTGAGTAAACTAAGTAGCAAGTTGTAAAATGTCATCCATGGAGCAAAATAGAGGTTATACTCTAACACCAGAGAAGAGTCATAGCTGCAGCTCAAAAATATTCTCAGATTCTACTCCTGTTATTGCTACCTTATATTATCACATATGAAGGAAAATTCACAACCTGTCAGGAAAATTCATGATACTCAGAAAAATATGAATTGAATTCTTTGACCATGTTATTGAAGGGTAAATATTTTCTCTTAAGACTACTGAATATTGGGTTTGGTCCTGTTTTACACTTCAACTTTTCTTTCTTACTTTCACTGCATTACAAATTATAGAGAGGAACAAATTTATTCTTCCACTCAGAGGGAGTTGAGAGTACACTTAACAGTTGATGTGGAGGCTTAAGTTTCTCTTTAACCCACGAACACTTAAAAATGACTGTACTTTTACCAAAGACAGCCTATCCATGGGAAACTGAAAAGTGGTGCCTGTTGGAGCTTATGGCCTTTGAGGATGATGACTAATTGATCAATATAAAAAACAGATTACATAGTCCTCCAGTTAATGAATAAGCGTTTTTTTTCCTGTCTGGGACCTAATGAAGGAAGGATCCCCAAGAGTCATCCACTAAGGAAGAAACAAGCAGTATATATAGTGTAATGATGTGAATTCAATACCCACCCAATTTATTTTAAAATACATCTGTGCACATCCTTTGAAGATATCCTCTGGAAGAAATTCCTTTGTAATCTGTCATGTTCCACTGAGGTTGGCAAACATCTGTGTATGCAGCAGGGGAGATGGGGGACTGGGGGAAGTATTTTATCAGGTTTTGTTTAGTGAGGTTTAACCTTCCTTAGAGTCTTTCAGCTTCTCTTCCTCTCCTAATGGCTTCCCTCAGACATTTCCCTTTTTAAGCAAGCATCCACATTTGACTTAAATATTTAATTCAAGCAATATATACTGAGGGTTATTCTAATGCCAGAGAGCTGGACCAAGTGTGCTTCCATATTCAGGCAGATGCATGTACACAAACCCCTTTGATCTTGCTTCTCATCTTTCTCCAAATGCACTAATGAACAGTTATTGGTAACACGAAAACTAAATTATTATTGGTTTTTCTTTTGCTCCTTCAGCAATAAACCCTCTCATTTGTTACTGAAAGGCAGAGATAACCCCTGTAAAGAGGTCAAAAACCCCAGCAACTGTTGAGTTGATTTGTTCACAGATAGGAATTAAATAAATTATTTGGAAGTAACTTATTGGACAGTTGCATCATGTGGTGTTTTCTTTCTTCTGAGAGAAAAAGGTAGGAGATGATGAACACAGAGAGAGAAAGATAACTAAGTGACCAATGGGGAAAGGACTGGACAAAGTGAAGAAGAAGTACAGGGGAAAGGAAGGTTAGATGAGGAAATGGAAAGGAAAAATTATAGTGGAAAAAATACTTAATAAACTGTCTGATTTCCAGGACTAGGCCGGCTGAGTTCTTTTCACACAAAATCTCACAAAGACACCAATAAAGACTGGAATAATCAAAAAGAACCTAAATAGAGCAGGGGTACAGACCCTACTGATGCTTACCAGGAATATGGTTTAAGTCTGCTATATATGAAAAACACATTTAGAGAGTTTGGTCTACCTTGGAATGGTCTCCTGTGGTCTTCTCACTTGAGTAACTGTCAACATGAGAAGAAAAGGGTTGTTTTTAATGAGTTTGGGGCTGAAATATAGATTAGGGAACAGACTGGCTTTGTTCCGTGCTCCAAAAAGGTTGCCTGTCCCTAACACACAGGTGCCTGGTCTGCACCTTACATGGAAATTTCCTTGCAAAGCTGGACCTCTCTCTTAGCTACTAAAGCCAATATGGTTGCAATGGAGAAGCAGTTCAGTTAAAAGAAAATGTGTGTACACAAGAGCCAACAGAAAAGCAAATACTGAAGAAATTAAGAGAGATCCCAGCAAAAGAGGAAAAACACAATGTTAAAAAAACAAAACAAAACAAAAGGCGGGTAAGCTTTCCCTCTCACAGTACTGAAGAGATTTCAGGGCAAATTATTTCCTTCTCCTGTGGAATACTTCATGAAAGGTGTGCTTTGATTTTCATAGATTCTTGATTTTTATGTTCTATAAATTAAAGGTATCTCAAAGGACAGGTGCAGGCTCCTTTCAAGACACCAGTGTTGGTCGTGTTTTGGGCCAGGTGTTTCCACCCGCTCCCCGTGGGTTCGGGAAGGGAAGGCTTTCCCTCCAACGCCCAGACCCAACCACTCATGGAGGGAGAGGCCATGACAAGTGCTGTCGCTGCTTGGTGGGACAGGGGCCAGGATGGGGGGCCAGACACAGCCCAGGTATGTGGCCCCAGGGCCCTGGGCTCTCCAGCCCTCTCACAAGGAGCAGGGCAAGTGCCTTTGTGGGGTGGCCATGTCCCCACCTCAGGGCACAGTCTGGGCTGCAGAGCTCAGGAAGCCAGATCATGGCTCTAAGTACAACTCCACCACCCTAAAACACACTCTGCAATGAGGCACCCATGTCTGTGTCAGGAGGGTGGAGGGGACCACCACCTCATGTGCCATGCTCATAGACTGAGGGAGGAGAAGGCCTCGGGGCTTCCAGGCACCGGACCTTGTCCCCTCACCTGCAGCTGCTTCCCTGCTAACTGGGGTCACCGGGGGCTCGCTGGGTAAGCGATGGCAGTGCCCCTCACCCTTCCTCAGGCACAGGGTTGCTGTTGTTGCCTGCTGGGAGCAGAGGGGGCTAGCAGAGAGGCCTTGGGGCCTGCTGGCAGTGATGTGGGGCAGGGGATGGCGAGGGGAGCATGCCTGCTCTGCCTGGGGAGGGGGGGGATTGCCTCAGGCTGTGGCAGAGAGGGGGAAGAGGGGGGCGGCAGGGAGCCTGCCTTGCCTTGCCTCCTCCCTCGGCCAGGCCTCTGTACCCTCTGGTGTGGTTTGTGGTTTCTTGGGTTTGGTTTCTTGAAGTTGTTTTTCCATCCTTTCTTATGGTCACTGTCAGTTAGTCTGGCTGTGCTGAGGGAGGGCAGGGCTGGGCCTCCTGCACTGTCCTGCCAAGCAGCCACAGCGACTGTGCAGGGTTTATATTGGACCAGAAGTCCCTTCCCTCCCTGCTCTCCTCGTGGCCACTTGATTTCTCTATTCTGTCAGTCCACAGCTGCTTCTGACCAGAGATGTTTTGCTTCTGCAGATTGTTCTCTGTTGTATGAGGCCGCAGTTGAACTTGGCACACACTGTATTGCGTCCTTAGCTGAGCTAGGGCTCAGAAATGGCAGTATTGGGGTAACCTCATTTCTTTGCACTCACTTTAGCAGATTAGTAATCTCCTGCTCAGGCCTCCTCTGCTCTGCCCTCCTGCTAGCAGTCACATATGACGTGATGTACGCTGCCTCACATCCAACCAGGAGGAGTCCTCACCTAGCAGAACCGTGTGTATGTTTTTTCCTCCTTGTTACTTTATGGTATTCTACTTTCTTCTCCTGGGAAATAAATGGACTTAAAAAAAAAAAAAAAAAAAGACCATTATGCTTGTTCTGCTGTCCTAGAGGGCAGAGCAGAGGGGAGAGGCTGGGGTGGGGGACCATTGCTGCACTCTCCTGCCATTTTATTCCACAGTTTCACATTTCTCTCAAAAACCATTGCTAAGGAAAATAGCTCACTCCATCCCATGGGCTGTAAGATTTACTTTTGCACTGTACTAAGGATTTTTCCCCCCCCACCACTTTTCACCACAAACAAAATCATTGCTAAATATGGGTAAAACAGAAACATGAATAAATATAAAATACTGCATTGTGCATAGATGAGTTGTAAAAGCACTGTTGGGTATGTGTTGTTCTAGCTCTGAAGCTAGCATGAAGAAAATTCTCATAAATCAAAAAAGGCAATGCTAAATCTATCTCATACCACACTGTCTCTCTCTAATTTCTGAGACCTTTGTCATCATTTGGTATCAGTACTTACGCTTTGAAGTGAGAGATCCACAGTGGCATGCGCTGTGCATATCACAGACAATCCCTCCCCTTAAGATGATAAATCCCTATAAAAGTAGAAGGGAAGTAAAAGAGAGATAAAGCAGCTTGTGCAAGGTCATGCAGAGGTTATTGGCAAAATAATTAGCTGTTAAAAAAAAAAAATCGTTCTGGTGACTCCAGTGTTTGCCACCTTGATCCACACATTGCTGGTAGTGATAACACAGCAGCATCTCCAGAGTAGGTGTCAGTGATGTAAAATCTTCATGTAGATCTGGTGTCACAAGCTTGAAGAGTTCTCTGATGTAACTCAAATGATTTTCCAAAAATAGAAGTTTTAGGGAAGAACTACTTGTATTGTGCATCTGTTGGCAAATGTGGAAGGAAAGAAAGATGCTCATGTCTGTGTGTATCAGCATATTTTTAAGCTAATGGCCAGAAAGTATAAGAGTTTTGAGAGTGACAACCAATAGCAATGTACAAGCATGAAATATGCAAGGAAGCTTTCAGTCAAGGCAGACTTTTAAGAGACCTTAATGAAAGCTAGATCTGCATTATGGTAGTCCAGACAATAAACAAGAGGGAACAACTAAATAAGAGTCCACAAAGTCCCAGGCACAACTCCCATTTATAGCAGTTGATGGAATATGCATTTCAAGCTATCTTCATCCCTGGGTTGTTGATTCGAATCTGAACATGACAAAAGACACCCCACTAACAATGCAGAATTACAACATTCTTCAGCTTGTCTCTTATTTACAGGTCTCCCTGCTTCCATTTCCTGCTTCTCCCTTCCCCATGCAGGCATATACAATAAGAAAATTAATCAGAGGATTTGTATTAATCCTTAGCTGCAAAGTTATCTTGACTTTTTGAGTTAAATGTAGATTTACTCCTCCACATCCATCTAAATAAATAATGTTCACTCTCTAGTCTCCTGTATCTTCATTAAAACTTACTTTGTCAGTTCTTTTTAAAATTAGTCTTAGCAACTCGCCAATGCATTTTTCAACCATGGTATAAATACGACTGACTTTTAGTAGGAATGGTGTCTAGTGAAAAGCTACAGAGGCGAACCTAGAGCCAAAACCAGAATAAAATCTTAACTAATTGGCTGCTCTGTTAATGCATAACCAGATTCCCTGGCTCCAATGATTTTGTCAGTACACCATGCTCACTGTATAATCTTTTAAATCCATCCCCAAATGCCTCATTCACACTATTCGACATTCCAAGTACCACTCCTCCCACCCATCTGTCTGCCACATGAAATGCTAAACGACTTTCCTTATTTGGGTCTTTGAAAAGTTGATGCAAAAAGAGATGCAAGGGGGCACTCACTGAAGTCCTCCACAGACCCCAGGCCACTGTGCTGGAGGAGTAAAATCCCTGGAGCTTGCCTTGGAGTCCAACAAGCAATGCTAATTTTGGTTCAGTGGAACCAGTGCTGCTGTCTCTCTGGCAGGTCTGGAAATCTTTCTGAAAGGAGACAGAGCTGGAACAAAGAATTAGGTAGAAAACCAAATGTGGTGTAGACCATTTCTCTGGCTTGATTAGGCAACTTCATATGTCCTCTTGGTAGTGTTTTGGGATAGAAATATGCCTCATAGTTATTAAGGGTATATTATGGTTAATTTGTACAAGCAACAATACGGAAATGAGAAGATGCCAGACCTATTCAGTCTGATACTGCCTTTAGATGAAGCTCATTGCAAGAATTTATTTCTCTAGGTACCACGTGAATTACTTGGCTCCAAGAAAAGCTACATGAAATCTTTTCATCAGAACTTTGTCAAAAAAAAAAAAAAAAAAAAAAAGGTGAAGCTACCAGAAAATTTTGTAAGTTCAGCATAAACTTGTTTTATTTCAGCTATTCAAAGAGTGAAAAAAACCCCACCCTAGAGTATGTCCCTTTCTAACTTTGAAACATGCTTTTATATACTCTTTGTTATTATAGATCAGCCGTGTTTTGTTCTAATACTTTAGCTTCCTTGAAAAATAAACCCAAAACTTTTTATAGCAATCTGAAATTAAATTTTTCAAGAAGTAGCTTCAAACAGCAGATATTCAGTGTCCAGACCAATGCAAATAGCCCTTGTTCAAGCAATGAGTGGTCCAGTTGTTCCTGATCTTAGCTCCAGTGGCTCATCAGCAATTGGTTCAAGTGGATCAGAAATGACACATTGAGACAATGCTTAAATCATCCATAGCTTTATATGGATATCCATAGCTTCATGTGAGTTATAAAATGAAATAAGCCCCAAAATTATCTTAAGTTGATGGTTAAATTCTGCCATTCATCATAAAAAATGATGAAAAATAAGGTTTTGAAGATGCTGTGTGACTAATCTGGAAATATAAATGTGGTCTGGTAGGGGGAGAGTCTACATTTTTAATTTTGTATTGATTTTGTTTGTCAGTGCAAGTACTATTTAAGCAAGAAACTACTCCTCTAGGGCCTTCAAGTTAATACACTTATTGTAGCCTCCTTATCCTGTTAAAAATGAAGAGAATCAGATTGCTCTGGGTTGAACAGCTGCTTGAAGTCAATCTCTGTGTCCACTGTTAAAGGAAACAATATTAGTGAAGGGAAGCAGAAGGCTGCATATCAAAACAATATCCTCAACGCATTTTCTGCAGATGTCTCAAAGGTTCATGGGGTATTATGAAGCATTGAAGACATCTGGTCACATTTTTATAATCTCATCAGTGTATATAGAAAAATATCTCTCTGCTTACCTCTAGTTGTCAAGAGCCACAGAAAGGCTTATATATTTTTTTTTATTTGCTTATTTCTCTTATTGCTATGTGAACATACTCAGTGGTTCTTAACTATCCAAATCAGCTTAATGCGTCTTTAAGTCACCAACTTCTCTCACTGTAACATCTGACTCTCTCTTGCTTATTTATAGCTCTTCATTGAATCACTTTGTAAAGTAGGAGATTTGGGGATATTTTTATACTGTGTTATGGGGCATGTTGTCTTTCATCTGCAAGTGCTGTGAAATCACTCTTTCCTGCTCAAGAGTACTGTTGTACTTTTGTTCAGTGTTAACAACGCTTCAGTTTTGTCTGTGGAGATACTTTACTTCTCCCCTGAAAGGAGAATACTAAATTGACTTGTTCTGCAGGCACCCCTGCAGCTTCCAAAATCTTGGCATGATGAGCTGTTTCTGGTGCCCTGCTCCTACGGGTTAGCACAGGCTGCCCAGCCAGGTTCAGCAGTTACTGTGGGATCCCAATTAGACCAAGAACATGTTGCAAAGCCTTATTTTGATGAACCAACACGGCAGGCTTTATTTACTTTGATTTGTCATCTTGACCTAGTTTGATGTGGCCATTTCTTTCCTAAGAAGTAATTAAAGCAGAAACATAAAAAAATATTCTGGCTTTTGTTTTGCCCAGAGGACAACATATTCTACACTGTTGCAACATTAAACTATATTTCTTGATCCAAGGCTTTTCATTTAAATTGCCAACATATTGGACAGTTTATTTCATTCACATGATCATATTTCTGAAGAACACATAAGCCATGCTGTTATCCATGAGGAATGTTTTTGTTGCCTGCCTTTTGTTACCTATTTTGCCAGACGTCTGTATGAAGTGTCTTCATTTGTGCTGCATAACTAGTTAATTCTTTTTTCTTCTTTCCTTCTTTTCCAGTCTTCTACTTCTAGATCAACCCTAGACCTACATGCAATATCCAGTCTCGGACCAATTCCATCTCTGCCAGGAAAACAAGATGTAACTTTGGGGACTGTTTTTGGAGAATGTCCCAGTGTTTCAAGTCAGTTCCCACTAACCCTATTTGCTGTAGTCTGGGGGTGTTTGTCTGAGCAGTGACCAATTTTCTTGCTACCTAAACTCTGAATGTACAAAAGATAAGTAATAGCTGTACCATTACATTAAAACGTTGGACCTGCCTCATGCTTTTCCAGTTGCTAGGTTGTACCTACAGAGTAAACTAATCTGTGTCCTTCACAAACCAAAATCACTCTCCCTTCCTGCCCCAAACTCTGAACAGATAGAACTTCCCACACGTTGTGTGCTTCCTAAAGGAACAGGAATCAGATCTATTCCTAGTGGAGTTCAGTCCTTTATTAGGAAGCACTGTATTGTTACCTCCAAACTCTGCTAATGAAGCTTAAGTGGTGACATATTGATTTCAGGGGCTGGCCCCAGCCTGACCTGTGGGATGTTTCTAGGTAGTCTGTCAAGTTTTCCTTGTAGGAGAAAGCAAGCTCTGCTTGAGCGCTCACTGCAGCAGGAACAGTCAGGAACCTGCCACAGCTTGGTAAAAAGCTTCAAGCTGATGATGCCCCAGTAAAGGCATAAGAGTGAACACAGTAGCCAGGATCTGCAAGATCCTGCCTGGTGTAACTCTGCCTTATGTCTCCCTTCGGCAGCAGCTAAACCTCTGGATCAGGCAGCTGCAGCCTGCCTGGCCCAAAACCTTGCGCCACCCTCCTTGGCAACAGCCAGCTTCTCTGGGGTGGATACTAGAGGATGGTGGCCACTTGCATAACGATCTTGGAGAATAGGCTTCATCTGCAAAAGGTAGATGGGAGTGACTTGTTTGCTTGGGGTGTAAGGATAGGCACTAATTGCATGAGTGGGGTTGAACGGTTGTTTGCAGAAGGAGGGGTGTTTGCCCACAGCTCATGAGAAAGGAGGAAGGAAACAAGTGGTGAAAGGGAGGGGAGTCCCCAAGTCAAGTTTTAGGACCACTGGTTTATTACTGTGTTCTGTCTGCTTTTACCCAGTGAAGTGAGAGCATAGCTCTCCTGCTTGTGCTTCCCCCATTGACCCCCAATTCTGGCTGTAGATCCTGGACTAGAGATGGCACCTTTGCTGTGCCAGAAGCCTGGGATAACAGCCACAGAAAGGTGGGCTGATGCCATGTGTGCTGCTATGCTGTGGGAACAGGGATCCCCACACTGTTTAAATCTGATCTAAATGGATCATGTCTCCTAGCATCAAAGCAGCAGCATTAAAATTGCTTTAGTGAGTCTTCTGAGTTGTATGAATCACCAATAAAAAATCCTGTTGTATCACCTGAATTACTGAGTTAGCTTGAGAAATCACCGAGGTGAACTGAGAAACTGGAAGGAGAAAAGAAATCAAGCTTAAATAACATTCACCCCAGCATTGTACTGGGATTTAGTCTCACAAGAGCTTACAACTTTAATTCTAGGCAGTTCTTTGAAAATGCTTGATTTAGCGTCTTGAAAAGTCAAAAATTTTGGTCTGTCTTTCTAGCCTTAATACACCTGTTGTGCCTTGAGTATTGCAAGATCTAAGGTCAAGCTGAGTTTAGAGTGTATTTCTTGCAATCCTCTCACACAAGGACTAAGTTAAAACCACAGCCAAATGACCCAGCTTTTCTCTCGGTAGTGAGCAAGATGCCTGGTGTTTAAATGAGAACTATACTACCCTGGAAATCTCTCGTCTCCTTCCTAGTGCATTGATTCTATTGATGGCCCTGCAGCATAATTTAAATGGCATTAGAGGTGGGGCAAGAGCAGGTAGTGTGTTTCGATAAAGCAAAGTTCCTAACCACCCAGTGGTGATTGGTTCGTGCTATCCACAGTGAGAAGAACAATTTTGCTCCATTTCTCCACAAGTGATGAAGGCACTATCTGCAAAGTATTTTGTTACTAAATGAAAAATAATGGTTTGCCACAGCGGGATTTTTTTTTTCCCTGCTTGTCTATCTATGCCTTTACTTTCATTGTAAAGGTATAGCAAACTGTTTTGTGCCCAGTGTGGTGCCTTATGGAGATGGGTGTCTGTTTCTGGAAGGAGGTACGCTGGAGCCAGCTCAAGCAGAGCTGTTGATATTAGGCTTATGGTGCGTGTATGTTTTTGTCTTGGGGTTTTCATGTCAGTACTTGAAAACCATGTTATGCTGGAGGGATGCCATCTGCGACTCCCAAAAGAGCAACTAATAAATGTACCAGTTTTTTCCTGAAATGGTACAAGAGTGCCCATCCCACCTGCGTAAACAGAGCCTGTGGTCCTACCAAAGTTCTCTGGTAGCATGCAGATATGGCAAACAGGCCTTTTCACCTGGTCAGACACTGAACGAACCTAGTGTGGTGACTTTTGAGGAACATGTTGGTTTCTGGGTTCTAGATGCTTTATTTTTCCAAGGCTAAAGCACCCTCACAACTCACCCAAGTTACATACTTGTCAGTATGCAATGGCAATAAATTTCCCTTTCTAGCTTACCTACAGCAAGAATAGTAATGCATTGACATGAGGTGTGAAATCATATCGGAGTGATTTTATTGACACTCACCCTAGAGCTAAATTAAAATTTTCTAGGACTTCAACTGGAGCAATTTTAATCTTGTTCTGATTTGATCAAACAGTCTGTTTTCCATTCCTTGAAATGATTTTTTTACAGCCTTGTTCTTTGTTTTTCCAACCCTGCTCTCTGCTTAGCCAACAGTTTGAATTTAGCACTAGTAGGGAACGTGTCCTGAAAAAGCAGATGAGAGCATGAAATCCAGTACTTCACAGAAAAATGAAAGGATAGCAGCTCTATCATGTTTTAAGAAAACAGAGAATTGCATCCTTGCAAGAAGTGACCTACAGGTGAATTTGAGACTGGTGGGGAAGGAACCACAGGGGAGAGCTCCATTATAAGCAGAGGGTGTTTACTCAAGAACGAGTTAAATACCTTTCTGGAAAAACTGATAAAACTGACATTCCATTTTTCTATTAAAGGGTTCAAGGTTTCCTTAACATTTTTTAGGGCAAGTAACCTTTAATGCCAGCATTTGGTTACCAAGACATTAATTGTTTTCCTAATGCATCATATACATGTTTAAGAAAAAATATTTTTAAAATAGTTTAACATTACCTTGTTATGTCAGCATGATCAGTATTGTTTCAATACTAGTATGTCCTAAAGGACACCTCTTGTGTCAACTAAAAAAAAAACAAAAACAAACAAACAAAAAAAAAACACACAAAAAAACACCTCACACATGCCCACTCTCACATCTTTTGCATACCGAAGTTGCCTGTTGGTCTTGCCCCACGCTTGCTGGAGGATGGTTAGGTGTTGGATATTTTTGGCTTCTTAACGGAGTGCTTCCCATGGAGTCTGATGACGAATTTGATGCACAGTACAAGCGTGAGAGATTCCCATACCGTTCCTATCTAAAAAATTTCACAGACGTCAGGTTGGGAATAGAGCTACGCTTTGTTCTCCCTGTGCTGTTCAGTCATCCAATGTGTTTTTCTGGTTGAAGTGTTTTTAAGAGCTGTTGAGGGATTCTGTGGCCATGTTATGTAAAAGAGCTTTAAAGAGCAATCTGTTTCTCTCACTTAAACTTTCTCCCAACCCACACACACAGGTGCTGATTTTGTGGCCATAGTGATTCCCCTTTAGAAAGGGTTATTTAGTGATACAGTTAAAACAGAGGCAATAAATTTTAAAGCTCTCTGGGATAGAACCTAGCCTTTGTCAGTCCCCTGTTCTTATTATTTCATATGTGTTCATTTTGTTTCTCCTGCTTAGAGCAAACTTTGTGTTATAGTGTATCTGGGGACAAGGTGTGACACGGGGTTTTCTAAGCACTGATCTAATGATGCCCTTAGCAAAAGCCTGTATGTTGGCTCGACGCCCTGGTCATATTTTTGCTGTGCTTGGTGTGTGGTTATGAGTGGTGCCCCTGCAGTTTCAGTGGGATCTGGTGGTGGTCTCTTTCCAGCCCTGTGTGTTGTGCAGACTTGTCATATACCGTGAAGAAGGTGCTGCCTTCCCACATGAGATACCTGCGTTTCAGTGGCTTGTGAAGCTGGTGACTCCCCTGTGGAAAGAGGGGTGCACCATCAGGTCTGAGTGGTCCTGTGGTGAATCGGATGATGTAAGCACAACGATGGCATAATTCAGTGGCCACAACTGGGGAGCTTTGGTGATTTTATATGTGCGTGTGTGTAGGAAGAATGGGATGACATATCTAAGTCATCACTCCCAGGAAAATGTGGCTGCAGATGAATCTTCATTTGGTTGAAGATGTAGGCAGGGAGGCAGCATATGTGAAAATTTAACTTTTTTTTTTTTTTCTTATTTCTGGCATACTAACAAGGAAAGTCAGTGTAAGAATGCCTGGGTGCCTGTAATTCCTGCTATCTGATTTGACTGCTTCTTTACTTCTAGTGAGGAAACACTCTCCTCTCCTGCTCTATAAAATACCATCTAATGCATATATTTAAAGCAGTGACTAGGTAGTTCTCTGCAGTCTCTCATTTGATATGCACCACCAATTTACTGGTCTAGTTTTCAGTCTTAGCCCAACACAAGCTGTCTGGTTCATGGGTAGTTTAAGCAGTAATGAGTGTGGGAAAATCCTTATCTTGATTCTCTTTTGTTTCTGTGCCTAGTCTGGTAAGGGACTTTTGGACCTTGTCCCTCCACAGTGTCTCTTCCCAGTTAATAGGAAGGACTTATATGAATACAAAATCTGCAAACAGAATTCACATTCTGGAGGACACCTCTCTGAACTAAAGGAGATTGCTTGTATCCTAATGGAAAGTGAACAGCTGCTTCCTTGCTGTCTTGTTGATGCTGGGGGACTCAAGTTCAAGCGTAGGTGCCGTGTGAAGGCTGTTGAGAGGTTTTGGATATTCAGTACTTCACTGGACAAGGCCCTGAGCAATCAGGTGCTTTGACCAGGGAGCTAAACTATTCTGTGAGATCTGGATTGGATCTAGAGAGTGGGATCATGCTGAGTGAGATTAAAGAGCAGAGGCCATTAGATAGAGAGGTCTGCAAGACTGGTCTGCTCCACAAGGGTCCAGTCAAGCAGGACACCCATTGCAAAGAGCATGATTCTGATTCTGCTACTCCCATGATAAGAGCTAAGGATGTTGTACCTGCTGCTGGTGACTTCCATTGCTAATTTAATCCATTGCTGCCATTTCCTCTGCTCAAATGCTGGCAAAATCTACTATAATGCTAACCTATAGCAATTACTGTTTCATGACCTCTTTTTCAGTGGCTGTAATTCATCCTACATTTTCAGAAATCAGTGTTACTAAGATAGTGATTCCATCTCTTAAAAATAATGAAGGGTTGTCTAGCCATCATTAGGTTTAAAAACACCACTGTTAAATGGCCAGTTGTGATTCTGGGAGGAGACTGCACCTTCCCAGGGTGCGGTAATGGATAAAACTGGAAGAGAGCAAAGTTCATTGTCATTTTAGTAATTCTGGTAGTGAACTTCACCTGCTTGCTAAGGTTTCTTCTGCTGTTAATCATTAGGTCATTAACCTTAACAGTACTTCTTGGTATGGAGTCTGCCTGAACAAAATATGTCAGTGCATCTCTACCTCTAAACCCAGCACAACTCCACAACTTGCTGACATTTAGTGAGGAGACATCATATTTTGAAGATCAGATAGAAAGTGTGTAAAAGTGATTGTGGATGTAGGACTATTGGGTCTCTTGTGGTGGGTATGATCCTTTTAATATTCAGCTCTTCTGCAATCATGAGATTCATTCATTTAATCTGAAGCGTCTTGAGGGAAATGAATGCAGGCAAGTTCAGATCAATTATCTTGCCAAAAAAAAAGAAAGAGCTTGCATTTCTCTGGGCAATCTGTGTGCACTGTAATGTCAAGCTGTGCATGAGAATATGTTACCACAAAGGAAGGTAGTATGCTCTAATAAACCATCACAAAAATGAAATACCAAGGTGTTATTTCAGTGACTAAGAGCCAGACATGTACAGATTGTGATACACAAATGTTACATAGATGCACTGTACTCTCTAAAAAATGCTTTTTCAAAGGAGGATATTGCATACTATTAGGTGCTCATCACACGCAATTGTAGTCTCTCTTTTTTTTTTTTTTTTTTTGGGGGGGGGGGGTAGGGTTCATATAAATTAAGCTTGAAAGGGCTTGAAATGAAGTGCTATTTCTGTAGGTGTACATCACAAGTACAGTTGGATGGGAACTTTCCAAGAATGCTTTTTTCCCTCAGGAGAGTGAGTTTGTTGGAAAATGTCAGTTATGTCAAAACCAAAATATTTGAGGAAACCTGGCTGTTTGACAACTTATTGCTGACATATTTGTGAGTTTCTAATAGAGAGCTGTCTGGTTTCTTGCTGCCTTGTGATACTGGGGAGCTGAAGGACTCAAGTGCAGGCTCAAGCACAGGCTCTGCGTGTGGGCTGTTGAAAGGTTTGGGACCACAGGCTTTCTGGGCTCTCTGATACTGGGTCTAGAAATAGGAAGCTCAGGGCTCCTCCGCTTCAGCATGAGATGGTTTACTTTAGTCTCCTTGGCAGAGAGCCTCAAAGGCCCTTGTTCAAGGTTTTGTCCTTCTCTGTGTAGGGTCCCACTGATGACTTCCAAGGACTTCTTGTGAAGTCCCTCAGAGTAAGAAAACATGCAGAAAATCCTCCAGAGCTGGGAGCAATCAACTGTTCTGTTTCATTCAGAAAAAAACAAAAAAAAAAAAAAAAAAAAAAAACCCCAAAAAAATAAAAACCAAAAAACCCAAACAAAAACACCCAAAAAAACCAAACCAAAACCAACCCATTTTGGCTTGTCTAAGTTTTTTAAACTTCTTCCGCAATGTCCTTAGTTCTAAATTTCTTCTTGTTGTTCTAATTCAGAACAAAGCCTTTCACAAAATACCAGAATTTCCCATAGGAAGGAGATCCTGAGTTTTTACAGCCTATGTACAATGTCTTTGGTTTTGGACCCTATGGGGATGGTGCTTGCAAAGGAGAGAATAAGGCTTCAGCAGGCCACTAACTGGGCCTTTGCTTTTTAAGAACCATTTCTGGATCCACTGGTGAGATGAATTAGAAACATCAGCGTCCCTGCTTTTACTTAATTCTCTCACAGAGCACACTGAAGCAGTCGTTATAATTGCATCCTGTTACTGTTTCATATGTATTTCTGGCTTCATGTGCTAGCCTTATTTGACTTCATTATTCCATCATAGGCATGTCACATATTTCATTATTCCATCACAGGGATGTCTCATATTTCTCATAGGTGGTTTTTTTGGGGTTTTTTTTGGTTTTGGTTTTTTTTTTATTAAACTATTTCTAGAATTAGAGTTCATATAGGAAAAAAAATTAAAACGCAGAACACACACTAAATCCTTTAATCGCATTAGACCCTGTCTAGCTGATTTCCCATTGCCTGCCAGGTCTAGTACTTAATAATTTTAAATGTTGTTCTGGGCTGAGCTGACAGCTAAACCTTTAGCTAAGGCTATTACATGTAAGGCACTGGGCAGTATCTCTTCTATGATGAAACTGGGCAGTTGTCTCCCCTGTCTCTGCAAGATAGTTGCTCTCTGTTTTGCCTGGTATGCAGAGATCTGGACTGTGTTACTTATGCTGGATTCACAGTATTCTTTGTCACAGGAATGGCTGTTAAACAGACATTTGGGAAGGAGGAACAGAGAGGAAAGTGCCCAGTCCTCTGTAATTACTTATTGCCTCACTACGTTTTAAATTTGAAAACCAAAGAGATTTTTCAACATTACCAAGACCAACAATATCAGTCTTCCAAACTACATATACTTTATGCAACAGAATATGCTAATATTTTGAAATATTACTGCCCTGCTTTCCCTTGGCCAGTAATCTTAAGAGGTAAATAGATAAAACATAGTCTGTATTCACTAAGGAGAACTATTTATGGCAATTGATGAAGTTGTGTGTGAGGTGTCTGAAATTACAAACGATTGCAATTCATCCACTTTGAAGTCTTATCTGGCAAACTGTGTTTCAAGGGCTACTAGTTCCTTATAATCCAGAAGGAAAGACAGAGCCACAGAAGCAAAATTTGTTCATCAAACATTCATTTAGCCTCTAGCTGAAGTTCATAGTGCTAAAAAATCAGGTCCTCCTTATCTAAAGGTTTTTGAGTTAAAGACTGTGGAAACATCTTTCTGATTTAGACCTCTGCAAAAATAAACTAAACTGTTCAGTCAAACCCATTGGGCTCCTACCCCTATTTAGGGAGCACAGCAAAATGTGGGTTTGCACAGAGACAGTCCTAGTGTGGCATCACATCAGCAGTGCTGGCTATCAGAGAGCAGTGTTGGAGGGAAGTTTCTCTCTGGTGGGCAAATTCTTGACATTATCAGGAAGAAACAACTACCCTGATTCCTGCTGGATACAATGAACAGCATAACTAGAAATAGATTTTGTTGGCTTGATCTATTACCCGAGGCAGATGGAGATGGCACTGAGGAATGTCAGCTTTCAAATAAACTGGGGCCATCTAGCGCATCAGAGCCAGCTAACAGGCTTATTAACCTTCTGATAGGTTTGGAGCAGACACACACATGAAAACCAGTATAGGATCCATGCTCAGCAAAGGGAAAAACACTAAAATAGATGCCGATAAGCTCTACTAATAGCTCTAAAGCATCAGTGTCAGACATACTCAGCTGAGTGTAACAGGCTTCAAAATAAAACCCCCTGGAAGTCAAGTAGTAAGCACAGTTCATTTCTGACAGGCTTGCAAAATCCTTCTGCCCTGGAAAATATGAGAAGACTGCCAGCACAGTAGTTTCCTGGGAGACTTCTGTTGCTGCCATCCATTTCTCCAGAGGCTAAACTTTCATCTAAATGGAACAACTAACTTTCCAGCCCATGCAAAGAAACCCTTCTGAGCATGAATCTTGGCAAGTGCTCAACTGTTTCTAAATCTGCCTCAGTTCAGCAGCAAAATGAGTAGAAAGATTTTGGTAGCCACTTGTGCAGGTTTATTTTGAAGAAGCACTCTACAGAGGCAACCATAGCATGGGCTATTTAAGTTCTTTTTTTTTCCCTTGGAAACGCACATGGATTTGTACTGTACCCTTAGCAGCAACCAGACCTAGAAGACTCAGTGTTGCCAGCCCAGTCCCTTTCCAGGCTGCTTCTCTGGACTTGAGGGAAGTATCTCTCCAGGAACAGGCCAAATGACCCTGTGATTTTGTTGTGCTAAGTGAGCAGGCTTAAGAAGTATGGAGTATCTGCTTCTTGAGTGCAGGCTCCAGAACAGATTTAGAAAAACTGCTACAGTACGCATGCTCTTCAGATCAAGAATGCTTAGAGGCTGTGCAAGGGTGGATGTGTGATCTCCGCCTCTCCCAGAGAAGTGGGGAATCATTTCTAATTACTGTGAATAAATCTTTGCTCCAAATGTTATAATGATTCATTGAGCACATGGAGCTGAGAGAATACTCTGGCATTGCTGAAATGTCATATGTAGACAAAACATGTCTATCGTGTGTCAGGAACAGAAAAGAAGTAAAATAAGAAAAATACTGCAACTGTTAAAAAGAAATTGTGTGATCATATGATGCAACACCCATTTGTATCTGTAACTTAGTGGCTCCTTTCCTCCTTTTATACTTTCCTCTTTTTGCTTGCAAATTTTCCTGATAAAGAGAAGCATGCATTGCTCTCTAAGTCCTTAAATACGCAAACATTTCTACCAGGTGGCATGTGGCTTTTTACTTCTTTTTTCACAGTATGACTATCAATCACTGCACATGTTCCTATGTAACTGTGTGTCCACAACCCTCCATCCCTCTTCTGTTCACAATTACTTGCTGTGCTAAAGTACCAGCTTTTCATTTATACTCCTGCTAACCATCCTGCCACCAGTGGGAGGATTATAATAATTTATCATTTTTTAACCTGGTAGGGGTGTGTTTGACTTCTAGTCATTCACAACATGCATCGGAGGGGGATGAAATGAAACATTAGTTGTGCAGTTTTTATCTATCCTATGAACCCTCTGAAGCATTGGGAACAATGGGAATGAACTCTTGGCAGGTATGAATTGTTTAACTAGAACAAGTGCATTATTTCATGGAACAAAAGATCTTAATATACAAGGTACTTCATTTTCTTCCATCTGAAAACCAGCAGGTAGGTGTTTGCCCTGTGGTTATTTCCCTTTGTCTTTTGTGTTTGTTGTGGGGGCTTAACAAATGATTCAGCACTGTGTGAGAGAATGAGAGGTTTTAATAAGCACACTTCCTAAGGCCCCGTCCTTTGTTAGCATCTCGAGATTCAGTGTGACAGAGGGCTGTATTTCCTAGGTGCTGTCTGCAGGGCCAGTACCCCTCTTTCTGGACATGGCAGTGGTGCAGAGAGTGAGGTGCCCTCCTGCAGGCCTTGCCAGTCAGCTCGGCTCGCTCACCACTGCTCCAGGAGCCCAACCTTCTCAGCCTTTGAGCTGCAGTACTGAATGGCACTAGGTCTTCAATGTTCCCTCATCCAGCCAAGTGATTTGGTCAGAAAAGTAATCTATAAAGAGATCATATTCTTTTGCATAATTTACCTCTGTGATGCGCCATCCCTAAATGTTCACAAGGCAATTTAATGACAATGCTTATTAAAGAAGCTAACAATGTGTGCTGTAAACCTGATAGAGCAACAGAATATACCGGAACAATGGTTGTTAGCAGATTGAGTCACACTTTTCAAAAGGTTTGTTAGGGAGAGGCTAAAAAAAAAATTAATAATTTACAAATACCTGAAAAATGTTTTTCCACATTCAGGTGTTCAGCACGCTGTTTATTATAAACTGCACAAAAGTAGTATAGGTTTTCAATCTGCTGCTGCTCCTGTAATAAGCTTGCTGATTCATGATTTTCTGTTATTACTGATATAATAGAATCTATAACTGGTCTTTCACAGATAAGTGTGAGGAACTTGCTAGCAAAGATAGGCTTTCTTTTCTCCTTCCCTTGTCATCACGTTGCCTCGTACTCTGTAAGGAAAATGGACAGGTATAGCAGTGCCAAAACGACACTGTTTTCTTTCCATTTATCCTCTGGTATCACTCTCTGGTTCTTTAGAGGGGCATGTGAAATTGGTCTTACACAGTGTAGAGGAAACAACACATTATTGAAGAGGTGATGATTATACTGTGGTATCAGAGCAAAGACACAAGGAAGAACTTCCTTGCAGGAAATCCTCTTCACTGTTATAATAATTGATACATCATATATTTAGTTTCTAGCAAGCATACTGCATATTGTATCACACACCATCTGATAGGATGAACAAAACACGCACAAGCACTCTTCATTTCATGTGGTATTTGGCATTGCATTTGGTAGTCAGAGACACAGATATGGCTAATAAACCCCAAAAGTGTGTGGTTTTTTAACTGGGGAAGTACGTGCAATTTAGCATCGCTTTTCTTCATGCTGTGTATTTGCTGTCTTGAATGCTTTATGCTGAGTTCCAGGTTGTGGTAGTAACACTGTTGTAGTCAGGTGTGAGCATTGGTTGTAAGTGAGGCAAGGTCTATATACAGAGGAAATGCTTTTCAATATAGATCAAGCGGGAAAATCAGACACTTAGGAATGTAGTCCTTTCTACAGATCACTTAGCATTCATAGCTCTGGAAACATTGAACAAAGGAGATCACAGGCACTACTGCCATTTACAGGGCTAGACATAGATGGGAAGGAAATCAAACTGGCACAAATGGCACTGGAAGCCATGTCTCCTGAGACCCATTCATGTGTTTGGTGATTTCTCTTCAGCCTTCATCTCTAGATGTGTGAGCAAAAGACACTCCTGACATAAATTTAGCTAAAGGCAAAACGGTTGAGTTGATATAAAGTCAACTTTATCATATACTTAATTTCCAAAAATTAGCGTTCAGGTATTCGCATCTTCAGTTATTCATCCTTAAGCACCCCAAAAGTAATAATGTAAAATTAGAAGTAGTATCAGTGATAAGACACATAGAAGGAGCCTTTCCTTCATTCTGTTGTCTTTGGCAGTCATTTTGTCATTCCTTGGTTGCACACATTTTGTGCCTCAGCAAGTGTGCAACCCATGTGGCCTTGCCAGATGGGAACTTAAGATGATGAAGATACAGACAAGGGCAAGAATTAAGTGGGCTGAACGTGGGACAATAGTAGGTTATGCTGAAGGGAGGGGTAAAGGTTAGAGGAGATTGACAGATGGACTTATCTTGTTTAATATTTTTATTAATTGCACGGGTAGGTGGGATTACACATATAAAATTGATCTAAAATTAAGATCAAACTATACAAGAAAAACAAGAGAATTCTAAGGACTGAACTAATAAAATGAGCAGAAATTTCACAGTGCACAGGGCAAGCCTGTGCTGTTAGGGACTAATAATAGTTCTTGCGTAGTGCTGGAGCACTACATTTGAAAAAGAAAAAGAAGCAAGGCATAAATATATTCATTGATCAGAAGAAGTCACTGTAAGCGAGATGAATATGAACCTAAAATGTCAGGCAATATTTTTCCACTGGAGATAGGGCTACGCACAAGGTCCTGAGTTAACTTCATCTTAAACAGTGTGAATAATTCTAGTCATCTGTGTTCAGAAAGGATTGATTCACACTGGAAAAGGTACAGAAAAAGGCTACTAGAACACTAGGGGAGTGGAAAACCTGTCTTATAAATGGAGACTAAGCAGACTAGGCTGATTTACTTTGGCAAAGTAATTGTTCTCTAAGTATACGCTGTGGGGTAACATCAGAGGCTGAATGCAGAAACAGTTCCATAAAAATATATAAGCAGGATCTGATGACTGATGTCTAGAACTTAAAAAAAACCCTGGAAGTAGTAGTGTAGGCATAGTAATACCAAAAACTCTAAATAAGAGAACGCCTGTTCAGTTTGTGAAAAGATTTTGTAATGGGGTCAGATGCTGTAGCCCATAATTCCAATCTTGATATTATTAAAGGCCAGTGGAAGCTCATGGGATTTATTTTTAAATGATTTGAAACTACTGAGTTGTCAGGTAGTCCTGTAAGCCCTTAGGTTCATGAAAATTTCTATGCTTTGGAGTGAAGTCAGAATTGCTTTTAATCAGATTGCTTTTGGCTGTCACCAAAGACCTGCATGTTCAGATCTTAATCTAAAATTCTATTGCACTAGGATTAATAGTCAGATCATCTTCTAAAGTCAGTTGGTATAATTCCTCTGATTTCAGTGGAGTTATGCTGATTTCCAACAGCCCAGTAGTATAAAGTAATAAGAATTAATGAATCTTATTTTAAGACAAAGAAAATAAAATAGCTGGGGTTCCCTGTGCTATCTGGAGGATTATAGTAAAGAGTACACATTAAAAAAAAAAAAAAAAAAAAAAGTACTTATCAACCTGTCAGTATAGAACACTGATATATAGAGACCACTTGAAAACCTTTAGAAGTCTGGGATTTTAAGTTGTCTTGTTTGTTCTAGGAGACTGTTATCAAGAATCTTCCCAGTAGCTGGTACACAGCGCTGTGTTTTGGATTTAGTGCCAGAATAATGTTGATAACACACTGGTGTTTTAGTTCTTGCTAAGTAGCACTTAGGATAAATTAAGGTTTTTTCAATTTCCCGTGCTCTGCCAACGAGGGGGTGCACGAGAAGGTGGCAGGAAGCACGGCCAGGAGAGCTGACACAGACTAACCAAAGGGATATTCCAAACCATAGGTTGTCATGCTCAGTATATAAACTGGGGGGGGGGCAAGTTGGCTGCATGGCAGATCGCTTCCCAGGCATTGGTCAGCAGGTGGTGAGCAATTGCATTGTGCATCACTTGTCTTTTCTTGGGTTTTATTTCTCTCTCTTTCTACAATATTCCTTTTCATTACAATTAGTATTATTTTATTATTATTGTTATTGCATTTTATTTATTAAACAGTTACTATCTCAACCCATAAGTTTTACTTTTTTTTTCCCCAGTTCTCTGCCCCATCCCACTGGGAGAGGGGAGGCGGGAGCAAGCAGCTGTGTGGTGCTTAGTTGCTGGCTGGGGTTAAACCATGACAAACACAAACCCAGACTCACACAAAATCACAGAATCCTGGAGGTTGGAAAGGAACTCAATTGAGTACACTGTTCAGAACAATATCTAGTTGGGTCTTCAAAACTTTAGAGAATGGAGACTACAGAACAAATTTTGAGCAACTTGTTCTAGGATTTGATCATCCTCACAGTAAAATAAGTGTTTGGGGTTTTTTCTTATGTTTAATGGTATTTCATGTATTTAGTTTGTGTCCATTGCTTCTTGCCCTTTCACTGCAGACCACTGAGAAGCATCTGGCTCGTATTCTTTATACTCTTTGATCAGGTATTTATGCACACAGATAAAATCCCCCTGAGCCTTCTCTTCTCCAGGATGAACAATCTCAGTTCTCTCAGACTCTCCTCACATGAGAGATGCTCCAGTCCCTTTGTGGGGATCATTTTTATGGCCCTTCCCTGGACCTGCTCCTTCCCAGGGATCAAGGTGAGGCTGACTGGCCTGTAGATCCCTGAATCCTCTTCCTTGCCCTTCTTGAAAGTAAGAGAAAGATTTGCTTTCTTCCAGTCCTTAGAAAATTCTTCTGATCACTATGGCCCTCCAAAGATAATTGAGAGTGCCATCCCAGTGACGTTGGCTAACTCCCTCAGTGCTTGAGAATGCATCAGGTTCCATGGGCTTGTATGTGTCCTGTCTGTTTAGATATTTCCTGCCCAGCTTCCCCACTACTGACCATAAGTCTCCATTTCAACAGTAAAAAAAGATAAAGCACCAGGCAAGCTGTGTTGTCCTTGCAGCAAGTTGACCTCACAGCAGTCTTTCTCCATAAATGTACTGAATGCTTGTTGGTGTGTGTTACACAGTAGTAGACAGGAAGCCATAGTGCTCTTGCCCAAGGAAATTTCCCAGTGCAAACAAGAATCGTATGTGTCTTACTGTCCATACATTCCACAGTATTCTTCCATGGGTAACTCTGCAGCAAGAGATTAGCTATACTTCAAAAATTAAAAAGGTATTTATCAGTTGAGATATAAATGTGGTGAATGAGGTAATGGAAAAAGATGAAAGCGAAACACTAAATGGATTATTTTCTCACATGCTGTTTTATCATTTTAAATGTCTATATGTAGTCAACATGCTGCCTACCATAATCATTAACTGAATTTTCCTTCAATCACCCATGCATGCTTCTCCTTCAGGAGAGTCTTTCTATGCCACTTTATATTTTCTAATACCTTTCATTGTTTTAACCTCTGGTATATCTAGAGATGAAATCCAGTACTCTTAAAGACTTCCCATTGCAGGCAACCCTTTGAGGATGCTAGCTGCAGCCTTGCAGTTCTCCAGTCTTCTACCTGACATGGCTTTTTTTCCTCTGCAACTTCTGCTTCTTTCTAAATAGCATTTCAGTGCTGAGGTCTCTGCATGTCCACTCAATTTTTCCATTGTTTGATTCAGCATATGTATTTTTCTGGATCAATATTTGAAATAACCCTGTCAGACTGCTGACTTGCGTACCCTGTAACAGCAGTGGATGGTCAGCAAGAGTCTCTGAAAAGGAAGATAAATAAATTAACTTTTACAGGTTTGGGAGAGTGATTCTTGGTATGACTCACCACTTGTTTTAACCATGAATTCTGACTCACTGTGTAGTGTAGCAGGGAGAACTAATGATGGAAATAGCAATCTCACAGTGAGACCAACAGATGATTATTTTTGGAGGCCCTAGCCCCAGCAGGTGGGTACCCACTACTTATATTCTCCCTGGCTTTTATGGATAGGGGTTTCCGTATGGCTAGGCTGCTCTAGGCTCTGAACCTGAGGGTGGTCAAGACCTCTTTTTGTGATGCCGTTTGAGCAGATGTGGGAACATCTGCTATAGTAGGTGAGGAGGTCATTTTGGGACTGCTGTATAAAACCCAGGATTGCTGCAGCACAAGGCTCTCCTTTAGCTTCTGCCACACACCTTTGTCCTCTCAGACCACCAGTCAGGCTTTGTCCCACGGGCAAACAAAAATGAACAGAGCAGCCCAGTTCACTATTACAAATAAAGGGGAATAAAAGGGATAAAGGAAGGAAGAAAACACCAGTTTAGGTGTTAATGCCCTTCTGTTAGGTACAGGGATGCATATATGGCAAGGATTATCTTGGAGAAAATTATGTACAATTCGTTGTGTTAATGTGTCTCAGCATCCTACAAAGATAACATACAAGAAATTTATCTTTAATGAGAAATCCCTCACTGGTTGTCTAAATCAGTTTCTGACTATAAGGCTTCATATCCTGATGTTTTGTCTTATCTAGATGCTGTTTCACTATTTTTCTTCTTCAGTATGTCGTAGTTGTACAAGCTCTATCTACTTTAACCTTGCAGTAATCTCTGTGTTACCCAATTTCAGAAGAGCTAGCAGACACCACTGCCCTGACTTCTTTCAGATGTGTGGCCACTCTGTGCCGCTCCTGTTGGCACCACCAGAGCATTTCACATCATGCCTTCAGACACTGCTCAGACCTCTCTTGTGATCAGCAGGGTCCTTTTGTGTTTCTTTCTCTTGCACCTTCTGGTTTGTAGCTCACTGCTCTGCCAGTATAAGTTGGCAGGGTGACTTTAAGTTTCTGCTACTCTCATGGAAATAAATGGATACAAATTAATTGTCACTGACATCTTGCTCCACAGTCTGTAGTCTCTAATTTTACTGTATAGGATGTATTCGTTACCTTGACTGTTCTTTCATGCAGTATTTCAATAGACTCTTGGTCTACATCGTTCCAGAGGTAATGCAACTGACTTCTACTAACTAAACAATCACTGTTTTTGAGGAGATGTTTCCAATACTTTAATAACCAGTTTGTTAGCTGTGTTCATTGTAATATGACGCTGCAAGCAAATACTAAGCAGCTTGGTGGTTTGACCACAGCAACAATTAGCTCTGAAGTGACTTTCTGCTATAGGCGGTCACTTCATTAAGTATTTATGAAACTAAAATGTTTCTGTTAATAAAACACAACTGTAGCTTCTCAGGGAAAGATTGATGTGTAAGTGCTTTGCTTCCTATATGATTTAGTGCATTCACTGACTGGTAATGTCTCAGACATAAACAATAAAACAAGGGAAAAATAAGAAACGGTAGAAGCAGCAGCTTTGAGCTCAGTGATTCCTCTTAGAAGAAGCAGCAGCGATAATTGCCACTTCAGTATTTCAGCCTATGCCCAGTGAGATGCGATTCCATGGGTGCCTGCTACTTTGGCAGCTGGACGCATACTGGTTTTGTGAACCCAGCAGCAGCCTGAGTTTGTGCTCTTGTGCGACAAAGACCATGCAGCAGCCACCAGCCAGCATCTTGTACTCATAAAACCATGCATCTCACAGTACAACCTCGTGCTGGAAGTCACAGATGCATTTAATGGGCAAGGCCCAGAATTCCCGTTAGAATTCAAGTAGTTATGTACTGTTGGCAAATGCATGTAGCAAATCAAATTACTTTTGGATTAATACTGAGATGTTGGGGTCACTTCATGCCCAGTATTTAATGCTTGAGAAGTCTTGTTTTCCCATGAACATAAGCAATAGAAGGGATCTAAAGAATTGGGCTATCATCAGACCCCACATTATGATGAGGTATGGCAGTCAAGGGGGTGAGAGCAGCCAAGGGGCACAAGTTACAGCTCATGGTTTTAAATAGAGACCAGCGGAGAAAGAGAAATGGAGTCATGGTGTGAGTGGTTCACAAAGACCTGGGCAACTGGGACCTTCCCTAGTGGAAGAAGTTCCCTGTTTCCCTGGACTAATTAAAAGTGCTGCTGCCTAACCCGGAGGAAGAGAGAATGTCTTTTTCTTTCTTCAAAGGCCAAGTTTCTCTATGTCAGTTTTTTGAATAGAGTCTGGCTGAGAGCCTGCTGTGGCTATGGCAGTCAGTGCTTAGGCTGTCAGGAAGCAAGACTGGTTTATACAAAACCACAATGGCATGAGCTAGTTTTAACTAAAATGAGCTCAAACAAAGCAATCGTATACTCCAAGAGCTTCCACCTTCCTGCTGCTTCTACAAAAGAAAAACCAGATGAATCTGTAGATGTATGATCAGCAGGCATACTGGGCCTTGATGGGGTAGGGATGCCTGTGCTGAACTTTATGCACTCAGTAGGCCTTTTGACTTAAATGTGACTACTGCACAACTACATGCTTGCCTGGTTGGGGAGCTGGATGACTTTAACTTTGCTTTCACTGTAATCTGTAGGAGTTTTTGTCCTTCAACTGAATGAGAAAAGGGCCAGGCATCACTTAGTCTTCTTACCCAATGGTAGAGTAGCCACACAGCCAGGAGGAAACAACAAAACAAAACAAAAACCACAAAAAAAACAAAACAAAAACAAACAAACAAAAAAAAAACACAACCCAACTGGTTATAGCAGTAAAACACCAGAGGGGTAGGTTTATCCTTTTATGAAGTTTATAGATCCAAACATGGACTAGCAAGAACTGCTTCACAGTTTAGTCAGAATCATTTCAGTTATCTGTTTTTGTTACAAATATTTTCTTAAGGAAAAGAGCAGTACTCAAGAAAGAAGAAAATTGGATTCAATATTAGTACTTTTTTTTTGGTACTCAAACGATATAATTTGATAAATACTTCCAACATTCCTTGAAAGGCCAAAGCTGTAAAAAGTACTGAATGCAAAGCAGAGGTCTTTAAAGTCATTAAAAATTCTTCTGTCCAAAAATAAGCAAGTAAATGAAACAAGAATTCAACCTGCATTGCATTTTCTTCTTTTAGCTTTAGGTAAATACAACCAGAAGTTCAATTCTCTATTTATTTGCAAACACTGCATCATAAACAGAAATGTACTGCTGTTAAGAATAATAATGTGATGCTAATGATTCTGAAAAGCACAAAGGGAATAGAAGAACCATCTGAAGGAAAGGGACAGGTAATTAGGCAAAGCAGGGAGATGAAAAGGTAGATAAGTACCTAAGAAAATTACACAGTAAAGGTGATTAAGAATAAAGGAATAGAAACTGTACATTATATACTAGAACAGAAAATACGGAAAGTGCTGACAAGGATGAGCTGTGAGAGGTGAACCTAAACTGCAAGTGTTAAGTACTTGAAATGTAGCTATTCCCCAGTTCATCTGATCAGACAGTCCACTGTTTTCAAAATAACTGGGGCAAGACTTTGCATTATAACTGAGAACACTGACCACAAATAAAAACAGAGCAAGCATGAAAGTTTTGCTTTCCGTATCTGGTGTAGAGCCCTTTGCTGTCCCGACAAGTTCTCACAACTCCTCCTTCCCACCTACCTTTCGCATTATGGTCTCACAGGAGCTCCACTATCTGCTTTTCACTGATACTCAGCCATGGTTTTTCACTCGGGGCCCACTTCCTGCAATGCAGTTGGCCAAGAAGGTTTCCATCTCCTTTTGGATGGACTCCCAGTAAATGGAAATTTAAGGGATGCCACCTGGATCAACACATCTAGGCTAAAAATACAAGGCTTTTGCATATGCGTGAGAGAGGATGGTTCTCAAGCTGACAATTGGAAGGCATTAACAGTCCCAGTGGATCAACTGAGCAGAACGAAGGTTTCTTATAAGCAGTGACCAATAGATTACATAAATTAATCATGATTTTAAGTTAATGTTTGCTCCTACTTCCCTCTGTACCATTTTTTCCATTGCCTTTGATGCAATGACCTTATTTCTGTTTTTCAGGCCTATAACTGGAAGAATACAGACAAATATAGATATTACAGAGATATTAACAGAAGAAAGATGGTGTTGATATTGGGGGGGGGGGGGAAGTACAAGAATACTCAAACCTTAAAAAAAAAAAAGCTATTAATTCATTTTATTAGTAACCATAAAATAAAATATTCTAAAAGTTTAATTTTAATGCTTTTTTTGTGGTTATCAATAAAAATTGGATTACTTTCCATTTGCCAGTAGTGAGATTGGGATGCTACAGTTTGTAATATTATCTCTGCTAAAAGAACAAGCTCCCTTCGTCATAATCAGTTGCTACAGAGATGTTGCTGAGGAGTGACAGTTTTAGTATTGCCAGTGAATGCCTCTGATTGAAGGAAGTTTTAATCAGAAGTTACATCTTGAAAGGAACAGTAAAATTGCAGAAGTTCAGCTTTTTCCTGGGAAAAGCTCTGGCTCAGCTGCTTGGAGCCGTGACGGGAAGTTCTGACTCCCTGGGTGTATTGCTGTTATGTGCAGTTACAGGGATTGCCAGATTTTTCTCCCAAGAAAGGAGTGTCTGTGCAAGTAGAGCAGTATCCAGATGTTATCAGATACACAGAGGTGCAGAGAGCAAACAAAATATGACGTAGAGCCATACAGTGTCACTGTTTCATGTGAAAAAAGTATCTCTTCTGCTAATCACAGTGGTCCATCTTCTCTCAGACTTGCTTCTTCTGATCATTCCTCCCTGGCTATCAATCTGCTATACATGACTTCCATTTTTTTGGCAGTAAAATGATTCTAACCAGCCACCTTTTTATATAATAATCACCTTGGAGTTTCCTGAACACTCTGATAGAGAACAGTTAAATAGCTGTAAGCACTCAAATGAAGGGGTCCTTGTGAAGTATCAAATAAAATGTTAAAGATTAGGCCTAATGGAAGTCATTAGTTGCTTCTGAAGGTGCATGCCGCAGTGCATTTGTTTCCAACCTGTGAAGTGGTTAAAGGCACTGTGATAGTTAATATTTGTAGAGGGTAAAGCGGTAAATATTTTTAAACTATACTTTTCAAAAGTGAATAGTGCTTTCCCCTCCAACAGTGCAAATTTGACTTTTGTCTAAGATTAATGACAAGGATGCTTCATGTGTTTTAATACTACTTCAACCAACCAACCATTATTACTTTAACGTTTCTAACCAAACGTCACCTGTACATCTTAAGCATGTAATGGTAATGAAGATTTAGCTGATTTAGTGATTAACTGAGTTGATTTAATTATCTTGGGTAAATAATATTATATGCTAATGTAAGGTAATTTATTTCTTTTTAATCTCTTAGAACTTTATATGCTGCAATCAGATTCTTTAAATATTTACTGAAACACTGAGATGTAATAAATCTGATAGAATTATTCTTGAGTGACATGATGCTAGCACCAGCATAAGTTCCTTCCCTGCATATTTATAGAAAAGATGGGGAAAATGTTCCTGCTATGCTTTAGATGCAGGGAAAATTATTTCTGAGGCATTCCCAGGCTCTTGTTCATACTCACAGTAATTCATGGGCTGAAGTTGCCTTGGTAGTAGACCAGCCAGGGAAGCAGTCCCGGCTGCAGCTGGCCTCCCTTCTTCTTACCAGTGTTCCCACAGTTCCCCTTGGGCAGAGAGGAAAGCGGGAGCCAGAGGAGCTGGCTCAGCAAGGGGAAAGCAGTTGGTGATGCAACGGTGGTAGTGGGAGCAGGTCACAGGATGCAGTGGGACAAAGTGTGATGAGGATTTCCTTTGGGAGAGTCATGTTTGAAGTTGGAGTCAAGCTCAGCTTTGTTTCTGGCTCTGCTGCTCCGACTGTCCTGACTTCTGCAAACGTGACAGAACAGTGTATGTCTCCAACCAGGTACTACAGATTTAAGTCTTATTGCATCTTGCTGCATTTTATTTCTGTTAACATTTATAAAGAAAATGAAGTATTTACTGCTTTAATACATGCAGGCCTTAGGAGTCTCATAAAAATTCTCTATTGATTCAGTTCTTTACTAAACTATTATAAAACTGCTACAAAGATCCATAAAGTTTCTAATTACAGGGAAGCTTGTATAAGTCTGTGTCTGCCTTTTACAACTTTTTGAATATAGCCACTGGAAACTGCATTGGCATTTTGTTACAGAGAGTTGTGCATTTCTCAGACATGTCCTGAGGTAGTGTATTACAATTGGCTTCAGTTAGAGCTTAAGCTTTTTTGAGCAAAACTATGGTAGATACTGGACAAGATCTGAACAGGAAGAGAGCTGTTGAAGGTTGTAGGAACTGCTGGGTGATGAGCTGTTCTAAAACTCAGACCATTTCAGGTAGGCACTGTTTAAAATGCCTTTCCAACTTTGTAGACTGAATATTTGAAAATTTGACTCTACATCCACAGATAGTTCATAGAACAGTTTCAGAGTTACTAAGTGCTATTCATATGTTGTAAGGACAGCATTCTTAGAAGTAGAAAAACTTGTATGAATCTATTTAATGGCTCAGATCAGTAGCAAGTTTCCAAATACGCAGACATCTGAGGTGTCCCTTTTCTCAGAAAATTGGTAAACACAATAAAAACGTTGCAGTCTCCATAATGATGACATACATTGCTACCCTTTTCTCTTTCTTTCTTTTTTTAATGCTGAGACGTCTGTATCCTTCATGCTGGAAAAAGGATAAATCTGATCTACTGTCTACCACAAGTATTGAGTAAGAGGTTAACCTAACCAAACATAGAATATTAATACTAATAGCAATCTGACTACATGCCTGTCTAAAATGTATAACCAAACATTTATTTCATCATCTTAATAGAAATTATAAATGCTAGAAAAAGGGGGAAAAATAATGATACAATTTCTTACGATGAATAAAATTATTGGAAAGTAGGACTAGAGATGAGATCCATTAAAATCAAGAAATCAAATATTCTCCCACAGGTACTAACAATATTTAGAAGCAGCCCCAAAGATAGTAGTTACATCACTAAACTCTTCAGATATTTTCATGATTTGCCGAATGCAAGAAAAAACCCAAACTGGAGAACATCAGCAGGATGTGAGACATCCTTAACTGCTGACTAAGTACTGACATGAACAACACACAGTGCAATAACGTTATCCTTACAAGACAATCTTTTAAGCTGTTTATGGTCTGTGCTATCAGGCTTACAACTAACGTTGTGAGCATTGGACACCACCTTCTTGACTTGCAAAATGTATGCTGTAATTTGTACTCCTGATACTCGGGATTAATCAGCAGGTGAGATCTGAGAGTGATCAGCCTGTCTGGTAACGATGTCCACATAAATCCTATCACACGTGGATGTCAGGGCTGGTTGAACGTCCTGCTGCTACAGATAATTAATTTTCAGGCCTGAGCTCTGAGAAATGTCAACACATGACGAAAGAAGTCAAAAAATACTCTGTAATCTGCTACTCCTGAGACAAAAGGGAGTTCTTTAACATATATTAAGTGGTCATTCACAGGAACTAAGCTGTGACAGCTATAAACTCATGTGTATTGCTTACAGCTTAGAACTATAATGATGGCTTATTGATATTTATATCATATTTTAAAGCATCAAGGTTCTCCACATTATTTACAATATATTTACCTCTACAGCTCCATCCAATAATTTTCAGATATAACTGGGTGCTCTGTGGAAACAAAACCTGGATTTACATATGCGTTCAGGGAAATTAGACTTATAGTTGCCTGTTTCGGGGGCCTAACAGCTGATTCACACTAGCAGATCTTTATAGCTGCCATATATCCTATTATTCTTGGGTGTGGCTTATTTTTAATTTCTTCAGAGCCAAGCCAGGCAGATTTTAGGGCAAGTATAACCTGTGTTCAGGTTTTGAAAATGTTTGCCAGAAGCAGAAGACAGAACGACCTTCTGCATGCAAAGTCCTGGGAAGATATGAACTTGGTTGGCTGGGGTGGGAAGTTAGAACATGGCAGTGAATGCTGGTGGGAAGCTAGAGCTTGGATCAGGGACAGCAGAGGCCACAAAATCAATAGTCATGTCAGCATAAACAGAACAACTGGGACCACAGCAGGGCTTGTGGCCCTGAAGATAGGGAGTGGGGAGTCTGGATGGGTATAGATGGAGCCTTAAAGAGTGAAGAAGTTAAAGTGAAGGGGCATTGTGGTGGGTACAAAGTCAGATGGGAAGGTGTTTGGGAGAGAGGGGAGTGGGAGATGTGGGACAAAAGCAGTGAGGGGCTTGGGTGTGCAGGCTATGTGAGGCTTTGGCATAGACAACTGAAAGTCTTCTGAAGTATTAAAAAAAAGGATGGAGGTGTGCTGGAGCAGATTTGGGACAAGAGCTCAGGGAACAGGAGTTCTGCACTGGGGGAGAGGAGGAGCTGCAGCACTTGCGAGATGAGCTCCCAGTGCGAGAGGTCCGGGCACTGTGGGTTGCGAAGCACTGTGGGACACGGGCTGTAGGTATTACAGACTCGCTCCATCTGGGCACCTTTAACAGGGATGTTGGCTTGGGACCAGGCACAGTTCTCCCTTCCACCCATTCCCCATACTGCCTTCCCTGCCTGCCACATGCTCAGAGCATGTGAACTCAGAATCACAGAATCCTCTAGGTTGGAAAAGACCTTGAAGATCATCTAGTCCAACCATTAATCCAACACTGACCGTTCTCAACTCCACCATATCCCTAAGCGCTGTGTCAACTCAAGCCCCAGAGTCTGCCTTTAGGTTAGAAATGTGCTATTTCAACATTCAGGATTTTGTTCACCTTTAGGGGCTATTCTTAAATATAGGCTGACATGTCAGGTTAATGTGTAGTCCTTTACATCCACATTTCATTTTCTCTGAACAACAGAGAAAACTGAGTTAATTCACCTTAGCCCTTGGCTGCCTAAAGCTTTCAGGTACAGTATAAAGTAACAGCATAAATAGAGTATTACTTTTATTAGGAATTGCAAGCTGAATTTACAAAATACTGATGGGAGGAACTGGAAAGTTTTCTTTTATATCAGTGGAAAAATGTGTTTTTTTCAGTCCAGGAAGCATGTATTTTGAATTGAGGAAGACAAATGTAAAAGAAAATCTTTTTTAGATGTAAAGAAAACACAAAGCAATTCTCTTTGTAACATCCTGTGCATAAAATACCTGACATGAAACACTGAATGGCAGCTAGAAAACAAGGTATGCAGAAAAACGAATTAATTTTCTCTTCCCCTTCCTGTCACTTTGGACTGTTGAGTCAAAATCCAGCCCCAGATCAGAGGTTAGATCAAAGAGGAGCTTAGGTGCTTGATTGCCACTGAGCTTCTGAAATCCAAAATGAAAAGTATTCTGACTGGGTGCTGAAGCTATCTCAGAACTTGCAGATATGCATTGTTTTGGCAGTTTTGGGGGTAGGTAGTCACTTCTGCATTTAATCCTCGCCAGGCTTCACAGACTGAGACTCTGCCTTCCTTTTCTCAAAGGACCTTGAGCCTCAGAACAAATCTAGTGGTTTGTTCTCAACACCAAATACAGCTGTCAAAAGAGGTAATACTGTTTATTCCTTGTTATCCAGCAATTTAGCGTTCAGGGCATTTGCTTAGGATGCGGAAGACCTTGGGTTCAGTTATTGCTTTTGTTGTGCCACATGTATTTGTAAGTTTGGGCTACCCTGGGCTTTGCGAGGACCCTCAAGTCCTTCCACTCAAGCTGTTCCACTTTGCCTGACATAATTAAATATTAATTGGGCCAGACTGAGAGAGTAAATGACTTTTTATAGCCTGGCAACTAGGCCACTCACCCAGGAGGAGAAAATCTCAAGTCCTAGCATCATATTTTACAACTAGAAGTGTAAAGCTATATTTAAGCATGTGAATGTTAGATTTTTTTAAAAACATTTAGATGCTGTCTGTTTAAACTTCACTACACTAGGCCCTCCTGAGGGCCCAGTGAAACTTATTTGGATGCCTACTGTAAGGACATATGCATTGAAGCTTATGGACCCATTTAAAAAAAAAAAAAAACAAAAAACAAAACCCAAAAACCAACAAAAAAACCCCACAAAACCACCCTACACCTTTCAGCTGACTTTGAAGAATCTGAGAACAAAGTTCAGCTCAGTCTGATGCTGCAGGAGATGATTCACTTTGGAGCTTTTTCAAGAAAATACAGTGAGTTGCTATAAATCACTGCCTTAGTTACCCAGTTTGAAACAAGAGGGCTGCTATTTCTGGAAGCCTTGTTGGGAGTACTTACATTTTCAGACAAACCTTTTCTTTCATAAACTTCAACAAATAAAAAAATTATAGTTTCTTATAAGATTCAAGCCTACATTTCCTGCTAGTATATGTAACCGTCTAGTGGATTAAGGTAGACTTTCCAAGGTGTATGCTTGTGCCAGGCGTTGGTAGAACTTAACCCGCAAGCTGCAAAACACACAGAAACCCCTTGTCCTGGTGTAACACCACAGCCATCTCTGGAGCTGTGTTTGGGAGGAGTTTGTATCGCATGTGAATGCCTCCGTCTTGTCTCCTGCGTGCGTGTGATGAAGCAGCGTGAGCCAGCACAGGTATTTGCAATGTTCAGGTTTATTACAGTTAAACCACATGCCTGCTGAGCACATACTTTTGATTCCTTGCAAGTTGCAGGCACAAACTTTAGCTTTACAGAGGCCAGGTCTCACAGACAGACACAGTGAGCCCTCCTGCAGTACTTCATACCCCTGCTATTTCAGTGTCATATAGGACAAGATGACACCATCGCCTCTTTTAGTGACCCAGGAGCATGAAGGTGTTGGGTGGTGTCTGGCCTGGCGCAGCTGAAGAGCAGGCGGTAGGAGAGAGACTGCCTCACATGTAGTGACCTCCACCTTCATGCTGGGAATGGGTGCTCTGGGCACACGTCCTGTAATTTGAATTCAGAACAAGAGAGCAGCCGGCCCTGCACGGGGCTCCCAAACACCCTACTGTGGGACTGACCAGCCAACAGGGTTTTTCTCATAGTTTAAATAATTGAACCAGCAATGTTGAATAATACATGATTTTAAACATTTCATAAAATTTAGTTATTAAACATTAATTTTTTTAAACTTTCAATATCTTTTATCTCTAAAGCATTTAAATACACTGGTTTGCTCTAAAAGCACAATATCAATTATCTCTTCACTGAAAAATACTTTTAACTCAAATGAGATATATAAAAACATCACTTCTCTAGTTATCCTAAAATGTTTACAGTAGATGAGAGTAGATAATATTTTTGTTTGTGAAATTAGATGCTACAATGTCTGCCTGTCTTTTTAAATTGAAAAACTGTGATCCTTGAAAGGGAAGGGATCTTGCTTTTCACGCTCAAAATTTAACTGCTGTTCATACGCATTTTCTAGGCTTTTTCAAGCATTCTGTGAATATATAATGTACTTCAGATTTCTCATTATAAAAATCTGACAGTAAAAATAATGCTTAGTCCAAGTTATTCTTAGTATTTGAGAAATGTACATAGCAGAATCAAATGAGCTGTTAATTTTATGATTTCTCTCTTTCATAAAATATACTATATTTTAGTAGAATTAGGGAAGGCCTTTGCAGACGGACAAAATTACATGTCCAGGGGTTTTTTTTCTTTTGCTACAGAGGTTCTTCATTAAAGATTCACAAGAAGACATACCTGAATAATTTACATTGCCTTAATTCACTGGCCACTATAGTTAAGGTAAAAAAGGCCACAGTCATTCAGGCGACAGAAAGAATATGTTCCAGAAAGGGAGCTTTATTAAAGCCACGCTCTTTGAATAGCAGACTCTCTGTGTATGTATCTACATTTTAATGTTGGCTCATACTTCTCTGTTCTCTGTAGGTGGTTTCCAGTTTTAAGATGCTAGATTGATAGTGGAATTATTTGCTGTTTAATAAACTCTGGACCATTTCCACTCAAGTCAGTGGAAAAAGAGCCTTTGGTATATTACATTCTTGCTTCATGTTAAAATGAAGGGTCACAGAGGAATGTACTCTTGACCCTGAAGGAGAGAAGCCTATACATTTTCTCAGCGATTCTCACAGTGATTCATGACAATGCGGAGTACTTAATACAATATGGTTTTGAGACAGTCGTATAATAAATATATAGCTCATAATCTTCAGCTCTATAAACATAGGTCACTACCTCATGGGAACTCCCATGATTTAAGTCTCTGAAAATACTGCTGTATATTGTAGGTCTGACATAGCCCTTACTCGGACTTTTTCCAGAGGACTGTCCCCATCCACAGAGGTGAAAAGCTTAAAGAGTGAGATTATCCATACAATTGCATCTAAATAGAAGACGACAGTTCTGAAATCCCACAACAAAGTTCACTGCATGGCTTACAGCTAACATGGATGTATGGATGATAGTGTAGGTGCATGCATGCTCAGCCATTAACTTCTTTGCAAACCTGGTCATCAAATGCTGCCTGCTGAAAAAAAAAAAAAAAAAGCAGAGAATAATGCTGAAATCTGAAATTTTAAATCAAGACCTTAAAAATTCAACTTTATGGTGTCTAATTGCTTTCCATGCTTAGAGTTATGAAAACAAGACTGGAAACTTTCCCACAAATGCACACTTAAATGTTGTAGCCCGTGCTTCCAGGTGCAGTCATGTCTACAAAGTGTATTTGTCAAAGTTAATGTTTGATATTCAATGTGAAAACAGTGGCTAGCACAATCTCTTTAAAGCCAGTGAAATCATTAAATAAGTGCCTTGATAGGCAGCAGTATCTGTGCAGATATTTCTTGTAATCTTCACTAAAGTTCATGGGAATATGTTGACATATTCCTAAAAAGAGTAGTAGTCTTTTGCCTAAGAGATGAGCTTCTAAATAAAAGTATAGCAGACTTGTTTTTGGTGCAACAGACTTGTTTCCTTCATACCACTGATATGTGAATATAGCCAGATTGAAAATCAACTCAGGAACAGGTTTCTCTTTAGCAAAATTCTAATATTACTGTGAATACAGAAAAAATTACAGCATTGAATGAAGGCTAAATTCTGTTTATGTTATCTCTTCAAGTGTTATCTCTTAGATAAGCAAAACTTATTAAAAATATCCTTTGTTAACTCCATCAGAATAATTATAGAAGAAAACAATAACAATTACATTGTAATTTCTCTGAAAAGTAATAACCCAGAACTTTGTCTGACATCTAAATTAGATTATTGCAAGAAACTGCAAATTAATTAAAGTCAACCCTTCAGGCTTTCTACTCTGAAAAGTTTGAAACAAAAAATTTCTCTTTCATTAAGTCACAGGCACTTTAAAGACTGGTAAAAGCTTCAGTCCATCTCCCATGTTCTTTAGTTCCTTTCATTTTTCAAAAAAATAATTTCTGGTATTGCAGAAGATGAACCTCAGATTCTTCATCACATTGGATGTGGAACTGAATCAGCTAAAATCCCGGTTGGTTCCTGTCCCCCCCCCAGCATGTAACTTCTGTGTCAGCATGTTTTAGAAGGAAATTATGTGCTGAATCCATAGTGGCTGGAACTATTCTTTTCCACTGACTCACATGAAATATTCCTCTTTAAAGGGGAAGGTCAAGGCCAATGTCTTCACAACTCAGTACCTCAAATACTGTATTTGTGATGCTTACTGCTGAATCCACATAAGGATTTAAACTGCCTAAACCTGTGTGCAGCAGCATGCAAACAATGTGCCCGTGTTCCTGTGCAATGTGTGGAGGGACACTGGGCAGCAGGGTTTGTAGCCAAGGGACTGCTTTATACCAAATAAACTGATATAGCTGGCCTGTGGGCAAGCCATGCAATCTCCTCTTCTGCAGGATATCATAGCTGGATTCAGAGAAGTCTGTTGTGGATGTAGCCATAGGAAATGCCACATCCAGGAGCATTTGCTGAAAAGGGGCTGCCTCCTGAATAGGAACGGGTGAGCATTTTGCCACCTCCCCAGTATTGCATGCCACCTGCTGAGCCACCACCATCATGCTGGCCCTGTTCATCTGCTCCCAAATCAGGCACCCTGCTCTTCAAAATTGCTAAGCATCCAGAAATTTTTACTCATTGCAGTGGGAGCTGTGGGATAAGTGGTCTGGCAAATCACGTGACGTGTCTCTTTACTTGAAATACTATCTATCTCAGGAACTAGTTTTGAAATGCCTGTCTGAAATCCTTTCCTTTCTTCTTGAATGTATCTGAAGTGTTCATCAATTTAGGAACTTCTGATTCAATTGATCAGCGTATGGACAATAATCCTACTCCAAGCACCATGTAAATCTTCCAGTGGACTGTTCCTCGGTCAGAAAGTAAAGGTATGCAGTGAAATAAAGATAGTCTATAGGAACACACTGGGGGTTTTATTCACAGTTCTCTAATGGGAACAGTCAATTCACTTGCCTTCCCAGCAGTCTGCTGATGGGATGGATTGACAGCCTGTCGGAGGACATCTCAAAGCAGACAGGAGCATTTACAGCAGTGGCCACAGGCCTCAGTGGGTCTGGCTGTTGTTCCCAGGGCTTCCCTACTCCTGGCTGCAAGACTGGGATCTTGAAAACTGTCATCAAGGCACAACTTTGAAAAGCCCTCCTCAGTGTGCTAGTCAATGATATGTTTGGAGTTTTCATCAATTCAAATCTTGTTCTGTGGTAAAATTTAAGGATTATTTAAATAGGGGAATTAACTTTTTTCCAGTGACATTGTGTCTGTGTGTTTGTTTTAATGCAGTGGGAATTCTGAGCCCCTGTGAGCTGTAGGCCTGTTTCTTGTGCTTTCTTCGGCAAGTTATGAATGCTGTTGCTGTAATTGCTTGTTTCTGCAGACAAAGAGCTGATCTTCCTTCCATTCTCCCGCTAACCAAGAAAAGTGTCTCCCAAGAAAAGACTCTCATTAGCAGCAGAGAATACCATTTCTCCCACTTCCTGGTTTTCCTGGCAGCTGCAGACAAATGACTGTCCCACTAATGGTTCCCCTGTAGTTCCAGAGATTAGTGCTTTAAGCATGTGAAAACAGTATTTCTCAATTTATTTTGATGGAGTTTTATTTATCGAGTTTATGGAAAGCTTAATGAAGTTAGATGCTGTGACACTCCTTCCAAAATCATCTTTAACCAGTTATAGTGAAGAAGTGAGGATTTGCTCTCTACCCATTGTGTTCTTTCTTCCTGTGCACACTTGCTGGTATTTTACCCTTCCACCCACCTAACACCAAGTATGATACAGATAAAAAATTTTTTTTCATCTTTTTCTTCTGTGAAACAGCTATCTTAATTAGAAAAAAGATTAACTACTAGTATCTATCTGACCTGCAGCACAATTACAAAGTATCAGAGGTGACTTAGGCAAGAAAATCTTAGGAAGTTCTCCTTCTTAACCATTTAAACCTAAACTTTTCATGCATAAGGGAGAGAAACAAATGGGCATTAACCAAATATAAGTTCTGGAGAGCAGAAGGAAGTTTTCACCATAAATGTAGTGTGTTTTGGATCAGCTCTCAGAAGGACTAATGAGGGGGATCTAATTGTCAGGTGGAAAGAGATCACTTCATGAACAACATTATATGACGTGGTTGTCTGCAGAAGTGGGCTAGACATGATGATGCTCAGCGATAGTGGCAGTTCTGTTCTGCGAGGTCTCTGTCAATGGAGAGGTACTATGACAACAGCCTGTAAAAGCCATATTGCTTAACTGGCTTACGTGCTTAACTCTGAGGGAGATTTATGGGGAGGGTGGTGAGAAGAAAAGACGACTGATTACAGTTACTACTGTGGATTCCTGTGTGTGTGTTCGGGCTTGTCTGGGAAGACAACAGGTATGCCTCTAACATTAAGCGTGCGAGTAGCTTTTTTGAAAGCAAAATCCAAACCCTCTGGGAATCTGTTGTATCCTTTAAGTTTATGTAAACACCCAGGAGCTCTGTTCAAACCTATCAGAAAGCAAGAAATATCCTTAGGGGAAAGAGTTGCAGGAGAAGAGAAACACTGAGGACTACAGCAGTGAGCGCAGCAAACTATGCTGCATCCTCCCATGCATCATTTCCCCGGAGTATGTGATGCCGATCCCCTGTGGTATTGAGCAATGAACAGTGACATTCTGAGGAATGAGATGTCTTCCCGCAACAGCAGAAAAATCAGGCCCTGTGCATAAAGACTAACACTGACACCCTCCCCAAAACAGGGCAGGCAAAGTGGTGAGGGGCTTCCTACAGGGGCTAATGTTATGCGGAGACTAGATGGAGCAGGTCATTAGTGATAGCTGTGTAGCATATAATAGCAGAAAGCATTCTCAAACATATAATTGAAATTAACTTAATGGCTGGATTTAAGCTGTTATTCCAGAAATTAAATGCCAGTTACTAATGTGTTAAAGTGCATAATAATCACTGCATAAATAAATACATTCATTGTTCTAATCTGTAACTGTACTAACGTTGTACATCCAGTAGAATTGTGCTAGGGGCCCTAGCTTTCAACTGCTATTGCAAGAGCTGTCATCTATCACGTTTTCTTGTCATGTTCATATTTTTCTGTTGTTCACTGGTTAAGAAGGAAGGGCTTTTTTCTTTCCTGAGCAACTCTAGGAAGTAGGGAGATGGAGAAAGTAGAAGCCAAAATTTTAATGTTCTAGTTGATAATCCTTGCTAGGCTAAAAGACAAATCTCTGGATTTTTCAGTTTAGAAGTCAATTTATAGTTTTGATTTAAAACAGAAAGCAAACCAATTTGGACTCATTTTGGAGCCCACTGCAGGCTACAGCACTTTGCAAGAATTTCTTTGTGTTTGTTGGTACTGTATAAACCACCTTAGCAGACCAGATGTCATATCTGTCCAGTCTGACATCTTGTTTCCAAGCAGGGCTAACATGCTGTGTGTCAGAAGATACATGTGCTATACTTCTTTGTTAAAAACATTTAATTCTCAAGGTACAGAATAAGTTAAATGAAACTTATCTGCAGATGTTCTGAGGGTGTTACCATACAGAACTGAATTTTTAAAGGGAAGATGTCAATTTTTATCAAGTATTTTATCAGAAAAAGCCACAATTAAGAAAGCAATTCCATGAATAAGCACTTCTGAATAAAGAACTGAACTCCATAAATTGTTAAAGCTGCCAAAATTCTTAATGGTAAGGAGTCCTCCCTGCTTGCCAGTCTCTTACACTAGGTGTACATTTTTCCAAGGTTTCGTTCTTCCTCTGGGATGTAAAATTTATCATGAAGTGAAATCTCTGTGAAATATTACATTATCAAAACTTTAATGAATTGCTTCCTGTTACTCATTAACCTTTCAGGTTTCTCTTTAACTCTGAACTAAGCAGTAGGCACAAAACTGTTCTGTTGATTCAAGATGCTGTAACATCTTGACATGGATGAAAATTAACCTGATAAGCTCCACTTGGGTCAGAAAATGTTCCAGCTTTTAATCTAGTGAACCTTCAGTGAGAAACTCTCCTGTGAGCATCAAGCAATAAATAATAATGAATAAATTGTTCACAGGGAAAAAATCCCCAAGAAATGAGTGACTTGAAGTACATAATATGAAATATTAAAGAAATGCAATGCCAAGTTAGCAAATGTTTTCCATTCAGTGGTATGTCTCTGCCTGTGATGCTTTCCCCAGGGAATCTACCAAGACCATCTCCATGAATGCATGGTGCCCCTGCCGAGGCTGGGTACGCACTTCAGTGCTGGGAATCACCCCTTCTCTTCCCCTTCCCACCACCACTGCCTACAGACCACTGACCACACGGGCAAATTAGACTCTGAACAACATCTAGGTAACATGAAGCTGACTGTCAGTACCTCCCATTCCACCCTCCCACTTTCACTATGTGCAGGGAAGGAGTGTTGTTTGGTTTTGGACCCCTCACTCCAAAGACAGAGCTGTCCCAGAAAGCAGTTAGGAGTGTTCAGAAATAGACCCAGTTGCAGGGAAAACTAGAAGTGGGCTTGAGTGATGGCTATCTATCCCAAAGTAGAGATTTTGGTTTTTAAAGCATATTGGTGCAAGAACTCTAGTAGACATAGGTATGAGAAGTGAATTAGCACATTTTATGGTCCAGAAAAAAATGGGGTCACTCAGCTCTTTTGGTTATGTGAGCTCCTTCAGCACACCTTTCAACTTCACTGGTTGTGTTTTGTTTCTTTCCATACTTATTTAAGTATTTGCTGATACACTCTTTGAAATGATTTTGAGAAATGGGCTGAAGACATCAGATATCATACATGTTTGTTTTTGTCACAAACAAACAGTGTGTTTGACATATAGATATACGTCGTTTCCTGTATTCTGATTCTTAAATGGCAAAAGATCTTATGGAGGTCATTTCAACCTCTGAGCATTACCTGTTAAAGTGGGGACAGAAGGGAGGATAACATAAACAGTGTTCATCTGCACATGAAAAGGTCATTTAGAGAAATAGAGAGTCAAAGGCTTTATCTGAAGTTAAGAATTGTTCTATTACTGAGTTCTCAAAAAGAAAGAGTATAAATGGGCATCCCAGTTAACCAAGCTTGAGAACCCAGGTGGTCACCTTACCTGCACACATCCCCCTGAGAGAAATGTGGCACTGAGCTGTGGCCACTGACCCCACCCTCCAGCACACACTCCACGGTGGGCTTTCTAGCCCCAGATCCCTGGGGGTGCTCTGAGCAGGTATGATGAGGGAGGGGAACGTGACAGTACGTTATCTCCAGGCACTCCTGAATTGTGTACCTGAGAGCAGTCTGTCAAGGAGGCAGAAACGAAGATTTTGATCATGTGTAGCTCCAAAGGGCCTCGTAACTGATTGTGAGCGAGCCTGTGAGAGCGTCCCAAATCCAATTCCAGTTACTGCACTGTGCCCATCTAAATCCCCCCGACATGTTATTTGGATATTGTGCTCCCTTATAGATTCTCCATAAACTGCCAGGCAGGGCTGCTGTGTGCAGTTAAATTATTGCTGTACTGTAACACAGAAACTGCCCAGAAACTGCCTGTGTACAGCAATATAAAATTCTATACAGAGTTTGTTTTTTAACAAGAGAGGTTGTCTACATTTTTATGATCGTATATGGGTGCCAGGTTTGGCCATCTTCATTAATTTTACTCTGTCTTCTACTGAAGATACCATATATTGCATTTATTGGTTGTCCATTGTGATTGATTGTGACTGTGACTCAGAGCAATGTAGATATTTTTTTTATTTTAATTCTGTGCAAGTTTTCATCCAAGAGCAGATTAGTTTTGAAGAACAGGTGTGCTGGAAGTGAAGCACTTGAATTTTAGGAGATTGGGAAACGATGTTTTATTGTCTGAGCTCTTTGTGTCTCTTCTCATCTCCACTTTGGCAGCATGCTTCTACCTGAAGGCTCATCAGCATCATAACAAATTTGTATCCTCATGCCTTGCTCCAGACCAGTTTCTTTCCAGTTACTGATATTGAACTGATAAGTGCTGATATTTCAGAGTGCTATTACAGTATGTAGTGACTGGCTGGTTTGAAATCTTTTGTCCTGTCTTAGATAAGGAAGATTTCACCAAAGTAGATATCTTGTCATCATATTTATATATAGATGATATATTACATATTATGTTATCACAATTGTTGTGGCTTATCAACAAAAGATGCCATATAGACTTTAATCTAGGCCAGGACAAAAAAGACCTCATCTGGCAAGAAGTAAACTGTCAACTTCCTCAGGATATCCTTGAGAAAGCAAGAAACCAAATTAAGAAGCTGAACAGCTTTAATAAAATTCAGTATTATTCCTTTGGTTTATTCAAGACTTTGCAAGTGACTATCCAGGCTTAATGACATTCACTGACATTATGACAACAGGGGATGTTCGACAGACAGAAAGGGGAATTAGAAGTATGCAAGGTTAACTGAAATGATGCTGCTAGTAATAAGCCACTGGAACTAGACTGTCACTCATCTCCTTCTGCTTCTGGATCCTGATTATCCTGTCACTTGTTCATATGCTTCTCCCATCAGCTTCAGTAAGAAGTAGGTGTGAAAAAGATGGACAAGATGGTCATATATTTAAATCAAATATATTAAATACTGTAAATACAGGGTGCAACATGCCCCAGATTATGTATATGTCACGGCATATCATTTTACTGCCAAATGATATGGCATGATATAGGCTAATACAATGTGAAATGACACAGCCTAACTACAAGTGCCATTTGATGCAGAATCCACAGTGTATGATGACTTTAACAGGGTATCCAGTCTGCTTGTGCCTGGAGTTGTGAAGCTGCTGGACTCTCCTACTTTGGATTTCCTGAGGCTCTCTGCTTCACAACTGCCAGCCTGTCTTGATCTGGCTTAAGGCTGGAAGCTGGTGCTTCATCTCAGTGGTCTTTGACAGGGTGACGTGTTTCAACTAAGTGCCAGAAGCCTCTTGTGATCCATTACCATAATTAAGGTTGGGTGTACAGACTTTTTCCTGTGTATTTTTTTTTCTTTCCTCAATTTTTAAAGCTCTTCAAAAATAAGACAGTTAATGTTTGCTGGGGGGTCATTCCCACTCCTTTCCAGCCTGAAATTTGACTATCCATCTTCCTTTTACACATCCCTTATATGTTTTCTTTCCATCCCATAACTTCAGGCAGCTGGGTTCACCAAAAAGCAGCAATGGAAACAGAGCAGAAGAAGGACAATAAGGTTTTGCATGCAGAGGTAGAGACCATCTCATGGAGCTCTTCTAGAATCATGTAGGACCCCACACACAAAAAAAGAGAGTACAAGCATCCACAGGATTCTGAACTGGTTTACTTCAACAGCAGCAAAAAGCATACAAATTGTCATGTGCTACTTTGTAGTTAGCTGACTTCATTGCCAGGCTGTTTTTCTTGGTCTGGTACTTGGAGAGGAGAACTGCGTGCAATGCAGATGTTCCGTCACGTCATGTCTCTCTCGGGCAGCCATGGTAACTAAAAGGAAAAAGACCACAGTGACATGTCCCAAAACAAACTTAACCAAATTCTCTAATGCCAAGTGAGAACAGGCTTCAAACTGAGTTTTCCTTCTGTGTATTTCAGGCAACTAGCTAGAACAAGACTTCCCATTACATACGGGAAGGCTAAGCGTTTGGGCACGAAAACTCAAGAGATCGAAAGTATTTTTTTTTTTGGTGAAGGTTTGAAATCATTGTACAAAGTTTTTGATTTGAGGTGGGTGAGTGGGGCTAATAAGGAAGTCTTAACAGTTTTGGACACTGATATTTTTCTAAGTGCTAACAGCCAGACAGTTTGGAAGAGGAATACTCAGTGGTACATGCTAACTGTGAGATGTATAAGAGTCTTACATTTCTGCCACTGTATCCCCAAAAACTATTATATGTCAGTTTACATTTACAAAAGCTAAAATTGTCAGCACACATTTGCAAAATGAATTCGAACAAGCAAATTGCCATTCTTGATCTGACTGACTAACTGAATATACATTGTTTTCTGATAGTTCTCAATCATCTGCTGTGATGTTTTCATGCAGTTACTGTTAGTCATATGAGTAGTGGTATGTAATGACAATGACCTAGGCCAGAACAATAACATTTAAGGAAGCACATGGAGAAAGTCAAAAGTAATCCCTACCTTGAAAATCTGTGTACAGGGGCTGGAGATGCTGGCCACCACTCTGTATAGCTCCATCCCCCTCTGCCTCCCGTGCTTAGGCCTGATGCAGTGCAGAATCACAGACAAAGATCTGCTTTTCCAGAACCTCTCAGAAAGTGTTATGCAGAGCTAAGTAAACATCAGTGCTGGTTTTATATAAATTAACTGTATGTGGAAGAAAGGAACATGATCCCTGTTGTCAGGGACCAGCCTGGTTTCTGAAGCAATATAGCTACCAGCCTGAGGGACCCTGGGGCAACAACCCTGCCAGAGCCTGCTGCCTGGCTCTCACATCTCCACACTTAGAGCCAGTGTGCAGGTCCTAGCTGGGGGACCAGAGAATGTGCTGTAGCTGGAACACATCGGGGGTCTAACTGAAGCCTGACTATGTTCAGGCCTGAAGCAGAGCCAGTGGGAGCTGGCTCTGAGAGCACTCCCGGGGTGCCCTTGCATCGCTGTCTAAAGCACCGGTGGTGAGCACAGAGCGGCTGACAGCGCTGACCTGAGCCTGGAAACTGAAGATACGTAGCTGTGTATAGTAGTATATCAAGGGAGAAGAAAAATGGAGGCTGCCAGTATAGGCAGTGCTTTGCCTTTCCTCCTTCAAATGTCTTTGACTTTATCTATCACCTAGATAGATGGGGGTTGAGAGAACATGGGGGCTGGCCCTGTGGACTCCCTTAGCTTGGGTATCTAGAAGCTGCAGCACCAGGCAGTAATTTAAGTCTGTCTTGTGTAGTAGGCTTTCTGGCTGTGATTGTTGCTTCTAAGATGTTAATTTAAGCCTTTTTTCATACTTTCGACTTGACGGTGCTACTGTAAGTTTATGTCCTATATTCGCCACCTTACTACTGGGGTGTGCCTAAATCTATGGCTCATGTTGGAGGGCAGTATGTCTTCTAGGGGATTTACTGTCATTTACTTGTACTGTCCAGAATTGCTGTAGACATCAACAGCACTAATGTGTATACACAACATTTGGTAAAATAGGTATGGCTGTCTCCAGGCTTCCAGAAACACTGCATTAGACAGTTTCTACTGGAGGATAGTTTTAGTTGGAGCAAGGGAGGGGAGTAAGTCTTGTTGCTTAAAGTTCAAAGGCTTTCACTGAAGTTTGGGGACAGGGTGAAGAGTCTCTGAATTATTAATTCCTGCTCTGAGTAGGGAAAATTCATGTGCTGCTCACAACTTTAGAAAAAAATGTGTGTCCTTGACTAATGGTGAACTCTAATCAGATAGATCCTAGCCACTGGTGGCATGAAATAGGAGCAGTTTTCAGGTTCCCTTCATACATGATTCTTCCCTTAAATTTTGATCTTAAATTATCGCATCATTAACATGCAGTTAATCATCTGGCAATTAATTTAGCAGCCATCTGTCAGTTTGCATATTTTGTAATCCAATAACAGTTGCAGCCATTGGAAGAGACCATTTGCCAATGAGTCTGAGATAATATGATGGTGTCAGTTCATTCCAGGCACAAAACAAACAGAGACTGCACTTTCATCCTTGAGAGGAACCTTTCAAGTGCATCCAAGAATTCCACAGGGCAAATGCCAAGTCTCTGCATCTGTGTCTCCAAGCTGTACTCAGGCTTTCTTCCATTTCTTTTTGCCTCTAGGGATCCACCAGCCACAGTGTGTCTGAACTGATCATTTACCACCAGAATCATCTGTGTTTTGGATATCTTTGATATCTTCAGCTCATCCCTCACAACAACATCTGAGGTAAGACTCTAATTAAGGACTGTTGTTTCTTCTCTTGGAGGTTAGTATTCTTGTACTTCTGTGGCCTCTGCTTTGAGACTTCCTGACTAATGTCAAGGACTGAGCAAATTACTCAGAACTTGTCAGCTATGTTCCGTTTCAAAAGTTTAATTAGCAGAGAACAACACAGTTTGAAATAAATGTAGCCAAACCAAAAGCCAGCTCCTGCAAAGTGCTTAGCTTGTTAGCAGTAAGACTCTTAAGAATATATCTCTTTTGGAATGGTACAAGCTTAAGACAGTTAGCAGAACTCCACAATCAATGAGTCCCAAAACTGCTTTTACAACACACCTGCAGACAAGCTAAAAATATAGAACATCTGGTGTGTGTGTATATAAAAAATGAGGGTTTTTAATTTTTCCTTTGCGTTGGGTGCTGCTATGTGGGCTAAACCAACAAAATGTTACTAGTGTACTCTAGAAATAAATAAGTTCAACAGCATGATTATTTCTTTGTTCCTGGAGACTTGCAAGCCATGTTTGCAATAGGGACTCTCATGTATTTTCTCTCATGTCTGTAATAGGGACCACATGTATTTTTATTGTTATCTTGTGATGCAGCAGCGGTTACTGTTTGAACCACTTCAAGTGTTCACAAACCTCAGTGAAGGTGGTAGGAAAAGTTTAAAATAGATGAAAGAAAGTGCTTCTATATACAGTGGGTGGCGAACTTCTGGAGCTTGCTGCCACAGGAGTTTGTAGAGGCAGACAGTAAGAGCTGGTTCAAAAAGGGATTAGACATTCACAGACCAAGAGTCTATAGATACTAAGAGGACTGAGCAATATACCCTATAATATCCTTGATACAACTGCTTTACAACAGTAAAAAATAAATTGTGGAGAGCAGAGAGTGACTAGGTTGACTATCTGAGTCAGGATCCTGGGCCAGATGAACCATTGGTCTGAGCCAGGAGGCAGTTCCTTCATCCTCCTGTTCATGTAACTCGGACTTGAGCAGTGCTGGTTGTCAGGTTCAGTCTTGGCTCTAGAGCTCCAGTCATTGCCAAATCCACAATCAGAAGTGGACTCTTTCTGGAGCCCTCTTGCTAGCACAGGTAGCACAGGCTATTTCAGAACCAAGCTAAGACATATTGTCTAGTCTCTACAGGGAAAATGGTTACCTTGACTTTTCCAAAGGCGCTATACTTCATAATGCAAATAGCAAGAACCATTTCCCACCAAGCCTCTTTCTTTCAGAGGTAATATATCTCTAGCCATTTCCATTAGTTCACTGTCCTTCCCCAGCACTGTCCTTTGGCTCAGTTGCTTGGCTTCAGCGCGAGGCAAGAATGGATCTGAGTGGCATTTGGCTAACATGCTCTAAAACACTCAGTTCATCTGAAAGTCTTTGCAAGTACTAGCTATTTCTTTTTTGGAATTAGCAGGAAAATCGAGGACAGTAAATGCCAAAGCAAAAGGCCTTTTTTTCCCTCGTGTAGATAAAATACATGTGTAATTTATGAGACCTGCAAATCTTGGATTTTATTTTCCCACTTGAATCCCTTCAGTGCTGCAAAATACCCATTGCTTTGAATGGGAATTTTATTTTTGCATTCCTATTGCTTCATACTGTGCATACTGTGATATCCATCTCTGCTGTCTTTTTCACAGAGCTTATGCAGTCAGAAATCTCTGTTTAGGGTCAGATCATCAGCTGACAGACACGTGCTGCTCAGGCTCCAGTGAAGCTGTATAGACATTCTTTGGCTGAAGGGAGCTAGGGCAGTATCTGAGAACACAATGTAAAGTACTTCATATTTCTTTTGCTGGTTCAACACTTGGAGGAAATCCAGCAAAAAACAATGTGAATTAAAAATGGAAACTACTTCTCCAGCCCTCTCTGCATGCTGGCTTAGCGATTACATGAATTAAGTGAGCATGCCTTTTTCTTAGTACAATGCAAACATCTCCCCACAGGCAACTTGGTGTTAAAATGTGCACAGTTAAAATGTAAAAAATCTGTGTTAACCTTGCCTTCTTATGACCCTGTCACCATAGCTGAATGTACTCTATCAGACAGAGTACCTTTTAGGTGACTGTACCCCAATAAAACTTTCACAGGCTTTTGGTTCTTTCCATTAGCTTGTTTACTGATTGAATTGATTTCATCCTTTGTAAGGTACAGATCGAAGGCATCTCAGCACATCTAACACAAAATGCAGACCATTAAGAAGTGTGAAAGAGAAGCCAGCCAGTTCATACACAAACTCACTATAATAAACCTAACAACCTGGCACAAAAGCAAACCTAGTAACTGTCAGAGAAACCACTTTGGTAGTAAAAGGGGGCTTCAGATTTTTTGAAAGTACTGCTCCTAAAGCCTATTTAGGCACAAGGCATTCTTGTCACACTTTGCAATGGCCATGATTAAAAACTATTTGAGGGTAAAAGTGCTTTCTGGTATTTATCAGTGTGTCATTAACCTTAACAATATCAACATTTCAATTGTCAGCAAGATTAAAAAAGCCCATTATAGCAAAATGAGCACATTGTACATAGAGATATTGGAGTACTGATGAATTGCTAGTTCTGCTCAGATACAGGCTTCAATATGGTACAGCCTTCAGTGTAGTGAGAAATAGAGGATGAATTAATTGCTGTGTGAAATATAATGCTAAAGAGTAAGAGGAAAACGAAATGAGATGGTTTAGCACATGGAGAGACTTACAGGTTTTATCCACAAGAGAAAGCATATACATCAGCTTTTAGTTTCTGTAGGTGACGCCAGTAATGATGGGGCAGAGAAAAGCAGACCTGAGTAATGAAGTGTGAACACAAGTCCTTATTTATATACGGATGAAAGAAGGAGCCAAGGCAGCAAACAGGCTGATTCCACACACAGGACCAGGCAAAGGGACACAGAGACAGGCCAGTGGGTATGAAAGAGGAGAGGACCTGACAAGCAATACCCTACTGTATCTAACTGGTCCCTTGTTCATTGTGATTTTGGATGAGGACAACCCAAAGGACCACATGGGTCTCTAAATTTTGGGTTTGGAATTGAGTGCATGACATGCAGAATTTAGGACTCATATGGCAGGCATTGCTAATCATTACCTGGCAATGCACTGTATGATTAACATGCTAAAACCTGCTGTACAGAGAGCCATAGGTACAAAACTCCTCTGAGAGGAACACTCTTCTCATTTCAAAGCCAGTGCCAGTGCTTTTGGGTGAATACCATGTAATGGAAAGCTCAGGGCGGAGCAGGCTCTAGAAAGAGACATGGTTGGGACAGGAAGGATATATGGTATATTGAAGGATATTGGCATATAGAGGTAGAAGGGGGACCTGAGCCTTGCAGTGGCAGGATCTTTACCATCCTGTCGGTGGCAGAGCCAGGGAGAGTTTGGTTGGAAGGAAAGCCATAGGCAGAAACTCTTTTCTGCATCACAGGCCACATCTCCACTTGCCACTTGCTTTCACCAGAGGCCTCCTATGTAAGGGACTCTGCAGGACACAGAGGAACCAGACTGCTTGTGCGCTGCAAGGTAAGAAGGACCAGAAAAGAAAGTCCATGCTGGCAGCCCTGCTGGCTACACTGCAGGACCACAACTGTCTTGCTCTCTAGTACAGTTTTTAAGTTATAAAAGTAAAGATATAACAGGAACCTCTGAGAAAGGATTTTTGTTGCTCTCTTTTCCCTCTGCTGGTTATTTTTCTAAGTGAGTGTGTACATGAGAATGCTGTTAGGGGTTCATTTATTCCTGTCAGATAACTTTCATTACTATAATAAAATTCCAGTGTCTGGCAGCCTTTTTTTCTGGATTCTGAATTGTCATGCTTTTCTAAGGTTTCCTTCTGACCTCTAGGATGTATAAGGTGGGTGAGAGACACGTCTAGCATTTATGAATGTCTTAGAAATACCAGTATTCAAAAAGCCTGGCAGTTCCTCTCTGGCAGATCTAATTTCAGACTCTAGTAAGACCATGAAAAGACACTGCACATCAGTCCGGAAGGCAAGACTAGGAGCAGACTGATGCACTTTTTTAGAGTGAGGCATCAGTGCAGAGATTACTGGAAAGGTCAGCCACAGCTGACAATTAGAGATCTTCCAAAAGTAGGTGGAGGTCTGAGATCCAGCAGCCTCCTCTTCCTTTTTATATTTTCCTTTGGTCTGCTACCAACATAGGCACCCAGTCTTTTCTGCAATAACAGAGACAAAGACATGCTTTGCTAAGGAAGCTTCAGGGACAGAGATGGGGTGGTACAAAGTTCTGTTCAGAAAAGCTCTTGTACAAGGAGGGCTGACATACTTATTTTTGGGTTTCACAAATGAAAAAAAAAAAAAAAAAAAAGCATATGCAGACCTGCTGCAAGGTGTCCTGCAGATGTGTAGTAGGTCTGACACTTTTTGAATGGTTGCTGTATAGGATTTACTCTACCATCATCTGGGTACCCATTCAAGACATTCATGGCAGTTTCAGTGAGTCCCAGGAAAGGTCTGTGCATACATGCAAGGACACATGGCTCTTGTGTGGTAACTGTACAATCCAGCAGGCTGGAGCTATAGCTCTGGTTGAGCTGCTGCTCTACTCCAGCCACGCCTGGAAACCTCAAGCAAATAGCCAGTGATCAGAAGGACTGTACTGAAGTGTCCCTACATATAGTGACACCTGCTTCTCCTTTTCGATTGTATGCTCTCCTCCTGTCACAGGTGCCTGTTGAAAAAAGAGGTAGTGATCTCTCCTTTTCAAATAGCAGAGTTATCCATATGAAACTACACAGGTATCCTGAAGTACATCATCCACTGCAGAAATCATAAATGCATGCTTTATCTTGGGCTATAAGAATGAAAGCTGGCTTGAAAATTGGATTGTTGTGAATGAAGAAGACTTGGCTTGATATTAATGTGGTTTCTGGTGAAGTCTTACTCATAAAATTTAATTTTGAAATGGTTTGGAATTTATAAGTGTCTTTTGGCTGCTAACTGGCAGAAGAGAAAAAAACAATTAGAAATAAAAGCCGGAGGTTGGTGAAGATGATGTCTAGTGGAAATTACCACACTCACATGAGATCCATTCTTGCCTAACATGTTTTCTACAAATCTGAAAGAGCACTTGGTGGCATGTGAAAGCATATATGCTGCCAGAGTGGACTTGATATGGATGCTACTCAAGATGAAGGAAAGACACTGCAGCAAGTGTAGGTACTAGAAATATGACCTAAATGCCACTGAGTAAGAATCTGCTTGGATAAAAGCCATGGAGGGCATCTGGGAGGAAAAATAACACCAGACCCTGAGATTCAGTGGCATGGAGAGAAATAGATGTGCAGTCCAAAAATTATAGTGGACATCAAGCAAACTTGCAGTGCAATGCAAAGTGGCAGGTAGAAAGGTCAAGGCGATTGTCAGCTCTGGAAGCACAGATGACACGTTGTCGGAGCATGAAGGTCGTAGCCTTTCTCCATGTATGTCCAGGAGGAGGAACAGTAGCTATAAGAATATTAATAGGAGAAAGTGTAGGCAACTTGGGGTGAAGCCAAATACAGGAACAACAATTAATGGGATAGAAATATATTTTTAGTTAAAAAAAAAGATCATAAAATGCTGTATGGCTTTAGCACTAATTTTCAAATCATAAAGAGAACTATTTTGTAGATTCTCCTGCTCTACATTTTTGTAATTAACAAGATAAAGTTTGGAGCTTGTACATAGCCACAGAGTCTCTAAAAAGACATGGTATCAGTGCTAGCACCTGCTGTAAATGAAGCTGGAGGAGACAACACTACAGGTTAAGAGAAATCCATTGTTTCTGAAGTAAATGGGCCAAATTCTAGTCTCTTTGCTTCTCTGTGCTTCCACTAAGGTAAATAAATTTGCCCAAGGAGGTATTAAATGAACCATTCTGATTTATAACAGACAAAACCCTTGATGAAGGTGCCATTCACAACAATTTTAAAGATTAAACAATTAACAGTATGGATAATTGAGGGTGTGATTGATTTATATATAAAAGTATTGTTATGTGTCAAAACATTTATTGTTAGCAATACAATATTCATGGCATACCATTGATAATGTCCTGCAAACTACCTGCTAGTCAACGGTGGCCACTTGTCACCTGGTCAGATGCATTGAATCATATCTCATAAAATATTTTGAAAATATTGTTCAGTGTCCTCCAAGATGTCTGAATATTTATTGTCAGATACTTCACTAGCTTTGCTCTTTGCACATCTTGAGTTACTGAAATTAGATTGCTTTAACTTAATGACTGTTAGATCCACCAATAGAAATGACTGAATGGATCTGATATATGCAAATGTGAACACTCTGAACAGTTTTCTGGAAACAAAAACTATTTTAAAGAATACATTTAACAAGTGTCTTGGGAAAAGTAATCTTCTCACATTTCTCTTGCTATTTTTGGTTGACTTGAAACAGAGAGGAAGAAATACAAGAACAAAAGATAATCGGGAGGTGTGAAACCGAGTTCCTCTGTGACTATGTTTTATAAATATTTGATATTACCCTCTGCCTGAATGGAGCTTTGTTTGGGGGAATCAGGCGGCAGATGTTTGTCTTTACCTGATATCTACTTTGGCAGCACATTTTACTTCCCTGTTTTACACGACATGGTGCTGAAGACATTTACAGTCTTTTGGGGATACCAGGCCAGATCCAAAAGCTTGCATAAGTGATGGGAAGACTTGCACTGACACGGTTGGCTTTGGACCAGGTTCAGTCTCATTGTTTCTCTGAGCAGGGAAGGGACAAATGCTGTGCTTTACCATGTGACTATTTGATGAAAAATACCACTTCTCATCTTTATCATCTTTCAAATTTGAGAGTGCCATCCCTGCCATAATATCACTTTTCTAAATTAAGACTGAAAAGTTTGTACTTTCATCGGTATGTTTTCAAAGTAAACATGGAAATCTGATCATTTTAACTAGAATGTAGTTTCTGTACCACCTACTAAAATATTTGTATTGCTTTTGCATTCCCACTTTTGGACTAATATTGTTTTAAGTACTCTGCGTTCATAATGGAGATGGTCATTCTTGCAAAGAGCTATGCAGTGCCAAAGAACATTTCTTAGTGCTATTTGTTAGTGTCTGCTGGCTAGTTAAGCACCACTGCAGACATACGATAGCCTGAATTTGCTAGAAGTTAAATTCCAGAAATATATCCCTGCTACCATAAACAAAACGGGGCCAAAAATATTGTTGCTCACAATGAGCTATAAGCCAGTGAGGAGAGCAGTAAACAGAGGAGAGATTTCAATATCTCAAGTGAAGAGTGAATGTGCTTGTTCCACCAATGTTAAATACCTTGGAACGGGAATTGTCATTTGACAACAATGACCTTATCTGTCATACTTACACACCTGTGTGCCATACTGTACCCTAGCAAAAGTCAAAGATACAAGAGCACTTCTGTGGCCATTCCTCCTGGAGTGTTAGCCCGCTTATGGTCTTGTGTGGGTTGTAACTTTAAAAGGAAGAGCTGGCAGCAAATGAGCCGGAGTCACTTGCAGGTTTTTTTCCTCACAAAGCCTTCTGACCTTGAAAAGCCTTAAAGCTGCATTCCCCATGAAAAATAACTTCTACTTAGTGCTGAGCACGTGTATTGTTGCACAGACAAATAGACAAATAACAATGTGAGTACATGCCTTGATCATTTATCCTCCTCAGAGGGCCATAAACCATGAGTAAATGCAACAAAAACAGAAGATTAATAGTGGCTGCATAATGCTTTGCATTTTTCATAATGATTCTCTACAGATAGAATCAGTAAGTGTCACTAATTGGTAGGCGCTTGTTCTGCCAGGGGGCCCGATCCTCTCTCCAGTAGAGTCGGAGGCCAATCTCTGGTTCTTATGTGGGGAAGAGCCTGAGTAGGGTCCTCAGGAACTGCAAAGACTGCTCTTTAACAGGTGCCATAATTTCGGCAAAGGCTGTGTGCAATGCAGAGAAAACCCCAGTAGCCTGCAAAGATGGTACCAGCCAGCCTGTCTGGTGCAGGGGCAATTGTTTGCAAACCCACTGGTGGCTATTCAGGCTTGAGAGGAAATAGAAGGTTGGCCACAAGCCAACTGCTGAATTTAACATGTACTCAACTGAATGACTGGGCTGGCATAATAATATAATCCTGCAGTGTCCTGCTGATCTCCTTCAGATCTTGTTGGCTACCGCTGATGCCTGTCCCCTGTGGATGAAGAGGTGCTGTGTGGGAAACTGCTGGAAAGACTACCTGCCCTGTGTTGTCCAAACATTGTCCAAAGCAGCAAGCCTGTGCAGGAGTACTCCATACTGATCGTTGTGGAGGGCCTGGGAAAAACACCTTCATTGTACAGGCTGGGAAAAACACCTTCATCAAACTTTTATCAAATTTTCTTCGTTGCTTAAATTGTTAGGGGTTTTTTAAAGTCTTACATAAAGAATAAGAGCACACTGTGTCTTTTCTAGTGCTCTAACTCTGAAATTACAGATCTGCTTATATCCATTATTATGCCAAATAGATGTACCCAAGCTACCACCCTGGAACGGTGGTGTGTTTGGGCAGGAAGCTATGCCAGTGCAGCTGTGCTGCTCCAAGTAAATTTGGCTCTTTATGTGCAATCTGGGTGTAGCATACAGGCTCGGAGACTGACCATGCAATTGGGTGCTCTGAGGGGCAAACTGGTACCACACCCAGCACTTCAGAGTCCTCCATCAGACCTCCCACGCAGAGATGATGACGGGCCCAAATGCCATGCGTTCTAGTTTGAGCTGGCCGCTTGGCTTTTGAAATTGCCACACACACACACACTGCAAGGCTGTTCCTGTTGCCAGCTCTCTGAAATGTAAAGCTTAAATTGATTTGGGCTATGCTGCCAGAATTTCCCCAAGTGAACTCAGAGAAGGTCATTTTACACAGATTTATCTAAAGAGCTGCCTGGTGGCGTGGATCTTTTTCCATTTCCCCAGATCCAGAATACCCACATCATATATCCTTGCTCACATGCTCCATATCATTTACTGTCTCCCTGCTCTTGTGCAGCTCCAGGGATCTGTCCTGCTCCAGTCTGAGAAAGACACTGGAGTGGCATCTCTCTACAAAAGGGAGGATGTAGGACAGATGGAGACACAGGAGAGGGAGCGCATATGGGTCTTTCCAACCTCTTTCAGTCCGCACCCCTTTTAGGTAAGTGGACTTTGTGCCTCTCTCTTCTCACCACTCCTAGTTAAAAGCTCTTATTTTCCTGTGTCCTACAGAAATCTTGATTGTCTGTTCTTCCAAAGGAGGCAGGAAAAAAGGGAAGGCAGCTTGTAAAACTAGGTAAGGCTCAGAGGAATGTCACTCCTCCACAAATGGCTCTGGCCGAGAATAAACCCATTAGGGAAAAGGTGTCAGTGCTTTAAGTGCCTCTGCTGACCAGGCATGTGCTCTTTTACTAGTTACTTCACCTATTGCTAACTCTATTCATCTGATCCCCTTTTTCTGGCTATTTGTACTCTTGTCTCTGTGAACTGTCTTGAACACAGTATGGTTTCAGTCTGGTTTCTTGGCACTGCTGTAATAGAGGTATTTCTGTTACTAAGAGCAGTCAAATAAAATCCAGCAGGCTTGGGATATGAACATTTGTGGTCAGTCTCAAAACCAAAGCAGTAGTTTTGTTCTTTTCAGACAGATCAGCAATTAGGGCCAAAATCAGTAACACGTCAGTATGACTGACTGACTCCAGGCTGCTTTTTAAAAAGTATCCAAGATATTAGTAGACATGATATGGATATGCATACAACATTTACCCTGCAGTTTTTGAGAAGCTTCTGAACTCTCCATGATGACTAACTTCAGAGCTCTCTCTGTTTACTATTTATTTAGTGGTGGCAGCAAGCAAACCACTATTCCTTATGTGAGGCAAAGATCTGAAAGTAAAGAATGACTAATGTCATGAAAAACCATCCACTCAAGCTAAGGAGAGTCATAGCCTACTCAGAGAATATCCTGCGCATTCATTACTTAACTGTGGCAGCAGGTACTTCTGGGGTAATCAGAGATTATCACTTGCAAAAAAACTGCACCTGAAAAGAGAGACTGGCTGCCAGTCAGGCATCTCTAAAGGGAAAGGAGCTTCTCTGCTGCAAACCAAGGAGTATGGGGTCTTCCCTCCATGCTGCACTGTATTGTAAAGAAAAGGAACAGGGCTTTAGCAGAGCTGTCCTGACACACCGAACATATATTTCCTGTTCAGTGGCCTGGCACAAGTGGAAGAGCAGGACTTGGATGGTAAACATCTGAAAAGTTGTCAACTGAGGCCACCAATGCACTAGATCAAAGCTTCAGTGTACTGCTAGAAAAAAAACCCATGAAAACCCTTTTTATCCAACAACTCTTATTCTGTTATTCACTGATGCTCTGTATAAATTGCACCACTGCATGTTGGGACTTGCTGAAAATGAAAGGAGAGTGTGAGAGAGCAGATTTCAAGTAGTATGACATATCCAGGGAGGTTTCCTCAATATGAACTTTTCAAATTTCTGGTTCTGACTGTTCCACTTGTTTACCTTGAGAACAGTTTACCAGTTCCCATGTCCCCCATGCAGATCCAGGGGACTGAAAACATTCCTCTCCTTGTTGCTTGTTAAAACTGTACCTATGCAAGCTGGTAGCTACATCTTTACAGTTAAAAATAATCTTTTTTCCAGTGGAGTTTCTGTACTCTTTCTGAAAATCTCTGCTTACAAACATGAATATGTTAAGAAGGGAATATTTAAATCCTTCTGTAGGCATAAGCATAGTAAGCTCTTTTCTAGGTAACATGTTGTTGGGGTTAGGGAAACAGCCATTACCCCGCAGTTTTAATTTGCTATGTATTAAAGCTCTGGAGAATCAAGGTGGTTGTTGCTGTTATTAAGGGAAAAGAATTTCAGGCATCGCAGGGTGATAAATCAGAAATTATATCCAATAGGTAAATGAGTCCCTGAAACTATGGAACCAGAATAGGAATGTGGTAACTCACTGGAAATCAGAATTGACCTCAAAGCGCCTCAGAGAGAAGAGGAAAAAAAACCCCAAACTTGGTTGGGCTTGCTAATGCAACTGAAATGGGCTGATTTGCCTTCTGAGGGTTTGTTTTTATTGCTGCATGATAGAGTACAGTGCACCTGGGGCAGGAAAGGGTTTTGTCTGGCAGTGAGGAGAATGGGTCACACCTGAAAACTCTGCCTTAAGTTTGCAGCTAGAATGGCAGTGCTATATAATAGACCAAGATGAAGGTGAGGTGTGAGGCAGTGGCTCCAGGTTCTTAGGAATTCATGGGGAGGCTTTTCTGCAATCTGTCCTTGTCTGCTTTGAAGAGACATGATTTATAAGAGCAAGTATCATGGAGAGTTTTGTGGCAAGGTATACACTGTATTCTGAAAGTGTTTTGTTGTCTGAAGGCAGCTTTTTTGATTATTTTTTTTTTATATCTCTACTAATTAAGGTATGGCTGAAAGTAAATTGCTAGAAATACAAGTGTGATTAAAACTTAGTGAAATTTTCTGAAGTAACTAGAATGGCATTTGTAAAGCCAGTGGCCAGATCAAAAATGAAGTTTTATCCAAAACACATCTGCTATATCTTTTCTTATTAAGCACTTTGACCTTCTACTGTGAACAACAGAAGGTTTGGCAGGTGATATGATGTGCTCTAATCACAAAAAAAGTAGGAGAGATTTGCAATAACTCTGGAATTCGTGGAGTTTTGCTTCCAGAGAGCTTGTTATGATTTTCACCTCTCCCTCTGAAAACTTTTCACTGAGGTCAGTTTTTATGTGAGCTCAGAAAGAAAACAATCTAGATGGTCATGTATGGTTATCATCCCTTTCTTCCATGGCTAGGCTGGGCTTGGGCTTATCTTAAATTTACCTGTGTTCTTTTATCTAGTTCAGACATGAAGAAAGCCTTATGTGCTTGAAGACTTGTTTTACTTTTTTCCTGATCAAAGATACTACCTTTTTCCACAAAATTTGCTTCATTAAGATTCTCCCTGAAGATAACAAAATGGCTGTGAACACAGTTGTTTCAGGCTATCTGCAAGTCAGCCAAAGCCAGTGTTAGCTTGTTGCTAAATGATGCCCTAGGTTGTCCCTGCATCTCCTGACTTTACAATGCCATCCCAAAATATAGCTCTCTACAGAAGGTAGAAGTTTGTCACCTTGATCTGTCCAAGCAGCTGCTGGCATCACAGGAATTGGAAGGGCACCAGTTGTATTAAATGGAAAGGCTCCTGTGAATCTTCTTTAGACCCCGTGAAGAAGGGGATACATTGCAGTGGGGATGGAGTGAAATTTCAGAATCTAATCAGAAAATGGCGGTGTTGCTAAAAAAACATGCATTTGGGTTTTAATGTCTCCAACAGAGGTAGAATGCTCATGCTGACTTTCCTCTCTAACACTGTTCTAACATGTAGGCCCACCCTGGACAAAACTAGAAATTGCCTCCTCAAACTGAACAATTAAATACTTCAAGTAAAGTATAGTAAAATTATGTGGAGACAGGTCTTCAAGAGGGATTCTTGAGCAGGGGAATAGTCACAGGCAAGGTAGCCTGTACCATGGCATAGGGCTTTTTTCCACTCTGTTCTCTCTGTGTGTTGCCAGCACAGTCGCTGTTACACCAGTATGGATTATAATCTCCTTTCCCATATAGTTCAGACCTTTTCTAGTGACAGCTCTCCAGTACTTGGACATCCCTGAAATTCCCATCTGAAACACCTCTTAGAGCCTCTCTGAAAGGAATGAAAACATACCCTGAAAAATCAGATCCTTGTCAGAATATTTCCAATTGGAAGTCCCAGACTGTAAACCACATCTGAGGAAAATATGGATGGTTTCCAAAAGAAGCCATGGATTTTATTTTCTTTCTTTAAAGATAAGACATTGAACTACACAGTACCCTATATAATATGGTAGATGTGTATTAAGTTATAGCAATCAGGAAACCATACTGATTTTTTTTCTTTTGTATTCTCTATGCAAAGCTTCTTCTAAGGGAGCTTTGCTTGGCAGCTTAGCTTCTCAAGGAAATGGGGTGTGGTGACAGTACAAGGTTTCATTTTCCAAGTATTTATCTGGCCCAGGGAGACAAGTGCAGTCCTTAGACAAAAACATGTACCCACCCTTATCAAGCTGTGTCAAGGGATGCAGCCCAGCCCTGTGAGGGGGGGTTTGCTTCTGCTGCAGAGCCCTCCACTAAAGGTAAGGGAGAGAGGCTGCTGGTGCTCAAAGGCTTCAAAGATAACAAAAAAATCTGTTTTTTTTTTAAAAAAAACCACTTGAGTCTGATTTGATTACCATTAAATTTTCATTCATTAACCTATACTGCAGAAAATGGCATGTCTTGCATCATACTTGAGTAAATATCTTGCTGCTCTGTGTAGACATGCCTTGAGAAGGGTCTTGCATGCAGCTATGTTCACCTGAAACAGAAAGGTGCTTTCAGTTAGTGTTCTGCAACTACAGGCTAACCAAATCACACCTTTCTAGATCTTTGCCTGAACTAACCGAGCAGAGGCTCAACCTGCAATTAAATCTGTTAGTCACGCTATGGGCTGCTCAGAAGTGGCTTTGACTCCTATTACAAGAAGGGGAAATCAGAGGGACTAAGTGTGTCTTGTGGGTGAGGAGTGTTTGTTTTGTTTTTCATGATCTGCTTGATTCTTTTTGTAACCCAACCTCCTGTCACCTCTTCCTGAGATATGTCAGTAGTAGTTCTGGGTTTTTTAGGTAGTTACAGAATCAAACAAATGGGCTCTCCTGCTTCGCTGGTGTTTGTAGGTGCCACGGTAGCAGAGATAACTGTGCTGTGCAGGGATGTCTCTCTGCCATGCAGGTTGGTGCCATGTTGGGAGCTTCTACAAGCAGAATCACCATGTCAGCAGAGTCCTGTGTTCGGGCCAGCTGGTCTGTGTCACCACAGGTGCTGTGTGGCCATCACTGCGCTGCTCCCAAGTTGTGCACGAGCAGGAGCAGCACCCTGGTGTGTGGTGGTGCCAGTTCCCAAAAGCTATGCTAATGTATAGCAGTTGCCTCTTAGAGAATATTAGTTAGGCACCGGTATCAGCATCTTAACACTGTTTAGCAACTGTGCTACCCTGAGAAACTGTGTGCATTGCGCAACGGAATGAGCAAACACGGGGTTTGCTTGGTTGTTAATAGTTCATGTAAATGAAACAGCCTGACGAAGATGTTAAAATTCAGGTCCTTATATTTAAAAGAAAATTCTTCGTTATGGTCTTCTGCAGTCAAGAAAGTCAAAATAGTCTCCCCCCTAGCCTTCTGCCTTCCACACTCTGTAGGAGTGGAGAGGGAAGGACAGAAGCTGCTTGAAACAAAGACACTAATGGCTCCAAAATGTGACTGAACTCATTCTGCTTAAATTCTATTTTGAAGTCCTTCAGATGTATCATTGGTTTGGCTTTCTATCATCTTCAGTCAGATCTATCTGTGAGCACTGTTTTCCAACCCCCATCTGCAATTTAGGCACCACCACAAAGGATGTATGAAAGGAAAATAGGAAGAGGAGGACTATTTTTCTTCCAGAAATCATTTCATATGTGTTTCATTATCATAAGACATCAGGGAAACAGGAAAATATGGCTTCAATCCAAAGTGCATTCAAAACGCATCGCAAGTCTTTGTTAACGGGTGACCACAGTGATATTGATCAGTGTTTGATTTGTTCTGCAGTCGTAGCAATGCTTTTCTGTGCTTCCCTGAACACATTTTTTTTTCCATTTTACTTTTTTAAAATTATAGAATCATTCCAAGTGTAGAGTCCTGAGTTATTAACATCTTTCCAGATCCCCACACCTTCCCATTAGTATTGGATGGTGAATTAACCAGGATTGTGCTTGTTTGCTAAAGCATTATCTTACAAGTTGCTTTATTTCTACCAGTATATATGTCTGAAGAGAATATAGTGGCTTTTAAAAAATATTTATTTATTTATTTGCAAATGAAGAAGTCTGCAAAGGTGTAATCTAATTTGTCATCTTTCTTCAGCTTCACCAAAGAAATTAGGACAATAATATTTATATGGTGAAATGGCAAGGACTAGACATCATTCTTCTGAGATTACCATATTCTTCCAACAGCAAGACTCTCCCAGAATTTATTTTCATTCTATACATTGTGGCAGGTGCATATGTGTGAAACAAACAAATAATCTGGAAGAAATCTTCTATATATAGAGAGAATACATTCTGAAATGGTTATCTTGGAAAAAAGTGAAAAGTCCTACACAGTCTCTGCAACTGCTGAATAAACCCAGCTGCAGAACCTCATGGAAGCTCTTAATCTCTCATTCTGTTTATGCTTTGATCAAAAACTTTCATTGCATATTCAGAGGTAATATCTTATATACCAGTAATGCTGAATGTACAGCACTGTATGTTAAATCATTCATACAGGTGTAGAGATAGTTTCCTTTAAGGATAGTCTGGGTGTATTAAGGCTTTGTTTAGCATCTGGAAGCAGCTTGGGGTGAAGGTAGCTTGTTTTGCCAGCAGCAATGTCATTAACATACAATCTGTTGGAAAATGTTTATCTGCTCAAAAATAAACTACAGCTTATGGTTGTAGTGAAGTGGACCTGCATGATTTGTATGCATTCAAAGCTGTTGTCTTGCTTATTGATTAAGGCACTGTTCTGTGAAAGTCAAGTATTCAAGAGAGAACAGTTGTGGTTGCAGGGTTTCTTTCATGAGAGAAATACTAAGGAATTTTTTTCCAACATTACAGAGGTGCAACTGAAGCAGAATGTGTTTGGTATCATGTTGACAAGGTTATCATGGGTCGCCAGTGGGACCTATGGAAGAACCAAATCAGATGAGACACCTAATTCTGTAAAAGCCAGAAAGAACCAGAAAGCCATTTGAAGGCCTTTTTCTAAAGGTGTTAAAAATAAGCCCTTGCTGAGTGAATGCAATTTTTTGCAAATTTATCTGAGCTAGCTTGCAGAAAGCACACTTCCAGCTCAGGCTGAAAATACCACCCAAGAACCTAGACATAGGCTTAGGTACTTATCCCAGCCAGTGCCTAAATAGGTAATAAAAAAGCACAATATGCTGATGACAGTGCTGGGGACCATGGTTCAGGCATATTTTCTGCTGTAAATGTCTTCTCTAAATGTCCTTGCTGTGGGCAGAGACGCAGGCCAGATGACTGCTGCTGACGTGGTCTCTTCCCGCAGTACTGCCTGTGTTTCAGACTCACTGCACACAGGGGCTCCTGCAGGCTGCTGTCACAGGCTGCTGCAAACACTCATCCTCCCTGAAAATGAGCAGCCCAGTTTTACTATTACTCTGTATTCCAAGTGATCCAAAGTTTTGGAAAATTGGGGTGGGTTTTTTTTTTCCAGTACCTCTCTTTTCCTTTCTCTGTGCTACTGAAAGGGAAGGGAACATTCTTAAAGCAAATATTTTTCATTTTGGGGAGATCAAAATTACTTTTAAAAGTAATTGCGAAAAAAGTGTTTCACACTTTGGCCTAAAAAGGTATTTTTCTATCTCTTTTTGCTTTTTTTAACTGTAAAATACACATCATTTAATGGGCCAAGATAAACAAAAATACGAGTTCTTATTTTACCAAAGCTTCTTTTTTAAACTTTTGTTTACACTTAATTGGTAACCACCTGGTCTGACTTCAAATAATCAGCCAGAACACCCCCAAATCTCTTTACTTTTTATGTCATCAGTCTATCCATGTGAAGAAGCTCACTGGGGTTACGCAGTTGTCAGCTGGCAGGAAGGTCTTGTCCTTCTCCTCGTCTCCATGTGTGGATGGGGAAGCAGTGACTGAGAAAAGACTGAGGGGATTCAGCATGGTCTGCTTTGTCTCAGAAACAGAGTTTTCCTTGGAGGGAAGTATTTCTGTTGCTTGTCTTGCAAGGGAAGTGTATCCATTTGGTAAATCATGCCAAATCCTCAATGTCCTGCATGGTAAATAGCAGTTTAACCCAACAGACTAAAATCAGCACACACTCAGAAATCCAAGACGACAGCTAGCCAGGCTGTTTGTTGGTACACAATAAAGACAACATGCTTGTGTAACCTGAACACGTGAGGCCCTGGTTCTTCCGCTGTGCAGTGAATTTCCTCATGACCACTTGTAGCTCCTCACATGTTGTTTATCCTTCCCCCTCACTCATGGATGGGATTGTCTCATAATCAGGGACAGACACAGGGATGGTTTTCTGCCTCTTGATCTCAGGAGGGAGCCACGATGGAAGGAGAGTGGATTTCTGGCTTTAGACAGACGATGGTTAAGCTGGATGGCTAAAATAAAATCCAGCCCAGGCATACTGTTGACAGCACTCGGAAAGATTCCCAGGGATGGATTCCAGCTAGCCCTGGTGCAGCCTACCCACCATAACAGCAAATCTAGCTGTTGAGAGCTTGAGATGTGTGCAAAGGACCAAGCTCTCCTGTCTCCTTCATTTTTCCCCAGATGTTTATTTTGAGTATCCTTTTCCTCTTACATATGTCTGGTTCCACATGTTCCCGTGTTAAAGGCAACGTAAGGTTCCAAATAAATTCCTGATGCACCCGTGACAGCTTCATTGAACTTAGTGACAACTGCTGAACTACAGAGGCTGGTGACTTCATTGGAAACTGCAGCAGGAGGGGAAGCTGTGATGGAAAAAGAAGGTCTAGTTTTGAATTCCTCTCACTGTATGCTTAGGGCATGTGTATGTGGAGAAACTAAGGAAATTTAATCCACATTAACTTCTAAAGTGAATTACTTCAAATACAGGAACCTGAACTTTGAAAGTGAAGTTTCCTAAAATTAATTTTGTGACGCTTCAGGTTTTGTTTTTTTAAAGTGTTTAGACAGTGTGCTTAATGTAGTTTAACTAATTGACTGAGGAACTGAGCACCCATATCATTGTCTGCCATGGGTTCTCAAGTTAGTATAAGACCTTAGAAACAATACAGGTATGTTGTATACATAAACATTAGATGACATTACAGTCACCGGGGACTAAGCATAAAAATGTATGCTTGTTTTGTTTAGGCATGATTTTTATCCATAGGATATGCGGAATTTTTTCCAAGTGTTGGTCCTTCCTGAGTTTACAGTTGAATTTCAAATATTGGCAATCAATGACAGAGCCTTTAATTTCTTTTCAAGGTCAATCCTTGCAAGCAGTTTTAGGGCTATAATCTCCACAGATGAAAGTCCATTGGTTTTAATGGAGTTGTGTCAGCAGGCAACTTGCCTGTTGGATTTGATAGAGCAATGGAGACGGCCTGACTACAGTAGCTTCTGTTGTTGTCCCTGCAGAGGGAAATAAGGACATGGATAATCCTCTTCAAAAAGAATTGGGACTCTCTGGGTTCCCCACAGAGTCTCAGAATGAGTTTCATGCTGCTGCTGTATTTCTCTGCAATGAAAAGAGAAAAATGTAGCTGAAGTCTAGATAAGTCAGTTTAAAAAAAATTATATTCAGGAGCTGAACACATGAGTATGAAATCAGGTATCAACATGCTATAACATGCAGCACACAAGGCAGAACACTGTCTTGGCTTTCCCATGAGGAGGAGAAGCACGGAATGTTGGGTTTCAGTTTGAGGAGACCATCAGTAAGCACCGACCTGTGCCTCATGTTCTTTGGTGTTGAATTATATGCTCTGACTTAAGATACATCTCCAAAGTGGATTGCTGTACAGTACACAGATACTGGACACAGATGAGTTACAGGAGCACTCTTGTAAGAAGGGAACTATACTTCATCGAAGCTGACATTCTGTTTTCTGCTACTGCATCAAGACTGCCTCTAGTTCCCACTTAGGTTATTTAAAATGGCTCAGGTGTATTTACACTACAGTGCAGTCTGCAGCACTGGTACATCCTCACGCTCCTGGCCCTTAGCAGCATGAGGTTTGCACACTGGGATTAATCAAAGCCTTGGGCTCCTGTGTCACAGAATCGTTCTCTTAATCCCCGCTGTAGAAACTCTGTAGACCTCCTGGGAAATATAAATATCTGTCATTCTGTTTTAACACTGACAGGTTTTTACAGCCTTCTGAATACCTATGTCCTCGACTTGATTAGATTGGCACCTTACACCTTGAAATACATTAGAGTTTGTTTTATCTCTTTATTAAGTACTCCAATTTAATCCTAATTTTGATGATGTGAAACTAACAGCTAGATTATAGTCCTATTTAATATATTTGTGTACTTATATATGAGTTCCTACTCGTAGGAGTCTATATTCCAACAAACACAAATACATGTTTTGCATATAGTTTACATGTAGACATATGCACATAAAATCATACATGCATCTTGTATATATGGATAGTATGTGGAGATATCCACACCATGGATGTGTTTGCCTGTATAAAATATTTTTTAAAGTAAATTAGAATGTATTTCTCTGTATATTTATTCTGTAATACTGATAGGTTCTAAGAAGGATATACCCTGCCAAAATTATCTCACAAGATGTTTAAAAGACCATCTTTCCTGGACATCTTAAATGTTCCACTATATTTGCAGAAAGGCTAAATGAAGTGGTGACATCACAGCAGCATCAATGATCCAGAAAGCATGAGATATAAGGTATAATCTCCATATGCTTTAAGTTAATACAGGTACAATCACACATGCTTTTCATGCACATATGTGTGTGCTCATCTAAACTTTATTCTGAAAACGTAGCTATGGCTGCATGAAGCTTCCTCATCTTCAGTTTTAGTTTTCTCTTGAATGCTAAGAGGGTCTAAATGACTATTTGTCTACGTTAATTGGAATAAATAATATTTTTCCTCAGGCCCTAGACAGCTTGAGAAAACAAACTGATATCCCTTCTTGCATTGGGGATAGTGCAAAAGGGCAAACAGTGTTTGCATCATTTTCATGTGAAATAACCCCAGCTAACATACAACCCCATGAAACCTCTCAAGACAAGTAACCCCTACCCCTATTAATCTTTCATGCAACCAGCAACAGAAAGGTGCAGCAAAAAAGTAACTGCAACCTGATAGCATAGCATGTGGCTTTATGTGAGTGAGAGAAGCTAGATTCAGTAATGTTTCTGCTACCATGCCCTAGAAATTATTTCTCCCAAATATATTTTTGTTAATGTTTATTTTTATTTTGAAAAAAATAGTCCAGGAAAATAAGAAAGATTTTGGGCCTTTCAAAAAGCTGCCTTCACTTCTCCTTTTTATTCCAACTGAAAAATATTGACTTGGTCCAGTCAGAGGCTGGGAGCTTCATGGTTTTTGCTGCATTTTCTGATAAGTTAGGTCCACTAATGGTAGGTAACACTGGGAGAAAATTAAATGCTACTTCTGAGAGAAGAGTAGGCTCCAGTAGTACTTCTGAAGAGAGTAGGCTCCAGTGTTAAAGCATCAATTAAGCTTGCTGTAACAAGTGTTTATTGCAAATCAGGACCACATGGAAAAGTACATGAGGATGGTTTTAATTAATAGAACAATATAGTTATGCTTTAAATGAAAAGACATATTTGCATATGTTTATTTTTACAGGAATAACTAAGTGCAAAACAAGCTTGAATGAGTAGGTTCAAGAATAAATCAGGCTTTTGCATGAACTATCAAACAAAATTCCTCTAAAAAATTCTTAATTGTTGAGTTACTGAATGACGGTTAGCAGAGTCTGTTAAACACTTAGCTGAAACCTTCCCATAAGGAGGAAGGAGGAGAAAATAGATGCCCATTTGACTGGAAGTGTGAAGAGCGTGTACAGAGGGTCAAAGACTGTCAGGACAAAGAAGATGAGATGCATGGTCTACCAAAGATGACCAACTGTCTGAAGTGGTAGAACAGATTGTCAAGCACTGGCAAAAAAACAAAACAAAATAAAACAACAACAACAACAACAACAAAACAAAAACAACAAAAAAAAAAACCAAACATGCTAATACTTATTACTTTAAAAAAAAAAGAGTATGGTTTAAGGACCCAGAATAACAGAAGTGAAGTAACTGGGAAGAGAAGGTATTTGACAGCTGTTTTGTTCAGCTGAACAAAGACTGACGGTGAATTGAGAGCTTTACACAGACAGTGTCAGTGGTAAAAGGGCTTCTTCACAGGTCAACAATTGCCCATACTGCAAAGGTAGATCAGCAACTTTGTGAACATGATCACTTAAGGACACTGGTATCTTACAAAATACTGTATTTTGGGATCTCTGCCTTTAGGCTTTGGTTCAAACCATTAAAGCAGGTGACTTTGGGTGTTTGGAAAGCCCCAGTCTCTCTCAATGGGCTCAGTAACTATCTCAAGCTGGCCTGCACTCATGCTACATTTAGGAGTACAGCCCCAAAGCAGGAGATTTACCTTTTAGTGCATGCACTGAGAATTAGAGTACCTGGTTGGTCGCTAAGCAGCCTTGCTGAGCTCATGTGGAGACCTGACTCCAATATGAGCTGTGCTAGGCAGGAGAAAGCACAAACTCCAGCCAGGTCTCCACTGCCAACAAAGCATTGATCAGCTGCTGCCCAAACCACAGCAACAGCACTGCTAGAGGCACAGGGAGAGGTTTTGGGGATATTGCTTCTCCTTTTCCGATCTTTTAAATCTATCAGTGGGACTGTTAAGTTTAATTGTACCGTGAAGATTTTGGATTGTGGGTGACTGCTAGCTCTTGAGAGGTTGTTTTCACTGAAATTCCTGGTACTTGCTCTTTACTCTGACTCCAGTTTAACTGCCTTGGCTGAATGACTGAATAGCTAATACCCAGGATGAACTTTATGTCTGTTTAAATGCTTGTGGCTTTAGTGTATAATGTAATATGATGCTGTCCTCCAGGACAACGTGGGAAAATGTAAAAAAACCAATTCCAAACGCATGTTTGCAATATTAGAAAGGCAGCTTGATCAGGTTGGACAGGCTTGGATTCTTTTTATAGTAGGACTAGTAAAACAAGACTATGTTTCTCAAACTCTTTGGATTAAGAATTTTTTCACGAGTAAATATTTATAGAAGTTATATTTAATGGTTTCTTCACTGTAGAAGGATAGCTTATTTTATTTTTTTAATGAGCCTTCTACAAACTGAGACAGCTTGGTAGACCCAACTTTCCTCTCATTTAACCATGTACACCAGGGTAAACAAAATTCCCAAATCAACTTCAATGCTGGCATCGTCAATCACCTAACTAAAGGTTTATGTGTCTTATAGTCTTAGGTACTTATTAATTGAATTACACACCTGACTTTCGCTGCATAAAGTAGAACTGCGTGCTTCCTGCATGCAATGGAAAATACTTCCCTAGAAGCTCCCCAGACAAGGCCAACTTCTCTTATTGTTCTTACAGAAAGAAAGATACTCAAGTGCTTCTTTTTCTGGGATATTAGCGGTTTATAGCAGAAAATGTGACTTCAGGCACCTGAACTGTAGTGATTAAAGGTCAGCCATGGTGCCAGAGGGATGTGTGGCAGCCTTTGTCCCTGCAAAAGCATCAGCAGTGGGTCTGCTCCCAGAGCCCTTATCATGGCTCAGAGAGTCTCCTCCACATGAGGACCTCAATCACAGCCTCAAATTCTTCCTGCATGTCAGAAAACAGTTAAGCAGTATGATCTTGATCCTGCAAGATGTCTGAAGCTATAAGAGAAGAAGCAGGACATGGACTCTGTCCCATTGGAAGTATGAAGAAAAATGATACATGGAGGAAATACTGCCAGGCCTGAGCTATGCTCTTTCATAGTGAACATAAATAAGTCACAAAATCCTCACACGCTCACTTCCCTGTCATAAGTAGTGAAATTAGATGTTTGTCTGGAGATAAGAATGTAAAAGCAATCCTCAGTGCCCTGAGCATGGGATCATTCTGGTCCTGAAAAGCTTTAAAAGGTTCCTCTTCATTCACTCCCAGTTACTTCTGCCTATCTGAACACAAACTTCTGCAGCCTCTTCCCAGGCTTCTTGTTTCTGAAACAAAGCCATTTCCATTTAGAGGCCTCCAAGCCTCATCCACCATAAGCTTTTCTTTGACCTGCTGGGTGTGGACAGTTTCCCCAGAACACACTGTCCTGCCCACCATCCCTTTACCAGACATGGTCAACAATTAAGCTAATTAAGCTATATGCAGGATTAAGCCTATAGGGCCAGATTCACAAAGGGATTTAGGTGTTTGAAATGGGAATTAAGCTGATAATCAGCATATCACTCTCATTATACAGTCTTTGAAACTTGTATAGCCTTGTACTTGTGCACATTTCCTCTCTGCAAGTTCCTGTGTGCCCAGGGAGGGAACAGAATTCCCTTTATGCTGTTCCCTCAGTGAGAACTGCCCCAGGGCGAGTCCTGGGCCAGGGGTAGCCAGCCCCCACCTTACCCATCCAGTGCTCCTAATCTATGAAAAGCTATCTTCCCCACATCGCTGCAATAGGCTTTGCTTGCTCCATGTAGTAGGAAAGCCTGTTTGAACTGTCTTGTTTCACACCTTTATGTACAAGGTTGTCAGGGAACAAAAGACATTTTTGTTAGCAAAGGCTCACAGAGCTTTTCTTTCATGTGTGACAGATGCTTTCAGAATCCATTTGAGGGAATCTGCATAATTGATACACAACACCAGTGACCCAGCCTGAATGACTTAAAGTCTTTATTTTCATCTCGGGTGGTTCAGAAGCAGCCAGTGGAATTTCTAAGGCTCCATTAAGATGTTCATGTCTTCAGGCTCACTAGCAGTGGGGACCATGTGAATACCTGAGGACAAATAGCCTAGGTTTCATTAGCAAGATAAAATCTGCAGGGTGAAACATGGGAAATCAAATGTGATAAGGAGTGATTGTGAGACGGTTATGCATAGTGTCAGCCACAGTAGGCTGAAGAATAATAAAAGGAGAAAAAATTATGAGCTCTAAACTGCAACAATTGCCCTATGAGCCTTGACTGCTGCAAGACGTTTCCTTCTCTCTGTCAGTCCTAGCAAGGGTTAGCAAGCTTTTTACTAAAAAGCCAACATGGAAATTTTTTTGACAAGGTACGCTGTTCAAAGTGTTGTTTCTGTCAGGAGCATGTTGTAATACGAGTCCCTCTTCAGATTTTCATCTTCATCCAGGCTTAAAGGCTCATCCCAAAATGAGAACTCAGGTGGATTAGTTTCCTCTCATTGAACAGAAAGTATCTGAATTGCCCAGACTGTGAGCCTGGTGATTCTGGTTGAGGCTTTTGGAGGGGCTATAAGTTTCCCAAGGATGAGATATAGATAAACACTACAGGTTTCATTTTAAAGACATTTTACAGATCATTACTTTGCTCATTATTGGTCCTCTCTTTCATTCTCTAATTTTTCTCATTTCCTAAACCCCATGGATCACTACAGTGTCTGTGCCTTGGTTTCTGGGATTGCAGCCCTTACCGGCTGGTGGAGTTCTGCTCGGGGTCCACAGCAGGGCCTGTTCTTCCTGAGGGTCCCCATAGTAAAGAGTTCAGCAATACTCAGGAGGGACTGAGTGTTCTGAAAAAAATACATCCAGAGTCATACAATAATAATTTTCAGTAAAGTGGTGAGAGTCATATTACCAGATTTATCCCATGTTCAGCTCCCTGACTCACCACAAATCATAGGCTAAGTTGCTTATATTCCCTGCATCACCATGCTCCATTGAAATTGGGGATATAGTACTTCTTCACCTGCCAGGAACACTGGCTTTGCGCTGATGAGTTTATGTTCTAAAATAGTGATCAGTATAAGCACTTAGTTTCTCCCATCTTTCTGTGCAGTTCCTGGGGTCACTGCATAAATGGCTTGTGCTGGGGATTCTTGAGAGGTGGGCTGCAAGACCACCTGGGTTGGATCCCAAGTTCTAAACGCTTTGCAGCAGCACAGCGATACCTGTTCTCTGTCAAGTATTAGCGTGGTAGGCAGTGCGAGTCTGGAAAACAATATTTGTTTCCTTTCCCACCCTAGTTTCATTTCTAAACATAGTTGTAGATATTCTTCTGTTCCAGCCTTCTGTGTAATTAGAGAGCAAAGAAGCATGTCTTACAGAGAGACTGCACTTTAGGGGGAAAAAAAAGCTTCTTGAAGTACGGAAATCACATTAAAAATGATCATATGAGTAACCATGAATAAATTGTCACCACTATTCAGCCTAGCACTATAATCACTCTAAAGCATTTTAAGACATATTTATATTTAGTGGCCAGTAAGACTGAGAAGCTTATAACACAGCTCTGATAGACTCACTAGTAAATGACTTTAATAAGTGCCCTAGCAATGCAGGGCTCTGCATTACTTGCAGGCTCTGTTGCCTAAGAAAGCACTAACATACATGGTGTATAGCTGCTTCAAGCCAGATAGATTTCGTGCAAGTGAATCCAACAAGAAAGTTACTAATCAGATACCAAAAACAAACCGACAAGGGAAATGCGAAGCCTGAGCTCCAAGTTTCAGGTCCTCACCTCACTCTTCGCATTGGTGCAGAGACCCAAGCCCCCCTTTACAACCTCCAAGGTGTGTTAAACTCCTACAAACATGTGCAGCTCTGAGACAGGCTCTTCCAGACATTCAGAAACCTTCTTACCCCATATCCTGTGGGATGATGCACTCCAGGAATTTGCCAATGCTCCCTTGAGTAACAGATTGGCATTTGCCTGAAGGAGCAGAGCCATGCTATGCCATGTATAGGTTACTATAGATTCTCTAATTAGCTTTATCATTTGCTAAGGGAACACAGATTTGCAATAATGGGACTAAGTTACAAAGCAAAAAAGGAACAAAGCATGTTATCAAAGTTAATACTGAATAAGAGAGATCCTTTTTAACTTCTGCAGCATTTCACTTGCTTATAAGGAGGCTCATTAGCTATTTGAACTGAGCCCAGGGTTAATGTGTCCTGGAGAATTCCTGAAGGAATGTCTTTCCTAGTCTTGTCTGAAGTTGGGTCTGTGCTGCCCAGACCAGGATCCAGCTTTGTTTTCTTGCCCATTCAATATTCTTGTGTTTGCAAAGTTAGGACGTCATATGGCCGTGAAGACATTTGGGTCCTTTTGTCTCCTCCTGTAACACTTTGGTTAATATACATATTTCTGTTCTCTTACTAGATTACATATTGGCTTCATCTTTGTACTTTTCCTTGTTCATTACTGGAGCCTTAAGACACAGTAGAAAGATTTTATAAATCTTGTATCACAATGATTTATAATTCTACCTGCAGTTTAACAGGACAAGTAAAATTTACTACTAGCAATCCTTAGAGTTCAAAACCATTATCGACACATGAAGGAATTAAGAAGCGTAGGTGACACCTCTTATAATTGTCACAAGATCACATTTAGAGTTACCATTGCGTGTAGTATACAGGAAAATGTTTTACTTTGGCTAGGAAACACTGAACCTGTATAATTCATTGTTCAAATCTAGTGCAATATTAGTCTAGGTCCTTCTATTAACAAAAAAAAATCACTGTGATTAAATGGAATTAGTGAATAATACAGTACTTAATGCAGAGGTAATAATATGACTTCCCTCATTAGTGCAGGACTGCTACAGATTCTTAATTGATTTTAATCGGCATTTAATTAGAAAATGTGACTCCCTTGTGGATAATTTATATTTTACATTATTCCAAAGTAGACTATTATTTCTTTTCTACAAATAGCATCCCAATTTCAGGTTAGGAAAAATATGAAATCGTGTCTTCGACTCATGACCTTTGAGTGTCTCATGTATAGAGATTGTACGTCATAGACTTGGGCTGTTTAACAGCTCTAAGCCTCTAAAGGTCACCATCACCTGTCTCAAGGAAGAATCCTTTTTTCTATCATCTCAGTTTATATTCTGGAGTGGAGTTTACCCAGTGCCAGAGTACCTCACAGACCATTGCACTTATGAACCACATATCCAAGTATTTCTTGGGGAAATAATCCAAGGACTCTGTGTTCAGAATTTGTGGTAAGATGCAGACAAAAATTTTATCATTTATTGAAGACTGAGAATACCTGTGACTCCATATATTGAAAGGGTGGTGAAAGGCACTCAATAAAATACCATATTGTTTCAGCTCCAGAAAGAATGACTTGAAATAGAGAGGGAGAATATGCTACTCTTTGAACAAATAACACAAAGAAATCCCTGTGCTAGCATGATATGAATGTTTTATTGCATTCTGGATTTTCAATTGTGCTGTATTAAGCCATATTAATATTTGGGTTTTCTAGGGCAGTCAAAAATCATCAGTAATGATGAATTTTTCATTTACACAGTGCCAAATGATCAGCCTTAGTGCTCCAAGGTAAGTCAATCATTCCACTCTGGTAGAACACTTCTGCCTTTAAGGCAAATGAAACTTTTTTCTCTCTGTCTCAAGTGCAGATAACTTATGGGACAAACTCACTAATAGCTCGTCCTGTGTGCCATGACTGTTGCCCTATGATCCATCAACATACCTGAATTGAAAAGTGATTTCCCTGGAGACAAGGAGTAGTTACTAATCGCTTTTTTTGTGTACCTGAATGTAGATTCTCTAATAAGCAGCTGAATCAAGCAAATTCTCTCTATCCAGACATGCTGTGGCTTGCTAAGAAGGAAGAAAAAACCCTAGAGTCTGATCCAGTCCTGGGTATAGTTTCATGGAGAACTTGATTCCAGTGGGCTTCAGCACAGCAACTGCATTGAGTCAAATAAAGACTGTGAAGTCAGCTATTCCAGTGAAAAGTTGGTAGCCAGCCTTACTCGCCTCTATCCCAAGCTCAAATGTCTGGCCACATCTTACTACAGGTGGTTTTTAGCACTTCATTGTGGCTTTCATCTAAAAGCCGTCAGAATAGACACCATTCCCACTACTGGAAGAACATGAGCCCACACTGAAGCAAAATAGCATTTAAACAAAGTGACCTCCAACAACATTAATCCTAATAGTCCATTTTGTAATGGAAACCGACAGGATTATTCCTGAGTTGTGGGTTTGCTGCAGGCTTGATGTATGGTATAGATTTCTTATAATCGTTTGCCTCGGTACAGCAAAAGCGGCAGGTGTGGCTGGCCTTAAACTCTGCTTAGAATGTCATTTCCAAACAAAAGCGTCTGACCCTTTGGTTTCTAGCTTTGTTTGGCAGAGAAGTGTAACTGCAGAGATTTTTCTGTGACATTCACTCATTCTATCTTTCTTTTAATATTGCTGTTCTGAGATTGGTCATATATTGAAACTCGAGTAATTATATCTGTCTGCATGGTGTATTTAGCCTTACAACACAATATTCCTTTCTTTGCTGTATGTCATTTTTTATTGCTTGTGTTCTGAAGCCTTTGAATGTAGCTCAGACTTTAAGGCTGAAAGCTGTTGATTTCTGAAAGGTAAAAATGAACAAAGAAAAACTCCTCCAAAGCTCACTAAATCAACATATTTGTTTGCAAACCAACACCAGCAAAAAAGTTGCTGAAGAGATCTGCTTCTTTCTGCTTTATATCCTTGCTTTGTGCTGCATGCCACTCCTGCTTTCTCCCTTTTAATTTCTTTTTTAATAGTACATCTCTGGTTCTTCTTTTCCACCTGCCACCACATTTTCACCTGCCTCTGTCTTTGCCTGTCTCCTATATCTCCTTCAAGTTTCTCTGCCAAGGCGTCTTCCATCCTGAAATTGGTATCTTCTGAGAGAACGTCTTCCAGTAAAATATCAGCAGATCAGGTTCTTATATGTCCTGTAATGATGGAAACCAGATATCCTACAGAGTGATCAGGATTTACCAGAACCTCTATTCTTTTTCAACTAGTGTTTTACTTTTATACTAACCCACTTAAGCTGGCAGGAGTAATTCAAGTGTAAGGTATGTCATGAAGTAGTTGGATCTCAGGCTGCTTTAGTGTGGGAAATACTGTAAATCCACTCCAACAGGTTGGTTGTTCTGGACTTTCACATAGAGAGCAGGACACCCTTTTGTGTCCATCTCCACGATACTTCGGTGAGCCAAGGTGCCCAAATCTGAGTTAAATGTAATCTGAAGTTGGCAGTTGTTGGTGTCTGGATAGGCAGTCTTCATTTTGCATCTGTATTAATGGTTCTGTGGACATCATTAGGCATTTGAAAGCACTTTAGCACTGGTTTAATTATGCTTTTACTAGGGGTAATGGTAAAACTGTTGAGCTGACTGGAAGGAAGTTTGACAAATGCCAAGTGTTTTTGAAAATCCCAGTGTTTTGAAAATTTAGTGTTCTACAGTTGTCCTGCTATTCTGGAGCCTTAACGAATAAGGATGTTAAGAATAGGCACTACTTAATGGCCACTTTCAAGCATCTTCTGCAGTAATGGCTGTTAATTTTGCCAAAACCGTGTTGGAGAGTAAGCAGTATACAGGGGTTGCACTGAATGACCTGCCTCAGTTCACCCTCAGGTTCTACTTAGCACAAGACATTTAAGATTTACTTTTAAAAGTGCGGATAAATACAGTTTTGTGGTATGCATGTCTAAGGTGAAGTTAGAACCACGCATCAGTAGCATGTTGTTCTGCATTGAAGACACACAGTCATGAGAAGCATGTGGGAAGTTGAATAAAAATACAGGGGCTGTATCTGCTCTTGTGACAAACTTGTAAAGGGATTGTTCACCATGTTTCTTAAAAAAAGATAATTTCTCACTAGCCCAAAGTGGAAAAAGGCATTGTCTTTGTATGCAATAAAATGTGTTTGTCTTTGATAAACCTATGTATAGACATTGTCAATGGCAGCCATTCAGCCCACTAACTCCTACCTGCCAATTTTCTCTTTATGCTTCTATTAACTGGAGCTTTGGGATTCACAGTTTATTCTAATTCATTTTTAACAATAGTAAGCCAAAGTCTTTTGTGTCAGTACTTGTGTGTTACACTGGAGCACTGGAGTCAAACTTCTTTTGAAGAGGGAATTTTTTTTTTTTTTTTTATACTTAGAGATTACTTTTGTAGTGATATGCTGTGAGTATTAGCATCAAGACTGGTTTCAGAACAGAATGTGTCAGTAAAAATAAAGATTTTCAATCTGCATTGTTTTAAAGGACTTTGACCCTGTCCATCTATGACTAGTTTCGTGGTCTCAGGGGTATTCCTTTATTTTTTTTAGGTAAGGGCTAAATAAAGGTTACTGTCACTTTTACTGAAGCAAACCTGTGCATTTCTGAGATGGCTATTTGTGATTCTGGTAAAGTTAATGTTATCTCAGAGATGCTGTTTAGCAGAGTTAGATAAATGCTTGCTTTTGTACTGCATATTTTTAAGCAGCTAGTTGTCACTTCTCCATCCATTATCTCACAAACTGTGCAGACCCACACTGACTTGGCCTCAGAGACACCACTGGGAAGAATCTGAGCAAGTTCAGTACACTTAGGGCACACAAAACAAGTTCATATGAGTCGGGAAAAACATTATTTTTGAAATACTGTTTTCCATTATGTGTCTTGGTAGCTACTGCTGATGCCTGTTCTGTGTGTGTGAAGGGATAGAGGTTAGTACATATTCATGATAGTTGATTCATTTCAACAAACTCAACTGTATTTTCTTCACATGGACAGCAAATCAAAGGAAGATGTATTTAGCGAGAGGAGCTAAAACTTTGAGTAAGGTGGGAGAAACAATCTTTTATTGTCCCAGTGAGGTTGAAGTATGAAAGAAATGAAGGCTCAGTATGAATGAGTTTATAACAAGATCTACCACCTTGCCATATTGTTAGAGCCGTTCGAGGCTGTTGAAGGAGAAAATGTAGTCTCAGGTCATATCATGATATTACTAGGTACAATATGCATTAGTGTCCAAGGGAATTGTGCTGTTTCTGCCAAGATTGAATTGAATACTTCATGGGGTTTTTTTCATTGCTCAGATGTGCAGATAAATGCAATAACAGAAGACTGTCAGAAAATTTACAATAAAATTATCAGTGAATATCAAGACTACAAAACTTCTCCTGTTCTGATTGTATTACCCTCGAGCAGCCAGGAAAGCTATAAAAGAAAACAAATGTCTACTATAGCAAAATGACTGCTCTAATTTCTACTTTCATCTAGTGATATTTGAAAATTATTATATATTCCTAAGCTGTAGAAAAGCACCACTTCAGTTAACCCCAAAAGTAAAGAAAGAACTATAGATGAAAACACAGTGGACTCAAACAGAGAAATTAAATTGATGTCCTGGAAAATAAACACAGATCAGGGAATTGTCTCACTGATGGGTGCCCCAGAAAGCACAGATGCATAAAATGCTCAAATATTCCTTTACCCATTCCCCCTTTTTTTAACCTGAATTAAAAAAGTTCTCCATATGAGATTATTTTTCTTCTTTCTCTGTACTGGGGATATTTGTAGAAGCACATTAAAAATATAGAAAGGAAATGGAGAGTCTGCTGAGGACAAGTGACCTAATTCATGGCTTTATGTCCCAAGTCTCACCAGAATGTCCAAGGATAACATCAGCTAGCTCACTCACAATTACTAATTATGAGAAAGCTTGGCAGGGAGACCTAAAGTCTTTTTATTAGACCAAGTAATATAGCTGTGAAGAAAAGGAAAAGATCTGGAGTAAATAAGACCTTCTACAAGTTCACTAAAAATGCATGTTTTGGGCTTTTAGAAGATGTATGTCTTCCTGACAAGACCATGTTGGTTACCGTGCAAACTTCCTAATTAATATTAATGTATGCACAGCAGCTTTGGATGATTTATTTTTTCATGTTCTAAGATGCAGGGCCTTGAACAGATCTGATAATTTTGGGGAACATATGCTAAACTTTGGTTGAGACAATTTGGAGTGAGTTGTCAGAGTCAATGGATGCTGATTGAGGACCTGTCCAATACACAAATACAGGGGAGAACCAAAGGAAATGTACAAGTGTGAGTTAATAAATTTTTTGAAAATGCGTAGTTACATAATTTAAAGAAACAGTTATCTGAGGGGAGGGATAAGAGAAAGTGATGCGTCCTTCTCAAAGAAAAAGAAAACTCCAAATCAATGCTGAAAAAAACAAATGGCAAGGTCATTGGATTGACAATGAATAATCGACTGGCTAAGAAAGGCAATTGTGTGCTTCCATTCTTAAGAAAGCCATTTCTTCTAGCAACCAACCATCCCAACCAGAGGCTGGAGTCTTATTATAGTAGGAAATTAGTTGTTCTGCTGACTTCACACATGTAGTGAATTGGCTGCAGAACTTCTACAACAAAGTTCTTTTAAAACAAGTTACAAATTGCAGATGAAATTCCTTAATATGCCTCACAGCATTCAGCTCTGTTAATACTGGCAGAATGCACACAACATATGGAGTTTAGGTATAGATTTAAATGTGTTAAATTTGACTCTCAAATTAGATCGATTATGTTAGTGCTAGACAAATATTATCTGAAAGGACACACATACAGTAGTTATCAAAATTAAGTACCAACCAGAAAGACTGATGTAGCATGCCCAGGCTTAGCTGATTTATGTACTGAACTTTATCAGGATACCCCATGCTGGTTTCTCACTCGTATGAAGTGATTGCGCTGTTTGATGGCAGCAGAAGTCCCCAAGATCTGATTGCAAAGTTTAGCAAAAAGGCTCTGTATTATTAAACTACTGTCATTCTTCCTTCTTTTTCCACAAACACAAAGGAAATATATTTTGAGATATAATAAGAAACAACACTTAAAATTTGTTTTCATTTGCTGGGAAGTTACAGGGTATGCCATAACTCTCAGTGTATCAAGTGAATGTGAGGCAATCCACCCAGTAACACAGAACGCCTGCTGAGAGAACTCACAATAGACCATTCACTAAAAAAGCACCAGTAATTAATACTAGAGTTACACAGGGTTATAGGCTAGTTAGAGGCCTGGTGTAAATGAGTATAGCTCTAATGGTACTCTAATTCACACCCTCGTTATATGACATTTAAATCTATTTACAGTATTAGTTTTTATAATTTGTCCTGCCAGAGGAGAGATTCTTTTCTGTTTTGCAATATATAAGTGCTGGTTTCAGCATTTGCTGAGAGAAGAACAGTCATGTCAGTTTTTCTGGTTGGAAACTGTTGTCCTGTTGAAAGTAATTGCAGTTTTCCTAATAAAATGTTGTATGTATTATATTAAATGTATTCCTATACTTCTGTATTGAGTAATGGTGTAGTTAAGAATATACCAGGGATTTCCACTGCAAAAACCAATCACCTATTCTGAAGACTTTAATATAGCTGTAAAAGCTGATTATAAGTTGGAGTGTAAGTATAAAGATCTTGGAGAAAAAGTTCTTTAGCACACATAAAAGATATCTCTATACAATGGCTTATAAACATCTTCTCTCAAAACCTGACAATATTGGAGGGAGATGATGAAGAGCTACTCAAAAATCCATTTAACTGATAAGCTGAATGCTCCTAATAACTGAATTTCAGGCATCACAGTGAAATAAGTGAAAACACGGTCTGAAGTGAGAGTCTAAGCTGTAAGAAATCCTGCACTTTGAGAACAGTTTCTGTACAAAGTGCATTTTCAAGAGCTCATTTAATATTGATAATGTCAGCCCTTTAGGTACACACAATTGGCAACTGCTGCCTGTCTCTTGGTGCCAGGTACTATAGGTGTAGGAGCCCTGTAGCAGACGCTCCTGGGCAGCAGATCCCATCAGTCATGGAGAAATAGTTTGTCAAAATGGCACAACTTAATTTAATTTCGGGATAGGAGCTGCACCTGCTGTCTGTTGGACATGTGTGTGTGACCTAATGGACTGTGATGCTGAGGGTCTGTCTATGCCCATGAAGAGATCAGATCTAAGCTCGCTGTGCTGCCTCGGAAGACAGAGGCGCCTGTGCTGGTGTCTGGGTGTGAGCAAGCTCACACCTGGACATGGGCGTTGCTTCGGCGCTGTCGTGGAGGTAGTAAGATCTGCTGGGAGAATAAGCTGAGTCATTCCCACACACCCCAAGGGCAATACAGTTAAACCAAGGCTGAGGATCCACTAGAGAACTTCACCATGAGTTTCTTTCCTGCCTTTCACTAACTCAGGGATCTCTGTGTTGCACTCCATCTCATGCAAGAAAGATGCCCTAAATCCTACAGAACTGCAGATTATACACCATTATACACCATGCTCTTATGCTCTCATCTCTCTAAAGTCATCTCTGATTTTCTCCAAGTACATGCACTGGCCATTAAATGTGAGCTCATGAGACTTGGAGGATATGAGCAAAACTTGGTATAAGATGTTTATGGAAAGATGGCTATAGGAAACACATCTAAAATGTTGGTATTTGGGAGTGTAAGCATCTTGCAGTGCCATATACAGAAAAGACATAGCTTACACCATACAACAACTGTTTTTCTACTACAAGAAGCATCACACAGAGAAATCCTGCCTGGACCTTGCTACAGAAGAAAAACTTCAACCCTGGAACTGGGGCTAGTATGTAGATGCTAGAGCTCATGAGCAAATACAGGGCAGTCCCAAGCACAAATGATGGTTCAGAAGGGTTATCTTTCTTCCAAGTAAAGAAAATTAAGAGGACACCACTCAAATGGGGGGGAAAAAAAAAAAAAAAAAAAAAAAAGAAAGAAACTGGAAGTTGTGTAAGAAGATCTCTTTACAAAGCTACAGGGAAGGAAGATTACAATTTTAGATTCAAGGTTTTCTTGGTTCTGCAGTGAAGACAGCAGTTAGAGATAAGTGTGTATATGAGAATTCAGTGTATTTAGCTTACCAAAAAGAGGAGAGGGGAGAGCTGTTTAATGGATAGTGTCTTCATGGAGGGGAAAAACCACCTAGTAAATATTTATTTAAACCAGCAAAGAAGGACATAATGAAAACCTATTTCTGGAGGCTAATGGTAGACAAATTTAAATTAAAAATGAAGCATGCAGTTTTAGCAAGTGGGAAGAGTTCAACACTGAGAAACATTGCTAAGGACATTGGTGTTTGTGTCTTCAGATCAAGAGTTTCTTAAAGATATGCTGCATTCAACAGCAAAATTTTGGATGTAAACCAGACCTCACTAGTGATTGCTAGACCAAATACAAGGCACAAACTACAAGTGGGTGGAAGGAGTTGAAATGACCAAGTACAAAATGAAATTAATTGCAGCTTTAGAATGGGCATGGGGAGTGGGGATGTGTGTGTGGCTCCATGAGCCACGGGTTACAGCTTCCCCGCGGGACCTCTGAAGAACTTTCCTTCTAACCACACCAGTGGGAAACTCTACTGAGTTTCTCTGGACTGGAAGTTGCTCTTTGCCTATCACACAGCAACCTCATTGCTCTTCAGTGTATCCTTCAGAGATTTTTGGCAGTATTTTATTCAGTACCTAAAATTTTCTGCTTACCAATTCAGTTTCAGAACATGAACAGAAAACTAAACAGAGAGTACAGATGGGAACAGCAGCTGAATGGGGCAGGGTGAACCTCAAGTGAGTGACAGTTCCAAAGCAAAATGCTGTACATTTCCTAAACTCTTGGATTTTTGCTATTCTGGCACAGTCTGTCTAGAAATAACACTGCCTGGGCTAAGCTCTCCTTGTAGCAGTTGGTTATGTTGCAGAGAAGGAGCACTTTTGCAGTGAAGGTCAGCGTGAGCACTCCGCTTGCACACTGCAGTGCAGCCCGGCCGCCTGTGACTCTTCCCATAACCAGCTGGTCAGTGTGGTCTGGGTTCAGTGGTGTTGTGTACAAGTCCAGGGAATCCCTGTAACCTGCAAGATCAGAGCCCAAGTTTAAATGTGCTATAACCAGGCTTTGTTTTCAAAATAAGGGGCTCTTTTTGGCCACAAGGCCAAGCTCTGTGCTCAACCTGAGTTTGAAACTGCCTATCAAGTCTTACATCAGCTTCTTGCTTCTTCCTCTTTAAGGGCTGGCCCTCAGGGCTTAGTTTGCATATATGGTTGAAATAATTATGCATGTAAATTAGACATGCTCTTTTAGCTTCATTGCATATCTGACTATCCCATTAAAGAGATTTAGGGGCACCTCCAGTCAGTGAAGGTGACTTAAAACTAACTTTTTTCACATCATGTGAGTACACTTTGTCTGTTTCAGCTGGATCCTGACCAGCAGAAACATCTTAAACTGTTCCAGGTTTGTTCTCAGCTCATGTCTGATGGTTTCTTTAGAGCCATTGTATTTATATATACATATATATCCATGTCTATATATAAACTCATTTTTAATCCAGGTTCACTTAGATAAAATAAAACATTTCAAATATTTAGAAGAGAAGGGAAAGGACAAAATGCCCTCTACAGAAAGTTTCTTTCTTGTGAGAACTGAGTCTTCCTTGAAGACTGAGCACTTTGATAATTTTCTGCAGCAGTTATCTTCAACACCAGATTTTGGCAGAACATGACTGAATTAAGGCCTGACGGTACAAATTCCATTTCAGCAGTGTGTTGGAAGAAGGAGTCTGCCAGCACAGAGATGGTACCTGCAGTATAAAAACTTGGGAACAGAAGGGGTAAGGTCGGGAGAAGGGGGGGCATCATGGTGTTCATGACTGAAGATGGAGCAGCAAACAGAAAACCTTGGCCAAAGTCCCCTCTGAAATCTGCAGCAGAGCCAGGCTGGGGCCAAGGCAGTGATATGTATAGATGAGGGAGGCTGCAGGCAGTGATATACTTATCTTGTCTGGTGAGAAAGCGCACTCTGTACAGGCTGAGGGTAAGATGGATTTTTCTGATCCTAGCCCACTATTTCAACAAAGTCTGTCCCTGTCCCTGTACATTTTTTTAAATATCACTTTGGTTTATCCTAGCTATGGCATTTGAACATTGGCAGTAAGTGCAAATGAGCATTTTCTTCCATGCGGTTGAAGATCATCCAATCAAAAACAGTACCAGAGAAATTGATGTTATGTACATGCTTAAATTAATCTACCATTAAAATTCAGCTACTTGCATTGAACCTTTTTTGTTTGTTTTTAATCACTGCATCACTTATGCTATTATTTGAAGCTGACAGCTTTTTATTTAATTGAGAGCATTCACTTAATTCATTATCAGTTTCCACAGTGCGTATCTCTGATGGTGTAAGAACGGGTTACAAATAGCATCATTGGTAGTGAGTGGCCCAACAACTCATACCCAGAGCAGCAAAGTTAAACCTTATGAAAAACCTGGAGGAAACTCTAGAAAAGGTGAACATCTACTTTGTTGGAACTGCCTATAAATCCCAGGGGTGATGGCACCCTGCAGCACAATGCAGTGCTCCAGGACAAACCTTATGCACAAGCCATTAGAAAGGGAAGAAGAAGACAGAACAACTGATAGTTTTAAATAACCGAAAATCTTTTTCAAAGAGAATAATTTTTCAAAGTAAATTAAATATGAAACTTGTGTTGATATAGAGACAGTCAGAAAATAAAATACTGGTTTGCACTGTTTTCTCTTTAAACCAGTGTTAGCATCTTGCTTTAAGGACATGCATTGTGGGGAACTGCAAATTCAGGTCTTAGCCATGCAGTCCAGTTCTTTGGAGCCTGCGACTATCAACTCAAGTCTGCTGGTTTGGACTGCAGGAGTTGGACGTCTGCTGAGCAAAATGTGGAGGAGAATGAACAAGTATTAACATTTCTCTCAGGGGTCAGAGCATAATCAAAATGCCCTTCTACAGAAAGTAACAGAATGAGATTAATTTTACGTGCTATAGCTATGATTGTCCAAGTGTTATGGGGAAAGCAGGATAAATTCAGGCAGTCAACGTTTCATTAATTGAGAGAATTTCCAGGCTAATTTACAGGTGTTCAGGGACCTGACCTATTTCAATTTGAGTAATAGCTGATGACAGAGTTCAATATGCACCAACCTTCTATTTAAACAGAGGGGAGAGAATTGTTTTGGGTTGGGGCTTCTTAATTACTCTTCCACAAATATAGCATTGTTTTACTATGCCCAGCTAGCACTTACTTCCTTGTGATATTTAAACTTAAAAGAAAATCAGTGTGTTTAACTTTTCTCTATGTAAAAGAAAAAAAAAAAAAAACAACCACCAAAACCAAAAAACCCTCAAGTCCAAAACACAACTTGTGCTATAACTGGTTATTGATATAAATTTTAATCTGAATTAAGGGAAAAAAAAAAAAACCAAACAAACATAAAAACTGTCAGATACTCTTTAGACTCTTCCTTTGACAATTAGACTCTAATTCCAAGTTTCATTTGTTTAATGGATAACTATCTCTGCCATTAACTTTATCTAAAGTGGATGCTAATTAATGCTAAATTACAGTTCCTAAAGTGCTACATATTATACCCACCTGAATACCAACAGCCACCCACCATTCATTGTATTAGGAAGAGGGAAACAATGCAAGAGAGAATGACAAGAAGCCAAGGAAGATGATTTCCCATCAGCTCTGGTCTTCCAGTTACTCACTACAACTTGAAGTTACTTGCTGAGTTTTAAAATTTCAGCTCTAATTTTTACCTGTATGGTTTTTAGCCTATTTAGAAAGAAATAATCTCAAGCCCTCTGGGCAATCAGTTAATATTTAATGTTACTGTACTCTGACGTCAAAATTTCATGAGTAGGTAACCCAGAAATGTGTTTAGTTCACAAACTCCTTGAAGCGCAGTGTGGTGTGGAATACACAGTAATAGTGGGTTAATTCACCTGTTTTCAGTGTCACTTTTTTCTTCAGTTAATACAAAACATTATGCTTGCCTAAGGTAACAGTGGCACTGAGCAGCTACCTCCTGGTAACTGTTGTTTGTATTTCATTATAGTCCTGAGTTCCCAACAAAGATAGTTCTTCTGGTCCTGCATGCTCTGTAAATACTTAGAAGAGAAAAGATCCCGTCTCTGGGATGTTTGCAGTCTCCTAGATGTAATCGAAAGGCAATCCACTGACTTTGTACATCTCCATAATAAGTTTTAAGTAGAGGGGGTGCTTTAAATGTGTAGTCTCATTTAAAACCAGGCTTAACCTTTGGTATGGTACTGCCTGGCAGAGCCATCTATCCGTTAATCATTTAGATTTACTGCTGACTGTTTTCCATCCATTTTCATCTCTTTGCTCTGGCTTCTCCTGGCTGAAGAGGGAATACAGTACATCTCACTGTCTGGCCCAAAATCTTGGCATAAATTTTCCTCAGAGTATGGGACTCAGCATATACCAGCCTTTAGAAGCAAACTTGTGCTAACGGCAATCTTACTCCTAACAATCGGAGTAGTAGTAAAATAGCCCCAAATGTTGCCATCAGATTAATGTCAGATATCCACTATGTAAAACAATGCAAATTAGTTCCTGAAAATAACTTTTGTTCTCTGTACCATGATTTAAGAAACTGTTAAGCATAGACAGCTCCTGTGAATGGTATTTCTCCATCTCCTGGCAAAACATGTGCATTCATGCCCAGTTCTCGTATAACTGCATCACAGACCATATCTATGGCAATGACTGGGAAATACAGTTTCTGTGATGCTGACTAGGTCCCACAGTTCTTCCCAAAATACATAACCTTGGCATTTGTGAAATATTAAGTTTATAAACAATAGTGACTTCTTTTTGTTCAAGAGAGTTGAGCTCTCACATGTAATTTTTTATTGGTGAAGTGTTCATTCTGATAAAGACTAATAATCTTATTTAGTTCCTTGTCTCCACTGTGAAGCACATTTTCAGCTTCTTTAATCTTTTCAGGATAAGCAAGCCAGCCAGAGGCTAAATAATTACTGACAGCTGTTAGGTACTGTCTGTCCTATTAGATGTGTTAATCAAATTTTGTAACCGTTTAGAAACTTCAACATTAGCAGAACAAGGTAGTTTGGTCTTTTTTTCCACTGGATTTCTCCAGAATTGTGTATTCTGCACATTTTTTTCTACACAGTTTCCCAGAAATTACTTTAAATCTTGATCTTTCTCTTTCTTACGCAATCATAGAAAAGACTAGGTTGTAAAGGACCTTATCTGCTCCAGCCTTCTGTGGAGGGCCGTTAGCTATCAGCTTTCCTTCTGATGTTGCAGGTGCACACAGAGAACCTTGAGGGAGTGATCTCCATGCAACATGAGGGTCAGCTGAGGCACAGCTAAGCAAGTTCAAGACACCATGACAACAGCAACAAATGTATCCACGATATTTACCCATACTTGGTGAGTCCAATTGGAGCATGCTGCCAATCATATGGGCTAGTAGAGGCCCCAATAGCTTTACAAGCTGATACAAAATCTCTTCTCTGTGGTGGCTATTGCCAAATTAACATCCAGATGAAAGAGTTTTATAAACTGGACATTCATTTTGGGAGCTTGTGCTTAAGCTTTTAGCCCTAATGCAAGCACAGCTTGCAGTATTATCTCTTTGCATCAGTCTCCACATCCATGTATGCCATTTATGAAAGTGAGTGCAGACATAGCTAAGAGACTTCTAAAGGCACACGTATACATGTATGTGCGCAATGCGGTGTGGTAACAGTCAAACTTCTCACAGCTGATCTTCATTACTGTAGCCTTCTAGGTAGCACCCCCATTCATCTTCCTCCCCCCAAAATACTGCTTTTGTCTTCTGCATTCCTTTTGTCTCTGCAGTTCCCACATCATCCCCAAACTCACCTGTGGGTTCTGCAGCACTGGAGTGGAACCCAGAGTAGCTCCATCTGCAAAAGGAGAGACAGTGACGTATCCCTTTATTCATGCAACATCTCCCAAAACAGTAGGTGTAAAATCAGATTTTGGATTTAGGACACAGCAGAGATTAACATTATGGGTTCTGGCCAGAAAAATGTACTCTAGGCAGATGCAGTGCTCTAATGGGTTTAGTAGGAGCATGCTGTGCATATGTAGGTACATCACCCGGCCAAGTCCCTTGTGCTGTAACTGCTGCTTTCAAAAGCTAATGAGACAAAAATTCTAATTTCATGACCCATCTCCCAGAGTCCTCACAGAGCTCCCTTTCCCTTGGGACTTGGGAGTGAATTGAGATTTAAGGTCAGACTGCTGTGAAAGTGTTATGTGTTGGGCTGGGGTTGGGAAGAACAAAGACAGTGCTTACAGTGGGCAGCTACTCTTTATATACAGTGACAAAAACATGTCCTCTTTGCATTCATCCAGGTGTCCCCAGGCAGGCAGAGCACAAGGAGCCTGGGACCTGAGCTGTCTCTATAGTCAGATTTCCTCTGCTCTGAGGGAGCTGCCCCAACAAGCCCCCCAGCCCTGCTACTCTGACAGCCCAGTGTGCTGATGGGGCAGGCACTGGGGGTTTGGTGCCAAAGCCTCAAACTGCTCCTGACACACTAATGAGCCTCCAACGGGCCAGCAAAACTGATCTTCTGCTGTCTCTGCCTGGTCCCTCATTACCATCACATCAAGTCAGGTTTTCTCTGGCTCACCAGCCTTCCTCAAGGTCCCACCCCCTCATATATCTGTTGCCCTGGGTCTAGGAAATAAGAGTGAGCCTAGGGTCTATCAAATAATCCTAGCACAACTGAGATTCCTCTGAGCAACAGGTCTAAACTAGTCATATTTCTATAACAGAGATAACAAAAAGGAGTAAAACCGAAATATCTGTTTATTCCTACACCATCTCAAGGAACATTAAATGTGGAATCAGTTCTCAGGGTCAAAGCCTGGTCACTGCCACTTGTTCTGCCATCACTTGTAAATTTTTAGCCATTCCCACAAGATCTCTGTGCTTTGCTGTGTCAGTTTTGCTGTGCTCCTTGTCAGCTTCACAATGAGGAACAAGGGGAAAAAATGGCAACCGGCACACAAGGATTAGAGGTGGAATAAATTGAGAAGGAGTGGTTGGAGACACATGAAGGCCTTGGAGCTCAAGAGCACTGAAAACCCAGCAAGGAATTAAAGATATATTTTAGACATGCGGTTCAAAACTGCACAAGCTCTGAAACATCAGGAATGGTTCTAAATTATAGCAAAAGGTGAAGAATCTGTGAATATTGCCAAATAAAGGTAAAAGATCAGAGATGGTCCTAAACTCCAGCAACAGGAAGCTGTAAGAGACAGAAATTATGGTAATCAAACTGAAAAACAGATACAAGTTTTCAGTCAGCTGCACTGATTAGTACTAGAGCAGGAGCTGTGGGAAGCCGTGAGGTTTTGCAGAATAACTGCTGTGTGTCTGTCTGTGATTCCAGAGACAGACAAAACTTTGGGAAGTGGGGAGTGGGTTTTGAGTACATAGTTTAATCATGTACCAAGGTCATACTCGCTACAACTGCTCTGAAACCTTGGTAGGCAATCTTCTACTGCACCAATTTCTTCTGTGGATAACATGCTGTTATGGCATCACTCCTAGTAAAAGGAGAGGTTTGGTGTAAAAGGGAAAAAAGTTAGAAGACCTCTGACTACTCAAAAAGCAGTAGCCATATGTTTCAGAACAAAATCTCATCCACTTGAAGGGACAGTGGTGGTTATCCAGTGTGTTCACTATGGAAAGAGTAGCATTTGGGGGCAGAAGGGATGCTGCAGCCCACCATCCTACACAGCTCTGGCCACTGCACTGGAAGATTCTGGCATTGATCTCCCAGCATCTGCTAGAACCAACATATTTTTAGATGTATGTCTGCTAGGGATTTTAAGACTTCAAGAAATGGAAATTATAACACATCCCTGAATGGGCTGCTCTCACTTCCCTGGTGGTTAAAAAAAGAACTATCTCATCTCATCTGAACTGCTCCCATTCAAAGGTTTTTCTTATGCCTTTATCTCCCAGGTAATGAAGATCTTTGAGAAAGTCCCTCTCCACATACACACTTGGCATTAAACTCACTCGTTAACAGTCTTGGAGATATATAATGGTTGCCTGATGATTCTCACTCTAGGATTCTTTTCTTCCCAATTGCTTATCATTTTGCCAAACTGGAACCAGTTATGTTGATTCAAGGTTATCTTCCAAGCTAAATGATTGCTTATGGCTTTTTAAAAAATTTTTTTGTAAGTTTCATCCAAAATGATTCGGTCATGTGCAAGAATAAGCAGAGGGAAGCACATCTTTTGGTTGGTTGGTTGGTTGGTTGGTTTGTTGGTTTGTTTGTTTTTAATGGGTAAAATAAATAATAATAATAATAATAAAAAAAAAAAAGCAGCATTGAGGAGCATTTGGAAAGGTGTATCTTTGTTGTGGAAATAAATTCCATGATCTTTCCAAGTGCTCTGATACCATCTTGCCATTAAAAAAAAAAAAAAAAAAAAAAAATAATTAATTGTTCTGCCTTCAAAGCTGGGCTTGGTTAAAGTACAGCAAACAAGGCGGTGTTTGGGGCCTTGCTGAGAAGAGTGAGGTTAAACCAAAACACTGAATAACTACCCAATGTGTATGCACTGTCCATTTCATGCCCCAGCTGAAGCAGATGATTAATGCACCTAAACATACAGACCTAAGGGCTATGGCAGAACATACTGCAGAGGTTATAGGTGTAACCATTTTGGCATTCTGATTTTTGAGTGTCTCCCTTTGACCCTTTAAACAGTGTTGTTTTCATGTGGTATTTTGCACATAATGAGCCAAACAGGTACACTTTGTTTCATTCTCCAGTGTCAGAGAGGTTTGCAGGCTTTGAGCCACAGCTGTAGCTCTTTTGCAACCCCCCTTCGTCTTGCCAGCCTCCTTTCTCTGAAGGATGGCATGGAGTTCCAGTAATGCTTGCACAAATAGTTGCTCTGTAATTGCCATCGTTCCCGTGGTACGTTTTATTGGCAAACATCGAGTGTTTCTGAGGCCTGCTCCTGATGCCAAGGGTTTTTTAAGATGTGCTGAGTACCTCTCTGTCTCGCTGAGTTCATCTGGCGTTGACAGCTCCAAATACCTTGCAAGAGTAAGCACTTGGCATATAAGGCAAGTGAGACAATCATCATTTTATGCGTGTCAGGATGTGATCATGCTTGTTTTAATTCACTCTCCAATAAGCTTTCTTGCAGAAAAACAGCTCTTGCACTTAATAAAGTCCATGCCTTGAACCAAAAGGCAGCAAGTGTAATTATAGACTGTTTATGAGCAGGCTTTTGCATGAGAGAGTTATCTTTTGCTTTAGCTATGTTCATAGCCTATTAAATTTTAGATGACTCAAATAAGATTTTCTTTCTTGTTCACGTAAAAATGTGCACCATCATTTTCATGCAGGTAATTGCATTATCTAAAAATATGGGTTCTTCACACATTTTAGAACAGAGATGTGCTCTTAATGCCAGGTAACATCACTCTGTGTGTGTGTGCATGGATGCATTTACATATGCGTGTACATATAACAGAAATTCTATGACAGTGGACCACGCTGACCGCAGGTTGAGCATTACAGTATTTTGGAAAGTGTGCTCCTGCATAACCGAGGGGAATGGGGGTTGCAGTCAGTCTGTTAATGGTGCTGCTGGTGATTTCTGAACGATGCAACATTCCTAGAGAAGGAAAGGGATGACTGTCTGAAGTGAAAACTTGAGGAGACTGTTTTACCCCAAATAACATAATCTGTCCCTAAGACAAGTGTGTTGTGTCGAACAACACAAAGGTGTTACACTGACATCCCACATGCCATTTCTTTCCATGGAAGCACTAACAGTGTTGGCAATAGACCCTTCTGACCAGTGAAAAATGTATTGAGTTTAATCCTCCTTGGCACCAGAGAATCATTTGTATTGCCCCACCACGGCAAGTCTGTGCTAGTAACCCTGGCTATGAGTAGAGAGCATTTTATTATTTATCATCTTTAAGCATGTTCTTCTCTGGAGAACTGCAGCTTTCAATGCTAGATTTTTGGTGATGTGAATGTAAAATACATCAGAGTTTCTGGTATCTTTTTAATTTTATGGATGGCACAGCTTAAAACTAGGAACATCAAATAAAATAACTACTGCTGAGAGTGAATAAAAGTTGGCAGGTATGGCAGTTTAAAATAGCCCTATTTTCACCCTAAATATAGCCTGGTTTAATTGAAATCTAGTGGTAGCTATGAGACAGCTGCGATATCAAAGACCAGTGACAGCCTGCTGAGGTTAAAAGAATACAGGCTGCCTGTGTCTCTGCTGAGATAAAGTGGCATCACAGAGAGCAGAGCAGCAGATAGATTGATGAAAAGTTAAGTTTTTAAAACACTGATTTGTAAAGCCCTTATGCAGTTTTATTTATAGTTTGTTTGCCTCTGTCCTCCTCTAATAAAATAGGTTTCTGCCTGAAACCAGGAGCCTGATGCAGATCCTCAGTTGCTGTTAACTGCTTTAGCTCAGCGGGAAAGGAAGCCACAGATACAGTAAGTCAGTCAGGTGTCCCACTGAAATTCTGCCATTGTAGGAACAATAATGATAGAATTTCAGCTTTTCCTGTGAGAGAGTTTCTTACAAATGGGTGTTTCAGCTCCATGAGGTCATCTTAAATCTACCATATGGTTTAGGGGAGAACCCTCAGTACATTAAGATACAATATGACGCTTGCATATCATAAACTAAGTCATCTAACATAGTGATGTTGTTAGTGCCCCACTCTAACAGGACCATGTACAGAAAGACCAGAGATTTAATTCTGGGAAGGAGATGTCTCCATTGTCACAGGTGAAAAGGGGACATTTCTTATTACCCTGCTGCTTTAAATATTCTCTAATTAACAAGTACTGCTTGTAATTTCTATGCTTTCTGTTTTTTGTTATTTTTTCAGCCTCAGACAGTCTAAACCCCAAACCGTCAGACTTATCTTCCCCGGTAGCTATTGTCATTCTTTTTACTTTCTAGTACTTAATTAATATTTGCCCTGTTCTTACTAAGGTAAGTCCGTACTTTCTTATCATATGAAATTAAAAGTAGATGAGCTTAGTTCCCAACTAAGAGAAGCTTTAGAAAGATATAGGGCACCTTCATATCTGGATTTATTTTATTTTGATTTTGATTCCCAGGAAGGCTCTTAAGACCTTCTATCAACCCTATCAATCAAATGAATTGATGAACCACTGAGCCAGAGCTATGGCTACAAGCAGTCCTGCATAGCAAGTTCTGAGGTGAGTTCCTGACTTGCTTGATTATTGCACACAAACAAAACCTCTTCATGGCTGTGGGTCACTGCTGAGTGAATACAAAATAAGGCAAGTGAAACCTCGTCCACCTCAGTTTTTGTGATTGCTCTCAGGAAGATGTGAGTTCAGTTCCTCCTCTGATCGTCATGCTCCCTGGACAGGCAGCATCAGGAGAAGCATTAAGAAGGCAAAGCAATCTGCCTAAAGAGGAGGAACAGCATCCTAACAGCAGCCTCTCTAACTGAGTAAAGAACAAAACCAGCAGGCGGGGAACACAGGGAGATTCATGGAGTATGGGAGAAGAGAAAGAGAAGTTATGTGTTACTGGAAGGTTTACACAGGCATGCTAAGGGGTACCATCATGATGGATGAATTAAGTGTTCTTATGAACTTCCTCGGGTATCTGTTACTTGCCTTCTTTGCTGGCATCATTATACGTATGTCATACAGGCAAATACCAGTTTAGAAAGGGGAACCACAACAGTGCCAGTAAGATACCTCAGAGGGTTTTTTGTATCCATTACTCCCCCAAATGTATTCCTAAGTATCACAACACGCAAGCATACTTCTCTCCTCTGGACTGCCATGAGAGCTGAGACTGCCCAGCTTTCACAGGAGGCTCCGTGCGCGCTGCAGGACAGGACAAGGAGGTGAGAGTCTGTCCTCAGCACCACCGCCCCACACGTGCAGGCTCCCCTGGGCTGGGGCACCCAAGTGCACAAAGGGCTTTGCTGGGAGTCACCTGAGTTCTTAATGCTGTTGTTTATGTAACTGAAACTTTAAATGGTTTCAGATAACCAGATTAGTAAATTGAGACTCTGTAAATTGTACGAATGGGTCAGACCAAAGGGCTGCCTCTGACAGTGGATTTACAGGGAAGAGCATATAGCTTCCACACTGAGACCCTCTGAGCTTCCAGCAGACTGTGCCTCAGGAACTCTCCAGCCAAGAGTGATACCTGTGCTTAATAGCTATGTAAAATTTCCACTGATGTTAAGGGGAGTTTGCCTGAGAAAAGAGATTTCAGCCATCTCTACTGAGCTAACAAAGATAGTTTTGCAGTTTTCCTCTGCATTCGGCTATGCCCAGTTTTGCTTTTCATATACAAAAGAAACAGTTAAAAGGATGACATCAAAAATTCCAAATCCATATGAACAGAACACTTAATCAAAACTCATAAATGGAGAAAAAGAGGACTTTCTCTTGTGGTCTATGCTGCATCTCTTGAAGACTGAAGAGTACATTTATTATGCGACTTTTTGGAGGGAAGGATTTTCAGCTTTTTCTCGATAGATAGTTTTGAACAGTTCATTTCACAAAACATTAGGAAGGAAAGATTTAGGGAAAATTGTATTTCTCTGCCTTAAAATTGAGTTACGGGCAGGGTGTTTGCCAGCTCATTTTTCTTGTTCGTGTGAAACATATTTGTGAGTTGTGGAAAATGAGCAATGGGAGGAGGAAGGAAATTGTCTAAGCCTACATAAGAAAGTTAGACAGTATATTGGTATAATTTTTAAGGACTTACAGACACTGCTGTGCTTTCATACCCAAGAAAGCGATTGTGGACACACTTCACGGTGGTTTCACCTTGTGACTCATCAAGCCAATGACAGCCATAGATGGGTCAAATTTTGTCTGCCTTGAGGACATGGAAGCAACAGCAGGTACATGAACAACTCTAAATTCTGACACTAGGTTTTGTAACTGGAACTTGAGCTATCAGGCTGGTGCTAGTAACATAGATCTTAGTGACACAGACTTGCTCACAGAGCCCATAGCATGTATGAGGACTTACAGGCTCACTGCAGGGTCATCGGAACACTCACTCACATAGTGGAGGACCAGAGGAATGAAAATCGAGATCTTTTAGAATTCTTTTCATAATGGATGCTGTATGGACAGGAATGGTTTGGAGTTAATTTCTTTGCCAAACTCTTCATACAAGTAACTAACTGAAATAACCTTGAAATATGAGGGGGCCACTGTGAGGAGAACATGCTAAAAGAGCCCTGAATTCTGTTCTGACTTTCAAAGAAATGGACTGAAGCATTCTCCCTGAAAAAAAGAGTGAATACTTACGGATGTGGACTGGTTTTGCGGCAGTGTGGTACTTAGCTGCCTACCAGGATTAACCTCGAACAGGATGTCACAGTGGAAGGCAGGTTACAAATTTTTACAGGCAAGTACTTTATGAGCTTCTTAAGTGAGATAGTTGTGTGTTTGTATGTCAAGAGAGTCACAAGAGTCTCCTGTTGCCACCAGGCTGAATCTAGGAAAGACAGGCAGTCAGAGGTTGCACATAGCTCTCTCTTCTGACACTGGATCTGTCTCTTTCTAAGGAGAGAACTCTACGGGTACACTGGTATCCAGTGCAAGTCCTCACTAGCTTAAGCAAATGCATGCAGTTTCTAATAGTGCTTTTGAATATGCCCCAGAAGCAAATTCTTCTCACTGGTCAGTAAGCTTTACGGGTGGGTGCCTTATACTTGGTTACCTTAGAGTTTATGAACCTTGTTAACGTGACAAAAACAAGAGCTAAGAAAGCACAGAAATTAAGCATTTTATTATGAAAATTTGGGAGGACAACAAGGCTAAAGTACAATGCTTCAGTCTAGGGGCTAGTCTTTATTTTCTTAAATTCTGAAGACATGAACTATGAAAGAAAAATTTCTACTCTTATCAATTGCATGTTCCATCAGGAAACCACTTTGTCTTTTTCAGTTTGAGCAGCTATAGTTATGAAGGCACTCCATGCCTAATTGCTTTGGTTTAATAACAAATTCTCATACTAAAGATATACGGTTTATATATATTGCAAGGACAAATAAAATTTTTTAGCTGCTGCTGCACTGGAGGGAAAAGGGAACACAGCACATTAGGCCTCGTGTTTTGGCAAATCCATTTCTAAATCCAACATTAACATTTTTGGGTTCCCTTATAAGGAAAGGATTCTCTGTTTCATTTGGAATCTGAAAGATAGTCTCCATCAGACTGTAATTATTTTTATATACACCTAATATTGGGAAAAAAACCTAATAGTTTTCTTTTGGGGAAAAAAATACTATGTTGTAAGTTAGCAGTCATTGAAAGGACTTAAAGTCAGAAAATCTGACCCTGATTTTAGTCTCAATCTGAATCTGTGTTAAAATCTGTTGAGGGTACAAACATCAGTCTAGAGAACATGGTGGAAGTAAATTTATTATATTGTAAGCTTTTTTTCTTTTTATCTTTTCCTTTAGCTCTGACAGGGAAAAATCTGGAGACTGGGAAAAAGAAAAGAATAGCGTGGATAGAGCAGAACACAACAGCCACAAATAATCCAATATTTCATAATTTAATTTCACACTCACTAGACTGCAGAGGCATTGCAGACTGTGGGGAGAATAATCTAAGAAGGGTGTTGGCTTGACAATGGTAACATCAGAGCTTAAAGAGGTCTGGCAGCTTTCTAAAAGTAAATGTGTGTCCTTCCTTCTCCCTCTCTTTCTCTACTCCATATAGATTAAAGTGACCTCTGGAGATAAACTCTACTGAACCCCCCCAGTAGTTCTGCAGTGTAGTTTTTATTTGTACAGTATGTGAAAGAAGAGTTCAGATTAAATTCCTGGCCTTTCAAAAAAAGTTTGTCTGTTCCTTAAAAAAAAAAGAAACAAAAAGAAAAAAGGCTATTTTATTTTAAAGCCGGAGCCTCTTTCATGGTCCCATGATCTCATGAGTTCTTTGCTGGCCTGTGACCTTTCAACCTTGCACTACATGTTTCTTTTCTAAATTAGCCAGTGTTGAGACATCAATGGGGGAATATCAACGTTATTATAAAAGGCATCATTCTCTCCCAAAAATGTCAGTGTGAGTGAGTCATTGCACCTAACTGCTTAGCTTTTGTAAGGCAGCAAGGAAGATTTGAAAGTGTGATCCAGGGTCCCCCAGCCCACCAACTTCTATTTAAAATGCTTTAAAAAGCAACGTCCCTGGCATCTGCTACAATAGGGGCAAAGGAACTAAGCTTTGCTCCTTTAGCCACAGAAGAAAAGTCTTGCCTAAGGCAAAACTATATATGCGATGTGAAAATACATAGCTATAGCAAACAATATCTTTTCAAGGCTATGATCAAAAGTAGCACTGTAAAAACAAACCAACCAACAAACAGAAAACCCTTTAAGAAAGAATTAAGTGTCCTGGTGAGATCTATCATTTCTAGCACCCAGTGTCTCTGCATCTTGTGTTCATGCTCTTTGGATTCCAGCAGGTTGAGGAAATGAAACCAGATTAAAAGCTCCATTTTAATCGTCAGAAGATGGGTTCACGTTGTCTAGCATCTTGAAAAATCCAACACTGGATGTTTATATGGTCTTGACCAAAGCAACAGTACCCAGAGAGACTAACATTGCACAAGGATGTTGGATTATAAGGGTTCCTAATCCTCAACCAGGATAAACTGGTGTACCTTCACCAAGGCCTCACACTATCTCCTGAGGGCTTGGTCTTCGTGCACCTTTAAAGTTATATAGCCGTAGTGGATTCATATGCTGTTCTTTGTGTGGCGAAATGCATAGATCTTAAAGTACACTGGCCCAAATCCATTCCAGCTGTACTCGTGTGTACAGTTACATCAGAAGTGAAGCTGGCACACATCAAAAAATGTGTGTCACCTAGTAATTATCTTGCTAACAATGCAGAGGAAAAGGCATGGGCAGGAGGCATTCTCCCCCATGTGTGAAAGGCTGCTGAACATTTGCTGTTAGCTGTCCTGCCAGCTAGCTGGTGTTTAACCCTAGTTTACCTGCACCTCTGGCTGACACCCACTCAGCACTGGATATTTTCTTTAGCACACACAAAGCCTGGAGTGTGAGAGCCTCTGCTCACAATGAAGGTGTTTGGTGCTTTTCACAGAACCACAGAATCATCTAGGTTGGAAAGGACCTTGAAGATCATCCAGTCCAACCATCAACCCAACATTAACAGTTCCCAACTCCACCATATCCCTCAGCGCTATGTCGACCCAACTCTTAAACCCCTCCAGGGATGGGGACTCCACCACCTCCCTGGGCAGCCCATTCCAACACCCAACAACCCCTTCTGCAAAGAAATACTTCCTGACATCAGTAGAGTGTTGTCAGTGTTTCCTCACAGTCAGTTTCTCTAGAAAAACAGGTTATGTTGTACCTAACTGGATGTGAGGGAAAAAATAAACACTTGAGCAGAATGCAAGATAATTGTATTAATTCATCTAAGTGCTTTAGTCTGTAGTGTTTAATGTAGCAACAGCTGAGGATAAAGAGTCAGCTGAGAAGTTGCATTAGCATTGCCAGATGCCTGTATTGCAACTCTACAGGTTCCTTTCTTCATAGCTATGAGATTTTCTTTCTCAAAAAAGTCTATGAGATGTCTGTCCTAATTCCACATGCCTTGGGCAATGCTCAGAAACATGCTGTTGAGCGAGCATTCCTAGGAAGAGAGGATGTTCCTATGGGCATTTTTCTTAAGCCAATGCCCAGAGACTGATGACAGTAAGAATGAGAGGGAATTTATACTTGAAAAATACCTTTCAAAAACAGTCAACTTACGGATATAACCTCTTGAATGATAAGAGGCTGTCATCCAATTTGACTTTTGCAGGAAGTGGGAGAAATCTTCTACATATCACTGTAGAGGCATGCTGAAATGACACATTTCTAACCTAGTAATTTTGGGGCAAATTTTGAGCCATTTCATACTATCAAGCTAAGCTCTGCTTATCAAACATAAAAGAGATTCAGTGATGTGTCCATATTCTTTGTTCACTGTTGCATATGTTTTGGGAAGCTGGGAGTGGGAAAAGCTTTCTTGAAAGTCATGTCCAGAAAGGATGAAATGTACTTCCTGGGGCAGACCCAATTAGCATCAGTTTCTCTAATGAGTTTATGGTATGTATTTATTTTTTGGCCTTTAAAACTTCTTTCTACTGGGAAATCTCTGACTCATATATAATACAAGTACAGTCCTGCAGGGTGGAGTCATTTGTAAGAGGTCATTAAAGCAATACATTCCTTTAAGTCGCTGCTGTAAAATTGGGTTGTTCAATTCAAAATATAGCACAGAGTGGCAATTACCTGCGTTAGCCAGATTGTCTGCCTGAAATTATTTAGTTGTTCGTAATCTCCCTCTGCAGAGTACCAGCCACACACGTGGGAATTAAACACTGCATTTAAAGGGAGCTGCTCTGTTCCACCGAAGGGCTGAACAGCAAGTTGGCCAAGCCTTGTCGTACACTGCTGCACTTGTCCTCTGTGCAGCCCCCCGACCTCTTTTCCTCAGCAGCCAGAATTGTGACTGTCTTTTCCCTGGGGCCTGGACCTGGCTCCTTCAAGACCTGGGAAGGATCCCAAACTCCGTACATCTACCGAATGATATTCTTGAATAATTAATCTGGACACACAAATCCCAACAAGCCTGAGCATTTCTGTACGGCAAGTGGCTTCTTACAAAGTCAGTTGAGATCAAGCTGGATCTGCCAGTTGTACATAGACATCCCGGCAGTGCAAAGGTGCTGATCTGATATTTTTGGTCAGAAAAGCTTCACGGGGAAATGTGTGCAGAGGGGAGGAGGAGGGGCTGGATTTCTGGTGAGGGAAGATCCAGTGAAGAAGTAAGCAGCTATAGATAGCAAGGTGTAATCTAGTAAATCCTCTGAATAACTTAATTAGATTTGATTCAGCAAAACACACGTCCAGCTTCTGTTGAACACCAGCCAATGAGGGGGGGAGAGGGGGGGAGCGGGGGAAGATCTTTCATGAATCCTGGACGAGACAGATATAGCAGAGATTAAAAGAAACGGGCAGAAAGGGTACTGATACTCTTACTTTGATGAAGATTTTTAATCTAAAGGTGACAGATTTTCTAACATTTCCACAGAATCAAAAGTAGCATAAAACTGTCTAAGGGAAAGGTGCTGAGGGTTTCATTACATGTCACTGGTGAGAGGGAGGAAAGCATAGCCCACTTAGGCTTTGCCCATCTCCTTTCTCTCCCCACTCCCCATTCTGTGTGAGTTCTGCACTTGATGCATAGTGAAAAAGGTAGGAACACCACTGAATTCAAGTGGGAATGCTCTATTATTTTATGTGGCATCAAAGATACAATGCAATTTGATAAGGTTATCTGGGTTTTTTCCTGCTCTGGCTTTGCTGTCAGACTCCAGGTTGCTGTAACTCAGCATAGGTCCATTTTGAAAGCAGCTGGAGGTCTGGTGGGCGTAATTGTGTTGCTGCCTGTACAATTCTGGATCTGCATCAATATGAAAAAGAGAGGCATGTCCACTGCATTGCAAAACTTTTGGAAAGTGCTAGAGAAACAAGACATCCCTGTGAAAGTTGAGGTTGTACAAAGCCTCTGTTCACTTCTTTTTTTTTTTTTTTTTAAGGGTAGCTTTCCCCACTCATGCCAGATGATTTGGCTCTTCATCATTCTTGCTTCTTCGTAATGCTTGGATCAGCTTTTCAGTGGGCAGTGCTTTTTTTCAGGACTGTCAAGAGGTGATCTCCACAGCACGATGGATTTTCTGTCTTCCTCTGACTATCCTGCTGGCTGGCTGTGTGCTTTTCTCCTCCTCTGCATTTTGTCTACTCATCTTTGTGTTTCACTGTGCTTTTTCTTATCTTCCTCAGTTCTAGTGCTTTCTGCCCATTGTTGGACAGTCTTTTGCTCACGGTTTGCCAAGCTCCATTCTTTTAACTGAGAATGTTCAGAAAATGGATCTGGTCCTCAAATATACACAGAAGACGTCAAATTTATAACAGATGCCAAAAATACATTTTCATTATGACACTTTGAAGATGTTTATTTCAATTTGCTTAAAATGTACCTAGCCCAAATCCTGTGTGTGCATACAAACTTAACAGCAAAATGAATAGATGTGCCTCGTAATTTGAGATTGGATCCTGTGTAGACTTGCAGATAGCTTCTCCGTTGAAGAGCTTATATCAGCTTGGGTTTATTTTTAATTTGTCTACTTATAAGCTTCTCATTATGATAATATGTGAGCATCTCACAGGCAGGTGGTCAGACAAGAAGTGCTCTTATCCCTGTTTAGGAGGTAAGTGACCTGATGGTGGACACTTAATCACGGAGGTTTGTGGCAGAGCTTGCACTTCAATTCTAGCTCCTGAAATGGGCTTGGAAACTAGCAGCGTGATCTGTGCTGGCGGTTGGTAGTCTAGAGTTTCACCATGGGGATAGCAGAGTGCATGTGAATAAGCAGCGTGCATGCTGCGGTCTCTCAGGATTTTATCAGGAATGGCATGACTGTAGTCCCTGCTGCAGGCACTGTTGTCACCCAGTTTGGGGAAGTGAGATGTATACAAAGAAGGGAAATACTTTGGTCTGTGAAGTGATCTATAGCTCAGGGGATGGTTCCAAGGCCAAAACCCAAGGGTTTCAGTCCCAGTTCTTTTCCTGCCAGCAGTTAGTATTTCAGTGCACTTCAGCAGCTGTATGATTGCTGAGGGCTTCGTGCTGTAACCTTGGGGTGCACCTGCAGCTCACAGAGAGCTTCCCCAAGGTCGCTTCAGGCAGAAAATGAGAAAATGAGGTACTACTTTGGTCCCCTGTGTCATCCCAAGTCATTCTGTAGCAGCCAGACCAGATGAGAGGTTTAGGACTCTGCCTTTCTTCTCTATCAAGTACTTCGTCTCTTTGGAGTTTGCATTCCTCAAGTTCATTCCCCTCAACAGACCTGAGTGACAGCATTGTTAACTGTGTGTCTGTAAGTATTTGATTTTCCTTCTTTGATTTTCCAGGAAGAGGAACCAAGGTCCTGGTGGTCCTCTAGCCCTGGCAATACATGTGTAAATTCCTCTGGTGCTTCTTTTCTGCTGTTACTGTAGTTGGATTGATTAGATGAGATCTCTGACATAGGTCTCCGAGTGACATGTTCAAAGCCTGGGGTGGGGAAAGGGTTATGGCTATAAAATTGGAATAAACACCCAGGAGTAAGGGCTGAAATAACCTTGTGCCACATAATGTATTTGGTAACCTGTTACGTGTGCGGTACTCTTGCGTTTACAAAAGAGACCCCATTTAAAAACAAGGTAGGTCAGGCTTTACATCATCCCTGGCAGACTCTTTTTCCCACATATTTCCAGGAACAAGGCTCATTTCTGTGCTCCAGGAAGCCTCCAAAGCAAGCTACCAAGTTTTGGGGACTCTGGAAGCCTTGGGATTCTAAACTGTGCATCACTGAGAGATGCAGCAAGAGACCAAAAGGCACAATGTCATCTGTAAAAGAATTAAGATTTGGGGTGTATGGGGTGTATCTGACTCACAGTTTTTAAATTTTGGTGGTAATGATGTGTCACCTTAGTCATGATCCTCACTACAAAATTCTCCTTGTCTTTGCAGTTAGATCCTCTTAATCTGCCTCGTGTATGTCATACATGAATTTAATAAGGAAGATTTAATAGGAAATCATTAGGCGATTTCATAAGAAAGCAACAACTTTCCTCTTCCTTACTGCCATCCTTCCCCTCCCCGGGGCTCTTGCTTTGCTGTCGCTTACTTCTCCCTTACTCGTTCCTCGGGAGAACAAGCAGTTTGGAGGCAGGGAGGTGAACGACCCAACTTTCCCACCTATTTTTGCATGCCTGCGTGACTAGTCCAAAAAGTACAATCTCTCATAAATTTTGCTGGCTTTTGGGGGGAACCGTGGTGTTGTTTCTGTGTGGGGCTTCTAACGTGTAGTAAGGCGTAAGCTCACACATGTGCTTCAGCTGAGGCACGGGCATAGAAAACAACTAGACTCAGAAGACTCCGAGCAGTGATCTTTGGGTCCTCTGCCTGTTGTGAAATGTGTTAGAGACCGGCCAAAAGCCGCTGCGCTCCTCTGGGGGAAGCGCACGGGCATTGCCTTGACCCGCAGGTGGTCACAGAAGCCTCCGTTCTGTGGGAAGCAGCTACAACGCGTTTAAAACACGGCCGGCAGAGCTGCAGAGCACCAGTTTCAGGAGCCGGCGGGCTGCTGGAGGAACTAAACTCCAGAGCCGAGAATCCGTAGTTGAAAACCGCCTCTCTTCCCACATCTGCTCTCAAAGGGACACTTAAAGGACCTTGCTGGGATTCCCAGGCTCTCAGTTAAGGCGCGTTCGACAAACCGGTCTGGCTAAGTGTTCTGTAAGTTACGTCTTCTGTAGGGTTGTTTCCCCACCGAATCTGGGGAAACCCGGCTTCAGGTTAAGCGCCCAGGGATGGGTTTAACGCCGGAGGACGGCGTGCCACCCCCCGAGTGCCCCAGCTCTCCGTGCTCTGAGGCGGGTTGGCACCCCCCCGGGACGGGGCTCTCCGCCCCGGGACCGGGACCCCGCGCCGCTCCTCGCCGCGGACCGGGCCGGAGCTCTCCGCCCGAGCCGCCCCGCAGGCACACCGGCCCGGCCCGGCCCGGCCCCGGGAGGCGGCGGCGCCCGGCGCTGCGCAGCGCCCGGGGCGGGGTGGCGGGGCGGGGCCGGGCCCGGGGCGGGGGCTGCGCCCTGCGCGGGATTGGCGCGGGGCGGCGTGATGCCACGTCCGGCGGGGGAAGCCCTGCCTCGCTCGGGAGCCTCCCCCGCCGCCCGGCCGCCGCGCAGGTGGAGCGGGGCCGCCGCACGCACGGACCGGCCCGCCCAGCCCAGCCCGGCCCAGCCCGGCCCAGCCCGGCCGCGGGAGCAGCCCCGCTGCCCGCCCCGCTCCCCGCCCCGCCCCGCCCCGCTCCGCCCGGCCCGGCGGCGCCGCAGCCGGCAGCATCGCGGCGGGACTGCCCGGGGATGCAGCCGCGCTAAGAACAAAAGCGCTCTTCGCGGTCACGCTCCGGGGCTTTCAGGCGGCCCGGCCCGGCCCGGCCCGGCCCAACTTGGATCTCTGCCCCCCTCCGCCCGGCCGCGGCGCCGTCCGGATCGAACTCCCCGGCGCCGTCCCCGCACGCCGCGGGCAGCGGCAGCGCCTGCGACCCGGGGCTCCCGCCCCGCCGCCCCGCTGCGCGCCGTCCCGCCGGGGCTGCCCGGGGACGGGGGTGGGGGGCCGCGCCCCGGACCCCGCGCCGCGCCGCCCCGGGCCCCCCCAGGCCGCCTCCGCGCCGCGGGACCTTGGCTTTGCCCTTCGCACGGCAGGTGGCGGGGCCAGCGGAGAAGGATGCGTTTCTTCCCGTGGGGATTTTGGCTGCTGTGTGTCGCCTCCGGCCCGGCCCGCGGTGACAGCGGCAGCAAGGCGAGGAGCTGCGCCGAGGTCCGGCAGCTGTATGGGGCCAAGGGCTTCAGCCTCAGCGGCGTGCCCCAGGCCGAGATCTCCGGTGAGTCCCGGCGGAGCGCGGCGGGAAGGCGCCGGCAGGAGCGGAGCCCCCGGGCCGGAGCCGCCCGCGGGGCCGCTGCGCTCCGGGGGTTCCCCGGGCACGGCTCGGGGGGGGAAGGGGAAGGGGAAGGGGGGCGGGGGGGCGCTCGGCACCCGCCGCGGGAGTTTGTCTCGGGTCGTGGGCGGCGGGGACTCGGACCCGAGAGGTCTCCCCGGGGGCAGCGCACCCCCGCGCCCCTCGCAGCCGCTCCCGCGCTGGGCTCTCTCCAGCCGTGGCGATGCGAAGGAAGATGTGAGATCGCACCAAGTGTTCGGCGGTGGCTTGCTTTTTCTTTCTTTTTTTCATTGTCTCGTTTCTTCTGTTTTGAGCGCAATTGAAGCGGCTTCAGGGGGGTTGGTTCAGAAATCGGGGTAAACCGGACCGTAACGGAAGGCTATGAGAGAGAAGAACTGGTTTCTCTCAATCTTCTTTTGGGTGGGAAACAAACCTATAAATGGCATTTGTCACTTGTTAAAAATGAAGCAGGAGTAAAACGACCCTGTGTCAAGCTTGTAAAGCTTAGAGGAAACCCGAGCAACCTACATCAGAGTGTGTCCTCTTGCCTTCATTCTAGTTTTGGACAAACCTTGGTTGATTTCCTCCCCTTTGCAGAAAACCACAGAAATACCAAGGAATATTCAAGCTCTGGATTATGTTGGGTTGTTTGGTTAGGGTTTTTTTGTTGTTGTTGATCTTTTTTCCTGAAGGCTTGGGGGAAATGTGCTGAGGTACTGGATTTTTTTAGCAAAAAATCGTGTCTAAGTTTTGATACACCAACTTGTGACCCATAGCCGAGAGCTTTCTCCTCACTTGTGGGCGCTTCCTCCTCCAGACAAAGCATAAAACATGCAGGCGTACGTGCCAGAGCCAACCTACAGGGACATCCCAGTAAAATTGCAGTTTGTAGTTCACATCTAAGCTACAGAATGTCTTATGTTGAATATTTCATTGTGTAGTTTTCCAGGGAAACTAATTCATTATCTGACCTATGAATGGAAAAGGCTGAACTGCATGTCTCATAAACGTGAAAAAATTAATACTCTTTGTCAAGTTGCAACCAAGAGTAGATTTCCAAAATAAAATGAACAGTCCTTGAAGTTAAACAGTGGGGAATTTCAAAACCATTTGAACATCACTATTAATAGAAGAGTAATTCAGTTGAGCAAGAAAGTGGCTTTTTATAAATTTGCATCTAATTATTGCAAATGTGAATACATTAGCAGTCACATTTCAAGTGGAGAGTTCTTGGAACACTGTGTGTTTACAAATACTCGTGGAGATGGCTACAGTGTTGTACGTGGGGACACTACTACAGGGTCAGCCATTCAGGATCCCCTGAACTGGGGTTACAAGTATCACCTATCACAGGTTAGCGGCGAGTGAAGCAGCTCATGCCTATGAATTGCTGAGATTCAAAAAGTGACAGAGGACACAAGGATTTCTAGGAACCAGGAGTTTTGTTTTCTACTGTTTGCCGCTACGAGCGTGTACGCTAGCAGTCTTAAGCAACAGTAGTTAAAATTACAGTATCAAAGTGGGCATCTCTGGCTGTTACTGTAAACAGGGAAACTCTATAGATAAATGCTATAAAAACTCAAGGAATACCACATGGAAAGTAATATGAAGAAGTGCTCGGGGGAAGGAGGTTCCACACATAAACCTCCTGCTGACATTATTAGCCCAGTAGTTAAAACAGGTAACGGACTTAATGATTTTCATTGGTAATTACTGTGCGTATCTTCTGACGGATCGTGCTCAGGAATGCCCTTTTCTGTTGCTGTAGTACTTGCCCAGTACAGTTAAAACATTGATGTGTGTTAATACTGACTTCAGAAATGTTCCTAATATAGTGTTGTGTACCATGTGCACTCGTTAGAGGTTGTGCAGGTTAGTGCAGAAGTTGACACCAGTTTTGTTGTCTCCAAAAAGAAAAGCCTCGAGACCCTCCTGCAGTGTCCCCACATGTACAGGGTTGTGCAGTTTACAATTCCACATTTTCTCAAAATACTCAATCATTGCTTAAGACTGGTTTCAACAGCATTAGTTCATCTTGCTGAGCATGGGGGTTGTAATCTGTATGGAGCCTTGTCAGGCTACCCTGGACTAACGCCTGTAAATGCACACGCATCACATACGACAACTTTTGGCTAAGTTAAGAAATGCTGATGAAGGCAGTTCAGTAGTGGCTCCAATTGGACCTGTGCTGAGGTTGCCTGATGATGGCCTTCCCCATGTTGTCAGAGAGGTTCAAGAGCTACCCCAAGAACCACGTTTTTGTCTTATTGCCGAGCCCGCTGGAGGCAAAAGCCCTTCACTTTCTCCTTTTCCAACGGGATCTTGCTGTGCCTTCCCTTTCCATTGCTGGCCTGAAGCAAAGGGGAAAACTCATTTCTTAGCCCCATGGCCTTGTCCCCAAAGCGGTGCTGCCACGCTAGGCTGACCTCACTCCTGTCTGCTTTGAACTGGCTCCAGGCGCTGCTTGGTGTGTGTTGCAGTCACACCAGCCTGGCACCAGGAGCCAAACCACACGCTGCTTGCACCCCCAGAACTTGACTTCAAAAGGTGTTTAGTAAGCTGGCATGATGCAGGCTCTGACTCAGGCTGAGATGGCTGTGTTTATGTTGGTTTTAGAACGCTTACTGCATGCTTTACACCTTCTAATCTGTATTCTTTGTTAGGTTTTAAAAGGATTATGAGTAACACAAAGTCTCCACAGCTCACCAGAAGGTAGTCCCTGCTTACGACTGTACAGATCAGTTAGAGAAGCAGTTGCACAGTTATTAGCTGGCTAATAGATAAGCATCTGATTCAGGGATAGACACTTGGCTTACCAGATTTCTCATGAACCACCTAGACAGGGGTTCCTGTTTTTTTTTGCTAGTGTTGTACAATGCCTTTAACATGTCTAAGCACTTTAAATGTGTCAGGTGCTGTTATGAAGTGTGTTTAGGGAATACGCAAGGTGTTATATCTCACTACTTTGAAGTCAATGGCAAAACTCCCAAACATGAAAGAAGTGGCTGCTCGTATTAGTAATCCTGACAGACAGACATGCACCCGGAGTCCCAGGTGAAGAAGGAAGTTTCTTAACGCTGGGGGAAAAGCTCCCTACTCCTTGGGTTTGGGAAAGTTACAGTGCTTGCTTCCATAAGACATACTAACTTGAGCAAAGTTTTCCTGTGTGTTGGAGAGTGTTCCCGCTTGCCAGCTGGATGACCTGCACCCCAATTCTGTGATTGCTACAAAATATGGGAAAACAGTTTGAGAGCTTCCAGTTCTTCTGTTTCCTCTCAAGTCTCCTGGAGGTAGCAACCTCAGTTCCTACTTTCTCACATTATTGCTGTCCTGACACCATTACCCCATTGTGGGTCCCCTACTCTGGTGACTGAGGGAGAGAGGTGCCATGCTCTCGGTGTACTTCTTGGTTCTTGTGCTAAGGGCCGGTCTTCTTGGGCTCACAATGTGGTTTGTGACAGAAGAGAGCAAGCCTACGGCAGAAAACACGGCGCTTTGGGGAGGTTATCCAGCTTTCTCTGCTGACTTGATGGAGTGGCTTAGGATTACTGATGTTGGGTGGGTGACTGCTCCCTAGTGTCTTGAGCAGAGGTAGTTCTCCCGTGTACTGGAGAAGACTTGAAGGTTGTGATTTGATGTGGATGTGCTCGGCCCTTGCTCACTGCTTGGGCTAGGCTTTTGCTTTGGTTTGTTTATTCCTGAGGTTAATCCTTCATAGACTTGGCTCACTGCTAGGTTGAGCTTGTTGACATGTGTGATGAGTGTAACATGCCGAAAGGAGGGCACAGAAAAAAGCCAGCTGGACTTTGCCAGGCCGTATTGCTGCCCATCCAGTCACATATTTCACGTGTGTGCTTCCCTAGTTCCTTAGCTGAAAGGAGTCAGAACATTTTATTTTTTTTTTTAAATCTTTTGGTCCTTATAGGCTGCATGATTTGGTTTTGTAATGAAAACATTGTCAGGCGTATGTGTTAGAGCCATTTGGAAGAGTGTTAACTAAGTAGAGAAGAGGTCTGGCTACAGGATGGGACTGATGAGTCTCAGAGTATGCAGAGGGTACTGAAACCCTGTATCGAAGAGCATTTTAACTTCTGACAGTTGCAATACAAAAGGCATGAATACAGAGATGGGTAAACCTGCATCTGTGCTATGAAAAATAAAATCTGTGGTTCCTCCCCTCCCAAGGAAAGATCTTTACCCCTTAACTGAAAGGGGAAACTGCTGCAGCACTTTTTGAGGTGGTTGTTATATTTGGTTTGTAGTTACTCAAGGCAGGCGAGATTGCTCAAGGTTACCTGCTATGTGGTGAACTCCAGCATGCAATATCAACCCCTTTACACTAATGAATTTGTTAGGGGCAAATGAGAATGGCCTTTGTAGCCTGCTTGGTTTAGAGTGCTGTTTCAGATAAGGCAAAACACAGGGAATTGTGCCTTCCCCTCCATCTGGCAAGATGCGCTGCGAATGTTAGAGGAGGCCATGCCTGAACTGTGTATCTCCACTTCTGTTTAACTTAAAACATACATAGAAATTGACATGTTTTACACTTTGTGATTGTTTTGTTAATTGGTGAATGTGTGCATACAAAACAATTAGGAAAATTAGATTTCTGGAGAAAAATGGGCTCCCTCTAGCGGCGAGTACGGCGGCGACGGGAGGCTCGGGGGAGCCCGCGTGTTCGCAGACCCAGTGCTTACCTAAGCTGTGTCTGAAATCTGGAAAGCTTTGTGCTTAGATATTCTTTGGAGTTTTGTGGTGTTGACGTTATTTTTAAGAGAATCTGCCTTTCTGTCACTGTGATACGGATGACTAAGCTCTCACCACATAATTACCCTTATCAGCTGTGTCTGACAAAATTATTTCAACAGCTTCTTTTGTTGGTGAAGCAAAAGCCTGATATTTTCTTTTCAAAAAAATTTTCATGCATGCATAGCTGGAGACACCTACTACCACCACTGTATGAAACTGTAGAACTCGCCTCATCTCTCCTGTTTCTGTTCTTGCCCTGCAAGTGCTCTGCTTTGTTTAAGAACACGTCAGTCAATCTCTGGATACGCAGGATGGGTTCGATAGAGAAGTGTGGCTTTTGGCAGGGATTGCGAAACAGTTGGTTTAATGCTATTGCTTTCAGTACAATTATCTCACGTTGAGGGGACCAGATATATTCCTCTGGGTAATTTCAATAATTATGTGTGCTTTGACTTAACCAGAGGCAGGGAGATTGCTGCTAACTTGATTATGAAAAAAGTATATTTAGAGCCAGAGGTTTTATTTTCCTTGTGGGTCATAACAATGATAACTGAAAACAGAGGCCATGGAGCACCTGCCCAGCAGCAGCAGCTGAGCACAGACCCTATCCACCACTGCCCGTCGGGCTAGGGAGGGGGTGTTGGGTATCATCTACTTTTATTGCAGCATCAAATTGCATTAGGCACAGCATGGAAAGCGAAGGCAGGATAAAAAGATGTGCCCAGCCTCAGAGAGCTGTTAGTCTGAGCAGTAATCCTGACCCTGCTGTCTGCAGTAGTCTCAGCACTGTGTGGCTGGGGCCAGGGCTGCAGTTTTGGTCTCCTGGCAGCAGCTCCGGTGTTCCTGTTGCTAGTTTTGCGGGACTGTGGAAGTGAGGAGCAGGGTAGGTGGGAGGGCGATTGGCAGGTGTCGCTGGTGTAGGGAGAACTCTTGTATCCACTTTCAGCATTCAGCAGAAATACTGCCTGGGAATTTCAGGGGAAAACCAGGGAAATACACATCCCAGTTCTGTGAAAATCCACAGGCTTCCTTGGGGGAAATAGCCTTAATTTCTGTTTGATGCCCTAGCCTCTGCTAAATGCAACACATTTCTATATATTGGGTTTCTTTCTTTGTCCCATGAGGTGCTGTTGTGTACATCTAGCAGGCAGGTAGCCTTACGGAGGGGATAGTGGGAAGACGGCATGCTGCTCTGGTGTACAGTTGGCCCTGCCAGCTCTGCCTAACTTCTGTAGAGGGGCATACGTTACCTCCAAATGTGATTTCTTGCCTTCCTGCAAGCAGAAAATCAACAAGCAGCTTCCAAGATGGTATGTGCACATGTTGCTCCTGTTCCAAGAAGCAGTAACAAAAGCTCCCCCGCCCCCAAGAGTTGTCTTCGGTGAGGCATCCCGTTGCGCAGTGGCAGGGTGTCTCCCGCTGAAAGCACAGCCAGGTCCCCACGCTCCGTGTCCTGTGCAGCTGCTGCCTGGAAGGAACAGCAGGGCTTGGCTTTAACTGCCTTTGATACATGCAGAGGTTCTCCCATATCCCCTTGGATGTTCTGTGCTGCAGCGGGCACGTAGCAAACATGTAGCGCCACCTTTTCGGCTTTTCCTGTGGAAGAGCATCTCCTTAGTCAAAGTCTTAATTCAGACAGGAGTTGGGCGTGCTACGTCTGGTTGCGTGACAGTAAAGCTGAGGAGGGCGCTTGATGCTGGCTTTCATCTGCCCCTTCTGAACTTTCTGCATAGATTGAGTCTTTCTGAAAATCCTAAGCAGGTCCCTCCTTGTTTCTGCCTGTATAAGCTACGTCAGAGTTGGGCCATCCTTTTCAGTGCTTCTCCAAATACTTACTACCAGGCACAGCTGTTGGAAGGAAGGAGAGGTTCAGTGGGCAGCTTGGTGGGGCACACACCACCTGCTTGGGTGGTGGCCTGGAACAAGTCTGTACAGAGTCTCTTCATCTTTAAATCAACCTGGAAGAAGTCACATTCTTGCTTTGCTGTCTGTGGAACAAGGATTGACAATGGCTTCCCGAGAGTTGTGAGGATAACTCTTGCCCCATTGTGATGGGGACAGACCTAGAGAAGGGAGACAGCTTGCAGGAGCCCTTGTAGCAGTTGCTTGAAGATTATTCCATCATGTTTTGTAGTTTGTTTGCACAAAGTTGCTGTAGCTGCCCTTGCATTAGGACATTTCCCCTCAAAGTTACAAAAAAACCCAAATAAAATTCAAAACTCTTATGAAAGCAGAAAATTTCCTTTTTTTTCCCTCTTACCCATGAAGGACAGACTGCCCTCTCCTGTAAAGTCTATATACCCTGATGCTTTGTTGTTCAGAATATGTTGTATCTGTGACAGGTGAAACCTGTCTTTAAGTAACGTTCAATTCCCAGGGAATCATGTTACCTCCATTGCCAGATTGTTCTGCAAAAAATAATGAAGCTTTAAACTGTAGGCACTTAAAATGCTTGTCTAATCGTGACAGAGCTGTGAGCTGGGTCAGTCACTTCTGCTCAGTAATGTGTTCCCAGTTTACTTGGAATTCTTCAGATATGGAAAACTTTTCTTTTTTCTTTCTTATGGTTTGAATAAGCAGAGTGTGCTGTGATGATTATTCACAATGCTCTCACGCTGAGTTTTAGAAAATACATTAATCACAATTGTGTTGACTGTACAGAGATTATAAAACTAATTTATTTTTTTGTGCTTTTTCGTACACAGTGCAGCATGAATCAAAAGTACAGAATAATCCAGCTGTTATAAACTCCTATGTTAGCAACATGAGTAAAGAATTTTTTTAATTGCCATGCATTCTTCTGAAGTATCGAAAAAAGAAAACAACAAAAAAGTTTTACTGTGATTTCAGGGAGCAACACGATAGTACTTAGGCAGACAGTCAATCTTTTATATGACTAAAATGCAAATCTTCTATGACAAATAGTTTGGGCTTGCAAAAAATTGGTATTTTATAGGATTGTAAAACTATACTATATAATTTAGTTGGAGTGTTTCCACTAGTTTTACCCAAGTCTCTTGCCTTTTAGCTGGACAGGCATATTTCTAAAAAATGAATATTTTAGAATTTCTTCTAGTTGAAAATTTTGTTCATAAGTAAAAATATAATAAAAGCACTTTCAAATTAATTTTACATTTTTTAATACAGCCAAAAAACCAGGCTCTCAGCTCTTGGTCCATGTTGTACAGTAAAGTTTGCAGTGATTTGATTATATAATTGATCCTGAAGTGAGGGCCAAGCATAGCATAGAGTGAATTTTGTATGAGTGGCAAAGCAGGACTTCTGTATTAGCACCTCTTGGCTATTCCTGCCATCTCCTTAGTTAAGCTGAATGGTGGAAATTGGGTGCTGTGATTACCCTCAGGTCTGGCAGGAGGAAGGTCTGGGTCCTAGTCTCCATCTGGATGCAGATTTTCATCACGAAGCTGGAAAAGCCACTTCACTTTGCTCTTTTCAGCAACTTCCTCTATCATAAACGCTAAATTGGAATGAGAGAGCTTGAATGACTCATGGGAAGTTTGGTTTATTAAACTCTAGTCCCTAGATGTAAGAGTGCCTTAAAAGAGCGCAGTGGTCTTCCCCCTGATGCAGTTGCTCGCTGTGCACAGCTGCATGAGTGTAAAACAGTTGTATAACTAGTTTAGATTTTACAAACATCTGTTTGGCTTTGTGACAGAATACCAAACAAGCCCTGCAAAAAAAAAACCAAAAAACCTCTCGCTCCCCTTTCATTTGTGGGAGGTCTCATAGAGGCTTCCATGTTGAGGAGGCTGGTATTTTTATTAGAGAGGCTCTCTAAGGCCAAACCATAGCTGGAGAGTCATCTGCTGTGAATTTGAGGAAGGGCTGCACAATAGTGGGAACCCGTGGGTAGAAGTCCCATTGACTCAGCCGCAGGCTCCCCGGGGCCTGTGCCATCCTGTCTGGTGGTGGTAGGATGTAGCAATGTCCCAACTGCTTGTGCTTTGGGGGGTTGGTGCAGAGGAGAGATTGGGAGGTGCCTGGGGAGGTCAGAGAAGCGTTCCAGTTTGCCTTTTGCCTTTCATCTGCCACTAGCATGTGTCCTAAATGAATTTAAGCCCAGATAAGCAAAAAGCGATATGATGTTATATGAATGTATGCATGAATCTCTGAAATGTGTTAGGCAGTGGAGTCCCTGCACAGAGCGCAAGAGTAGGGAGACCCGCTTGTTCCTCAGTGCTGCCACGGAAGTGCTGTCCTCGGGTCAGTGGTCAGATACTACCTTCTGTCTTCCCAGGTGAGTTTGCACATTTGTCCTCTTTCTAGGCTTTGCATTAAGTTGATTTAGAACAGTGTCTGTTGGACTAGCTGTGTCTTGGGAAGTTGTATTTTATTTTCTTTGATCAGTTAATACTAAACAATAACTTAATTATCTCTGCTACACACTGATGTTGGAGCAGAAAAAGTTTGGATGTGGGAAGCGTGGCTTAAATTATTCTGTGTGTCAGAGTTTATACAGGGTGATAATATGTGATACCACTTATTAGACACGTTAAGGTTGTCAAAATTATGTTAGACATGGAGGGCTGAAATTAAGTGTGGGAGAGCAAAGCAGAGTGCTGTAAATTACTCTTTAGGTTTACCTGGCAAGTGTTTTACTTGACTAGTTGCAGAGTGTAAGAAGTGAGACAAATCATGATACCTGATAGAAAAGGGCTTGTTTAGATAAGTGGTGTCCAACCTCAGGCATGTGGTGCGTTGGTGGACTACTCTTTGCTTCTCCCTCTTTGAAGTTTCACAGCCACCCCTTGCCATATTGACTATCGCTCTCTACAACTACCTGAAAGAGAAGGTTCTAGCCAAGTGGGTGTTGGTTGTCTTTTGCCAGGTAACGAGTGACAGGACAAGAGAAAGTGGCCTCAAGTTGCACCAGGGGAGGTTTAGATGGATATTAGGAAAAATTTCTTCACTGAAAGGGTTGTCAAGCATTGGAACAGGCTGCCCAGGGAAGTCATGGAGTCACCATCCCTGGAGGTATTTAAAAGACATGTAGATGTGGCAGTTAAGGACATGGCTTAGTGGGACTTGGTAGTGTTAGGTTAACGGTTGGACTCGGTCTTAAAAGTTTTTTTCCAACCTAAATGATTCTGTGACTTGTGGCAGATCTGTTCTGTGCCCAAAACAGAAATTTTTGCAGGTGCGTGGTGGATGTATGCTGGGCTTGTGGTGGATGACAGCATTGTCTGGCCATGTGCCCTGTGTTCACAAACAAACCTGTCATGCAACTGGATAAGTCATCTGTTGGGTATGATGTGATACTTCGATGTGGCATGCACCTTTGCTCTCACCGTGCATAAGGAATCATTGGTATGGCTTTAAATGTGTCCATCGATGGAGGAATGACTCATCCCAGCCCAAAGCTGGGGATACATTGCTTTGCTTTCAGTGTTGGTATGAAGGTGACATTGGCATCCAGAACAATTTTGTGTTTGAAAAGAATGGAGCATACATGGCTATGTCTTTCTGAAAAGCTGACTGCTGCTGTTTTAGAGAAAAATACCTTAAGAGAGGTTACGGTTTATTGCCAAGAAACTGGAAGCAACTCATGGGTTTTATATATAGAAGTGTGTGTGCCTGTATGTGGTGCGGTAGTTCTGGGAAAGGGATTTTGACAAGCCGCTCTTGAGCCCATGCTCTGGGAGATGTAGACTGGACTATTCTCAGCTTTGCCTGGAGGAGGGGATGTGGCCTGTTTTGGGTCTGCTTCTTTCTGGTGCTGCTGGTTCAGTCCCAGCTGTGGACAGGTTGCTCCCACAGCAGCTTTCTTGTGCCGCTCTCTCTGTGGGGTGAGATTTCCTTGCCTGAGCTCAGATGTGCAGCAACATCCCAAGATGAAGGTGAGCAGTTATACACAGAGCAGTGCTTGTTTCTGACACATAACTGGTTTGTCCCATCCTGGGCAGCAGCACGGAGGACAGTTTGTTTCACCATAGCCACATGTACTGCGCTGGTCAGTTGTGGGATCACTTGAAGCCCTACGTGTCTCCACACCGTGCAGATGCCTTTCCTAGCAGGATGAATGCCTGTCGCTGATTTTGCTGCTCCATAGGACAGTGCATTCAGGGGAAACGTAAAACAAAAGGTTGATAGCGCTTTTGCAGAACTAATTAAAAGGAAATTTTCATTGGTAAATCTTCACAGGTGCCAGCAAATATAAATAAACAAAGCTTAAGCTGTGACTTTGCTCTTGTTAAAATAAACAGAGAGCAAATACCTTCTGACACAGGGCACATTTCAGTTGTAAACCAGGAAAGAAAGTCGCTGTGTTTAAATTCAGGATCCCTTCTCCCACTCTCCTGGATCAGCTGTCTGGGGGCTTGAGTTTTGTCTTAATAAGTAACACTGCTGCTACTGTTTGTGTTGCACTGAAGCAATCTCCTGCCAAAGTTATAAATTAAATATTTTTCACTGTTACCAGTACACTCTGTGACAGGGTTTAGGACCTAAATTCCTAAATATATCTGCTGATGTATGTGTATCCAGCAGCATGGTGTCTTGTGTTATCCTGCTATCACTGATATATTTTGAGCATGTTACATCACTCAGGCTGATCTGGCTATACTTTTTCTCAGCTAGAGAGAAAGACATCCAAAATGCCCTTTTCCCAGTATTTTTTATGGGATCAGCAGTTGCACTCAGAGCCCGGTGTGCCTGCATATGCTGAGATCCCTGCAACAGCAAACTTCCAGAAGTGGTGTGCAAAAACTATGTTCCTATGTTGTTTTGTAAACTGAGGGATGCAGGGTTTGTGTAGTTAAAATGCATAAAAATACAATAATTGGTTAAAGAAAATTAGCTATTTGCATGCTTTGTTAAAAAAAGAAAACGTGTAGAGTGCCTTATTACCCTTCTGCTCAGTGACATCTGGAGCATAGTGTCCCATTTCAGACTACCCTGTAAAGGAAAGGTATGGCTATACTGGAGCAAATCTGGCACAGACCACCAAGATGATTAGGGTGCTAGCGTACGTGATGTACGAGGGGAGGCAAACCCAGGTTTGTTCAACGTTGAGAAGTCTAAAAGAAAGAAGGCTAGAGGAGATCCCACTGCTGTCTGCAACTACTTAACTGGGTGGGAACAGAGAAAACGGAGGTAGACTTGGGTGCACGGGAGCGAGATGGGAGGTGGCAGGCACAAGTTGGAACTGGGGAAGTTCTCATTACATACATGGAAAAACCTTTTCAACGTGAGTGATTGAACACTGGAAGAGGAGCCCAGAGAAGTGGTGGGATTTCCATCTCTATCCTTGAACATATTCAGAGTTTGAGTGGACAAGCCCCTGTAGCACCTGCTCTAGCTGGTGCTGTTTTGAGCAAGCTGTTGGACTAGATGTCTTCAGAAGATCTTTCATCTTAAATGATTCTGTGATTCTGATCAAATGCTGCAGTTGTGCCATACACAGACAAATTGGGTGGATGTGTAGGTAAAGCTCTTTCATTAATAAAGCTCTTCAGAGGAGGAGCGGTGAAAGGAAATAATTCCAGTAGTACCATGTAATGTTTGTAGTTTTTGAACTCATCGTATTTCATAAACCAATAAATATCTAGTGAAATCAAAGAGGAGAAGCAATGTAAATGAGTAAAAACCTGTGCTGGTACTCCAGAGATCCGAGTTGAATTTTCTGCTCTCACGTGTATCTGGCATGACCTTGGGCAAGTTACTTAATCTGTCAGTATCTCCAATGCCCATCTGTGCATAACTGTCTTTAAATTATAATACCTTGTTTTTGTAATCTGTCTTTAAATTATAAAGTCTTGGAGTACTAAGTCTCACTACTTCTCTATATTTTACTATATAGTATTCAGCACAATGGGACCATAAATCTTCATCAGTCCCATGATACATGAATAATAAACAGTAACAGCATAATTTAGGGCCACATTCTGCCTCTGTTCTCATGATGTATAAAGGCAGGGAGGGTTTGTTGATTAAAATGCTGTGCTGTTCAACCTAACAAAGATACATGGGCCTTGCTGAACAGATTTTTATGAGCCTGTTGTTGGCTCTTTTGGTTTGTTGGGTTTTTATTTTGTTTCATCATTATTCATTGATTGCAGGTATCTAAACAATTTGCTTGGCAGATCAGGGAATAATAAATTCTTTTAATCTGTATCTCTTTCAGTTTAATTATTGTTAACTCATTACATAGTGATTAGTTCAATGGATAATGAACTCTGTTCACTGTGCGGTGGAAGAGTTGGGCTACAAGCGATGGAAATGGATTCTCTAGTTCTTTTGAAGATACAAACCAAAATTGCAGAGTCACTGAACATTTAACTCTAGGTTAGATTGAAGGTTACCAGTAGGCATACCGCTATTACCTTTGCAGGCTAGAATATAGGTTAACATTATTTCAGTTGGTTCCATGTCTGTCATTGCATTACATTTGTTGCTTTATTTTTAGACAGTAAAGAAACTGGTGACTGCTATGTAGACAGCTATTTTTGTCTTGATTATAAGACTGGCTAATAAAATCATATGTAGTACAATCCTAATTATTACAGACAGACTTTACATTTGTGACTGTGGTAATACTGTGTTAAGCTACTTCCTGCAAAGTTTAATGTTGTGTTCGGATCTTCCCATTGCAGCTACAGGCAGGGGAATAAATACTTAGTTCACTTAGGGGTGCTGTGGTCTCTAGTGCCGTGCTGCTGAGCATGCGGGTTGTGTTTGGAGATTACCCATGTCTCTTATTTCTTTATCCTGTAATTTCTGTCATATTTTCATCATAGAACACTCAGTGAACTGTACACAGCAGGCGTTGGTTGTCCTGCCATGTTGTGCCAGCGGCAGCTCCTGGGGCAGCGGCGGTGCCGAGGAGGCTGTTACCAACCCCAGAGAATACACACACATCAGGGTCACCCCCATGGCTTCGCTTTCATATTAGCAACTCTGTTCAACCCCTGAAGCCAGCATCCACTGTGTCACGTATAACACAAACTAAAATACACCGGTGTCTTTTTAAACACCTTGGTTATGTATGTTAAGGTTTCTTCCTGAGGAAAGCTCAACACCAGAAATTAGAGGGGACCTATGTACCAGGGAGGGGAGCAGGACATGTGGAGTCACTCTAAAAATGAACAGCAGATTGTTCATCCATTGCTGCCTGCTCTTACGCCCTGGCAGGCTGGCATCACACATGCCTCCCTCACTTCTGCAGCTATTATTTGAAGGAGTAAAAATACTACCAAGACTTTCCCCTTATCACCAAGGCTGAGACTCTGGAGCAGACCATGAAGCCTGCAAGCACAGTTTCTCTTGGTAGAAATGCAATTTTCACATCATGATATTATCAGCTTTTTTAGCTAGAGTGAAGTAAAGGAATAGGGATTTCAGTGAGAAACTATGCTGAATGGTTTCTGAGGCCTTGGCAGCATGTTACGGAAAGGTTGAGTATGGCTATATGTCAAAGATCGGTGTTGAAATGTTTACTATGGCACTTGCTACTGTATTCTGCTCAGTCATCAGGAGGAGACAGTTCATAGCGCTCTTATTGTCTGACCATTCTCAGCACAAACTTAATGCAGTGCACTTTCTTGCAAAATAAACAAGGAGAAGGATCCTAGTGCTCTAGAATACTAAGATGCTGCTCTGGAGATATTTTTCTACTCCTGAGGAAGGAATTGTTCTTTGCACAGTGTCCCCCACAAAAGCCCTCTTAATATGAATGACATTACCCGCATTTGTAGAGAGAGAAAAAGACACTTGCCAAATCTGAAAATCACAGTTGTGTTTCTGTCAGCTTTGGCAGTTACATGGCTTCTGGTAACGCTAATGAAGGCAATCTGTTTTTAATTTAAAATCCTCCCTGAAGGAAAAAAAATAGCTGGCAGTTGAGGGATTCGGCAGTGTCCTTGTGTGAAATTTCTCTTTCCATATTTTCTATGGTTTGCTTTAGATTAGGAGAAACTGTTAATTAAAAAATATTCCTAAAGCAGCCAAATATGCAGGAATGTACTTATGCAACAACTACCTGTACCAGTTCTGCAGTAAATCACTTCTTTGTTTTCATTTGGTGAGTGATTCTAATTAACCAAATAAAAATACTGCTTACCTTGCACTTAACTCAGCATGTTTGCTGCTTCTCATATGATTTGGGGAACCGAGGATGGCAGGTTTTGTTTAGATGACTTTTTTGGATTCAGCAGGCCGAGGTGGTCAAGTGGCACACGGAGGGGATAATGCCCAGAGGAGGATTCTGCCTGTGGAACAGTTAGTTCTCCTGGCTGGAACAGGCAGGCGGGGAGCACTGAAGGCTGCCGCTCTCCTGCAAGGCTTGCCTCTGCTCCGGGCCCCCCGGGGGCACAGCGGAGGGAGACAGACACATCTGAATGTAGTTTCTTTGAAGGCATTTTTCCTTCGTTCAGAAGGTATTGGATCAAATAATGGATCCAGTCAGTATAAGTTTGTGATTTGCACAACAGTAAATAGTGTTTGGAGAAGAGTGTAGGGAAAGTGTGTCTGTAAAACATGCACGTGTACAGCAAGGCTGATGTGGTCCTGCAGCAGAATCATCTAGAAATGATCAAAGTGCCCATGTGTCATGGTCACTTACTTTCAGCCCTCAGTCTGGCCTGGAATCCTTTGCAGTAGATCAGAGAAGCTGCAGGCTGGAGCTATACCATAGTGTTCTGCCTCCTTCTGCTGTACAGAGCTTTCGACATCTTTGGAGCTGTAGGAATTTGGGGGGGGTGGGCAGGAGATGTCAGAAGACTTCTTAGCGAGTATAAAGCAATCAGACTGTCTGGGCAACAACTGTGGTGATCCAAGTACAGTATTTTCACAGGTCCCATTTGACAAAGCACCATCAGCTGCAGCCTGTCTGCCAGCATCTGGAGCGACAGAAATGATTTCGTATTTTGCTCTTGTTTTGTTTTTAAAAAGCACATAAAGATAGAGAATTGTCTCTAGCTTTAGGAGAACCAAAGTAAAATCTACTGTTGAGCTGTCTTGAGCTACTCCATAACTAGGGTAAGCATCTACAGTGCCAAATGATGAAAACGTTTTGCACTTTATTGGGTTGTAGTGGCTTCCTCAGCGCTGCATTTTATGTGTGCAGGAAGAACGGGTTTGATTTGTTTCACAAATATTTCACAATGATTTGAAATGTATTTGTTCCTTTTTTCATCACAAATGAAAAACAGCCAAAGCTGTTACGCCTGTAGCTTATTACCCCTTCACACTAACACTTGTCTTGAAAGGGATGGGGAGCTAATGCAAGTGCTGATTCAACTTGAGGCAGACTGTCGCTAGCTTTTGCTGTAATATAAGCCAATAGCCGGAGCAATTTTTTCTACCCAAACTTTGGATGTCCAGTGAGTCCTGACCACTCTCTTGGTCCTGGTGGAGCAGCAGGTGGTACAAAGGGCTGTAGCTACAGCAGTGTTTGAACAGCTGAAAAGCTGGGCATGGCGTTTCAGGGCTGCATAGGCAGTGTGGTTTGTTCAACAGCACCGACTCCATGATCCCATCTGCTTTAAGGCTGTACTGGAGGGACAAAATTCTGGTCTCATTGCCTCCTCTGGGAGGATTTATCTTGGAATTTTGAAACCTAACCTCCTGCTCCATCCCTAAATTTAAATCCATAGCTTCTGACTGAAGACAGAACCATATGTCAGTGAAGCTCTGGGGCACAGCGGTCCTCTGTGTATTTATAATCTACTGTTGCATTAGGAGTTTGCTGTAGAAACAGGAGCCGGAGGAGGAACCAGTGTGGCAAGAGGTGTTTGTAGGGGTTGTGTGCTTGGGCTGCCAGTATGCTGCCCTGTTCAGGGACACGTGATTAGCCTCTTCTGTGCTTGGCAAATGAGCCCTGGAAGGGGTTGAAAGCTAGTTGTTGTCTGATCTGAAGGTCACCTGAGGTAATCTAAAAGCCCTTCCGTGGAAGTGCCATAGTTGTGTTTTCAGAGGCAGCCATGGTCGAAGCCTTGCTATACAGAGAAAGTCACTTAAACAGAACGCTTACTACCCTAGCCGAGCCTTCTTGAGACTGCAGGCCAGTTGCATCTTTCCTGGTGACCTTGGGAAGGGGGCAAATAATCTGACAGATGGAGAAAATGTATTCTTGTGATTAGTGGGTGATGGGGTCCTCCTAAGCAAAGAAGGCCTGTTTTTTTTTTAATTAATTAGCTGTTTAATATGTTTGTGCAGTGGCATGCCTAACTAATGTGCAGTTACTATGAATACACATACAAATGGTAGTAATGGGTGCAGATGGCTGTAATTATTCACGTTGATTTTTGCAGTAATCGCACATGCAACACATCAGGTTGGCATAAAAATTGACATGTATTGGGTGATTTGTTTTCCTCCTCTCATTGTGTATGAATGTGCTCATATGACCATCCTCTGTACTGCCGGATTCCCTGGACTCACTGCTGGGCTGTACCCACCAAGCTGAGGCAAGGCTTGAGGTTTTAACATGTGCACAAAGAACTCGAGCAAGGTGAAGATTACTCTAACTTGGGTTTTCTCTGTAGTGTCCTACACCCAGTGCTTTGGACTATATATTTTGTGTGATGACGGTGCAGAAACAGGGCTCTAGGGCTTCTGAGGATTTCATATACCCGTATGTGGTATATGGAATACCCATATGTGTCTTCACAGGGCAGTTGGTTCTTGCTCTCATAGCCAGGCCTAGGAGTGGTGTGTTGAGGGCTTTGGTGCTCCAGTTGCCTCATAGAAACATAAGAAATGTGTGACGAGGTCACCCCATTGTCTGCCTAGCCCTGCAAGCCGTGTCTTACAGTGCTAGCAGAAGTTGGTATTTAGGAACGGAGCGTGGCTATGGCACCTTTCTGAAGTCTCTCACTTTGTACTCCCAAACACCTGCAGTGTCTGAAGAGGGGATATCAGGGGATGCATCCCTGCCCAGTCCTTTACAGACCTTTTGTCCATGAATCTGTCTAATCTCATTTCAGACCTGCTGGATATGGTCTGCCTCCACAAACTCCCATGGCAGCAAGCTTCATAAGTTTACCTCTCACAATGTAAAGAAGCACTTTCTTTTGTCTGTTTTGTGCTTGAGCTTGCATGGCTGCTTGTCACTCAGATCATCTGGCCAGACGAATCTGTAAAAGGACTCTTATTAATAAGTCCAAATGCTAAGGAGGAGTTGTATTCAAAAGGCAATTCAAGGTTTGCCGAAGTGGTTGCACCTTCTTTTCCCTGGGGGATGCCCAGGCAAAGGGGACAGTATCAGATAGTTGTAGCAGTGCAGCTTTAGAAAGGAAATTTGAGCTGCTTGGAGTGACTTGAGGACCAGGGAGATCCTGGCTGGCAGCAGGAGTGGGTGCTGCCAAAACCTCTTTTTGCTTACACACAGAATAACGCTTGCCTGAATTGGGTGATGGGCTCCCTTTGAGCGTAGTGACTGAGGAGGTACTTATCCATGAGGCTGAGTTCTAGTTTAGGAAATGGCAAAGACAATTTAGGGGAAGTATGCGTCAGAAAGCATTTCTGGAATTGCTAAGCACTGCTCCAGGTATAAGCACCGAACACCATCTGCTCTGGGATAGCTCAGCACGGAGGAGAAAAAGCTTTAGAAACTGCTATTGCTCTGTGCGTTGCAGATCCAGAGGGAAGCAAACCGCCAGGGAAAACCGCCGGCTGCCGCCCTTCACCCTGGAGGCTGCTCCGCTCCAGCGGCGGGGTGTGTGCATGTACCTGCCTTGCACGCTGCTTCGGGCTAAAGGCGCTGTCAGCATGAAAGACGTGTGGATAATTCATGTGTCTGCACTTCTCGGTGGAGTGGCATTAATCTTTGCATCAGGAATCTGCTGCTTTTTTTCCTAGGGTTAAATCCTGAAGGTTCACGATAGCAGTTAAAAAGCTGGGGGTACAAAGGGAAGTTTAAAGAAGCCTTGTAAGAGAAATTCATGTCAGGGAGTGAATAATCTGAAGACTGTGCAGTGTAATGGAGAGCCGATCTCAGGCTGATGACTTTAATGTAGCCAGTAGTGCAGAAAAGAACTCTAAGTACTTCCAAATCCTATGGCTATCCCTTCTTTCTAACAACAAAAACATCTCTTTTGTGATCAGATTTTTTCAGCCTTTTTTGTCTTTCTCTTAGCAGGTACGGGCCCTGATAAATATTTACTTTTCAACTAATATTTTCCTTATCTAGTTAATTTGTTTTGGGGCACTGTTTTTTGGTGGGGTTTTTTTTTTAAGCTTGTCTTGTTAGGCAGCTGGGTAAAGCCTTCTTTTTTTGACAGCCTTTTACTCATTCTTTAAAGCTCTTTGATGTGAGCTCAGAAACACAGATCTTACTCTTTTTATTGCTTTCCCCTGTCACTTTAAAACCAGTTATGAATACCACAAACTGTTAAAAACAATCTAAGCTAACCTCTCAAGTGACAGATATTCAGGGCCTATCCTTTTCAGAACTCTGTATAGAGCAGACTTTAGTTTTGAGGAAACAAGAAAGGATGCTGCTTGGTAAAGAAACATGATTGCAGCAGCTCAGGAAAGTGTTTTGTAAAATTCATCTGGGAAAAGGTGGGATATCCTGGTGAGTTTAATATACCAGGTAGTCATGCCTATCCTGAATTTCTGTTTTGTACACTAATGTAATTGATCCTTTGTTGATAGTTGAGCTATCTGAATTCATTCCTCCTTCAGCAAGAAGGAATAATGGTCTGGCAGGTTAGCTCATAGGGGTATGGAGTTGGAAAGGACAGCGGGGTCATGAAAACCAGTCTTCTAATATCTGATGCGGTGTAATGTGTGAAGGTCTGCTGAACCACCTCCATGTGTTCCCAGCCATGAAGTGCTGCGAAGGCCAGTGATGAGGAGATCGCAGGCAAGATCAAAAGCATCACTGGTGTCCCAGTGTATGTTAGAAAAGACACTGTAAAGAAGAGATCCCCAAGCTTTCTATCTTCCTTTGTGAGCAACTTTATGGTTCTCTTAACAGTCCATCTCTGCCACTTCATGAGGCAGAACTACATGTTGGTACAAACTAAGTGAGCTCTTACCACTTGTCTTGTGCTGCTATCTGTTTTTTGCAAGTAATACCTGCCATCCTGGAGGCAGGTCTCTTCCTGGAGTGCAGCATGCTGACAGCCCCTCAGCACACACAGCAGACGGCATCCCTGGGTGCCCAGCGCTGTGCCAGGGCAGCCACCCGCTTCCACTCTGGCCTTGGGCTGCTCATTGTAATCCATCCAGGAAACCTGTGGGCACACGTTACCCCGTTCAGGTCAGGACAGGCCATCTGCAGTAGATCCTCAGTCAGGTGAGAGTAGGAACATTAAAGGATTCTCGGGGTTTGTGACCCTTAGTAAATAATCAGCTGTTTCCAGACATTTGTCAGAAGTAGCCATATCTGCCGGGTCCTGAAGCTGTCTAACTAGTAATGGGAACAGGTAGAAATATCTTGGAGTAGGGGACAAGAGGGCCAAGGACAGCACTGGCAAAAGGAAACCAGCTATTAAAAATACTAGTAGAAAACTTGGATATCTTCTTAAAAATAATTTTTCTTACTTCTGCAGCCAACTTTGGCATGGAAGTACAAGGGGCTGGTGGGAGGAAGAAAAAAAAAAAGAAAAAGAAACCCACCACCACCTTCTGCTAACTAGATGAAATAATTTTAAAATGCTTTACCTTCACCTTTTTTGAGTGTCATAATTTAAATTAAAAAAGATTATTTTTTCCAATATGTAATTATTTTTAAGTAATTTTTTTCCTTTTTTTTAAACTGATGGTGTACAGTTATCTGGCATTGCTTAGAGGTCCCTGATGTGCTGAGAAAGCTGTGTTTCACTAGGAGTTTGCTGCTCAGAGGTGCTGCTGTAGCTGTGAACAGCGGCAGCTGGGCTGAACTTGGCTGGTTCAGGGCTCTTGCAGGCCAAAATAGTGTCTTTTAACTCTATCAGATCAAGTTACCCAGTATCCAGACTTTCAATAAATGGGGTTTGTAGCATTACCCTCAGAAGATCTGCCAAGCTCTTTTGCTCCTGCCTTTTTGGTCTGAATTAACCATTTTCTTATGGGCAATTTCCTCATATTCCTTTTCCACAGCTGCCTGACAGTCCTTCACAGACATCTGCAAAAGCTGGAGTGTTTGTTTGCAGTAACGTAAATGTTTGCGTTGCCAAATCCCCTGGGACCCTTTATGCTTTCTACTGAAAGAGGTGATACTTTGTAAGGCCACTTCTTCATCTCTGAGTCTGTATCATCCCCTGATGGCATATAACATTTTCTGATGGTTTGCCCATGCGGCTTTCTTCCAGCTTGGTTCCCATGGCCAGATTTTGCAAAGCACTTGGCACCCAGCACCTCGCAGGAGAAAAGGGACTCTCCCAGCAGCATTGTTGGATGAGGCTACAGAAGTGGGAGCGACGAGGCTGGGGCGACTCCGACTGAAGCGCCATTGCCGAAGCTCTCCGGCGGCCCACGTTTCTCTCTCAGCTGTCGTTCTCAGCTGCTTGTGGACAGAGACAGCTGCTGTTGTCTCAGCGTGGGTTTTGCTTTGTTTTGTTTTAATCTGTCCACTTCATTTATGTGCCTGAATTAGAGCTGAGCTCTTTGAAGATCTAACCACTTGTTTCGATCCTTATGGGAGTACTTTTGAAAGTCTAGCCCTTAGCCTCTAAAAATCTTTGATTATAAACTCGCACCAGATTGGAGACTGAGGTGTCTCTGCATGGTTCTTCTCCCTCGTCCCTTGCATTTAGCTGAGCATCAGGATATCTGGCATTTGCTACATCAGAGGGCTTATCTATAATTCATAAAGGAAAGCTCTCTACCTTGTCCAATCTGGGAGTTAACAGTACCTTTTAAAAAGTGCTTCTGAGATGCAACCTGATCCTAGGTCCCAACCTCTGTTGAAGCTCCCAAAGCTGTCTGTCACCACTGTAGCCTCTGCTTTCACTTTGTTTACATAAACACCACCCTCTTGCAAAGAAACCAGAAGCCTAGACAAATTGGAGCTGCTTCCTGCATGTCCAGATCACAGCTTACAGGGCTCCCCAAACCAGCCATCTGTCTGTGTTCCTCTCCTTCCAGCAGTAGTTCTGCAGTGTTTGATAAGGCCCCATGAGGGCTGCCCGTGGTGTGCAAGGACAGTCTGTAAAGACCTTTCATCAGGACTGACAAGGTGAAAATCTGACTTGTCACACACAGAGGTCAGGGTTCTGAGTTTTACTGAATTTAGTCATGAGGAAAGGACATGCACTAGTGATTCTGGAACCAGAAATCTTTCTGCAACAGGGCCATGCAGCCAGGGGTTTACAACTTCCCTGGTAACTGAGAAGAGCACAGTATCCGTCTTCATGTTTCTGTTGCATCCTCTTACGTACACACCTCCATCAGCAATTGAGGCTCAGGCCAGGTGGGAGCTTCAGTGCTCAGAACAAATGAGGAAAAGCAACTGGGCTGAAGCCTCAGGGCTTCTCAGTTAGCCCAGCAGCAGCTGCTGGCACACAAAGGATTTTAAGAGTAGGATTTTCAAAACCGCCTGTGACTGAACCATTTCCATTGAAGTTCCTCTTGACTTCACTAGAAACCATCGGGCTGGGAATGAGTGCTTTTGCAATCCCAATCCAACAGATACCTGTGTCCATTCACTTGGGCATAACTTGCAGCCCACTGACTGATCTTGCCACATTCTGTCCTTTGAAAAGCTGCCTGTTCCTTAAAACCAAGGCTGGGGCTGTGTATGTCCGTTAAATATAAGTAAGTCTCTTACGTGACCTATCTGTAGCAAATCCAGAGTCACGCTCTGCAGCCCCAACCCTGCGCCCGCTCCAGAGAGACACACTGCATGTGTGGGAACCTGCAAGTCAATGAGAATCATGTGTATCTGACTCTGCTAGTGAAGCATCTTGTCAGCAATATATAGGAAACACCAGGTGCTATTACAAATACATACACTGCTTCACACAAACAAAAAATTTCATGCCCAGGTTTTCTATATGTTCAGTGTTGGATTCAGTGTGGGCTGCCTGAGTGTGTCTCACCAACAACAGAACCTGGCTTCGCAGGATTTGCGTAGTGACTGCTTAGTCAGGTGGGGAGGCAGGTGTTTGTGCCTCGGCTCCTGCAAAGGATCTGTCTGTGCTCATGGCTTCTGTCTCTGATGGAGATGGGCAGTGCAAAGAGCTGGGATGTGATTCCATGCCTGTGGAAGGGAAAGAATGTGAAATCTTGACCAAATGAAGACTGATCTTTCCAAACCAAACTGCCAGGGATGGTGCCCTGGTGCATGGTGAAGCAAGGCAGTCCCATGCATTTGGGTATGTGCCTTGGGAGAGGGGAGTCGGTTTGTATACATGTGCATGCAGGCAGGGCTGCTCCCACACTTGTTCTGCAGCATCTGCCTAACCGGATTCTGGCAGTGTTGTGTGATGGAAGTTTGTCACCATCACAGGGCTGAGAAACACAGACCAGAGCAGAGACCTGGTTGTTATTAGGACTGAGCTCTCACCAGAGCAAACTGTCTGAGGCTTGGGTACGTGTGTGTATCCGGAGTGTGTTTCCTTGGCCCTGTTCATCAGTGACAAGAGAAAAAAAAAGTCCTAGTTCAGTACACATGTCTGCTAGTAAGGGCCTCCATTTGATAAGCCTTTGTGGTTTGCAGCACTTGGCAGCTGCACAGCTGCTCCTCTCCTGGATGGGATGGAGCCATCACCAGGAATTTCTCTTGTGCTTGGGAGAGTCACACTAGTGCTGCTGGTCATTTCCTTCCCACACTGTTTGGCTCCGTGGTACACACTTGCCCTGCCATAGGGACAGAGGGCTGAAAATTGGGCTGAAGTTGGGCTTGGTGGTGTATGTATGGAGCCAGACATCAGTGATGGGAGGAGGAGAGCCGAAGGGAAGGGATAACCTGTTGTCCAAACATCTTCGTGGCTCAACAGTCCCTGTCTGACAGACACCAAATACAGGTGTTTGAGGAAGAGTGAAGGACCAGGGTGAGAATACTTTGATCATTTGCCCCAGAGTGCTTTCCCAGACTTGAGACATCTGTAGCTTCAGGGTTTAACAGCCTTTTTGGACTTTCAGGCTGTGAAAGGAAGAGCACGCAGTGTATTAAGGGAGTTTCAAGCACCTTTTCTGTGCTACATCAGGATGAAGAAACATAGCACATCATTTCCTGCACAAATTCTTTTATCCTGTCACAGGGTAAGTAGATGAAGAGGTCTGCCCATCTAAAATATCAGATCCCATTTTGTCAAACGGGGCACAGGAAATAGCAGTGTAGTTCACATATCTTCAATTTCAAGTCTCCTTGGATTTCATTCTGAGAGGTGAATTTGTTACAGAAAAGCTTAGATATTTCTGTGTGGCGAGTGTGGCCGGGTGGGTGCTGACTACCCGCAGCCTGACGGGGCCAAGGCAGTGCAATTACAGCTGGCAGAAGCAATCCTCAGGCTCAGAAGAGTCTGTGTTCATGTTTTATAAGGGACCTCATCATGTGTCTTCTGGCTTAAATGGAAAGCGTTAAAGGGCCTTCTGTAGCCTAAAAGGGGAAATAAAGATAGTCTCTTCAGGGCACTTTTGGCACATGCTGACTGCCTGATTTTTATAATTCACATTTCTTTCATTGAGGAAATAGTCTGTCTGGTACGCTGTCATTTTGCCCCATTGCCTGCAATTATGACTTCTTCATTCACTTTCCGCAATTGAGACTCCAGTTTCTTGGAATTATTCCTTGTCTAATGACTTCCATTGCTAATTTAGTTCTAAGTGATCCCTGGACAGCCACAACCATAAATGCATGTAGGTGGCTGGGCGATTTGTCAGGGCTCTGCCTCTAGGAGATGCTTAGTTTCAGTACTTTTATGAAGTATTTTAAATAGTTATCATCTGTTTTATGTCTGCATTATAAGGCAATCCTGAAGTATTGCTTTTTTCATTTTTAAGTCTAAACTTGTTGGTTTCTATTAGCAGTTTCAGTTTTTTGGCCTGCCTGAAACATCCCCGTAGGAACCTACTGGGCTCTGAGAGCAGAGCTGGTTGTGCCCTGCACGGTGCAAGCCACCATGGGAGCACGCTTGCCTTTCGGCCACGTTGACGTGTCTGTATGGACCTGAGTGAGAAACATCCCTCTCGCTTGCTCTGCTGACTGGAACAGCCACTGTGGCAGGCTGGTGAAGACTTGCCCCCTCACTGATAGTATTTTCACTTTCTGGCCCTCTGCAGTCACCACATGCATTAGCTTTCAAAATCTGCCATCATTATGCAGTTGAATTGACTAAGTATTTTCTTACTGGAGGTTCTTGTATCGATCTGGGCTACCTGTCTTTAATAGTTTAGCAAAACACAAAGAAACTCTTCTGGGAGGTAATTTCAATATTAAGCATTGAGGAAATGTGTGCCATCCAGAGCTAACAGTTTTGACTGGAGACATTTACGCAATGTTTTGCAGACTTATTAGGCCCTCTGCTTTCTCATAAAAATATCTGCAGTCTTCTGCCTTGATAAGGCATTTATTTCCTCCTATTCCTCCTGGTCCTAAAACAGAGAAAAGGGTGTTTCTACTGACCAGCAATAAGGATGAACTGGTCATAGCTGGTAAAATAAGATCCTGTCTCACTTACCTAGGCATGCTGTGGGATGTAATTGCACCTGTGGAAGGAAGGAACTCACGTTGTTATACTTTCAAAGCTACCGTTGTGAGTTAAACGATATTTTTCACTGTCGTTGCTTCTTTGCCGTGTTGGAATCTCAGCACGTTGGGGCATATGAATGTCTTATATATGCATACATATATCTCTCCTCATCAACTTTTCCATCTGCGAAGCATATCCTAAGAGACTTCAGAACGGCCGCTCAAATAAAGTAACAGCAAAGCATTTGCTATGCTGTTTTGTGGTTGGGGAAATCAAGTTGCTATGAAGTGGAATGATTTGCTCAAGATTGCTTTGAGAGCTCAGTATTCAGAATTATGTTTCCTAATTTCCTTGATTTTCATTAATATTGTTTCACTCTTTACTGTATTCTCAAGTTTTTTGAGTTTCTACAGATAAAAACAAGTGACACAGGATGGTCAGAGATAAGTGATTGATTCAACTAGGCTAAGAATAAAATTAGACTATAGCTGTAAAATAGACATGACAAAAATGTGATTCCTCTCTTTTGCACTAGTGCAGCTTTAGGCTTGCTTCTAATCTTGCTTTGTCTCAGGACAGCATCCTGTTTCTTGCTGGCTGTGTCACCCTACACCAGAGAGGAAAGGTTTGCTGACTGAATCCAGCTGTTCCCAAGCTGGAGACCCAGAAGTGGTTGACTGGGCCAGCCAGGCCAAAATGTTTGGGGGTGCTATAAAGAGCCTGGACAACTAAAACTTGTTCTGTAAACTAACATGCCAGAATGTTAAATGACAGCCATTGTACGGTTATGGTGGTGCTGATTAACGTTAAAAGTGAGAACCAGCTCTTACGTGACTTATGCTTTAACGTGAAATTTATTTTTCTAGTCCTTAGCACAGAGCATGAATAGATAGAATGATGTTTTGCTGGCAGTATCATCAGAACCTATGTTGTGTTGCTGGCCAGGGTTAGGACGCTGACAGAGCCCTTTCCGGGGTGGAAGTAGTAAAGATGGCGTGAGAGTCTGGCCCATGCACGACTGTTCAGCTTGGGCTTCATCGGCTCTCTGGGGCAGGTGCCTGTAGCGTTTTTGTGTGATGAATGCCTCTTCTAGCCATGGCTTGACTAAAGAGGAAGCATGCCTCTCAGCTGCTGGGGCGTTTGTTACTCTGATGGAACACCTTCCAGAGACACGTTGAGTGGATGGCCTTTAGCAAGTCTCCAGCGTAGCAATGTGGTGGAGGGGTTGCTGTGTGCTGAACTGTCACATAAGCAAGTATGTAAAATCCTTCCAAACGTGTCGTGTAGCCACAGTGTCACTGGTCACTTTGTGCTGTTGGTGTGAGGACAGAAGAGTGAGGCCAGGGGGTCGGAAGGGAAGGCTGCCGGTAAAGGGTTGTATTTCTCACTTGATACTGTATTGTGTGTGGCAGACGTTAAAGCTGCAGTCTGAAGCTTGGCTGCTAGCCTCCTGGTAACCTACTGCCTGAACTAAAGACAAAGTGTCTCTCTCTGCTCCTCCTGGAAAGGTGGCTTTGTACAAGGCTTGCTGTTCTCCATCTGCAGTGGAGAGAAGTGTTGGGAACGGTGGTAAAAACTACATGTGCAGCCTGTAGGGAAAGGAAGGGGACAAAGGTCCTTGTCAGCCTCACATAATCCTCATTTCAGTTACCCTCAAATTACAGACAGAGATAATATACCACATTTTCCTAGAGCGTGAGAAAAGCAGATCTTATATCAACACAAATGCTCAATTTGTCATGAATCTTAATGGAATATCCCCTTCAGTGTAGCCTAGTCATTGAGCTGGTTCCAGCTGTTGAACCAACACTTTATGAAATATCCTTTTAAAAAAAACAAAACAAAACACAAAACCACATGTTTCCATACGTTCATATATCCACTATAATTTTTAAATGGACCTCCAGGGCAGCACCTCGGTGGGAAAACATCTGCTTTTATACATGGACCTCTCTCATGGCGATAGCAATATAAAATATGTGGGGTAGAAGGTCCTTCTGATAATGCGGGAAGCTCTAAAGCCCAGAAGAGACAAGCTGCTGGGTGTTGCAGGGGAATGACTCGTGTGTGTAAATTGAAGCATCGGTATAATAGCTCACAGATTTTAAGGCCAGGAAGATTGTCCCCTTACAAACTGTGAATTGTGTACCCTTTGAGAGTTGCAAAAAGATTCAAGGTATAGCGGGCTGTGAATTATTATTAATAGCCTTGTAAGGTGGTTTGTTTAAAGAAGCAAAACAAAACAAATAACCCATACCAATTATTATGAAAAGAAAACAAGATAAAAATCAAAATCGATAAAGTTAAGTGGTTGCATACACATTCTCTTTCTTACTTAAGTGCTGATCGTGAAATTTTACCCATTGTTTCAGCCTTCAGTGGGTTTTATGAAGACAGATGAGCCATGAAGCAAATCAAGCTTTCAGAAAGTTTGATAAACTCTGCCTTTTTTAATCACCCTGCATAGCTCCGGGTGTAAAATTTACACAGAATAGAGTTTGTAGGTTCAGGGACTAGGTAATCATTTTTCCTGAGTTGTAGTGCAAGCCCAAGAGAGCTGTTAGACGTCCTAAAATAAATAAATATTGAGCCCGAGGGAGAGATGAGTATGTAATTACCTGAGGTCTGGCTTTTGTGCCCTCTCAGAAAGTTAATTTAAACTTTGGATAGCTGAAGGCTCTCTGCAAGAGGCAACACCAGAATATTGCTGCTGCCAGTGAATTTGTTTGGTGTGGCATTTCTATCTGTCTGCTTTCTGACTATCCATGCTCATGAGGAAATCACATGGTTTGGAGGGGAGACATGTGGGGTTTAACTAATAGTTGTGACCATGAATAGCAGGAAAAAGAAGGAGAATAAAGGGCTGGTTCTGCACAGCTTTCAAACCCAGTGCCCATTTCAGCTTGCACAGCAATTTTGTTGGTTGGTTGGTTGGTTGATTTTTTGCTGCTTTTTTTATTTGGTGCTGATTTACATCATTATGCTTGGGAAAAGATGAACATGGGATAGCTGGGGAGAATCATACTTCAGATATGTTCAGTTAAACAAAGGTGAGTCAATGGCATTATACAGGTATTGAGTACAGAAACAAGTATCTGTTAGAGATGAATTGTGTGGTTCAGACCTTGGGAGATTTGCTTGACCCAGTTACTCTTCACACTGTCTCACATCATCATGAGCTAATGCTCTCTTACCTTGGAAATCCCATTTGCTTTGGTGGGGCTGCCCTCACCTCAAATTCAGTAGCACAAGGGGAAGTCATGAAGTCCACTGTATGTTTATTTTCAGTCTCTTTAAAAATAGGTATAATTGGCAATGTACAAACTGATTCTTCATAATTCTTATCGAAGTCCTCTGAGTTGAAAATCTGAGTAGAGAATTGCAGTGTTGGATTTCGTTTTCTTGCTGTTTTAAATCCCTCCACCTTCACTGTACCCAGGGACAGTCCTGGCACGCACAGGAGCTGGGTCATGTTCTTTGGTCAATTCCTCCACTTCTGTTCAGCCTTCCAGTCTTTTTATATATTGTCTACTTGAGGCAAGTAGCAGCTGTAGCTTTAGCTGAGTGTGGAGGAGGTGGCAATTTCTGTATATTGGACACACAAATACTTCAGATCACTTTCCTAAACATTACAGCACGATATGAGTAACTGGTGTCATGATTCATTACTGCCGTAGCTTTTGAAGCTATGCCCAGGTCTCCAAATCATGTAACACAGCAGAGCTTGGCTGTAACAGGAACCGCTGCAGCTCCTGAGCAGTGTCCTTGGGGCAGGGAGCCACGGCTGTCCTGTGCGCCTTTGGCATATGTGCAGTGGGATTCAGGCTTATGCTGGAGCTCCTAGATCTTAGGCCAGTAATAATAATAAACCAAATCCTTCTTGGTAGTACTCCATCCACTCCTGGTCCTGTAGGGGTGTTACATACAGCACAGAGCTGAGCGCTGTGCAGACAAAGCGAGCTGGGGTGGCTGTGAGGAAAAAGAGGATTTCCCCCCTCCAGCCGCCAATTACTGTGTGGCTGGTGCTGTGGCTTAGAAAAGCTACAAGATTTCTTGTGATATTTAAGTGCATGCCTAGAAGGTGGCAATGGGTGAGCACTGGATCATCTTTCAAATGTACCATACATGGTGATGCATATGGAGCTCCACCAGGCTGATGCTTTTCTGTTCCTCTTGCTAATCCCATTTATCTTTTGGACAGCCAGCGCCTGACAATCCTACACCACCTTTAGAATCCCTGCATTCAAAAATGTTGTGCAAGATTTGCCCATTATTTTTCCTTTAAGCTGCTTGCATTTGGAGATTTTCCAGACGTGTTCTTGTAATTTTGGATGTGAACGTTCTGTACTAACAAAAGAGAAAAGGTCATTGAACCTGCATTTCTCTTTCAGCTACTGAAACAAGTGGCAACAGTCCACTACCTCAGCAATGATACTCAGAGGAGGACATTATTTTTACCTTTTTGCATTTACAGGATTGCCTTGGTTTTCACTTAGCTAAGTCATGGTAAGCAAGGAGCTCAGATCCAAACTGTACTACTTGTACCTGTGTCCTATGCTGTCTTTGGACAATTTTTGGGTTGTTACTCATGAGTTTTGTCTCTTTTAGTGGCTTTCATTGCTAAGGAAACTGCATTAGCACTAACTGTGGTGGTTGTTATCTTAGGCTTGAACACGTCCTAAATCACAGAAAAAACTTGGTAAAACCCCTATATCTCAACAGGACTACCCAGAAACACCATGTGAGATTGCTTACTTTGCATTTTTATGATGCAAGAAATCATCAGAAGTTGCTCTGATGAAAGACAAAACCAGAAGAGATGTTTGTGACGTGAAAATACTTCTGTTGCACCTATTTGGTACAGCTAGTCACTGTTGCACTTGAAGGCCTACCTGTAAAACTTTGAAGAATAGCTCCACAAATGGAAGTGGTTCCACATTACATTCCCCTAGTTTCAACCACATCACTTGGAGTGGGATTTTGGCACCAAACTTCCACAGGCACCTAAGAAAATCCCAGTCTTAGATTATTAGTTGTTGAATTAGCTGTTTTACTCTGTATGTGTACCTTCAGGACTGAAGAAGGTGAGGTGCATACATTTTCCTGCACAGATGCTCCTGGCCCTGGTTGGTATGTGGCTGTTAGAATCTGGCCTGAATTTACAGATTTTTAAGGAATTAACTCCAGTAGCCGTCTAATACTCTTGGACCTTTTTGTGTACCTCCCTTGTTTTAATAAGTAGGGAATTTGAAAGAGTTTTTAAATTGGGTGTTAGGACTTTGCTAGTGCCTCTTTCACCTAAAAAACAACACCTAATTAAATTCTGGTTGGCGGTACCAAGTTGCATAAAGTCTTCCTTTTAAAATGCACTTCTTCCATGAGACACTGAACTTTAAAGCACTGTACACAGACATAGATACAAAATGAGAGGTTATAAGTCTAGACATAATCACTGCACATAACCGTGTAGAAATAAGGGCAGCTCAGAATGTGTTCCTCCACTGTATGTACCGTTTATGACTGTTCAGTATTGTTTCTGCTTCAGTTAAAATGAAATCTCTCTAGGGAATAGACAGTATCTTTTGCGTTTCTACTGTAGAAAGCACACCATTGTGGTCTATAAATAATAATTTATACAGTGTTTGCCTTTAACCTTTCCATTCCTCTTGTGAATAAATAACTGCGATGCTGTCTTTGCAGTATTCTTTATATTAAGCATAGGGAGAAATAACATTATTTAGAGGAAGGTAAATTGCAGCATAAGGATATAATATATTTAGTGTGGAAGACCACTGCAGTTGTTTCTGTTTCTGGTTTATAATGAAGGCAGAATAGATTTAAAACCAGTGATGGATGGTTAATAGAAAAATATTGCAGAAATCCTGTAGTTAAAATATACAATTTGCATAGATATCTCTGGACACTTTCCAGATTTTCATTTTAGGAGGCACTATTACTTCTTTATCATCTATTTTTTCCTGGAATCCTTCATTAGGACATAACAAGGTGCTCTGCAGGAAATATCACTCATCAAGTTCATGACCAGTACGCAAGTGCACAGCAAATACCCAACTTCAGCTCCAGAGGCTGGCAGTGACTGCACTAAGATGCTGATACAGATACATGGTGATGCACTGCATGGACATCCCCTTTTGCCTTCTGTCATGGGCCCCCTTAGAAGGCAGGCACTTAGCCAAAAGGCATGAACTAAGGCAGTGATGCTACAGTGGGACATGTTTGTTTGCTTTAAGTAACTCGTACTGATGATTGCGAGCTCGCAGAGCACGTCCTTGTGCAGATACCAGCATTCATTGCTACCTTGTCCCTCATCCCATCTCTGTTTTATCTATCAGTTAGGGTTAGCCACGCTCTGTGGTAGCGAATTACTTGTATACAGGGATCTGTGCCGGGCACGTCTGGGCTTGGATTTCTATTGCCCTGTATGCTATAGACCTACAAAGTAAATTTCCTTGCTGATTAAGCAGAATCCACAAGTTTGTGGTTCTTAAACTTTCAAGAGTTTTGTTTCTTCAGTACTTTCAGGAGTTGTTATCATCATCTTCATTACCTATTAAAACAAAGTCACTCACCTGAAGATGGGAGACCCTGAATTTGCACCAGAATTTCTCCCACCATTCAGTAAACCTTATGGGCTATTACTTATAAGGTAAATACCAAGTCTGTAAGGCCTTAACGTCAAATATCCAGGCTGGATCTGAGAGCAAATGATGAGCTTGCATTTCCAGACTTCTCCAGAGGGCTTGGGAGTTAGAGGACTGACTAGTAAGTGATACATCTGCCCTTTTCACCTATGCAAGTTGAGCTTTGGCAATTTTTAGTGTTTAACCAAATGATGATACACCCTATATGGGGAATACTTGAAATACTGAGCAAGTATTAGCTCATTCCTTTTTGTAGTAACGCTGGAGGTGGGTGGCCAAAATACACTTCTGCATGTGGAATTTCTGCCTTCTGAGAGAAGGCGAAACCGCAGGACAGGTCTAGCAGTCAGAGTGAGCCTTCAGAAAGCCGATCTGGAGCTCATGGGACTTAATACAGTGCCTGCAAAATGTCATACAATACAGAGAGGTATTCCCACGGCCAGCTTCAGGTATTTTATGCAGGCCAACTTGTGTCTGGATGTTCTTGCTCTCCAGGTTCTGATCTGTCTCCATCACTTATATAAGGAGATTAACCTCCTAAAAGAGCCTTAAAATTTGTCAGGGTAAATATTTGTGCAAGTGGTGGTACTATGTCTTCATTCTGTACTTAATCTGTAATGCTTTCACTTTGACTTACTTTCTTACCCGTGAGAATGACGAGTAACATGGAAATCTTTTTTCATTAGGTTCCCGTGTATGTTATGTGTAATGTGGCTTGCACAGTAATTTTAATGCAAGTATAAATGTGGTCTCCCAGGCATATTGGCTTTTGAAGTCCTGAAATTGCTGCATCTCTACCCACATAGAGCAATCTAACCCCCTTGGTTTGGAGAAGGTTCCTTGCGGTACTTATCCACAGGCTCCATGTAGCAGCATATAAAAAGGTTTCTGTATTTACTTCCAGTCTGACCTCTGAAGACCCTTATTCTGTGTCCCAGAAATAAACTTATTCACTGTAGTACAGCTTCAGCATCCAGTCCCAAATTGCCTGAAACTGCACAGGGGGACTCCTTTTGCTGAGTACTCTGTAGTGCCTTGAGCCACTAAACAGACTTGGAGTTAAATAAACTGTCTTGATCTAAAGCATCTGCCCAAACAAACTCTTTATTTACAACCAAGAACAATCTCTCCTCACTGGTTCTATGTTACATCCACTAGGTTTAATGGCAACTACACAAAGCAGTAGAGAGGTGTTTTACTTTGAATTTTTGGAACAAATGTTGGGAATTAGTGCTTGCAGCTCGTAAATAAAATAGCTGTATTTTATATGCAGCTCTATTCATTGGATCAGATGTCTAAAAATACACATGAAAAAGGTAACTGGTGGCACATACCCAGTTTTCTGGGAAAAATTTCCATTAAGTTGAATGACCACATCAAAATCACAGGGGAGAAAAGAAACCAAGAGCTAAGAAGTGACAAGACAGAAGTTTCTGAAGACAGTTTGGAAGCAGTTGGAGGATTGATGTGGCTGACAGATAAGAGGGCTGTTCCAGGCAGCAGAGTAGGTGATGTGGGATGCTTTTTTATGAATAATGTTAAAACAATCTGAAAGGACAGCATAGAGAGTAGTGAGAGGAGAGCTGGGAGAATGAGAAACATGTTTTGCATCTAAAACAATGATCCAACTTCCCCTGAGCAAACTGCAGCTTTCTGCATGTGTCCAGAAGCTGATTCGTCAGCTACCACTGCCGGTGGATCAGTGGAGAAGAAAACACTTGGCAAAACACATAATTCTGCTCTGATACTTACAATATTTTTCTGCATTTCTCAAACTGCTTGGTGTGGATGGAAAAGAGTTGGTGGCCTTTCAAAGGGCATCTCTAGGGATAAGCTCTGTCGAAGGGTAGTCTCACTGCTGGGAATTAGTTGACAGTATGCAGCTGTGGTAGTAGCACATACAAAATAATATTAGAGATCAAGTTCAAAGTCTGGCAGGGAGGATAAAACAAACAACTGTCCCTTCTCTTCCAGTACATGACTGAGGCATCAATAAATGGAAAAACCCCGATGTGTCAGGCACAAAACAAGCGAGTTGTGGAGTTTCGGGTTTTTTTTCTTTTGCTTTTCTTTCCCTTATGCGTGGCTAACTCCCAATTTCAAGTATCAAAATGCAGTTTCTGTTGTGCAGGATGGTGTTTTCTTGCTGCTATAAAACTTCTAGTGAACTATTAAACTCCAGCGGCATTTCATCCCTGAGCTGCTTGCACCTCACTGTTGGATGAAGTGACCTGGGAAGAGTATGTGTATTTTATCTTGTTAAATTCATAAAATACTGAGATGATTTTTAAGAGTTAAAGTGCTGTATAAGTGCAAGATGTGATGATTTTGGGAGAGCTGCTGTGAAAAGTGGTTCTGATGTATGTTAGCTCACCTGAGGGCAAAGTGGACTTCTTAAGGGAAAAGAGTATGTGCAGGAGACCTTGGACTTAGTACTGTGGGCAAAGGTCATGCTGTAAAACACCTGAAACCCTTGAACTGATGGTTGTGCTAAATGAAGTGCTAACTCTTGATGATGCTGGCGGGGAGCTGGTCCATGAAAACAAGTTTGCTCCCTGCAGAAGACAATAGTATTTCATTTAATTTTTTTTCCTTCTGAGGCTCTCTACTCCATGCAATGCTTAGATGAATTGAAGGGACTACAGGTTAAGTGTGCAGCGTGTTCATTGTTTTTGTATAGCTTTTCCTCTCCTCCTCTCCTGATTCTTTGTAACTAGAAGTAACGTTTTGGTGAACACCTACCTTAGCAGACTTGATCAGCCTGCCTTCTGCTGGATTTGCCTAGCTGGCTTTATCTAAAATTGGTGCTTGTGATTATCACACAAGCATAGAGTGATTATGCAACAGGGTGGAAGCTCTTGTGCTTTGTCTGAAATCAGGTTTTAGACACTCTTTCTCTCCTCAATGGCATCTTTAATCCAAAAAAAGAGAAAAAAACAAAAGCAAAAATCACTGAAGCAAATAAGGCTTTCCTTTACACAGAAAAGATTTTGGTTTTAAAGCTGTCATGTAACTGGCAGGAACAGAAGGGTACCACCAGCTAGGAGAGAAGATAAAATTTTATTGTTTCAGTGAGTTGAGTGAGTTGTACTTAGGAGCTTTTCAGAAAATTGTGCTAATTTCCTCCTAACACCCAAAACAGTGCACTTCATGCTGACACATAGTTTGAAATGGAGGTTAATAGTACCAGATGTTGGTTTGTGTTATTATTAATTGTTTGTATTACAACAGCACTTGGTGGCCTTGTTCAAAGTGAGTGATGCTGCATGCAGTTCTGCTGCAGCGAAAGAGGCAGTCTGGGCCTTACCTGCTGAGCAGAGGACGTGGGTAAGGATGACAGGGGACGCACAAATGTCAAGATGTGACTTGCCCCAAGTCATAAAGCAAGTCATTGGCAGGGCTGGGAATAGAAATCCGTTCTCATGAAACTCAGCAGAAATAATATATGGCGATACCGGTTTTGGCACTTAATCCCGGCATAGTACACTGGTTTATAGGTTTATAAGGTGTCCGGTTTGATGCTCTTTCAAGTTTTGATATCTTTAATCTTGGTGTCTGTGAGTTTATGGGGAAAGCTGGAAATGGAACAGGAAAGTGACAGTCCTTGAATTTGTCCTAATCCCACAAGTTACAGTAAATCAGTGGTGGAAGCATATTGCATATCATGGTGCTATGCATGACTGATCAGGTCTGTCCTTCAAATGCTGTTAACTTCAGCCCAGTTAAGCTATATTTCTGTATGTTGAACACAAAGCAGTGTGGGTTGAGAGATTAGGGAAGAATTAAGTATTTGTTCTCTAATCCTGAATGTTTATAAATCAGTGTTCGTTACTTTAGGTGCTTTTAGAGAGTTTACATCCCAGTTTTTGTAATAATTTCATGACCCATCTGGCTAATAAAAATACTTCATTGCAAGAGAAGAAATAAAATCTGTTGCTGTGAAGTGTAAGCATGCAGATCTTTTGCTTAATTGGGGGCTAATTGCTTTTATTGTGGATTCTGATAAATTAAAAATAATAGTGGGGCTAGCCCCATCCCACATCATTGTCTGTAAACATTCTGCATAGATTTAGCCCAGTCTGTGGAAGAAGAAACCTGAACCGAGGCCATTGGAGCCCCCCCTGTTTCTAGGAGTAAATTTATGCCTTCAATGCTTTTAAGAATGTATGGAGGTTTTTGACGGTGGCATTTGGGGGTGGGGTGTGGTTTTTCTGGCGGGGACGGGAGGTTGAGTGCTGAGGCACAGGGGTACCGAGGGGACACGAGGATGCTGCGGGGTTTGTCGCCTGGCTGGCAGTGGCTTGCAGGCACAGCGCAGTAGTGCAGGAGTGCTGAAGAATGGTGTGTGTGGGGAAACAAAGACGGACGTTATCTTCAAAGGATCATCTTTCCACTGATAAGGAGAATGGTCTCAAAGTGAAGAAAAGGGGGTTTGGCTGGAGGAGGAAATCTTGCACTAAGCATTAGCCGGGCTATTGATTGCCCTAGATTCAGCATTTAATCCTTTCTTTAATCACAAATCAATTCTACTGTGTGTTTGAGTTTTTTAAACTTTTCATCCAAATGCTCCAGACTTCAGAACGACAGTGTTGTGAGAGACTTTGGGGAACTGGAGCCCACCAACACCCTGACATTCCTGCCACTTCAGTGCAAACGGGGGGGGGGGGGGGGGGGGGGAAATATATATATATATATTTGGGGGGGCAAGGAAATCTGTTAAGACTTGCTATGTTTGGGTCTTTATCTTGGAAGGAAGAAGTCCAAGTCTAATACTTTGTCTCCTTAAAGTCCTTAATCAGCTTGGGATTTTGCTAGAAAGGGTATTTGTTTTTCTTTCCTTTGATCTGCATTTAACTCATGGAATAGATAGGCAGACATGGGTTACACTCCTGCCTGCGTAACGCTCAATCTTCTGTATTAACTTCTTGCATTTAGTCCCAGAGCTCAGCTTTTGGGCCTGCTGAGAAACAACAGGGCTGGAAAATATCATGAATATGTGTGAATGAACGTGGGTTGCTGCTGTGTCTCCATGCTCTCCATGTTTGATGCTGCCCTAGCTTTTCCCGGCATTAGGATGCATCCATTGCAGTTTATGGGGAAGTGGTATGGTTGAGCCTGCAGAGCATGAGCCTGGGTACCTGGACGCGCATCCTGCTGGCTACACATCTGCTGCCAGCAGGACAGCTACAGTTTTTTAGGGTGCAATGTATCAGCCTGCTGATAGCTGGCTTTTAGGATCCTGTTTCTAATGCATTGCTTAGCTAATAATCATTACTCTTCTACACTGATTAAAATGGGACTCAATTGTTATGCATATATGTCACAAGTTCTTTATAATGGCTAAATAGTAATCTCCACAGGAAGAAGAAAACAAAATGGTCCGAAAGAAAAATTATGGAAGCCTTGGTGCACTTTCTTGTTCCTAGTTAAACATATTTTGTCATAGCATTTTGGGGTATAAATCTGACTAGAATGGCATTACACAAAGAAAAACCTGAAACTCAGTGCTTCAAGATTAGAATTTTATTTTTTTTTTTAAATACAACTAAATTTTTCTCTTGAACCTGCATGCTGCCATTGAAGGGAAGGTGTCTTGCCCTGCTTGGAAGGGCATACCAGCCTTGAGCAGGTGTGGGCAGTTCTGCGCACTGGAGGTCACAATGCTGCGCGTGAGGTGACTCAGCTCTGTGCTGTCTCAAGCCCCAGATCTACAGCAGCACCCTAAACCTTAACACAACACTTGGGTGTCTCCCTGCCTTTTATCACTCTGTAGTACAAATGCGTTGAGTGATTCATTATACTGTAAGTCTCATTTGAGACACCTTTCAGGCCCTTTTAATTAGTTTCTCATGACGAGTTTTTAACCATTCTTTTCCATCATGGTAAAGTGTATCTGCCTATATGCAGAAAAACCCAGAGGAGAAGGGAATGCAGTGACTATGGGTGTTAAGAAGTGCTGGGGTTTTTTATTGCCATGGTTTTGACAATAGCATGTTACAAGTGGGACAGCCACTGCTGAATTAGAGTTGTCCAATTGTAGTAAAACTCCCAAAATTTTACAGTGCCTCATGCCATCATGTTTGCGTTGATGGCATGTCTATTAAGTGACACAATTTGTCACCTGCTTTTAATATCTTCCTCTAGTTTTCTCCACCACAGTAGCAGGCATGCTATTTACTGGGCGAACATTAGTGTTTCTATTAAAATTATGTTGAAGCATAAAATGTCAATGGAAAAACAGTTATAGATGTGTTGGGGGGACTTTCCCAGATGACTTATTTAGCTTATGGTGCAGCTGAAAGTTGGACTGCTCTCCCTCAGTTATAAAGCAAGATCCTAGCTGATGGACCACATTTCCTGAAAATCAAAGGTCTTGTTGGGACTGCAGTATTACTGTTTACATCTTTTCTGGCTTAGTTTTAAAGAAGATTATCATCTCTGTCTTCTATCAGGCTATTGAATAGCCTTTAAATGTCAGTCTTGACATCACTGGACACGTCCTAGCCTTTTCTCATTTTCCACTTTTCTGACAATTGTATCTGTACTTGTCATATCACAGTGGCTCACACAGGGCACAGCTAAACCGGGTACATCCAAGTTGGGGAGCAAGTCACAGGGAGGTGGTTTTGTGGTTGGTGTGAGATTTATTATTTTTTTTTTATGTTTGGGTGGGGTTTTTTTATATCCAGCAAATACTTTTTTACATACTAATGCTCCCTTTAGCTGTTGCTTACTCAGACCCTGAACCCCTGAGAAAGGTGATTCTTTCAGTATCTAACCCCAAGTCAAAGTCAACAGGACTCTTGGTCTTGGCTGTAATGTTTGATACATAAGACATAATCCTGAATGTTCCTGCCTGTATAGCTCTCCTAAACAGGGTGATTTTAAGAAATGCCAAGTCGACCCTAAATATTCTTTTGTAGGTCAAGGCTTTCCATTCATTAATGTTTTGTCCTCTTCCTCCTGAGCTTCCTCCAGTATTGTTTTGATATTGGAAAGCTTGCTGGATGAGATGGTGGACTCTGAGGACAGGATATCCGTGACATAAAAATAAATACACAAGATGGAAAAAGAAACCATCTTTAACCATTATCAAAAGAAAGAATGTGAAAGGCGATGAATGATGGAAGGTATAAAAGACTGGTTTTCAGCTGCTGAATTACTCTGCTAGCATGTGGTACTGTGAGAGAAGCAATGTGATATATGAAAATAAAAACATTGACTATCTGAGCTGGAGGCTTCACTGCTGAATCAGAAAGCTAAGGGCGCCAAATCCTGTTAAATTTTAATGAGATTTTTAGATACAACTCCTTGTGTGTCACTGCTTGAAAAACAACACTTGAGACTGATAACAGCAGAGAGCCTGTGAGTTAACACCTGCAACCCAGCATGTGGCTTTTGGAGCTGAAATATTGGCTGCTCTGGAAGGCATTTTGGTCAGGGGTGGTAGGAAGCAATTCCTTTGGCCAAGCCATCAAAACTGCTCTGCAGTTGCTTTTGCAGCTGGTGTTTGACCACAAGAAGGGGAGGACGGGTAGGGTCCCTGTCCTTCCCCACCTGCCTCTCTCTTCCAGCCCTCTGTTTCCCAGATGCCCTGGGTAGACTGGGAAGGAAGCATTGAATGTTAGCTCTATGTGAACAGAAGAGTGATGCTTTGAAGTTTTTTTACTACTGTAATCATAGCTTGGCCAATAGGTAATATTTCAGGTTTTGTTCTTGTTTATGGGAGGTAGAGAGGTATAGTCATACCTTCTTTTCCTTTTTGGGCATATTTTCTTATTTTTGCACTAGGCCCATCTCTTTCTCCGGTGGCTGCGGGAACTGAAGTGTTCCTCCAGTTGTCAGGTGTGGAAAGTAGCATAATAAGAATGACATCATTATTCAAGTGTATGAAATTTGTGAAATCACCTCTATTTTTTTATAAGTTTTGCAAATGAGCTTTCGCGAAGACTGAGAGGAAGGAGAAGGGGGATAAGAAAGCTAAACTATTTCAAACATCACTTTAAAGGCTTTAAAGTACCAATACTTATTAATTCCTTTGGCATGTATAAGAATAATATTAATCCTAATGAACTGAAATGGTATAAGTGCAGATGTCATAAGTACTTCTACAGGCATTCAGCTGTAATTTAGCATCAGTTAACTAGACCATTATTTCAAAGTGTTATTTTAATACATTAAATTTCCCAGTGTATCCTCAGGCAGTTGCTAGAGCTGCTCTTATCACTCTCCATTTTTCTTTCTAGCTGTCATTCCTGTTTCCCTTTACTTGACAGTGTGTGCTTCACACCACCACAGGACTTCTCAAGGGTGGCTGGCAGTGCGGGCTCACCTCCTGCTTAACCTCAGCTGCAGGAACCTGCTGCAAGGGACAGTCCTGCCTTTCTCCACATCCCTTCCCCATATTCTTTTTCCTCCCTTGTAGGACATGTAACATTCCCAGAGGTAGGATTTTGAAAACTCGAGAGCAACTTTTGGTCTATTTTGTGACCTTGAACACTTCTTCTGGGCCACATAGCTGCTGCTCAGTGCAGCACCAATAAATGTGAGTTTGTTCCCATCCCTGCTCAGAGCAGTGCAGAGATGCTCCCTTGAGTGCTGGAGGCTCTGTAGCTGTGCTAGTGCCCTGCCCTAAGGGACTGCATGGCTTTGCCTGTCATGGTGCTGTGACAAAACGGCTGCTTGTTCAAGACCTGGCAGGGGAACACCTGGGTCTCCAACTGCAAAACAGACACAGTAATTGCTCATTTTATCTCCCTGTTCTTGGGGAATGCCCTAAAATCAGTTTCTGCCTTCAAAAATTAACTCTTATGATGTAGGTGTCCCTTACAGCAAAACCCTCACACAGATTGTTCAGGGTTTCTCTATGTTTCTATAGTACAATTTATTAATAAGAATCTGATACTGGAGAGTGGAAAAACCTTTTGCCTCATATAATGTATAAGAGCTAATCTGTGGTCAGACACTGCTGTGGAGTAGTCCACTGTTTTGTATGCAAGAGTTTAGAATGTGTAGAGTAGGTGTGTTCCTCTAAAAAAAAAAAAAAAAGAGCTGCTGCCTCACTCTTTCCCCATAGTGTGGTAGTGGCCATCTGGGCTGATGTGCAGGGGAGCGGAGGCTGGGATATGCTGCAGAGGGCAGAGAGCCCTGCAGTCACCTGCACTGGCATTTGGATCCATTTTCGTGGGGCTTGTGACACTTCCCAAGGAGCCTGATGAACAAGCTCCTGCTGTCCCCAGCAGCTCCCACCTAGTGAGCCATATTTCAGCTCACATGAAACTTGTCAAGATGGGCAAAGTTCCTATTGGTAAAATGTGTTGTTAACAAATGCTTTCTTTAACCTCTGCCTCTAGTTTGCTATTTCTGTTCACTCCCTCTGGAAGACAAATTTGTGTGTCCTCTGCAAATGACCTTAAGAGTCTACGTTAATGCCTACAGAAGGCAGGGAAGTGACCCTATGGAAGCAGTAGCCTTTGGGTCTGGGTCTTACCAGTGGGGACAGATATCTGTCTGTCTGTCTCGCTTCTCTGTAGCAGTGTTTCTAATTGCATGGTTCTGTCATGATAGAGACACTTATTTTGGACTTAAGAGTTTTATGGTATCTTTTCTCCCAGCTGTCCAAACTTCTGTGCTCTTTCTGAGTATGTCAGCCAAAGGCCCTAAGCAGGGCTAGATTGGCAGGGAAGGTAATACCTCCTGCTAAAACCAGCTGATTAAGACAGTATAGCTCCTAATTCTTTCCTTGGATATAAAGTAGGAGCTCCTCATACACTCCTGTCAGCTCCCTGAGTGTTATTAGAATTACTCTGTAGGCAATTTTTCTGCAGACCAACAGAGGCTTTTGTGCTAGCAGACCATGCCAAATCGGCAAATTCGAAATTTGAGAAACATATGGCAATCGCTACCAAAGCCTTCTGATTTCAGTAGAACCATCAAAATCACTGAATTCAGACATGTCCTGTACTGCAGTATATTTTATTTGTTGTACCAGATGCTTTTGTGAGACTGGTATGGATGCAAGCAAACAACTGGAGAACTCTGAAGTCACTTGCAGAGGATGGAAATACCTATTTACTAGCAGAGAATGTTTTCCACCAGACATCCACACCATCTTACTCCTTTCAGTAATAAACCTCACAGAAGGGCAATGAAATTTGTAAATGGAAATTTGTAACTCCACTAAATCTTTGGTTTTTAGTTGCAGTTAAGATGATGGGGTTTATGTACAACAAGACTTTTCCCCCCACTCCCCAGTTTCCTCATTCATCCAAGATACATGGGCAGTAATTGTGGGTTTCCCTCCTCCTGTTCCACAAGCACTTTTCTCTTAAACTAGGTGAGAATAAGTAGTGTTCTTAATCTCAGCTTAATTTATAGCTTCAGTTTTAGACATTATGGAAGACCCATGACCATGAAATTTTCATCAGTTTGCTAATGATACCTCTCTCTACTGTGTGTTCCTACATTTAGTTGTATTTCACTTAGTGCCAATTTTATGATTTTCATATGCTCTATTTTTTCCCTTTTAAGCAGTCAGAATTCTTTAAAGTGTTTTGTAAGTCCTCTTTTGCAGAGAGAAGATGATTTGTGTTTCTTGGTATTTTTGTTCTCTTTTTACCTTGTCCTGTTCACTTTATAATAACATCGGTTCTGTTGGACACTGCTTAACCTCAGTGCTGTTCATCAGGCTGGGACTTTGATCTGCCATCTGGCCTATGTGTTTGACGGTTTTCTGTGCAGTGATGTGGACTGCGGTGCTTTAAAAATGATGGTCTTTTGTGGTGTTTTGCATGGATATCTAATCAGTCATTTATTAATTAAACCCCTATGAGCAATGCAGTGGCTCTTCTGTAGGTACTTCTCTTTGGCTTTCAATACAAGCTTCTGTGCTGTGTTTGAAATATTTCAGATTTCTTTTGTAGACCAGCAATATGCCCTGTCACTAATGTCATCCCTCCATCTCCCTGCCTCTAAGGTTCCTCCTGTTGGACTTTCATAGCCAAACCAGGCTGATGTCGCATCTCGTGAAGATTTCATCGCAGTGAGAACAGAGTCATTACCTTCCATCTTTTGACTTTGTGTACATCAAAGAGTTGCAAGTCCCAGCAAGTGAGGTCCCGGGGAGTGAGGTTTGATTTGAGGTTCCCATAAAGGCAAATTGGCAAGTCCAGTTGGTTTTCCTTTGCAAATTGTATCAGGAGTCTTCTCAGACATCTAAACTGAGCAGCAAGTTCTGTTTGTCTGTCTCCTTTTGACCCAGCTGTTTCTGTGCTTCTTGCTGGTTCCTGTAGGTGCTAAAGCAGTAGCTGTCAATATAACTCATGCTTTCTGAGAATGGAAAATTCCTGTAATGAAACACTGGGAGCTGACATTAGTGTGGAGATCCAAGTGGCAGCCACTACCCTGACTGTAACCACTGGTTATGGCTTTCAGAAATCCTGAGGTAGCTCAAGTGATCAAGAGGTCAAACCCTGGCATTTATGAGGGCAGCATGTGCGAGTAAATCAGTATAGTATATAAATATGTCGATACCTAAGGCACAGGGTGCAGAATTAAGGGATTTCCTAGTTTTATTGTTTGAAAGCAGAACTGATCTTTTGTTCAATTTCTGATACATGTAGTCAGTTGAGATATTATTTATTTTGACGTTGGGCATAGGCTATGCTGTAATGCTCCCTGGAGATGTTCAGCTGTCTCTTTTGTTCTGTTCAGGTTTTGATATTGCTGTCACTGTGGTTTCTGAGTACCTTCCAACCATGTGTTAAGCAATATGACTAGCATATGTCTCATTTAATTTCTTCTTCAGTCCTTGGGGACAAAACTGCTTTGGATATATTTTGCTAGTTAAGCTTTTTCTTTTATTTCTCTTTTTTAATGAGCTACAGATGTGGCTGTTTAAGACGGTAAAATTTGACCAGTTGTCTCAGCAGTGGCAATCTTTGCTGTGCATTTGGAGAGCTGCTGTTCCTAAGGGTTAATTCTGAGGCATGCTGAATGCCCACAACTCCTCTTACCTTTGAGAACAGGCAGTGGGTGCTTGACATCTCTTAAATTCACCTCCCAAACTTTATACCATTCCACAGCCAGTTTGCTGAGATGTTTTTATTACACAACATTCGTGATATGTAGAACTGCATATTATTTTGAGGGCTTATTACAGTTCATCGAGATGAAACCAGCTAGGAATTTTTACCTTTGAAGGACTTAAGGCTGCCGACCCTATTCATCAAATTTAGTAGAATTGTACTTCCCTTGTTTGTAAATAGTGCTGTAACATGGACTGCAACTGACTGCTTGAAAATACTTGGGAAGAGAAGCTACATTGTGGTGCATGTGTTTCAGTTCCACTGTACGCTTATATCGTCATATTTACAGCAATCCAACAGCTTTCAAAGCTCCGTTGTTAGAGCTTTTACAAAGAAAAATAGGCATATACACTGCCCAACCCAGCAAGCAATGTTTTCCTTCAACCTTTTGTGGTAGAGATTGCACGGTTTGAAGTTATGTTTTAACTGCTTACATTATAGTGTCAGGATAGATGATATCAGGAGAACATAATCTCCTCCTGATAAAATTTTCTGCCTCGTTGATACTCAGCTTGAAATAGAAGATTACAGGGAACTGTGCAGGTCTCAGCTTTGTGTTTAAACACACTTGTAATCAGATAACTGTGTTGAGGGAGAGATCTTGAGTGGGTGTAGGTCACTCCACCTCTGTTGTCTGGTATCGCATTATGGGAGCTTGCAACTTGTTAATTTGAAGATCGCTGAGCTGTTGGCTTTCTGGCGTTGCTCTTTCACCAGTTGAGTGTAATCCTTGATACAGAGTCATGTCATTGCGACTTCTTCTCTCACAGTACCCTAGGAGTCATTTGTGCATCTGTTACTGAGGAAATACGTGGTGGTTACCCCCAACTTGTCCTTCAGTCAGTCCCCTTGAGTCAGGTGGTTCCTGCCAGCTGCAGGTAGGGCGGGCGGCCTTGTGGGGGTGGAGAGGTGCCCGGGGGGAGCAGCATGGGTGTGCAGGGTGCTGGGGAGGAAAGTGTGGAGGCCTTTAGACAAGGCTGTTACTCAAGGATTTGCTTAGTGTCACTGAAAGAAGAAGGGGATTTGATGAGAAACTGGCATGTACAAGCAGGAAAGGACAATGCTAGCGATGATGTCCAGATGCAGTGCAGTGATGGGGAGCCAATTTATGTCTTGGTTATGATGCAAAGCCATGAATGTTTTCTCTGGACTGTGTAGCTATGTAAACAGACTGTAAGGTTTCTCTAGAGGCAGCTTAGTTCCAGTGTGTGTTTGGTGCTTACTCACAGAGCACTTCAGGAGTGGCAGCATCAGGAAGATGCTGAATTTCAATCAGCCACAGTGACTTTTGTTCTTGTTTGTGAACTAGATCAGGGTCATGATGTAAAGACCCTGAAGATGACAGCTGATGCTTAGTCATGTAGAGGGGTCTGGATCTGCAGCACCTCTTTGTGGATAGCCACTAGATATGTATCTGCGGGAGTATGTCTCCGAGCCCATCACTTACTGACGCAAAATTTAACTGAAAACTGGGCTGTGGGGCGGAGAAATGCTTTTCTCTCGCTTTACAGAAATGAAGCACAGACAAGACTCTGTAGGGGAAGGTTTTATAATTAAATAGGACTTAGCTCTGACTGTCTTTACACAGATTAAGTTATGTTTTGAAAATCTCTAATGATTTGCTGCTGTTAGGTAGAAATCCCCTCCCTGGAACTGTGACTTGTACCTTTCTTTAAGATATCTCCTTAATTGTATCAGTTCATCACCTAAACAGACGCTACCTGTGGGTCCATCCAACCACAGAGAGCTCTGCCTTTTGGTGTCTCCTGCGGTCTGGGAGAGTTCACTGGCATAGGCACTATAGTGGCTTCACATGTAAGGTGAAGATTCCTCACTGCACAGACTGGAAATGCATTCAGAAACACATGCTGTGCAAATGGAAGCACAGGAGGGAGGAGAGCGATTGATTAATAGTCTGCGTACCTGGGAGACCAGCACCGACATAAAACTGTCGCAGGCTTGGGAGGAACACGTCGCACCTGCTCAGGGACTTCTCATATCAGTTTCCTGTGGTTCCATCTGTGCTGTTAGCTGTGCGAAAGGGCACATGCTAGGGTGATACAGAAACTGTGCGTTTCACAGGAAGTGAATTATCCACCCGGATTTTCAAAAAGCATTCGACGCAGTTCCCCATAGTATTCTCATAGAAAAACTGGCTGCCCATGGCCTGGATGAGCAAACAGTCTGCTGGATCAAGCACTGACTGGATGGACAATCCCAGAGAGTGGTGGTCAATGGAGCTAAGTCCAGCTGGAAGCTGGTCACAAGTGGTGTTCCTCAGGGCTCAGTGTTGGCACCATTTCTGTTCAACATCTTTATTGATGATCTTGATAAGGACATAGAGTGTATCATCAGTAAGCTTGCAGATGACACCATGTTAAAGTGGGACTTTCTATCTGCATGAAGATAGGGAGGCTGTACAGAGAGACTTGGATGATTGGATCAGTGGGCCAGCGTTAATGGGATGAGCTTCAACAAGGCCAAGTGCCAGGTCCTTCACTTGGGCCACAACAACCCCTTGAATGGCTACAGGCTTGGGGAGGTGTGGCTGGAGCTGTCTGGAAGAGAAGGATCTGGGGGTTCTAATTGACAAGCCGCTGAACATGAGCCAGCAGTGTGCCCAGGTGGCCAAGAAAGCCAACGGCATCCTGGCTTGTATTGGAAATAATGTGACCAGCAGGAGTAGGGAGGTGACAGTCCCCCTGTACTCTGTACTGGTGAGGCTATACCTTGAGTATTGTGTCCAGTTTTGGGCACCACAATACGAGAGAGATCTTGAGGTGCTGGAGTGAGTGCAGAGGAGGGCAATGAAGCTGGTGAAGGGCCTGGAGAACAAATCCTATGAGGAACGATTAAAGGAGCTGGGACTGTTCAGTTTGAGGAAGAGAAGGCTGAGGGGAGACCTCATCGCTCTCTACAGCTCCCTGAAAGGACATTGTACAGAGGCTGGTGGTGGTCTCTTCTCACAAGTGATTAGTGTCAGAATAAGAGGGAATGGTTGTAAACTCCAACAGGGGAAGTTTAGACTGGAAATTAGAAAAAACCTTTTCACAGAAAGAGTGGTCAGACAGTGGAATAGGCTGCCCAGGGAGGTGGTGGAGTCGCCATCCCTGAATGTGTTTAAGGGTCGTTTAGATGAGATGCTGGGGGATATGGTGTAGGGGAGAACTTTGTAGAGTAGGGCTGATGGTTGGACTCTGATCACAAGGTCTTTTCCAGCCTGAATCATTCTACGATTCTAAGTCATTCAGTCAGTATATCCTGGATTGCTTTCTTTCCTATCAGTGTGTTTATATGACTCAAAACTGGACATCATCTATTTGAGGTACACTTGGCTTTGCCATGTATAAATTGGAAATCAGTTCAGTTTAGCAGTGTTGTCTGTGGAAATGCTGAAGGAGGTTGTCTTTTAATTTTTTCGAAGGATCTGATCAAGAGCATGTACTTCAACTAGTTTAATGATTCTTTTTTTTCCCTCCCTTTTGGTTCAGATTTCTGGTTTAGGTGATATCAAAAGGTACCACCTCAGATTTAATTGGACCATGTTTTGTTTTGGAGAGATCATGAAATGCTATTTCCTAATGTAGCAATACTGTTAACAAGGCACCTGCAACATGAGTTTTGCCTAGTAAGGAGGCTATCCTTGTTAAAGTAAAAAGCAATCATGAAAAGTTGTTGGGGTTTACATAGAGCAGCGCCTGGAGGCTGGCAGAGCACAAGGCATGAAGAGCAGTCCAGATTTATACATGTGCTGAACTGTGCGACTGATAGCCTTGTCATAGCCATGCTGTGGCTGGGATCTGAATGGGAAATTTTTGTGCTCTGCTGCTATACATAGATCCCAGTGCTGATAACTCATGAGGTTTCATCACAGGCCTGATGATAGGGAACATTTGGTTGCCAAGAGTGGGGCTTTGTGAGAAGTTTGACTCCAATTAAAAACACAACCTCGCACAATAGAAAACATAACCTGTTCATGATAAAGAGGAAGAGATAAAAGATACAACCCAAGGCATTAAACTCTGGAGGCACATAATAGAAAAGGTATGTATAAACGTTACAATGTTTTGGTTGTTTGGGGTTTTTTTAGTAATTTCTTTAAATCTTGTGGTTGGGGTACTCTAGTTGTTTTCAGGGTCTTGAAAGGGGGGGCTATGTTTTTTGAGGTTGTTTTATTTCTTGGGATCAGCCTTTCTGAAATACATGTCTATGTAAAGACCCATCTTGGTGGTCTCCACTGGACTCATTCTCCTTCCAGGAAAAAAAAAACAACCGAGGAATGAACAGAGCTCAGCAAGAGCACAGGGTTCAACTTGATGCCTTCAGACTTTAGTTCAGGCACCCTTTGCCTCCTGTACCAGAGGTGGTTATAAAGAGTAGCATGTCAGTCATTGATGCTGTAGTGCCTGAGAGGTGATGAGGGATGGGCATGCCATCCCTCCAAGCAGGAATGTGTCACCACAGCCATTGAATGATGTAGGCATGTGGCCATTGTCTTGCCTTAGAGGAAAGCCATCCAGCAGGGTGACAGGCAGGTGCTCCATGCTGTTTGTACTCATCTCCGGGAGTCCTGCCTGATCTCTCCATAAGACCTAGTCTGATAAGGGTGCTTTGGTGTCCTTTTGAAGAATCCGCTAAAAACACTCCCCTATGGCATATTTTGCTGATTGTCCATATTTACTGAATGGAGAAATACTCATTATATTTCTTTGGTTTTGATCACTGCAAGCAAGTGAAGATAATTTTAAAAAGAAAGAGCAGTGTTATGCACTGCTGAGCGAATAATGAGAGACTACTAAATGGGAATAGTGGGTGGTAGGAGAGAGATTTTTTTTGGAAAAAATAAATGAATTCAAGGACGAAGTAGATTTAATGAATGCTATCTTTCAGAACTCTGACACAGCTTTAAATAAAAATCTTCATCTAGCATATGAAATAAGCTAAAATTTCATATAAAACCCCATACAGAAATTGAGTTGGACTTTTAGATTATGTGCCTAGATGTGATATTCTCCATTCATTCAGACTTCCTGTTATTACTGTGTGATCTTACTGTGAATGCTGCTGAAGTGGGATCTCCTCTCACAGAGCACATTGCAGCTTCAGTGCCGAAGGCAGTATCAGCATCCATCCACTTCCATATCTGAATTTGTTTGGGGATTGGGGGAATCCCTTCTCTTTTGGTTAGCAGATGTCAGTCTCCTTCTCTCCCACAGCTCTCAGAAGTGAACTCTGCCTGGCTGTTGTTGGAGTAGAACACAAAGGATCCCCTGCAAGCACAGGATGATAAATAAACGTACAGACCTTAAACAAACTACCTTGAGCAACATTAGTGCAGACCTCTGCTCACTGGGTAACAAATGCCGTATCAGGTTTCTCTGTCTCCTCTCGTGTTTTACACTCAATTACAACACCTTTGAAATAAGCGCTTTGGTCAAGAGCAGCAGACGCTTCTATCTTCAGCTGAAATGTTCCCCCGGCTCTGAGCAGGATTTGTCAGAGTGTGTGCAGCGCGCAGATGGCCGAGGCCACTGTCGCTACCGATACAAAAGCTAACGTCAGGGGAAGCTTTGGGCAGTTGGTAGTGCAGTGTTGGGGGACTGCGTAAGAGCCTGCAAGCTGGGAGAGGAGGGGCAAGGATTATCGGTGTTGAATAGAGATGTGGTGGGCTTTTGCAAGTGCTTTGCTTCAGGTTGCCTCCCACCCTTGGCACCTGGCACCCACAGGACACTACTGTGATAGTAGATTTTAAACCACTGCTGGTCCCTGAGGTTCTTGTGCTCCCCTGCAGAGTAGGTCATGCTTTGGAAAGGAGGACAATCTCTGTAAATGAGGAGAGGGAGCAGGCTGTAGGCCAGAATAAATATTAAAGTGCTGTCCCCCTGCCTCACCTGCCATCTTCCTCTGCAGCCTGGCTGGTCCCAGTGCTGGGCCAGTGCCTGCCTCCTGCCAGAGGGACTGAAGGTACCTCCTGCCACGTCCCCTGGAACCAGCAGTCTAAGGCAAACTCTGCTCACAACAGCCAGTCTGTCCCAGAGTTCTCCCTCTGTGGGGTCCTGCGGGAAGGGCAGGGGTGGTGGGAGCGGGTGGGGAGCAGACATGTAGTGTGGGCAGGTGGCGGGTGACCATGGGGACACAGATGCAGTAGTCCAACAGAAACCTCTCTTGGCACTGGCTGTGCCAGGGCCTTTGCCCAGCTGCCTCTGGGCACAGGGGACTCCCTGGGACCGGCATGCCAGGCTGCAACAGCCCTTTTGTAATGCACATTAACTGTGAACCCAGGCAGGCTGTCGAAAGGCCATGAATCATAACAGGTGTTAGTCCCTGACGGGTCTGTTGGCAAACTGGGAACCGCAGACTTGTTTGATAATCTCAACTATCCCCCAAAGACTTCTGTCTTTGGAAATGAGAGCAGATGGTGAGAGTAGTGGTGGCACCATTGGCACATGCATCTCAGAGCTTGCACCGGAGCACCATACTCATAATGCAGTGCTGACCTCCAACATTTCAAGAGAATAGTAAGTTGTGACTTAAGGTGTTGCTGTCGTGGCTTTGCTCAGAACATCATGCTACAACCCCACAAGCTTAATTTTGGTTTGCCAGGAGCAGAGCTGAGCCGAGGCGCTGCCTGGTTCTGTCTCACCTATTGAGTGCCATGTTCAATCCTCGCACCCTTGTGCTTCCCCTCAGAGTCATCCTTCATTGTGCAGATTTGTCAGAAAAAGGTCCCCTCCTCTTGGGGGAGGGGAGAGGGAGAAAAGGGATTTTGTGCACCTTTGTTGGATGGATGAATGCAGCCTGAAGAAAGGAGCCACACAGCCAACTGCCTGCAGTGTCAGCCTCCTGGAGCACTGCCCAGTACAGGCTGAGAGGGCTTGCGGGTCTCCCATGCTTGCCCTTGGACAAACCCTGAAGTACCAGCACTTTGGGAGACCTATTAATCCTCCAACAGTTCTGCTATGATTTATAAGCTGTTTTGTGGGTGCAGAATTGCAGATGGCTGCATAATATAACTGTGTCAGAAACGATGAAGCGTTTTCTGGAATAGCCTTTGGCTGCAGGATTGAATAGGAAACCTTCAAAGCACTGTGGGTTCAGAGAGACAAGGTTAAGCATGTGGCAGATGGGCATCCTTCCCGAGTGGGCTACTCATGCAGGGACCTCGCTGGCCCAGGCAGACTCGCGTCATCCCTCCCAAGGCACAGGCTGCATCTTAAAAGACAAACTGTCTGCCCTACAAAATCAAAAGAAAAAGGCAGAATTCGTACCTGCAGGGTTTGGGTGCTGGGCTGGGTGTCGTCCCCCACTTCCCTTCCTTCCCCGCACTTGTAACAAATCATGCCCCGAAGTGGTGAGGTTCTGCATCTGCTGGGCTAAAATTACCTTGTGATCTTAATGACTTGAAGTTCTAAAAATTCGAGCAGCAATTGATGTGGCAGATGTAGTTCCTTCAAATAAGGGAGAGATGATGAAAAGTAAAGAAGGATGAATAGATTATTGTTTTTATTAAAGGTATTATGGAGGAAGAAATTCTTTTCATGAACAGGCTTTCTTTTCTTATTCCTATCCTCTCAATAAATCATTGCCACAGTGTCAGTTAATACTGTTTGGGGATCTTGCTCAGGAATGTTTTAGATGGGAAGAAAGAAACTCTCATAACAAAACAAACTGTCTCTGCAATCACCGTAAGGGTTACTGTAGTTTAGAGAAAGTAAAATATTTACCATCTGATTCACATAATAGGTAAGATAAAGATTGAATGTTAAGGTGGGGAGAATAGCCTGAGGGCACAAACCACTCCTACCAGTGCCAGCCGGGATTAATGAACGGCTTTTGCTCCTACTCGATTTTCTTTGCTTTGTACTTGAAAGTCTTTGCTGCAATAACTTCAGACTATAATTAGATTGACTGGAAAACTGAATTATCTGCAAAGAACTACTCAGATCACGAATGAGGTGCACGAGCTTTCTTTGTCCACCCTAAGCGTGTGTCACCTTCAACAAGCAGCAAAATAATTCCAGCATTTAATAAAATAAGAAAGACGTGTCTTAGGAAGTTGAGTATAAAGACACAGCAGTATTAGTCAAGAGAACGATGGAGTGTCATGGCTTCTTCAGCATGACAGACTTAAATGAACAGCTTTGATAAGAGTTTTTGACTGGCAGCATAATTCAAAGAATAGTGCTTACATACTTGAAGTTGCGGCACTTACTATTAGGATGAATAGATTTCATCGAATGTTGTTCTTTGAACTTAATTAAGCAGTGGAAAACCCACTTTCTAGGCTTGTAAGAACAGCAGTTTCAATGATCATCTCAGTTTCTTTTTAACTTGCATCTTTTTTCATCTCCGCTTTATATTTGGTATAGTGCTCTCATAGTTTTAGTAAAGTGTGTGATACGGCTGTTAGATGAATGTGTAAAGCCTGAGCATCCCTGTCTCTGGCACTGTCATTAAAGACATCTGATGTTGCTCAGCAGCTCGGGAAGATTGACCTGTAATGTGAGTGCTCTGGAAACGTCGCAGATGCCTCTAGACACCATGCCGTACTGCTGAACTCCTACAGGCTCTGGGGAAAAGAATTGAGTTTGAGGTAACTGAACTAAATGTCCAGAGCAGTTCATCTTGCAAAACCACACTCCAAAACCATGCTCCCTGGGGAAGTTTTGCCCACAAGTAATCCAGTTTTTCTTTGAAATGAGTTTGATTCAGCTACAGAGCTGTTGTCTACCCTGGCTTTTCTCTGACAGGAAACAGGAGAGGGACCACCAACCTTTTAAGCCCACACTGCATGTTCCCCTTCCCTTCTGCCAGCACCACAACTGGTGGGAATGTGTGAGAATTGATTTACTGAAAAAACCCATTTTTTTGTGGGATAAGTTGTCAAAGCTGAAAAATAGGTTTGCTCCACTATTTTCCTGTGTGATGGGGTAAGCGGGAGGCAGGTCCTGGTGCTGCTGTTCTGCAGCATCCGTCTGTCCAGAGCTCCCTGCCAGCAGCACAGTGTAGTGCCAGCATCACCGCACTGCTGCGGACTTGGGCTAAGGTCTCAGACAAGATCTGGCAAATAAGGGCAGGAATTTTACAACTGAATAAAATGTGAAGTCTATAAATTTAATGGGGCTTGCATTTTGAATTACAATGGAATAAATTTCTCTCTTAAAAGGAGAAATTGTCTCACTTCTTTCTCCAGTGTTTTACAAGGTTATGAAGGAAACTCCTGATCATATTTTGGCACAGTTCACATTCTGTGGTCTGTATTCAGAATATCTTTTTTAATTTCCCTCTACAGTTAACTTTCTCTTGGGGCATCTCCGCTGGCTACCTTTTTTGTGTTAAGCCCCTGGAAAGTTGGCAGCATCCTTAAAACTTCAAATGCATTTGTAACAAAGCCTCTTGTTGGGACATATGAGTGTGATCAGATGTGAAACTGAGTTTGATTGACTTCTACTCTTGAGATCCCCTTATCTTCAGTTTAAATGAGACAACTTGTCCTCCAAAGAATCCTTTGAAGAGTTTCTCTTGCATGTACAGATGAGGTAACTGCAATGTCACTGTGATTATTGGTTGTTTGGTTTTTTTTTTTTAAATGAGAGTGGAATGCAGGATCAAAATTGTCTCCTGTGCTTTGCCTTTGAAGTTAATGCTTTTCTTTGGCTGCCATCACAAGTGCCCTTTTAATGAACTAAGCAGTGGCAATATTGGCACCCACATGCTACCAAACCAAAGGCAGCATTAGCACCGTGTCAAAACTGAGGTCCATGCAACCTGACTTAGCTGGCCTATGGCTCTGTAATACAAACATGCAACCTAGCCTTTGGGGAAAAAAGAAAAGAACACGTTCTGTAGACATCATGGATGTCTGTATTGAAGAAGGTGACATTAATGGTGTGTTTTGTAGCCCATTAAGCACCATCCACTCCTGTCTTCCAAGGAGGAGCAGGGTATTGAATGCAGTGTAAGTGCAGGGGGCTGCCACCACCAGTGTGTCTTCTGCAGCACACAGTTACTAAGAGCCCCCGTTCTCTTCTGGCCTCTTTTGGACCTGGCATTTGCTATTCTCTTTTGGTCTGAGTTCAAATATCAAAGGTCAGCATAAGTTCATGTTACTATTTTACCATAGGAGCATTATGTGATTATTGGAAAATAATAAGAAATAGAGGGGAATAAGGTTCTTTTTAATACTTAGTTTCCTTCAAAGAGGCATAATTTGTTCTCAGAATGTCTCTGGTGAGCCTACTGCAATAGTCTTGGTCAGTATGCTCTTACACACCTTTATAAATTTTGCAGTCACTATGCTTGCTAAACTTTCCCGCAATGTTAGTTTTTAAAATTTGCTTGACTTTTTTTTTTTTTTCCCCCCTTATTTGCACTGTCCCTCCTCTCTGTGGTAAAGCAGAAACAGTGAAACTCTCATATAGCTCTGGTAATAAATTTTTAGTCTCTTATGAACTGCAGCAAAGTTGAAGGAATTAAAATAAATGTGGAGGGCAAACACTGGTTTTCTCAGGAGGGAGTAGTAATATGTTTCTCCTTCCTGCAAGTCCAGTGCCTTTGGGTGCCTATGGAAATACTGGACTATTATGCCTATTTAATGTGCTTAGCATTAAAGGTTGAAAGAGAGGGCTAACCTCAATATCCGTAAGTTTCTGGCTTGCCTTCAGCCACAAAATCTGCTTCACTTAAAGACACCCCATTCCCCACCCAGCTGTGGTAGGAAACCTCAGTCCCCTGCTTAAACAGAAGTGTCATTGTGTGGCTTCTTTTGAGTGCCCACTGCAAACAGGAGTAATTGCGCAGAGGCGGAGAAGTGCTAAGTTCAAACTGTGAAGTCCTTATAGAGGAATGAACTGAATGCTCCATCCTAGTACACCACCTAGCACTATGGACGTGACCTGTAACTGTGGTTTCCTAACAATTAGTCATTTCAAAGCCTTTCTTATAAACAACTGAAATAGTGTAGGAGACTTAAGGAAAATGGAAAGGAATAAAAGTCAGTGGGGGAAAAAAGGCAAAGACCAAGAGCTGAAAGGGAGTCTGTGCACTAGGGAAATACAGGAAAGAACGGGAAAAGAATTGAGATGAAGAGAAAATGAGATCAGAATTAAAAGGAATAAAGAGGTGGGTAGAAGACAGAAGTAGGAAAGAAGAAAAAGATGTGAGCAGGTAAGTGTAAAGCTATAGAAAGAAAAGCAGAGAGATGGGCAGAGACCTTACTTCCATGTGTGCTATGTGCCGTGGGTGTTGTACAAATAACGTAAATAATGAGGTCCTGCAGACAGGCAAGCCATGGCTTCCTGCTGGTGTGCACTGGGTGGCTGTAGTGCCCATGGGTGAGACTCCGGGGGCTGCCCCAGCGGGTAAGGTAAGGTGTGTCAAAGCAGAACAGCACACAACCAAATGTCCATGCTCTATGAGTTTTGGGGGCTTTTACCATAGACTGTTTCTGCCCTGGAGACAGAACACCTTCCAGCAATGGATGCATTTCCGATGTGCTCCTGTGCACATCTCTGAGTTTAGTTTCAGCTGAAAGGAACCCCCTTCCTGTGCTGTGTGACTGCCATAACCTTGTGAGCCAAAGCACGGTGGGTGAGGGTGATGGGGAGATTGTCTCTGAAGCATGCTTGCCTACAGACTGCAGCTTTAGCACACACACTGAGATACCCATTAGAGAGCTGCTATTTTCCTTAGCTCAGTTGGACTAAGAAACTGGAATTGAGACTGGATTTATCTTCATTTACATACCTCAATAAATGTGGGACAGAGTCTTTAGGACCCCGAGTGTGCTGAGTTGTCATACTGTACTTAAACCACTGCCTTCATGCAGGATAGGTGGGTTTTCTCCACAGCAGGACGAAGGACCTGCTTTAGGAAGAGGTAAGCTTAAGGACAGTGCTGAACACCGAGCACCAGATATGACTGAGAAATGTGTAGTGTAAATGGTCTCTGCACTTGCCCACATCTCGGTGATTGAGCGTGCAGATACAGGCTTGGAAGGTTCAAGTGTGAATTACAACCTCTCACATTAGATATGAAATACCAAATCCAAAAGCTATCTCTCTTCAAGCTGGTGGACATTTAGCAGTTGTGTGTCTGCATGCACAGTTGCAGGCTCTGTGAGCTGGTTTCTCTCCAAAGGTCAGTCTCTGTCACTCAAACCCAACAAAACCAAAAGTAAAGAAAGAATTCAAGCTTTTACTAATACCAGCTTAGTCAGGTGAGAGAAGCTGACCTAAAAGAAGTATCTAGGTCTCTGGAAAATTACATTCTTAATATTTGTAATGTGGCAGCATATAAAGATCCCAACCACATACGCCTTATAAGAATTTTTTTTTCCCAAAGTAAAGGGTATTGGGTCTATGGAATTCTGGAGCTCCTGGACCAATAGTTTGGGAATGGATTTGTGCACAGCTACCCTCCCACTCTCCCACTCTTCAGTCTGACATAGGCTTATCTTAGGAAATAAATGTTTGAAAACAAACCAACAAATAACACTATTGTGTAAAAATTCTCTGCAATGAAGGTTTGTTTTTATTTCTGTGGGTGTGGAGCCAGGGATCAGAGTCAATAATATTCCCTATTATTTAAGATTCTTCATTTTAAGAATTACCCTGGTTCACTCGGTTTCTAGTCCTTAAAGGTCACTGATGTTATTTTTACATATTTTTTTTGCATAGTATGAACAAGAAGCTAAGAGCCAATATTGTGTGTTGGGTTTGTCCTGGACTCTGCCAAATTCATTTCCTCTCCTGGCCATGACTTTCTTTTTTTGAAGCTTATTGCAAGTCAGGTCACACAGTCCTGTCTCATTTCTTTCTGATGGGCCTGAATAAATCTCTCGCAGACCGAGAGGTATAATGACTGCGCCCAGCTCACTTATCACCTCTGCCTGACTAGCTCTGTAATCATGCGGGACAGCAGATCTCCAGTGAATAGTGGATATTTGCTTCCTGGGTTCCCAGTGTGTTGATGGTAAGCGTCAGCGTTTAAAACTGCCCTCTCGAGCTTCATGTCCCATTTCCTCCCAAAGTGCCCTTCTCTTGAGTCTATTAGCCTCTGCTGGGCATGAGGTGTTTACTTATGCAGTGATTTGGATCAGATTTGGCTGTTTATGCCAAGTACAGAGCATCCGCCTGTGTGTGTGTATGTAAGAAAAGCACCTCCAAACTCTTGATTTGCACTTCTGTGAGTCCCGCTCTTCTCTTACAGATGCTCCCCTGCATTTGTGCAATGGCATGGAGAACTGGGGTCATCTCCGAGTGAGGAGATGTAAAGCAGCGGAAAACCTACCTCACCTTGCACTAATTGGCCTTCACAGTGACTGACTTTATGGAAGGGTCAGGGAGCAAACAGGCAAGGTGATTACATATTTCATAGGCTTCAGAAACAGGAAAGACATAATAAGACCTGTAGGCCATATTGATTTGGAGCAAGACTGGTATCTTTTTAGCTCCTCTTCAGCCCAGTTCTGACTAGCTCTCTATTAGCAGTACTTTGGGGACACTATTGTGTTTTCTAACACATCTCAGCACTGCATTGCCTTGATGCTCAGTCTAAATTTACTTCTGCTGGTTGCTTTCATATTTTACTTCCTTATAAGACCTGCTATTCCTTCTAAGCTGTGAGCCAGCCCAGTTTCCATCTGGGATGTGCTGTAAGAAAGCAGCTTATGGGTCTCACACCAGGCTGACGTCTGCATTTTATTGATTGCTATTTCAGCACTGGTTTGGTGGGTTGTGACACTGGGGATGGAAACCTAACTGGGGCTGCTCTGATGAGGTGGCATTACGGGCACAAGATGCCACACTGAGCAGGGATGAGATAGTGAAGATACATGCTACCACTCTTGCTGCATTTCCTCCTTTAATAAATAGTATAGGGGGCAGTTCACTGACAGCTATTTCATATTGTGCTGTATGATTAACTGCAAAACACTCTGCTGGCCTCTGTCCCCCATTTATATAGAGCAAAGCAAACTGCTAAGAGCACTCTTTGATTATAATAGTTCTGAAAATGAGTGTGTGAGGGAGTGCTACATCCCATAACTGCTAGCTTTTAGGTACCACCATGTTTTTCTCATCAGACGCACTGGCAGGCACAGCTTTAGTCAAAGCCTTCCTGCCTTGACAGCTCTCTGCTCCATCCCTGGGAGAAGGAATATTCTTCAGCCGTCAGCACAATCCTGCTGTCATGCTGAGGAGCAGCAAGCCCACAACACAGCTGAAACTCCAGGCACTGTACTTGGTTCCTGGCAAAATGCATCAAAAGGGAGATGTTTATCCTGCTCTTTTCCATGGGTGTATAAATATATATATGCTCAAAATACCAATGTAAGGTACTCTCTTCCCTAGCTGAAATCTACCCCATTCTGGACTGACAGAAAAGAAGTTGTTCATTCCATTGCTTGAATATAAAAGTGCTCCTTGCGTTCAAGAACTACAGTCTCTGGTTTGAATCAGAACCAGACTGCTGGTGACCGAAAGTTTTTCAGGATAATGGCTGTTCATCTGCATGCAGTATGTGCTCTGATTTATTGACCCCGCTCCAGTTTCTAGCGGACAGCCTTCCACATCACAGAAGTACCCAGCTGGTGGTGGTACTGGCAGCCTCCAACGGGAAGTCAGGAAATGGATGAACCTGGAGACTTGGAGGCTTCCGGGCATCAGAAGCAGTCCCTTTGGATCAACGTTAAAGCAGAGCGATGCAGAGAGTTTTGATTTGACACTGACTATGATTTGTGTGTCCTAGGTTTATTAACTTTGTTGCTAATATGCTGCCGGTACAGATTTAAGGGGAAGATATTTTTAAAAGCAGTGACTAACACATCAGATTTCACTATTCAAAACCTTTATTGTATTTCTAGTATCGTTCATCTCTCCTGTGCTTTTCTCTAGCAGGGCTCGTGCCAGCCTTCAGTAACCTGAGTCAGGTTCTCATCTGGAGGTCCTTCCTACGCCCCAGCCCCTGTTAGAGGAGATCGTGTTTTATGTTCCCCCTTTGGCTGGACGTTAGTGGCTCTGTAGCAGGCTCGTGAATGCCAGCTCATTCCAGGAGAGAGGCTGCTGAAGCTAAATTTATCAGTTTCTTAGTGGTGGAGTATTTCACAGTCAAAAATGTGTTGTTTTGACTTTCTCTCCTTCGGTAAATTTCTCTATGGTTAGCTTTCCATGTTGGGTAGACAGCCTTATTTCCCAAACGTGCACATCACAAATGGCCCTGCTTTGTGTCATTACAGTGCTGCAGTTTCTTCTGAGGAGGCAGGGCTTGGTGCTTCAGCACTCAGTGTGGTAAGGAGTTGGGAGCACAGGGACAGTCTTTTAGTGCGGAGTGTCCAGGATTCCACACGGGCGGAGTGGAGGAAAAGCAGCCACTTCTGCTTTGTTTTTATATCGTCAGTGAAACTAATTCCAGACCCCTGATAGAGAAGTCTCAACCCTTTGTTCGTCCTTCCCTTTTATTATTTTTTTTAAGTGAATCTTAAGAAACATGCAGGCACCCACACACATGCACAGAGTTAGATTTCAAGTCCTAACAGGAAATGTGTAATCTGCTTGAAGATTAAAGTGCCAAGTGCTTCTCTTAAGATTGGGAACCTGACACGGATGTGATTATGAATTAGAGATTGCTTTGTGGTATCAGTGGGGAAGAAAAAATGAATGTGAAAATAGAAGGGTACAGACTTGTTGAGTTCTGCAACCATCTTCAAACAGATATGGGAAGCCTGGAGGTTTTGGATCTTAGGGGATATGCGGAAGTAAAGCTAGAGTGTTATAAGAACACATTTTTCACTTTTGTTAAGATTTTGTGATAGGAGAAAAATACCAATTTTGGATAAAATGTTGCAGAGCAGATGTCTGAACACATGTCCTTAACACTGAAGGTTAAAGGTGTACTAGGTAAGTTTTCAAAGAGAAATCTCTTACTGCTGTAGCTTGGTGGGAAAAAAGAACCGTCCCTGCTCCCAAAGCAGGGGTAGCAAGAGAAGATATCTGCATCCTACTACAGGCAGATATGCTGCTTTTTTGAGGAACAGAGTGCAGTGCCTGCTGGATTATCCCAAGTTTACTCCTACTGCAAGAAGAAGTTAAAAATAAACCTTGTCAAAAAACACTCCAGCAGAGTAAAAGGTTTGTACCTGGCTTACGAAACTGGAAACAAAGCAGCAAAGTGGAGCTACAGCAGATTAAGGTGTTCTCCCTGGTGACAGCTCTGCTTATCACTCCAGCATGCTGATCCTCATTGCTGGACACTTGCCTGGCTGCCGGTACAGCTGGAGTTCATGTTCTGCTTCTGAGCGTGGCTTTCCAGAGCCAGCAGCTCTCTGAGCTTACTGGAGGTGTTTCCTAACTATACCTTTAGTTTATAAAGTGTACAAAAATATCTTAGAAGTAACCCTCTTAACTTTTCTCCATTCCTTATTACTCAGAATAGCGAAAAAATTTTTTTTGGCTTTACGTTTCAGAAAAAATGAAGTAGTCTTAGGCTTTCCTGAGACCAAAGCTAACTTTGGTGTGCAGAGTGATTTCTGTGCTTTTCCCATTGAAGCTCTACCTTGAGAGCTGGATTTCCTTGCTGTGTTAATGGGTCATCAGTGCTCATCCAAAAAGCATTGCCTTTGCCAGGCTGCTCTTCAGCAAAAAAGGGAAGAAAAAGTCCTTTGTTTTTAAGGTGGATTCAGGTCTCGTCAAGGAAGCCTGTGGTTTCTGTCTGAGAGGATCCTTGAGCACGGTCATGCTACGCCAGAGGTTTTTGCCACCCTTGTAGTCACTGTAGGGCTCTGGGCTTGTGCTCTTTAACTACAACGTGTTTAGGTTCACAGAAGCCCTTTTCTGCTGATCCACTTGCCCTCCTTGTGACACCCGCCTGTCTGCTCGGTGGCAGTTTGAGCATGCAATTAATGCAGGAGTGTGCCTGACGTGCACATGCATGTGTGCGTGTGAGCAGGCACCGACAGGGTACATGCTGACCCTCCACACCCTGACTTATCACGGCCTCTGGCATTTTATCTCACGACACGCGTATCGCGTGTGCGTTATCTTAATGGGATTCTGTTTCTCTGAAACTCTGAAGTGCTGTCAGACTGTTATTGATACAAAGGGTAACAAGCTGTGCTCTCCCTGCTCAGCCACGTTGGACACTGCAGTACAAACGTGGTCAGTCAGAAGCAAGGGTGTCATCCTGGTTACTCCGTGGAGCCGCAGCAGCAAGGCAGGGGAAATGGCTGCTTCCCTCTTCAGGCAGCGCCCACTGACAAAGCAAAGCTGTTCTGATCCCCGGCCCTCAAAGTACCTTCGAGAAAGAAATTTCGTTACCCAGACATAAGCAGAAGAGAGGTATTTTGTTATTAGTCCTTCTGGTTACCAGGCTCCCTAAGAGGTCTCCTACTCTATGGATTACACATGGAAGCGAGACTGATCTCTGCACTCTCTAGTGTGCTCTTACATGAGGGGCTTCTGGGACCGCCTGTATTAAGAGCATGAGAATGGATAACAGTCTGTGGGTGAGGTATGAGGGTATATATTACTGCAACACTGCAGTAATGCAGAGCCACTTACTTGGAGAGTCTCTACGTTTGAAGTTACTTTAGAAAATAATTTCTAACTAACCAAGAATTTACAGTGCTGCTTGTTTTTTCTCTCAGTTTTCTAAATCCAAATATGCATGCAAGCTGTAAGCTCTCTTCCTCTGAATCGACTGACAGTACTGCTGTGAGCTCTAAGGACAAGCTGACCACTAATGTTAGGAACTGAAAGAGTTTTAATTAAAAAAAACAACAAACAAACAAAGAGAAGATTAAAAAAATAAGGGTATCTGTTTCTTAAAGAGCAAATGTATGATGAAAGGCTGCAAGACAGTTTCTCTTGGTTTCCCAAAAGAATTAAGATTGGCTGTAGATCTGCAAGGAAGGAGCCATAGAAATAACATTTAAATAAAGAATTTGGTTCTCAGCCAGGGAAAGGCACTCAGGTTTTGGCACTGGTGCTTCTCGTTTAGCAGTGACAGGCGGCATATTGTGCCGTAGCTGTTAGCGGCAGAAGGAAGCTCGCCCGTGCCTGAGCTGGAGCTGTGTGAAGGGAGGCGAGAGGGAGAGCTGCGAGGCTCCCTCACGCCCTTCCTGGCAGGTGGCTGATTTGGCTGCGGGGAATTAGCCTTTCTGGTGGCAGTAATTTGCCTCCTTGTAGTGACAAGAACAGCCCCTAGATAAGTACATATCCCTGAATTGCTCTTCTAGAGCAGTCTGCTTACCATGAACTTCACTTCAGGACCACCTTTCTCTTGGGTCACCCATGCTGGCCTGCTTTATTTTGCACTTTTGGTTTTTGCCTTCCCTCTTATTCCTATTGCATTCTCGTCCTCTTTCACCCAGCCTCCCCTGTAATCTGCAGCAATCCTGAGCAATACTAGGCAGAGGTGAGCTCTGGATCATGTTTGGTGTGGGTATTCCTGGCCAAGTTTATGCCAGCAGGCCTCCTTACCTGCTGGACCACCTGGAGCAGGGCTGGGCGATGGGCGGTGACCCCTGGCAGGAGCAGGCTAGCTCTTGCTCTTAGGTACCTTCCTTAACTATGGCCCCCAGAGGCCTGAAAACCAGCCACGCTGCAGTGGTTGGCTCACGGACAGTGGGGCACCACGACCATAACCTTGCTAGATACCGGGGGAGATATAGCTGTTGAATCTGTCCTCCCCTCCCTTATCCTGTTGGCATCACGTCTGGGAAAAGCCAACTTTCTCACTTGCCATAGAGGGGCTTTAAATTAATGACTGATGTGCATATTATTGTAGCAGCTCCCTTCCCCTGTTAGGTTCCACTATTTATTCCCATAAGGGCAGGATGAACCCAGTCAGCACCAATAATAGAAATGTCAGAGGCTGCTGAGGATTTGCTGAGATAAATGCTTATTGGAATTTTAACATGGCAGGAAGCATCAATTTTGATAGTAATTTCCTTTGTGGAAGAGCTTGCTTGATTTCTTCTTATTCAGGTACAATTTTGTACCATCTAGGCTTCTCTATATAAAGAGTTTTAAATGTAGAATTTAAAAAAAAAAATATTTAAAAAAATTATCAATATTGCAACATGCCAATATTAGTTTGCTGAAGCTGAGCTCCAAGGAAGTGCCAGAGCTGCTGTCATGACTAGTTTTTTCTGTTTGGTTTTTTGTTGTGTTTTGTTTTTGTTTTTTTTTACTTCCTGAGAGTATTTATTTCCAGGAGCAGCAACATAAATAATTACTGGGATTTTCAGAAAATATTTAAGGAAAACAAGAAATGTGTCACACCTCAGGCTATTCTACTTTGATTATATGTTGTATATAAAACTGTTAAAACTGTTGCATTAAAATAGTTTCTACTGTTGTAAGCTTGCAACGTTTGTTCTTCCCTTAGATGCCCATTGTAAGAGCACCTGGTGGCAAGGGAGGTGGTTTCTGCAATTTATTTTTTTCATTCTTTCCTGTGTTTTTTTTTTCTTTTTTAAGAGACAGAAACTGTTTACAAATATAAAACCTAATGTCACAGTTCCTTTGCTGCAAAGTAAAGCCAGCCTAGCAGTTGTTATTTTATCGGCTTACATGTTTGGAAAGCGAGTACACAAAGTTTTGATGGTAATTTGTGATGTTGAAGCAACTGGAGAAGCCAAAAAGGAGACAGAGTATCTGCCAGGGTGGAAAAAAGCCGATAAAGATGAAAGAAAACTGATCTCCCTAGACTGGTATGTACCAGTAAGCTCGGCTTAAGGCCAAAGTCTGTATCAAAATATCACACTTCAGGACTAAGCCCATGAGAGAGATTTTTAGAATAGCTCTATCAGTTTTCACTGGGTTATTTGTAGGGTCCTTCTAACCCTGATGCAGAGAGAAGCTCAAGAGTTTCTTGTGTAGGTAAATGTGCCAGGTGAGTCCAACAGAGCTCTGTTGCTTTTCATCCTCTTTTGGAAGGAAAACTTTGGGTTATTTGGTTCGGGTTTTTTTGGTCAGGCTGCTTTGTGGATAATTTATTGAACAGGAATAGCCTCATGCCTTAGAAGATTTCCAGGGAAATCCTGGAATTTTTTTTCTTCTTTCTGTGATTTTTTTTTTTTTTTAAGTATTTGGACACAGCTGTGGAAAAGATCATGTTAAACAGCTGGGACACAGACCCATGGCATATGCTGTGTAATGTAGTGTGTGCAACCAGTTGTGCAGCTTTTGTGGAAACTTCTCGATCTCTGTGAGCACTAAAGAAAAACAGGATCAGTTTTGAATTTCTCTGATATATGCTAAATCTCCTGCTGCTGCTCTGCTTTTATTGCATGGTTTCACTCAGGGTCTGTGGTAGTTGATGGTGGCAGCATCTTCGTATTTCCTTGCTTGTCTTTGCAATGAATCCTGGGGAGCTGAGCAGCCATCCATTTCCAGTGATCACAAGCATTTCAGTGTCATCCTTCTTCCATCAAGATAACAGTCTCGTCCCCCCTGCATGATTCTTTGCTGACGTGCCAGCAGCAGCGTTTCAGCTGCCCAGGGATGTACATCCTTCCCCAAGCTTGTCTGGGCTGATGCCTTCTGACAACTGATGGTGGGACTCTGAAGTTGCTGCCCTGTGTGCAGAGGTCACTGCCTGCCTTGGCTTTGTCCGTGGAAGGAGAGCAAACCCTCAGGAGCTTGCTGCTGCTGTGTGAGCCTGCTGCAGGAACGCCTGCTTCAAACCTCTGGCCTGCTGTGCTGTCATTGGCATCCTCAAGGTCCATTGCCATGGGCATGCACCTCGTCCCCATTACCTTTTTCCTGATTGAGCCCAGCATGCCCACTGAGGGCATCTCAGCATTTGTGCCACAGTCCTGCACGCTAAGCGAGGCTAATTTGTTTTGCACTTTGCTGGCTAGCTCAAGTGCTCACTTGGATGTGAAGGTTAAGTTGCATTACCAAAGGCTTGATTTTTCATAGGTTTAGCAGGGAGACATACTAATCATTTCGCTGAGGATTTTTCTGCACATCTTTCCACACAAGCACACCTTAATCAAGTACTCACTTGAATGTAAGAAGTGCCTTCGTTAAGAGGGCTGGCATTTCAGAGATGCCCTTTGCTTAATTCCAGTTGTCTGCTTAATTAGACATTTGAGAGTGCCGTTAATTGATTGATGAACAATTAAAACAGCTCAAGCTTCTCTCCGACTAAGATGCATTCAGCAACTAACCCTTCTTGTCTTCCCCTCTGGGAATTTGCTCTGCAGTTGGTTAGCAGTTACCTTGCCTGTTTTGGTCTGTAGCTCTAGAAACACACAACACAAACACATTAGAAGTGTCTAAATAAACACACATTAATGTTCTGGTCTTGTCATGCATTTGGAGCCACAGTTACACCCAGGGAAAAGAAAGATGGAATGGGAAAAAGTAAAAGCTGCAGAAGCCAGAGTTTTTCTTCCCTCGGATCTTGCACTTGCAGTTCCATGTTATATTTTATAATTAGACTGAGGGTCATGGGGCATTGTGACAGTCATTCCAACTATAAATTGCCCTTATCAAAACAGGAAAAAAAAAATCTGAGTGAGCATGTATTAATTAACTCTGGTTCAGGCTACCTGTGACCATCAGCCTCACCCTGGTTTCTGTAGCTGGGTGTATTTTAATAACCCTTTTCGTTTAATATTTAGAATCCCTGAGGGATTTGGCAATTTGGAGACATTTAACAGATGAAGAGGTGGCATCAAAAGGAATGTCTCAGAGGGGAGCTTGTACAAAGTGTGTGCAAAGCCTAGTCTCGGTCCTGCCTTGGGAGCAACCTGAGCATGCGACAGGGGAGCGCAGGGGCTGACAACGGCCACAGCGGAGGCCAGTGCACGTGGGCAAGTTGTGGCTGGTTGCTCTGGGAGGAGCATGCGGGGAGAGATCTAGGTACCCCAGGCAAAATGGGAAGAAACCTCAAGTAAAATTAAGATTAGATAACAGAGAGAGCAGCTGCTCTGAAGTGTGCTCTTCATAACAGCCTTGGGGGCATCTATTCCTTCCGTCTCCCACACAGATTTGTAACAGCCCTTTGCTGTGAAACAAACCCAGTTGGCTCTTGGTGTTTTCTGGAGAAAGCAGTGGGCTCCTTGTTAAGCTCTGAGGAGCCTCTCTACTTCTTTGGGTTGTTTCTGCCGGTGCTTGTAACTATGACTTGCAGCTGCTGTACCCCAGCCTGCAGAGAAGTGAATTGGACATGCCTGACGTGCTGGCAGAGCTCTTGTTTCAGCAATGGAAGATGCTGTCTCCTGCAGGAGCACACAGGGCACTCAGTTTCTTCTCATCAGGAAAAACCATGTCACTCCTTTGTACCTTATTTTGTCCTCAGCACATCTTTGTGGTGCGTGTTATTTCCGAGGCAAAACATGTTTTTATGTGGTGGGCAGGAGGCATGATGTATGTACTCCTTCATTGCCCTTACTGTGCATTGGCCTTAGGTTTGCAGAAGATTTTGCTGTAATGATGTAAGGCCCAAGGAATAAATGTCTTGTATGCTCATTATTGCTGTGTTGTGATATGAAGGGGAGCACTGACTGAGGTGGAGATGGGTCATAAGAAGTCTTGGGCAAATACACCACAAATTCCTTGGAGAAAAAATCAATCAAGGAGCGCGTAGCAAAGCCAGGTGAGGAGCACAGGGCTCCAAGGGGCGGACAGAAACACGTGCCTGAAGGGCGTGAAGGAGCAAATCTGCATGCTCCCTGCTGCAGTGAGCAATCACAGTGTTCACTTAGGTGAGAAACTACGGGTCTGCCGAGGTCCTGCCCTGCCCCTCAGTGTGTTCGCAGGAGGAGGGTGCTGCGGTGTGGTGTGAGAGACCAGACCCCCAGTACCAGAGTGGGAAAGTCTGTGGCTGTGGGTCTCAATGGCAGTGTGGGCAGGCTGGCATGTCCTGCCTGCAGCCTCTCTGAAGGCAGAAGAGTATGTAGACTTGCGGTGGGGTTTTTTTGGGGTGACTGGAAACAGATCAACCTGTCCCCATTCCTGCCTGCCTGCCTCCCCACAGACTGCCAAACGTCCTTTCCCTCCCTGTGCTCCAGGTGGCTAGGTTTCCAATTTTCTTACAGATAGGCCATAAGGGTCTTTCTGCTAGAAATAAGAGTGCTTTTAAGAGGCGAGAACATGCTGGCAGGCAGACAAAGGGTAGGCTCGTGTCAGTTCCACTGAAGAGCAGCGGAGACAGCTGAAGGGTTGAGCTGGTCTTGGGAGAAAGGGGCAGGCTTCTCCTCCTTAGCTCTGTGTATTTGCATCACTGTGTTTCATATGAAAACAGCATTTGCAGAGTTTTCCACAAAGCCTTGCTTCTGTAGCATTCAGACTGCCCCAGCACGCCTCTGGCTCCGTTCCTCAGAAGATTAGAGGTCCTTCCGTCTTTGACAGTAGTGTGAGACTAAGTGGACTGTTTGTTCTCTTTTTTTCCAGCAGTGAAAACAGTCAGCCACTGTTTGTGTTACTGCCTTTATCTCTGATTTTGTGCAGACACGCTGTGCTTTCCTACTGCAAGATACGTCACATGAAGCAGTTGTCAGTTTGGGAATAGCTGTTAGGTTTGGACAGAGCTTGTAAGTGGTTAGAAACCATGGCCTCTGCCTTATGCTATGACCCTGTGGGTTCAGGGAGGGTCCCTATTCCTTAGAACCTGTTCAGTTTCATTTTAATGGCTTTCTTTTCTACAGGATGTTCATCAGTGATTCTTAGCAATTTGTTAAACCTGCCAACGTGATATTAAAAGGCAGAGTGGGTGGTAAGAGACTTGGTTAAAACATTAAGCAAGATGAGAATATGTTTTAATTAATTTCCTTCTTTTGCCAGATGTGATTTAAGTCACTTTTAAGTGGAAAATAAATACATCTGCTATGCTGATCTCTCCAATATCACAATATTCTTGTTAAAGAGAGGGAGAGTATGCTTTCCGTGGTCATAAGCTGTGATGTTACAGTCTGAGCTTTTCTCTGTATAAGGTAAAAAGCCATAGCATGGAGAGGTGTTAATTGAAAAGCACAACAGAAGGTAAGAAAATAAAGCTGCTGTCTCTCCACCTTTTCTGGCTACAGGGAGCTCACAGGCACAGAGCACTGCACACATGCTGGCTAATGGTACTTGGATCTTTGCTCTTGAATGCCTCCTTGGCTGCTTTGTTTTCCCTCCTGGCAGTCTCTATGAGGTAAAGCTTTCACCACAGGCTGTGCTCACCTGTGTGCTGTAAGGTTAGATATTGAGTGGATAATGGGCCCTTCCATACAGGGAGGAAAAATAGGAGGTGGGAGAAATCAGGTAGATGGAGACTTGCCTGTTTGTCAATGAGATAAATGAATATTAAGTTCATGTCTGAAGGGGCTGGTTAAATCATTCATGTTTCAGAAAGTCCAAAGCTGTACTTGAAACCTGGTTTTAATGAGCAATATTTTCCACTTCTTCCTGCCAGGTAACTCCACCATAGGAACAGCTGTAGCATTGTTACCTGATTTTCTTTCCTATTTCTGGTTTTGTCAGACCGTCTTCCAGGCTGAAGGTGTAATGGTTTGTGGGAGATTTGGGGCACTGAGGGTGGAAGCGATGCTGACTGCAGCTGATGATAGTGCCAAGCCTGATGAATACTCTCCAAAAGGACCGATGGATATTTTTATTATTCAAAATATCGTATCAAAATTCCCTTCTTATAGTACTGATATTGTTGTAAAATAGTTAAAGCAAATTTCAGCCTTATATAAATTCTTGAAGATCTTGATTTTTCAAGGGCAGGTTTTCTGGTATCTTCAGTATTGTTTTCCCAGAAGGGTGGTAATAGCATTACCATTGCTTCTGGCACAGGGTGAGGCCAGTGTTTGAATTTAGGAGATGAGCAAAGTCAGAAGCTGAAAATCCTGTTCCTATGTGACTTGGATCCTTTCTTAGCACTGCACTGAAAGAGCTTGCAGTATCCCTGACATAATGAGCATGTATATAGAGATCTTCAAACAGAAGAACCTAAACATGGCTCATTCCACCCAAATTTAGGTATTTTTCTCAATTTCAGAAGGGCAGACTACTCAACTTCCAGAAATCTGTATATCCCTTGGTATGAGTCTGATTTTAGACTTTTGCACTCAGAAATCTTCACTGTTTGTTTCTGAAGCTCTGAGGACCCGTAAGAGGACCACATTTGGGGAATTAACTTTGTGTTAACCACTCGAGACCTCTTGTTCACACTTTCTATGTGTGTAATAAGATGTGCTAATGCTGGAGCCCCGTTTCAGTGCCTGGATTTCCAAAAGCTCCTGTGATGGAAAGGGCTTTCTGTAGACACAAAGCTGCTGTGAGAATGGCCCTTTCCTGTGGCCCTTGAGTAGAGTCCTCTGAAACATCTTCAGAAATATGAATGACATTAATGTTTAATTCATACTGTTGAAGTAAATCTCCCCATTTAGATGAACCGTGCTAGAACCAGTTTTGAAAGAATCAGAGTACTTCCTCAGATGGATGGATTTCCCCCTAAATTCTGTGGAGTTTTGCAGATCAGATGCTTGTTAAGATACAGGATGAGCAAATGTACTGGTGGGAGGTGGTACCTGACTTCCAATATGAGATTTTCTTTTTTTTGCAAAAAGAATGGACGTTGCTGGTACCACCTTTCTCTGTTAACAGACAATCTTCAGTGCCCTTCTAGCAAGATCACAAATACCACAGTGGACAAAATTCTGATTTAATTATGGTGCCATTTTAGAACGTTGTGGAAAGCTCTGTTGCTGGCTTAATAGGAACTGAAGTTGCAGTGCTTAGTGCAGCAGTGATAGCGCTAACAGAGTCCTCAAGGGCGACTTTGGAACAGAGTTTTATTTATTTGGGTTTATAAAGTGGCTTATGCAAAAGTAAGGAACAGTTTTACAAAGCAGTTGTCGTAGACTAAATACCAGATTCCCTAAACATCTGTTCCAAAAACCCTGTTAAATTCTCTTTCCATTCCATGGGGAAGGCATGAGAAAAAAACAAGCAGACCTTTCAGTATAAGCCGAAGGAAATTAATTGCAGACTAAGGAGGAAGGGAGTTGAGGTTCCCAGGAATGCATCCTCTCATTTTTGCTATGGTGAGCTGTTAGCTGGAAAATTCCAGCTGCCACAGATACAAATGGACAGAAAACTAGTCTATTAAACACATGCATCTTCCAGAAGAAAATAATTTAGTTAACCTCTATGTAGATCAGAAATGTCTAATTTATTAAGACAGACACCCTCCCTCAGGCATGCTGCAAGTGAAGCCAAGGTGCCCAGTTGTGTATGCATGTAGATATTGGTGGAGAGGCTCTGAAAAGGTGTTTGTGAAGCTAAGGCCACAGCTTAGTCCCATGCATCACTCTGGTTTATGTAGGCATGTGCCTTTTGCTTTCTGTTTAGTAGAGGCACAGTTGAATCACCAGTCCTCGTTCAACCTTTTAATGGTTGTACTTGTTCTTTCGTTCCTTAATTTTCTGAGAATATGTCAGTAAACCCAACTATTATTTGAACTCAAATGGACATGCAGTATGTACAGTGCATACCAAGTGCAGGTCAGTTGGTGCAGCCTAGACAACTGCTGTAGACAAATGGTGCATCTAAATTTTCTAAAATCCCTCTTTTTTTAACCCGTGTCCTAGAGTGGTTTTGGAATTTAATAAACAGCATTAGTCTAGTAAACTGGTCCAGATAGTTCCTTTCTCCAGCTTCCAGCTTTTAATCATAGCCTGTTTTCACGTTAATAAAAGAGCAAGTTATATAAGTAATTTCACTAATATTAGCCCCAGGCTTTACACTGCTGAGAGTTTTGTGGTACAAAGCTATGCTCTGAATCCCAAAGCTATGTGTAATTGTACGATACACAGTTCAGCTCACCATATGCACTTTATATAATTGAGAAAATTTACTTAATTTTATCCACTATTAAAACACAGCCTTAAATGAGAAATGAAACTAATTAATACAATGGACAATTCCTCCCAACTCTCATAAACTCTGTTTATGTTTTGTTGGTATCAAGCAGGGTTTATTTTATTGTGGAACAATAAATATGGCTGAGCACCCCGCCGTTTGTCAGTGTGATAAAGGACAGGCGTAATTAAAAGGTAGAGCTGACTGACCAAATAAATTTAGAAAAACGAATGAACACAACGTTCATATCTTCCTAGAGGTCTTTGATAGGTGAAAAGTCACGCCCCACTTATTTCAATGGAAGGGGTGGATCGGATACTTCCAAAGCAGCCTGTGTGCAGCAGGAAGGACTGGTGCCAGTAATGCCATCACCAGCTCTCGCTTTGGTCCTTGCTGGGCAGTGAGTGTGGGTTTGAATCCGCTGCAGCCTTCCCAGTGCTGGCGCTTAGGTCTTTATTCCTCTGGCAGGAGAGCCTCCTGCTTTAGGCTGCTGAGGTTATGGGTTTGGCCTCACAGATGAGCTGTTGCTTTGCAAGCAGTACTGGATCTGTGCGCAGGTCCGGTGTTTATCTCCATAAGCACTCATAACCTTCTGGAGTTGTTTTTTTTACACCCAGTTATTCTTACACTACAGGATCTCCTCCTAGGCATTAGTCTAGCCAAAAGTAAGAACGGGTGTGATCCTAGAGTCAGGATTCAGCAGATAAAACTCCCATTGATATTACTGAGTCAGATAATGCCCACTGTTTCCTCTGTCAAAAGTCATTACAATCCAATGACATAAGGATAAAAAAGTATTAGGTGTCCCTTGACCCTCTGAGATTATAAGGGCCTACAGCTATGTCAATGTCCGATCTAGTTCGATCACCACTGGAATCTCCAAGTGCCTTCTCTATGGCAGGGAGACCAATCAAAAGGAAAATAAATTAGTTCTTCAAATGCTCTCTCTGATTCTGAACTGCCTTTGGAAAGCAGTCAGCGTGCAATGTTGTCATTACAGGTGGATCACACAGTCATCCCTGGGTATTCTTGTACAATACTTTCTATCTTGAATATCTGATCAGATCAGTATCTGACTTTGCCCCAAACGATTTTGGCAGTTTGGTAGAAATGGAGTTTGTCACACAAGCTTCATGTGAGTCACAATCTACTTTGCAGGTAGCAAGCAGAGCAATTTCTTGTAACAACCTTTATCTTTAAACCTGGCCTGCTGTTCCCATCATTGGGCTCCACAAGTAATGACTGGCTTCTCTGCCTCTCTCCCCACATGTGGGTGAGGTTGGTGGCTGGGGAGTGCTGTGGCTGGGCAATGCTGTCAGCTCTTGGTTCTTGCTCCCTTTGTGGAGAACTCGGTGTTGGATAGCAGATGTGGGAGAAGCTGCTTACGTTTCCCCAGATGGCATTTGAACTCGGGGATGCTGCAGAGCTGTATTTCTGTTTGCTGACTCGAGCGTGGGCTGTGCTGTGAGTACAGAGCATCCCCTTCCCCTTCCCCTGTGGTCGCAGGCACTTGCCTGGGTCTGGAGCAGCAACACTGAGCACTGGCCATGCCCAGCACAGCCCAGCTGCCTTCACATGCTGAGGTTAGTCCCAGTCAGTGGTAACTGGTTTCCAAGTTTTATGTGAATCTCTTGTTTCCCTAGGCTGGGGAAATTACAAGCATTGCACCTGTGGGTGGGTGAATGTCTGAGTGATGCACGCTTATTGTTCTTATTGCTTAGTTAAACAATTCCATTAAGATATCAATTAAAATACTTCTCAGTGTTTATCTGCAGTGGCAAGAGGTGCCATTTCTGACTGTTAGGGTGAACAATATGCAGTCACTTTTCCAGTAACAGTAAGCAAATAAAAAGTGTGGTTGATTACGGTCTGAAAATTTTTTCCCAATAAATTAATTTCCTTTACTGCATTAACTCCAGCTGGCTGCCGAGGGGGCACTGTGAACCCTTCTCAGTGGAATATGTTTTAATTTTGTACTCATGGTCATGACAGGCAAATGTACCTCTCGGTTAGGAACTCATGTAACGAGATAGTGGAAATAATATCTTTGGCTGAAATATGTTCAAATCAGGTTCACTATTAAGAACACCCTCAAGTAATTCAGTGCTTGTTATTAAAGCAGTAAGAAGCTTAAACAAGATTTAAAATCTATATTTGACCTTTAATTTACCTCAGCAAGGCAGAGCTGAATTAGCATCATGCATCTAAACAGGGATTTTGATTTCCAGAACGATGTGTGAGCCTTGATATCATTCTCCAATTTCGCAAGCCCTGTTGTAGAAATGAGAAATGCTTTTTTTTCCAGTCTGCCTGTTTGCGGAGTAAATGTTAATGACACATTTCCCCCTCTTTTATGGGCTTTTACTTGTGAGTGCTAGATCTGATCCCTTGCTCCATGGCTGTACTCACTTGGCATATAAATTAGGATTTATAACAGAGTTTAACTCTTCCAAATGATTGCAGGGTCAGAGGTGACTGCTGTTTTATGGTATGGTCTCAAGTACAGAATGTTGTGATGTTTTAGTCCTGGTAGGAGAGTTTATGGTATAAGCTTCCTCTGGTAACACAGTTTTTAGGAGGAAAATTATTCTGTGCATCCTGGTGGGTCTAAACAAGAAAAAGGGCTTTGCTGAGCAATATGTACATGGCTGGCTTAAATCTTTGGAACCCCAACAAGGCCTTTAAAATACATGACATTTGGAGGGGATTGGTCACAGTGATGATGCATGCTATGGAGAGTGTTGTCCATGCAGAATGGCCACTTCATTTGCTCTTCAGAGGCATTAGGGTGATCTCAGCAGGTCCAGTGGCAACTGCACTAAGGTGAAGAATAACCTCTTTCTTCTTTATTCAGCAAGGTAACCTAGTATTATTCCAGGCATGAAGCCTGCATAAATAAATGGAGTATAGCTCAGTCTCAGCCCTCTGGTGCACAGATCCAGGAGCTTACAAGAGGGGGGTTCCCTGTGTTGGACTTCCTCTAAGGGAGGAAAAATAGGGGTTTTTCTGCAGGTCTAAAGTGCGTGGGACAAGGTATTACAGGTAGGTCTCAGGTTATGGGATCCTTATGTCTCCTGACGTATCTGTGCAAGCCAGGAGAGTGAGTGAAAACTCCCATGGGTTTTTCTCCAGCTTTTCTGTTTTCCGTTGTAAAGTGGGGTGAGGAGGGCTTTGTTACACTTCTGAAGCCAACTTGTGTCACAATCATATGCAAGGAAAACATTTGCACTTTCTAACTTGCACATGTGTAATTGCTCTTTGCTAACTTGCATACATTTCTTTAGGTAGGGAGGGAGCCTCCAGAAAGGTTTCTTGACATAGAAGGAGGTCCTTGCCAGAATGAGGGGATGTGGAGTGAATTTACTCTAATACATACTGGAAAAATCATGCTACTGCAAAGGGAATGAATGAAGAGTCTTTTTGCCATTCTGAGCTGGGATTTCCAAAGCAGTTAAGGGTGTGAGTTATATGCCTCATGGTGCTGGTTAGCTGGACAGCTGACTCCTTTCAGTGGCTCTGAAAAGCCAAGCAATAATCTCTACTCAGTACAGTAACCCTAAAATATTTGGGGCATATTTCAGTCACATCCTTCTGCCATGGCTACTTTTCCCTTTACTTTGACTTCCTTGTTCTTCTGTCTTCTCCTTCTGCCCTTGTTCCATATCTGCACTTACCTGTCAGTTTACTCAGTTTAATTTGTGGCCCCCTACAGTTAGAGGAATTGAAACAGTTCTTGTCCCAATGTTGGGCTTCAAACCATGCCTCTGATGGAACGCCCAGAACAGAAGCGTTCAAAGTGAGCTTTCAGGACTGTAGTGCCCACTTGTCATTGCTAGGAGGAGGATTGACACATCTAAATCAGCTTTTTTGATGCTGGAGTAACAGTAGGGCAGTGCATGGCTTATGTTCCTAAATGAAAAGAAATTCATGGTGATAACTTACCTGAAAAGACGTTATGAGGGATTTTTCCAAAATTGGGTTGTAGTGGCAAGAGTTTTGCAGCTCAAACTTTGCTTTTGTGTCTTACATTATTTGCAGTGTTCATGGAAGTCCAACGTTTCCCTGGCTGGAAAAGTGGCTGCGGTCCCCCAGCCGCAGGTCCCAGGGTCCCAGGAGGTGTGTGTGTGCCCAGAAGCATGGGCCAAGAGCGAAGGGCTGAGGAGGGGCTCGAGGCAGTGCCAGAACATCCCCCAGAATGGTCCCAGCCAGGGCAAGTGCTGAGCCATGAGGCAGTAGAGCTGGTGTAAATGCTGTAAGCAACGAAGGAAATGTCATGCAGCTTGGTGCACGCATCAGCACACTTATTTTGTTGAGCTGATTTGTGATAATTTTTTTTTTGACCAGGGACAAAGAATCTGATAGAAAGGAGCTGGAGGTGGCCTCTGCAGAGGGTTTATCATCGGAATTTAAGTGCAGTGATAAAAGTCCTGCTTTTGTCTTCATAACTCTTCGGTTTAATTTGCCATCCTTGTGGTTTCTCTAAGCTTTTGTTTAAGAACTCAGGAGGATGTGAATGTTTATGTAGCCAAGCATAGAGAGGTTTTAAAAATGACTTGCCCAAGAAAATCCCTTAAATATCAGGAGCAGCAAACCCCACAAGGAAGATCAGTTTTTTATGATTACTGCAGCTTATTTGGGTCAGTGAAGAATGTCTGCTTTTATTCAGAGGAACTGAGACTGGGGCATAAAAAAACATTGCAGGGACTGTTAAGGGATTTTTAAGTTCCTTATGATATGTGAGGAACACCCAGGAGGCTCTCAGAACTTTTTTTATTATTCTAAAGTTGTTTTATATTGTGCTTGGTCTTTATATGGAACACCAGAACTGTCAATGCTTCAAGCTCTAATTAAGTTGAAGGCAGTTACTGGGCTCAGCAGAGGGAAATAGTACTTTACAGGTGGTCACATTAAATGATACAGTGGCCCCCTTCTGGTCATAAAAATGTAGGATTTTTTTCCCATTATCCTCAAATGTAAAATATGCACTGAGCTCTTTGTTAGCCTTTAAATCAAGCTGCAGAAGGTGCTGAAAGCAAACCCAGAGTTTTATACCAGATTATGAGAAGTATGAAGAGAATGAAAACAGGAAACAAAGCATGTCTAAAATAAGCCAGTGTCCAGCACAGGAGAGCTAAATCAGTTTAATATATTGTCCAGCCTGAATATAATACAAAGCGTAGCAAACTTCTTTACGGATTGCAGGGCCTTTTGCTGCCTTTATTGCTCTGATGTTTTGCGAGACACTCACAAGTAAGTCTGTACGAGGTGCTATGCCATGAGAGCTCGGTAAACCCAGGAGATCAGGAAATCTTTGTCACTGCTAGGACGGCTCGTTACCTCAGTTGTTCAAGTCTTGCGTGGTGTCACCAGCAAAACATTCTCTGTGCAGCAGCATGTTATGTGCCCAGGAGAGCAGGACTTGCCCTGTAGCTCATGTGGCTTGCCATGGCTACCAGGGTTGCATGCGTCAGCAAGCCACGGGCACCCCATCCTAGAAACTGCCATCATGAGCGTGTTCTCCTGGGGGTCTGCAGCAGAGTGCTCAGAGCATTGAGGACTTTCTCAAAAACACTTAGAGCGAGAGGACTCCCGTTAGCTTTTATTAGATACAAGAGACAGTGGGAGTCAGCCAGGGTCAGTCAGCTGCCACACATTGAGGTTAGGAGTCTTATGGTTCATCCTACTCATTGGGTCCACTTACACTCCATAAATAATAGAGGGCTTTGGTTTACAGGGCTGGTACCGTAATGCCTTTTATGGGGCATACTGTTGCATTAGGTTTAAAGATTAATTGTGGTTTTGAGGAAATATTTGGTAAAGGTGAAGTGTATTCATAGTGGGGTGCATCTGCAGACTGTGGCTCTGTGAAGCTGAACGGCAAACATCAGTAACAGAAAGAGAAGTCACTGAGGTAATTTAAACTGAATGTTATTTAGCACCAACAACAAAAAGACCTGAAAGTGCATACACAAGATTATTGTTAGCTCCCAGCTATAGGAAGGACTGAGCAGATATATCCCACTGCCCTGAACTGAGGCAGCACTGTCTCTGGTCACTTAGTCAGATTTCCTGGCTTTTTTTTCCCTGATGAATCTGTTGGAAAGCTTGTTTTTTGTTCTGTGGAGCTTACAGTCTGGGTAACAAAATGTAATCCTCTTTTATTACATCATTATTTTCTTGTAAGCTGTGAGGTGTGTCCAGACACATATGTAATGAGCCAGGCAAACTATTTTGTATAAACTGTGATCGCACCATTGATTCGGCCACTTATCCCAGAGGGGCTTTAGTTCTTGGTGCACAGGATGGTTTCCTTCTGGACTCGCCTCCTATCACAAATGGCACAGCTGGTATTTCTCCTTGTACTGAGAGGTCAAAGACTTTGCTACTTTGAAATAGCCACTGAAACAGACTGCAATCTGAGGTGTGAGCAGAATGAGACTCCACTAGTGGTTTGGTCTGTGGACAATGGGGACAGGTCACAGATGTTTACATCTGGATTGCTGTCTAGCTGTGATGGGTCCCCAGTGGTGTAAATGGCAGAAGGTTGGCCTCATGCAATTGCTGTGACGGGTAATAATTTTGCCTTCTCCTCTCCTTTCTCCGTCTAGTAATAACCTTTCCACTCAAAAGGGGCTCAAAAAACTGAAAGGCATGTTTAATCTAGCGTTTAAAGCCCTTTGCAGGCATTGGGTCTGTCCCTGTGTTGGGGTGTTTTGGCAAAGACTTCACTTTAAATATAATGCCATTACCTTGAAGGCTCTGTGGTGCCCTGACGAGAGACAGCACATGGATATTTCAGGCAGCTTTTAGAAATTGGGAGGGGAGGCGGGAGGAGAAAATGCTGCACAATTGTTTGATGTGCTGATCAAAAGATAAACTAGAACCAAATTAAACCCCAAGGGTTTGTACAACCTTGCTTATGTTTTATGCAAGCCCTCCTGTACCAAAGGAAATAAAACACCGTTGCCTTTCAAGGCAGATGGGGTGCAAATGATGAGCAATTTTTCCCTTTTTTATTCCACTACTATGTCATTGTTTTACAATTTCTCCTTACCTGTACCACTTCATTTCTGATCATTAGGAATATGGATATGATACTTGCTACTCGTTCTACCACTTTGACTCAGGAACCCAGGCTCTTTGGATAGTTTAAACTGGCATAGCAGTGGGTCTTTCTGCTGATTTACAACACATGAAGGTCTGGCTTGTGCTATCCTTTATACTGGGGACTGTGAGCTTTCCACTCTCACTAATGCATGGTATATGCTCAGAAATATGGCATGCCACTTAAAAAAGAGAACAGCCCTATACAGTATTTGTGCTCTCTTATTCTGAAATGTGTTCAACATGAATGTAACCTGCCCTCTCCCTCCCAGAACTGAACAACATAAACAGTATCAGGTCAAGATTCACACAGTGGATTCTCCATCTCATTGCAATACCTGGATTTCACTGAGGTTTCCCCCAGTGTAAGAGGTGGTTGTATGAAAGAGATGACTTTTTGTGAAGTCTCAGCGCTGGAATGAACCATGAAAAATTCTTTCTTTTCCTGCCCCCGGACTTCACAGCCTGCAGGGCGTGTTTGATTGGCACAAGGCTGGGTTTGCATGTCAACTTTGTGGATGCTGCAGCCGAGACGACAGATTTTCCTCATCACTTCTCTTGTGCTGGATAGAGAAATTGAGCCGTTTGTCTCTTGGCTTCTCATCAAAAGGCCAAAGGTGCACAGTGGGAGTGTAAGGAGGCATTCATTTTATTCCCTGAAATGAAGGGGTAATTCAAGAAGTGGACTCTTGTCAGAGGCAGAGACAAAATCTCAAAATGTAGCCAAGTATTTTCTCAAATTAAACGCCTCTCAAATGTTCTGGGTCACCTAAAAACACACAGGAAAGCGTGTAGGAAACGGTTCATCTCAGGTATGAACAAGCCCCAAAATATCTTAGGATAGAAACTGACAGTGCTGCTGCCAAACGTGAAGCCTCTTGTAAAGCGGAAGAGTATTGCTCCCCCAGCTCTAAGTATGGCACAATCCTCCCCTGTTCTTTAGTCTCTAGGAGCAATCCTGGGAAAAAGATAGTCCTGAACTGTGGGGCCGATCCTATCAGCAAGGGATTTTGTTTTCTTCTGATCCTACAGTTCTTGAGAAGTAGAGCTCCCCAAGAACTTGGTAGGTGCCATATCTATGGGCAGGATTGCATGTGTGAGCAAAGATGCTTGTTTGGCATCAGCTGGGCTAAAATCACCAGCAAAGTCTGCACAGACCCTAGAACAGCTTTAAGTGGTGACAGCTACTGTCCTGTAGTAGAATGATGGTCTGACAGTGAGAGACTTCCATCTCTCATTCCCAGTCCCATGTTTGGCCCAGCAGCATGTTTTGCAACAGCAGAGGCCATTTCAGTGGGCACATTGGTTCTGGCTGCCCTTTGCTCTTTAGCCTGAGGTGTTTAGCTGTGGAATTGAAACAAAGAAATACCTTGGCTCATGCCAGGAGAGCCGTATTGAATTTACAGGTTTCTTTCTCAAGAGCTAGACTTCCAGCGAGTCTGTTCATCTTGTGTTACCAAATAGCAAGAGTCAGTGTTTTCCTTGGACAAAGGACAATAGCAGTCAGTCGCTGCTTTCAAATTTCTGGTTCTTTATCTTATCAGAAGTAGTGTAAGACGGTTTTATGAAGACAGCTATTGCCATAACTACTATGATCATTTTACTTGCTTGGCTGTATTCCTGGCCTTTTGTCTTTGGTAGCTGGCTAATGAAATGCTAAAAAAGCTGCTTGTGGTTGAATCCACAAAATGGCAATAAAGTCGGTACATGGGCAGGGTTCTGAGGCACTGTCTCATTTTTCACGATACCATCTCTATCTCCTCTTTACTGAAGCTAGAACACCCTATGCCTGAGAATGCCTCTGTGCTTACCCTGGGTGTTGTAGCCCTCCAGGATAAGCACACTGCCAGCAGAGTGCAGCTGATACTCTGACACTTTGGTAGAGTAGGCTTTGCATCTGTTAAAGCTGCTGTGGCTGTGGTGGGTGTGAGAGGTTAAAACAGATTATGGTTTGTAATGCAGTGCAGCAAACACTGGATAAAGAAGACAACCCTCCCCTGTGCTATTACTGCCATTTTTTCCCTGGGCGCTGATGCTGTGGGGGACATGCAGAAGTGCATTCTTTGGTATGGCACTTTCCTTCCAAGCATCTAAGTTTGTTAAGTGTATTTAAAAGAAAACATAACATGAATGAAAACTGATGAGATGCAGGGGACCAAAACTGCTCGAGACTGTCAGCTTTAAACTGTTTTTTTATCTTTAAATTGCATTTTTTTATCTTTAAAATTCTCACTGCCATGGCAATCTGTGTACAGACGGTGATAATATGGAAATGCTGACATTCACAGAACCTTTTTCTATCACAAAACTTCTGTATAAAGATGGAGTTTTGAGATTCTGGAGCTGGATATACTGCATTTTCCTGGCCTATGCAGATGGCCCTTCTTTCTACATGCCTGTCAGTCATAGCACAAGGACTCACAAGGAAAAACAGCCTGGTGGTTAAAGGGCAAATATGAGATACAGGAGTTTTAGATAGTTTCTGGATCTGTTGCAGACTTGCTGCATAAACTTGAGCAAGTCAGTACCCCTTCTGCACAAAGCTTCCTTCGCCTGCCCTTTTGCTGTAATGTCTGGTTAGGCTGTAAATTCTTTGGTATGTGGAAAGACCTTTTCCAGAGCTAAGAAAGCACCACTGTACATCCGTACAAGCATGCAGTCGGAATCCATATTAGGCTGATGGCTGCTGGCAGTAGTCAAATAATTGCTAATGAGGAGTGAACACTTCCCCATCTGCCTTCCCTCCCAGGATTTGCCCATAGACACCCTTGGAGCAAGTCTTTCAAGGACCAGGCAGTAGCCCAGCTCCTTCCAAACCACCTCTCATCAATCCCTGGTCTCTTCAATACATGACCAGGAGATCAAAAGCTCTTCCTTGGCAGTAGCATGGGGGAGGCTTGCTCAGGATTAGCCCTTGTGTGGAAGTCTCTGACAGCAGAAAATGATGCAGTGCAGTCTCTTTGTGTTTGAGCAGCCCTTACACATACTCCTCTGCAATAAGGATAATTAATGGATGCTAGCTATTAGCAAATGAGGGCCAGCTGAATTGCTCTGGCTTACACCAGCCAATTCACTGTATCAGAACTACATCCATTAATAATAATAGGCTGTTGCTTTTGTTACTGTAATTGAAGGTTGGATTGGGCCTCACATCCAACCCAACTCACCTGACTATCCTTAACTATCACTGTTATTAAACAAAAATAAAAATCTTATCAATCCAAATGTTCCTTGAAGCAAATACAGGAATTAATTTTTAAAGCAACAACAAACACACACTGCTGATGTGGCCAGACTTCCCATACCCAGTGACTCTCTGCTGACCTTATTTCTCAGCCGAGACACACACATGGTGTCCGCTAGGTCAGCCTGCTTATTCTCTGGAACAGGCAGGTTATTGATATGTACAAGAATTGTGCTCTTGTAGCCTTCAATAATCTGTCAGCTCACAAGAGCGGAGCAGACAGGCGTAGGACAGGAAAGGCATAATGGAAACCAGGGCTTGGGAGTCTGCTCACCAGTAATGAATAGAATGAAGGCCACAGCATGGGAGTCCATGGCAGATTTCAGGCTTTTCTTGGGAGTAGGGGGGTTTTGCCCTAGTGTAAGTGGTGTGCCAGCTGCTGATCTGCTGCTTCTAAGTGGAAGGTGTGAAGGAAAGAGTGCTTGACAGGTAGTCGGGTCTTGTTTGAAGAACTTTGCATACTTCATGCAGGAGAAATAGGGCGCAGAAGTTGCTAAAGGCAGGAAGACACCATAATCTTTCCTTTGGACTGCAAATCTTCATCCCCCAGCACAGTGTCTTATGTTTCAGTTTATGTTAACCAACAGTTTTGAAAAGCAAAAAATACACTTCTCAGATGTTGTTTTCCAAATGGTGAAGCACACAGTGGTTTCAGTGAAGTATTTAATGGTCAGGAGTAATCACAACTATATACCAGCCGTTGTCGTCTTTTGGAGGGGTAAATACAGAACACAATAGCTGCAGTTTAGCAGGGATGTGTGTGTTGTCCAAACTGAGATGAGATACTAAGATGATGGTAGCTTGCAGTCCCTCAGAATGACATTGGCTTTTCTGAAAGAGGAATGATAAATTCACAAGGAAAAGCACTGTAACAGGGATTCAACTTTCACCATCAGTGTTTGTGGATTATAGAACAGCCACCGATTTCAAGCTGGACTGTCAGGATTGCTGGTTGCAAAAAGCAGCAGGATGTGGTGCTCATACGGCTCAATTTTGGTTGGAAACATTTAGCCTTCTATGTCCAAACCTCTGCTACTAGACTGCCTGCTGCGTCTTCTGTGTTGTTGGGTTGTAATGGTGTTTGACAAGGATTTTTCCCTCTGGAAAACTCAGAAGAACTAGGCTTTCTTGCACATGCATGGATCTCATTTAGCGACACCAGTACTGGGACCCTGGTGGAGTTGAAACAGCAAATGAGTAACAGCCCTTAAGTAACTGCCTAGGTGCACCGCTGTTTTGCAGGGAATCCTGTTCTGTGATTTATTTTAAACAAAAACAATTTGTAAGTTGCATTTTATTGAAACAGTCCATCCTGAAGACCTCTTCTGCTCTGAAAAATGACAGTGCACAATAGCTGTGCAGGTAGGCTGTATTAAAAGTCTGACTTACTGACGTTACGGCCAAAATAAGCAAATATTGCTGTTAATGCATGGCATGGGTTGAGCCAACTGTGAGTGAGCTGCTTTTGTTGCTTTTTCTTGCATCTTCATCAAAAGGTTCACCCAGTTCCAGTCAGGAAATGTTTCAAACTGCACTAGACCTGATGAATCTTTTGTTTAATAATTAGTATATATTGGAGGTACCGGGAAGAAGAAGCCTTCCTCAACCTGTCACCCTGGATTCTCCACATCCAGGCTGAATTTGCAAAGTGACCATTTAGGGAAAGAATGTAACTGTCAGCTGCATGCATGCATGCATGCATATATCGACACAGTTCCTCCCCTGAGCCCACTGCAGTATTAAGGCTACAACAACTGGAATCAATGGGAAGGAGGCTTGGCCCCAATAGCTTTTCAGCTGCTGTGCACATGAAACGGGAATCACTGGAACACAGTAAGCATAAGGCTGCAAACGGCAGTGCGTTGCAGGTAAAACAGCTGGTAAGGAAGACAACTGTAGAGCTGTATTCAGCACAGATGAACTCTGTTCAACACTTGGAAACTGGAGAATGCAAATGACAGCTTTCATGGTGCCAGGGGAGCGTTTGGGGACTGGGAATTCAGCAAGCAGGCTGTCTCGCTCCTTGCCACTTGAGTGGTTTGGATGAAACATGAAGACGCACAGGCTTAACTCCATGGCGTGCCTTTTCAGCGGAATAGGGGCTGCGAGATTGCTCTCGCCATGGTCTGCAGGGGAGACGAGGAGAGGCTGAAGGCAGGGGAGAGGAGGATGAAGTATTGGTTCTTGAACTTCTTTAGTTGCCGTTGCAGTGAATTGCAAAGGTGTTTTGAAAAGGTTCCTGGTGGGTGCTCTCAGGCATGGCTGCATGTGCTGCTAGAAGGGAGCTGCCAGGCAGATCATCTGCACAGAATTTAATCTCGTTGCTAACCCAATGGAAAGAGGCACTGGGGAAAAGATGGTGGGGGAGGCAGTGTCTTTGGAAACAAGTGGCATGTTTGATCTGCAGTATCTGTCCTGGGCTAAATGCACAGGACTGTGTCTAAGCTTGTAAACAAAGCAGTTCTGGCCCTGTCCAGAGCTGGGATGGGAGTTGGAAAAGAAATTCCAGATATTGGTGGCACATGCCAAAGCGTTTTGGGGGGAGAACTAGACGACAGAATTTAACCAAGTTAAAAGATTGCATTTTGGGTGTTGTGGCTTCTGCAGAGGGTGGTAGAAGGCATACATACATTGTAGTCTGAAGTGCCTTAGGTGGTTTAGACAGGGCTTTTCAGATACTTCTTTGCTCTTGCTCTCTTGTTGAAGCTGCAAGTATATTAAAAGTCCTCTTACTGACTTAAATGCTCTCTCTACATGTAAAATAAATTCCTTGCTTTATATACAGCCAAAGCAAAGAACTGATAGAAACATTTAGATATGCAGTGCTGTGTGTCACACACAAGAACCCCTGTCCAGTGAATATATGCTCTCAGAGCTGTTCCTCAAGATAAACCTAAACAGAAAATAGCAAACTATCTCTTCTGCATCCTATTGCACATTTTCCCAAAAGGTAATTTAGAAGGAACCTTGAATACCTTTTATTGCTAATGGTAGATTATATCTTTAAAACAACCTGGGCTCAGAAAACAGCTACTGTACTGTCAAGAATACTGGTTTTATGACTGCTTAAACCAATCTAGTTCTAGCTGGGAGCCATTCTACTGTGCATGTGCTATCTTTGCAGCATGTTGTAATACCTACTGTAGCTTGTGATTGTCTATTGTATATTAAAATACTAAACAACAGCATAAAATTAATACCCACATCTTTCCCAATACTTCACATCTTTTCCTCCCATGCCATTCACACTCAGTTAAGACCTTACAAAAAATCCTAGAGCAAGTAAGGGAAATGCTCCTTAAATCAGAAGACCCATTTCAGCCGAGTTAAGGAATGTCAGTGTCAGGGATGCTTTACTGGAAGGCTGTTGCCCCCAATCCTCTTTGGTTATGACTGTTCACTCATTGAGTAGATGTGTTCTGCTGAGAGAGCTGCATTTGTGTCACTGAGGCCAGGTCCACAGGTGCCTCTCAGCTCTGCATGCAGGTAATACCTGTGAGCAGTTAGATACCAAAATGCACTGAGGGATTCTGGCCCAGACAGTAGAGGCCCAAAGTGTTGAGGGTTTTTCTTTATACCCCAAGCAACAGAGATAATCTTACTTGGAGGGGAGCCAGTATATAAAACAGAAACTGCTGGGGATCAGTGTTCTCTCTGCTGGGGGAGTAGCAGCAAAGTTTGTGCCATATGACACTTGCAGGTGGCTCTGTGCCTTTACTGCGGGGCAGGGACTGACTCTGGACCCAAGAAGGGCAGCGGGCTTGGCCATGGGCTCTTGGGGAGCCCTCAATGCTGTCCCTTCAGTGGCTGGGCTCTCCCTGCCTGGGCTGGTGTTGCTGTCATGGCTCTCCAAGCACTGCCTGCTGGCTCTGCTGGACCAGGCTGCTCTCCACCCCCATCTCTTCTTCCTTTCCCCTTCGTGCACCAGCGATAGCATGGCAGACAAAGACAAGAGCGTCAGCCACTTCTTGTCAGGGGGAGATCAAACACAGCCTTGTTATTGGGAGGTGGTGTGCCGTGACTTGCAGAGCGCCGCTTGCTCGCTCGTCTCCCACACGCTGTCAGCAGCCGAGCAGATAAGAGGACAGGGAGATGCACTGCAGAGACCTGGCAGTTGTTTGAGGAAAGTTTCAAGCTTGTCCAAATGACGCAGAAAAGCCACCAGGGCTTGCAGCATCCACCCAGGGTGGAATGGGGAGTGGGAGGGCGGGTGGGGAGGGAAGCACGCTTTTGGCTGGCTGGATTTGGCTCCGCGTGGTGGGTGATGTCTTCCTTTGATCCTGCAGCTTGGCGTTTTATCCTGCTGAGCAACCGTGGCTGCTCGGCTCATCGCCATGTGATTTGGGCACAGCAGCATCCTTATAAACCTACTGCTGTCCTTAAAGACACCACTTAGCTCCCTGGTGTTTTCAAACATGCTTCATGTGGTGATTTTACTCCTGTCTCAGAGCAACATCTGCCATTCGGAGTCAGTACAAAACCAAAGCCCTTGCTCACCCCAGGAGCTGCGGCACCCCTTCGAGGCAGAGGTGTGCAGCTCCCAGCACCAGCTCTGTCCCCTCTAGCATGCCCCTCTCTGGGACACAGACTGCCCTGGTGTGTCCTGGCTTGGAGGCACAGTTTGAAGCATATTGCAGCCCCCTTCACACCCAATCAAGATACATTTCTACCTTGTATGAAGGACATCAGTTTTGCACTCTCAGCATAGCTGCTCGCCACCTTGCTCTGACAGGAGGCAGGGAGGCACTCCCTGTAGGGAGATCGCATCTGCTGTGGTTTTGAAGAGGCAAAGTGGAGGCACTTGCCGGGGGGAGTGGGGAACTGGAGCCCCAGGTAAGCCGGCAGCTGCTGCGCTGTGGTGTTGTGCAGCACAGGGCTCTCAGCGTCACGGGCTCCTGTCGCCCGGCCAGCATGTTGGAAGCAGACCTGTCCGAAGCTCCGTGGTGGCCTGCCTGTGCCCCCTCCCCAGGGGTCATCCCCTTTTGTTTTGGCCCCGGTGTGCACTGCCTTTCGGCCTCCTGCCCGCAGCCCTGAGTGAGCACCTCTGCTCTGCTGCAAACGGAGGATGCAGCCACCCAGGCAGGGGCTCTCCACGGAGCAGTGATGCTTCACCTGCTGATGACTCATGTCACAAACTCGAGGGGCGACAGGGTGGGAGCCCGAGCCTTGCTCTGCTGCAGGGCCTACAGCTGGCATAAAGAGCAGCTTAGATATTCAGCATTTTTCCCCCCTGTGGGTACCTTATTATTCTCAATAGAAAGAGAATTTTAAAAGAACTCTGGCCGGATTTGTAACACTGGAAACATGGAAAAAAGGCTGCAGAAAGACGGCTTCTCCTGACCAGCACATGCACTCCATTTTCATCATTTACTACCAAATATTTGTTGTTACTTCCACTGCCTTAACTTGTTCAGTTTGCTCTAACAAGAGAGGCTCTGAATTTTGGAAGGCAAATTTCAGCGCTGTTTGAAAACTGGGCCTCCTTAAGATGCCTGGAGTTAGTCACTTAAAATAACAAAACATTCTTGAAAATATTAATCAGATTATCTTAACAATTCAACACCCTAGGCAGTAATGGTCAGAGTAGACAGGAAGATATCCAGTCTAAGGGCTTCCCTTATGAGTCACCTGCCCTGACCTCAAGAGACGTGTTTAAGAACTGCCACGTTTCAGGGCTGCTCCACTGCTGCTTTGTGGCAGTAACTATGTAGTGTCCTGAATCCAAACAGTACAAGTTCTCACAGATCCAGCTTCAGAGTCTTGAGCGTGCTCTGGAAGCAATGGGGTAGCAGCTGCTGCTTCATGGTGGGGCACATCCCTCCCACAGGAGATACAGGAAACTTTGGGCAAAGTGAAGAGGAAACAAGGTGGGTCTGCCTGCCCCACCCAGGGTTCTGTGGTGGTCTGGCCCCAGCATATGAATGCAAGCAAAGGTTTGTCTGGGTCCAGCTCTCTGCTGTCGATCCCACTTTAGCTGACACTGAACCAAATTTACAGTGACTGAAAAACACGAGGGATAAGCACACGAGTTGAAAAGGCTGTGTTAGTGAGGCCCTGGGGGAAAAAAATATCAGTGACCAGTGGGAGATATAAACACTAGATACTGCTCAATTTACTGGCACAGAGGTTCATGGGCTGGGAGCTGAATCAGAAGCAAAGCAGTGGCTGTGCTGCTGGGAAAGACAAGGGTTATAAGCTCTTGCAAGGGCCTCCCACAATCTTACTTTCATCAGCAAGATGAAGAAAAAATACAGCCTAGCTGACAGCAACCCTTTACTGCACAGGAAACAAATAGTGATTGCAAGCAGGAATGACAGACAGCCCAGAATTGTGCTTTCTATGTCTGAATAGAGCTGTTAAGCAGCATCTGAAGGGCTTGAGTGAAGGTGATTAAAAAAGATGCTATCTCCCAACCCTAGCAGGCTACAAAAGGTGTATTTTCAATGACTAAATCCTGAAACAATTATGGCCTAGAGTGTTAGTCAGGTTATTTCTTATCTTTCTGATGGCCTGCTGGCAAAATCTGTTTTCTTAAATGAGGTTTGTAATGTCTAATACTTCCAAGGAAAGATGGTATTGCCGCTCCTATGTGTGTGGCAGTGAGGATCAAAATAAAGGTAGCAGGCATTGCTAAAACTGAGTTGTCTTATGATTAATACCCACTTCCTCAGAGAAGTGATATTTTCACTTTGGTTATGGAAAAACTTGTTGCTTGTTATGCAGGAATGCTGTGGCTTGCACCTGCTCATATCCCCCCTGCTCTCTCTGCATTGATAGATTTGACATTTGCATCTGAATTGCTGGACTTGTTTCTGCTGGGTTCTCCAGCGCTTCTCAGGTGGAAGGAGAGTCACCGCATGAGGCTGTGGGGATGTGCAGGTGTTTATGCAGAAGTGCATGCTGACACCCCGCCCAATGCCGCGGTAGATTTCAGTGAATGAGCTGTTTCAGGGGACGTGGTGGGTTTTTTTCTCATCCTGGTTCTTGACCATCTTTGCCAGCTATGTCCAAGATGGATACGTTGCCGAAGTCCTTTACCAGCATAATTCATCTCGCCTGAGAAGATAATGGTCTGCAGTTCAGGTGCCAGCAGGCAGCAGTACACTTTGGGGGCTTCCCCGAGCCTGCCTGGGGCTGAGGGTAGGTAGCACTGTTGAGCTCTAGGTCTCTAGCTCAAAGTGAGGGAAATGGTGCCTTTGCTTTGATGGGTTTGTGAAGATAAGCACAATTTATTATTATAAACCACTTGATTGTAAGCCTTGGTGCAACACACGCTTTTAGTAAGGGCACTCCATTAAATGCTTCTTTCTCTGAGGTCCTGAGAGCATTCCTGTGAGAAGTTTGTTTTCTTTTAAAAAGAAACACCCACAGGGATGCCCATTCTGCCTTGCAGAGACAATACATCCATGGCACTGCAGCTGATGGGGTTTATTTCTTCCTACTAAGCAAGCAACCTCAGCATTGCATTCAGGTAGTTAAAATTCCTAGTGTGCCTTTGTCAGGCTGCTTATCTATGAGATGAGGAAAAAGGACAGGTGATGGCAAAGAAGTTTGAATGGGTGAAGTCAGAGAAAGAGATGTGAGAGAACAGGCTGCTGAGAAGAGGAAAAACTGGCTGAATGCCACAGGTCACTGTAACACAGAGATTTCCCAGCAGCAACAGGTCTCAGGAATTTATCAGGTAGCTGGTAAAGCTACTGGAGTGCCCTCCTGCATAACCCATACCATAGGATCACTGTGCATTAATTGCTTTCTAAGGCAAGTCATCTCCTTTGACAGCTGATGTCAGCCCCACACAGCTGAGCAGGGAGAGGATTCCTGCTGGAAAGGGAGCCGTGACCCACTGCCGTGAGCAGACTGAGGAGTTGCTTAGAAGGAGCTAAGAAAGCTTATAGAAAGGGGAGACAGAGTTGGGTTTGGTGCCTGGTCACAGACATCAAATAGGCAAGTGCCCTTTGGACTTGGTCTTTCCTACTCACTCTGCTCAGGAGCATCTGGCCTGGTATATTGGGGTGTTAGAGAAAATGTAAATAAATTTCCTTCCCACTCTCCATTTGGCCAGGTGAATATTTGAGCGTAGTAGAGAGTTTTTAAAAGGCAACAGAGATCCATCAGAATTGGAATAGTGGTGTGGGTTTGTTGTGCTTTTGTGGAGTTTTTTTGGTGAGGCATTCAGGGAAGAGGGAAGGATTAGGATACTCCAAAATGACAACAGTTCTGAAAAGTACTGTACTGCATTGCAGGCTGCTCCACCTGGCTTCTTTGAATACAAATCAGGAATTAAAGTAGATAATAAGAGACACATTGAAAATTGCCCATGTTAGAGTGTGGTAAGGCTTTGAGATCATTTTCCTGTCCTGAAACTGTTTTACTGGGTTTGTTTTCATGCAAAGTCTTGGTAGCTTTGAACTGCCTCAGAAAGTGTATGTTAACTTGTTATTGTGACCATTAGATCCCTTTACTGAAATATGTTTCATGCTGGAAAAAAGCAAGCCCTAAAATCCATCTAGAAGTCCATATCTTCTGGCAGGCAAAAGGATGAAATCAGAATACTTTCACGACTTGTGAAAGAAGCTCATCTTTGCCTGCATCTTCCATTACAGAGTCTGAAGTGTCATAGCTAGGAACGAGTTGGCCATTTGGCACAGAGTATACAAAGTCGACCTTGGAGGAACTGTTTGTTCAGGCCAGTAGTGTCTGTAAAAGCATCTTCCTGGCAGCGTGCTTCACTTCTGAAAGGGGGCACTTTGTTCAAGCTCCTGACATCAGGACAATCGCCATATAATGGTTGTGATTAAAGTAATTGAGCGAAGGGCTTTGCCTGTGTTTGGACAAACCTCTCTGCTGCTTAGAATAGGGTTGATGGATATGAAAGCTCTTCCCAGTTTGGCTAAACCTGCTGTTAAACACACAGGTGAGTTGCAAGAGCTGAAAGCACTGGGAGTCCAGTGCCTCTGCCTTTGAAGTTATCAGAGGTTTTGCCGTCAACTTCGGTGGGAGCAGCTTCAGGCCTCAGGTGGGCAGTGACCTGAAGTTAGAGCAAGTGCTTTGCATCATGGTGAAAAGCAGCTGGATTTCTAACAGCAGCCCTCTGCAAGGAGATCTAATCCAGTCTGATTTGTTCCCCTTGTCAGATGCTACCTCAGAAGTCAGTAGTTTAGTGGCTGGCTTAAGGCAACTGCTGCTCAAAGTGCAGGTTTTGTTAGTTGTGCACCCTAATAAATATCTTATTAAGGCACATGCAGAACTCTAAGCAGAGGGGGGAGCTGGTTGTTAGTGGAAGGTCGTGCTGGAATAAAAGCAGGGAAGTTTCATCCCTGTCCTCAGTAAGCCAGGTGATTGCAAGGAAATCAAAGATTTTGGCTCAGAGGAGCTGGGGAGTTTAGAACATAGCTGCTGCGCTGCCACTCCAGCATTGCTTGCTTACTCTGCGCAGATGTGGGGAGCCACAGGGTCAGAGTGAAAGGGGTCGAAGAAGAGGAAGAGGAAAGAGTGAGTGGGTAATCTGTGTCAGTGAGGAAGAGACTGGGAAGGAACAAGAAGAGATGACAGTCAAGCTGCCAGTCTGCCACGCTGTCTTCTCCTTCCTGCAGTAATGCAGTATGGTCCACAGCTGATGAGCTGTATGTGTGCAAGGACATGTAGAATCTGTTGATTACAGAGCAGTCACATACCTTTCGTAAATTTAACAGTGAAGTCTCACAGTCGAATTTCAGAGACAGGAACTGAAAGACAGGTGTAAGACAAGGAGTTTGTTTTATTAAAGGGTGAAGTTCTGTATGCCCAGGGAAGGAGGGCAATCTGGAGTGCTGAGGAAGCTGAGGGAGCCAGTCATACTCAGAAAGGAAGGGAGGGGAGTATTTCATAGCAGGGGAGAGGTATCTGCTGCCGTCTTGCTGCTCAAGCGAGGCCGAGTGATGGGTATCAGGAATCCCAGGGGGGCTCTCAGCGGGAATGGGACAAACATGCTCTGCTGATGGTTGGAATTTGAACTAGATCAAAAATAGACAGTGTGTGAAGTGTATTAATTAAGGGGTTTTCAGCTGTCACAGGGAATGAGGATGCAATTAAAGGTGCAGATCTTGTTGCACCCTCTTATTTCTAATGCTGGGTAAGTATAGTTGATTGTCACTTGCACATCCTGATGGATGTGTTGTCCTGATTCCCAGATTAGGTGCAAGAACCTCACCTACAATCTATACCATTGCCTGACACCCGAGCCAGGGAGATGAACAGGTCATAACATCTTGGGAAATGGAGGATGAAAAAGTCCTCTGGGATGGTGTGGTCTCAGTGGATACAGCAAATTTGAGTTGCTCGATACTGTATATTTAGACCTGTTTTCCCAGCCTGCTTCTAAGCTTCCCCAGTGACAACACCTGTTCCCATGAGATTTCCACTTGGATTTTCTCCAATGCAGGTTCACTGAGGCTCACCATGACTGGCATTCAAGCTGTGTGAGCACATATGGTAGGAAAGGAGCAGTCCCTCAGCAGTACCCTGGGGAATCCTGAAGGTTGGAACATGACTTGCTTATAAACACCAAAACCAAGAGAACCATACAGTGTTTACTTCCATGGGTGCTCAGAGGAGCACATCCTCTCCAGCGTCCTACCAAATTGGTCAGTAAAGGCCACATAGTTAGCTGGTGGGAGGCAAGCAACCTACACACAAGTATGATTGCTCTGCAGAAGAGTCTTCTGCTCTGAGAGCCTTTGCTTCTCTGTGGGTACTTGGGTTTACATCAGTAGCTCAGAAACAAGCCAAGAGGTGAGCAAGGCCAAGGGAAAGATTGCTGCAAGGCATTGCTGAAAAACATAGATTGTGGAGGTAGTCGTAGTGTCATTTACTTACTGGTCAGACTGGTATTAAATTTTTCCTGAGATCTTGCAAAAAGAGAAAGTACTTTTGAATTACGTTCATGACTTATGCTAATAGTGGCCAGGCTGGTGAATGTGTGGAGGTAGTATATTACACCTTTAAGAGTGCCAAGAACATTTTCCACTCACTTAACTGAACCTGGAAGTGGAGTTGACCTGCAGACTTGATAAAAACTGCTTTCCCATGATGCATAAAGAATGTGGTTATTCAAGAGCAAAAGCATCTTGGTGAGCTCAGACAACAGAGGGATCAAAAGGAGAGCTTGCCACTTTGACTAGGATCCTGGCTTCAGACCTAGTTAAATACCTGGGACCTGATGTGTTAGATGCACTTTGAAGCACTACAGATTTTCCCAGATGGGAATAACATACCTACTTGGATACGCAATATCACGGAACTAAATTCAGGTTTTAAAAGTTGCATCTTTTACTGATTGGTCCATGATGTTTTTTAAGGTGATTGCAGAAGATGGATGATTGAATGATGAGAAAAAAAAAAAGCGAAGACCCAATAACCAAAATGTCAAGAACAGCCCTTTTTCAGGTTATAAATTCCTGAAATTGGAGAGCTTTTCCTTTATCCATCTTTATGCATTTAACTGAGTGCTTAATGAATGACAGTTTCTCTAAGATACTCACTAATCACAACTATATTCTATGGAGACCAGTTACAACGTCGTTATCATCTCTTATTCTCTGAACATGTTATGTCAGGTTAATAATGGTTGCAGTGGGGAAGCGTGATCCAGCCCTCTGAAGCCAAGATCTTGCTAACATTCCCGTAAATGATTGAAGGTACATGAGTAATCTTACTGAGCTCATTTGCCTCTTAATTTCTAACTACCACCTTGAAAAGCAGATTCAAATAGTATGTCTAGGAATCCTGCTTTGTACTGTCTTTAAGACATGGCAGGAGTTCAGATCCTCACTGCAACATAAATACTGTGGTTGCTACAATTTGTAGCAGAGATAAGTCTAAAAGGAGGATTTTTCTTTTATGGTTTTCACAAATCACAGTGGTCAAGGTAGTGGTGTATGTGCTTTCCTCCCAGTCAGAAGAGATGATGTTGCTGTTCTAGTCCTCTGAAGAGTGCATTGGGATTGCAGGGAGCTTGGAGGCAGCTGCCCTCTGGAATGCTGTGTGGTACCGTGCAAGCACTCTCATCTTTGTCACCTCTGCCAAGCCGCCCAAGGGGAAGCTCATGAGTGCTAGGGTGTGGAGCTTCAAGGAAGACATGAACACTACAAAGTGTTAGAAGCTCAGAGGTGGCCCATTTTCCCATATGCTGACACCAAGGTCCAGGACTACCTGTTACTTGGTGGCATCTGTTTCACTAGAAAATCAAATTGCCTGAATAAACTAGTCTGTTCTTTAAAAGCCTATGCACCAAAGATATTGGTATGAACACTCAGGCCATTCACAGGGATCCCGTTCCAGACTGAGGCTTGGAAGTCTTCATGCTTATGGTGTTACGCTGTTTTTTTCAAGCTGGGTAACTGTTCCACCGCTCTGAGCTGGGACTGCACTTGAAGCAGTTACCTTCTAATGTGTGCTGCTCGTGGCATGCAGTGACAACGAGGCAGAGAGCCCAGAGACTCCTGTACCTTGCTAACATGTGGTCCATATGTGAAAGTAAATCTCATTCGTATCTGGGGATGCTGAATTTCTAGGATGCTTCAGTCACAGCTAGTTGGAAAAGAGCAAACGCATTCTTCTGATGTTCTTACAAATGCAAACAGCAGTCTGTTTCTCTTGAGTAGTTGAAAATGTTGTGAAAGGCTGTGTTTAATATTGTCTGGGACAAAACATCCCATCGAGATGTTTCTCCTGTCCCGTTCCCTTCCTCATACTTCCTCTTAGTGGTCCCAACCATACCTGTGTGTGAGCCCTAGTGGAAGAGTCAGGTAGGCAGGGGGGATCAGCCAGGCAAACACAGAGCTTACGGGTGAGTCCAGCAGCAAATTACCTTTTCTAATCCCTCAAAAATGTTATTTCAAAGAAAGATGTGAAGAAATGTAACAGCTCTGTCCCATGAAATGTAAACCCATCTTCAGCACTAGATGGATATGCAGGGTTTACTCTGAATATAAAGATCCCTTAATGCATAGCAATTAACACCATAGACAGTAATACTTATGAATACATCCAAAGAGAAGTTGTGTTGTAATTGTTGTGGGAATCGCAACTTCAATTTTTTTAAGACTTCTGTATTTGAAAATCCCTGTTAAATTGGTATTTTTGGTCCCATTAACCACACAGAGACATGCACGGAAACCAAACATCAAAGAGCACACAGAAGTCTTTTTTATTTCTTTTATGAGTACTGCTGCAGCCTCAGAAGTAAGAGGGGAATTGAAAGTGGAGGAAAAAAAAATCTTTAAATGGCTTAAAAAAAATAATCCTTGCTCTAAAATTTCTACTGCCAAATTTCATCACAGACTAATTCCTTGCAGCTGAGCTGCAAACCTCTATGAAAATAGGGGTTTACAGTGGAAACACTGACTAACTATAGCTATGCAGTCCCATGAATAATGACGCTCTAATTATGCCTTATGATTTACCAAGACCTGGTTTCTCTATAGCTTGTGAGCTTTTGCTGGTTTGGGGAGCGAGGTCTTTTTTTCTTGACTGTGGTTTGCTTCCTTTTGTTCAAATTATGTTGGCACATACTTTTTGAAAAGCTTTTCTCTGAAGGGAGCTGGGCAGACAGCTATGATTAAGTATGAAATGATTGGGTGAGCTGTTTGTCAAAGTTATAAATAGGATACCACACAAACCCAACACTAATCTCGCTGAAAGACAGATACTGGCAACATTTCTTAGTCATCTGTTCCTGACGCTCAGGGGAGAACAGCTACACTTCCATTAAGTTTTCAAACAGAAGTTGCCTAAATTAAATTTCTCTGGTAAAATTTTGGGCATATGCACTATGAGCCATGCTGAGATCTAGCAGGGCGTTGGAATTTTAAATACTCATCCCAGTTTAAACCCGGTCCTCTGGGTCACCCCTCTGTGCGGGGGTGAAAGATTATGGTTTAACACTTGTGGAAACAGAATTCTGTTCATGGTATGATTGTGGCAGGACCAGACTGGTGCTCTCATCTCCCCGTAGCTCTGGATTAATTTTCAGCATAGAAGAGGAGATCCTTATGGATGTCTATTGCATCTTTGGGTTTACAGGCAGCTTTCTGTAATCTGCTGTTGGAAGACCAGGTGGAGGCATAAAAAGAAGAGTGATGGCACAAGTTTCACCTACGTGTTTCTGCAGTCAAAAGTGAAAGGCAGCATATTGAACTCTTCTGCTGCAGATCTCTTGCATGTAGTGGCCAGAGGCTTTTGCAGACTCCGGCTTCAATGCTGGTACCCGTCCATCCAAATTCTGCATAAACTGCATCAGTTTTGTCAAACTGAAGGTCTGCAATTTCATGTTCCCACAAGATGACCCTGTACTTGCCATTTCCTTTCATGGTGGCTCAGATTATAAGAAGGGGCTCCACAGTTGTTCAGCACTTTAGCTGCTGGCCAAAACATTCATGAGACAAATAAATAGCAAAGCAATAGCTGAAGAAGAACCAAGCATTTCTGGGGCTGACAGAAGCTTCAAGTTGCAAAGTGAAAAAGCCCACAGCACCCAGAACTTGCCCCTCTAATCCTGCACCTTCCCACATCCCTGCCAACACATACAGCAAAGAGATTCAGAGGAGGTATAAGCACTCCTAATTTATGGCACAAGCCAACAACTCTGCATAGGTGAAGTCTCTTAAATTTTTACAAAGATCTAAAAATCGATGATCCTGAATTTGTGGGGTTCAGACAATTCATTAAATGCATCTTTTCATTTTTAATTTTGAAAAGTGTACACACATTTATGGTATTTAAGATTAATGAGTGTTATTAAACATAATTTCTTAAATTTTTAGGCATAGGCTTTTTTTTGTGAACTCTCAGAATCAGATTCAGATTCAAGAACTTAGTTTAATAACTATTTAAAGGCAAGGGAGTTTTTTGAAATTCAGGAGTCATTTTCATTGTTAACAGCAGATAGAGTGGTTGACGTTTTTTAGTTTGTTTGTTTTCCCTTGGGAGATTTTTGTTGCTAGAAGGCACAATCCTTTTTAGGTGCACACATCATCCAGCAGAAAGGGAATGAGCCATCCCTGGCACTACCAGCAGTGTCTGTAGCTCTGCTCTGCAGGAGGAGGCAGCATCCTCACTTGGGCAAGCCAGCAACTGGGAGTATGGCTCATTAGGGTGGGCAGCCGTGGCAGCCCACTGGTGCATCATGCCCAACCTCCTCCCTGGTGTGGTACGTCCTGCTCATCACAGCATCCTGCGAGGGTGGCAGAGGGATAAAAAATAGGGGGTGCCTTACAGGAGCCGGGTGTTGAGCATGTGTCTGAAACCCAGAAAGATGATTTGCATGGTTTTCACACCAGCATCTACTGCTTGAGCAGTTTTGCTGAGGTTAGAAGGAAATGTTCTCTGAATGCTAACTTCTCCATGAGAGGTTAATCCAGGTTTGTTCTTTGCGCTGAAATGATTGGTACTACCCATGAGCACTCCCCATTTTTGAAGAACAATCTTACAAGCTATCTGAATAAGAGTGATAGTTTTCCAGTTTGATCTTATTTTAGATTGCAGCAAACTGAGGATAAAAAGACTCTTTGTTCCAAGAAGAAAAAAAAAAAACCACAACATCTGGTGAGAAGCTGATGTGCTCAGGACAACTCTGACAGAGGTTGACCAGTGATGGATTATGACATATAACTTCAGTATGTCCCTGCAAATGTTATGTGAAGAGACAAGGTAGTTCTTCCCTTGTCTAAGATTCTTTTAAAGAGTTTTCTGTTTTTCAGAGAAGAGGAGAGGAAAGGATATAACAGTGATCTCTGTCTGTGTTTCTCCATGATCCTTGTAACTCATCTAGTCTGAACTGAAGGCTTCTTTCAAGATTGATTTATTTGGAGAGTGCTAATTGTAGACCATGTCCTGGCTCCCCTTTGATGCCTTTCATAATGGATCATCTCCTTTCCTGGAGCAGAGACCTGCTCAGGAGCTCCCCAACAAGGGGTCCAGTGCCCAGAAGAGGATCTGAGGACTGTTGGGTTTTGATGTGTTCAGTCAGTTCTGCTAGATAGAGGTTATTCATTGCTTGTGGTAGTGTGGATTTGGCCCTCATTCTTTCATTCCTCTCTCAGACCACTGAAAAAAGATATTTTCTGCTGCAAATTATAAAGTGTTTCCTCCTTTGTCCTCAAACAGAGGCATGGATCATTGCACCCTGTGCTGATTCCTGCTGTGTGTGTGCAGTCAGGGCCATGTATTTAAGGGCAGATCCAGGTCCTGAGTGAGAAAGCGGGGAAGGAGAATGGTGGAAGGGATGTTCTGTTTCACTTAGAAAGACACTCCCAAAACCCAAAGGAGCAATGTGTGGGTGAAGTGCTTTCATGCAGATCTTTTCAGTAAGAATCAAGTCTGTTGTCAGCATTTGTGACACTTTCTCTGTTACCTTCCTTTGGACAGTTTGCCACTGTAACATACACAGATGACATTAGGATTTTCAGACTGTCATTTCTGAAGGTACTATTACCTACTCTGTACTTAATATTTTTCCAGGACGTGGAGGTGGCTCTTTCTCCTCTGTTAATTAACTTTTTTTGCCCAGGTTTGACTGCCTTATAAATTTTTCTGACATTGGGATCTAGGATTAAACAAATTGATATCACACTTCCAGTGTGTGAGCATGACACTGAGCTGACAGCCTCAGAGCCTGAAGTATTTCAACACACGAGCAGAGCAAATACAGAGGAAATTCCCCTTCAGCCTTCCCTGTACCCTCCCGCCGGCTCCCTGGGAGCCAGACTCCTGACCTGAACAGACTGTGTCCATAGAAAACATCAGCGGTTTTCTCCTCTGAGGATGCCAGTTGTGGTATTTCTCAGAAATACCTGTATCTATTCACTGTGTCAGGGTTTCACTGTAATGCAATTATAGAACAGTGCTAACCTGGTAGGGAGCCAGCTCCACGCAGTAGCCAGATTAAGTTGTCTTATTTGGTTAACAGTGTTTTGATAGTTTTTTAAATCCTGGTAGGAGTAGAAAGGTAGGGAGTAGAAAGAGCAAATCTTCTGGATTATCTGCTCTTCGTTGTTCACTTCTGTTGGTGTAATCCTGGTCTGAATGATGAGCTGCAGAAACAAGCATTTAATGTTTTATTATTGTCTTAAACACATGCATTGCTTTAACAGAATAAGCATATTCTCTAGCTATTTTTTCCAGTTTGCTGTTTTTATCACTGCTGTGGAACGTAGTGCTTGCTTTCTTTATCTGGAACGAAAACATTAGTTCATCTCAGATAGCACAAGCTATTTGATCAGCTGTCAGATGGTAAGGCATTATAAAAGCTGCTGACACGGGACAAATTCAGACCTGTGGTGTGCGGCTTGAAAAGACTTCATGCCCTTGTTATCAGTCCCTCGAGATACCCAGCTACTCCCTCAGCAATGGCAAAGAGAAATAGGAGTTGATTGTGCTGGAGCCAAATCCCTCTTGCCTTACCAATGCTGGGAGGCAGCAGCAAGGGGAGGGGTGGGGGGGGGCAGTGTGGACACAGCAGGTGAGACGGCACCTGCCTCTTCCCCGCAGTCCTCCGTGCGTGAGCTGTGACACTGCTCTGCAGCGGCCGTGGGCTGGCTGAGGTTAACCTGGGTTGCTGTGTAGCACGCACTGAGGTCCGTGAGGGGTTTGTGCAGGTGCTGGTGAAGCAGACAGCTTCTCTCAGGCTGAGACAGCTTCTCTCTGGTTCTCCTCTCCCTGTCGCTGTGTTAGGTCCTAGTCTGGCTCATCCAAGATACCCACCAAGTCCATCGTGGAGCTGGTTCCCAGCTACACCCTGCCACCTCTGCTTCTCATCCTGAGAGTGCTTCTTGGTATCAAAGTGCAAGAAAATCATGACTTCACATGAGCACAGTCCTTCCTCATGACCATATTCTGCCCCTGATTTCTTGGCCAGCCCATAGCCCTGCCGCACCATGCATATCCTCAACCTGTGGTATTGCTAAGACCAGGGAGAACATGGCTCAGTGCCTTTTGATCAAAGTGTGAAGATTTGTCATACAATACTTAATATTCAGGCCTACTATGACTCCCCTGACATTATGTGCAAACCAAAGCCAAAAAAAGATGATACTCTTAATACATAATCAGAAAATAGAAGATATCATATTTTGCTGACAGCTGACTGCAAATCAAAGAAACAGGCTGCACAGTGCTTGGCTAACACCTGCCTTTGCAATATGGAAAAATTCCTGATATGCACTCTGCTTAATAGAGCAGTCTGGTAGCCAGTTCAGTCTCAGCTACTGTGAGAGACCAGCTGTACACCTGGACACCTTATGGGACACCACAAATATTATGGAGCGTAGGTGTTTGGAAGCGACTTGCCAGCTAATGTTTCTCAGTACAACTAGAGTGAAAAGGGCATGAAGAACTCTTCCTAGGGCGGTCAGCCAGGGCTGTCTCCAAGTCCAAAGGTTTTTTTGGGTACTCCCATTTCCTCTAGGAGTTATCTGTGACAAGACTGTGTTTCAAGGTAGTGTTGTGGTACTAGTGCTAGAGGCTATGCTGTCAGTTAGTTATCAGCATGCGCTAAATCATGTTCTCTTTAAAGATATATTTCAAGGGAGATGAGGACAGGAACACCTGAAGCGGGAAAACCGGGGAGGCATAAGGAAGGGGATTTACTTTCATTGCGCTACCTCTTTGCAAGGTTTTTTTAACATCTGTACCACTTCCAGGCTCATTTTGCATTAGCTGCAGATACTCTGACATAGTTTAAAAAAAAAAAAAAAAGCTGTAGTTTGAATTGCACTGTTTTGTCCTCTGTTTGTGGCTGGGATGCTCATTAGCCTGCGTTGGGATTTAGGTGTGAAGAGGGAGAGACCAACAGACAGTAGTGCCTACCAGGGACAGCAGGAGAGGACTGGAGCTCCTCGGCTGCCAGGTGCTCTCATGCTCACCGGCTGTACTTCAGCAAGCATGATTGCCTGAGACATGTGCACGCAGAAATCTCCGAGGAGGGGGGTTTGGGCTGTCAGTGTCCTGACATGGGTGGCTGGAGTGAGGCAGCCAGGGCTCAGTTTTGGTTTAGGAGAACACGATGAGTTTTTGGAGCAGTTTGGAGAGTGAGTGGGAGGAGGGTTGCAACTGTGAGGGAAGAATCATGACAGATTTATCACAGCCTGAAATAAATTAACCTCTGGGAGGAATGATTTTGTAATAATTTGCATTTAGATACTCTGACACATCCAAATAACCCCAAACCTTCTGCGAACATTGTAATGAATTCAGTCTCCAACATCCTGTGAGAGAGATAGAAATAGCACTATTTACATGGTTAAAGGAGCCAAGGACTCTTTTCTCAGTATTGGATTTTACAGCTCTAGGACTGCCCTTCTCTGTTATTTTTGCGGCTATGGAGCTTTGTGGTGGGGTGACACACAGCAGCAGTGAACAGCTAGGGAGCTTTTCTGATCTCCGTTAGCTGAGGTGCTGCTGCCCTACATGCCTTGGCCACAGCAGCATCCAGCACAGCCTGCATGGGCCAGGGCAGTGAGGCCGGGAGAACACAGGGGAAGAAGCAGGAAGCTGAGCCCCATCTCAGCTCATGTCAATGGTAGATGCAGGTAGGGCTATTCCCCCTGTGGAGACCCTGCCACAAAGCAGCCTGGCTCTATCCCCAAGGGGAAAGTGGTCAATTGATTTAATATTTGGCACTCTCAAACACAGTAATGAATTTGATAGCCAAAATGATCTGCAAACCCCGCCAGCTGAGAGGGTATTTGAAGGACGATCCAAGCCCGTAGCCAGGCAGTGTGATATTTTCTTGTCATCAGCCCTCCTGCCTGTTCCCTTCCACTCCAGGGCAGTTAATCATAAATGAGATATTTGTTCGATGCTGTTTTCATGCATGCTTTGCCCTGTCTCTGTTTCCAAAGAGACCATAAAGCTGGTGGGTTACATCCCTCCCTGACTTCAGCAGCCTTGGCAGGAGAGTTGGCTCTTCCAGGGACACCCAGGTTGAACCACACATTTTGGCTGCTGAAGTTTTCTGAAGCTGATAGTTTTCTGAAGGGAAGCTGAACATCCCAAAGTGTGTCTTGTATTATGAATGTAAATGTCTTAAATCCAGAATGCTTAGGGCAGCACAGAGCTGGTATTAGCTGAGCTGTCAAACGTACCCTGGGCGCCTCCATCCTCTGCTGCCAGACCTGCTCAGCTGGGGGGTTGCAAGTCAAGGGCTGGGGAGAGATGGCTGGGTTTCAGTTGCAGACTCATATGTGATAGTGTAATTCTCTTTGGGCCTGACCCAGAGTTGGCCTTAGTCACTGGGAGCGTATCCATTACCTTCAAGGAGATTTGGAGCAGCCCTCTGCTTGCTGCTGGTTTGGCTTCTGCCGTGCTCACTTGCTTTCGGTAAAGCTTTTCCAGGAGCCAAGAGCATGCGCGCTGGAGCAAGCGACTAGCAACATGTCAGCTCTATACAAGGGGAAATTTCTCTGACGCAGCAGTGGAGAAGGGAACACAGACTGTATCTGAAGATTTACTCCTCGTAAAACACCTCTAGCTCTCCATAGATATCTACAGATAATCTCCTGCCAAGTGAACCCAGAGATATTTATAGTGCAGCTTCAGCGATGACATAATGGCAAGTTAGCAAACAAATGAACTTTGAAATATAAGGAGAGGAAAATATGGTCTAGAACGTATTTATTTTGGAGTCAATAAAAAAAAGTTAAATAATAATAGTGATTGTTTCCAGGGTGGATTAGGTTAAAAAGCAAAGAAAGCAAATCATTTTCATAGTGCAGTAAGACTATTTTGTGAGCAGTGAGTATGAATTACAAAGACAAATGATAAAAACTTTGCTTCCCACTGAGATAAAGTGCTGTGGTGCTGAGTACCATACAGATGCCTGCAGAAAGCCAAGATAAATGTTGCTTCAAAAGGGTTTGTAACTGCTCTGAGTTCAAGCATTAAAAAAATTCTACATTCAGTTCACAAAATTGTGTAAAATTAAGCAATTTTAGCTACGGGTGTGACTTTTCCCTTGATTTCTGTCTTTTTTCCCCTCTGTCTCTTTCCCCCTCTGTTCCATGGTGCCGGCTGGCTGGAGGTTATTTGAAGCTCTGCTAGCACAGCGAGGTGTTGGATTGATGCCATCCTGCTGAAACAGGCTCTCTGCTTTGCCTGGGGTGGGAGCATGGAGGTTTCTGTCTGGTCATGTCACGTTTTAGTTAGCGCACCTCGCACTTCTGCTGCTCCTCATTGTTTGTCAGGGAGCTTGGGCACAGCATGGGGCTCTTCCTCCCTGTCCGTCTTCCTCCTGCGGACAGGCCCTGTTCTTACCCAGAATCAATCTGCATACTTGCCCCTTTCTTTTGTTTCTAAAGCCTGGTCAGGGGAGCCCACTTGACCCTTGACCAGCAGCTTGGAGGGACGTGTAGGAGTCTCCTTGCTGGGGTGGCCGTATTTGCTCTCCCTGGTTTCAGTCAGGTGTCCTGCTCCAATCCTTCCTGAGAGGGTAGGAGACCATTTTGCAGCCAGGCCCTGCTTACTGGCAGCAGGCCAGGAGATGGGAGTTCTCCGGGCGATCAGTTCCCACTGTTTTATCTTGGTTTATCAAAATATGGGATTTGTAAAGGGCTGTTTGTGGCTTAGGCTGAACCTGCAAGCCCTGGTGGGTAATGGCACACAGAAAAGTGGCGGGAGTGCTCGTGCTTTTGGGTGCTGTCATGCAGGGCTTGCAGGACCAGGACCTCATCTGCAAAATATGTCAGCGACTGAGGTGGTAAAGGCAGTCTTTGGGAACCACTGGGACCCTTTGGGATCCTTTTCCTTTTTTATAGTCCTTTCAGAGAGGCCTGGTGCTGAAAAGGCCTCAGTTTGTCCTGAAGACACCAAGGACAGCATGGAAGGATGTATACCACAGTAAAACAACTGTCAACAAAACTTAAATCCCCATCAGAAGTCCCGTGGCAGCAGAAATCGGATGGAGGCTGGACAAGAAGGAAGTTTTTAATTTGCCATGACAGGAAACAAAGCTGTGTCTTGTTGAAAAATTATATCTCTTTTCCTGCCTCTCTGTGACATGTCAGCAATCGTCATGGTGGCTTTCTTGTAAAAATGCAGCTTTACAGAATTGAGCTCAGGGAATGGATTGCAACAATCTTGTTTATGAATGAAGGAAAGGCTTAGGCAAGCATTGTAACTTAAATTGCATTTGGTATGGCAAGCATTGAGCCACATGAAGTTTATATTTGACTCTTAGTTTTTGTACTGAAGCAAGTTGCTGCTTTTCCTGTGCTTTGATGGTGTGGGGCAGTGGTGCCTGGGTACTCGTGGGCACTGGGAGGGGGTCCTATGGGAGATGGGAGCCCACAGGACACGCTGCCCTCCCTGACGCTCCTGTCAGCCAGGAGCACGACACAAGCCTGATGATGGGAGCTGTTCTCCTACAAAAGCTGGTGAGCAGCCGTTCCCATCACATAGGCAGGAAGGCTTCTGTGTTGGTGCAAACGCACACAATAACCTGTTTTCCAAGGGCAGGCTCACCCCAGCACCCTGCAGAGGTTGCTCCAGAGCCATCTGTGAGCAGGGACCCGAGGGCCAGGAAAGTGCATACTCATCCTGAATGGCTTCTGCCTAAAATACATCAACTACAGAGCACTCCTGTCAAAACTGCTCTTAGGCTACTAATGACATGGCATTCACAAGGGTAGGACACATGCCCAGTTTCAAAGACCCTTTACCCTAAGGCAACCATTTACTAAGGTCTCTATGCATGAAATAGCTAAGGACTTTAACGGGAAACTCTGGAGGACTGTGTAGGTTCAGGATCTGAAGCTGTCGAGACACACAAGATAAAACATGATTTTAAAAATATGTTTCAGCTCAGCTATGATGTTAAAATAGCAGTCCTGTAAAACTGCCAGCAAAATCAATGGTAATCCCAATCAAATTATGTTAAGCATGGTAACTTCTTTGTAATTATTTTATCTCAGTGCGTGCTTGGAACAACATGGGTTTTTATTTAAAAAAAAATAACCCTGATGTTTGATTTCATTCAAATTCTTATTCTTATTGCTGGGTAAGGAGAAATGTGGGGTGTGTTTGCAGGTGGATGTGTCTTTGTAGGGACTTAAGCAATTATTTTTAAAATGTTGCTGACTCTGCCTATGCAAACTCTTGCTTCTCCACAATAGAGAGATTGCAGAGGGCAGGAGGAGCTCCCGTACTGAAGAATTTTTCAATTTGACTGCTGACTCCTCTTACCTTTCCTGTCCTTCTCTGTAGCAAAGGGTATAATAATATTTAGTCAGTGATTGTCATAGCAGCTGTTTTTGGGGTGGTCTTGTCTCTTTCCAAGAGATAAATTTTTCATTGAAAAATAGTAAATGGGCAGATTTCAAAATGTGTGGAGGGGAATTAGTCACCCAAATTCCACTGGCATTCAGCCTCTTGACTTTTGAAAACTCAATAGTCTCAACCTTTCTGGTTATGGAAATGACTTCTTAGGATAGGTTTTTTTGGGGGGTTGGTTTAGGATGGGGGGAGGGCATTGGAGTTTGGGTTTTTTTCTTGACAAAGTAGTTTCAAACAGTTGTTCATGTTAATTCTAATGAGGATGACTAGTATGTCATTTAATCAGAGATTTCCATGTCTTCTAGGATGCTAGGCAGAGCTGGATTCTAGGGCAGGCTTTGAGTAGAAGACACTTGTATTTCCCTTCTCCTTGCCCCATGTATGAATTTTATGTCCTTCACTTTTCCTTCCCTCATAGTCATATGATAGTCATAGTCTCCCTCATAATGATAAAATTTGTACCTTTATTCACACGAACCACTATACTAATGCAGGATAACTCAAGTTAGGGGGTAAACATGTAAAGCCTGATGCAGATCCAGGTTACTAGAGAGCTGGAATATTTTTATGTCAAAGTTGTCTGGGATGAAATCCTTCATTTTCCAGACTTTCCCATTCAACCACATTTTCTCTCATTTTAGGGGAGCACCTGCGAATCTGCCCACAAGGCTATACCTGCTGCACCAGCGAGATGGAGGAGAACTTTGCAAACAAAAGCCGAAGTGAATTTGAAGCCATGATGAAAGAGGCTGGTCGCTCTGTGCAGACAACCCTAACAGCGCAGCACAGAAGCTTTGACAGTAAGTAAAACCTATTTGGTTCCCTGCTGCTCAGGTTCTAGTCACTGTTTAACTTTCCAAGCACTGTTCAAGCCAGGGATTTGTGTTCAACACGCCTTCCTCTGCACTTTATTCAATAGTTTGCGTGAAATGTTGACCTTCAATAGGAATTGTACCTCTGGCAGTGTTTTTGCAAGACCAAGACATTTTGATAATTCCATTTCAGTAAAGCCACTGAGAGAGGCTGGCAGGTGCTCATACCAACAAATTGTGTACCTTGGCACCGACACAGCTTTTACAAGCATGGCGTAATCAGGTCTTACCACAGCAGCATAACGTTTGAGGTAGTGATGTAAAACTTGGCACTGTGCCTTGAGCTGTAAGTTGAAGAATATGGTAAAGGTGACTGGACAGCCCTTGGTAGGGGTGTGTGTGTGTGTGTGTGTGTGTGTGTGTTAAGCAGGCATGGATTTTTCTTGTCCTTTCCATATAGATTGCAAATGAAAAGGAGGTTAGTTCATATTAGACTCTTAGAACTTACAGCTTTATTCAAACATCAGAAAATGTTGTATGGTATTGGAGATCTTGGAGACTCTAGTGCATAAGATATTGTGGACAAACATGCTCTCCAAAGTACAACATCCCTCCTAACATGCTAAGCAAAGGCTAAAGGATGTCTCTCTTATTTTTATTGTTCCCTGAAGAATCCATTTTGCAGTGCACAGTAAGCCTCAAGGTCTGAAGGCCACTGGAAATAAATGGTTTATTGGCAAAATTGAGATGACCTATGAATCAGAAACTGTATCCATTATCAGATTTGGAAGAAGGTCAGACATTTAGAATCACGGTCCTCCTACTTTATCAACAGTCATCATATGGAGTTATCGTGAAAAGGAGTTGGAAAAGAAGTTATAATAGCCAGAAAGGTGGAACTGGAAATTTGAAGCAGTAAATAATAGATCTAAGGAAATAAGCCTGACCTTCAGGGAGCTGATAACCAAGATTAAGTGCTTTTGTACTAAATAGAAAGAAAAGGCAGTGCATCTCTGCAGAATGCATTGTAACTGTGTGGCCAAGGTTGACCACAGGAAAGGCGTTCTTTTAAAAGCTGAAAATTAATTGATTTTCACCTGTCTTAAAAAGTGGTAACCAGGATTTTGAAAAGAGCCTTACAATGCTGGTTGCTCAGACTGATGCCTCAATGGGACCTGGCGTAGCGGCCACTGAGCACACTCACTGGCCTCTGAAATCCAGCATTTCACAGGGGTTAATGCAGAACATCCACCAGCCTTGGCACACTCTCCCTCCATTGCCTATTGCAGCACTGACTGATATATCTGCTCTTTGTTTTTGCCACACTCAAAAGAACATAGTTCTACATCTGTCATGTAAGAGAGTGCAAAATTTGATGGAAGCTTTGAGGATTATACTAACGGGCAGAAATCGCTTAGTGAAGAACTGGTGTAGTATGAGTGTGATGTTTTGGTGGATTAATAATAATAACAGCAATAAGAATAATAGTAAGCAAAACCAAGCATATGAAAGGGGGATGCTGGTGTTGAGATGCCAATTACAGCTGTAAGGGCTTTCCTTTTTTTTTGTTTTTGTTGCCCAGCATTTTATAAAAATAGAGCTGTATTTCTGTGGTGCATACTCTAGTTTCTTTTAAACATCAAACAAAGTAAGTGTTCAATAAGCCAAGTATTACTTTAACAGACCATAATGCACAGATCATTGGTGTTTTGAAGTGGGAATAACTTCACTTCAGCCCACAAGGCCAAGAAGATGTCTCCTGCTCCCATTATACCTTTTTAGTTTACTTAACTACCCTTGCAATCAATATAGAGTTTATAATTTATGCAAGACATGATTTAAAAAAAAAATTATCATTTTGTGTCTGAGTTTCAAGCATGACTTTAACTATAAGCAGTATTATTACTTTTTCTTTAATTACTGCATAGATGGTTTAAAACAGAGGAAGTTCTGGTGATGGGGCAGTGGAATCACCTCAGCTCCTGAAATAATACCATAGCAGCCACCCTATCTTCCAATTAATCTCACAGTTAAGACTTTTTGCACATAGTGCTGTTTAGAGCTGTTGAAGAAAAGAGTTTTTTAATGTCAGATTGATGAATTCTAACCTTTCTGGCACTGGGTGCCTGGTTTAGCTGGGTTTCCTTAGCAGGAGCGTAAAATGCAGGTTTGGGGGTTGCAGAGATACTGGTGCACAGTTTGTCTTCTTATTAGCAATTTTGTTTGGCTTTTAGGAGGACATAGGGGAGGCTTCACTGGATGGGGATGTCCAACCCTTTCTCATAGTATTTGCAGCCTGGAGATCAGATTATTCATATATTCTCTGCTAGCAGGTGTGGCACATTGAATTTAAGGCCTGGAGCTGTCTTTTTGAGATTCATCAGCAAATTTTGCTTCTGTAATCTCACCGTTCATCATGGCAATAGTCCCTACTTGTAAATTGCCCTGAAGCTCCAGCTAGAAAATAGCAAGGCTACAGCAATCTCCTTCTGAAGTAATATTCTCCATGCTAGTGTTCAACATTTTGCTTTGGAGAATAATTCATCCTTACAGGTTGTGGTCTGTAAAACCCTAAATTGTCAGATCACCTCTACTCTGAGCTATGGCTTTGTCCTGGTGTGAGGAATTATAATCTGTTGTTTCAGTCTCGTTGGCATCTTTTGGGGCAAACACTTCGTGGCCAAGAGCAGAGTGTCCTTTATCTCATGCAAAGTATTTTTAGAGAAAATATAGATATGAAATACAGATGCCATATGATAGGTATAGCCATATATTCAGAAGTGATATATGCGGAATAGGATCCTATGGTTTGAGTGCTCTCTGCATAGCAGAAGACCTTCTGGGATGCCCTTCCTCCAGGGTCTGCCAGGGCTAAATTTAAAGTTAACAGCCTGCAGTATTGCTTGGCTGCTTACTAGTGCATTTGTTGTTTTGGTTTAGTTTATTGTAGTTAGCCCGATTTGGGGGCAGCAGATTCAAGTTACACATGTGGTCATTGGCTTGCTGTTAACCTTTTAGCTGGAAAGGTAGTATTTTGCTCTGCAACCAATTGGTTTTAATTTGAAAAAGAAAAAAAAAGCACAGACCATGAATGATGGGAGCATATGCTTTTGGTAAATCAGTGTTAGGAAGGGTGTTGAGGTCTGAGTAGCGGCATTTCATTAGCAGGATTATATGCACAAATTCTTTGTTGTTTCTGATGTCCTAGAGCCCTTGCTCAGGCAGGGATGGGTGCACAGCCTGTGGTAGGGACCTTGCTGGAGGCTGTTAGGTTGGGTTTGGTCAGAGTTATTTGCTCGGAAAATTGTATGTGCTCCATTCTTTAAACGGAAAATGTGAATAATAAAAATTAAACCAAGATTGGGAGTCTTGGTGGGGCCTGGGATAGTCTCTGTTGAGACTAGTACTAAATATTGTTTTAAAGATGCTACCAACATTATACGTGCCTCAGAGATTTTAATTGCAGAATGTGCTTGGTTTTGAACTGGTATCATCTCAGCGGATGGGAAATTTTTGGTATCATTATAAAATGAAATACTTTGTCAAGGAACTTTGTTCAAGCAGATGGTTTCAAGAAACCGATGAGAGCTGCCTGTTGCCCCCTCTGCCGGCTGCAGAACAGGAGATAGCCAGTAAAGTGCTTTGGTTTTAATTGTGCTGAGAGCAAGTTATAAACACTGGGCAGGTTTGTGGGAGATTCCTTGGGAAAATGAACTTTTGTTTTTGCATATCACACAACTGTATGTCATTGTTGCACAAAGTCATGGAACTTTTGAACTCCTGTCCTTCCCAATGAAACGTGTGCCTCCGCAATCTGAGATGAGCCTGGGGAAACCTCTGGACTGTGAAGGAGAGGCCAGATGAGTGATTTTTGATGCCTGGCTGGAGCAGCCGCGTTGGGCTGGAGCTGCATGGCTGGAGGAGGGGTGGAAAGAGGGAGCGAGTGGTACTTGGAGTGACAGAGAGGCCGTTTTTCTAGTCTCAATGAAAGCTCACTTGTTGAGTCTAATCTTTGTCCGTCTTTCTCTTTTCTCCCTTTTTCCCCACTTAAATCACTTTTTAATAATACTGCAATGTTGTGCCAATCTTTCCTTCCCAATCATTTTGGTACACTTAGCAAGCGCTCCCTGTGTGACTGCTGACCTTTAGCTGTGAGCCAGGAAATCTGTCCTTTCAGAATTGTTTCATGTTTTCAGGAAATATCAACAAGCCAAACCAAAAATCTTGGCTTTTATTCTATGCTGCACAGTCTAAAAACGATTTGTAGCTCTCATAAATTTTGGGGTTTTTAAGCTGTGGCAATCAAATGCAGATTAAAAATTATGTATTTTATAGGTGGCTGCTTATTGGAAAGCTGATGTCATGTAAAAGCTTTCATAATGTCCAGTGTTAGTAGCTGAAAACTGCAAATGCTGAAACATAGACTGTGCAGATAATTAACATTATTTGAGAGTTGGTTTTAGCCAGTTACATATTTCTTATGAAGATGAATCATTAACTGTTACAAGGTGGGGAATGTCCCAGAAGCTGTTACACACTGATAGTTAAAATTTTAGACATTTCAAAAGACCCGGTGTTTAAAATTCAACCTAATGTGTCTCTGTCAGAGGAACTGACTTATTTAACCCATGGTACCTAAGGTTTTAGCCCCTAGAAGGACTATTTGGGGAGAGAGGCTATATACATATATTTATTTACATATACTGTGGATGCTTAAGGAAGCTGATCAGGAAGCTGTGGAGTAAGCCCAGCAGGCAGAGCTCTCTCCTACCCCACTGACTTTAAACCTGGACTACAAAATCCAGGCCTGAATCTGAATTGTGCAGGTATTTTATCAGTTGATGATAACATGAACCAAGCCCTGCCAGCCTGAAATTGTAAGGTATCCAAATTTGATGGCCCACACACCAGATGTGTTCCAGGAGATGTGGGACTACTCTGTGCAGAAAATGATTGATACAAGACCGAAGCAACGATTATCTGGGCCATGGGGGCTGCAGTGCCTGTGTCCCAAATGCGTTGCCCCAACATAATGGCTCTGCACTTCCAGCATCCTGCTGCCATCGCTGTTGGCTGTGGTTGTTCTGTGGAGGCATCACATGGTTTGGGTTTGGTGAGGTGCTCCCTAAAATATACTGTGTTTATGTAGAAACAGGAAAGAAATTTTCCAGGGGCTGGTTATGCCTCAAAATGTGGAAATGCTGCTGTGTTTTGAAATAAATTGCTTTGTTTCAAAGGTTGTGGAAAGGAGCACTTGTGGAGTCAGCAGTGTCCCTCTGGCAGTCCCAGCCTGTGCTCAGTAAGCTGGCTGCCTCTGGCCACCCCTGGCATCGGCACTGGCCACTCCTTAGGGCCAAGCGTTTGAGTTTGAACTTTAAATGTATTGCTTTTGATCCAGAAGCCCCTAATTAGCCAGGAATGCTCTTTTTTTGTGGTAACTCCCTATGCTGGGGCTCTACCCCTGAAATTGTGGTGTGTGGCCTCCATTGGTGGCCTTGGCCATGGGCTCAGCTCTGTGGGAGAGTGTTGACCTCCAGGGCATCCTCAGGCAGACAGGAGGTGGCAGCAGGTCCCAGTGCAGGTTCAGCCATCCCTATGGGTACATGGTGGTAGGGACATCGGGAAAAATTCCATGGCTCACCTGATGTTTGCTTTTCCAGACATCAGTCTTGCATAGACCACCTTCTGGTCTCATGACTGAACATCTAATATCAAGCAGTGTCTGTGCACAGGCATCTGTTCCAAACTGAAAAGTATAAACAAACTTAAAACAATTCAGCCCCCAAACAAAAAGCTAGTAGAGTCAGGGAAACTGAGGAAGAGGCGGCAATTAAGGGGAGGAAGGTATTTCAGATAAGCAGGAGGCTTGATGATGTTTTTTTCCTGCTGAGATGAGAAAGAAACAGGAGGAAAAGAAACCTGGGAGTCAATCACTGTTGATAAATAAGTGTTCATTCACCTGCACTGCATTTCTCTGACAGGCCAGGGGTACCCTGTTTGGAAGTTGCACTACTCAAAGCACCATTAGTTGTTTTGTGCCCCCTCCTGCATGGCACTTGGGCAGCATCATTCAGAAGAAGCTCATTTGTCCCCCAGCTTTGCCTCTGGGACACGTTATCAAAAGTACTGATAAGAGGAGCTATCAAAAGTGATTCCTTTGGCTCCCCTGGACTTCCTTCCCTTTGGGTTGGTTTTGGGATGAGATAGAAAGAGAGACAATGTGAGTCACTTGTCTCCCTCATCTGAGCGGGACATGACAGTCCTTTAACCTGGAAATAAAAAAGCAGGGTCCCAGGTAGGTCCAGGACAGAGAAGCAAATAAGGGGGTTCCCTTGGAGGCCTCCTTAGGAGGAAGGCAGCAAGCACCCATGCTCACCTCCTTCCTTGTTTCACTCAAGGAACCACCTTAAGAAAACCCCAGCATGAGGCAGGATTGATGCTAGTCCGGCTGTCACTCCCCCGCAATCACACTCCGCAGAAAGAAGATGCTTTCATGTGTGGTGCTGAGCATCTCGTTTGGTATTTATGGTTTCCTGGAATGGGGTGCGGCGTCTACCAAGGCGCATTCCTGGGTTCAGCAAGATTCATCCTGACAGGTAGCTGCCTCGGGGAAGCAAACGCTTAGGCTCACCTGTAACAGTTCCAGCACCTGGAGTTTTCTCTCCCCTTACAGTCACTTCTCTTCACGTTTAATCTGCAAGGCTCCATTGTGTGCTGCAGGGTATATTGCAGTCTACGTGCAGCACTTTGCTTAACAGATGGCATAGGCACAATATTCTTTTTTATGGAAAAGAAAGAGAACAAAACAAGGTTGGTGGCTGGGATGAGAGCACTGCAGTGGGGTGCCTCCTGCAAGGGTTTGCACACCGCAAGAGATGAGTTTCTTCATCTCTGCAGAAGTCAGGTTAGGTAGAAAAGGCAGATCAGGCATCTTGGTTTCAGCAGCTGTCACCATGTTTTGTCACACACTCAAAAAAGCTGCCTCTGAGTGCTCAGAGAACAGTGAAATGTGCATCTGCTTGGGGACATAAAAGAAAGCACCTGCTCTTCCAAGATACTGGATGACACAGGCATATTTAGCAAGAAATTAGTGATGTCCAGATAATCATTTCAGAAGAAAGCGATGGCAGAGTTTATTCTCATGTTCAGGAATCAATGCACGAATCTCTTTGAAAACCTCTGATTTTACAGAGTAAGCGGCCAAGCAGCCAAACTTTTATTACAAGCACTGGATGTTGCTTTCAGTGACTGAGGAAGCATTACACCCAGATGGCTGGATGGAGGTCAGAGCACTGAAATAGGAGATGAACAGCTGAGGTTTTTCTGCGTGGCTCTGCAGAACAGCCTTTGTCTTGAACCAGTTTATGCTCAGCCATCTTCCAGCTGGATTACTGGTTTCCACATGAAGCAGTTTTCACCCTTCAAGTCTCTGATGCTTAATGTTTCTCATATGAGGAAAATACTAGGATTTCCTGGGCTATTCTTACTGCAAAGAAATATAGGCTCTCTGAATCAATTCTTGAGTTGGTAATTCCCCTCCTAGCTTGGCATTTGCCAAGAATCATGTCTCTGTTCCTAGCCAGGTGCTGTGGTAATATGTGAGCATCAAGGGCTCCAGTGGCAAGGTACTGTCCCCACTTACAGATCAGCATTCACAGCAAGCTTGGAAATACGCTACTGAAATATGTGGCAAGTTCTGACATAGGAGATCGTGTTATTTTGAGTACTTTAAGATATCTGCTCTCATTTGAGAAGATAGAAACACTTTGTTCTCTCTCACCAGAAATGCTCGCAGCAAACTGTTGATTCTGCTTTATTAGTTATTGGCATTGAAGTAGCACACCCCTACAGCCAAGAAGCTTCTGGTTACTGTAATGCACTGCAGGGTATCCTGCCTGTCTGAGACTCAACCTGTGGTCCAAAGACTCTTTAAAAACAAAAAACAATGTAAACAAAGAAACAAAAAACAGGCTTGGGTGAGTGGACTGTGGAGGGAAGAGATGAGTGGAAGTTCATACAGTAGGTTTGTGCTAGAGGTGGGAACAGAGCTCAAGTCCCTTGGCTTTGGGTAGGGTGCAGAAGTACCAAAAGTCCCTCTAGATCATAAAACACGGTGATTCTCTTCTGGTAAGAGAGCAAAAGATATCCTATCAGTCCATGTTATACAGAGGTTTATCAACCAAGTCCTTTCCATACATTCTTAGCACTCCCAACCTAAGAGGGAATAGGTCCTGGCTGTAAATGCTCCTTGAGTCATTGGTAAGAGTGGTTTTTTGTGCAAGACCCCTTCCAGAGTGGAAGTAATGATCAAAATCATGAGACAGGTCTGCAAACAACTTGTATAAATAGGGGCAAGGGTATTACAGAGTTTTTTAGCATCTGATAACCTGTGTGATTAGGGGAGTTGGGATGATTTTTAGTGTAACATGAGTACCAGTGGTACCAATGGAATCTTAAAGGTGCTCTGTGCCTATGAAATCTAGGTGGAGAATTGATCTATCTACAGGGAAAGTCAAAGATAATCCCTCTTGCAGTAGAAGGAGGCTAAATGCCTTCGCTGACAAACATTTCACCTTTGTATTTGCTATGGCTGCTTAGGGATGCTTCACTTCTACCCCTCTTTCCTATTCAGACCAACACAGCTTCTTGCATTTAAAAGCACAGTTAACAGCAGAGCTTTTTCCAGTGACTCACTTCCCTTCTAGGCTAAGTCTGGGTATTTTTGATTCCATTTCTTGTATTTGCTGAAATTAGCCAGGTTAGAGGGAAAGAAACTCCTCATTTTACCTAACAGTTCATAGCTACTTCTGAAAAAAAATGGATAGCGTTAAGTCATTCTCATAAACCTGAAGATTTGGCCAAGGCACCAATGAGCTGAGTTTGTTTCACTGTAAAGAGAAATAGAAATCAGAAAACCCATCTTCCTTCCATAGGATTTAATTCTGAAAAACTGAGTCCAGCATCAGGTGTGTTGAGTTGGTGGAGCCAGGAGTGGGATACACTATGAATTTTACTTCAGCTAGATTGCCATCTTTAGAAGACGGCTTGTAAAAATGATAGTTTCATTGAGGGCCTTTAAAGATTTCTCTTTAGAATTTAGAATCATCTAGGTTGGAAAGGACCCTGGAGATCATCTAGCCCAACCGTTCTCCTAGCACAGTTCCCACCTACAGCATATCCTTAAGCTCTAAATCAACCCAACTCTTGAACACCTCCAGGGATGGGGACTCCACCACCTCCCTGGGCAGCCCATTCCAACGCCTAACAACCCCTTCTGTAAAGAAATGCTTCCTAATATCTAGTCTGAACTTTCCCTGGAGCAACTTGAGGCCATTCCCTCTTGTCCTGTCGCTTTCTACTAGGCTAAAGAGGCTCAAACCCAGCTCTCTGCAGCTTCCTTTCAGGTAGCTGTAGAGGGTGATGAGGTCTCCCCTCAGCCTCCTCCAGACTAAACAATCCCAGTTCCCGCAGCCACTCCTCATAGGACATGTGTTCCAGACCCTGCACCAGCTTTGTAGCCCTTCTCTGGACATGTTCGAGTAACTCTATGTCCTTTTTGTAGTGAGGGGCCCAAAACTGAACACAGTAATCAAGGTGCGACCTCACCAGTGCCGAGTACAGGGGTCAGATCCCTTCCCTGTCCCTGCTGGCCACGCCATTGCTGACACAAGGCAGGATGCCATTGGCCTTCTTGGCCACCTGGGCACACTGCTGGCTCCTGTTCAGCCGGCTGTCAATCAACCCCCCCAGGTCCCTCTCTGACTGGCAGCTCTCCAGCCACTCCTCCCCAAGCCTGTAGCGCTGCTGGGGGTTGTTGTGGCCCAAGGGCAGCCCCCGGCATTTGCCCTTATTGAAACTCCTCCAGTTGGGCTCAGCCCATGGCTCCAGCCTGTCCAGGTCTCTCTGCAGAGCCTCCCCACCCTCGAGCAGATCAACACTCCCACCCAACTTGGTGTCATCTGCAAACTGACTGAGCGAGCACTCGATCCCCTCATCCAGATCATCAGTAAAGATGTTAAACAGGAGTGGCCCCAACACCCAGCCCTGGGGGACACCACTCGTGACCGGCCGCCAGCTGGATTTAACTCCGTTCACCACAACTCTTTGGGCCCGGCCGTCCAGCCAGTTTTTTACCCAGCGAAGTGTGCGATTGTCCAGACCTCGAGCAGTCATTTTTGCCAGGAGAATGTTGTGGGAAATGGTGTCAAAAGCCTTGCTGAAGTCAAGGTAAATTACATCCACAGCCTTTCCCTCATCCAATAAGCAGGTCGCTCTGTCATAGAAGGATCTCCGGTTTGTCAGGCAGGACCTGCCTTTCATAAACCCATGCTGACTGGGCCTGAGCATCTGGCTGTCCCTCATGTGTTGTATGATGGTGTTTAGGATGAGCTGCTCCATCAGCTTCCTGGGCACGGAAGTCAAGCTGACAGGCCTGTAATTTCCTGGATCACCCTTCCGACCCTTCTTATAGATGGGCGTCACACTGGCCAATTTCCAATCAGTCGGGACCTCCCCGCTCAGCCAGAACTGCTGGTAAATGATGGAAAGGGGTCTGGTGAGCACCCCAGCCAGCTCCTTCAGCACCCTCGGGTGTATCCCATCTGGTCCCATAGACTTGTGTATGTCTATGTGATGCAGCAGGTCACTGACTGTCTCCTGGATTGCAGGGGGGTCGTTCTCCCAGTCTCTGTATTCTGGCTGTGGAGGCTGGATTTCATCAGTACAACTAACCTTGCTATTAAAGACTGAGGCAAAGAAGGCATTAGGCACCTCAGCCTTTTCCTCATCACTTGCCAAATTTCCTCCTGCATCTACAGGGGATGGAGACTCTCCCTGGACTTTCTTTTGCTGCTGACATACTTACAGAAACTTTTCTTGTTATCCTTGATTGCAGAGGCCAAATAAATTTCCAGTTGGGCTTTAGCCCTTCTGATTTCCACCCTGCATAGCCTCACAGCCTCTTTGTAATCACTGTGTGTGGCTAGACCCTTCTTCCAAAGGCTGTAAACTCTCCTTTTCTCCCTGAGTTGCAGCCAAAGCTCCCTGTTCAGCCAGGGTGGTCTTCTCTGGCGTCGGCTTCTCTTAGAGCACCTGGGGACCGCCTGCTCCTGAGCCATTAACACTTCCTTCTTAAAGAGCGCCCAGCCTTCCTGGGCCCCTGTACCCTTCAGGAGAGTCTCCCAGGGGATCCTTTCAAGCAGGTGCCTAAACAAGACAAAGTCAGCCCTTCTGAAGTCCAGGATGTCAGTCCTGCTTAGCTCTCTCCTGACCTCTGTAAGAATAGAGAACTCTATTATTTCATGATCGCTGTGCCCTAGTCAGCCTCCAACCTCCACGTCGTCCACCAGCCCTTCTCTGTTCACAAAGAGGAGATCCAGCAGGGCACCTTCTCTGGTCAGTTTACTCACCAGTTGCGTCAGGAAGTTGTCTCCCACACATTCTAGGAATCTCCACGACTGGTCTCATTCTGCCGTGTTGTATTTCCAGCAGATGTCTGGGAAGTTAAAGTCGCCCACAAGAACAAGGGCAAGCGATCGTGAGATTTCACCTAAGTGCCTATAAAATATCTCGTCCATCTCTCTATCCTGGTTGGGTGGCCTATAGTAGACTCCTGCTACAACATCTGCCCTGTTGGCCTTCTCCCTGATTCTAATGCAAAGACACTCAACCCTGTCTTCACTACACCTGTGCTCGAAGCAATCATAACAGTCCTTAACATACAGAGCCACCCCACCACCTCTCCTTCTCTGTCTGTCCCTCCTAAAGAGCTTGTACCCATCAATTGGCACACTCCAGTCATGGGAGACAACCTAGCATGTTTCTGTAATAGCAACAACATCGTAATTTTCCTGTTTCATCACAGCTACAAGCTCCTCCTGTTTGTTACCCATGCTGTGTGCATTGGTATACATGCACTTCAGATGGGCCTATGTTTTACCCCTTTCCCCCTTCAAATCTAGTTTAAAGCTCTGTCTATGAGCCCAGCTAACTCCTGCCCCAAAATCCCCTTCCCTCTCCGGGACAGGTGCATCCCATCTAATGTCAAAAGATCAGGTGCCCTGTATGCCAACCCATGACTGAAGAATCCAAAGCCCTGATGGTAACACCAGTCTTGGAGCCACCCATTCATCTGCTGAATTCTCCTGTGGTCTTCCTCATCCATCCCCCCAACCAAAGGGATGGAGGAGAACACAATTTGTGCCCCTGACCCCTTAAGCAGTTTTCCCAAGCATCTAAAATCTCTCTTCATTGCTTTAGGCCTTCTCCTGGTGATGTCATCACTACCTCTCTGAAAAACCAGGAGAGGGTAGTAATCCTTCGGTCTCACGAGGGTAGGGAGTGTTGCTGTGAGGTCCTTGATGCAGGCCCCAGGGAGGCAGCAGACTTCCCTATGAAGCGGGTCTGGTCTGCATATGGGGCCTTCGACACCCCTTAGAGTGGAGTCACCCACTACAATGACTCTTCCGGGGTTCTTTTCAGAGCTGGTTTTAATACCTGGTCTGAAGTGACCTGGCCTTGGTGGACCTTGGTCTTGTTCGTTTGTCTCATTTTCTTCCTCCTCTTCTTTGTTCAAAAGTTCCAGGGCCCTGAATCTATTGTGAAGGGGCACCATGGAGGGTGAGGGAGGTGGAGAGAGGATTTTCCTGCCTCCCCGAGCAGGGACCTGTTTCCAGCTCCCTCGTCTCTTAGTGCCCTTCCTTCTGCCTGATAGCAAGAGGGTGAGGGATTACCTGCCTCGTTTGGAGCTTCCATTATCTCCTGTTGCTTCAGGGGTGCTAGGGTGTTAACTCCACCAGTCAATTTCCTGTTCACACTCCCTAATACTTCTTAATCTCTCAACCTCTTCTTTGAGTTCTGTCACCAGGCTGAGCAGGTCATCCAGCCGATGGCAGCGCACACAGGTGCTGTCCCTGCTGCCCTCCGGCAGGGCCGACAGGCTCAGGCACTCCCTGCAGCCTGAGACCTGAACCCCTGCATGTTTGCATGGCAGCTCCGTCTGGGTCGCCACGTTCTTTCTGGCGGTGGTTTTGATGCGAGTGGAGACCATGGTTCAGTCTACTCGTGGAGGACCGTAAAGGGGCTAGCTTGGATAAGTTCAGAAACCCGGAGAGCGTCTGCGCCCTGTCTGCGCGAACTGCCGCGCCTCACACTTCTGACGCGCTGCGCCCTGTTTGCCCGCCCTGTTCGCCGATCTCCTAGTCGCTCGTGCTCCCTGGGGACTGCTCTTTTACGTAATACTTCTTCTAATCTGCCGCTATCCCAGCAGGATCTGTCCTTTGCAGAAAGTCACTCCACATTGTTCAGCGATGATTTCTGCTGACTAAGAGGTAACATCAGTGCACACTTCACCCAAAGGCCAGCATGAAAGCAGCCCATACAGGAGCCCTGGTAAAAAGTAGTGAGGCTGCATTCATTAGTAGAGAAAACAAATAAGGATTCCTTTTTTCCCTCTGAAGCAACTTTTTATCAATTACCTAGCTTTATTTTTGCATGTAATGCTGGAACTCTTGCCTCCATTTTCATTGCTACATCTCCAAGAGGGGTACATACATTTTTACGTTGATCACTACACCTGCTACTTAAAACAACAACCATAATCTCTTTCCCTGGCCAAACCTGCAAGAGGTGCCAAGTGATAATCTGAAACAAAATTAAGCAAAATAAGGAAAATTACTATAATGAGGGCCATGAAAATTGCTTGGATTTTGATTCTTACATGAAGAATGAGGGCTGTGATATTTTTCAGAGTAGTACAGTCAAGAGCATGAATTCATTGAAGCTCAGTGGCTTGGAGATGCTGATTATGGAAGAGGGTCAAATATATAAAGAAATATATGTACATGTATATGTAGACATATGTGTGTATTTTAGGTGAAATGGGGCAAGCCCCAATTTCAAGAATTACTGTATTCTTTACAGGTGTTACTGAGAATGAATATTATAGTGTATTTACATGTCAAGAGGTAACAAGTTTGGGTAATTTGACTTGGGAATGCCAAAAATATCTAGTTAAATGTAAATGATAAATTGTGGTCTCTAGCTGCTCTTAAACAGAAATGAAGCTGCAAATGAAGGAGACATCAGATACAAAAGGAGAAATCAGATGCAAAAGGAGGAGCAGTGAATACTGGGGGCTTCGATCTCTTGGTTTTCATGCCTGGTGATGTTCTGCAAGTAATACACTAACGAGCACCCCAGTGGTGACGGTCTCTGCTCTGCAGGTTCCCAAGCTGCATGGCAATGATAAAAATAAATAAACAAACCCAACACCGCCAACCTCCCTCCTCAAAAGCCTGAGACAGCTGTGAGCTGGGGATCAGACTGTTGATTAATCAAGGCTTGGGGAAATAATGTTTGTTACAATTTAAGATTAGTATCAAGTCTGGATTCAGCTTTTAACACACTGGAGATAATTGAGCGGCTTCCCACAGCCCCAGCAGTATAGCAATTCACTTGTAAAATGCAACCTCTGTTTTAATGCTGCTAAAAATGAATAAATTGGTCCTCAAGGACTAATGAATGCCAATAAAAGTATTGTGCGGCAGCATGTAGTAAACTTGTCGTGGAGGAAATGGCTGGAATTTACTTTCCTGAGAGCAGGATTTCATCTCTCTTCTGCTGTGCCCATCCATAGCTGTGGCTCTGCTCCTGCCCTCCTGGTTGTTAGGAAAAGTAAGGGCTTAGGAGGAAATATCCAAGAATATTACATAGCCATAATTCGTTTGCTCTGTGCTTTATTTGTGACATCTGAGGGCAGAAGAAGAGTATCCCGTTTGTCTTGGTTCACTGTAAATCAAGGACTTGTCTGTATTTTTGCTCTCCAATTTTGGCTCCCAATTAATAATGGTAGAGAGGCAGCATTCCTCCTCCAACACTCACCGCTTTGGCTGGCATCAGGAGCCTGGGGGCACCAACTGATCCTCCTCCTTCACACTTTCAAGTGCATAGGAAGGCTACACAGTTGGCTGTATCCATGACGAAAACAGCCAGTATTTTAAATGTCGGGCATGTGTTTGCTGCAGCTCAAAAAAATCAGGGCTATTTCAAACCTGCATTTTGTCCAGCTTGGGGAGCTCTTTGGAAGGAATATAATTGGTTTTGTTTCTGTGGGATTTAGCATCCTCTGCTTTTTGTGTCTGTTATAGCAGTTTTTAGTCAGGTTGGAGAAGACGTGGTTGAGCTAAGGCAGATGAGCTGTCCTCTCGTCCCCTCGCTGTGTCAAGCTCCCAGGAGAGATCACATCACTCCCCATCACTGCCCAGCCCAGTGGCACACTTGCCTTCCTGGTAGTGCCAGACCCCTCACCATCAAGTCTCGGCACTTGTACACAGTTCAGTTTCTGTCTGGCCATGTCTGCTATCTGAAACAGATAAGAAACACTAAATATTTTCATGTTTGCTTAGTCCATCATGAAAACAAGGTGAAAAACTAGAACTGAGATTTCTTGTGCAGTCTTAATTTGTGCTTCCCTCTCTGGCAGAAATAAACTATTGATATTCACTCTTTAATGATATGATCCCAGACTATTTTTTTTTCCTCACAGGCCCCTTGCCTTTTCCAGGGCCTGTGATAGATGATGTCTGCTGAATCATCATCATTCGTTGGGTAGCGTGGTGCATTATTTACTGTACAGCAGCCAAATCCTGCACTCAGTACATAATTATTAATTTCCTCATAGGCTAATTAAAGATTGTATCATAATACACACATATCAGGGAGCTGAATTAAGGTTTCACCAGAAACTTGAATATTTTCCTTCCCCTAAATATGAGGATGTTTGGCTTTGCAATTATAAGACAGACTTGACCATAGTCTTTACAAATCTAACATGAGGCCCCCCTTTCACCCCAGAGGTTCTGGTTTGTGGCATCAAATCAGCAGCAGGCGGTTTGGGAGCCCAGTGCTTCAGCAGCCCCCTTCCCTGGATGTGTGCCGCTTGCCCAGGAGGTGCAGAGATAGCCACAGCCCCAAGCAGAGGGCCAGCCTGCCTCCCTCCCTGTGTTCACCACCCCTCCAGCATGCTGCAGCCTGACAGCTTCTGGGAGAAAAAGAAAAGCAAAGGCAGCCAACTGGGCCTGTTGTAAAGCATCAACTCCTTTCCTTAATCTCAGCCTTGGAAACAGTTAACGTGTTTGGCTGATCTTCTTCCCCAAAATTCATCTTAAAGCAGATCCCCAGCGTGGAAGATTTGTGTAAGATACGTACAGTAATTTTGCTGTGAGGTGTATAATTACAGGAGCAGAGTAGACCAGGAGCTTTTCAGTCAGCTCATCAGAAATTTGCATCAAGTATGATTAGTTAAGTGAAATCTTTAAAGACCTCTTTATTTGATTACCTCTTTTTTGTTGTTGTCTAAAAGAGAGAAAATGACATATTTAGACAGGAAAAGCTACAGAGAGGGGTGATCTTTTTATTATATGTTTCTTCAGTGTTTGGCACAGTGTGTTTGAGAGCTTCCAGCGCTATAATAACAGTTATAATAAATGTGCATTGCTGGTGCAATTTTGGTTTTTTACTTCAGACATCACAGGTGAACTGATACAGACTCAAACTGTTACCTAATGAAAAAAAAATAGCTTTGTTTTTGCCTTTAAACTATGATAAGCATTTCTGTTGGAGAACGAACAAGCGCTTTTTTGCATTTTTAAAGTTAATGCACAGAAAGTCTTCAGCTGATTAGCAGAGGTCCTGTGTAGGATGGCTGTTTCATTACCAAGAGTTTAAGTGAGCTATAAATATATTTTATGTCCTTGTACAAGTTCAGAGTACCATGAAATATAATTAAAAGATTCTGGGCACTGCACACATAGGAGCAACGTAGGAAATAAACGTTTGACCTTTCTTACCTTTGATCACCAGTAAGCAATTGCTCTCTATGCTTCCTGCCTACATTACTTACTGTTTTGGCTTATACGCAAGAGGAAAATGCCTACTGAGAATGCTGAATTCAAATTCAATGGTTCTTCTGTCTGGATTTTTCTTTCGTCTAGAAGGTGCAGTGGAAAATGCTAAGCTCTTATGAAGCTAACAATTACCTTTAATTATGTGAGCCAGTTTCAGCTATGAACAAGAAAGAGATTTGGAGTCTATTATTATTTCCTTTTATTTCTGAAAACAAAACAAGAAATGCTAATCAAGACATTTTATACAGCTGAAGCACAGTGTGTCTGAAGCAGTTCTGGTTTATTCCTAGACAAGGAAAACACCATACATGTATCATACCAGAGTAGGATCCACCTGTGGATTAACATCCCTGAAGATTTACTGGGAAGCCGACTCACTGAAGAGCCTTTTCTGTAAAACTGAGCCAAGTTTTGACACTGAATAAGTTGATGTAACTGGGTTAGGACATGGCCCAATGATTTTCAGGTTTGCACTGGGGAATAAAGCTGTGACAGACTTTATCATTCTGAAAGAAACCCAGAAAATTAAATACACAGTAACAAATATAAAATTTTATCTCTTGGAGCCAAAGAAGATAGAACAAGTCCTTGTATGCTGTGTGTAAAACAGGGAAAGAAACCATTGGTCAGCGGAGCTAAACAGAAATGAGTTTACAGGATCTGATTATCTGTTGTTTGAGTCTGTACTTATTGAGCTCAGTGAGCGAGCCTGTAGGGCTCACAGCCCTCTCCTTATGATAATATAGCTGCACGTTGCAGTTTTCTCTAAGCAATCTGGGGCCATTTTCTTGTCTTGCTCTGAGTGCTGGTGGGGCTGTTTGCGCGGCCCCAGAGCTGGGAGCTCTTTGATCAGTGATGCTGAGATCAATACTGCTCCTGGAGGAGCTGGAAGTGTCCATGGCAGCAGTTTGGGACACTTTTACTGGAGGTGTTTGTGGTAGAGGGTTGACAGGCACCTGCCTCTTGCATCTTCAGTGGGAAGGGAGGAGGTGGCCAGCATGCAATGTGAAATGCTTGCTGTAAACCTGCACTCGCTGCCCAGCTAACAGCTGCCTCAGGAGTGTGCCTGGGTGAACCGAGGGTGGAATATGAGTCACCCTGAGAAATCATCTCATCAAAGCCAACTGCTGAGTGAACAGCAGTAGCAGAAATATAGCTGTGGGAATAAATGTCTTTATTAGACCAGAGGTAAGCATTGTGACAAGACTAACTCTAGAAGGAATATGTGTAAGGCCATTAAGTGACTGCAGTGCCAGGGGGACAGTGATTCTGGTAGCCCCTGCTCTTGTTTCAGCATGGAAGCTGGTGGGGCACAGGGATGGGGCGAAAGCACATGCCTCGTCCGGCACTGAAGGACACGGTCAGGCATCCCTGTTGGGGGAATCTTTCCCTTCTCCCTGCAACGGGCAGAGATTAACACCACCAAAAAAGGCAATTGAAACTAACTGGCCTGGCATCGTAACAGCTCTTTCCCTGGTATATCTGCTCTTCATTCCTAAACGAGCAGACACACTCCGAGTCCATGGCCCTGCTCATGGAGTGTAAAGCCTCCCTTCTGTTTAAATAAACATGACACATGGCAAGGATCTGATAGAGAGGCTGTTGAAATTGCTCGAGGGGCTTTTCCATGGCCACTGAAGTGGACACTATGTGGATAAGGTGAAAAACCACCTCGAGACTTAGGTGTGAAGAAGCTGGAAAGGCTGAGTTTTAACAGGCTGTCCCTCCTGGGCATCAGGACTTAGAATTTTGCTGCTTTGCACACTCCGCATTTGCAGATCAGAAGGATTCTCAGTGGAAGGTGACTCTGCTTTGAAGATGGGGGTAGCTTAACACCAGGAGAATATATAAAATAACCTGTAACCAGTAACACTTGTACACTCCCCATTCAGGCTCTTTAAAGGTATATTCCTGAGCGCACAGAAGGGAGATGTGGGCAGACAGCAGTCAGGAGGAAACAGCCTCATCAGCAGCGGTCATGTTCAGACATCTGGGGAATAGATTGGGGTGTGTAGGCAGAGAGACAAAAGGGGTATTTCTTGCAAACATGAAAAGCACATTTAGAGGAATTAGGAGTGATACACAGAACTATGTCAGCAGGCACAGTTTAGGTTTGGTCTTTTTCCATTAAAAAAATGTATGATGATCAATTTTCATTAAAAGAACTAAAAAGATTGAAATCTGTGCTGTTGTAAAACTTACAGGTCTCTATTGTGTAATATATTTTAAAAGGACAGGCATTTGAGTTAGCAGGCGATATCTGTACAAACCACAAACCGCATATATGGATAAAATGCTTCCCTGCCAGACCCGAGTGATGGGTCACAGCGTGTTGACTGAGCGGTTTCATCACGGTAATTGGACTGTTTGATATTTGTTGTGTTCTGCACCAGAAGCTTCCCAAGCAACCCAGGAAGCAAGCAGCCACCAACAGCACATTTAAATCTTCTCAGGTCTTTTCTGCAGTCATAGCGCTACAGTAAATCTTGCTAATTATTTCACTAGAGTTTTGTCCTCTTTTGTATGTAAACCCAGACATTTATCTGTAGAGTTGCAGATTTAGGGTATTTCGTAGCAGTGTTAAACTCAAAATAGAGTTCATTTTCTCTATACTTCCAGAGTTTCACAATGAACTGAAACAATTTGAAACCTGAAATCGGATACTGGAAGTTCTTTTTCATCCAATAATAGAAATTCACTGTGTCAAGCTAAGCTGACAAAATACTTCCATTTCAGATTGCTGCAAACAGGCAATTTGGGCAAGGAAGCAGTTGCACTTTGAACTCCTATTAGAAATAAAATTATTTTCAACACTGTCAAATTAGCAAAACTAATATCCAAGGAACAATTTGTAATTTCTTATTTACAGGAATCACTGATCTGATGAACAAGACCTGTGTCCATGCTCTGAAGGACTATCGTCATGACCATGCTAGCATGTTAATGTCTTGGACAAACTGAATAGTGCAAAATACGATAGAATCCTTTATAGAGGAATTTCTCATCTTCATCCCTTCTACCCCCAACACACATGCAAATGTGGCTGTTGTGTTTATAAGCCAAATACAAACCCCCTGTTTTTAACACCTTAGAGTACCTCAAGTTAATATAAAAATTCTCCTAGCAGGCTCAAGACACTTCTCACATATGGGCTAAATAATAAAATATTAACTTGAGTCTAGAAATAGTTGGGTTTTTTTCTCATCTTTCACTTTAGGGAATTTAAGTGGTCAATTTCCAGACAAAATTCTGTGGCTTTAAAGTTACGAGCATCAAAGACTGTCTGTTTTTAAGATGTTGAAAGATGTTGAAAATGTTCAGGTAGTTAGCTTTGGATGATTTAATACTTGGCTTAATTTAAATCCTGGAAAGATTGAACTAACTCATATCTTAAGAGGTAATTACTGTGAGGAAGTGGAAAATACCGTCTCTTCTTTATTCAAAGGCATGTGCCTGTGTCAATTAGGATGGAACAGTATTCGGGGGTTACTCTGGGCTCCTTGGTGACTGGAAGAAAAAAATCACGTCTTCCTGTGGTTGCAGTAAGAAAAAAATATTCTGCCTGTGATGTCCTGATAAATATTTGGTCACTAAAGGTCACAGTGCTATTGCATCAGGAGGCCAGGGTGCTTGTGGTAACCCACCCAAGGCAAAAGGTTCAGGGTAGCTTCTTGTTTGACTACCTGAAGGTGCCTGTATACAACCCAGTTTTGAGACAGTGAGCTTTTGTTTCTTTATGAAAATTTTGTACTGTTACCTTGTGTCAGACTACTTCGCTGTTTGCTTTTGGGAAGTTTGACTTTCAAAATAGATACCCATGTTCATAAGCAGAGTATGTTTAGACAAATTCCCAAGCGTGGAGGAGAGGAACTATGCTGTTGTGCTGTGTGGGTAGGTGGCCTGTGTGTTTTCTACATCTGTTGCTCAGAATTGGGCAGGGATCTGGTAAACACACACACTGCCCCCCCCGCCCCCCCCCCCCCCCTCGAAAGATGGAAATTTCTGTTATAAGCCGGCCGTGCTGCTAAGTGTGTGTGTGTGTACAGACACTGCACAGCTGCCCAACTCTCACCTGAGCACACTTTGTTTTGCAGAAGCAACTGCTCACCAGGGCTCTGCAGAACAAAACCAGGTGCAAAGGGCAATAAAAGTCTATTTGCTGCTCTGTAGGGAAAGAAGTCAGGAGTGTTGAGCTAAATAAGAGATTTGGTAGTTATTTGTGGACTTCTCTGTAGAGCCTTTTGAGAGAAAACTGAGCTGAAGTAAAAGCAGAGTACACCAAAGTGCTTGTAGCCAGTGTATACCAACAGTAGAAAACTTTTAAAGTATGCATAGACAGAAGAGAATAAGGACTTGATTTTTACCTTGTCTAATATCTTCATCCTTTAGCAACATAAGAGTAAATCAAAGAAGAATAGATGGTCCAGAAATGAGCCCCCCCAGCCTAGGTAGTGAGATTCTTAAGAGTGGTTCCCTACTTCATTTAAGATGTCCTTTGCGATTTTAGGGACATAGTGGAGGCTCTGAGCCTGAAAAGCCATGGGGCAGCTATTCCCATTTGTCTCAGTGGCAGGCCTCTAAATATCTCTGATGTTCTGAGCCCGAGACTGTAATAGGACTTTCCCAGCTCCCACAGGTATTACAAAGATAGATAGATTAAAGAGGTGCACACATCCTTTAGTAACAACAGCCATATAAGTATCTTATATGCCCTTTATTATGCATGGAAGGAGTAGGATAGAGGAAAGATACCATTATATGTTAAAAACAGAGATAGGCTCTATTGAAGAGGAGCAGTTGAGAGATAAGCAGTAGCCAGGAGAAATCCATGTTAAGCATTTTTGTAGATATGTCTTTGCCTCATTTTTCTTTTCTCTCATTTCTCTTTTTTCCAAAATGAAGTGAGTGACTCTTTCTTTTCAGAAAGCCCTGAACCCAGAAATTAGTCTAAAAATTTGCCTGCACATAATGAGGGAGAAGCTAAAGTGCATCATCATAAGAGGTAATTTCCAGAGCTAGATTGTCCCACATTTGTAAATGTTCATCCTTCAAAGCCATCCACTTACCGCACTTCCCATGATTGTCTGGGTTACTGGAACTTTACAGCACAGAAATATTGGTTCTTCTCTGTCTAATTTCAGAGCAGCATAACAGAGCTAATGTACTTGTTGGTGTCATTTCTCAGTACTCTGCAGTCCCACCAAAATCAATGGGCCTTTGAAGGGAGGCTCAGGATGGCCCAAGACAGGCACAGTAATTACAATTAATAGACATTTCCTAGGCTTTGAAGGGCTTGCAATAATGGTATTTGTAAATGCATTTCACTCAACATAAGCATGCTGGGAAGATAGAACTGCAAATCGCTAGGAAATATAGCTTTCTATATTCTTAACTTTTTAAGGATATTTTGGGTTAAAAGGCTAACTTATGCATTAGGAAGGAAACTGTATCCAGTCAGGCCTCTTTATACAGCAGTGCTTCCTGAGGCACTTTTCTGTCTTGCTTCCATGTACTCCAAGAAATAATAAATTGAAGAAGACATTGAATTTAGCATTAATTCTGGAAACAAAACCAAGGGGATTTTATTATTTTCATATACATTCACTTTTGGTAGCTATTCAGCCTGATGTAAATTATATACAATTCTATCACGCTATAGCCTTGTAAAATGGAGTTGTATGCAAAGATTTGCAAAGCACCCACAGCAGAGGCTATATAGACTTTTTCCTAATAGATGCAGAAATCAAGCCACAGTGAAGGTGTCAAAAAATAGCCCTTGAAATATTTCCTCTTCCAGCTTGGAAAGTAATAACATTTCTACTGCTGCTAAGCCCAAGCCTGGCAAATATTTTTCTGTCATTAAAATAAGCATTTCCCAATGCTATTTCCTTCCTGTCACACTGAGTATTGCGCTATAATTCTCCCCGGTGCTGCTTTTCTTTGTGACCGGGTGGAGAAGTCTAGACGGGCCGTGGTTTTGAAGGCATGCTCTTAGCCCTTGTGTTCTGAAAGTGTATAAGTTTGCTATAGACAGTTTGGTGGTGGTTTCTCTTTTGCTGGTCATTTGAGGTTATACATCTTTGCTTTTGCAAGTAGCCTCTTGGAGCTAGTGGGAGTAGTTGTGTGCTTAAGGCAAACAAGATTTGACCTTAAAATAATATAATAGCAAATATACAGGCTCAAATTGATGGCTCAGTGGAGAGAAGTACCAAGAAGTACCTACAACAATTAGTTGCTGACAGATTAGAAATTTCATGCCCTGCAACCTTCATTGTAATCCCATTTATTTTTTCACATATTTCAGAAGGGGTACCATTTAGTTTACATTAGCATGAATGATGAGTGCTAATATGAGATGACAGAGACATTTAAAACTGGAAGTTGCTGAGGTAATATCTAAAATATGAAATATCTCATTCATTAGGAGAGCTGAAGATGATAAGCTTAACTGCACCCTCTCTCAAACTGGTTTTAAGCCAAGGCAGGTCTGTTGATTTTTGTAGAGCCCATACTCCTTTTGTACTGTCTTCAGTTCAGATTAGAGTTAAGGTCCAAATGTCACCTTCTTCACAGTAGCTCAGCAAAGTGGGTATAGAAACCAAGTGCTGTATATATGTCAGTAAAAGATGAAACAAAAAATGTTAACCAGAACTTCACCCTTTCTTTTCTTAGGGACAGGTAAGTTAATTTAGTGTAATTCAAGAGAAATTAGGTCTCTTGAGCAAGATGTTCTGCTTCCTGTCTTCAGAGAAAGGGAATGACAGCTGTCCTTCTGCTTGAAAACACAAGTGATGTTGTGGCACAGCTGGCATAATTCAGATTTTTAGGAGGATGCACAACTTTTTTAATTACAGGCTCGACTAAATGATCTTGGCTGGAAGTGTATGACCAGATGGCATTAGAGCTGCTTTCCCTATAAGATTACAAAGTGCCACTGTTCACAATCTCAGCAGCTGAGAGATTATAAATCACTGGTGCAACTGGTCATTGCTTTTTCAAGATCATTCTCATGATGCATAGGGAATCTTTAGGTTTCTTATGATATCTTCAACTTAAATATGTCAAGTTTATTACTTGCCTGTTTTAGTACTCAAAACCCGCCTCTTCTTTGCTGTGAAATTAGTGTGATGTTGCATAGTCATCTTTTACTCTTTCTTGTGCTTACTGTCTGTCATCTCTGGGCTTTCTCCACATTTTTGCCTTCTTTATTGACTGCATTGTGTACTTCTGACCTGTGTATTGACTTATGTGAGTACGTTTAGACTTTTGCTAACTGTGAAACATAGTGTGATGTGTGACAGATATGCCACTGAAGAGGTAACGGTGCTTTTTTTGTTATTTGCATGTGCACAGGCAATGAAGGCACATGATTTGTTCTGGTCTTTGTCCATCTTGGGTGCTAGGGTGTCCTGCCTGAGTAATAGCGTCCTGTTCTGGAGCCAGGAGGTGCGTGAGTGGGGCTGGGGATGTGTCTGATGCTCATTAATTCTGAGCAGTTTCTGGGCAAGAGGGGGCAGCAGTGGGGAATGAACATTGCCGGATGGTATTTTTCAGATCATCTTTGAGTATCAGCTGTTATTTTAGTAGGCAGTTTATCAAATTAGCCCACATGACACCTCTTCGTAAGACCGTGGAAGACAAGGATGAAAAAACTTTATTGTAGACTTCTGGCTATTTCCATTTTTTGAAAGTCCGCTCCAGAAGTGTCACATGATCCCAGAGATTCAGATAAAGAAGCTCATGGGATGAGTGAAAGAGGATTTATGGGTGTAACCTGTACTTTGGAGGGATGCCCACCATCCTTCTGCACTTCCAGTGGTATACCAAATGACATTGAGATTTTCTATGGTGGGTGACACAATTAGTTTGTCTTACAGGTTTAATAGCAGCAGTATTTTGCAATGTGAAGTTTGAAAATATCTGCCTCTGCCGGAATACTTTGAAATGGAAATGTAAAATACTGCGTTTGCTGGCCCACTAACCCTTGTTAAGTACAGAGCTCACTAAGTCTTAAGAAAATAGTTTTAGAGAACCAGAAATAGGTTTCTCATTAAACATTCCAAAGAATGTTTTGCAATACGTATTAAAAGACATCCTCTATCTTTATACACGTTTATTTATTGCCTGTAATTTTCTCTGGACTGTAACTGCTTGCACAGTGTAGCTGGGTATAAAACTCATTTTTAGGAGCATTGCTCGTGTTATGTTTCTTGACTTTCTATAATAACAAGAAATGGGATGCTTTGAAATAATCCAAACAAAGGAGTATGCAATGTAATAACATGTAGAAGAGTTACAAGAGGATCATTAATGCCGCTGCACTTAATGACTGAAGCCTGATCGTTGGTGTGATGTGAAGGTGACCTGAATTGGAAATCAGATGCAGTTGTGCTGGCCAAAATGCCCATTTGAACTCCAGAGCAAGGTACAAGGTTTGTAATGTGAGTGAATATCAGCTTGGCCAGCATTCAACAGAAGGTACTGTCCTGTCCAGCCCATGACGCTCTGGCCAGGGTTTCTCCTCAGCACATCTGTTATCTAAGGAAGAATCAAGTGGATGGTTGGAACAGTGTACCAGAAGAGATTTCATGAGCACAGACTACAGAGCAGGACTAGACCAGAGCCAGGATGGGCAGAGGTGCTGTAGATGGGGGTGCAAGGGTCTGTTCAGAGATGGAACCAGAAAATGGGCAGGAATGGCCCCTGAGTCAGAGCCACTGCTAGGTAAGTAGGTGCTGCAGTTTTTGTCACCATGGCATTGTTATTACTATTGCTATGGCGTTAGTGTGCAGTAGAGCAATATCAGACTCTGGAGGGAGTCTGGCCCATGTCTTCACCCATGCTGGCCCTATGTGTGACCTAAGGCAGATCCTAAGCAGAGGGAAGGCAAGCAACCTTTAAATTTGCGAACAGGGATTAGTTCTAGCTGTGTTGGAACTGATTATGGAGGGAAAAAGAAACCAAAGCTGGGATTAGAGGTTTAGCGAGCATGAGTGCATCCTTGGGCAGCTATTGGTCTCTTACAACTCTGTTGCACTCGAATGTCACTGTGCTGGTATTCTGCCATTGTCCCAAGTAACTGCAGAAGTCCCAGTGGCTGCACCTAATAAAAAAAAATCTAGGTAGTTCTTGGCTTCTTGGTGCTCTCCCATCATGGTCTGCTAGAGACAAACTTGGTTATTTCCTAGTAAGCTTCTGTATTACATGTTATTATCCTTACCATGTTAGGATGATTTTTGCCTGCTCTTGAGTGTGAAGGATAGCAATTTTGTGCACAGGTGAAATTTCAGATGGCTAGAAAAGTTCCTTGTCAAGATAATACTCATTGGCTGTGCCTGTAGCTCACTGGCCTGCTGTATCTGTGCAGTGATATTAATTATATTGCATTTAGAGTTGATCTCTCCCGTACTAGTCTGGAAAAGTTGTTACCTCTTTCTCCTAGACTCTCAGTGCCTTTTTCTATTCAACTAATGAACTATAGACATCTCCTCACCAGGACAGCCTTTCAGGGCATACCGTGGAGCACATCTTAACTGCAGTTTGTGTTAATTAAATGCTGCAGCTGTGCTGTTTGGCCAGGGCCATGTGGCTACTGTGGCAGAAAGCACACCAGCCCCTTTTTAGGGAAGAGTTTCTGTTTTGGGCAGCCTAGGAACATGGCTATAAATTGTCTCCCAAGCCAAGATTTGTTAGGGTGTAGAGGTTCCCAGGCTTCGTTTGCCCCCTACTCTGATTTTAAGGTAATTAATAATTGTCACATTGATATTTGTTCTTTACAAGTAGCTCTTTATCAGAAAAGATTAACAAAAACTTACTAAAAGAGGTTTGCTTGAACAGGTACTTGCAAATTAATGTTCTGTGCTTGTGTATTTTTACATTTGAAGGATATTAGCACTCAGTGTTTCATGAGCTGTATAACAGCTCTCTGAAGTTGGCCTGAACATTTTAAAACATTACTTAAGTAGGATCAAGAATCTTGAAAATAAGATTTGTTGTAAGCTTTGTATTGTTGCCTTTCATACCCTTGCATGTCTGTTTTTCAAGCAGCATTTTATAATCTGCTGTAAGCCCTGAAGGGTGCTTAGTTGTTATGGTTTGACTTAATATGATCTAAAAAAGTCTAGCAATAAATCCAATCATTTCCATGTAAAGGAAATGTAGGATTGGACTGGTGGAATTATTATACCTCACTTGGGGGGAGAGCCAATAAATCCAGTATTCAACTCCAAAATATCCACCTTAATTTGGTGCAAGGAGGGAAATTAAAAAGCACAAGCCTATATTTTGAAGTACAGTACACCAGTAGTGAGAACCACATCTTCACTTGAACTTCTGAGAAGAGAAAAAGGGAGAGAGGAGTAGGATTTGGTGTGATTAATATCGTACCAGGGATAGAGAAAGTTGAAAGGAAAACAGCTGTCTCCTGAAGGCTGTTGATCTGGACTCTGGGCTCCTGGCCAGTCTAACTGTCCACTAAAATGACTGTAATTTCCTGAATTATACAGAGCCAAACTTCCAGTTTTGAAAAGGACAAATTAGGCCATAGGAGAATCACTTGTCTTTACAGCTTGTGACAAAGTACTCCCAACTTAGAGGTTGGCCTCACCTTTCCTTGATTTTATAGAGCTCTTATTGGCAAGTACTAGTCGTGTTATGGTTTAATCAATATTAATCTCAGTTGGAAGGATACTTCTGGTTGCTAATTGAGATCAGGTTCAATTCCATCTCATCATATTTGCTGTATAATTATTAGATGCTTTACATCATGTCAAAAGAGTCTCGGCTAATAGCATCGGTATAACACCCCCATAGGCTGGCACAATGTACAGCACTGAAGAAGCTTTTGCGAACTTGTTGCTGGCTATGCAGGGTGTAATTCTCTGAAGGTTCACCAAACCTACCAGGAGCTATCCTGTTTCTGTTCAGCATATGTTGATACTCTGTCATTTATAGTTCAGTTCTTCTAAGTACTTAAACATGATACGACGGGATATTTCTGGTATGTGATAAGTACATGACACCCTTTTCTGCATGCTTCCCTTGAAATGAGAAACAATTTATTGTGGAAGAAAAGATAATTGACCAATACCACCTCTAAAATATCTGTGATGGGAAATATGTATGTATAAGAAATCATAACCACCTGAAACCATTTCTTCTCTTTGAAAAAGAGAAGTCCCAGTGGGTGTTGTGCTGACCAGCTGTGTGCATACCACATGCAGCAAAGATCATCCATGTTACCTTTATCCAATCCTGACTGACCATCTGCGTATCACAGGAAATTTTATTTTCCACGGGTGCTATTAAAGAATTTTCTTATATTTCAGTAATGCCTGTTCCCCAGGCTGCACATGTGCTCCCACTGCGGGCGGCTGCACACCCGGCTGTCGGCCACGGCCCTGCTGCGTGACGTGCTCCCCTGCCCCCACCGCCACCCCAGCTCTGGCACTGCCCTTCTGAGGAGCACTGCCTCAGCGGCGGCAGCTCTGGCTGATGGTTCAAACACCTACGCTAGCCGTGCGGATTTGGGAGCACACAGTGAAGTGCCTGTGCTCTGGTGAGGCCTGGGGCACCCACTGGGCAGCCACAAAAAGTCCAGGCTGGAAAGGCTGTCCCCAGGAAAGCTGCTCTCTGTGTAGCTTTGAATTTTTGTGCTGTGGTTTGCTTGAAAATATAAAACTAATCCTATTAAGCTCCTGTTCCTGGCACTGGTGTCTGATGTCAGTGGGACCACTCTAGCCCCAGGAGATCAGGGCCAGATCAGAGAACAGGGTGTGGGACGGGAGGAGCTGCTAGGGTTTGTGTCTGCGTTGGGTTTGATGCCCTTGACTCAACTGTGCAACGTTCCCATAGAAAAGGGAGTCAGGTCTGAGGCAGGGGGCTATCAGAGTTGGGGAAAACCATAGCTGTGTTCTTGCTCAGTGTCCCACACTGAGTGTGAAGAGCCTTTTACAGGTTAAAAAAAAAATGGGGGCAAATCAGTGAACAATTTCAATGGGAATTGGAAGGTTTTGACAAGAGTGACATTTAGTTTTCCCCCTCTTGGGCATGGCTGCCAAACCGTCGTTCTGCCAACCGCCGAGTCTGGCCTCTGACTGACAGGTTGGCTCTAGCCAAAATGACTGAGATTTACGCAGAAATGGGAGCGATCTTTGTCTTCCATGCAGAGTTGGATACAGCATCAGGCCTGTGGGAACCTCTGGATGTGGCGAGTGAAACAGGGTGCAAGTCCTAGGGCTGGGGGGGCAGGCAGGGGTGGTTTTCGGGCAGGGGGGCATTGCCTGGGTGCCATGAGCAGTGGTGCTGGCGTCAGGGCTGGACTTGATGTTCAAAGAGCAGCCTATGGCTCTTGGGGAGCCTTGCTGTGCAGCAATCTGACCGCAGTCTTGGGGATGCACACGTGTATTTTTAGAGCTGTATATTGCAATATGTGCAAATTTATTAGAGCTTGTTAATTAAAATTACCGTGGTGAGTGCTTGTTACTATATCTGACCAGAAAGCTTCCACAGACAGTTAAAAGAAAAACCACGAAAACCCATGTTAGAATAAATGCAGGTTAGTAACAAAAATGGGGTATCTAAAAATAGTTGCACTGCAAATAAATTTAGGTATTTATGTGGTAGAATTGCTTCTTTATTCTGCCTTCGTTTTATGGGTTTCTTTAAAGATTTTCTGGTTTCTTTTTTGTCATATATATATTTTTTTTATTCATATGTCCAAAATCCATTTTTATTTCCATGATATTGATCCAGATGTACAGCAGACAGCATTGATTTCTGCTTGTATGTAATACATACACATTAGCAATGTCATCCACCTCTGGGAATAGTGAGAACCTGGCTGACTGTGGTCTGCAGAAGGACAGAAGTGATTTTCTAGGATGAAATCTAGGTGTAGGAAGGGATACAGAGTATAGGGTAGGATTTAGCTCACAAGTACACAGTTATTGTGAGAATATCACAACTGATTTCTAAATAGATCCACATGAAAGACAAAAGAGGGTGGAAAATTTAAACTTTAAAAAATAGAAGAGATATGAAAATGGATAAGAATATTGGGACAAAGAAATGGCATTTCAGCAGAAGCCTAGGAAACTAAAGAGGGTGTAAAGAAGCCAAAAGATCCTCCCTCCAGCATCCTCCCATCCTGCAAATGTTTCTGTGTTGTTAGCTCTTTTCTGCAGCAGGGCGTGTGGTTATTTTTAAGATATGGTCCCAACCCCATTGCTCGAGCATGAGTGATAACCAGACTAAACCAGACTAAGAGGCAAGGGAGAGCTTTTTTTTTTCTTTTTGCACTTTCACCTGCAAAACCCTGCTCCCACTGGCATGTCAGGGCTGGGCTTACCCCTCCTGTGATGGGACTTTCTGTTGTAGCTTGTAGAGCAATTCAGGTCGTTTGGTTTGACAGGCTGCACACAAGTTATCATCTCCCTTTAATTCTTTACAAGTCAGGCAGGGCACTGGCATCAGGCTGGCAGAGCTGTAGTTGCTCATTTAGCTTCTTAAGAATTTGTACAACATTCACATTTTTCTTCTGAAATTTGTCCTGTGTTTTATGGGTTACTAAAAGTAACTATAAAAGCTACAGCACTTTTAGCACTCACAGATACTGTGTAGCTGAAGGTTTTTGTTTTTAAGTGTGCTATTCCAGTTGTTACTGTTTTACCTTTACTGCTGGAATAAGAAATATTTGGTCATCACCCTGTGATAGCACTGCATTAATCTGAATTTTTTCTAAATAGTGAGCAAATATAATTACTTTCCTCTTTGTGTTATCCTTGGCAAGTGTGCTAATTCTGCACAGAAATAGCTCCATGTAATTGTGAAGGTTCTTTTCTGGATCCTTAAGTTTTTTCTTAAAATCCTTCTCCTTGTCCTTTTGCTTCTGGCTATAGATTCTCCTCCTTGCTTTCCTCTGTGCTGGAACATGGGCCTGTCTGGGCTATGAAGAGCAAGAAAGGTATTCTTCAGATAGTCTGTAGAAAGACCACTTTGGGACACCTGTTTTATTCAGGTCATGCTCTCCTTCTTCTACAGAAAGTCCATGGTAGTTACTATTTTTAATAAGCAACCACACAGAAGAGACGAGTAAGGAAATTTTTCATTACCAACTTTGAGGAGGACTGAAGAAGATGGTTTTCTAAGTTCTTTGCTACCCTGAGGTAGTACTGCATTTTAACACTAACTTTGAAGTCTATTCTGCCAGAGATTTTCAGTTCTGGAGAACAGAAGTGTGATGCTGACAGACTGCATCGCTCACTGTGTGTGACACTCCTTGAAAGGTCCTCCAAAATTCAAAGTCCCTGAGCCAGACCTCCCACGTGACAGGAGGGAAAGATTGTGTGTGCCCTGCGGAAAGCTCCTGGTGCTTAAGCAGGAAGAAGGGAGGTGCCCATTCGCTTTTAAGGCCTGCATTAAATATTAAACAAGGTTTTACTGCTCTCGTGGTGTCAGAAGTAAAGACAAGCCCTAACCAAAGCCTCCAACACTGAATGACCGCAGAACTCTTGAGAGAAGTGTGGCTATAAATACCAATTCTGTGGTGAAGCTCAGTGCTGCTTAATGTGAGAAGTTGGGTGAGTTGGTGCCGGTGAGCGCAGGTAGCCCTGTGGCCCTTCACAAGTGTTTATCTTGAAGCACTGAGACCTTTTGGATGAGGATAAGAGAAGTGTTTGTGACTATGTCTGTAAAGATCTGGAGTGTACACTTGTCTTGCAGCTATGTAGTGTTTAAAAATCCTTATTTCTTACGGTACCCAGACGTGTGCCAGGCATTTCATGACACGGAGTTAATGCCTTTACTGCCTTCCCTGGAAGGATGTATTGCAACAGTACAGGAAGACAGGGTGGATGCAAGAGATATAACAAGAGAGTATCTGTCAAATAACCTGGTAGCTCACTAGAGCTCCACATAGACATGTACGTAGTAGGGAGTATGTTTCTGAAGAAACAAAATAAATTGCAGAGCAATGGGAGAGGGAGGAGAAGAGGGCGGAGGAAGGGAGCTGTGGAGGAAGACGGCGCGAGACAACTGTGAGAGGAACAAACATCGCTTTGAGGATGATGTGCCTTATGCCTTTTGTGGGGTTTTCTAAGTTGCCTTCAGGCAGTTCAGGATGTGCAAGGGAAATCAGGAGATGAGAAGTGGCTGGATAAAAGTCTGTGCTCAGCCTCCTTCATCACTGAGTACACTACACTCTCCTTGTTTAAGCTGAAAAACAAACACTGGGTGCGCAACCTGCTGTTTACACGTCCGGTGGATCTATTCACACAGGGCTCTTCTTGCAGCCAAGAAAAAGGCTTTTTTCATGACTTCTTTTTAAGGTTTCTTGTTATTTTCATAGGATAAATGTTCAATCTAAGTAGGGCTGAGAAGATGACCTGGGAGCATGGGCCTGGAAAGGCTGGGTCTCCAGGATGACAGATGTCTCTTACAGCAGCACAGGGTTTCTGAGACAAATGCAGAGCAGACCTGAACCAGGCAGGACTGTGGGTGCAGCACTGGGGTCTGCAGTGATGCATTTCCAGGATCACTGGATGCCTGTGTGCACTGTCCTGGCCCCATCCTGGGGATGTGCTATGTCTCAGGGCAAACAGGCGTGGTGTTATGATACAACTGGCGAGGTTTAGAAGTCCAAATAATTTTTTACTTCAGTATTCAAAGCATGGACTTGATTCTTCTGTGGTGGTGTGTTTGTGAAGGCTCACTGCGTGCCAGCCACATAGTCTGTATTTTCTCAGGTGCCCAGTGCAAGTGCTCTGCCAGTGGGTAGGACCTCTCCTGGAGGCACGTGCTATAAATACACTAAAATTTAGAGCTAGTTATCAAGAAGAAAGTTTAAAGGTAGGCAGTGTTCACTTTGGCTATTTCAGCTTCATTTCAAAACTGAACTCCTTGGACTGGGGAGCATTTGCTATCACTAAGTATTAGTGTTTTGTAGCAGCCTTTCCTTGTCAGATGGATTTTTAGTCTTTATTTGCTGATCTGATCATGTTCCCTGTTCATGCCATTCATCATGTTGTCTTTTGAAGAAAAAACCCCAATATTACATATATTCTCAAAGTTGAAAAAATTTCTTAATAGCTGGAAATGAGATGCTGATCTTAGTGTCTAGACCTCCTGTGAGACATCAGACAGCTAGGTCTGAGGAACCTTTCCTGGCATGAGGCTGGATGGGACGAGCTTGGTGCAAGCAGCCTTCAGCCCCTCGGTGTTAGGCGGGTACCCAGCAGGTACAGCACAGGGCTTGTTTGTCTGAAGTGTTTGCCATTAGCTGCCTGCTTGGAAAGTAAGCAGGTTAAAGCCTGTTAAGCACTGCTTTTCGGTGGTCATTTGATGACAGGCATGTATTTATGGAATATTACAGTGAACACAGGGAAAAAACTGCATCAGAGTTTTCTGTAAACATATTTGTCTTTCAGCTGAAAATTGAACATTACAATCTTAATTGCAAATTAAATGTTTGGGCCAAAACCCAGAGTGTTGTTATTTGGAAGTGGTGCCAGGAGCTGTGGGTTGTTTCCATTCTTGCTGGCTGGGTTGACTGCTGGGGCTGCGAGGCTCTGCTGCTGTGTCGCCTGAGCAAGAAGCATCCCCAGGGATGCATTTTGACCAAAATCCCACAGATGGGGTGGTGGACATGAGGGAACTCAACTATAAGTCCCTCTCACAGGCTGTCCAAACTGAAATATCTATGGTTCACACCTTCCTTGGTAAACAACGTTTTTGGCAAAATGCTTTTGAGCAATACAAGTTTCTGTAAGAAAACGTTTACCTTACTTTCCTATTTCAAAACAATTTTCCAATTAAAGTAATCCATACTTGTTATTTAATAGAGGGTAATCCAGGCAACATACCCACAGGCTGTCTTTAATACCAATAGTTAGTTGTGTTCTCTTAGTTATAAACTAAATAATTTTTCGTTGTTATGATAATGATTAACAATAGGATGAATTTCAATTATGACAGCAAATCATTACAGAATATTAAGATAAAATCAAACTAAAACGTGTTGTAAATAAGAATTTATAACTTATCAGAATTGCACAGGTAATATGTTATTGGATTTTCCCATAGTCCCATGGCAAAAAGAGAGAAATTTTATTAAATGTCTTTTTGCTTTTGAAAACCTAAAGTTCACATTGCTTTCATTTTCACTAATAAATTCAAGACGTCCATATTAGTTTAACTTGAAATGAATTTGGTTTATTGCTGAGATTCAAATTCCCCTGTGAACATCTCCATGGATTAGATATATGTTGGTTATATTCTTCTGTGATTAAGTTTTTATTGATTTTTTTTTAAAGTCAGTCAGTTTATGTATGTTACTCCTCACTGCCCACCTATATTCTGCTGTACTGCCCTTGATGTGTCAAAAAGGATGATATGTATTTAATTTACTTGGTTTCTCAGGAAGTTATTAATCATTGTTTAATACTCTTGAAAGTATGCTAATTTGGGATCTAAAATAGATAATGTTTCATGCAGCAGGATTCACCTAACACTGCTAATCTGCAGAAGACAAACATAGCCCATTCTTTTGCTGTCCCCTTTCTAAAGTGCAACAAAGAGTAGGTGTTTCTTCTTTTCTTATGCTCTTGCTGTAGCCTCCATGGTGGTGCTGCACCACGAGAAGAGATGGGGCTGTCTGTGTGATCATGGGTTGCCGTGGGTGGCTCTTGGTATGTATTCTCCAGTAAGGTTTGGTCCATGCTAGGAACGACTTTGAAACACTGGCCAGCATTCATCTCAGTAGAAAGAATTCCCATTTTAGTAGATAATGATTAAAGTAAGCAATGGTCAAGCTTTTTGGAGGGGAAAAAATAACTGTTACTGTTGTAATCATATCTTGTTGCCAAGGTGCTGAAATCCAGATCCACAGAAACTGGATCAAGTATAGAACATTTTGCAGCAGTGACCCATCACAGTATTGCATACTCTAAACACAAGAAATACCAGAAGGAGTCAGATTTTCCTCTGTGTTTGATTTAGATAATCCCTATATGTCTCCACTGGATGAAATTATTTTCTTCTCAAGCATGTGAAATAGCTAAATTATTTTTTTCCATCAGGTCATGACTCAGTAGCAAGAATTTTCTGATCGCTTTTTTTCATCCCCACCCAGCAAAACTCCCTGCTTCACTTCAGCACAGAGACAAACAAAAAGACTTTAATCATAATAGGGTCACACCTTGCATTTTGCAAAAGTCAAACAGCTGTGCATCTCCCTGCATGTGTCACACAGTGTGGGTCCAGACCCTTCAAATACGGGGGTCAGTTTTTGGTTTGGGTTGCATTTTTTTGTGGTGGTGGGTTTTTTTTATCCGCCTGGAGGATGATGTCAGAAAAATTCATAGTTACTTGAGCAGATCAGTGATCCTAATCACTCCATCCATCTAATCATCCTCATTTAGAGGGAGGGGAACTGGGGAGAGATCTGCCCAGCAGTACAGTAAAATCCATTTTGCTAGGAAGAACGACCATTGGAAATGCAGATATTGTTTTCCTACGGTTTGAAGGTCATTTTCACACTGCATGGATATTCTCAAAACGCATCCATGTACAACGCATTGCCCGTTAGCATTCTGCTGTCGTAACTTTATATTGATTGTCCTCTGCAAAGATTTTTAATAACAGCAGTAACATAAATTCACTTAATGTGAATAGAGGCTAATTAAGAACAAATGTGCTGGTCATGTTAGGACGTTATTTATCACTAATTATGTACTCTTCATCTGTGACTTGCCATATATACTCTCATCCAAGTTGACTGTCTTAAAAAAGCCAGTCCTACCTGTCAGTACATGGGCTGCCTTTCCTGCAAGGCAGCCAGGCCCTGCCGAGGAGGAGGAGGACGAAGGACGCAGCAGTCATGGCTGGGGCAGCCCAGCCCCTGGGTGGGAGCATGAGCGTTTGCCAGAGGAATCCAGCTCCACTGGGAGAGCTGGGGGAAGCTCCGCTTCTAACAAGAAGCCCTTTCACAAACTTTTACATACTTTGGCCCTGTAAAACCCTTGAGAAATGTGCACAGATGTGCCTCAGCCCACCGTGAATATCACTAAGTGGTATCTCGGAGTGGCTGTGTTTTGAAACCATTATACTTAAGCCGTTTTCTCTCTGTGAGTCCTTTGCACAGCTGAGAAAGTGGGCTTTATTTGCAACAGGGCAATGCGGAAGACAATTTTAAATGTGCCCCCTTGAGCATTTCTATTTGAGTTAGTATTTCTCTATGTGTCAGGAGATACTGCTTGACAAAAGCTGCTGAGGAGCCCTGGCATTAGGCAGTTAAATGGTTGAGAGGAGCATCCGACAGTACCGTGTGGAGGCAGGACCACCCATGCTACACTGTGACAACAAGGAAACAGGGCAGCACTGGTATGTTTGGGACGCTGCATAACAGCAGCAGGAGACCAGCATTCCCCACCTTCTCGCAACTCAGGCTGTGGGTATCGTGCAGAAGCCTGAAATACACAGTCTAAACCCAAGAACTAGCTCTTACCTCTCATCCCCTTTCCCTTGGAAAGGTGCCTGTGCCAGTGTAGCTGGCCCTGAAAGGAGCACAATTACCTAGTGCTGCTGTTACACCACCATTTGCTGAGTTATTGAAAAGCTCCAAAACTTCTCAGACCCTCACATGCATCTTGAGGAACTGAAACTCCCTCCTGGGGCTGGAGAAACTGGCACTCCTTGGACCTTATCATACAAATCAACTCTTTGCAAAGAGTTTGTGATGAAGCTCATAAAATGAAAAGACGCCATGAAAATCATTAGGTACCTTCAAATAAAAGGGACAGTACATGAGAAAGATCATTAATTAAATAGTTGTCTAGTGTTTTCTTGTCTGTAACGTGCATATCCATCCCATATCACAAATGATTAACTTAAACCAGATTTTCTAAGGGAACAAAATCCATTGTTTAGCTTTTCTCATGAATATGCTTTTGTTCCTGGGAGGTGATGTATTATTACAACATGCCTTTTGCTATCATCTTCTGTATATTTACTTGGAGTGGAGAGATTGTATTTGCTGTTGAAGATATGTTTTATCCTAAGCTCTGTCCTAACTGTTCTAGGATTTCCCATTGTAACGGGGAGGTATTGCATTTCATGTTGGAGAAAGCACCATCGTCAGGCTCAGCAGCTGAAGGGAGCTGGCTCACCAAATAGATTCTTGAGACTTTCCCCCACAGCTGTATTGACAAGAAATTAAATTTGGGTTTAAACAACGCTGTTCTGTTTTCAAGGGATGATATATAGTCACTGGTGCAATAACAGAGTGATATCATATTGTCCAGTGAAATCCCTTAGCAACTGATTCAATATTTACAGAAAAACAGTTGAGATGGTGGAAGCCAAAGCTGCTGAATGACTGACAGTGCCCCAGCTCCAGCTTGCAAATCTCTTCCCTGCGGGCTGCTTTGCACATTGGATCCTCAGAGCATCTGGGAAGGTTTTCGGAAGTGATGATTCAATGGTACCTGTAGATAACAAAATTATTATGTATTCCTTTTTCTAACTAACATTTGTTTAGAAGCTTGGCTGGCAGCTGCTTCTAGCATTTGAAGCGCCCTGGAGCTCACATTTCAATGACACGAAGTGAGCAAGACTGTTCACTGGAGACTGTTGCACATTGAAAAGCCCAGGTCTGAGGGAAGTGTTCACTTTGCCTCTGACATTTGCCTTGACAAAGAAGTGCTGTTCTACTGTAATAGCCCAGAAGACCATCATAATGCTTCTCTGATGTTTGAGACTGATGTTGTAAGGGGTTTCTCACTATGTAGTCTTCATATCAGGGGGGTGTGGTGGTGTTAATTTTTTCTTTAGTGGAGTTAGAAGGGGGGACCAAATTTCCCATGAATCCACTGGGACCTCAGCAACTGGTCATGTTTTAGCAGGCTGCTAAGATTTATTGCACAAACCATTCTGAAAACTACGAAGAGATTTGCCATGTGTTTCAGTTTCAGAGGAGCTGTGGGAACAGAAAGGTTGGCATTTAGCACTAAGTGACTCCCATAAGAAATAAACTGGTTTCTCCAAGCAGTTGAGAGCCTCTGCACTGGTTGAAGGCATTCAGCATGTTCATCATCTTGTGCTGGAACTAGCAAGCCTGTTAATTTGTGATGAGAGCACAGCTAGCATCAAACAAAAAAACAGGAGAGCTGAGCTGGGGAAGTGGAAACCTTGCAGTCAGCAGCTGAGGCAGCTAGAGGGGCACAAGCATTTTTGAATTTACTCTACATTAAATTTAGTTCTTTTTGGAGGTTGTGCCCTCAGAAATGTTCAGGAATGGTGCCAGAAATGTGATACATAAATCCTACCTTTCACCACAGTCTTCCTTGTCTTCCCCGTCATCTGCTTCTATATTAGTGCTGTCAGCACTTCTGCTTTCCTTACCCTCCAGTTTATTTTCTTTCTGGCCTAGTCTTCTTTATCTCTTCTCCTCTTCAAAGCTTTCAAAGTGCTTGTCACTTTTTTTTCCACCTCCCCTTTCAATCCAAGAACATGATATAATTCTGCTTCACCTGATTTCTCTTTAGTGATGGCTGGCTGAGGCAGCTGTCAATAATCCACTTCCATCACAGTGTTCAAACTGTTGGATACAACAACCACGCTTAAGTTTTGAATTTCTAAGTTTACATTCTGTCCAGTCAGGATTCTTTCCTTATTTACTGCTTCTGAAAATGTATATTCCCTGTTATTATGGACTTACTTGCAGTGTCACAATCTGGAATCCAGGAGAAAAAAAAATTTTTAAAATGTCAGAAGTGAGAGTAGAAAAAATGTATAAAATTTTAAAGTTGTCTGTTTTCTAAATGCTTTATTTTTGTGCTTATCTATTTCAGTTATAAGAGGTTGTAATTTGGTTCAGATGTGCCTGTTTTATACTAGAATTTGAGTGGGTTTTTAATAGCATAACCCCATATAGGCTTGAACTTTCGCAAAAAAGAAGGTTGTGATCATATCATGAGACTGGCATAATAAAGGATATTTGGTCTCTTTCCAAACCACATCTTGCTAGATAGTGGAAGTGTTTGGGCACATTCAGCATTCAGGCTTTTTAATCAATTGTTCTTGATTGCAACCTCTTTAAAAATATACTGTAAGAGTCATCTAGAGGAATTACTGGTTTACCTTTAATGCACATGGATGGAAAACAAAACCAATATATAATATTTTTATTAGATTTATTTGTTTTGATTTCATAGAGTGTTATTGAACATTTGTGCCATGCGTTTCAACAGGCTGACGTGTTTTCTAACAACTCTTTAGCTGGTGTACGTTGGCAGATGTACTGGACATCAACAAAGCTAAGCTGAAGATTGGCCCCCTGATCTAAGCAGTTCCATACAGCTGCAAAAATTTCTGCTCCATGCATATGGGAAGAAGGCATATTTTTAGGCTTGTCCAGCTGAATACCAGCTGCACTGATTTTGCTCCAACTTTCCAAAACCAGAGAAGGTTGGATGATGAAGCAAAAATAAAGCAGGGCAGGAAGGCTTGGTCAGCCAGAAGTACTTCAGACATATTCTCTGTTTTGTCTCTACCATAGTCTCTGAAGAGCCTTTGCTGCTGCATGGGTGTTCAGAGAGGGGAATTAACCTGTGCTGCCCTTGGCGAAAGAGCTGTGCATGTGCCTTCTGCCTTTGTCATGCTGCTCAAAGCAGGCATATTACTTGTGCTGCTGGGAAGGCACAGAGAGGTAGGAAGCTGGCATGGAGGAAGTTCTCTGAGGTCTCCTTTCACAGAGATACCATTTTCTCAGGAGGGAGGGAGGGTAAGTGTCTCTCTGTGTACACTCCCATGGGCCCATCCTCAGTGGCTGGCCTCTCAGAGGATCAGAGGGAAACTGGAACCATTCCCGTTGTGGCCATTGAAGTCGACATGGTCTTAGCAAAATAGGGTTTGTTAACCATGGCAGCCGCCAGGCAGTTTGATGAGCCCAAAATGGGCTTGTGCATGCTTATATATACTATCTGAGGTCCTCTCTCTCTGCTCCTAAGTTTTTACGGGCATATTATGAACAAGTGGAATATAATCATTTGGTTTGGGAAACAATCTTTACCCTTAACTATAGTTCCAGGATCACAAGTTTTTCAAGGCATTTGTCCCTGTAACCTTTTCTATTCATAGCCCTACTTTCATTTACACTTTCAGGACTTGTTTGCAAACCAGCACCAGTATTAACAACTGCTTCTGCCAAGCATCATATGCTTCGGGAGGCCTCCATTTCCACTCACTCTTTGGTGAGTCCTTGGCATCTTCTCACCCTCAAGACTATTCTTTAGCTCACACCGTAGCTGATGTTGAAGTCCTTTTTTCTGCTACTGGCACCAGCTCCTTTCAGAAACCTCATCATTGAAGTCACATTGTTCTTTGTGCAGGGAGTGGAGGCTTTTCAGGTTGCCACTGCATTAATAATGTGCCTAAAGCTGAGCAGATGGAGCGGGGATGTTTGTACAAATAAAAAGCAACATGTCCAGAAAAAAAACAATTTTCAAGAGCTTGCACTGTGTACTGATACTTCTCACTTTGATGGAAGGAGAGTTGTACTGCAGAGGCAACTTTCCCATTGGAAGGGAGGATACCTAAAGTAGCCTAAGCATGTTCACCAGGTGGGTTCCCCATTCACACTATGGAGCTTGTATGGTTGAGGTGGCATCACCAGATGACTGTATGTGATTCCTCTGTGCTTGATTGTTGAGGCAGGAGGTGGTAGACTTGGAGAAGAGAAAGGTCTGTCTAAAAACAGATACAATGTATGAAGACAGAGGTTGAGCATCAGAAATGAAAACTGTAGTCCCAAATGCTGTGTACAGATAGCATTGAATCTGCTCATTCGGTAGCATCTACATAGGTAAAGTATTGAGAGTTTTGACACAAAGCAGAGTGCTTCACTAACCTGTTTTCATTAAAAACTGGTTCTGTAGGGATAAGAGCATAGATGTGTTAGAAAGACCAGGGAAATGCTTGCCTGCCATGCAGCCTGCATCTGGAAAGACCAGTCTATCATGGGAAGATCTGCCAAGAGCTTTTTTCTGTTCTCCCTGTGCAGAGGAGTACAATGGTTCAACACATTAAGCCTCTGCTTAAAGCCATGTTTTTAAATTGTCTGATGTTTTTAAACATCACGTTTCTACATTAACTTCAAATTTAAAGCTCATTTTCTTGCTCAAGTGTCCTGTGAAGTCAGAGAGAGTAGGAGAGGAAAGCTGTTGCTTGCACGATACATCTTGTGAGTTTGACCTGGTAACATGCTTTCTGATCTCTGCAGTGTTTAAAGCCCATGCCGCACTGGGAACCAGAGGTACCAGAGAGGTGTCTCAGTGATACAGGGGTCTTCACAGGGGTCTCGTGCAGCTCCCCAGGGCAGGGCTGTTGGCAGAGGGAGCTGGCTCACCACACAGTGCTCAGCAGCAGCAGGGCTCAGGGCTCCAGGCTGCCCCCCCATGGGGGCTGCATAGAGAGGCTGCACACTTGCTGGGGTCCCTGTAATTTAGCCAAGTGTTCCTTTTCCACTTCCATTGCTTAGAGGGCTTTTCTTGGCACTTCTCTCCATCTTTCTGTAAAGATACTGGGTCATTTTACAGAAAATCCCAAGTTTCAAGACCAGCCCTAATGAAGGCAACTGTTCTTGGCTGTTTGAGAAATAACATAGTTTTGGGTTATAAGCACTGTTCCCTGGAGCTTTTTTCTGAAAATAAAAATAATATATTTTTGCTAAAGATAACAATGCACATTTCCAGGAGAAACATAGGGCTGATGTGTTTGTTGATTTTCTTAGAGAGTAAGCTGCATATTTAAAAGCCTGATAACCTCCCCAAAGGCGCCTCAACTTCAGTGAGTTGACTCCAGGTTTTAAAGAAGAGGGCAATGTAGCCTCCTGAAACAAGAAGGGTCTTGTCAGCCTTGTGGCTAAAGACCTGCTTATTTTTGGTGACTGTTTGTTTCCATCATGGAGGGTGTTTTGGGATATTACTGCACAGGACAAATTGCTGCAGTTTGCTGTAGGTGACACTGTGGATGGGCCAGGTCTTCCCTCTAGCTCAGGGGAAGCAGGTTGGGGCTCATTGCCTGGGCTTGCAGCCAGCCAGGGCTGGGGTACCTGGGGCTGGGGTCCCCCATGCCGCTCCTGGGGCTGCACCAGCAGCTGGGACAGCCACTGCTCACCACACCACAAACCACAGGGAGCAAAGGGGTGGCAGGAGCAAAGCCAAGCTGGGGGCCAGGGGCTTCACTAGGTCATGGCTCAGGCACGGCTATGTAGGTCCCCACCAGTCCTGCCACACATGGGACGCGTGTGGTTAAAATAGAGAGAACAGCTTGTGCAAAAAGTGGTCTGAGGGGCAAAATAAGTGCTCGTGGAGTAAAGGAAAGTTATTTTAATTGGGAGGGGAAGGGAAAGGAAAGGAATGTAGAAACCACACAGGCATTCCTTTCCCTGCAGGGCTGCCGGTCACCAGCCCATTCTTCAGGGGGAAAAAACTGCGCCTTTGGAAAGGGATTTGAATAATTAAATTACTAGTTAGTGAGACCCTGTGGGATTTGGGTTGGTAACATTTCCTAGCATAAAAATTTTCTCGTTGAGAGATTTTTATTTTTGCCCCACTGGAAGTTTTTCCTTTGGCATGTCACATCCAGCTGCTCCTCCAGATGGAGGTGAGGGAGCAGTGGCTGATCCCCTCTGGGACCAGGAGAGGGATGGGAATGGTTACCCAGGAGCCACCATAACGCAGCTGTTCGGCTGCAGACGTGCAAGATGCTTGGGCTTCCCAGAGCTGCTTGGCTGTTGTCACCGACAGCTTAGAGTCCTCGCTGGATGGCAAGGCTGGTTTCTTAATGGCTGGACACATCACTTGTGGCCCCTTGGAAAGCGTGCCTGTCTGCCGAATCCCAGCTGGGAGAGTATTTTTGGAGCCATGGTATTTTTGCTGGCTCTCCTGGGTTGTTCTGTATTCCAGCTGCTCTTAGGAGGAAAAAAAAAAAAAAAAAAAAAAGAAAAAAATAAGGAAACTGTGAAGTTCTAGAGAACTTTCCTAGATGCCGCTCATCTTTTCCACAGTATGATTTCCAATATGAAGAAGTCAGTAGGATTCAGTCCCACTGAGGAATAGGCAGGGATTTTATCCGGAATATTTTCCATTGTTTTAAGTTCCATCAGAGACCCAGCATGGCATGCAGGGTCCAGCAGGCGTTTGCAAGCCTCCCTTGCTCATCCAAAGTGATTTGGTCATGGTCAGTTTCCCAAGATAGTGCAGTTCCCCTTCAACTTGATCCTGTTCCATCCTTATGGTTCCCAAAGGGCTAATTTCAAGGTGGAATTTCCTCAGAGTTTCATATCAGTTTGAACCCCTCTAATCTTCACTCTTAAAGGCTCTTATTTCAAAGTATGACAATACCCTTTCTACCATATAACACTGATACACATATCACACTTTATGTATCCAAGCTGGCTAATAGTCTGTGTTTCATATCATTCTCTGCACCTTCTGGGAACAGGACCCCTCCATCCCCGAGAGGCTTTCAGAGGCAGAAGAGATACCACTCAAAATTCTGCCCTTGCGTCTGCGTATGTGAAGTTTGTACTGAAATCCAAGACACAGTTGATGAGGGCAAGACAAAGCTTGCAGTGGTCATCCAAACTTCAAGTCAACCAGCTTTTCTTTTGCTTTCCTGGTAAGGAGGCTGGAGAACACAGAGCTGCTGAGCAGCAAGATTATCTGGAAGTTACTGGGGGAAGAGCTCAGGCATTAGGACTCAGTCTTGCAACCTTTCACACATTGAATAGTTTTTATTTATTTGTATCTCCCCATTACATTCTGTAAACTGAAGATGACTTCAGCAGGAGACAAGCTTTAATTACAGAGAGGTACCTGAAACCTTTAGAACTGTGATGGACTTACTCTCCATTTCCAGGTGTCTTTTCCCTGGCCTTATTTTCCCTTTGATTTTGATTCCATGTTCTGCACCACATCAAATTTTGCTTATCTAGACTTTACAGGTACCTTTCCCTTTAGCTTGATTTAGCTTGATTGCAAATCAAACATGACCATGGTTTCTGCTTGTGATGCTTTCCTATGACTTTAAGTTGTCCAGCCTAGCCTGGATTTCTGCTCTCTGGCACTGCAGGCAGGAGGTTCAGGACTCATGAAACTCATCCTTGCTCTCTTCCAGGTTGCCACATTTTTAGTGTTGTTTCTTCTCCTTCATTGATGCATTAATAATTGTTTTCAGGTCACTGTGATGTTTCTTCCAGTGTTGCACCGAGTAAAGTTACAGAACGCATTCCTGGGGTAAGACACGAGATTCTTGCCTGACAGGAATCAGCCAAGATCCATTGAGATCTGCTGAGAGCCGCCGAGCTGCACCTGGCTTAGGGACCTGGCTCTGAGGCTGGAACTGCGTGAATAGCGTTGAATGTAACGAGTGGATGCGGACACAGATGGTACAAGAAGCTCAAAACTTTAGCCAAAGGCACTTGACAAACAGGACAGCTTTTCTCAGCCTGTCTTGCAATATTTGTGCATTCTACATATGTGAGATGTTCCAAACTTTCATCTCCAAAACAGCAGGAACAGAATGAGTAGCACTGTTAGCCAAAGGAAAATTAAAGTAAATCCCCAAAGAAGTGATTTATAGGATGTAAATCACTTACAATAATGAATGTAATCCTGTCGAACAAGTTCTTCATTATAATAACAGTCATCTGTTGATTTTTATATCAGAGCATAAAGGCAGTCTCCGCAGTTTATAAAAGCATTTATTTGCAAATTATGTTGAAAACCGTCTGACAGAATAAGTCGCATCTTATACACGAAGGACAAAGCTCTGCATTCTTTTTAAATTTTTAAGTAACAAGAGCTTGTGAGTCTGCCCTTTCTGCCTGCCTGTGATGAGAACTGAACTGTCTCTGTAAACAGCATCTCCGCAGCATGGCTCCCTTGCTGTGAGCTGTAATCAGTGCATATGTAATAAGATTGTACAGCTTAATGTGCAACAACTTGGTAGGCACAGACCCATCCTGCAGTTTTCAGCAAAGGGGTACGTGTGTGTGGTGGGCAAATAAGTAATTAGAATGCTGAGAGCTACAATTAGAAGTTAGATATTTGTTTTGCAGACTTTGCTGTGATGTGCTAATCCCTTTCTTAGTACAGAAGAATATTTGTTTTCTTCTGTACTTACTGTTTAGCTTTGAAGTTGTTCAGTAACATCTGCTGGTGACCACAGAAGATGTTATAATTCTGGTACATCAATTGCAGCTTAGACTTCATTTGAGACTCTATTAGAGGCCCTGGTTTTCTATCAGTTCTCTGGTTCAAATCAACTTTTTTCCCTCTGAAGACCCCAGCCCTTAAGGCACTGGATAAAAATCTCATATTTTTGGTGCTACACTAATTAGTTATTTTAATGAGCATTTAATCACCTGCCTGCCTAAAACACTGTTTACAATGTCAAGAGAAAACTTCAAGTAAGAAGAAAAAAACACAAGTTAAACAAAATAAGAATTCATCCCCAGTTTCCAATCAAACTAAACACAAGCAAGTTTTGAGAGTTAGAAATGGGATAACACTCGTATGGCTGTTGTGTCAGCTTGTTTTACCACACTTCATCTGGGTGCGGAAACACAGAGATCTCAAAAGAGCAAGTAGGAAGAACAGATACAAACAACATAAGGAAAGCGATGTGGATGTGTCTGGATAAATGGGCAACGAGCAGCGATTTTTTTTGCCTGTTTCTCTGAACCGAGACTTTTGAATAGGTTTCGGTGCAAACCAGGAAGCCGGTGGTTGAATTTTAGTGTCTGAGACTGTGGGAACCTGAAGCCACAGCTCAGGCTTTCATCTGCCTCTGTGATGTGTTCCCCATCACCAAACTACATAATCAGTCTTAAGAGCATTAATGATTTGTTTGACTTTTTTTAACCTTGATTTTTCCTTCAGTAGTTCTTCTTGCGTATCTTCTTTGTTTTCACTGTCTTCCGTGTTTGTCTGTTTATAAAGTTTTTAAAAGGTGACATTTTGAGTACTAGTGATGGTATATATTCACATCCATCATATGATAATAGACAGCATTCAGGATCCGCTGGATGTGATCCAAAATTCTGCTGAAGTCAGAAGGAACACTTCCTTTAGAGGGCTTTAAGTTAGACCCCTAGCTGCGAATATTTTCTTCCTTTTCACAAAATAATGCTGACTAGCTAACTGTGGCTTGTTTCATTCAACATATTATACTTTCTTCTGTATCTGTTGCATTTCTTCCCTTTCTTGACATGCATAAGGGACCTTCATTGTGATTTGGTTAATGTTTCCTTATACTGCCTTTATGTAGAACAGCATGAAGTGCAAATACAATTAGAGTGTGTTCAGCAGAGTACCCGTGCCCAGCAGCATTTGGCTTTACATACGGGTTTGGTTCATTTCTAAGGGCAGGCTGAATGCTTTTCTTTGGTAATTTTTTTTTCTGTGCAGCAGTTACAAATCAGATTTTGCCAAACAAAATAACCTTATCTCAAGGTTGCGCACTCTGCTAAAGGAAGTATCCATAATCCGCTGTTAACTTAAATGTGTTCTGCCATGAATACAGAGTTTATTTTTCTAAGTTGATATATAACAAACTGATTCATCTTGACAGACTGACTTGTATAGCAGCTCATCAACCAAGTGGTTCCCACTGTGGCATCACTTGGGTTTAATTATAAAAAACTGTTTTGAGCGATTGAGAATGGAAAATGTTGGCTTAAGTAAAGGCTCAAATCCCAGAACATCTCTGAAAAATTAAAAGATCTGAATTGACATGGGAAGGCTTGCATGACAGAAATGTTCCTGAGGTTTAGACCTCACTGCTCATCTGTTACAGTCCCAGGAAGCTTTTTTAAATGTTTAGATAGAATTAGTTTTCTCAACTGGGTATGGAGGATGAGTTCTGAAGAAAAGTCTGATGCACAAGCTGAATTATATTAAATACAGTGAAAAGTAATTTTAATGAAAGCGACCAAGAAGTGTTATTCCCTACTACGCAGCCCTGTGTGCCCTTGGCTTTCAGTGGGGACAGTGTTCATCTGGCAAAGGAGAAAATTCCAGATTTCCTGCTGACAGAAAAAAAAATACTAAATGTTGCTGTAGGCAACTTGCCATCACACATTATTTCTTATGAAACATGTTTTTGTGGTTTGATTTTTGAGTTGTGCCAGTTTTAAGGAACATGGAGGGTGTGTCAGGGTAGCAGGACTGGTACTTTGTGTGAGGCTCACCAGAACACCAACAAGCTTCACATCAGCTTATTTTGTTCTGTATCTTACCTCTCTGTCACTTGTCTATGGCTTATGAATCACTTGCTTTAAGGGTGTTTTATAAATCCCCCACAACAGGTGTCTAATACTCGATTTAAGTATAACAGGGGTTTGTTTTGGTTTTACTCTAATTTGCTTTTCTCAGTACCTTTAGGCTTAGCAAGCCCCTTAATTATGCATCATTACCTGGAGGCTCTTCTGAAGGTTACCACAGAGTTATGGCTTTGTATGTGACATATACATTATGTATGTAAGCAGCTCCAAATCCTGGCTCTTAAAGTCCAATGTCTTCCATTACTCATGTCTTTGTATCTGTGTGCATGTATACAGGCAAGTAAACCAAACAGCACGATGTAAATGAAGTTTACCAAAAGCCTATACCATATTGGGAAATATGACTCAAAATTAAATGTTGATATGGCCAAATCTTTCTGTATTTGCACAAAAGTCATTGAGCATTACCAGCAAGGCCAGCACCAGGGCTGTAATTTCACCACTGCCCCCCTACCATAAGACTCACCTTGGCCAACCTACACTTGCAGCTTTTGTGCATAAGGTGTGTTTGGGTAGGTTCTCAGTCATTCTCTTTTTCCCCTTCACAAAGCAGCTTTTATTCCTGGCTTACCAGTTTTTGCTTTTCATGGATAGTTAAGGTAGACCTGTCAAAAGCATCAAGCTCTGTTATAGGGAAACAGGTCAAGGAGGAGCCCTGGCGACAGCGATACGTGCTGCGGGCACCACCGTAGCCGAGCGTGCATTACACATGCATGATCACAGACAGGTGGGCTGAAGATCTCAAGGAAGCTGTGTCAGGTCATGGATAAATTATTGGGGATACATAAAACAACAGCTGAAATTAACATTTTGTTATTTTCAAAGGTCACTTTCAGTAGCTCTTTTTTTTAACTTTGCGTACCTTGCTAGATTGTGAAATGCAGTGTGAGTAGGTATGAAAGGGCAGTGCTTGGGAAGTTTTGTAGTGTTATTAGCCAAGATTTTGGAGTGACTCCATTACAGGGTTGTATCATATATTGTATTTTTAATAATCTGCCTGAAGAAAAAAAGCCATACAGGAAGTTTGCTGTCTGCCTTTAGCTACTGACATCTCTGGTTTTGTTTGCTGGGTCTTAATGTCAGCCCTAAAAAATCTTTTTGTACAGGTTAGTCTACTACTTTCCTTCTGAACCAGCCTTTCTGTAGTCGTGACTTATAAGAAAAAGCCAAGCTGTTGTGATTTATGAACTGATTGCTAGTAATGTCATATCAGTAAGGGGGTAATTTGCACAACATCCAATATTATGTGGAAAAATTATAGCTGAGTGTTAAAATTGAATGAAGGTACCTTTAAAAAGTATGGTACAGGAATTAATAATTTCCAGTGTTGTTGCCCAGTCCTCGAAAGTGTTTCTCATTCAGCTCTACATTTACATTTCCCTTGACAGAAACATGCATAGGTAACAGATGAAAATGGTTGATTTGCTGTTTTGGATACAGTAGCAATTAATTACTGAGAATCCTACAATTTTGTTCAGACCTGCCTGTAGGAAGAGGACACAAGGATGTTCTTATTTTGATCTGCTGTCATTTACAAAGTTTTAAAAGGGAATGGCCCTTTATTTTCCATTTTCTATTCAGGGTGGGCATAAGCCAGTTCCCAAGCCACCGATACTGAATATATAAATGTTATATAGAAGCCCACTAAACAGAAACTGGAAAATCACTGGTTTGAAATACCCTGATAATCATGTACTGCTCTGACACCCTCCATCTCACAGGCGGTCTGGTGCCTTCTGAAACTAGCCCAGCACCATTCCTTTATAAAGCCTTTATCCTTTGGAGTGGGCCAGCAGAGCTTACAAACTTGCCTCTCTGCAGCTCACAGACAGCAGCAGTGTTGGGCACAGCCAGTTAAAATCAGGATTAATGTAGTGGGTCTTGTACCTCGTCACTGGGGAGAAGACAAAGAGTGTTAGGGTCTCTCCATGCCTGCTGACAAAATGGCATTGAAAATCCAGCAATGTCAGAGGAAACAACAGAGCCTGAAGGGCGAGGACGGCATGCAATCAGCGGCTGCAAATAGAAAAGACTGATGGCGTTTGAGGATTTTGGTTTTATAGAAAAAGGCACAGATTGGAAGGGGTGGCTCCCGTGGCATCAGCGAGACTGGAATATGTGTGTCTGTCTTTCTCAGCAAAACAGCCCCTGGCAGTTTCCCCAAGTGGAATTACGTTTCAGCTTTTCACATTGCTGTAAGGTGGTAAATACTCCATAATAAACAAATGGGAGTTAATTTCTTGGAGGGACTTAGTTTGTGTTGGCAAATCTCTTTTGCTTCTGAATGGCTGAATCTCTTTTTTTATAAAGTCAGGTGGTATTTTAGGTTGTTTTCAGCTGACAGTGGGCTTTCTGTGGGCAAGCACTCTGCTTGTTGCCCAGGGATGAGCCTGAGTTTCTGAATTACATGTGACAGCCTCCCACCGACTACCACTGTGGCTAAGGAGGACCTGAAAAATACAGGTCTCTTTCATTGGGCTCCAGAGGAACTTGACCAAAAGCCATACTTTTCAGACAAAACATGGAGGATTACATCAGTTTGAAAGCATGCCACACTGAAACCTCCAACACAAACCAGCTGACTTAAACATGGCAACGTATCTGATTGCACCTAGATTATAGAGCTGTCATCAGCTGTGGCAGGCTGCAGCACTGTGAATATTTCTGTAATGACCACAGGCACCAGTCCTCTCCGGTCTTAGAGAGAAAGGGGGCTTGTTTGGGAGGGTAAAGAACTGTTGAAGAGGTGTAGGATGAAGAAATTAATTTCTGCCATTCCTTGGCACCATTTGCTGAGGGTTTTTCTTTTCCATTTCTTAGTAGCATTTGCCAAGAAACTGCAAGCACATGATTTAAAAAAAAAAAAAAAATTAAATATCCTTCCAGAAAAAATAAATATAATTGAGTAAACATTCATACTATTACTGGTAGACTCTGTAAAAACAGGGCTGAAGAAGTACCTATACAGAGAGATACAAATACAGAACCCATCAAGGTTTCAATTCAAAGTTAGTAGGTGCTGTATAAATGTAGGGCAAAGAGACAGTCCTCGGTCCCAAAGGCCCTAGGGGCTCATCTGAAAGACAGGGAGCATTCACAGCATCACTGATACTTTTGTAGGATTTGTATGGTTTAAAAAGAGTTCATTCCATGCATGAGAGGAATTAGGTGGGTGCCTGTGCAAAACATGCCTTCCATCAGTTCACCCTGGATGCCTAGGTGCTTCAGAGCAGGATTGTGACCCTCACCTCTGCTGCTGGTGTCTGAAATATTCCACTGTACCCCAAAGGGAGACAAACTCTGTGCTTTCTGCTAAACTCCCGGGCAAATGATTCTCCATAGAGCTGTGTCTACCCGATGTGTTTAGTGAGCTTGGTGAGAGGTTCAGCTCTCTAAGGTTCCTACTTGTGTTACACTCGCAGTTTGCTAGCAGGCAAGCCGAGTGCTAAAATCAGTTCAACGTAAACTAAGGCACATATTCTAGCACCCAGCAAGATTTACTGTTGGAACATATTTCTGAGAGGAGCAATGGAGTCTATTTTTTATATACCCTTCTGGAAGATATGTGTTACCAAAATGCAAGTTACAGCATTTCTTGTGATGCAACTGATGAAATTTAGCTCTCTGACATGAAAAAATCTCGGTCAAACTAGATGGCCCACAGGCACTTTTGGACTTGGGGTCTCTCCAGCAGTGGTAGCATCATGCAAATGGAGACATGAACTTTGTTGTTAACAGCTTCACAGAGGGGCTGTACTTTCTAGAATCCAGATTAGTCCATGAGACAGGCTGGGTCTAAGTTGAGGGTAATGTAATGCTCTGAAAGGTCTTGCTATTATGGCTTTGGAGGCAAATGTACCAGCTCTAATGATTTCAGTTCCTGCACAGCCTTGAGCGTTCAAATCCATGTTATCAGTACAGTGGGGAGGACTGGTAGCAAGCCTGATCCGAGAGATCCTTGCTCTTTATGAAATATGCCACACAATCTCCAACTTTTACCATGTCAGCTTCTACTTGATACATAGAGGCAAACCTGTTTAGCGGGGAAATAGGTTCTTCTCCTTTCCAACAGCTACTGAGCCCTGTGAGGTTTGGTTTATATGAGCTGGTGTTCTTTGAGGCTTTTCTTCTCTGGGCAGCATTGCAATGTTTCTGCAATGCATTGATTTCATCTGTGGAAATGCAATTTATTACTGTCATCAGCTTTTGAAGAAAAAAAACTGATTGTTCTGTGTGGGGCCCCATAGATTAGGTCAGTTAAGGAATGCAGAAGATGTCTCCTGAGGTTTATTAAGAAAATTGAGTGGAGCAATTAAATTGATGAGCAATCTACTCTACCAAAGCTATGTAGATTCTTTTTCAGCAGTTTGTGGTTAGCTCCTGTGCAAGACAGCAGCACTAAGTAGAATAGTGCGTTGAGTGGACCCCATCAAAACCCAAAGAAGGCAATTCTCATTTTCCTGGTTTAACGACCAGTTACGTTGTACTGTAACGTGAAGCATTGGTGTACAGCATGCGTTAGCAGATACTGCGCTCTGGGTGTCACTGTTTTTTAGTAGGAGCAGGAATCTGCAGGGATGGAGCTGGTAGAACAGAGCTGAATCCAAGTCTAAGTCAGACTGTTTTTTCTCTCTGGAGCTAGCAGATTTCACTTCCATGGAAGAGGAGCTCCCTGGTTTTGTTTACAAGTGGTTGTCTTCACCATTTTCATCAGGTGGGAGAGAGAGTCCCAGGGTGTGAGTCAGCTGAATCTCTTTGTGCTGCTTGACTGTTAGGTGGGACCAAAGTTCCCAATAGGTGGTGGGTGATTAATAAGAAAGCAGAGTTTCCTGTCTTAGTGGACAGCGCTGAAATTTTCTAGACTATTTGTGCAGAAGCAGCTTGTTGAATGTTGCAAACCATGCTTTGCTGGTTCTGTTGCAGAGGAGGAAACCCCTTTGAGCAGCAAAAAGATTGTTTTATTGGGATGTGAAACTGGTTTGTGGATCCTCCCCAAGAATACTGGCTACAGATTAAGTAGAGAACAAGGAGTGTCAAGCATATTGTCAGTTTTAGCGTAAAAGCGAGATATTTTAAACTCAATTAGTTCATGCAAAGTCTGGGGTGGAGGAACTGGTTGAGTTTTGTGAAACAGTAAACTTAATTTGAATTTCAGCTCTAGACAGATTCATACTCCTTTACTAAACTGCCTGCTGGCTTTTGGCATCATGCCCTTGGGACCTCTGCATATGTTTATTTGATTAATAATTTGAAGTTGAGTAGCTATTGCTGAGTTGAAGCACAATAACACAAAGAATAAAAACAATAAAGTTAATGTCAAACCTCTTTAAAAATCATACAGCAGGCCCTCAGGTGCAGAATCACATTTCTTAAGATAGAGGTGTACATATGTAAATTGTCTCTCTTTATATCTATAAGCAAGTTTTCACGTGGTTTGGGCAAAACCTTGGCTCAGAGGTAAAATATCTTACTTAGTAAGGCTGGAGATTGTATGTCAGCTGCACGGTTTCTAACATGTTCACACTGGTCAGACTTGGAAGTTTCCAACTCATTTCTTCAGGGTTAACTTTCTTGAAGCATTCTCATCTTCCCAACAGAGTTCCCCCAGGGCAAGTAATACTTTGCAGTATGTGGGAACTGAAGTGATATGTCTTTATCCAATGTTTTGTTAGTACCGTTGTTTGTATGCGTTGGATTGCCTAGGAAACCATAATAATCTTGTTAAAATAAAGATCTAATCTTTCTACAGAGTTGGGGCTAGTTCAAAAAGCCAGGCTAATACTGTCAGCTCATCACAGTTAGAGCACATTAATTTAGACAGGCTTGCTTTCCGGGGAGTGGGCAAGCACCAGCACCTCGCGGCTCTACCATGCAGAGCTTGTCGCCAACAGCTGCCCAAGCCAGCCCCAACAGTTGCTTTAGTATAGCAAAGGCTGGGCACCGGGGCGGACCAGCCATGCTGGGCAGCCATGGCTGGCGTCCAAGCCTTGCCAGCAGCACCACGAGCCTTGAAGAGAGCCCGGGCTTAGCATCTCTCTTGCAGGACTAGCATGGTAGTTTGTGCAGCAGCAGCTCCAAGGAAACAGAGCCAGCTGAAGCAGTCACCAGCTCATAGATGCCTCTCCCAACCTCTTCTACTCCCAGAAGAACTGGAAGTGGAATAAGCTGCATTTCCCTGCATTTCCTGGGTTATGGCCAGCTCATTTGATATCTGAATGGGCAATGCACTGCCATTTCTAAATCTCTATTCTGCTTAGTGTTTCCCCAGTTGCATGCACTATCATGTACTTTAGCAAAAGAACAGGCTGTCCATTCCTCCTGCTCGCTGGGAGATCCCACTTGGTGTAGGCTTTCCAGGAGGGAATCTGATGTGGCCTCTATCAGCTCCTCCACAAAACTGTCCCAGTGGCTGGACCTGGTGTGGCCAGATCCATCATCTGCTGCTCAGCATGCTGATACACTGTAGCTGGCTGTCCTCCTCTCATGGTCATAGCTTTTAATTTGATTGTGTTAGGTCATTTGTACATATGTAGTTAAGAAATAGAAACCAAAGTGCTGACCTCTGTCGACATCCAGCAGCTCCTTCAAACAACTCCATTCTTTCTTCTCTTCAGTGGTTCTTAATTTACACTTTAAAGAGCAGGCTGTTGCTCGGAAGGCAACTGAGTTGCTGATGGAATAAAACCTGTCACAGTTTGAAGATAATCAACAAAGTTAGTCCATGAAACAATTTCTAAGATATAAACAAGATCAAAGGACTATCAGATGTGGACACCAACAGACTAGGCTTTGATAGTTTAATCTACCAAATTACCAATTTTAAGGCATTTGATTTGTTATTTCTGTAAATTGGGGGCCAGATGCCACTGTACTTGCTCAGTTTTTAATATCTTAAAAAAAGAAGAGATTAGTGCCAGAGGGATGTGCCGCTCAGGCAGAGTGATGCTGGTTAACCCTTTCTTCAAATATTTTTAATTACAATTTGCTGTTTCTTTCTATGATAATCTAACTGCGTGCTCAGTGCTGTTGCTCCAGATAGGTAAGCACACAGGAGCTTCCTGGTGCAGTAGAAAGGACCCGTCATGGTTTTGGCAACTTCTTTCTTTGGTTTATATTTTTCTGCCTCATATTTTTCTGCTACTACTGCTGCTCTCAGCCCAAGTGGGTACATCCTGCATTTTCACCGTCTGTTCATTTCAACCTGTCTCTCTTGCCTGTGGTGCATCTCCTCATTCTCCTTTCTGCCTGTCCAGTCTCATGCCAGCCTCCCGCTCCTACTTTTTCCACCTCCAAGAAAATCTACATCCACCGCCCCATATAATCCTGCCTGAGAGGAATAAGCAAGGTTTGTATCAGTGCTGGAGTGGGTGGAAGGAGGAAGAGGAGCTGTGCAGGTCGGTGGGTGGGATCGCCGCAGCTCTGGGGAGAGGGGCTGTGAGAGGCAAGCAGTGCTGCAAGAACCAGCTGGGGTTTCAGTAGCCATCCCAGCTCAGCTCTGCAGGGTGTCCTCCAGCATGGCAGGAGGCACTGGGTGGACTGGTGCCTCTCCAGTATCCACTGGAGAAAAGATAGTGAATCTGGCACTGATAAAAGCTGTTCACTTCATGCCTCTGGGTGGGGGAGGCTGGATTATGTGATGGGCTGTATGTATGCGTTTCTGATGGGGATTAAAGAGCTGGTGTTTGACCTGGATGCTTCCCATGCTTTGGGCTGTTTGAAAAACCTCCCCTGGGAAAGGGAGGCGTCTTCAAGTGGCAGAGAGTTTTCTTTTATATAAAATAATACAGAATAAGCTCTCATGTTATAAGTCTGTTTTCTTGTCTATATTTGCTTAGCCCAAATTAATTCAACATGTTTTCCAGCCAAGAGAGACTAGTTGAGCCCCGCCAGAAGTCAATAGCAAATTTGGTAGTAGATACATTCTTTTCTTTCAGCAATGAAAACACATTAAAGATCAGGAGGAACAGCCTCCAGGGGGAAATTTTATCCTGGAAGGGAGACTTGGAAGAATTTCTAACCTCGGGGCAGAGAGCCTGGGAGAAACAATGAGCTGACACATCTCCTGCTGCTGCTCTGCTCCCTTCCCACTCTCCTGAAAGCTGGTGTTGAAACACTTTTTCCTCTTCTACTGGCAAGTGCTTATTATGGCCTGATTTTTGGTGAGAGAAAGTTTGGAAGTGAGCAGTTTTGTTTCTCGTTATCAGGGCAGGCCTTTCCCCGACTGCATACCACCCAGCACCCTCCTCCCAGTCAATCCGGCTGGTATTTCCACATCCCATCCAAACACTGCCGTCAGGAGGTGACGGGCCAGCGCATGTGTCACCATGCAGCTGTGCTCTTGCAGAAGGACAGGCACAGGCACACTGACTTTTTGTACCAACTCCCAAAGTAAAAGGGAATTACTGCATCCTGCAGTGTTGCAAAGGACACTAACTTTTGAGCAGTGCTCTTTTAATAAGGGATGTGACCATAAAACCAAAGCAAGTGGTGTGTTTCAAGGAAATAAAGCATTCCTGCCAGCAGATACATCAGCAGGGTTACCTGGCCTCCTTCATCTGCTCCTTTCACCAGTCTTCCAGTTAACAGAAGGCAGAAGAACTGGGGAGATAACACTGAGAAATGTAGTCCACTTTCCTCTTAGCAGAAACAGGACAAACCTGAAACAAAGTGCTGGTTCAGGACAGCACCTCTGTCCTCAGATCACTGTGTGTGACTGAGCACCATCCCTAGCTGGTGCCTCTGTTCATACCAGCCTTTGAATTTGGCCACCATCCCTGCGAGCAGGGTGGCACAAGGACTTTATTTAACCACATCACCAGAGTTGGCAGCAGGGGATTCTGGGTTTTTATTTAATTTAAAAAAAAAAAAAAAAACAAAAACAAAAACAACAAACAACCCAGATGGTTCACAGGCATTTAAAGTCTGTCTCACCCATTCGGCGAACACACATAAAAATAACAACCCTGCTGGATCCCAAGGGAGCTGCCTGAGCTAAAACCCAACACAGAAGTAGATAACACTGAAGGAATGCATGGAAGGGTTTCACAACATGAAGACGAAATGATTAACTACCATGGCTGATCGTCACTGGAATCCAGCAGCCTGCAGCTACATGCCAAGCTGCTGAGTTTTATATCTGAGGAGCTGGAAATTGTGTGGTGGCTGAATGATGGAGCTCTGCTGCAACGTCATCCCTTGGCGCGGTGTGAAAACCTACTGCCCATTCCTTCACGGCAATAAGAAAAATTAATGCCCAGACATACCAGTTCAATTAGCATTCAGTTTTCTGCATATACATAGCAGTAAATGAACCAGAGATGAAAACCTGAATACATTCATTTTTATATCAGGATCCTCTTTCACACAGCCATCATGCTGCAGAAAGTTTCCCTTTGTTCATGCCTGGAGGGGCTGCCAGGGCTGGGGTGGACTGAGCAGCCATGGGACTCCGCACACCCCTGGTTTTATGGCTGGGTACAACAGGGAATGCCACGTTCAGCTGCAGTGGCAGCTGCGGTGTTGCAGGTAGAATGTAAATGACTACAATTAGCTGGCACAGGGGTTGATCATGTGATTTATAGTCCCATTAATAATAACTGTTTATTTGTTATTGCAGTATGTCAACAGTGCTGCAATCTATCAGGTCTATACCAGACATGAAATTATAGATTATGGGTGTGGAGAAACTTGGGAAAGGACGAAGGAATGATTTGTAAAATCTCCTGATCTTACATGTATATGTATATATATATATATTAATATACATAAATTTTCTTGGGGGTGGTTTGGTATCTATTATTTGCTGTATGAAAGCAGCAATATACCCTCTGAGCCACTGGGAACCTCTTATCTTTCATGCTTGCCACCAAAAAGCTTTTCCCCACGTTGCTCAGGTTTGACACACACAAAGCCACACCACACACAACCACTCAGAACAGGAGGTTGGGTAATGTTTGCCTCTGGGTGGAGGCACGTGGGGGTGCAGTGCTGCCGTGGGGCTCTGCAGGATGAACCCCAGTGAACGTAGCTGCGGTGATCCCGCGTGTCCCTGCCCAGTTGGCAGGGAGTTCCCAACCCCAGGGGAGTATCACCCTGCCAGGTAGTTGCCTCATGAGAGAAGAGTTTGGTGCTGGGTTTGGAGCCTGCTCGGGGACAGTAGAAAATGGGGGGCAGCGTATGAGGGGGGAGTGAGGGACTCCTGGGGGATCCCTCCTTGTGCCCCACAGCCTAGGGGCTGCTGGCACTATCTGCCAGCAGCGCTGCCGCTCAAGAGAGCATCCCTGATGGACATTCCCTTCTTCCCTGGACACAGTCTCCAGCCAGCAGCTTTGACATGCTCTTTGCTAACACAAGGGTAAGTGCACAGCACGGGCCCATTGTGTCACGGGGCTTGTTTGGGCCATGGAAGCTGTAAGTTTTGTTGCAGGCACAAACAGAACTGCAAAGACCTTGGTCACAGTGTTGCCTGTGACTGACTGCAGAGCTCGCTGCCTGCCTGGTTTCGGCGATGTGGCAGGGCATGGACTGGCCCCTGTTTTCCACTTCTTGTTACTTCTTATTACAGCTTTATATTATTATATTATTAAATTATATTATTATATATATTAAAGTTATTATTAAATTATATGATTTTCCACTTCTTGTTAGAGCAGCTTAGAGACTCTGCAAGGGCCCTGTCAGCAGCATGGAACAGTTAAAGTCAATGCTACTAAAAATTACCTTTAAAAAACTGCCTCTGAGGCTTTCTGAAATGATTTAGAAAATGTTTACAACTGCCTTTCATGTCAAAACCAATAGCTGAAATACAAAGGCTGGCATTTCCAATAACCCCCACAAATAACCCCCCCCATACCCCACGAGAGTCATGTCACTGAAATATCACAGAAACCACAGCAGGCAAAGACAAAACAAAAGCAAAATACAAATGAAGGCCCCAGTCCCACAGGGTTTGGTTCTCACAACTAGTTTAACTGGTGTGACCTCTCCCATTGACTCCTGTAAGACAACCAGCATGCTCAAAATTAAGCACAGGCACAGATGTTGTTCCTGAAAATGTCTATTTGTGGAACAAATTATTTATAATAGGAAATGGCATCTTTGTTAATTCAAGAAAAGCTATATAGGCACCAAGTGAGGATAATGGGTACTTTATAGTCTAAACTGGAGTGGAACTTAAGGTGAGCTCCTCGTGCGCAGGGCGGTGGCTCTGCAGCCTCGGAGAGGCACGGATGAGTTATGGCCTTCTAACTTCTTGCCTTGAGAAATGCTCAGTCTGTCAATCTATTGCCAGGTCTATCACTCCTGTAATTTTAGCAGAACGGGTTTTTGCATCATCAAGCCCCAGACTTGCCTTTTGCAGTTTACAGGAATATTTTAAAAGTAGAAACCCTATGTGATAACCCTGGAATTATTTTAGTAATTAATGGCACCCAAGTTAGTGTTGTAAGACAGTGGAACAGCAAAGAGGGAGGAGTAAAACTCTGGCAGTGTAGGAAGAGAAGTTTCATATTTTAAATTCGAAAAAGATTTAAGGTCTTGGAAACCAATGGTTTTAGTTAGAGCCCTCTGCACACCTTCCTAACCTCAGCTGGGGATCATGTTGGCTCATGAATTTGCAGAGGTCCATGAGCCTTAATATTAAATTTTGCAATACTTCTGATGGGAAGTTGCCAGGAGCTGCCATGCAGCTTGTGAGCCACAGGACTAAAAAGCTTTTGTCGTAACCATGGCTCATTATTTTTTCCTCTCTCGCAGAGAATTCAGCCATAAATGTGATGTTTGTCAGGGGCTGCACTTAAGCGTTCACTTCGCTTGGTAGGTTGTGATCCTCGTCCCACACATGGATGCTGCATACGCACTCTGTGGCCCTGGCACAGATCCAGAGCTGTGACATTTAACCCTTTGGGTATGTGTTTTTTACTGTTGTGCTGTTGAATTCTAATTATTAATAGCTCACCAAATGAAAAACCTTTAAGAAAGATATTAATTCTGGTTTGAAAAGTCATGGTTGTGTATGCATTGTTTAAATCAATAGCTTTTTCTTATTAATAGAAGCACGATGAAGTAATTGGAAAACTCAATATGGTGATGAATTGATATTTTTCATATCAAAACAAACTGAAATATCAAAGACTGATTGGATTAAATTGAAGAAGTCAATATTACAAAATTGTTATTTGCTTTTATGTGTGGAAATTCTGTGTCATGTGATTTTTGCTACTTTTTTGCAATTTCATGTTTGTTGAAACCAGTGCTTTCCAATTTTCTTCTCCTTCCCCTGGAGTAGTCCAGTGTTAAAACACACATAGTTTTTCAGTAAAACCAATTACTGGTTTTGCTTTGTTTATGGTCAAGATCAGCAGTAGTTTATAGCCTCTCTAAATTATCACAGATTCGATTTTTATGTAGTGTGAAATTATTGGAGAATCAAACCCTCCGCCACGACGCATGACTCAAGATTGCAATAAATACTCTGGATGAAGAATTCTACTACATGTTCTTCATCCCCTTCTCTCATCTGCCAAATGCTTCCTCGGGATCAGTGGGTTTTGCAGAAAACAGGCAGAAAATGGTACAGACAGCTATGATCGCTCACCCCTGCAGTGACTGCTGCAATAGGGGACATTAGGATGATGATGGTCCATGTTGCTGGAACTGATGAACCCCACTGCCTTCATCAGCATCTGGTAATGGTGCATGTTGTCATGGTTAGGGCTAAATGTCACGCCAAATGGCATTTGCTTCTGCCAGTGCCAAAGGGTTTGGTTTTCTGTGGTTCAGGTTGTTAAGCTCGGGTTTTACACAGCCGGGTGGCGCTGGCTGCTATTTGTCATGACTGCAAGTATAGCACATTGGTTAGGGGGTTATGCTGGGTAAAGAGGACTCAGAAGTCAGCCTGGCCCAAAGCACTGTCTCAGCAACAAAATAATTTCTGGTTTTGCAGCTAAGAGGCTGTGAGATGGTACAATGCTGCACTCAACCGCAGCCCTCGCTAGCACAGCAGCTCCAGTACGACCAGGCAAGCTGAAGAGCCCACTGGGTTTCCTAGCACTCCTGCCTGCACCCAGAGAGCTCTTGCAGGCAGGAGCGGCAGGCTCTGGGGTTTAATGGGTCCTTGGTGGCAATTTCTGAGTGGTAAAAAGCAGGTTTGTGTTGGAGTAAGACCTTTGATGTTGTGCACTCTTATCTATGCCATAAATACACCAAGATTTTTATATCTAGTGACACAGAGTTACTTAAAGGCCTCTGAATTGCTGAAGAAAACTAATTTAATTGAATTCAAACATGAAAATACATACAAAGCAATTCAGTATATTCAGCTGATCTTATTCTAGCAGGGGTTTTATTTTTAACTTTATGATTATGGATTTTTATAGTGTCACATCAACATAAAGGGCTTTTCTTCACAGAAAGAGCAGAACAGAGGAAGTCCAAGTAAATGAGATCCAATGTCCTTCAAAGAGGCAGTGGTAAACATGTTCTCAAAGATGGAAAAGTTCAAATATAAACTAACTATGCTTGTTGTGGGGAGAGAAAAGAATACATTGATTATATTTGAGAAGACAGCTGGTTGAAGACCAAAATCAGTATCGTTATCCCCAAAGTCTGCCACAGTCATACTTCAGAAACTCATTCAAACCTCATGTTGTACACAGACAAAAATAAATCTGGTAGTGATAACTCAGTGTCCTGTTCTGTGGTATCTGTTTAAGACCAGACAGCAGAAGCCCTTCAGATCCATTCAGAGCCATAGTAGGAAAAGAAAAAAGGTGAGGGTAAAAGAAAGGAGAGTGTTTGGAGGGAGAAAGTTCCACAAAAGCTAATAATGAAATTGGCTGTGGTTGTGCAAGTGGAACTCCCAGGCAGAGCGCTTGCCTGGGCTTGAGGGTCTGTGCAGGATTCTCCCCACCTGGCTGCCATGGGGAGCCGAAGGAGCCTCTCTCCCTTCGCCATTAGTCCTGTTTGTGGCTTGGTGTCCTTAGGAGCTTCAGATAAAATTAGTATGAAGGCATGAGTCCTGTGATTCAAGCTACACTTGTTTTTTCAGCTAATTGTCATCCTGCTAATGACCACCAAATAGCTTTGCTTGTAATAAGAGTACTTCAGCACCATCCTCTAAGTGTCAGCTTGAGTAAACCTTTAAAACAGCCTTTTCTAAAAGGATTAGAAAAAAGGAGTGCTATTAGATCAAACCAAGTGATAAAAATGCCATGGGCTAAAAACATTCATTAGACTTATTTAAAGCTTTCAGTAATGCAACTGAAGTTCGTTACAAAGCACACTCTCTGCTTTTGATAGTGTATGGGTTCTCTGAGCGGTCTCATCTCGATGTCTGTCATACAGCCCATGTATGTGGAGGCAGAGGAACAGGGAGGAAGAGCATGGCTTTCTATGTTTAAAACTGAACACTCATTTCTCTCTGCCACCCTCATGCTGAGGCGCAAACTTACTGTGGCTGAACAGATGAAAGTCCAGCAGATACTCCTCACCCTTCCACGCTCCACAGGGAAGTGTAGCACTAGTTAGGCTTGTACTGGGCTCCAGCTGCATTAGCAGGGAAGTGCTCACACCCGATCACTGGGATTTGTGCTGTTGCTGTCAGTGGTCATGGACCCCTGAGAGACCAATAACCCCGTACTCAGGTGCAGAGCAGCTTCACTCCACACCTCTACTGTTGTATTTATAGGCAAAGGCAGGTAACTTTTGCTCCCAGCAACTTGCATTCAAGGTACTTGCCCATGCAATTTGCTGAATTAGAAATATGTCAGTAAGTGTAACAGGGCCTGCCCAGCCTCCAAGGTTAGCTGTTAGACTTGAAAAGGTAGTACTGCATAATTTAAAAAAATAATAATCACAAATATGGCCTGCTTTAATATTGTTACAGATTATGTCATTCTAAGGCAGTTTTTCAACAGAATAGCTCTTGCTTTTTCCTTTGTTGAGGATGAATTTGTACAGTAGTTCCCAGGGCTATTTGTTCAGTAGATCTCTAATCAATAAGCTGCAGCTATTTGGCTTCTCTTTTTTATTCTGATTCACTTTGGCTTCTGCACATGCAGCTCCATTGCTCCATTCTGCCAAAATTTTATGACCTAGTTTTCTATTATTATTTTTTAACATATTGTGCAAGTGGTTCCATGAGCACTAGAACTAGTGGAGTCTGTTATTCTAGGACTTTATTTCATGCACAACTGGCTTTCATGTCAAAGAAGTTGTAGGATCCCACTGAAGTTTTTCCTGAACTCAGTATGTTTATAGTGGCTGTCTCCTGTGTGCGTTCCCTAGGAGTCAGTGAGCTGAAGGCTTGCTAAGCCTTTCCCATGCAGACAGTGCGCTGGCCTCTCCTCCTCCTGGGCTGATCTTCCTTATTTCACAAGACTGGTAGGAGCTGTGTTACTACCCATCTCCCTCCCTCTCTCCATTAGTGTTGGTTTGAATCTGCCAGCACATTCCAGCTCCATCCTAGAGGACAAACCAGCACAGATAGAAAATCCTCTTTTGGGGTTGTCTTTATGCCTTCTTTTTTACTTTTTCAATCCATTTGCACAGATTTCCGTGTGCACGTACGGGCTTCTGTGACACTTCATCTCATTTGAGAGACGCTGCAGACACATTACACGCTGTCAGCTATGTGAGACTCCACACAGAAAACCTTACCAAGGAGCATTGAAGCCTGTGTCTCAAACTGATCAGCTGCAAAGGCCTTAAATGACTTCTTTCCTGTTGTCAGCACCACAGAGCAGCAGCGGTTTGTAGCACTGTAGGACACCGATTAAAGGAACTGAAGTAGGAGCAAGCTTGTAAGTGACAGGGGTTTCCCTCCCCCAAGTATTTATAATGAAGGGCAGGGATGTGGTCCCAGGATCTTAACATGTTAATTTAATTAATTGAATGGAAGACTGAAAACTAGGGGTGAGTTTCAGCTCACCTCAGCTGAGGCCGCCAGGTGCCTAATCCTATGAGTCAGTGAAAAGAGACATCTCTGCACACTGCTGAAGGAGGGCCTGGGCAGATGGAGATCACGCAAAGCAATCCCTCCATTCATTACACGAGAGAACAATAACAGCAAAAGAACCGAGACACCAGTGTCAAATGCTTTGAAGGATGAAGGTTTGTTTATCAATTGTGTGAAATGGGGGGGGGGGGGCAGGGGGATGTTTCTTGTGTTTGACTTACTGATAGTGACACATAAATGCCCCTTCTTCCTTATAGTCCTTACTCTTTTCTGTATGAAGAATCCAGTGCCATGAGCCCTGGAGTGTATCAGAGAGACACGAGCAGCTCTAAATGAATTAAGATTGTTGTTTACATTGTTATCAAGGAGTTACGCTGTTTTTCTCCTCTTTAAAGAGAGTGGAGCAGCATAAGTAGAAAGTTGTCAAGCACGTGGTTGAAAGGGGAATTAAAAGTGTAGAAAATTAGCTAGGTAAGTTGTTCATTATGTGCACCAGTTAAATGGCATAAATGGGGGTTTCAGAAAAGAGCATGACTGGGCACGCTCTCACGGTACCTTTGGCTGGTCCTCCTCCAGGGCTCTGCCGGCCAGCAGCTTCCACATCCACAGCATTTTAGGTCTGGGAGTGGCTCTTCAGCTCCCTCAAACATTGGGAAAGGTCTTTCGGTTTGCTTTGCCCTATCCAACTGCACAGAAGAGTACTTATGCCCTTTTGAAAAGCTAACATAACCCAGAATTGGTTCCTCTAGACACGAACTGGTAGATAAAGTTCTCTGGGGAATATACCTCACTTGACCACTAGTATTTTTTCCTGAGCACACCAGAAATTTATATGACCGTTTTATAGTTGGCAAGTTAAAAGCTGACTTCAACTGAAACAGCTGGGTGGGCCATTGATCCGAACCCAGATGGAGCATCCTAAGGGAATCAAAGGCAAATTGTTGAATTACCGCCCACCACAACAGGTGTGGAAAAGTCAATATGTAGTATAGGCTCTTCTTACCAGAGAGCCTTAACAAGGACTGCTCAGGTTGTCTTGTTATCTATTGCCTCTGCCCAGGGCTGACAGTAAGCTGAATTTATTATTATTGTTGTAGTGGTAGTATAAGACATCTTTGTAGGTTTACTTGGATTCATTTACATGCAGAGGAGATTTTTCAGGTCTCACTCACCAGTGTGTTTGTAAAGAAAAGGCTACATCTGTGTCACCTGGACAAGCTGCCTTTTAATGAGTTGGGTTATAGCATGGTCTGCTTCACCCAGTCTGAGCTCATGTTCAGAAAGCACATCTGCGTATGACCATCCAGTGGTGTATCACATGGTTTTTCATTAACAGGAGATACATAAGTTGCTATCCTAATTAAGTTAATCACTGAGCTTCTGGGTTATAGAAGATCCCTGGGGATACACTTAGGCACAACAAGGTCACAGAAGGGGATTTTCATCAAGAAGAGGGTTCTGGTTTAGGTGAACAGTGCCAGAAATAGGCGTTTGTCCAAGCCCAGGGTCCTGGTTGTAGCAGGCTGTGGGGTGCCTTGTCCCTGGTGAGCTGAGCAGGACCCAGAGGTGGCTCTGGGGAGTGATCTGTGGCTTGGACCATGCGGATTTGCTGCAGTTTGGTGGATCAGAGCCCAGTGACTGGTTTCTTAACTTTCTTTTTGCAGAGAATAAAATTTGCTTTGATTCTTACCTCAATCTTGACAGCATCCCAGGGAAATCGGGGTACTGGCAACTAGTAAGGTGCACCCTTGTTTACAGAGGAAGCATCAAAGTTATTTTGTGTGCATTCTGCCCCATTAATGTTTTGCAGTTCCTCTGCTACACTAGACTAATTGTTCATTTTGTTTCAAGTCCACCAAATGGACTTTTCCTTTTTCTGACTTGATCATCTTTTGAACCTAACTTAGTCTTCAGCATCCAGGACATTTTGTAACAGGGGTGGGGTTTTCCATAACTCAGCTGTTTGAAATAGTATTTCCTTTTGTCCGTTTTAAGTCTTTTGCCAGATCTGAGATTTCTCAGATTGTCCCCAAGTGTTTGTGATAAGAGAAAAAGGTGAATAACAGCTGCTTGTCAACATCTCTGTGCATCTTCATAAATGCATAGTAAATGCATTAATTTATCTAGCTATTTAATGAGGATTTCAGTCTAAATTCATGGGAGGACATTTTAAAAGAGGTCAGAATTTAATATACGTGTCCAGTTCACTGGTGTGATGTACTTGGCATAGAATCTGACAGGAAAAAAAGGAAAGTTTTAAGTTGGGTAGAATGGAACAATCACATGCTTTTAACAAGTATCCATTTCTCCCATCCTTCAAACTTGGACCTGAGCCAGAGATGCTTAAAAAGCAGCAGAAACCCCAACTCAGGCAGGAAGAGAGTGCCAGCATCTCAGGGTAACCAAAGCCTTTTTGAATTGATTAAAATGAATTTTAAAAAGAAGGAGCACATGTAGTTTCCTCTTGTTTTATTTTTTTCTAAGCATAGCTGCAGTCAGAATGTGGTTAGCATTCCAGTTCTCAGCTAATATTTTCTTTAACACGCATTTTTGATCTCAGTTCTCTAAGCATGATGACAGCCAATGGCAGATGCAGATGTTTTCAGGCACTGATGTATCCAGCTAATAGTCCTGAGAGACACAAGGTGCCCAAGCAGGTTGTCTTCTGAGATTTTGTAATGCTTGCAAATTCTAAGGTGATTTATCTTTGATTCATATAAATTTTAAATACATGTATTATATGTACATCTTAAAATAGAATTAGTGAGAATGGGAGATGAGAGGCATTTCTCAACTTCTTGCAGACTCTCCCAAGCCTTTAAAACTGCATTTTCTCCAGATGAGGTTTATATGTCTACAAATACTGTGAGGGTGACTGGTGGTCTGTAAGTCAACCCTGGCTGAGGGAAGCACACTTGTTTGGGAGGGGTGGGACATTCCAAACAGAAATTAGTTTCTGCTTTGCTTTACTTTGGCCCCTAAGGACTATATTGCGTTCATGGTAGTTCATGTTTGCAATGCTTGCACAAAGTGAAGATGCCACATGGGCCAGTGAAAATGCTGATGTCCTCTGTCTGTCCTGTTCATACAGAGTGAAAGCGGAGGGTGCAGAAGTGACAGTAGCCACATATTTATAGATACTATAGCTGCTGCTTTATACACCACTGTCAGGTGTAGCCTCTGCGGCTATCCACAGGGATTTAGCCAAATTGTTGACTGGGAACATTTATTCAGTTACTGTGTCTCATCTGAAAACAGCTGAGGGATGAGGGTTTTCCAAGCTATAGTTAAGATGGAACAGCAGCTTCCGCTATCACACAGTTTTCCAAAACAAATAGATTTTGTGGCAGATTTTCCATGCAGGTCACAGTCATGATGCAATTTTACTTTAAAGACTTACACACAAATAATAAATCCAACCAGTAATATGTAACATGTGTTTAGTCCACAAACAAACAATATGTTTATGCCCATTAGAAAATATCTATATTCAGACACAATAAAAAAAAAAAAAAGTCTAAATACTGGACAAGGTCTTCACTTCTGTGAATCTCAATGAAATGTGGTGAACTCAGACAGTAGTAATTCAGCAGTAGTACAACTATAGGTATCCATAGCTTGTGATGCCTCAGGATTCTGACTCATTCTATATTTAAACTAATCCTCTTCATAAGGCTTTCAACACCAAGTCAAGTCTTAGGACACTTGAGCTATTGCACCTCCTGGTCTGGTGCCACATTTTCATCAGTCCTTTCAGAAGAGATGACAGGGCTGAATGAAGTCTTTCTACTTGTTTGGTTTTCTGTGATTGAACATTCACTGAGTGATCAGCCACATCTCCTAGGCTACAGCCAGTGCTACCTGGGGGTCACAGGTGGGCTCCAGCAAAGTTAGGCTCCCAGGCTCAGAGAGAGAATCCAGTGGTTTTATCTCAGCATGGCTATAGGCCAATACACACTTAGCAACTTTTAAAAACACAAACAAAATTTTGTGGTTTTTTAATAAAAGGATAAGTAAGCTAAGCTTAAGCTTAAATCTCTCTTTAAGACTTTATAAGTGACTTTGTGTTTTAGAGTAGAAGTAGTCGAATGATGCTCAGGATTTTTGAAAACCAAGCTATATCTAAGTTTTATCATTGGGCAAGGTGAAAAGTTAGTGGTGTTTAACGAAACAGGTACCATCAGAGGGGAGGGGAACTAAAATTTGCTACTGGATTTATTCTTGTAATATCTGCCAGGGAACATGAATGCCTTTTCCTTAATAACTGATAAAATTTGCTTCTTTTAAAGCAGGCACTTAAAATTTGGGAAGAGGACATACTTCTCTGTCCCCTGGGGAAAGAAGTACCATGTGGTTATACCTAGTGTAATCCCTGTGTGTTGGAGGGTTGAGGAAGTGCTGTGTTACCCACCATTCTTCTGACTTTTCCTAATTTATGAAAGTGTGCTGTAATGACTTTGTATTATTTTAGGGTAGCTGTATATAATATATCCATATTTCAGTTATATTAAAATAGCAATATATATTTATTTGCCTATTATTCAAATAAAAGGCATGCATACTATTGTATATATGTACATTCCTTCTACTACCAGCTGTCAGATACACATGCACATGCATACTTCGGGTGACCTGGTAACAGTAGCTGTCTTCTCTCATCTTTACCTATTTCTCTTTTTCATACTGGTTCCGTAGGTGGGAATGTCATAAGCAAATTATTTTTACAAAGAGGCAAATTCTTTTCTGATGGTATTGAAAGAGAGAAAACTAGGGATTAAGAGCTTTATGCAGACTTAGATAAACTCCTGCTATAATAACATGGGAACTTTGCCTGTCTAGAATATTATCCCCACAGCTGGTAATTTCTATCTTCCTTGTTCCTTTGGGAAAGGCCACGTGTCAGATATTCAGGATACTCAGATATCCAAGGACCATGTGTCTTAGATACTCCAAACTGCAAAAAATGCAGTGGCAAGCATAGATTCAAATGATCTAATTAACCCAACAATAAATAGTTTGTCTAGAGGCCATTTTGAGCAGAGGGCAATACTAAAGAAAAAGATAAAAAGCCAAAGTCAGTTCTGTCCCACTGCTGCAGTATGAAGCCTACAGCTTTTGAAAACTTAAACAAGGAGTTTTGATCTTGAAAACTATGCAGTGAGGAAGCTTGGGTGCATGTCCTTCTTTGAACATGGAAAGTGTCAAAGATAGGCACAAACCTTGGAGTTTTTTCCTCTTTTTTGCAGAGATAATGAAATGCGTTTAATTCACTGATGTTTTTCTCAATTAAAATATTACTGCAAAGCATCTAACTTAGTGTCATATCGGTTCATGATAATGGTATATTTTATAAGAAAGAGAGAATTCAGAACATGTGCATTGAAAGCTATAAAGGCTTAATTATTTCCAGCCTTCACCAGTGTATTTGAGGCGAGGGAAGGAGGCTGAGATGTTGTGCTCTGGCAGGTTCATGTGTGAAGTGGCATCTGTCTGGTACTTGCTGAAAGGGGCAGAAAGTCAAACTCAGCCTCAGTGAGGCTGATCAGGAAGGTGCTGCTGGAAACATGACAACCTGCACAGGCATCTCCTGGGGGAATCCATTGCTTTTCTCATTCATGCCATGTCTCTGCAGTTTGTCACCAGCCTGGTGGGCATGCAGCTGTGGTGTTGGGAGGTTACCTTGGCCATCTCCCTTTTATCTGCAGCTGGGAGAGCACATTTCTGCATAACCGGGTGTTTATTTCGGCTGAAGGAAAGGAACACTTTTCTTTCAGGAGTGAAAAATACCTCTGCTGTAGAGATATGTCCTGTGCATTTATCCAGGGTGTATACTGCTCCTTTTAAAACTGCCAGCAACCCTCGATATTGTAAGACAATTCTAAGTTTATTTTACTGTTAGAGAAATCGAGCCTTTCAGGTCTTACTGAACAAACCTGAAAAGGAACAGGCAGTATTAGCAATTACTTTTACTACCTTTCATGTTCTTGTCAGTGATAGCTGTGATACTTTTGGTTTTCCTTTAAATGCAGGCTTTCTTAGAGGAAAAAAATGAGAGTGGAATTCATCTTGTAAAATTTCATTTATCCAAAAGTTCAGCCTACTCTAGCTTAGTTATCCCAGTTGCTACTACAGTCCATAGAGAGAGATGAGTGGCTCTAAAGAAGAGTTCAGCTCATGCAAAAGAGGGAGGTGCCTTTTCTTCCTTAGTGAGGACTAAGCCACCAGATCAGACTTGACTTTGATGTGTGTTCGATGAATTCCACCCACACACCTTCCCAGTCCTTATCTCACAGAGAGGTTGTGGTGAAATCTGCTTGATAAGAGCCTGCTGGGGCAATACTTGCAGTTCCTCATTTGCTGCAAGTCTGTAGTTGTAGCACAGATATATTTAGAAGGAACCATGATTAAAATTCTTTGCCAGCTCAGATCCCAGGAACACACGTGGGGAAAATGATCTTAAGATTCACATCTCTTGTATTTGCTTATCCTGCCCTGGATGCAAACAGACCAAATCCCTCCTGCAAGGGCTTTCAGCCTAGGGCAGGTTTCCTTGCAGCAGGACCTTGCAGCACAGCTCTTTGTTCTCCACCAGGCAGGCTGGAGCACAAGGCTCCTCCTCAGCATGGGGCGTAGGACCTCGGACCACAAGAGTCTTCTCAGCTTGATACACTGGCAAAAGGAGCCTGTGCTGAAGAGGAAAAGTACATGATTACTTTTTATATGTAAGACTCTTCAGCTTAGTAAAGACATGGAGGTATGATAGAGGTCTGTGAAACACTTAGAGATGGCAAATAAGGAGTGAGTATACTGTATTTCTTGCACTAGAAGGTTTATGGCTGTTGTACTGTAGAGATTTAAAATCGGTGGAGGGAAGTACTTTTTCCCAGAAAATATAACTGAATGTGGGGCTCATTGCAAGAGCCCAGTAGTGTACCTAAGCTCAAAAAAGGTCCAACAAGTCCATGCAAGCTGGTGACCAGCAGTGACTTAAACATTGAGGCTTGGCCAGGAAACCTTTTAGTGGATGGGTTTTGAGGGGTAAGATAATCCCATGTCCTGTTGTTAGTGCCTTTCCTAAGTATGCAGTATTGCCTTGCCTCTAGGGTTGCAGGCTTGCCTGTAACTCCAGACTATATTGCTCTGGTATGTCTCCGTATAGCCTCGTATGTAAATATTCAGAGTACCTAGAAAACATACGTGTTTCTGTGGCTTGTTGCACCATGTTGGATTGTATAAGCTTCAATCAAAAAAAGTTTTGAGAGATTTACAGGGAACAGGGTTGAAAATTGATGAAGGTTCAAGTTTGGAAAAAACATGAAAAATCTAGCCTGCGAGCAGCTTGTCTTTCAGTCTCATATGTGGACCCAGAGCCAAGACGCATCCAACTTTTGAATATTTCCAGCCATGTGTGTGCAAGGGGCGTCTGCCTGCATGCACCACTGGAGGCTGTTTGACCTTGTCATTGCACTCACAGTCCTGGGCACACCTCAATAGCTGGCTCCTGCTCCATCATTTCAACCTTTGGGGCACAGCTGCATGCACAGCACATGTGGTCTTCCACACATGCAGCCCGGAGGGGCTGCCAGGCCTCCCTCACCCCGAGCACCCCTCCTCCTGCCCCGGGTGTTGCCCTGCAGCAAGCTCCCTAACATGGACATGTCAAGCTGAAACAATAGAGGAGCTACAAGGCAAATGGCTTGGATGTCAGCTGTGTTATATTTCATGGCATTTAATATCCTGGGGTATGCAAGGGTGTTGTGTGGTGCCTGGAATCACTTTCCAAGCAGGTGCGTGCCACTTGCTTCTGTTTCCTCCTTGCTATTTTTCCACCAGGCAGAAGGGAATACTGCAGCAGGCTGCAGGCGCTCCAGCCTGGGGATGCTGGCTCCTCTTAATGCTGCGGTGTACGCACAGGCTTTGCTTATATATCCTGCCAGTCATACAAACTATTTAGTCTTCTTTGCTCCCCAGCCCCAAGTGACTCTTGGCTTTGCAAAGTTTTTAGATGAATTTGAATACAGGGGTATCTTAAAGTTTGCACAGGTCTGTTTCTGAGGGACATTAGGAAGTAATGGAAACTTCAGCAGGATCATCAAAGTTTAAAGTGGTGTCTTCACTAGCAGTGTTTTGGAGGGAGCTGCTCCTGGAGCTGGGGAGGATCTGTCTCAGTGGCTATGCTCATGACACCAGGGCTTGTCACTGTCATCTTGGGTGGCTTTGCTTGGGCCCCCATAGTTGTACTCACCAGGAGGATAAGCAGAATATCCATTTTCCCGCTGTTCCTTGAGTGAGGGTCACCTCTTCCCTCTGGGGAACTTTCCAGCCAGGGAACATCCTCCATTCCCTTATTTGGTAGCTGAATCTAGTCCTGCTTGCCTTAAATAAAAGCAAACAATCTTGGAAAATTGTAGAAACAGAGGAGGGGGAATATGCAGAATAAAAATTTAGATGCGAGTAATTACATCTCTCTGCCATTCAAAACAGTGTCAAATGGGCACAAGCTTCCATTATAAAAGTGTGAAAATGCTATCCAAGTCTCAGCAGAAAAAGTGCACTTTGGAGTGACTGGCAGTGCTCCCTACCCGGGTCTCTCACTATCAAAGCCATGGTCCAAAAAGGATTTTCATGCAGCAGTAACTTTTTGGTTTTTTTCAGGAAAAAGTTTGTTTTCTCAAAAAGCTCTTTTTTTCCTGACAAAAGAAAACAGCAGTCTGATGTATATCCCAGTCTAAAACCTGTTTAAGGTAGGCCATCTTTTGCTCTTAACCAAAGCCAGCTATTGTAGAGATTAGGTCAAATCCTGTACAGCTACCGGCTTTCATGTTGCTCGTGGTGTGTCTGTTCTATGATCTAACCTCATCTCAAGAGACTTCAAAGTCATTTGCATCTGTGCTTTGAGTAGTTAATTAAGCTGAAGAAGATGAAAATTAGTAAAGGAATTGTCAGGTGAAGGACTTGCTGAAGGGGACAGAGCAGTACGTTGTGTTGAAAGAAGAGCCCATGGGCTGGAGGGAGGTCCCATTTGTGTTCTCAAAGACAGGCCTAGAGCCCAGCCTGCTTAACAGCCCCATTAGACTGGCACAAATTATAAGAAAGGCGTTCGTTAAATTAGTTGATGACACAGTGCTGAGAAAAGTTGTCACTATTGAAGAGAATAGTGGATAATCATAACAACCAAAATAATGGAAATAGGGTGAAATTCAGTACTCCAGAGTAAGGCTGGGGACTAATTGGTTGGAAATAGCAAAGGAGAGACTTGGGGATGTACCACTTGGTGGCAGAAAGTCTCTGAAATGCTAATGAGATGCATTCCTCAAAAAGGAAAGTGCAGTCCTTTCAGTATTCACAGTGTTATTTCCAGTAAAGAAAAGGAGCTGTTCTTTGTCATTCTGACCACATACAGAAAAATTAATGCCAACCAGAAGAGGTGAAGAGAAGAGATAGTGGAACAAACAAGAGGACTGGAGAGTCTTGTCAGGTGTGAAGAGGGAAAAGTACCTTTGCTTGTGTAGCAAGGCAGCAGGGATGCTGAGAATATATGGAACTTTGTGTATAATATCTCAGAAACTCAACACCAGGAAACAAAAACAACTATTGAAACTATAGAACTACACTGGCAGAGACCAAGTGGATAAAGAATGAACTTAGACCAGAAATCAAGAAAAGGAGTACACCCGTCTGAGATGTTCTGGATCAGCCTTTTGGTAGGAGCAGGGAGGGCAAAATCTCTTATCTGCTCTTGTGCTGGGCACTGAGCAGGCCTAGGAGAGTTGATTCTCCTAGGTTGAGAGTTGATGCAATCAGATGTTTGCATGGCAGAGCTGGCACTTGTCTCATTGACCCACAACATCTCTTCAGTGGTATGTTCCTACACAGTTCTCAGTCTTGGCTTCTCATGATGCCTCTTAGGGCACAGCCACCAAACAGGGGCAATGTGTAATGTGGAACAGACATTGTAGAGGAGTGACAGGGACTGCGTTCTTCAGGGTGGATCAGGATTGAGGAAACAGCTACACAAGAGCAGCTGTTTCACAAGAGTGTGAAACTGTGAAGAGAGTGGTATCTCCCAAGGAAAATGCCATCAGGATTACAACCTGCAGAGCTGTTTGCACATGGAGCCTAAGCCACTTGGTCTCGCCATGGTTGTTTCCTTTAGCAACACCCAGCTAAGGTACAAACCAGAGCATATTACTGCTGTTGTATTGATAGCAGCTCTTCGGCACAGCCATGGGTAGTACTTAAATTAATAATGAGTAATAACAATTTTATAAATAAAATATCATTGTACTTGCTGAAGTGAATAAAATAGACATGAATGCATTAGATATGGATTTTAATGGCTCAAATCTCTGCTGAATTATTCTCTTCTAATAGTATTTTGACTGCAAGGACAGCATTAAAACCAACTGGAGAAACAAATCGGGATTGGGATGTGCAGCAGTGTATTAAATGGGAACTCAGCCTAGGAAAATACTGTGCCTTAGACTGATAGGGCTGGCATCAAGAGGAAGCTCTGCTCTAGTAGACATCCCCATGCTATTTTTTTGCCCACTTTTACTCATGTTCAGGACACCACAATGTCAACTTACTTTTCTCTCCTGTTCTTCGTCCAGTCGTCTTGAAACATGATAGTGGCGTTAGTGGTGAACATACTTCACCCGGCCTCCCTCCAGAGCTGCAGAGACGCTCCATGGCTCTGACCCTGCGTGAATTCCACCACAGGCTCATGTGCTTGCTCAAACTTGAGAAATTATCATACAGTATTTGATACTTCTTCCCCTTCACATTTTTTCCCCCACCTCCCAGCTGTCCTGGCAGTTTATGGCTGCACTGCAAGGCCCTTGGACCACAAACCTAGCTTGCCATGCAAAGCTGTCCAACCAGCAGGAGAGTTTTCATCTTGTCCCATTGCTGAAAAAGTTTTGTATCTTTTGCATGAGAACAACTCTTCTGTAGCTGTGGAGCACTGCTGTGCTACATGGTTTCAGGATAAGTCAATTAGGTGTTCCTGCTGGGACTACGCAAGGCTTTTTGGAAGCATAAGTGAAATTGAATTTTGCTGTCCTGGGGTGGAGCAGTCTGCTCTTGTATTAAGAAAGGAAGAAGTAAGGAAGAGCTTGGAGCTGGAAGGTGGAGACAGGACAGAACCCTGGGTGCTGCTTCTGCTGCTCCAAGAAAAGTGCGAGGTTGGAGGTATCACCTGCCATGGGTTTCCTTCCTCCTGGAGCCTTGCACCCTGATGCTTTTCCCCTCCTCTTATGACAGACTTCCAGATGTAGGTGGAGGTGGTTGCCCAGACTCTTCACCAAATTCAGTCATCCAACACTAAACCTGCCTTTAGGAAGAGATTTCTTCTTAAAATCTGTTTTTGGACTTAATGGCATCATCTGAGCAATGTGTTTTCCTCCCTCATGGCCTCCAATCTGGTACTACTCTGTTCAGCTGTGCTGAAAAGACTTTTCAGACACTTTTTGTACTGCAGTTTTCTGCTTAAGGTTTTAATAATATTAAGATCTAAAGTAATTCACCTTTCTCCAATTCTTATATTTTTTTAGTATGCCGCTAAAATTCGATGGGTTTTGAAGAAAGCCTGATCTGCTGCATGCCCAAAGACCACTTGGATGTTCTTCTTTCATTCCCTCCTACATCCATTCCTATTCCATCATTATATAAGTTGAAGGAACTCCAGTGTATTCCAGATGTTGAGTGATCAAATGGTATCAAAGAGCTGGGGGAAGTAAGGAAGGGGGAACTCAAAACTTTCCATCTTCAGAGAGAAACTGCCGGTCCCTGCCTTGCTGTTCACAGCTTCCCAATTTGAATCCAGAGTTGTGAAAATGTGGAAACTGTGAAAATATGAGCTGCGAACTCTGGGAAGCTGTGAAGCAGGGGAATGGGTGGGGATTTACAATCTCTCTTGAATGCAATGCAAAGGTTATAGATACTGCTTGAAAACTTAATTCTCTGAGAAGTGAGTTTTTGTCACAACAACATCAAGAGAAATAGCGGCCAAGGTTGCAGAATTGTCTCAGTTGTAAAAAACTTTCATTTCTTTGCTCATAACTTTCTGACATTTTTGTATTTGATGCAGAAGTTTTTCAGACCTGGCCTCTGCCAAAAGGAAATTTCATTTGAGCAAAGCCTGTTGTCTTGTTTCTGAGCCTGGAAGTGAGAGGCAATAATAATAATAATAAAAAAACAGACTCCCATTTCATTTTTTTTCTTTTGAATACCTTTCCAGCAAGAGTGTGAAAGGGGATGTTTCATGTAGGAACAGCCTTGACTGAGGAGCTGTGCCTTTCATTGGCCCAGGAAAGACTGAGTTTGATTTGTCTGAATTACTGACATTAGAAAATCACCAGCTGGGCTTTGCAATGTTGTGAAGCCCTTAGCCAGCAGCAGTGGGGAGGGACTCACCTATTCAATGGCTCTTTGAGAAAACTTTTTGAAAGAGGGGAAGCCCAGTCATGGATTTAGCAGATGACTCGCAGGAAGGTGTCTCTAGTTAGTGCACCTCCATTGTCAAATTTCTGAGGTTGGCAGAAGCTGAGAACATCCATGGTTTTTCAGCATGGGTCCAGAAAATACATAACTGCTTTCCTGTGACTCAGGGTGGAAACCAATGCACTGTTTCAGAGGCTCTGCATCGTTTCAGGGGCTCTGCAGAGCCACCTCAGCTGTTTGTGTACCTGTTCCCAGGGACGGGAGTGCAGCAGTGACTCCTGCAGCAGAAGGGCTTTATAGCTCCAGTGCTGGCTCCTCATGAGCCCTTCCCCTCCATCCCTGCTCTTTCCAAGGCTAACAAAGCCACGTGCTACAGTGCATGAACAGACATGGGTTGAGTCTGTTGCTGCTGGCCTGGACAACGTGGTGTCAGCAGAGCTCAAGGCCTTGGAGATGTGACCTGGATGAAGCTGCCTCCACGTACTCATGCCATGCCAGAGCTAATCACTGTAACTCTTCTTTGGGAACCAGGGCAGACCCAGCAGTGGTGGTACAAATGAGAGTTAATAAATCCAAATGGACCCACTGAGTGGTAATTTTTAACTTCTAGAAATAGTGGGACAGCTGTATTATTAGAGGTTTCCAGCCACCCAGGTTACCTCAGGGTCCCCCACCCACCATGGGTACAGATAATGGGGTGCTTCCCCTAGAATAAATAATTGCTTCTGCCTGAAATCAAGGACAAATGCCTAAACTGTGGTTCAGAAAGTTGTTTTAGCCCAAGGCCCTGCATATCCTTAATCTATGACACATGTCCAAATACGTTAAAAGGTTAGATATTAGTAGTCAGGGAGAGTTAAGGAGAAGATGCAGTGTTAATTGGAGATACCTGTGCTAAGTGTACAAGCAGTGCAGGCTGAGATCGTGTTGAGGACCGGGGCACTTAGCTCTAGCTTCTGTGCATCTCTCTTGACAAACCTCACTTCTTAGTGCCTTCTAATGCTGCAAAACAGGCATTTAAATTCCCTGCCGGGTCAGCCATTCATCACAAACACATTTAGACTTAATTGCTAATTAATTTTCCCTAGATAACGTAGATATATTTTTTTCTCAGTGTGTGAAATCTAGAAGAACTTTCTGAGAACCAGCCACAAATGAGTTGACTGTAATTGGTGTTCTCTCACTTAGGTGAGAAGTAACAGTTCATCAACTCTTAATTAGCTTGGACTTTTTTGAGAACAGTTTCCAATTTTTTGGCAGGAAGATATACATCTTGTTTCTCCTGTAGCAATACAAAAAAAAAGTCATTTTACCTTGAATTGACAAATCGGGCTGCGTTTGTTGGTGTTTTCTTCCTCCTGATGGTGAGTGCCAAGCTGCATGTCGAACCTGGATTGTTCAACAATTTATTCAGTTAGTGTCACTTGGCACAGAACACTGATTATACAAGAAAGTGAGTTTGAGCTTAGTTTAATCAAATTGTGAATGGGTAACCAGCAGTGCTTGGAGCGATACATTAAGATGCAGAGCAGCTTTTAGATATCTCATCAGCACCAGAGAAACTTTGTATTTTGTGTCTGATGTAGGTGAATGCCATTTCTTTCATTGTACAGCTAGGACTGCTTGGCAACACAGAAATGAAGCTACCTCAGATTAGTCAGACACTAAAAAGTGTCTTGCTGGGACAAATCGTCGGCCTGGCAGTTATCTGCTTGGCAAGTGAGCCCCTTCAGGAGATGCTGCAGGGGAAGGTGACCATGCACCAAGAAGTGGTGATGCTGCAGCAGGATCACCCCGGGTCAGCCCCCAGCTGTGCCAGAGTGAGCCGGCTGGGAGCTCGGAGCTGTGGCAGCCCTGACCTGGGCTTGTGCCACTGTGATCTAAGAGCCTAGGCTCATGGGCAATGCTAGGGCAGGAGAGAAGTGCTGGATGAGAAGCTTCCGAATAGTACATCATCCTCTTACAGTCTCTCACATGTTGGTGGAGTAGCCAAAATTTCCTAGGTGCACACAGGTGCTATGCTGGGGACGGAGCCATGGCTGTAAGAGGGGATACCTGAGCACTTTGCAGCAGCAGCAGAGCGATCTGTGTCGAGGCTGATGAATGAGGATTACCTGGATAGGTGCTATATATGTGCCAGTAACACTTGCCAAGTTTTAATTACATATTGTACAATTATTCAGTGTAGATGAGACCTTTTGGTAAAAGGCAAGTTCTCACCTGTGTTAGTGCCCTGCAGTTCACAGCAATAATTTTGTCATAAGAGCAAATTGCCTTGTGCTGCTGTCTTTGGGGCTAGTGATGGCTGAACTGTTCGAGTAGGGGGAGATGCAGACCCAAAGGAGTTCCTTGGGCTGGGATGAGAGGCCCCAGGCTTTGCAGAAAGCTTGCACTACCGTGGGAGAGAGCTCCTCTCTGGCAGCTGGGGTGCCAGAGTAAGAGTTGGGACCCAGAGGGAAGTCAGGGGTCAAATCGTCCTTTTTCTTGAGATTCCACAGGAGAGGTTTTGATAAGCTGTGTTAGGACAGCATGTGCTGCAGGCATCACTTCTTCTTAAACTGAGGTCCTTTAGCAAAGTACTTGGTGATGAGATCAAGCTTTTTACTTTATTCATATTAGAAACCCCACATTACAAGGTAATTTTATAGGAGGCTTAGGTGCCCTGGCAGCACATTCACACTGGTGTCTGTAGGAAGAAATCCAGTTTTAATAGGGAAGATGGAGAAACACATGCAGATCAGTCATTTGAGAGGTATCCCCATACAAATGTTTGGAGATACAAACAGGTCAGGTGGAATAAGAATAAATTTCTTTCAAAAGTACACTTGAAAACCATAGTTTTTCTTCAACATCTTAGATAACATTTTTTAATTTTAATTTTCTGCATAAGTGATTAAACCAAACCTGCTAAAATCTAGTTTGTTCACGATCTTTTAAAACCACTTAAATCAAATTTTAAACTATTAAGCAGTACACGATTGTAGCTATAGGAAGCCAGGCTGTTAATGCTCAGTATTGGTTTGTTAAAATACTACAGGAATTTTCAGTATCAGCAGCCTGTTGTGCAGATGCAGAAGGTGTTTTCACTTGTTCAATCCACTTGTTGAGTTTTAACTTCATTTAAATCTGAGAAGCAAATGAGAGATTGTTAATGTAGGAAAGCTTGTATGGCCCTTCCTGTCTCTGAATATAAGCAAGACCTATGGAAATGAGCTTTACTAGTTCTAAAAGTTTAGAGGTCTTTAATCAGTGCCATTCCCTCAAAAAATACTTTAATAAAGCTTTATACATGCAATATGCATCTTTCACAAGCTTTTCTTTCTTTTTTTATATGCCTAGCACATTGAAGTTAATCTATATACCTAAAGACATGCTGTTTGATTTTAATTGAATAACAGTTTCCCTCCAACTAGATCTTATCATACATCACCAAAAAAAAAAAAAAAAGTCATTTAGATTTAAAGAATAGTGTAATCGGGTTTGCTTCGAAAAGGCCCTAAAAAGTACAAATGTAATTGAAATGAAAATGATAATTTGAACCATTGTTTCTCTCACTGACTTAAGTGCTGATTAAAGTTGCTTATGTAAATCAATAAATTGAATCGGGTTGGTCCTTCTATAAGTTCCCTACTGTGCAGTCTCAGAGAGCCTGAAGGTAGCTGGCAGTCGAGAAGATGGCAATACCTAAAGATGTTGGTAAGGGAGGAATCGAATCTGTCACCTTTACCCTGCTGTATGTAGCAGGAATTGCATTTCTGTCACTTCTATGACCACTGAACCTATGGCATAAAACCCTTTAGTTGTTTATACCTAAACAAAAGTAGGATGCAAATCCAAAGAAGTCAAATGGGATGAGAACCATGAATATGATAATGTTGTCCTCAGCTCAGAAACACTTGAGTACAACCCTGTCTTTAAATACATAATAATACATGCCTGTTCCTGTCACAGCACCTGGGACTCTGGCACACGCGTTATGGGCTGTGCCTCAGAGCCAGGCTGGCTGCCATGACTAGAGCTGATGGGGGTATCTCTGAAGAGCTGGCACCATTGCTGGTGGCAGCCCTGCTCCAACTCACCAGGGCTTTGGAAGTAACATGGTGGAAAATAAGCAGTGAGGCAGGAAAGAAAGGTGGCTCAAACAAGTTGCAGTCATCTTTCCAAAGGCAACTTCAAGTTGTGCAGTGGATTGTGGTGGTTTGGGGTTGGTGGGAACATCAGTTAGTCAGAGTAAAGCCATGTCCTCTTCAAGTAGATGTGGTGCCCCAAAGAGGAGTTCATGCCTGCAGGGACCTTGTCTTAGACCGCTGTGCTTTGTGCTGGCTGTGCTGGAGTCCCGCTGGCTTCCCCAGATTATCAGTGCTTCAGCCAGGAATGGCAGCCTTCCAGGAAAAGAGGAAAATGGGGGTGGGGGTGTGTTTGTAAGTTCTATTTTAAAATTGAAGAAGTCTTCTTCAGAAAAGCCTTCACTTTTGTATGATAGTAGGAGCAGGTGATACTGGAGGAATTTCAGCCTTTCATGTGATTAAATGGAAGACTTCAGGTTATCTTCGAGATGAAATTTTTAACTCGCTTCATTCTGGTGTGGACACTAATATTGATGGGTTAGTCTGACTCTTAACAGCAGTTATTACAGAATAGACCTTCATCTCCTGAGCAGCCTCCAGACATCCTTGTGTGTTTATAATGTTTGCTAAGGATGTTTAACAAGTGTCAACAACTGTGCCAGAAGCAACTGGCTCTTGATTCAGGGTTGAGTGTCTCATAAGGCGTTGTGGCAAGTTACGGTTATGTGACAGTTGATGTGTTCTGTAAAGAAAACCTGTGAGTAACACTGTGGCACCTTAAGCACTCAGAGAAGAGCCTCAGTTTTGGTTCTAGGTGAAGCAGCCAGAAGAGGCCAGGAGGCCCAGAGCCTGGTTCTCTGTCACTGGCACTGGGGGGTTCCTCCTTCAATCTTCTCAGCTGAGGCTCAAAATTGAAGCTCAAAATTGTGGGTAAGGTCGGTCTGAGGAAGTGCTATATTAGGGCCCATCTCTTCTCTCAGGGCATTCGGTTGTGCTGTAAAACAGCACAGCCCATTGCATTCCTGCTTGTCCAACTGATGCATCACCTTTTTCTTCTCTCTTCAGGTTATTTCCAGGATTTGTTGAACAAGTCAGAAAAGGCTCTTTATGATGCTTTTCCAAGCATGTACGGGGAATTGTACACTCAGAACATGAAGGTCTTCAAGGACTTGTACAGCGAGTTACGCCGCTATTACCGGGGCTCCAACATCAACTTGGAAGAGGCCCTCAATGAGTTCTGGACACGCTTGCTGGAGCGACTCTTCAAGCTGATGAATCCCCAGTACCATATCACAGATGAGTACCTGGACTGCATGGTGAAACATGCGGAGCAGCACAAACCCTTCGGGGAAGTTCCCAGGGACCTGAAGGTGAAGGCAACCCGAGCCTTCATCGCAGCACGCTCCTATGCACAGGGCTTTCTAGTGGGCAGCGACGTGGTCAGAAAGGTGTCTCAGGTATGTTGGGGTTCTTCCTTCTCCTCCATCCTCAGATTGGCAGGACATCAATCAGCTGCTGCTGTTGGGGAGGGGGGGGCTTATTTCCCCTTATCTTTTCATTATAAAGGTATTTTTCAGGTTTAGAAAATGAACTGCTTGAGGGTCACCCATCAGTGAAAGGGAACAGCAAGCCTGAACTTCTCCAGGATAGAACAGAAGTGAGGTATAACTCGCCACAAATCAGTCTTTCCTTCATTTTAACCTATGCAGCAGAGTGCCAAGGAGATGTCGGTCGCCAAAGCTGTAAAGCCATTCTGTTGCTTGCCTAGATTCCTTGCTCTTTCCCAACAGGGAAATGGCATGCCTCTAAATCACACGGCCTTATTTTCCTCCTTGATGGCGATATGATGTAGGGTATGCAGAGCTGACTTGCCACAGGTGTGCTGGGAATACACACAGAGAGATGCGTTTCAGCAGTTGGTGATGGGCTTGCTGTGTCTGTTTATGTAGCCATATATATATTTGTAAAGCTTCTGTGTACAGAGAGGGTGAGTTTGTAAGGTGAATTGGGATCTTCAGGGATGAAAGGTGTTATATAAATGTAAATTAACATGACTGAATCCAGGGTTTCAGGTGGAAGGAGATTGTATTCTTTACTGCAGAAGTAGCCAGAAGGCAGCGATTGTCCTGAAACAAGGTATTCAGGCTTTTCTCACAAGTAGCAAGAAGAAAATCCATACTGAAAAAATGACTTGCATACTGCATGTGGAGATGGCAATCAGCAGGTGTGAGAATCAGGGTGTAATTAAAATGTGAATGTAAAAATACGGAATCACAGTTCATTTCCTCGGAAGGTAATGCATGGTAATGCACAGCAGAGAACAGTACTATTTGATGCAGCAAATCCAGACTTTAATCTCAGGAAAAAACATTAATGTGGTAATAGTGACAAACGCTTTAATTTTCATTGTGAGACTATGAAACTGTTCAGCTACCCCAAAGCCTTTGTACATGTCGTTAACATCACACTGTCCTGACAAGATGGATAAAAGAGGAGAATGATGTAATTTCAGGGGGACCAAAGTAAAATATTCTTCATAAATCATAATGGCAGAGATTTCCAGCACAACATGTGTGATTCTGCCTGTAGCCAAGTTTGGTGGGTAAAGCAGGCTGGCAGGGCAACTGCGGTCATAGTATCAGCAGAAGGGAAGGACCTGAGATACCAACATGCAGCGTATTTTTCCCCCACCTTCATGGAGACTTCTGACCCATTGGATTTTGCCTCTGGTCCCCCTTTTCTGAATTTTCCTTCTCTTGACATTTCTTATCAAATGGGATGTGGCCTACATAACCAGTCACAGATCCTCCTCTTCCCTCTACCTCCCCCCAACTCATTCTTCCAGGATGGAGGGTCTTCCAGGAGGGTCCCAACCCATGCCTCTCTCTCACAAGAGCCCTCCCTGGGATTGCAGTTAACCTGACATCTTGCTGTTTTAGCACAATCTGCATCAACTGAATCGGGAAACCTCAGCAAAGCCTCCCCGAGAGGTGATTTTGTAACAAAGGCCAAAATTGACCCATTCCCCTTGTTTTCAGGAATGGGTTTAGTACTTCAGGCAAGAGGGGGTGAGAATGCTGCGGTGGGAAATCCCTTTTATGGATGCCCTGGTAGCCCTCAGCTTGTGTCTAAAACACAGGCCTGGTTTACTCACTTTCCTTTACCAGCTGTGGATTTACACTAGTGACAAACGGATGTGAAGTGCTGAACTCGATCTGCAACTGGTGCTTTGGTTTTAGTCATTTTCCATGTTGCTTTATACTTATGGTATTAGGAGAAAGTGTATAAGACTTTTATTAAGATTGGAAACTGGGACTTGGCTTTCCTGTCAGCTGTAGCAGTAGTCTTTAAAATTAACTCTTTGAGCTGAAATTTCATATGGAGCAGCAGTGTTTTGGTCAGGAAGTCTGAGAAAGCCTGTTTAAAAGGGAAACTTAGAAATAAATTACTTAGCTTCAGACTTCTGAAAAATTAGATTACTCCATTTTTATTTATTTGCAAATCCCAGAAAAGCTACTGATTTCTATTAAAACCCTCCTGGTTTTGGCTTCTCAGACACGTCCAGTTCGGTGTTTGTCACCTGTATCCTATTGCTGTTTCAGGTCCTGTGCAGAGTCTGCATTACTGGGCATCTAGAGTAAGACTGGTGCTGTTTGCCAGATTTTCTGGCTGTCTTGAAATGGGGAAGAGCCTGTCTTGACTGAGCTACAGGAAGGGATTTAGTGAGATTTCTTTAATCCCTGCTGCCTTTCTGCTGTGCCCAAGGGGTGTTTCTTCCCCAGCCTGCAGCTGCCCGACCTCAACCTCATAGGAAGCCATCCCTCGAGCAGCCCTTGGCCAGTGTGGCTGGTGGCCACGGAGGGGTGGGAACAGGAGCAGTGTGCTGGCAGCAGCACTCTGCATCCTGCTGGGGATAAAGAGTTTGAGGGCAGCTGGGGAGAAAATAGTAAAAACATTTTTCATCTTTACTGCCGTTCTAGCTTTTAAGGCAAGTCACCCTGACAAAGTGCAGGCGCTGACATCAAGATCTAAAGCTTTTAATGCCACGGTTCCTGCCACAGTGGCTGTGGGAGGGGGCCCAGGGAGCCCGTGGCACATGCGTGGCTGGTGCGGCTCTCCGCAGGGCTGGGGATGGATGCACGGGTCGATGCCCTGCCCTGGGAGAGGCATAGGGGTTGATGTGCCACGCGTGGGTGGGGGTGTTGGCACAGCTTCTCTGTGTTCACATTCAGGTTCTGTGTTTCTGTAGCTGTTCTTTCAGGACAAATTGCAGGTTTTTGTTTCAGTTGCACAATGCCAAGTGTGTTTTTCATCATCTGCGTGAAGTAGCAGCTGCCAAAACAGCAGCAGCCCCAAAATCCCTAGTGAAGGGCACACGCAGAAGGGGCTCCCCCAGGGATGCACACCTTGTGCTGCGTGCCAGGGCAAGAGAGAAGAAATATCCCGGTTTTGTTTAGGATCCTTTTCTTTGGTTGTGAGATTGGCAGCTGCCCAAAAATAGTGTTTGCTGCAACTCCAGGCTTCAAGGGAACAGGTGAAGGCCTTATGTGAGGAGACTTGCTGCCTGCCAGGTGCTGCTCAGAGATCCACACTTGGTGTGAGCAATTTCCACGTTTAGCAAGGAGAGCAAGAATGTGCTCCTGTGAAATACATGGTATAGGTGAATTGTAATACGGGGGGGGGAGCAAAACTGAGATAGCAAGGGCTGAGAGATAACCTGTTATATAACAAAAGCAAAAATCCTCAGAGAGATGCAGCATAATAAACAGCAATATCCAGACTGGTTTTGTTATTTATTACTCACATTATGATACTGCTCAGGCATCTAAGTCTTAGGTCAGGACTGTTGCACAAAGTGCTGTGGGGACAGGTAGCAGAGGTGATCCTGTCTGCACCAGTGCTCCCATAAAGGAGACTGGTCCGTGCCCATATTGCACCGACGAACGGGGAGGAGAGCTGCCCTGTGCACGTCAAAAAATGTCCAGAATCCTCAAGTTCCCCTTGGAGACTTGACAACCTGTGAATCTTGGATGAGAGCACAGAAAACGTAAAGAAATCATGTTCTGTTTCCAAAGCCAGGCAGAGGAGGTGTTTTAAAATGAATTTTGCTCATCAGTCAGAAAGTGAGTTATTAGGACAATCTTTCGTTGCTTCTTGCTCTTGAATTTTAAGTTCCCCCATGGTAGTGGGATTGATGTGAAGCAACACCAGCTATGTAAGCAAGAAACCCTTACTTAAGCAATCAATTTTAATAGCTGTTTGCATTTCCTTTTCTTAGTAGATGTTCTTAAGGATGATTCTCATTTGAATTTGAAACAAAATATGATGACTTCCTTTACTAATTATAAGCTTTTCCACTAAGTCCTGTATTTCATTTTACCGATGAAGGTCATCTGTCATTTTGATTTAAGCAATACTGTGTCTCACAATACATTTCAGCCTTGTTTTTTTAAACTTTTATGTTAGTATAAGGTAAATGGCAACTTTCCTGTTTACCATATGAGTAATTTTTAAACACATGGTGGGTCAAGCTGCATTTGGATGGGAACTGAATTCTAATTAAAAAGGCCCCAAAATAGAATTTTTATGGATGTTTTTAACAGTTAAGTGAATGTGCTGGACACATAGGGAAAATAATGTTTATCTAAATATGTTTTACATTTCCAACAAGTCAATAATATAACAAAGACAGTATGGTCATTCCTGGTCCTCATGTCCTTTAAGATTGTAGCCATTTCTCATACCACACTTTTTTCCATAGTTTGGAAGGTCATAGTTGACTTCTGTCTTTCAGCTTCCAGTTGTTTTTTGAGTGAAGTAGGCATAAAATTTGTCTGACTGAATAAAGTGAAGAATATAATCTTTTTCATACACTTGTGAAACCACTGTGTTAAAACAGCACAGTGCAGTGACCTCCTGTCCCACTCGCTCGGTGACACATCTCCATCCTTTCAGTGACTTATCTTTATTCACAGTATCAGCAGCAAGTACATACAACCATAAATAAAATTTTATTTCGTTTAAAGGATTTCACTTTTGTAATAAAATTAAGCATTTATCTAAGTTGGCCTCCTCTTGATCCTGAAAAGACAATAATAGTGTTTGTAAGTAGATGTTATGAGAATGTTGTTCTTTGGCAATATCCTTATATTACCACATTTATTTCCTTTTCACTGGAGGTTATCCCACCTCTTGCTTTGGAGCTGTTCAGTTTTTGCACAGCAGAGGTGTGTGTTCCTGTGTTACGACAATCCCCCAATGGCAGGATGCTGTTGTACAGAGACTAGCTTTGCCCCAAGAACCATAGGGTGCCACAGTAAATTATCTCTCCATCTGGAAGAAGCTCTCATCTAGGAAATAGAGGTAGCACTTTCCTTCAGGGAGATCATCTGTTTGCTTGCATGGGATTTAATAAACTTCCCACCTTTTGACAGCAGCTACCTGTAGGTATAGACAGATCTGCTTGGTAAGATACCATTCGTCCAGGAGCTCAGCTTCAGATCTGTCCCCTCCTTTACAAAAATGAGGTGGGGGTAATGTGAAACAGAGTCCTGCAGGATCTCTGTGTGGGACATGAGCAGAGGGTCCGAAGGGTGCTGGTGTCACCAGCAGAGATAGAGACGGGATGCAGCTCACCACAGCCAGGTACAAACAGCAACTGCTGGAGAGTGCTGGGTTTTTTCTTTTTTTTCCCTACTGTCATTGCAAACCACTGATGGGACTTTCTGAAAATGAGCTGGTTGGTGCCTGTGCTAAAAGCTTGTGCTGCTGCAGACCCAGGAGCAATACATAGGGTAGAAAATGCCACAAGCACTGTTTGCAGGTCTGGCTGTATTCAGGAGGAGGAGGAGGACTGAAGTCCCAGGAGTTGAGAAGCCTGGGGTGCTTCAGACACCCCTGCCTGTAAACACCATCTTGCTCTTGCACCTTCAGGGACTAGTTCCTGCAGTGGCTCCTGCAGGCACAGGGATGTGTCCTTCCTTGCTCAGGTCGGGTCAGTCTCACCTCTGTTGAAGTGTCGCATGTTTTCTTGGTGGGCTGTCCCTGGGCAGTTTGTATGTGGGATTGCATGGTTTAAAACGTTTTAGATTTAAGTCCCTGTCAGCCTGATTCCCTCTGCAAACCCAGAAGCTGAATATCCCTTTCCCTGAGCTGACATGTGCTCCCTGAGCCTGCCATCAGCTGCCTTCTTGCTTTAAACAACTTGGTACAGCAGCTCATGCAGCCCCACATGCACCTCTTACATCCCACTGCTCTTTTCCAGCACCGCTGCATGTAAAGCTAGGGAGAGAATTTTGCAATAATGTTGGAATTTGTTTAGACAGATTCAAATTGAGCTGGATGGGGAGCATGCAGTCTTGAACACTTCCTTATGTATTTCACATATTACTTTCCAGTATTTCTATCCGTTGTTATGTTCAAATCACAACCCTTCAGGGATAAAAACCCATAGGTGTTCTGAATATAATAGAAATAATGCAGACAAGCAGATATATGTCTTCTATATTTACCTGGTGGTTAAAAGTCAATTGAATCTAGTTTTCAAAGGATTGAAAATTGTACCAGCTGGAAATATCTGAGTCAGATGAACAGAGCAGGGAGTGTGTTGAATAGGCAGGTGTTGGCTTGCAGTATTTTCCTCTGGAGGAGAGGAGCATAACAGCCGTCTGTGTATCCACATGGATCTTCCTCATTTTAATATCTGAAGGTAGTTAGGCACTGGACAGGAATCTGAAGGGACAGATCCTCCTGCTCAGCTGTGGGTCCTGCCCTCGGGTCTGGTGTCACTCACAGCAGTACTGCCTTCTGGAGCCATGCTCACTGCCCTCTGGAAGTGCCCTCACCACCGGCTGTGGAGGGAGACAGGGCCAGCTCTGCTCTCTGTTTTGCTGCCCCAGTTTGGCTGGATGACCCTAGCCTTCATTTTTTAATTTTTTTTTTTTCTGAGTCTGCAAAATGGCCATTTGGCTGCTGGGCTGGTGAGGATGGACCCAAGCAGTTTGTCTGGCCTCAGGCTTAACAGCAGCTCTGGTTTGCTGGAGCACAAAAGGCATGGGTTTGGCATCAGCCTTCATTCCTGTGCTGGGCTGAACACGTTGAGGTGAAAGCAAGAGGGTCACCAAACTGCAGGGCCGCCTGCTCCTCGCCCTTGCCACCAGTACCCAGCAGAGCCACCACCAGCACGCTGCGCCTGCACCCCACTTGCTTTCTGATCCCTGACGGGGGTTTGGAAACATGCATGATGTATTTTGAATGATGGACTTGGTGAGGCTTAAAACTCACTGTGCTCCAAGGACTCGTGGCTGTGCATTTGTGGAAGAAAGATGCAAAATAATGACTGAAGTGATTATACAATTCATTAGACTTTGAAAGAATCATATTTCTGTCAGCCCTGCAGCTGTTTCTTTTAGAGTTTTATTCTAAAAGATTGCAAAGCTTGGTTCATTTAACACACGTCAAGGTGCTAATTACATCAGGGCTGGCATAAACATGCACAAGGCAGCTGCTGACCATGTGGCAGAGAGAACAGGGTCTGCTCCCCGCGCCAGCGGAGGGATGGGAGCACCTGCAGCTCCCGCTCCTTTCCTGGGGGAGGTTGGGCACTGATGGCCCAGTGCATGGAGCTGCCATGGCCCTGACTTCCAGCTTGCACACGTGAAGATGCAGAGAACAGCACAGATTTTTTGGGGTCATAGTATTTGAGGGTCCTTCCACAGGGAGACTGTAAAAGTGAAATGTTTCCCACCATGAAATTGCAACGCTGCAGATAGCCCTGATCACAGAGCCAGGCAGCTCCCCGGCAAAACACAAACTTGTCCTCCCAGTCCGGTCTGTTATAGAGAGGATGAGGCTGGCTGGCTGAACCTGTACCTGGGCTGGCGATTGTCCCCCAGGCAGCTTAGCAGCGCTCTCCACCACTGGCCCGGCAGGATCCGTTCCCCTGCTTGGCCTATTTTGTAGCTGCTGTTCTTCATACTGACAACTTTATCCCAACTGTACAATTCCAACTGAGGGATCTGGGGTAATTGGAGTGGCTCTGAACACCCACCTGCGTTTCCCAGCACACACGGCCAGATCTGTGAATTGAAGACCTGACCTGTTTTCTCTTAAACCAGAATGGGTGTTTCACAGCTAGCAGGAAAAACTTCTTACTTCACCTTACTTCTATCACCTGCCTTTAAAATATGCATGAGAAGGTAAGCGAGGGTGCTACAAATGCCTCAGCTGCAGCTGCCTGCATAGCTGTCTTCAGCCCCCAGACCTGGGGATGTGTCCAGCTAGAGGTGCTTTCTGCCTCTAGCTGCCCAGCACACGTGCCTGCATCTAGAAACCTGCTTGCTATCTGCTGGCTTTAAAGCAGTCATCAGTTTAGAAGTCTGAGTTGCCTAATGTCACTGGGTTTAACTGGTGCTTCTGGGGATTAGAATGGCCATTCAGACACTAAGTCCTTCTACCTGGAAAAATATACCTGAGAGTTAATGCAGGCACATTTTGACATGTATCTGACATATCTGGAGGTTTTCTGTGTTCGCCCCAACCATCCCTGCATCATGCCAAAACCAAAGCTAGGTGCTAGAGGTCCCTGTGCCCACCTTGTGTCTGCACTGCTTCTGGGAGACTAAAGCCAAGAAGGGACCAGAAGAGCAGCCACACGACAGGGACACGGGCCAGCTCAGCGAACACCAACACCACGCTGCAGAGAGGTCCCTGCAGGCCACCCTCATACACATCTGGGCAAAATTTTTAGAGGGGACAGAGCGTACAGAAAAACAGCTCCATCGACAGCATTAGGTACTATCTCAACCTTCTGCCTCCATCAGCCAGCCTGCCCCCATCCCTATGACTAGCCAGGGGAGTTGACAGCACTTCCAGTAGCCTGTGTTTTTCATCCAGGCCTCTTTCTCCATCGCCAAATTTCTCCCCTCTACCTAACCCAGCTTCCCCTGGGAAGCAAGGCACAGATGGTTCACAGCAGCCTGGGGGTGAATGTGTAACAGGAGGGGGGGGGTAGGAAAAATACCAGCAAGAGCTCAGCTTATTTTATTGGTGTTAAATGCCTTTCAGATGTACTTAAAGGCCCCTGAAGGCCGAGGAGTCCCATCAAATTGCAGCTAGTCTGAAGGTTCTCATTTGCTTTTAAGCCAGGCTTCAAAAGGAGAAAGGATTTGGAGTTTGGGTGGGGTTTTTTTCTTTTTTTTTCTTTTTTTTTTTTTCTTTTCCTTGTTTGAAGCCAGCACTGCAAAAACATCATCTGCAGCTTGGCTGCAGGTTCTGGGTGCCAAAGGAGCTGGCTACCTCCGGATGGGCACAGGAGGAGCCCTGCCACCAGCTGCGGGAGCAGCAGGACCCTCGCAGCCGGCCGGGGCCAGGAGTGCTGTGCCCGCGGGAGCCGGCGGCACAGCCCACCGCACACCGCGCTGCTCTGGAAGCAGCTGGGTACTGCCACTGTTAAAACAATTTTCCAGGTGTCTGTGGCTTCCTAAAGCTCAACCTTTTGCCAACGCTCAGGAAGTTGGGAGGGGGAGGGAGGATCATTGCTCGATCAGATAACTCCTGGCCTTGATGTACAGAGCCTGTCCCAGCGCTAGTGCCCCTGTGGTCGCTGTTCCCCAGGGCCTTTCTCTCTCTATCCCACACTTGGTTCTTTGGCCTTTCCAGCCACCTATTTGAAATAATTGTCTTGGATAAAGAAATGCTTTTCTGGAGTGAGGAGGGTGTAGCAACTTTTAGCTAAAAGAGACAGTGCGCTTGTGAAAACTCAGTAACATATAAGACTCCTATCATCGCTTCCATGGTCCTTTCTGTACTCTAACATTACTCAGGATGTTTTAGAGGGCCTTGAATATTTTCCAAGCAGTAGGCATTAGGGTAATGGCATAAAACATGTCTCTTTGCACTTCTCTGTTCTTACCTGTCAAATGAGGTCCCATTTCAGAAGGGTAAAAAGCCTCCCACTATTGTAGATTCAGAGAGGTCCAGGGTCAGGCCAGGAGGAATTGCACCCTCTTATGCATCCGTTGTGGCTTGCACCAAACCTTGCACTGAAAAAAAGGCTTACAAATCAGTGGGTGTTTGGAAAATCAACACATAACCTGGGTAGGTGCTTTGGTGGGAGAAAGAACAGGTAATGGTGGGGCTGAGAGAGAAGTGTCCCATGGCTCTATAAAACATGCTTTTGTTATCTGTGAGCATGTGTATCTGTGTAAAGATGGGTAACTTATGTTGAACATGCAAATCACAAGTTTGACTTGTTCGTTAAAGGCACAGAGAAAGGACCAGAAGGTTTTTTTCCTATGTTCTGGAAAAATCTTGCCCATTTTGACCAGAGAGTTGCTCTGCTGCTGTGTGTCCTACAGAGACTAAAGCTCTGGCTGTCCCAAAAACTGTCTGCATTCAGGTGTCTTCAGTCCCTCCAGTGTCTGTGCAGGGGTCTCACCTGTTTGGGCTGAATACTTTCCCCTTCTACAAGCAGTTTCACCTCCCTGTGTACTCACTTCAGAAAGTTTATAACTCTTCTGAAGTTACGCTTTAGGTAATATGAAGAATGACTTAGCTCTCCTCAAATGTGTTTCAATGCAGGGAGACAGAGTAGGTGACAGCTTGTTATCCCTGAGCCTCCTGTGTTTCTGTGATTCTCTGCTTGGAAAGCATATTAATAAAATACATGGCAGGAGGGGTTTTTTGTTTGAAGCCTTTCACACTGAATGTTTTCTAAATTGGCTGGGGGGAAGCAAGGAACCCAGCTAGTGACTAATCCCCCAGCCCATCCTCTCAGCAAATCACTTGCAAAAGTCATTAATTTTACTGTAATTGGTTTAAACATTGCTCAGGAGGAGGAAAAATGAGGGAAACCAATGCCACTCCAAATGCTGAGAATTATGTGTTCTCAATTTTCTGTCATATTATCTCCACACGTGACCGTTCTCTGCTGGCTGCTGTGCAAGCACTGGTGCTGAATAATCGCATGGTGAGCCCCAGCTCAGCAGCCACGGTGGGCAGCTGTGCCGTGAGCTGTGCAAACCTGCGAGCAGGCTCCAGCTCCGTCCGAGGCACGATACAAGAGAGTCTGCAAGGATCTTTTGCTCTGGCAAAGTTGTTGCTTCCAGCAATTCACGTCTGGCCTGGTGGCTTCATCAACAAAGTATGGGCACGTATCAGGCTTTGGAAAGTAGCCATGGAAAAGCACAGAGCTCGGCTCTTGCTGCAAGCCACAGTCCTAGGATAATACCTGATGACAGCCTTCTTGAAATGTCAGTGCTTATGGTGGAACAGGGCTTTCTATGAGGCAGCCACCTGTTCCTGTTGCGTTACCTCATTGCTACTTGAATCAACTACTGTATCCCCAGCTGTAAAATAGTTTTAATTAAAATTATTTATTGCTCAATACCTATTTGTCCCCTATTTTGGTTATGTCTTAGAAGATAATATTTTTTCCTTATCACTGCCTCACTGGGCTTACGCTTTAAGGGACTGTACCCACTGATGTCACTGGGATCAGAATAGAGTATGTGGATTTTAACTGAGCAGTGACGTAGGAACAGTGTATTTTTAAGCTGGGCTTAGCTTTGTTTTGCATACTTATTTATACCTCTGACAACTGAGTGAAGAGTGTCCTGGCTCCAAGCCATATCTCTCAGTAATTTTTTTTCAGTTCTTTGGGAAATGGCTTCTCCAATGTATTGTGCATGTTCTCTTAACATCTTAATTCAGTTTCTAGGTCACTGAGCTAAGAAAAGACTATAGGTGCCACTAAAGTTAAAGGAGAACTATATCTCCTTAAAGGAGAACCAGCCACAGGCTGGGCCAGGTTGATGGTACTTAGAAAAATCAATTATTGTCATGTACTGTCTTCATGCTGTGCCAGGTCATTTAAAGATGAAGAAATTATGTTAGGTTTCACTCCATCTGGAGGAGTTTGCATGCTCATGCTTTTAGGCCACCTATGATGTATAGAGGATGTTGCTTATTGATCTATTAGTTCTTGCAGATCTGTGTTGGGAAGCCAGAGGGACTCTCCATCAAGTCTTAGCTGGCAGCCATTAGCTGTTGGGCAGGGGGGTAGGTCATAACATTTCAGGTGCTTTTAAAGGCTGAAGGGTGAAAGCAGAAGCACAAGGAAGTGAAGATGTCTGAGTGTGCAGGTGGAGATGGTTGATGGCTTGACTTTGCCAGCTCAGAGAAGCTGCTTCACTCTCACTGTGGCGGTGTTTATCTGGAACAAGCTGCCATGGAGGGCGTGTGGCCCCAGGGCTCCAGCCCAAGGAGCTCTTCTCAGTGCCACTGCTGGCGTGGCTGTACCCGGGAGGTGAGCAGGCAGGGGAGCTGCAGCACTCTCCTGGTTGTGTTGCTGTATCCATACAGGGCAGGGAATCTCAGCCCCTCCTAACTGGGGCTGGGATTCCCCTGTGAGGATACAGCATCCCTGAAAAACCCTGGAAGTTTACTTAAGGAAACTAATCCACAAGGACTAAGAGAAGTTTGAAGGGCTCTGTTCCTTAACGTGCTGCAAGTCCCTCAAAGGGATGGTGCAGGATCAGAGCTGGGAGGGGCTCTGGGAGCCCCAAGCCCCCACTCTCCTCTGTCCTGTGTGAAGCAGAAGTCCATGGGCTGGGTGGAACTGAGCTCTGGCCAAGCAAAACACGCAGAAAATACTCTGAAATTCCTCTTCCTGCCCTCTCATCCTTCTGTTCTCGGTTCTCCTCTGCAGCCTGCCTGTGAAAAAGGAGTGCTGCTGCCAACAGGAGAGGTTTGGGTAGTTCTTTGGGATAAGGGAGTGAGCCTGGCCTTTTCCACATGCAAAAATTAATACTTATCCTGCCAAGAGATTAAGTTGAACACTTGGCCCCTGCCAGATTCAGTGGAGCAGCAGCTGGTGGTGGATGTGCCACCTGCTCATCTTCAGAGGAGAGGCTCTGGGGCAGGGAAGCAGAAGCGAGGGGTGCCACCTCTCCTGGATGCCGCAGGGTCCCCCCCTGGGGCAGTGTGGCACTCCACTGTCCTCCGGGTGACAAAGCCACCTTATAAGAGTGACAGGCTACACACAGCTCCTCCTTGACATCCAGAAATGATCCTCGCTGAGGTGCAAAAGCAGCTTTTTTTTCCCCCACAGACCCTCAGGAGCTGAGTCTGAGCCTTGGGTGCCATTGTCACCCAGTGCTCTGCCTGTACCCGCTTCCCCAAGGCAGGTGGCAGCAGCCCACAAGAGCTGTGTGGGCAGGAGGCGGCTGCTCTGTGGGCACCGGCAGGGACACAGGCAGTGTAGCTGGGGACAGGCTGTTTTGGCTGTCTGACAGCCGTGGAGAGGTCGGGGGGAGGTGGGTTGCAGGACAGCAGGCAGCTGTCTGCATCACGGGGAGCCTTGGCAGCTGCCTACACTCACCAGTCGTGCCAGAGGCCAGATGTAGTAAGTGGGCACCAAGGAGCGGGCCCACCACTCCCCTCCGCAGCTCTGCACGGTGACAGGGCATGGGTGGCATGGGAGAGCACCGTGACTCTCTGGCGGGTGAGGGAGTGCTGTGCTCAGGCTGTGAAGGTCCTTTCTGTTTTGTTGGAAAAGACACACACAGAAATAAATGCAGAGACCAGGATAAATTCTGCAAACAGAAATACTTGTGAAGTGCCCACTGGGCCTGTCACAAGCTTCATTTAAATATGGGCTCTCTGTTGTCACCTGGGTAGCTCCATTAGAGTTGCTGGTTTACACCATACTTTAAAGCTAAGCATGTTGGAGACGCTTTTCTGAGCCAAGATCTGTCACTTGCCTCTCCTGGTGTCCCCTGTGGGCTCTGGCAGTGTACCAAATAGCTTTGTTTTCTAGCTGCTGGTGGCTGTCCTCTCTGGCACCGGTTGGCTGGCCCAGGGTGTTCCCTGCGCAGGCCGCAGCAGTCCCCCTTTCCAGCCGACGCACTTCAGTCCCTCCGCTCCAAAAGGCTGCGCAGGGCACCCACAGGCCTGTGTGGGTGCAGGCAAACCATCCGGCTGCTCGCTGGTTCCCATCAGTACTGTGGGAAGTCCCATGTTTCAGGGCTCAGCTGCGTGACTTGTTTGTGCCGCAGCTCCCGGGACGTTGCAGCGGGGTTTGTGCTGCGTGAGGTTACGGTGCTGCATGGCCACAGCTGGCTAAGCGGGGATGAGCAGTGACGGGGCGTGTCGGTGAAACATGGAGACAAAGTTGTGTTCAGGACGTGGTTGCCTGCGCAGGTTGCACACTGTAGTTGGAGCTTCACCGTATAATTCACATTTGCAAATGCTCTGTCTGGGGAAGGAGAAGTCGCAGCTCCTTTCCTAGCTGCATCTCCTGGTTTCTGTGTAAATGCTTGGGTTTTGGAAGGTCTTCAGCCTGTGTTAGCGTTCAACATGTCCTTCCTAGTTGTTTTTTCAGTCACTCTTCAGTCATGGTTGTTTAAACCCTGAGATGTAAAGTAAACTATTCCTTTGTTTGCCTGTCCCTCTGCTTTGTTGCATCCCCTCTCAGATCACTGAGGCGGGAGACGGCAGTGCCTTTGCCAGCATCTCCCGGAGATGAAGCGTGTGGCACCCGTGCGGTGCAGCGGGACGAAGCCTCCATCTCCTGGCAGCAGAGCCGCACGGCAGCCGGGCGCCGGTGTGTGGCTGCGGGAGTTGTCCCAGACAGGCGGCAGGAGTCTCGCCGAGGAGGCAGAGCGAAGCCTTGGCGTGCGTGGTGTTTCCCGCAAGGCTCAGCCCCTCCGGCCACCGCGGAACACGGCGTTTCTCCGCAGGCAGCTCACGCTTGTTCTGGTGGCTGAGGCAGGGAAGTGGTTTCTGGTTAGGTTCTCTCTCTGAGACCTAGAAATTTTTGTCCTGGTCCTGAAGAAGATTCTCACAAGGTAATTTTAACTACATCCTGCCTGATGAAGCCCCAGCATCATGCAACATTTGTTTTCCAAAGCTGACTGGAAGTGAGGTGCTACCATGCAGGCAGTTTCAGGAGGGGGGAAGCTTAAGGATTTTCCCACTCAGCCTCTAAGAGTGGGCTCAGCTCTTCATACTCTCCTAAGGGTACCTCAGAACTGAATCTTTCTGGAGTCCCCCAGAAGAAACTTAAAAGGCCATGTTCAAAGTATGTTTTAACAAGTAATAAAGAGGTCAGAGCAGTTCTTAGCATTGCTGCTACAGCTTGAGGCTCAGGGAGTTTTTCCATGTCAAGATTTGCCCCTTCCGTCACTTTTCCACCTTTGGGCTCCTTGTGAGTGCCAAGTACCTGGTACCAAATGAGACTTGCATGCAGACGCTTATGTTTATTTTTGTAAATGCTTTTAAAAGAATGGCAAGGGAATTGCAAATGGATCTGAGCGAAGATGGAAAAAGACCACAAATAGGAAAACACTTTAGCAAAGAGAGAGGGGAGCACTGAGCTCTGCCAGCACCTCAGCAGGGTCTGCCAGGTCATTATTCATCGCTCAGCTTACACTGACAGCCCCTCGCCCGTGGCAGTCAGAGGGACACTGTCCCATGGCTGACAGTCTGGGCAGACTTTGACGTGCTGCAGAGGCTGCTACCCTGCTCTGCACCTGCACTGGCTCTGTGCTTATGGGACCAGGGTGGTTTAATTAAAGGTGCCAAAGCCGCCTCCAGGGTCACCTCTGCCAAACATCGACTGCACGTGCAGTGCCTGTGAGTCACTGGCATGGTGTGTGTTGGCCTGCCTGCGGCTGCCTGCAGCTCCTGAAGTGCTTTCAGAGAGCAATCACTTCCCAGTGTTGAGTGCTCTCAATTGCCTGTATTTTTGGAATTGTTCAAGTCTTTCCCTAACACCATTCTCCTTTACAAAGATACCACTGAGAACTTTCCATGTGCAGCCCCCGCTGTTTGTCCCCCCAGGAAGCCGGAGATGCAGTTTGCGGTGGTTCACCTGTGTGTGCCGGGCAGCAAGAACAAACCCTTCCTGCAGAAAGGGCACGATGGTGTCCCCGATTGCAGAGGCTCCACATGTCAGGGTCATGGTTACAGCCAGTGGACAGCCTGGGCTGTCCTTGTGGCCACCAGACCTGGCTGGAAGGAGGATGGTGCTCACATACAGGTTTTTCCCAGAACCCTGGGTTCAAACACAGCCTGAGGAACTAGCAGCTGCCTCGAAGGTCCTGTCTCTCTGATGGGGGTGACACCTGAGGAGGGGTGGGGGGAAGGGGAGGCAGTGAGAGGGGAAGCGGCATTCCCAGGGCCACACACCTGGGGAAATGTGCTGCCTTCCAGATCACACCAAGCTCCTTCACCCCTGGGAAAGGGGTATGTTCTCCCAGATGCCCCCCGACAGCCTCTGTGCCTCACTCTGATCTGTCTCCCCCCAGGTATCTCTCAGCCACGAGTGCACCCGTGCCATCATGAAGCTGATGTACTGTCCGCACTGCCGGGGCATGTCCAGCGTGAAGCCGTGCAACAACTACTGCCTGAACGTCGTGAAGGGCTGCCTGGCCAACCAAGCAGACCTGAACACCGAGTGGAAGTACCTGATGGGTAAGATGGCCTTCCTCTGCTGCCTCTCACGGCACCTTTTGAACTCTCTGAGGCAGTGTTTGGCAAGTAAAGACAAGACTGTTGGAGGCTCTTTTACACTATAGTTTCTCTGTCCATGATCTGATGCCTAGAAGCTGTTGCAGGACGTTTTGCTGGGCTTTAATACTATTAGAAAGGACACTGCTGGCCTGGCTAAGAAGGGCTTATAGAGTTGTCATCTTGCCTGTGCTCATTTGGGATTGCCCCACGCTTTGCATTCAAGTAATTCTTCCTTTCCCCCCAAGCACTGAAGCTTAGGGACAGATCCTGCCACATGTACACTGTCAGAGCTGCCTCCTCATCCATACCAGAGCACTTGTGAGGGCAGAGGAGAAGCACTTGCTGGCCTCTTTGGGAGTAGTCTAGAGACATGGAGCCATAAACTGTTTCCATGGATGTAGAGCAAAGGGATCAGAATCATGTACTTCTAAAAGAAAAGAGGTGTCTTAAACAAATACATGGGGAGAAGGAAGTCACAGACATCACCAGGAATGAAAAAATTAGACTTGTATTTTAAATAAGAAAAGAGCTTGTTTCAGGGTTGTTTTGTCACTCAGCTAAGGTAATGGATATTTTAAAGTGGTTTGTATAGAGGTGGCCATTTCATTGAGAAGTATCACTGCGTGGTGTGGTCTGATCTGCTGTGCAACACAGGCTGCAGAACTTCAGCCAGGTGTTCCTGCAGGAAATTCTGCATTGCCTGGTCAGACCTGGGCATCTCTTTTAAGAAAACCTCAGGTGTCACTCAGCTGTGTTTTCCGGATCCCATGGCTGTGAACTACTGCTGAGAGTGGCTTGTGGAGCTGATGGACATGGTTTAAGGCTGGTGAGGGTCTGTGTTTAGAAAGTGTGGTGATTGTGTTACAGTGCACATTCTCTCCCCATCTGCAGTCCATTGGGGGAGATTGTTTGCAATGGTAAAGCTCTCACTCCTTGTGCCCACAGAGCATCACCCAGCAAGCTCCTCTTTCTCTCCCAGGTTGTACATTTAGACCTGGAGTGATCTGAGACCTGAGAGAGCCTTAGTGTTTGTCTGGACTCATGGAAGGCAGGCACCAGAGGAGATGAGCTTCGGGCTTGGTCGTTTCCCATGTCTTGCTACAGGAACCAGCAAGACCACCAGCTCACGAGCCAGCTGCAGCCCGACAGGCTGGCTCAGGGGTGATGTCTGGTGGTGTTAACAATAAAAATCACACTGAAGGACACGGAGTGTCATCTGCCTCTCAAGGGACATTGCAAAATAAATACCAAACGGCTGCACACAGAGTGCGGTGCACTTGCCCAGTGAGGTGCATTGGCCAGCTGCGTGCCTCGCTATGGGGCTAATGAACCAAGTGGCAACTTACTGCGGCTAATTGGAAGTGCTCCCCATGAGAGTGACTTGGGAGCCTGCAGCAAAAGAGGGGGAGGAACATTCTCTTCCCCAGGGTTTACACCAGGACTCTGATGGCACTTTGGCCTTTCTGACCAGAGCAAGGCAACTATTACCCATCAGTGCTTTCCTGGCAGGATGACTGCCTGTTTCCTGAAGGGTCAACATACAGCTCTGCTTGATTGACAGGGAGGCAATTCCAGGTGCATTTTGCGCTTATTCTGACTTCCTCTTCCCCAGGAGACACTGTCAAGGGGTGATGGCTAGGAGGAAATTGGAGCTTCCTTCAAATTGCAGTTGTACATTTTAGTGTCAGAGGTCACAATTTGATCAAGGAGTGGAGCGAGGCGTAGAGTCAAAGGTAGCAGTTCACTGGCATTTTCCATTCTTCACCCTTCTCCAGGCCCTTCTGTGTAGCTGGAGAGGATTTTGTTACACTAAACACAGCATTGCTCTTTCAATTTGACAAATTAGGGCAGGTCAAATTAAGGGAGTTTTTTATAGTAAGTGGTTCAGACATAATTTATCACTAATTTGGGGGTGCAGCCTTTGATTTAAATGTCTGTATCTCAACATTAGTGTCTCTGCAAACTAAAATTGTCTGGAAAATACACTCTCGAAGATGACACTATAACCCCTGAGTGGCAGCAGAGTTAAACTGCAAGCTCTTTAACGTTGCAGGAGATGTTATTTCCCAGAATATAAAACAACAATACCCCCTTGCATGGCATGTTTAGCTTTAGGCATCATTGCTGCCATAGGACTGTGTTGCAGGCGATGAGAGCACATTAACTTAGAAACTGTGGTCCTTGTTTCCATTCTTGCCCAGGCTAACCAGCAAAACCTTTTTAAGTGCTGAAAATAGATACATAATGTTTCCAATCTGTGACTTTTCATGTTGTTAAATCCTATATTATAGACCTGAGCAGAGTATTTTGTGATCCATGCTCCAGACTGGCCAAGGTTTGAGGCTTCCCAGTTGTGTGCCTGATGCCCTTGCTCCCTGCAGGCTAGATCTGCTTTTGGACTGTGAGCCCTGTGGGCATCATCTGGCATCTTCTGTGGGTTTGTGGTGTTTCTTGTCCAGTCTTTAACCAGCTTGGTCATTCTCTGAGAGCTGTCAGGTTCTGAACATCAATCGTATAAGAGCAGAGAGAACACACTTGCAAGGGTTGAGCATGCTCTTAAATTGGCAACAGTAGGCTCAGGATCAGACCTTCATTATTAACATACTACGTCCACTGTGGACATAGTGTTTCTGCACAGACCTCACCTAGACCTTGTGGAAGTAATTTGGGGTATTTGGGCCAAGTTCTGCTGTCTTGCCCAGGCAACAGACTGAACAGTTTCCTAGCAGCTTTAAAATGGCAGTGGTCCGTGGTTGTATCCCAGCTGGCTGGATTCCTGCTCAAAGGAAATTTTCTGTGTGGCTCAAAGATAAGCATCAGTCCTTTAAAGCTGTGTCACAGGTGACACATACACACTATGGGATGGTGTAGGTTGAAGGACGTGTTTTACTGATACTCTGTTGGACTGCCAGGTATAATTCACCTGGTGGTTTTGTTGCTCATGAATAACGTCCGCAGTACAAACTCATGCTGAATAAGCTTTTATGCAACATCACACCATCTGCTGTGACAGTGTCCTGCCAGGCTGACAGGTGAGATATCAGGATTTAGGACAGAGGAATTAATCACTCCTAATTAATAACTCCATTTATGAATGGTACAGATCTCCAACCTAGACCCTGGGATTTGACCCTCTTTGTGTAGAGAAGAACCAACACGAAGCCATCACACTTGTTTTCTTCCATGTTGCAAGGCCACAGGAACATGAAGCACTTTCTGTTCCAGATGAGCACAGGCCACCTCAGTGCTCAGACAGATCCCTTGTCCTGCCAGCAGGTTTCTGGTGTGCCCTGGGGGGGATGAAGACCACACCAGAGACATCTGAGGTCACACGTAACTGAATGCCAAGTCCCTAAATGCTGATGAAGAAGCTTATGCGTGGCCTGGCCTTCGGGCTACTAAAGCACAAGTTGTAGGAAACTGAGGCGGCAGCAGCATAGCAGTGACTTTCAGAAATACAATTTTTGACTGGCAAAGTCATATCTAGTTAAGATCCTGTTTTAAATGTCCAAACCCAGTTTTGGCCCTGCCATGAGATCCTATTTAAATCTCACTGGACACAGATGCCAGCTTTCCCCCACAGTGACGTTCCCCAGTGCCCCATGCCCTACGAGTATATAGGCTGTGCTGCTTCAGACCCAACTGGAGAGTTGAGAATCATCTCTGGAGATAGGCAGAGGTTGGTCATTTTTTTGTAAGCCAAGCACATTCCCAAAGCAGCCATCCAAGGCAGGAGCTTCCAAGCCAGACAGGAGCACTTGGACTTCAGAGCTTTCCAAGATAAGAGGAGCTGAGAGCAAGAGGCACCCCTCAGTCACTCTCTGTCCTGTTTACCAGTGTAGTTGTGGGAATTTTGGTCTGCTTCTCTGCCTTTATAGCCTGATATTTTCCTGGCTGGTCATATGTTGTCCTTCAGAGGTGCTGGTGAGGAGAATTACTTGTTTTTCACTCCTTCACTGCTGCAGAAGCTATGTGCCACATCCAGTACCTTTGGCACTTTCGACTCCGATTCTCCCACTTTCTGCTGGCTGCAGTGCTTTGCTGAAGACATGCAATGAGTTAGGAGGGTTAGGGCCAAGTATTGCTATGCATTACTTAATATTTCTGCACCAGTTTTCCATTTGTCCTTTCTGTAACACCCTGGGAAATTTTGGTCGCTTTGTGTGAATACAGGTTGCATTTACCATTTGCAGGAGGTGATCTCTGATCCTTCACCACTGAGAGTGGCTTTACCTGTGTGCTGGGAAGGGACAGCTGTCCCACGCCAGAAGAGAACAAGCATGCACTTGGGCAGTAGTGAAAATGGAGTGATGTCTCCCCACAAGCCTGTCGAGGGGCCAGCAGCTTATCCCACCTGGCAGAAGCATGATCTTTAACTTGGTTTGTACAGTCTGACGAGAGATGTCTCTGTCTTGTTTTACTAGATTCTCTCGTCGTAGTGGCTGATCGGATTGATGGACCGTACAATGTAGACACTGTAATAGGGACCATTCACATGAGGATCGCTGAAGCTATCTCTAACTTGCAAGAAAACAAAGATTCAATCACAGCCAAGGTAAGAGCATATGCCTGGGCCTGGCTGAGGATACACCATGTGTAACTGCCAGGACAAATGTTTTTTTATGCTCACTGTTCAACTGAACTAAAGAAGATGAAGGATGAAAGATATCAAATGTCTATTCTTTTAATGGTAGGAAACCACCCATCTTACACAGGCAAAAACCTTCTCAAGTGTTTCCAAATGTTCCTCCGTGCCACACCCTGCCAGCCTTCTCCAGGTAGAGGCACACACATTGGGACTGTATATGCAGTGACTGTGGGAGGCATGGTGCCATTTGCTGTCAGGTGCCTCTGTGTCTGAAGAGTTGTGAAGTATTTTGGCTGAGCTGAGGCCCTTACAGAAAGTGCACAGTCCCTAGTGACAGAAGGCAGCTGCTTTAACCTGCCTTAGGGTGATGTTGTGCAGTGGAAACACTGGACTATCAGGCTGTATCTGTGGGACAGAGCTGCCATCTGGCAGTCCATCTGGAGAGTATAAAACAGGCTCTCCTGACGCTCACCTGCCTTCCGAGAAGTGTATCATGAAGCTCTCTTCTATTGGTCTTCTATTTTTAGTATATTTATCCACTTAACCACAATCACCTCTGTAGCTGCAGGTAAGAGAAGCTTTGGGAACAAAAACAACCCTCCAGGGCTCCTGCTTTTTGCCCAGACATTCCCCAAGCCCTGAAACTATCCCACAGTTAGGACAGAGATGCAGATGAAAGGAGCAGGGCAGGTCCTAACTGGTCTTGGAGAAAGAAAGGGCCAGAAGTATTGCTTAGGCAAGCAGAAATTCATCAGCACACGTCAAAGCACTAACAGCAGCGTGCATCCAAGTACTTGTTTAGATTTTTTTTCTGACATGAAAGGCCATATTCTTTCTTCCCTTGTTAGGTGAGACTGAGATTGTCCACATAAAACCAAGCCCATGATGCGGGAAAACATGGAAAATCGTCTGCAAAGGAAGGTGTTTCTAAGGGTCATATAGTAAATCCGGTAAAATTAAAATGAGTCAGTAGTCTCTTTGGTGTTCAACTGGAGCAACCAAACCCATTTGATAAGCTTCTCAGTATGATCTGGTGACCAGGTGAATGTGGCAGTCTTTGCTGGTGCCACTGGTAGCAGAGGTCAAGAGCTGCAAATTGCTGCAGGTCTAAGCTCTGGTTTTGAGCATGGCAAATGGTCAGGTAAAGGTTATCATTGCCCGTCCTGGGAGTCTTCTCTTCCAGGGCTGAAGGCCACAGGCCTGGAGCCAGGGCACTGTCTGCCATTTGTGAGAAGAGCCAGAAGTGGCCCTTCAACCCAGTGACACCCTCAGTTATGGGTTCTCCTGGGATCTGGGGGAAGACTGGAAGGAAACACTTTTGGTACTGAGCCCTACGTTCACTGCACCATGGAGCGCTCCCCCTGCTTCCTCACGCTCCCCCTCACTCCCTGTGGCTCTCTGGTGGATTTTAGACAGCAGGAGCTATCAAAGGCTGCAAGCGTCTATTTGCTGTCATTATGCAGGAGACTATTGATCACCTCAGTCTGCAGGACACGTCACCTCTCCATCACTAATGGGCGTTGCTCACCTAAAGCCCTTGGGCTGGCAAGAGGATCACCTTGATATCATGTTGTGCTGGAGCTGCCACAAAGCCACTGTCCTGGAGACCTCCCAGGGCTTTTACCTCCTGAAAGAGTTGTCTCCTGCTAACAACAGAAGTAGGCCAATAAGAAAGTGAAACCAAATCAGTTTTATTTTGGTAGAACCAAGTTCAAAATGCTCTACATGCAGTTTTCAAGGTGGGGCTTTTTGTACAGAGCGAAGGAGACAAATAAACAAATTGGCTTGGCGCTGAACTGCCATAGTCATTGGATCCATGTGATCAGCACGACAGTGCACCCCAGGATGGGGCTTTCCAGGCTGAATGTCCCTCAGACACACCGATGAGGCCCACTCTCACTGAAGGGACTCTTGTCTAGATTAGGACTTTGCTAATGGCTGTCAGAATCCACTAGCAAAAGCATTCAGCAGCTGGCCTAAGCTACGTCAGCAATGCTCCTGTCTGAGGTCTTGATTTCTCTGCTTTAAAGGGACACCATGCAAAGTCAAATTTATCCATAGCCTCTGACAGCACCCTGGTAACCACAACAGGCTTGGAGCCATCTTTTCAAATCTTAATGGCTTTCTTTGTAAAGGATGGTGTTTCCTGAATCAAACTGACAGTGCAAAGGTTCTCCTGACCTTTGACACTTTATTAAATCTGGCTGTCCGAGGCTCCTTCCACCAGCCAGTCAGGCTCAGTGGCCTATGCACGGGCTATCTGCAACAGAGGTGTCGTTGCCCGGACTGGTCATGCAGAGACTGGGAGGAACAGGTGCTTCCAGGGCACCCTTCTTCTCCTACAGGCAAGATCTGAGAATTTGTACCTTCAAAGTGCTTCTGCTCTCCCTTGGCTACAAAGCACACCTGGGCAGGTAGTTAGGATGATGGGAGGTACCCAAAGTTAGGAGGTAAATCAGTTTGGCCTCCTCATTCACCTCTGAAACATCCAACTTGACAGACTGTGACACATGTATTGTCTTGTCACTCCCCTGGTTGGAGGGGACATTCATTTGCTGGGTGTGGGTGCCGACTGCGAGAGTCATTGGGGTAGTCCCACCTCGGCCTGTTGTCCAAATTGATGAAGCTCACATGCTCTGCAATCTTGAAGCCCACACTACTGGTGTAATGAGTATGAGCAACTCCCATCTTGTTCTTCCCAGAATTTTATTTTTCAGTCATCATAGGAGCAGATAAAGTTGCTAGAAATAACTTAATAGCAACATTGGTGACTCATCCAAAAACACGTGCTAATTTTGAGTTAGTGTTGAATTGATAGCAGTAACTAAAACCAGTTACAGTGAGCTGAAAACGCATCCTGGCACAAGAGTAACCTGATCAGAAACTAAGCCAGACTCTCAGAGATCTTGCAAGTAGAAAGATAAGCATACTTAAGAAGAAAAAAGAAAACATAACTGTGGAGTGCTAATTAATTAAAAAAATAGTATCGAAACATGTGACAGACAGTTTGGTTTGTTTTTCAGGTTTTCCAAGGCTGTGGAAATCCCAAAATCAGCACAAAAGGCTCCAGCAGCGAGGACAAGAAAAGGCGGGGGAAGGTTGTCTTGGAAGCAAAATCCTCTGCGCAAGCCCTGGAGATGCTAGTGAGTTTTCCTCCGAATCTTCCTCCCTGCTGGTGTCCCCCAGGCCAGCATGCTGGTGTACTGCCTTCCCTGGGAGCACTGGGAGCACTGGGAGCCTGGCTGGTGCAGCGCTGGGTCCTGCGAGTCGTGTCAGACCACCTCACAGGCTGCTGAATTGCCTTTGCTGGCAAGTCTGAAGAAAATCAGATTGACAAGTGCTGGCATGACCTAAGCAGATCTGATCCTGCCTTGGCACAGGGTCGGGGTCTAGGTTGCTGATAACCAGTTTCTCAGGGATCTGGTGCTAAACTTATCTGAAAAGGCTCCTTGCCCTTGGTGTTGTTCAGCCTCAGGCAGTCCAGCCTGGATACGGGAGCCAGAGGTCCTCCTCCATGGAGATTCTGGATTCTGTGGATGATGAGCTGCGGGATCTGCCGTGGTCCCACATTTCAGAGGCTCCTCACTCAAAGACACCTGCCTGTCCCACCCTGGCAGAGCCCTGATGGCTTCCACCAAGGCTGCTTCTCAGCATTGCCCTCATGGCCCAGAAGAGGGCATGGTTAACCTTGCTTAACCTTGGTTAATCTTCTGGTTAACCCTGTGGTACCAGGACAGTCCTTAGCATGTAACCTTCAACCTCGGGTGCTTGAGTTGACCGTTGGTCTTTAGGGGAAGTTTGGTGACACATCCTGTCTGTATAAAAACAGGCTTTGTGATGGTAAAACAGAAGAAAACATAGGCAGAATCCTTGTCCTTTCCACAGCCCTGGGGCACCCCAGAGATCTGATCCTGAGCGTCCTCTTTGTTTACAGGTTTTAGATGCCAAAGGGAATCTGACAGCACTCAAGACTTACTGGATCACCCTGCCTGGCAGCCTGTGCAGCAAAAAAGTAATGGCCAGCTCAGCGATGGACAACAAGTGTTGGAATGGGATGACCAAGGGCAGGTATGAAGAGGGTCAAGGAGCCGGCATAGCACTGTTCTGGGGTGAGAAAGGGAAGATTTGATAAAAGGCATTTATACATCATCTGGGCCAGCCCCACTGGTTCAGACTGAGCACAGTGTGGAAAGGTCTGTCCCTGTCCACAGAAATGCTGCCTTTCCTGAAAACTTGGTATCTGGGAATCAAGCCTGTTGTCCTCTTGCTGTGTGTTGGCAGGTTAAGCACTGAAATGCATTCACCATGAAATAACTGTAGTTTTGTGCTAATGAAGCAGTTTTGCAATGCCACCTCTACTCAGAAGGCAGAAGGGCTGGATTTACCTCACAAACTCCAGAGCTGTTGCTGGGAATTGCATACACATCTCTCTATCCATACCTGCTCTGAAATGCTGTTCCTTCACGAGAGGAGGCACCGGGGTGACATCAAACAGCTGCAGAAACACCTCCCACCCATGGGTGACAGTTAAAGGAGGGCTGTGAGGGAAGACGGGCAGCTGCTGGACATGCACCTTTCCCTGCTCCTCTCCACGGGCCTGCTGGGCCGGTCTCTGCCAGCCTGGAGCCAGTGCCTTGGCTTCTTCTGTATTTCACACGGTTGCCAGCAGTGCTGCAGATCTGCGGGGGCAGAGGGGCCGGGGCCCTGCCAAGGGGAGCAGCACAGCTCTGTTTGCGGGTTGACAGCTCCCAGTTAAAAGAAGCTTCCCTGGGGGTCCTGTCTGGTCACACCGGGCTGGAGACATTCAGTCATCTCAGGGTGTCAGTCCCCACAGAGTTTAACCAGGGCAGGGATGAAGGTGCTCCTCAGCCTCCCATATGGACAGAGCTTTTCCACAGGGGGGTATCACCATGGCTCCACAGGTACCAGCCCTAGAGCAACCCCAGAGCACCACACACAGCCTTTCCTGCAGGAAACCCCTCCCCATGCCAGGACAGTGATGCTGCAAGGCCTCCAGCCACCTCCTGCAGGCTGAGGTGGCCTCAGGGCAAGCCCCAGGCTCTGAGGGGGTCTGGCCACAGCAGCACAGCTCAGCCATCTGTAGAGCTGGCTGCCTCACAGCAAACGCCAGAATATGGAGGCTGTGGGACAAGCCAGTGCCACTGACTGCGGCTTCTCTGGGGTTCAAAGAGTCTGTATTATCACTGGTGTCTGTAAGGGGGAAAGGTGAGTTTAACAGGGGGGATCTAAACCTGTTGCCTTCCTTCACAGTTACCTGCCCGAAGTGATGGGGGATGGCTTGGCTAATCAAATTAACAACCCGGAGGTGGAAGTGGACATCACCAAGCCTGATATGACCATTCGCCAGCAAATCATGCAGCTAAAGATCATGACAAATCGACTGGGCAATGCTAACATCGGGAACGATGTGGATTTCCAAGATGCAAGTGAGTTTAGCAGAAGCAGAGAACTCCACAGCAGGCGAGAGGGGCTGAGCAGCCAGCCCTGGCAGCCTGCGGGGGCCCCGCACAGACCTTGCAGCCAGGCCCCGAGGGCAGAGAGGGATTGTGGCCACCTGGCTTTTGGCTCGGGGCTGCAGAGGGTCTGTTGGAGTGCAGCTGACTTGCTGCAGCGTGGCTGGAGGCTGTGCTGCTCTCCATGCCTCGCTGAAACCTCTGGCCCACCCAGCTGAAGGAGCCACTGCTCCTGTCTGCTCCAGAGCTTTCCAGCTGCTGCAGCAGCGGGTGGTTAAAGGCAGCTGGAGATCAGGTACGGGCTTGCACCCCACACTGAGGGATGCTGAGAGAAGGAGGTGGCCGGGGCAGGGCTGGTGGCCAGAGCTCCCTGGGTCTGCAGCAAGGGGACGGCAGTCAGGGCTCACCCCATGTTTGTCTCTGTGCAGGTGACGACATGAGCGGCTCCGGGAGTGGTGACAGCTGTCCTGATGACGTCTGTGGCAAAAGACTCTCTAAGAGCCCCAGCACCAGGCAGCCAGAAACACACGCTATTCCTAAGCAGTCTGGACATGGCATCAATGGGGCCAGCAGCAGATCTTTGCCTTCTGCCTTCCTCCTCCTCCTTTCAGTGGCTTTCATTGCCGCGCAGCACTTGTGGCGGTAACTCACTATGACAGCCAGGAAAGAGACTGCGGCCGAGGGCTTCACTTTGCCAAAACCAACCAACCAACCAACCAACCAAAGGACATATTTAATTCACCTTGGCAAAAAAAAAAAAAAAAAAAAAAAAAAAAAAAAAAGAGGGAGGAGAGAAAGGTTTCAGTTGTTTGCTATTTCTGGCAGTGCTCGAGCTGTTTTCTTCTTTCTTGGTCTTTTCCCCAATGCTGGGCCCTTCTTTCTGTACCTCATTGTTTTACTTTTGTTATTGCCACAAACTGGCTGTCGGGGCTGAAAGAAACCTTTGCAGAGAGGTCTCTGGGGGGATCCCAGCCGGCCCCTCCAAGGGCAGCTCTTCTGCTGCCTCCAGTGGAACACGCGATTGCCCTGACCTTGTTACCCAGCTGCTGGCCAGGGCGCCGCTTACCACAGCTGCCGAGAGCAACGCCACTTCCTAACGCGGAGAGACCGAGATGGTCAGCGCTCCTCAAGTGCTGCATTCAGGGGCTCTGTCAGGTTTTTCCTCTGTACTTCCTAGGCAGGCAGAGATGGCCCTTCACTTCTAGCAGCGTGTGTAGGAGTGTGAGCAGGTTTGGTGGGTTGAACTGAAACAGTTTGGCAGTGGCTGTTGGACCCAAAACCGCAGAACTCCCTTTTTCTTTGGAAAGGTCACAAGTGGGTTTCTTGACTAGAGCTCGTAGCTGACAACAATTTGAAATGTAGGTCTCCTACATCTAAGTGACTGGGAATGAGTGTTAGGGGTTGGGGTTTGGGGTATTTTTTCTTTGCATGCTAGTTGGAAAGCCATTTTTTACCCAAGTAATGATGGTCCAATTTCTACCTGCAGTGCAGTACCGTTGTAGGTAACAGAGAGATGAAAATATGCACAGTGGGATTCTTCACTTGACAGACAGTTGTGCTGACACCTCCTCCTCCTCTGGCCCCAGCTGTGGATAGGTATCCCTTTTTTTTTTGGTAATAAGACACACCAGGGACGTTTTTACTAACGGGAACATTGCAACTGGTTGTGAGAGCTCACACCAGGCACGTGCAGGAGTGACACCCCAGGTAGCTGCCCGGGGACAGAAAGGGGCTGGGTAACGATGAGCCTGGGCAGTGTCTCACTCAAGGTAGCACCTACCAGGTGGGATGTGAGGACGGGACACGTTTTTGTCTGGGAGTTTTCTTTTGGTGTTCGTTCTTGTTGCATTGTAGGTTTCTAAGTGAATTCCCGCTTCCCCTGTCCCTTCCCCATGCTCCCACACACCTTCCCTAACTGCTGCAGGGTCAGGGTGTGATGGTGGGTCAGACACCTGCTGGCAGCTCCGGTTTGGCTCAGGGAAGGGCCCCACTCACCCTCTGCCGCCCCATCCCACCACACACCAGCCTCTGGGTCAGGCGGGCGGCTGCCCTAACCCTGAAATGCTTGGTGGGGTGGACTCCGTGCTGGGTTTTGAGACTGGGGGTGGTCAGTGAAAGATATAATTATCCTCACGTAGCTGTAGAAGTGTCTGTGCTTGTAGGGCTGTGTGCTTCAGGGCTTCCAGAAGGCTTCTGTACCTGGTGGGTACAGCAAGCATCAGCTGGAGATGTAGGTTTAGCAGATGTTATAGATACCACACAGTCACTGTGACTGGTTGGGCCAAGAGCATGCCCAGGGGTTGGGCTTCATTCGTACGGGGTTGGGTTTGAGTTTCAAATGTGTTTGTACTGTGGGTGAGAGGGAGGGCAGAGGTGTATCTATCTCCTACTTTACTGGTCTGCACAGCAAATGTTTGAGCATTTCTCCTCTGTCCTGCCAGAGGAGACGTGTCTTTGGGCTGAGCAAACATGGGGTTGGGGTTTGGCTGTTTTCTAAGAAAGGGGGAAAAAAAAACATTTTTAACATTAGCAGTTTCTAGAATGTGCAATTTAAGAGAAGACGAGAACATGAGCAAGGTAACGCCAAAAGCTGGTGCAGGCAGGTGCGGAGAGAGCGTTACCTGGGGGCCAGGTAACAATGCTGACAGTGCCTCGAACTAGGCAGAGGTTTTAGGCCAGCTATGACTGGCTTCTCCAAGTTACAGTGACTGATGTTACTGACTTGGTACCCCTTCTGCCCTGTACTCTCTTTCTTGTAAGGTTAAAACTGATCTATTCTGGTAGGGTTCCAGAAATGAAAGCCAGGGTGCTGGACGTTGGCTAAAGGACAGGCAGACACCAGATCCATCAGAACCCACGAGTGGGTAAATGCAAGTCATGAATTTATACTGATTTATTTACTTCTAGAAATATGGCAAGTTCCATGTTACTTTTACTGCTCTAAAGAGTTCCTTTCTTTTTTTTTTCTTTTTTTTTTACCAGAACTGCCAACACAAATTTAGCCTTCAGTTACAGAAATCCCTCCAACCAGTCCTGCAGAAACTTTACATCCAAAACAAAAACAAACAAACAAAAAAAGGGGGTGGGTGGGGGGGTGGGGTATGGAATTAAAACATTGTAATCTCTTCAAAAAGTGGTTGGGTTGGGTTGGAGTTCTAACACATGGATGCCAAGGTCAATGTTTTGCTTTGCAGAATGGGAGGTTGAAAGTCCCTGTCATTTCCATTTCTGTGCCATTAGCGTTTGCTGTCAGCCTGTTACCCTCAAAAGCTTCTTACGGGCCCCAAGGGGAACACACCTCAAATGTAAAGCCAAGAATTTACTGATTGTCTAGTTAATATTTTAACAATTTAATAGCCCAAATTACTGGTCCTGTTACAATAATAAAACCTGATAGTCCAAATTAATAAGACAAAGCCTCAAGGATACAGTAAAAACTTTTATGCAGGAGAAACCCTTTCCTGATGGCTTCCCCCTCTGGCTGGGGTTGAGCTCCCACTTCAGTGTCCCTCTGGGCCCCGAGGGTGACCGCTTCAGTCCTGGAGCTGAGCTGAGGGTGGGACCCACGTCGGCACCCTGAGGTCTGCGCGGGCGGGCGAGGGCAGTGCCGGGGGCTCCCCCTCTTCGCCAGGAGGTGCATGATGTTGGTGTTGATGCTTCCTCCCTCCTCAGCCCTGGGTCCGCTTGGGTTTATTTTGTATACCTTTTCACACGGTCCACCTACGCTGCTGCTTTTTGCCAGTTCCTGGTTATTCAGTTTTTCTGTTCTCTTCATTGCTCTGAAGCGGTTTCCCTAATGTGCTGCAATTTGGTGTCCTTGGGCTGCGCTTGGCCACGCCACCTTCTACTGAGGAGCTGAAACGGCCGAGTCCCCCCCAGGGTATCGACTCGGTATTGCTCTAAACTAAAGCAAACCTTAAGCAAACCATAGTTACCGGACAGCTAGACAACTGCTGGCACAGCTCAACAAGCTGAAGTCAGCCCAGGTCCAGACGAGCCCTGAGCCTGTGCTCGGGCTGGTGCAGAGCCTGGGGCCTTTCGGTGCTTATAAATGACATTTCCTGGGCTACTGCCTGCTTGAAAATGTTGTGACAAACCTCCCCATCCCCATGGCAGTGGCGGGCTCAGGGCTGCAGCCACGGTGGGGACTGGCAGCTGCCGTAGGTTGGTTGCGTGAGCTGTGGGGAACAGGGATGGCTGGGGAGGAACATTTGCTTCAATGTTATCGAGGTGGTGATTTGTGGTGTCCTGGTTTGAAAAGGCCTTGTACTTCACAGGGATGCAGAGGGGGTAGTGGTCTGGGAAAAAATATTAACAAGGACCCCTGTCCCTGGAAAGAGGAGAACCAGAAATAGTGGATTTCCAAGTGTCTCTGTCTTTCAACCTGCTCTTTTGTGCCATAATGTGTATGTTTTAACTAAGGGCGAGGGTCTCAAAAGGCTTTGAGAGCGCAGCTACTTATCATTTACAAATGACAAACTGCCTGTTGTTTTCTGGTGGGCTTGGTAGGGGCTAGGGTATAGCAAAATATCTAAAGTCCACCTTTGCTTTAAACAGATGCATTTCTATCTGCAGGAGTAAGAATTATTTCACTTATTGGCATAGCTGGACAGTTATCTATTTCTTTCTGTTACCAAGGTACTTGTAACTCTCTTGCACTGTTTATCTAAAGTTGAAATATGTTCTTTGAATCCTTGTATAAATAAAAAGGCTGGAGACTTAAATCTGTATTTACAGGGCAGTTTATTTCTTCTCCATTTAAGCTGAGTTTGGAGTTTTCTTTCTTTTTCCTTGTTAAGGCACAGATAAAGGCCAGGTCAGGAGTCCTGAGGAGGGAAAGCTTGCTTTCAGCCACAGGGTTTGTAATGGGCTGATGCCAGTGTTGGCATTAGGGATCTGCCTGCGTTCAACCCTGTGTGATCTGGAGGAACAGCTGCCGGGGTTGTATGGATGCCGTGTGTGGAAACAAGGTGAAGCTGACTTCAGTCATCGAAACAAGTATGCTAAAAATTGGCTTTCTCATAGAGATGCACAAAACCTCATGGCGTATAGTGCAAGGAATCAGAAATACCCTTGGTATTTGTCATTACAAAGTGTTGTGCTAATTATTTACTATGGCCTTGTAGTAGTGCAACTGTTGGTAGTGTTACCAGCAAGTGAAGCAGATGGCTGGGCCCTCACAGTGACGTGGATGTTTGATCTCAAGCGTGTGCCTGAGGCTGAACTGACACAGCAGAAAGGGTTGTGCTTCAGCTCTGCACTGTCCGGTTCCAGAAGTGGGTGAATGCAGGAGTCAAGGTAACGCATCGAAAGCCGCTCATGAAGTGTCTGAGAGAGACTGGAAACTACTAAAAGTGTATCTGTCTGCCTGGAAGCAAATATCGCTTAAATTTAATAAAATGAGTGATACCTTTGAGTGAATAGGTATTTCTTTGGTTTCATGTCCTGCAGTTACAGCTATTTAGGCACCACATGCACAAATGTATATGGATACAGACAAGTGTAGAAACGTTGGTCTTCTCCTAGGCGAAGCTGTTTGCAGATCAGTCACCTCCTTTGCCACCTCTGTGTCTAATTATGATCTTAAATAATGGCCACTTAAAGTCGTGTGTGTATTGAAGCTGTTTGCAAACATTTCTGTTGGTTTGTAAAGCCACTGAACACCGTACTGGACTGAGGCATCAGGCCTTTTCTAGCCAGGGATGGGACTATTACCCTGCAGTTTGACCATCTTCTTGCAGAGGAGGCAACTGTCTTCCCTGCCAGGAGGTGGCATTTGTGTTTAGCTTATAATTACTCTCCCTGTAACGATATCTGCCCTGTTTCTATTTCCTCCTCTGCTCGGGAACACGATACAGGGCAGGCTGGTGGGAAGGGACAACCTTTCAAACACGAAGGACCTTTCTCAAGTCAGCTGCAGGCAGGTAGGTCACAGACGTCCGTAGGCTGGTAGTGAGGCCTCTCAGGTGCAGAAGCAGTGACATTTGCTGGTGCTAATTAGACAGCAATGCTGCTCTGGGCTGGTGGCACGCAGGGGTCTCCTGGACCAGTGCTGGGGTGAGCTGCGGGGAACTGGTGGGCCAGTTTCACACCAGTAAGTCACACCAGGCATGTCTGGCAAATCCCAGAGCAAGCTGCTGGGCTGCTGCTGCCCATACGGATCAGTGGAGAGTTCATGCCAGATCAGGAGCAACGCCAGGCGAAATAACAATTGTGGGTTTAGTAACAACAGCAGCCGAGATGGGAGATCTCGGCACGGTGGGCACTTCTCACAGGGAGGAGAGTTCTTGCTGTTGGCCGTATTCTTTTACCAGGATAATCTCTCTAAACAGATTTTGGGCCACACTAAAGCCAAGTATGATGCACAGAAGCAAATAGCAGGTGCTCAGGAAGAAAAACTAGACAATGAAATACGTTTTTCTAAGAGTGAGACATGATATTGCACAGCAGAAACACATCTAAGGAAATTATATGGGTCCTTGTGCATCGCTCGCAGAGGAGGGCGAGGGGCAGAGGGGCTGCACGGAGCCATCAGCTCACCCCTGGCTTGGTGTCCCTCCGGAATGGCAGCCTCCCCACCCTGCCCAGGCACACGCCAGCACCCAGTTGCCACCACTGGCACCCAGGGCAAGGGAGGGGGACCTGGGCAGAGGGTGCTGGGGCAGTGGGGAACCAGAGGTGCCAGGAGTGCGGGGAAAGGGAGGAAGAGGCTCCCTCACCCCCCAAAACCACTGGGTGCAGCCCAGCTGAGAGCAGCTGTGAAGGCAGCAACCAGGTCCCACATGCCAGTAGCTCAGACGCTGGGAGATGGGGAATTACTTATCACAGAATCATTGAGGTTGGAAAATACCTTGAAGATCATCTAGTTCAACCATTAACCCAACATTAACAGTTCCCAACTACACCAGATCCCTCAGTGCTGTCGACCCAACTCTTAAACCCCTCCAGGGATGGGGACTCCACCACCTCCCTGGGCAGCCCATTCCAACGCCCAACAACCCCTTCTGTAAAGAAATGCTTCCTAATATCTAGTCTGAACTTTCCATGGTGCAACCTGAGGCCATTCCCTCTTGTCCTATCACTTATTACTTGATTAAAGAGACTCATCCCCAGCTCTCTGCAAACTCCTTTCAGGTAGCTGTAGAGGGTGATGAGGTCTCCCCTCAGCCTCCTCTTCTCCAGACTAAACCCCCCCAGTTCCCTCAGCCACTCCTCATACAACCTGTACTCCAGACCCTGCACCAGCTCCGTTGCCCTTCTCTGGACACGCTCAAGTCATTCAATGTCCTTTTTGTAGTGAGGGGCCCAAAAAGGAACACGGGAATCAAGGGGCGGCCTCACCAGTGCCGAGTACAGGGGTAAGATCCCTTCCCTGTCCCTACTGGCCATGCTCTTTCAGACACAAGCCAGGATGCCATTGGCCTTCTTGCCAACCTGTCAATCAACCCCCCCAGGTCCCTCTCTGACTGGCAGCTCTCCAGCCACTCCTCCCCAAGCCTGTAGCGCAGCTGGGGGTTGTTGTGGCCCAAGGGCAGCCCCCGGCATTTGCCCTTATTGAAACTCCTCCAGTTGGGCTCAGCCCATGGCTCCAGCCTGTCCAGGTCTCTCTGCAGAGCCTCCCCACCCTCGAGCAGATCAACACTCCCACCCAACTTGGTGTCATCTGCAAACTGACTGAGGGTGCACTCGATCCACTCGTCTAGATCATCAATAAAGATGTTAAACAGGAGTGGCCCCAACACCGAGCCCTGGGGGACACCACTCGTGACCGGCCGCCAGCTGGATTTAACTCCGTTCACCACAACTCTCTGGGCCCGGCCATCCAGACAGTTTTTTACCCAACAAAATGTGTGCCCAGCCTCGAGCAGCCAGTTTCGCCAGGAGAATGCTGTGGGAAATGGTGTCACAGACCTTGCTGAAGTCAAGGTAAACAACATCCACAGCCTTTCCCTCATCCAATAAGCAGGTCGTCCTGTCGTAGAAGGAGCTCCGGTTTGTCAGGCAGGACCTGCCTTTCATGAACCCATGCTGACTGGGCCTGAGCATCTGGCTGATCTGCATGTGTTGTGTGATGGTACTCAGAACAAGCTGCTCCATCAGCTTCCTGGGCACCAAAGTCAAGCTGACAGGCCTGTAATTTCCTGGATCACCCTTCCGACCCTTCTTATAGATGGGCATCACACTGGCCAATTTCCAATCTGTCGGGACCTCCCCGCTCAGCCAGGACTGCTGGTAAATGATGGAAAGCAGCTTGGTGAGCACACTCATGCGTAAGATATGCTCTGCCCTGGCACCACACCAGCAATTTTACTGAAGTCCGGAAAGATTAGCACTACCATATCTACCTAGCCTAGTAAATCATTTTTCTGGTTACTCAAAAGACACTTTTGTTGTAGGTGAGGGGAAGTAGCTGAGCTGGCGGTGACTGGGGTGATCAGATCACTATTGCATCATTGTGCCAATATCGCACCAGGGCTGACCCCAGCAGCAGCCTTCCCGTGAGGGAGACAGCGGTTTCAACTTCTTGTGAGAAGCTGCTCCAGGGATAGGGCCTGTACAAATCCAGCTGCTTTACAGTCTGTGTTTTCAGCTTTTTACGTGCAGCGCTCAGAATCCCGCAGGCACTAGGACCTGTCTGAAGCCTTTCCGCCCGGGACTGTCGGGCGGGATAAATATAGCGCAGCGCGGGGGCGCCGGGCAGCCGCCCGCGGGCAGCGCATGGCCGGGGGGAGCAGCCCGAGCCCCGGGGCTGTGCCGCGCCTCGGCCGCGGGGTCACCCGGGAGCTCGGCCGCCGCTTCGGCGGCGCCGCGGCCTGGGCTGCCGATGCTCCGGCTCGACAAGGTCACCCCCTCGCTGCTCATCGGCAACGCCAGGGCCGCCCGCAGCGAGGAGCTGCTACTGCGGGAGGGCGTCACCTTCTGCCTTAATGTCACCAGGCAGCAGCCGTTCCCCGGCCTGCGGCAGGTGCGCGGCCTGCGCGTCGCCGTGTTCGATGACCCGGCTGAAGACCTGTACCGGCATTTCGAGCAGTGCGGAGCCGCCATCGAGGAGGCCGTGAGGAGCGGGGGGAAGTGCTTGGTGTACTGTAAAAACGGCCGCAGCCGCTCCGCTGCCATTTGCACCGCGTATCTGATGAGACACCGAAAGCTCCCGCTCAAGGATGCATTTGAGGTATTGTACGTGTACCCTGATTTATATTTAGACACCTTTGGGGTAAGCAATGCAGTGCTTAGTATGAGCGACGATGATTTCTCATTGACTTATTTTGGTGCTCTCACCTGTTTAATTAGCAGTTACACAGATATTCAACCTACGAATAAAAATTCCACTGTAAGTTTTTTCACTCCCAGCTTGGACAAATAAGCTTTCAGTGTGAAGTTTCTGGGACAGATGTAATTACAACTGCAAATAGGCTTTAAGCCCTGGTAGCAGATATGCAAAGTTGGTTGTCTTGTGAACATTTTCCCTGGCATTTGCTTAGTCGTGATAGCGAAGTTAAAGATGGAGACATAAAGCAAATGAGTGAAATGGATGAAAGTGTGCACAGCAGGTGTTTTGCGGGATTTGCTTTTATCACCTGTGAGGCATAGCTCAACACAGCAAAGAACCATCATCTGTTAGGGCTGCTAAATAGTCAGGGACTAGGTAGATACAAGTAAAAGCAGCTCAGCTGTATTAGGAAGCCGTTGCAGTACATGTGACTCCTGCTCTATGGTCTTTTAGGCTTCACCCATTTGGTAAGTGTATCACGAAGTCTCTAATTTAGATAATGGTTTTGCTCGGCACTAGACAGAGGCATGCAGATACGCAATCAAGTTTCACGCTGTCTCGAACACGAGCAGCGTCACCACGCTTGTGAGAGACATTCACATTTCCAGGAAATTCAACGGCTCCTTTCCATGTCTCACCCATGAATCCGTTCTGTAATGGGAGCCACATGCCAGGAGGTCTTAGCAAGCACAGGGTGAGGTCAGCTCACCAAAATATGTTTGTTATTCTTTAGCCAAGTCAAAACCAAAGTAAATCTTCTCAAAAGTGTAAGAGGGAAAAAAAAATCCACTTGGATGATACCCACCCTTGCTTTTACCGTGCCTCTCCTTTTTCCTAGGTTGTGAAGGCTGCCAGACCAGTAGCAGAACCCAACGCAGGATTTTGGTCTCAGCTGCAGAGATATGAAGAAGATTTGAAGATACCAGAGCAGTCTGCTCTGCTGAGCAAAGAACTTAAAAATAGCAATGTGTGAAGCTGTTTGTAAAGAGAGTTAAATGGCTTGCAACAAATTTAAGAAGAAAAATATCACTTCCTATATCAACTATTCATAAAATGCCTTACTCCCCAAACTGAGTTGCTGGTTCATTAAATTCACTCAGAGCATTACCATTGAAGGTGCATGGGAAAGGGGCAGATAAACAGGGAGAAAGAGCAAAACCAGAAAAGGGTTGGGAGGACTGCAAACAAGCCAGAGAAACGCATGTTATCTTCCCCTGGATGACACTGAGTATGATAACAATGTATTGAACAAACAAGTTAGTACATAGGGATTGTACTCTTGGTTTTTAATTAAGCTTCCCCGTGACATCACTAGACAACCTGATGCCAGACCAAGGAAGCTCTGAATTTCTATCTCACCTGCTGGATCAGAATTCATGTTCATGAGCTGACACAGCCTTTGTTGGGAAACTGACACTGGAACTGCTTTGTCTCTACCTTACATTCAACTAGACCAAAATACCATCACAAAATTACCTAAAAATCCAGAGGACAGAATATACAGATGGTGGTAAGGAGTTCAGCTCCCACCATGCAAGTTAAGTGCCTTTTCAGCTTTGGAAATTATTTCCAAAATACCAAAGGAATGATTTTTAAAACAATAGTTGATAGTGGAGAGAAGAAGATGACACTGGCAATCTAGAAGTAATCCTAACACCTTTTAGCTTTACTTACTAAACCTAACAAGATTTATCAGTGCCCAACTCATGCCTTGTATCTGCATGCAAGCAGCATGGCCAAATCCTTTCTGCTAAGACTGCTTGCAGGTTGCCCTGTGAAATTATCTGATGGGATATCAAGGAAGCTGCATGAAACTTCCAAATCAGATTACAAGTACGTTTATCATAAGACATTAAAAGCAGAGAGAAACACCAAAGTATTTTGTTGAAGTGTATTGACACATTTGTAATTTAAAAGGGACAAGTTAAGGAATCTGTGAACCTGCAGTGTGAAATTCCATTCCACTTTGCTCAAAGCATCAATACAAAGTAAAGTTAGCTCATTGTCATCTAAGTGCTTACACAAGGCAAACATATGCTCCCAGCAGTGGAGTAGTTCCAGGCAGAAATTCTAATGATGGAAAAATGACAGAGAGTAAAGCTACTAGGGAATTACATGAATTAGGCAATTCAGATGCAGTAGAAGCTCCCAAAGTTAAAGTTTACTCAGAGTTAAAACAGGATTATTTTAAAAGCTGAAACCATAGAAATAAAAATAAAAAATTGGGGCTATCATCTTCTTAGTTATCACAAGGCATTTTTGCACCAGATGCTTTCTTCACTCCCATCTGTGTTTGGTTCATTCTGTCATTTATCTTTGGTATCTGCATTACAACCAACAAGAAATTTGTTGCATATTTGGAGGTGAGTGGTAGTTAGGACATTTGTTGTAGCTTTTATAATCTTGACTATCACATATAATATGAATTTCAGTATAACATATGACTTCAAGCCCACAATATATCTATAGACTATATCCTTATTAATGGCCAGGATATCACTCATCAAAAAATCTCTCAGTCAGTCTGTGGAATAAGGTTTATTTCCCATCCAAAGCTAAAGCCACTAAACAAAAGTAGGAAGCTAAACATTAATGAAAATACAATACATTTCTAACTGAGGCATATTAACTTGCAGTCAGCTTCAGCATATCAGTTCCGCATTTTTGAGTCAGCTGAAATAGAAACAGTTGTTCTTGATTGTCAGGATACACTGCACTCTGTGGTTAAATTTTACCAGGCTTCTTAGCATGCAGAAAACCTTCATGCCACAGGATTTGACATCACAGTATTTTCTGTAAAAATATTTACATTTCTGAAAGCTATTCCCTGAAAACCATTCCTATTTACATTGAAAACCGTACCTCCTCCTTGTACTGCTCCACATTAACATGAAAGATTGCAATTTGGAACTGGAACCCTGGAAGTAGTTTACTTCTTTGAGTTCGTAATCTACTAACATTACGAGTGATGTAAAAGGTAAATTTAGACATACTCCTTGTTGCTTATGACTGTCTCAGAGTTTTTGCTGTATAATTGCTGCTGATGAGCTGCTTGGCCTGCTGAATATGCATATTTCTTGCAACTGTAAATTAAGAAAAAAAAGATACAAAATAATAGATACTACACACACATCCACAGTTTCAGCTACTTAGGAAGTTACTCATTTAGGTCTGTATCCAACCCACCAATAGCACATATTTCACAGAGGTGCAGAAATTAGAGGCCTATTGTTCTCATCAGTCTTGTAGCCAAGGGGAAAGAGATGGGCTCTTTGACAGGCAGCACAGCCATCTCTCTCATAACCAGAAATGTTCTCTGGATTGCTGATTCACATGTGCTCTTCCTAGAGACATTTTAGCCAAGTCCCTAAAGCAAAAGAGAACCTAGACCTTAATGCCTTTGTGCAAGCTGCAGCTTTTAATACAGGAATCAAGATGATAAGAAAGGAAAACAAAAGTATCTTCAAGCCAGCCAGCCCCTTTAGCTGTTATTCATCATGTTGAACTTCTATTTCATACATCAGTTTTACCTGATTTTCAAGACATTTCAAGATATTTGGTACTTTGTATCAAAGTGTGGTGAGCGAGATCTAAAGTCCAATGTGGCTGATGAAATATTACCATAAAACTTAAATGGCTTCAGATTAGGGAATGGAGTATCAGAGGAACAATCTCACTCATTATATGTTTTGACATAACTTTCCTAAGAGTAAATGCAGCAGCAGTGACCATGCTTCTTCCTTCCACACTATCAGCCTCTCAAGCTTAGCTAATACAGCCTCCAAGCCATTTGGGTTCTTCTGGGTAGACACGGCTTTGCTATTTCTGACAATTTCATCCCTCCGCTTCAGAAAGGGGACCTTCTGTATGTGTGAATAATTTAAGATTGAAAAAAAAAATCCAGGCAAGATTAAATATTGAGGCTAGAAATCTCAACTTTTCTGATTTGATGCACAAACAAGACATTTCCATAAAGAACAAGAAAAAAAATCATATGCATCTAATGATCTATTAATGATCAAAAGAAAATGCCATTACACTTTCTGCAAATTGAATGGCGTTTGAATATTTTAATAGTACTATTGCAGAGAAACTTGATTATAATACACTATATTCTTCGATATGTTTTTCTTTTGGCAATAGATAGTTTGCTCTTTCACTGCACATTTTCATCATGTAGATCTTAGAACCATCAGCAGTATCCAGAATTACCAAATACTAGCTACAGGTGACTGCTGATGGCAAAGTATCAACAGGTACACTATCTGGGAGGTACAAGTATTTGGTACAGCACCCCTACCATCACAAGTCTGTGACATGCCATAGCACTGAATTCATAGCTACAATTTCCTGTTTGTACTTTATATGGCTACAGATTTGTATGATATCAGGGGTTGAGAGAGAGAGAGAATAGCATACGGATAGAAAATGGTATGTAACTGACAGCTACTATTTCAATTGACAAATCTGAGATTACCTGTAATCTTGCTTTTTCTTCCCTTTGCAGGAACAGGTCAGTAAGATCCCACCAAGCATATAAAGAACAGATCCAGCCCAGCCTAAGTACAGGGCATCTCCTAGTTCATACCTGCAACGTGAAAGGTTTTATGGAAACAGCATATAACGGGATCACAAAGCCATTATTTTAGACTCAGCCATAAGGTGCACAAATAACACAAACAAACAAATTCTAGTCTGCGTACAAGTTAGCTAACTGAAAGGTTCTTCAACAGGTAATAGGAGAATAGATCTGGCTTTGTGTCTGTTCAGTGAAACTCACATTTAAGTGCTCTGCCAAATAAGTGGCAGTACAGAAAGTACTAAGCAACGTAAAGACAGGTAGCAATAACACGAGTATATTTAATAAATTCTTGATAATAAATAATATTTATACACCTTTTTTGAAGTCCACAACACTTATTTCACCCTTGTATTGGCAGTGCAACCAGAGTAATTTTGTGAAACTGAATGATTCAGACCTTACTGTCTGTGTCATGAGAAAAGGCTAACCACAGAAACCCATTTGCTACGGACATGACACTAGATCACCTACAAGTAGTTATTTGTATAGGCCTAGTTTTCAAACTTATCCTAAAGAATATTCAGCACGCTCTGTGGTTATATGGCTGAAATACGTTTATGAATAGTCCCAGGTTGAAAAAGAATAGTTCCCCATTTTACTGTACAAAACTACACCTTTCAGGAAACAACAAATTCACTGATAATGAATTTGACACAAAGACTAGACACAACTAAGCCTGGGAAAGCCTGGCAGGAGTTTCACAAAAAGACAAAAATGATGGTTTATATTTGGACAAAGACTATACCACAATACGGCTGTACCTCTGTGGTCTGTGATACCCAATATAAGGATAAAATAAGTGTCATTGTATTGCTTCTTTCCCACATCATGGAGTACATAGAAGGTATACTGAAACCAGATATGTGTGTTTTCTTTCCACTTGTAAACATAAAATCATTGTTTGAAAGTGTCAAAGTTTCTGACTCCAGAATTAATGCTAAAAGGAAGGTTTCAGAGGTTTACACAGGCTCACCGCTCTCCGTGTTCTCATTGCACACTGGAGCTGCAAGGTCTCTGCTGTTTTAGGTGCTTTCCAAACATGGCACAAGGAGACAAACATTATCTCAAAAAAACAGGAGTGCAAGTTTTTGGAGGAATACTAAGGAACAATCAGAGAGTGTTGCCCAGTGCATGCAAGCGTCTCTGATCACTCGTCACCTATAGACAGGATGCTGAGATGTCATACTGAAGGAAAGCACATAGGAAGGATCTGCAGGAGATTGCCTTCACAGCTGTATGAGAAATGCCTCTAAGAATTAGTAGGGGTTAACTTTCCTAATTTACTGAAGATGCAATCTGAAAAAACAGATTTGCCACTCTCTTAAAGAGTGAAGATCAATACTGGCCTGCAATTGAATTTAAACCAGTCTCACAGAGTCCAAGGAGAACAAACTTCCTCAAAATCATGTCTGGCTTTACCAATGATCAAAGTTAACTCAGAACTACTTAGTGAATCGATAGTCATTATCAATAAATTGAAGTTTAGATATTAAAAAAAAAAAATGTCTTTAGCTACTGAATACAAACAATCTGGTAACTGATTAACATGCATTGATGTTGAAGCCCCAAAGCTGCACCAGATAACTATAAAACTTGCTAACTATCCCACTAACTGACATTCCTTATCAACAGTTGTTTCTGTCCTCTAACGTATTTATTACCCTTCATATCATTCTCTCAAGGGGATATAAAACAAAAAAGTATTCACAAGAGCCATTTCTTTGCAAGGGCTTGTTTGAAAACACAAGGAAAACTGACAAACATCCAAAGCAATTGCTTAAAGTACTTTGGTTCATAACAAAGCACTTCACCTCTGACTTCCCTAAACCGATTCTCTGGAGGAAACTTACAAAACACTTCAAATATGATCCTAGCAACTGAAGATTTATAGTTTATTGATCTAAAAATTATATACTCGGTAGAGGTACTGGCAAATGCTAAATGTCCCCTTTTCCCCAAACCGGCTCTCTCATGTTCCATAGGCAATATATTATGTTTCCCTCATCCTTTTTCCCCCTTGCTGAAGGAGAAGCCCAGTCACCTCTACCCTTGTTCCTCATTGCTAAATCTATTGACCTAGATAAAGTGCCATAAGCGGGCATTTAGTTCTGAAGACTGTTGCTTTTATATCAGACAAGAATAAGGGCTTTTATACCTCAAAACTTGTTTGCGCACAACTGTATGATCTAATAGTCCTGCAAACTTTGCTTCATTTTAATTCACAAGACAAATGTTGAGCTGTTAATATATAGTGAAAAATATTTTTTTACTTCTTTAAGCCAAGCAGCACACTTTAATGATATTCCTCAGCTATCTGCAGGTCACCAGTACACAGTTCAAGCTGGTTCCTGTACTTTTTTTCATTTGCTTGTACATCTGAGGCACTGTATTCTAGCCGTAGCTAGAATTTTGTATGTCTTTTGGTCTAAATGCTGAAGAAAATCAAGACTTTTACCTTTTCTTCTTGATAGCATTGAGATGTGCGCTTACTGAGTCTCAGAAGAAAATGTGAACACAGTAGAGAAACCCCCTCAGGTGTGGGGCTGATATTCCCCACACACTCACTAAGCCTTCCAGAAGAGAACTCTCCTCCCTCCCCACCAAAATGTCTGCAGTGAAAAGATTCTCCGAAGACAGATTTTTCCTCTGTAGAACTGGCTAACAAGATCCATCCAGGTTCTGAAACTCAAGCAGCTGAGGTTAGTGCAGCTGTCTGTAACACATGATGGAGTTTGGTATGACAGATCTATTAACTTACTTGGTTCCAGCGTACAGTGGGTCAAAAAATTGAGCAGTAACCATCGCAGCATACCAAGAAACAGCCACCATGGAGCAGAGACCTACCAGAAAAAGTTTAAAAAGCACACAGGCAAATGATTCCTTTAATGGCTGTAACAGCTCTAAATCAAGAACAAGCGTTCATTTCATTTAGTCTTGCTGTAAAAGCAATACAAAGTATTGATGGCATTCTTATTTCAGCCTCGATATTACCTCCTAAAATAAAGAGAAATCCTCCCGTGACGACAAACTTCATTTTTCCATCCTCATCGCTCAACCCAATGTTTGTGCACTTCAAACCAAGCAGCGAGAGTACTGTAGCTATGAATCCCAAAAGGATGGAAGCAATCATCAGGGCACGACATGCCTGAATATGAGCTAAGACAAAAAAAGAGAAAACAGAACAGGATAAGACAGAAGTTAAATTAATCTTGTGCTGAAAAAGTAAAAGTGATTAGAGTGAGTGATAAAATTAATAGGAGTAGTAATGAGTGAATCTTGTCCAACTTTGTTATTTGGTTCAGAGAAGCATCCAAACCCTAGAGTGTTTAGCCTTCAAGTCAATCAGATTTCAGAGTTGAACCACACTTACACTTTATAACCTCAGTAAATCCTCTTGGGTCTTTCGTAAATCCTGAAAAAGTATACAAGCCCTTCATAGCTTACATCTTTAAGTCCTGTGAAAATGCACAGCGGTATATATGGTCATTTACAGGAGTGGAAATAAGTCTCCTACTCATAAATGCTGATGACTTCCTTACACCTGTACAGCTGAGTGCACAGGAAACCTCTAAACTCCAGGTCCCAGCCAAGGTGTGCGGGGCTCTGGCACTACAGAGGAATTGAAAAAATGTTCCAGCTTTGCTACTTCCAGTGAGGGATGGGAAAGAACATGCTCGAGTTAGCTGTACACTTTGAGTCAGGGTAACGACCAGGAGTCAAGCGGATCCGAGAGCTGCAGCACTCCTCTCCTCCCTACGACATACAGAGAGGCTACAGCTGGTTTGGACAATTTAGGGAATCTGCTATGCTGACCCTTCTGCATCACTTCAGCTCCCAGCCTTCACATTTAGGTATCAACTGCATGGAAACAGGGACAACTCTTATGTGGCTTAAGTGTATTGGTCCTGCAAGCTTGAGAGTTATCAAAGACACAGAATTAAAGGATAACATCATTTGAGGAATTAATGTTTTGCTAAGCACTATTTTTAACATTTTCAAGGAAAAAATACAGGCTGTAATAAAAGTGAAAAGACCCCTCAAAGTACCATTAACAGGGCAAGGTTTTTGCCTGCAGAAGATACTGTTAGGACAAGCGCTCAACTTCAACGCTGCTTTCTAGTTTGGGATCTTACACCATGGCAGCAGGAATTACCCATAGCAGGGATCCAACAATTTACATTTCAGGCCTTTGGGACTCCTGCAGTATTAGATGGGACTCTCCATATCTTCCCAGGACACACAAGCATATCCTCAGGCTAACTGCTTGCAAGCCAATGGCTGTACTATTTTAACAGAAGAGTTCTCATACTGTATCCTCTTTGTATCACAATATGATAATCTCAACAGCCTTGAGGCACTTACTTCACAGTCCAGAGAGCTCATTTTCTGTTGTCTTTAACTTAAAAATGAGCTTACTGAACAAGATACAAAGTCAGTGCATTTTATGAATCAATACTAATTCTAAGAAATTATCCCAAAATCCCATCATTGAAAGAAACACTTACAGGACCTTAAAAGGAAGAAAAAAAGAGATTAAAAAGCATTTGGCAGCTAACTAATTGCTTTATATCAAATGTTTGATCTAGTTGTGACTAGATAGACAGTGCTAGATAGATAGATAGTAGCTAGTCATGGTTTCAATCTTATGCAATATTGCTTTTAAAAAAAAAGGTCTTCACTTCAAACATTTGTGATTTGGGCTAATGGCTTGCTGAACTCAAAACCTTTGAATCTGTTTAAAACAACCAAGTCTGATGTTTCCCATGCACAAAACAAAAGCCAGAGGTACACCACGTAGCTCAGCTGCCAATAAGGAAACTTCCATGGAAAATTTTTGCGGTCCTTCTGAGGAGAGGTAACAAAGACGCTTTTGTTTTTTTCTTTTTTTTCCCCTCCTGCCAGTCCCTCACATCTGCTGCTGCAGCAGTTTCAGTTAAGTTTCTAAACAGCAATTTGAAACACAACCTACACTGACCAGGATAATTTTTAGTCTACCTTGGCTTGTATCTGCATGTGCTACAGACGTTTCTTGGAGGTCCCACTGTTTGCTCAGCCCTTGTTCTACCAAACCCAGTTTCTTCCTCTTTCCTGGTTTCCCCAGCTGTCCTCTTGACAATTTCTACAATTCAGTGTCTTCTAACTTGTTTCTTTGTCAGTTCTCCTTTCTAAAACCTTTTTTTCTCTACAATTTTGCAAGCTGCTTTTCCCTTCCCCTTCCCCCTGCCTATACCCCTCAAATACAATGCCATCTTCTCAACAGTGTAACTGATCTCCTCTTCAACAGATCAAATTTAATCTTCACAAATTCACTTTCATAGCCTGGTCTGTCAATTTATCTTCTATCTGGTACCATTTTTTTCCTTCCTGCTGACTCCACATTGTTATGTGCAATTCTCCAGGCACCTTGCTGTTGCTTGCCTTCCTTTCTCTTTTGCTTTAGCACATCTACTCACAATTCTTCTTTCTGTCCCGCCACCCCCAAATTCTTTAAAATTCACTTTTTTCTCAGCAGCTCCAAGGTGCTGTCCTGATGTGGCCCCATTGCCCACATGTGCACACATGGGAGCTCTACAACACTCTTAGAGGCAACACCCCATATAAATACATCAATGAGAAGATGCTGCCTGGAGTCAGCAGGCAGTAAGTTATGAACCAAACCATGAGGTGGTTTATACGTGAACCAAATGCACACTCACACTCTGCAGAGGATAACGTCTGACAGACATGATCCTGATATTGCTGAGCCTAAGACGTTTAAATAGGGTTATGTTCCTCTTAATACCCACATGAATCTTAAAACCAATTGTTAGACAACACTGAAAGATGAAAAGAGCAGATTATTTTGTAAATACTGGACACAGACAGTTTCAGGGAATTGCTACACTAGTGTCAGAACTGGTCAACATCAGTTTATTTCCGATTGAGAGAGAAAGTGAATTTCATTCCCACTAACACTATACTACACATTCTTCAGATTAGGAGTATCCTCTTACCTACCTAGTTTAGCCACCTCCCAGTGTAGATTCAACTAAGCAGGAAGGCATTTTTATTCTGTAAGAAGTATCTATGTACAGAATTATTCAAGATTAATAAAAACTAGCTTTACTGTCTGTAGACATGCTTACTACCTACCGAATTCTGCCTTGGTTGATCATTCAAAGACAATCCACAAATCTGATGAAGACTGATACCGAGTACAGGAGCCAGCAGCTCTAAATTTCCTGATATTTAGAATCACATCCAACAAGACACTAGTTAACAAGTCCTGACAAGTATATTAATTTATAACATACTCATTGTACAAGTTATACTCTAAGATACACTCACTGTATTTCTTACATTACCTATGATTTTCAGTCTCAACATGCAAAAACCACTACCACTTCTTAGCTTTAAAGAGTATTTACCTATTATATCAAAAAACTCTAGGTACAGCTATTCAAGTATTGCAAAAGAAGGCCTATAAAATTCCAAATAAACATCGAATTGTCACAAGATGTGTTAAAAAAATGTCTCATACTAATTCCTTCCACAAGATGCTAGAAAAGAGTTTACACCATATTTAAAATGTCTATTAAAATAAATCCTTGATCAAGTGACTTCATTTGCCTTATTTTATAGCCTTTCCTAATGTGCTTGACACATTCTGCTGCTTAAGAGATTTTTATTACTTCAACCCACAAAGTCTAGTACTACCAGACTACTAAAACAAAAGCCTTTCTACTTTTTTCCAACAAATTTTTAAGCAATATAAACAAGACTGTGCAAAGTCACATACCAGGCAGAGCAAGCATAGAGTCAAATTCTCTGCAGTTGGATACTCCAGTGCTGTCTTCTGCACAGCTCTTCCACAGGTTTTCAAACAACGTAGATGTTGTGATCACACTACCATAGATACTGGAGACTTTCCAGTAATTATTCGGCAAAGTAGCTCCAACAATTGCCCACCCACCCAAGCACAAAAGAAAACCAACAATTTCCAACGCAGCAGTCATGCTTGTGAGTAGTAACAGTTAAATAACCCTATAATTAGATTACAATCAAGTGAAGCCTTTCAGAAGCCTCCTTGCTGTTTTATCTCTGGGTTTCACTCCAAAATGAGGCTCTACCTTTGCTCTTTGCTCAACCCCAGAGATAAGGCTTACAGTGCATGACAATAAGAAGTGGGAGCAGTTCATGATAAAGATATTAACATTTTTTAAAAAAGAACAATATTAATTCTTAATGAGAAGTGACAAAATGAGCCTATTCTTAGTCTCAGCCTAGAAAGTCCAGCCAGTATTTCTACAAAACATCTTGTAAAAATTATAATATTGGCAAATATTTCATTTCTGTCTCTCCTCTGAAGTCAACTAAGGTTTGCACAGGATTAAAATTGTTTGCAATGTTATTATTGATTTCAAATCAAAAAGCTTTACTTATTATTTTCTTATATTTTCTTTTACTTATTTATTTTCTTGATGACCCAAGCATAAAAAAGCTTGAGAACAGGAACTTTATTCTGTTGCTAGAAAAGTTAGCACATTTTTTTGGAGTTATGGTCTTAAGTAATCCATAGCAACTGTACTGCCAGCTTCTTTCAGGAAGGTTAAGTTTGTGGATGAGGGTTTTCCATTAATATTTTACAGTCTATAGATCTGTAGTTTAATACATTCAGGCTTAAAAATAGTTCCACTTACAACTGTAATTATTATGTTTCACAGAAATTAAATATAAGGGAATGAATGAACCAGTGTGACAGACCTATCTCAAAAGGAATAAAATTATGAAGGAAAATAGCTATATGAAAAATAATACATATCAGTCGATTGCATCTGCCTGTCAGAATATCTTAGTATTAAAAAAAATCTATTCTAAGCAAAGTAGAAGTATGTTAAACTTTGCGTACTTGCTTCTGCTCTTGACTAGACAAAATCATAGACTCAATTCACATCACCCACTAACGTTAAAATTTTAAACTGCTTATGTATCCAAATGGGGTTAACCATCTCTTGCAGTAATAATCACCTCTTATCTCCAGGAAATGGAGTCAGAGTTTCTTCATAAAATAGTTTTGCTGACACAACATGGTAACAGATTCATGGGGTTTACATAAAGACTACAAGAACAATTAGATGCTGAGAGAGTCACAACTTGCCCATAACAGATATGGGTTTGTTTTTTTTCAGCATTCACTGGTCACTTTGAGCTGATGCTGTAGGTTGGTAGGTTCAGCTGCAAAAGAATACTAGAGTGCCACCGCAACATTTCTGCTCCCGTGACAGCCAAGAGGATCATGGCCATTGATTTCAAAAAGAACAGATTTGGCAACACAGCCAGTGTGATCCTGTGCAGCTCTGTACTTAAAATCTTTTAAAGAAACTAGGTGGTGTGTGATAAGAATTTATCTTCTGGGGTGACTTTTACAGAATTCCCTTCTTCTGCTAAGTCACTGCAATTTTAAAAATGATGGCATAGTAAAATGAACACACTCTACCAGTATACTGGAGTATCTGCATCCCATTAAAAGCTCTTCAAAGAGTTTCAAATTAATTTATCCATACACAGGTACTACCCTGGTGACCTCAGTGGTCATTTCTGCTGACAGCAATTTCAAAGTTGAGTTTAGTTGGGAACTTGAATCGTGTTCTCAGATTTTATACTGCTGCCAAGGATAAAAAATTTTTTTGGAAATTGATTTTTAAAAAAATATCTCTTCCTAATTAAGAAAGCTATTTCAACAAGCAGTCATAAAGCACAAATATGAACATAAAAGTTTAAACTGCAGACCTGGAATGCATGAGTTTTTCCTATATGGCACCAGGCATTTTAATCATTCCCTTAAAGAAATCATTCTTTAATGGTATTAAAAAACATCAGGTTAACTCTTCACTGCATTTCATAAACTGTGGTTCAGTAATCGATGGATATAACAGCAAATGCTGCTCTGCAGGATGCTCTGCATCAGCAGAGTAAAAGAGTTGGTGTTGATAGCTTCACATCAACCCCATTCACAACTCTGGAGTTTTCCTTCAGACTTGCTCTAACCCTGTTGGGCGAACTGAACACCCATCAACAGCTGGAATTCAGGAGGAGCATTCCTGGAGCACATTTCCTTGCTTTGCATCATCCACAAGGGAACCAATTTGTGCACTCCAAGACCACACCACAAGGCAAATCAAGTGCAGTAAATCAGAATAATTGTGTAATGCACTACAAAAGTATACTCCTGATGTAAGAAAAATGCTAACATTGACACGCCAAGATGTCAACATATCTGACCATAGCAATATATGACCTTAGAGAGAAATTGCTCCTAACCCCTATTCAGAGCATATTTGCATGTAGTATGGTTGAGAGACGGTTTACAGGCAGAAATCATATTTTTAAAAATCAAATCAGCCAATACAGTTGGGAAAATAATATTTAAAATATTAGCCTCCTAAAGGTTTGATCAACATGAGCTGTACCTTTTTGATAATTTCTGTTGATTTGTTTCAAGACCCAGGAATGCTGATTGAGCACTATAGAAACAGCCCCGTGACAGACAGCTACTACTCTCCAGGCAGCCACATGACATGCCCTTCTGTTAGCATGAGGAACACCACGCTGATTTTAGGGGACACACAGTTCTTTGAACAGCTGAAGATGATCTACCAAGTCCTTACCAACCAGGGGTCCTCTCTCCAATTATGGGGACCAGGGGAGGGGTGGGGGGAAGACAACCCCTGAGAGGCAACTGCTTCTGTTCACTGGCAAGTTTTCTGTTGCTGGGGAAAATTTTCTTTCCATGTTGGGTATAATGAAACTGCATTTTAAAAAAAAAAAAAGAGGCTGTTCCATAACAGGGACTTGTCTCTATAACAGGGCTGAAACATCTGCTTCTCCCTGTTACAGCAGGAAAGGCAGAGCCACCACACTGTTGTAAGCATCTGCGCCATCTTCCTACCACATACGAGAACTGAAGGATTGTTGGCCCCATCTCATAGCTCTGATTACCAGAAATCATATCTAAGTTTCTAGATGAAGCAGGCATCCTGCTATCTACATAGAAGTCTTGGAGAGGAGCAGAACAGGTACCAGTACTGTATGAAAAGCTGTCTCTGATGCAATGAGTAGTGTTTTTAAGACCCTTGGAAGCATATGATTAGCCTCCTTTTGAGGCTACAAATTCTGGCCTCATAACAGGATGCTGATACTTAAACTGGCACCACTGTTAGGAAAGCAGATGCGGCCACTGAAGCCAGGGCACTGAGGAAGAACCAGAAATATGCTGAATCTTGAGAGTTAACTCTGAAGAGTTAAACTCACATTTTAGACATCTGCCTCGCTTTTAGGCTGCTCTGACTTCAGTGCTGGAGAAATGATTCCATGATATAACTCATAAAGTGACTGCACAATACTGGAAGTTGTAAAAGAATAAATGCAAAGTTCTGTTTAAAAGCTTAACAAAACATCAGTTTTCAAAGGCTATACTGTTACTATTTCTATAAGTTTTCTGAAGAAGGAACTTCAGTCTCAGTCCTTTCTTAGTCCTTTACCATTAAAAAAAGTGTTTACAGAAAGATATTTTTAAAATCTGGCACAATCCAAACAAATAATTTTCAGTCCCTACAAAGACAATTTTTCTATTTGAAGATAAACTACCCTGCTAGCATGGTCTACCTCAAAAAATACAAAAGCATCAGTTGCATAGATGTATTTTAATTTAAACTGGCCACCTTTGAGAAATTCTGGAACAGATTTAGCACAAAGTATCAGAAATGTTTTGGAATATCTAAGTTCTGTCTCACACCAAAGCACGAACAAGCACCAGTGCTCATTGACTTATGATCTGCTTGTAGTTAAGAATTAGGCCAATTAAAAGGATGCTATTTCTTCCAAAACGATTTTTAAAAATAATCTTAGATTCACTGTATATCATCCATACCTCTGTGTCAACACAGAGAGGGCAATAAAGCCACAGCAGTTACAGAGCTGAGTTGTAGGGTGAAGCATATGGGTTTCACTGTGGCCCCTCAAGCCTGTCTGCAAGTGCTACAGGATGAATTCTGTCCATAATAGACCCTCTGTGACAACCACAGTACATGTTGTCTAGCTGTGCTAGCATGCTGTCCAAAAAGAAAGAATAAAACTACATCCCTGGATTTAATATTCATATGTCATGTACTTACTGTCTGAACTCAACATGTAGAGAAATCTCTTGCACTGTACTGATCCAGAAGCAGTCACTGCACAGTCCATCCAAAGACCTTCGGAAATCCAGTCTGCAGTAACAAGCACTGTTGCAGTGTCTGAAATTTTCCATCTGTTAGACATGGTAGCAACAAGTAAAATGGTGAATCCTGCTACAGCCAGCAGCAATGCACAAATCTGTAGAGAAGACGACGCCATTCTTCTGACAGAAGTTGTTTTCAAAGAAGCCTCCTGAAATTTCTTATATTGGAAACCTGTTGAAACGGTTTATACACATACAGTACATGCAGTTATCTTTACACGAGCCTGGCCTTTAGAAAAACATCAGAAAGATGCCCACATACAAAATAATTTATCACATAAGAGAATTTTTGAATTGGAATTTAATCTCATTAAGTAATTGGAATACTTCAATATTCCACGACATCTGAGTACTTTCTTAGGAACACTTTTATTACTGTACATATTTACCACCAAAAAAATACCAACAGAGGAAAACCAGAGTACCCAACTGAGGAATTCTCTGATTTGAATTTGTCATGTTTCATCTGTTTTCTGATTGTTTGCCAACTCAAAATTATTTTAAAGTTAAAACTATCAAATACTTTAAGAAATTATCCAGCTTTCAATTATAATGCCTATCAATACAAATTTAAACCAAAATTAATTTTGATACTCACGCTTACGGTATGATTCTAACCTGTTTCATCTACCTTCCTGCTAGTGTCAGCACTTTGTGAGGACCAGTTTGATCAAACAAGTGAAAGTTTCGTACTCTTTAGGACCTTTCCCCCCATTCTAAAAATCAAGGACCCAGGGCCAAAGCTCTGCCCAACTGTTGCAAAAAGGCTCAGGCATAGCTGTTTGCTACAGCTACTGTAGTTCCAGTGAAATCGAATAAATAAGCAAATTACAATATCATGTAAGTTAGTACCAAAAATGCTCTGATTAACCTGATAGCCACTGGCATATAATTTGCTTTTTCAGTGCCACTGAGCAGCCCACACACCATCAGACTCCAAAGCAATACAGAAAAATATTATTACAATTTTCACAATGATTGTTTTACCTGGAACTTCTGTTGCACTTGGCACCAAGTCACTGCTTTCATGAAAAGACGCCAGTGTCCATATAAGACAGGCAAACAGTTGAAGACAGGATTTGTTTTAGGATGCAGCCCCCACTGTGAAGTAATACACAAGTTTTCTGAATTAAAAGAAAAAAGAGAAGAACTCAAGGCTCCTCCCATAATCATTAATTTTAAATGACTTGGAATGCATTTGCACAAGAAAAGAAGGATTAAGTTTATCCCACTCTTAAAAAAGTGTATATACCACTATAAAAGTTTAATCTCACATTGAGGAAGGAACATTTGTCTCTCAAGTTGTTGTGTAACCTCTTCAAAACACACATAACTGTCAACAGTGAATATCTGAAATAAATGATAAATTTAAATTAAGCAACAAATTCAAGTAGACTTCACATCACATGGGCAGGCCAATAATCCAAATGAATGTTTCTGCCTACTACATAGGTATGACCTATCACAATTAATTCCTGGCAGTAAGGAAAAGAGGCAAAAACTGTCTGCTCTGCACCATCACTATGGGTAGGACATATGTCGAAGTTACAAACACAGACTTCTCATTAAAATACAATAATTTAAAATACCATAAGTTTCAAACTGAGGAAGATTGGAAACTAGATTTCACAAATACAGAATATCAACCTTCCTCCACCCTGACCCAAATTCAACTATGTTATATCAGGACTCCAAATACCACTATATGAGTCCTCCCACCCGTAAAATGACTGTCCTGTATTAATGCACCTGTTAGAGATGATACAACATCCATGGGCTGTGAGTGGGTGAGTGTCCCTCAACATCCATGTGGGTGAGTGTCCCTCAACAGAAAGATACACATGTGGTCTGAATCAAGATGGTCACATTTCAGTTCAATACACAGGGGGATGTAAAATGGCAAGAAGAATAAACTTTGATAGCACAGCACACAATGGACCGACTGAAAGGTGGTTTATTTTTTTATTTATATCTTCTCAAGCATGCAAAGAAAACCTTTACTACTTAAAAAGCAAAGCATGCAGTGCTGGTATTTGAATCCTTAGGGGTCAGGGAGTGGGCCTGGTCTCTGGTGTCTCAGTGAGGATTGAAGCCCGGTGATGGGTCCAATATCAAAAGGCCACACAAGGCAGGAGCAGAGCGTGCTAGAGCCTCTCCTGAAATGCACGTCTCCGGTGGGTAAAATAAAGGGGGAGGGGAGGGGGGGGAGGCGGAGGGGCTGTTTGCTTGTTTAACAAAATCCATTTTTTGATGGTTTAAGCCCCTGCCAGGACTGGAGACCACGTTGCCATTGCCCCTCCCCCACCCTCAGCCGGTCAGGCTGGAAGTGAGGCACAAACCCCGGGTTAAAATAAGAAGAAATTTAATACAACAGTGTGATAAACAATCTGAACAACAACAGTAGCAATGATAGCAACAATAAACAGCAATAACAGTGAACAACACAAAAGATATACAGAGAAATACCACAATGGTTACGGAACAAACCCACCATGTGCTCCCCGCCACCAAAGCCACCAAGGAAAAAGTTCCTGCACCTGGACCTGATGCCAGCATGGTATGAATAACCCGGCTGGAGATCCCTTCCCCCTCTCTGCTGGGGAAACTTAACCCTATCCCAGCTGAACCAGGACAATATCCACCCCTTTATTCTATACCATCTGCGTCATGTCCAGCTGCCATTTAGCAGTTAACAATCACAGAATAACAATTAACAAAGGCACAGCATAATTCACGGCATGTTCTCACCCAGAATCAAGTCCCTCTGTGATACATCAGACCTCTCCATTGTCCTGCATCACCCACCAGGTACACCCAGGTCCTTGGGCAAAAGCAATCCCGTGGATGGTTTTGCCTTTACCTTTGCCTGGCGCAGGACTAAACCAGACCATTTTTCCCAATATATTCCTCATATACCACAGGGACTTTATCCCCATCTACAGCACGTGGAGGTTTTGACTGAGCCAGGCCAGCTCAACTGGCATATCCTCTTGTGTTGACTAGCCAGGTGGCCTTTGCTAGATGCATGTCCCAGTCTTTGAAGGTCCCACCTCCCAGTGCTTTCAGGGTGGTTTTTAACAGTCCATTGTAGCGCTCGATCTTCCCAGAGGCTGGTGCGTGGTAGGGGATATGGTAGACCCACTCAATGCTGTGTTCTTCTGCCCAGGCACTTATGAGGTTGTTTCAGAAGTGGGTCCCGTTGTCTGACTCAATTCTCTCTGGGGTGCCGTGTCTCCACAGGACTTGGGTCTCAAGGCCCAGGATGGTGTTTCGGGCAGTGGCATGGGGCGCTGGGTAAGCTTCCAGCCATCCAGTGGTTACTTCCACCATTGTGAGCACATGGTGCTTCCTTTGGCGGGTCTGTGGCAGTGTGATGTAGTGGATCTGCCAGGCCTCTCCATATCTATATTTCAGCCATCGCTCTCCATTTCGCTGGGGCTTCACCCGCTTGGCATGTTTGATTGCAGCACATATCTCACATCTGTGGATGATCTCTGCAATGGTGTCAATGGTGAGGTCCACACCTCGATCTCGAGCCCACTTGTATGTTGCATCCCTACCTTGGTGGCCCGAAGTCTCATGGGCCCACCGGGCTATGAACAGTTCACCTTTGCGCTGCCAGTCCAAGTCCACCGGAGCCACTCTAATCTTAGCAGCTTGGTCTGCCTGCTGGTTGTGTCGATGTTCATCAGTGGCCCGACTCTTGGGTACATGGGCATCCACATGGCGCACCTTCACAACAAGGTTTTCCACACGGGCTGCAATGTCCTGCCATACTTCAGCAGCCCAGACGGTCTTACCCTTACGTTGCAAGTTGCTCTGTTTCCATTTCTGCAACCATTTCCACAGGGTATTTGCCACCACCCATGAGTCAGTGTAGAGGTAGAGCCTTGGCCACTTTTCCCACTCAGCAATATCCAAAGCAAGCTGGATGGCTTTCACCTCCGCAAACTGGCTTGATTCGCCCTGTCCCTCAGCAGCTTCAGTGACTCGTCATGTGGGGCTCCACACAGCAGCCTTCCATCGTCGATGTTTTCCCACAATGCGACAAGACCCATCAGTGAACAGGGCATATCGCTTCTCCTCATCCGGCAGCTCGTTATATGGTGGGGCCTCCTTAGCACGTGTCACCTCCTGTTCTGGTGATGTCCCGGAATCTTTGCTCTCTGGCCAGTTCGTAATCACCTCTAGTATTCCTGGGCGTCTGGGGTTCCCTATTCGAGCCCGTTGTGTTATCAGTGCAACCCATTTACTCCACGTGGCATCGGTTGCACGATGTGTGGAGGAGGCCTTTCCTTTGAACATCCACCCCAGCACCGGCAGTCGGGGTGCCAGGAGGGGCTGTATTTCAGTGCCGACCACTTCTGAGGCAGCCCAAACTCCTTCGTACGCTGCCAGTATCTCCTTCTCAGTTGGTGTGTAATTAGCTTCAGAACCTTTGTATCCCCAGCTCCAAAAGCCTAGTGGTCGGCCTCGGGTTTCCCCAGGTGCTCTCTGCCAGAGGCTCCAGGTAGGGCCATTCTCCCCGGCTGCGGTGTAGAGCATGTTCTTAACCTCCTGCCCTTCCCGGACTGGCCCGAGGGCTACTGCTTGGGCAATCTCCCACTTAATTTGTTCAAAGGATTGTTGTTGCTCAGGGCCCCATTCAAAATCGTTCTTCTTACGGGTTACGTGGTAGAGAGGGCTCACAATCAGGCTGTAGTTCAGGATGTGCATCTTCCAGAACCCCACAGCGCCCAGGAAAGACTGAGTCTCCTTTTCAGAGGTTGGTGGGGCCATGGCTGTTATCTTGTTTATCACCTCCACTGGGATGTGGTGATGCCCATCTTCCCATTTTATTCCTAGGAATTGAATTTCCCTTGCAGGCCGCTTAACTTTCTTTTGCTTAATGGAAAAGCCGGCCTTCAGGAGGATTTCAATTATCTTCTTCCCTTTCTCAAAGACCTCCTCGGCTGTGTCCCCCCATACAATGACGTCATCGATATACTGCAGGTGTTCTGGAGCCCCACCTTTCTCCAGTGCAGTATGGACCAGTCCATGGCAAATGGTGGAGCTGTGGTTCCACCCCTGGGGCAATCGATTCCAGGTGTACTGGATGCCTCTCCAAGTGAACGCAAACTGTGGCCTGCACTCTGGCGCTATTGGAATGGAGAAGAACGCGTTAGCAATGTCAATCGTGGCGTACCACTTGGCTGCCTTCGACTCCAGTTCATACTGGAGCGCCAGCACTCATTGCTGGCGTAACTTCATTCAGGCCACGGTAGTCCACAGTTAGCCTCCATTCGCCATTGGGCTTTCTCACTGGCCATATAGGGCTGTTGAAGGGTGAGTGAGTTTTGCTGATCACCTTCTGGCTTTCTAGCTGACAGATCAGCTGATGGATGGGGACCAGGGAATCTCAGTTGGTGCAGTACTGCTGCCGGTGCACCGTCCTGGTAGCAATCGGCACTCGCTGCTCCTCAACCTTAAGCCGCCCCACCACTGAGGGATCCTCTGAGAGGCCGGGTAAGGTGGACAACTGTTCAACCTCCTCCAGGGCAGCTACACCAAAAGCCCACCGGTACCCTTTTGGGTCTTTGAAGTTCCCTCTCCTGAGGTAGTCTATGCCCAGGATGCACGGGGCGTCTGGGCCAGTCACAATGGGGTGCTTATGCCAGTCCTTCCCAGTCAGGCTCACTTCAGCTTCCAGTAGGGTCAGCTGTTGGGATCCCCCATCACTCCGGAGATGCAGATGGATTCAGCCCCACTGTAGCTCGATGGCATCAGGGTGCACTGTGTGCCAGTGTCCACCAAAACCTTATACTCTTGTGGGTCTGACGTGCCAGGCCATCGGATCCACACTGTCCAGTAAATCCAATTATCCCTTTCCTCCACCTGGCTGGTGGCAGGGCCCCTCTAATCCTGCTCATCATCACTCACTTCTTGCAAGAACGATTTACTGGTCCCCTCAAGATGGTCAGACATAATGTTGGCCATTCTATTCTGTCTGGGGGATTTCTGACTGTACACTGGAGCTGCGCTCCTCTTGGAGGACTCCCCTTTTGTGATGGTCTTCCCTTTCAGTTGCTCTACTCGTGCAGCTAGGGCAGCAGTGGGCTGTCCATCCCACCTCCTCATGTTTTCTCCATGGTCATGGAGGAAAAACCACAGGGTGCCTCATGGTGTGTACCTTCTGCTGCCTTTCTCTTGGGTGGGTAAACGTTTACTTCTAAAGGCTGAGACATTAGCCCGTGCAGGTGGAATGTAGGACATGTCCTCTTCCATTTTCTGGACCCTCTGAGACAGTTCCTCCACACCTGAGACCCAGGAATGCTGAGATGAAGGGAGATTTCCCTCATATTGTCAGAGCTTGCCAACCACTCCATCCACTGTTAGGGTCTGTGTGTCTGTCCACCAGGACACTATTGCCAATGCTTTTGAGTGCGCTTCTGGTGCGCTCTTCAGGAACTTTCGCCACATCAGGTGTGTGTAAGGGGCCTGATCTGGGTCCATGGGTGACTGCTCATCATTCAGATCACCATAGATCATCTCAAACACAGTCATTTCCCTGAGATTCTGGATGCCTTTCTCAATGTTGGTCCATTTGCCTAGCTGACACAGGATATCATCCTTGTAGGGGTGCCTCTCCCTTACACTGAGCAGGAGTCGCTTCCAAAGGCTGAGGGTTTGAGTCTGTTTCCCTATTTCCCTATCAGTGCCAGCATCCTTGGCCAAAGACCCCAGCTGCTTGGCCTCTCTCCCCTCCATCTCAAAAGCACTGGCTCCATTGTCCCAGCATCGGAGCAGCCAGGTGCAAATCTGCTTGCCTCCCAGGCAGCTGAAATCTCTCCGTATATCTTGCAGCTCAGTTGGGGATAGAGATCGGACGATCACCTCTGGCCCTTCCTCCTGTTCCCGTGATGGGCCTGGCTCATCCTCATCCCTCACTTTGCAAACTGATTTTCTGGTATATTTTATTTTCTGTATCGGGGCGACTGATACCGGCACTGGCTGGCTCTCTGGCTCAGCTGCTGTGCTGGTGGAGGCAACTGAGACTGGCTCTGCCTGTCCCCCCGGCCCAGATACTGTACCAGTAAGTTCACTCTCAGGTTCTGTGGCCTTTTCTCCCCCTTGAGGGCAGTGGGTGGTATTAAAGAGGACACGGTATGCATGGGCAAGTCCCCAACACATTGCAGCGATTTGTGTCTCCTGGGTTTTGCCAGCTTGGTAACACACCCTTTCTAAGCACTCCATCAGCTTTTCAGGGCTCTGCATTTGTTCAGGAGTAAAATTCCAAAGCATTGGAGGTGCCCACCGACTCAGGCCTTTGCCCATCTTTTCCCACACCCCTTGCCACTCACTATTATCTGACCTCGGGGCAGGTTTCCGGGCACTGCTATTGTGAGAGAAGTGCCGCATGGCCAAAACCGAAATCAGGCAGGCATTCAGAAGGCATAGTGCTGCAATCACACTGGCCTGCAGGCTCCAAGGATAATTGAAACTCCCCAAAAGCGAGAGGATCTCTTCCCCTGGCTCACCCATAGAGGGGGTGAGACCCCTAACAAAAGCCCAAACGGCAAACAGGTACCGGCCCGCCCCCACACACAGCGATACAAAAGCATTATAAGCAGTCAGTAGCCAGTACATCAACATAAGACCCTTTATACATTTTCCACTGATAACAAACGCCAGCACTGGGATCATATACTGGATATAAGGAATAATCCAGCCCCACCACGCAAGTAAGTGGGCCAGCATTGCAAACATTATTACACAGTACAAATACAAACAGAAAAATTACACCCAACAGATTGCTCTAACACACTCTGGTCAGGGTCTGTCCCTTTTTTATTCTTATTTCAACCCAATTCGCGCCCCACGTTGGGCGCCAAAAAAGGCTGTGGTGGTTTAAGCCCCTGCCAGGACCGGAGATCACGTTGCCGTTGCCCCTCCCCCACCCTCAGCCGGTCAGGCTGGCAGTGAGACACAAACCCCGGGCTAAAATAAGAAGAAATTTAATACAACAGTGTGATAAACAATCTGAACAACAACAGTAGCAATGCTAACAACAATAAACAGCAATAACAGTAAGCAAGACAAAAGATATACAGAGAAATACCGCAATGGTTACAGACAGCTCACTCGCGATGCTCCCCTTCACCAAAGCCACAAAGGAAAATGTTCCCATGCTCCTGCTCCTGGACCTGACATCAGCATGGTATGAATAACCCGCCTGGAGATCCCTTCCCCCTCTCTCTCTGCTGGGGAAACTTAACCCTATCCTAGCTGAACCAGGACAATATTCTTTACATTTCCCTGGCAGCATTTAATCCCTACAGTCAGTAATTCGTGCAGACAGACGCTCCTCCAGTGGATCACATTAACAATCAAAACTGTGATTTCAGACATGCCCCAAGGCAGGGCAGACCTCCCTGGCTCCTGCCCAAAGGAGGTCCAGAAGCCCTGAACTGCTCTGCAACCACTTTGCTGTTGTTCCTCCTCTTTCAACCTGTACCACATACACCCTACCCTTCAAGGACTTGATTGTACTAGCTGCCATACACTGTCACAGTTTATAGGTTTGAGGTGATGCCACAACCAATAGCAAATATGCTTTGCAGCTATCTAAAGGAGAATGACCATAAACCAAAACCAAATAAATACATAAAGCATCATCCTTCGCAAAGTGCACACATAGGCTATATACAACTAAGAGCTGTAATGTGATAAAAACGAGCCCCAGAGGAACAACAGGATCACCTTAACATTAAAAACAGAACAGCCAAAATGTATGTGGTTTGAACAAGGATAGGAAGTGTTAACAAAGAAAAATATTTAAGTTACTTAAACAAACAATCCTGATAAGGTCTCTGGAAGCAAAAACAAATTATAAAAGGGTCTAAACTTGCAAGTTAAAGAACTGTTTTACTTTTTCATTTTGTTACATAGAAAAACAGAGACAGAGCATTGATTATCACACTGGTTTCATTTACATATATATATATATTTTAACCAGCAATATACAGCTTTGAACCTGCTAAACATTTCTTAGCTCAAGCAAATTCTGAGGCTGACCCACGGCCAGGAGTGCAATCAGAAAGAGATAAAATGCACATTTAAATACAGTACTAAACCACTTAAAGCATTCTCCCACCACAGGATTACAGAGGTTTCCTCAGGTCAGAGTCTGGCCTTGAGTTGAGAAGGCAAACTCTTTCACCATCTGTTAAAAAAAAAAAAAAAAAAAAAAAAAAGAGGAACCATATTAATTAATTTCCTCTCTACTTCCAAACGGTTTGACTTTGTAACCATGCTCCTGAAGTTGGTGTAACCTTACTAATACTCTAATGAGGCTTATAGCCATTTCCAATTACAATATACAGATCATTCTCATCTTGCTATTAACTTTCCCTTCACAATAGGAACTATAGAATAATTTGGGTTGGAAGGGAACAACTGATGCCAACGTCCTGCTAACGCACAGCTTAAATGTTGGGTCAGGTCACCCAAGCCTCGTCCAGACACAAGAGATCTACACCGAGGGCTGGAGACAGAACAAACATTTTCATGTGGAGTGTGTTCCTCACACTTTTCCTGCTGCAACATGTGACTGCTGCTTCTTGTCCTCCCCACGCACCTCCAAGATAAAACCACTGTTTATTCAGCTGCTTGATTTTTGGCAGCTCTGCACTCTGATCTCTGGAGGCCCAGGCATGACTGGCATGTATACTGCCTGCCTGTCCCATTACTATCTCCACGGCAACATAGATAATCAGAGAAGCGTATGCAACTTCTTGAAACTTATCGATTACAAGTGATTTTCAAAGCAAACACACCTGTTTTTTTCCAGTTAATTTCGGGAGGGTGTTGGTGTTTCCAGCACCGGCTGGGCGGGGACAGCTCTGCCAGCATGCGGCCCCACCAGCGCTGTCGGAGCCGCCCGCCCGCACCTCTGGCGCGAAGATCGGGCCACGAGGAGCAACACAGGCGGTAGAGACTGGCAGACCTGGCCAAAGGCACAGGGATCAGGGGACACCTGGGGACAACCGCGCCGGGCAAGGGAGAGCGCGGCGAAGAGGCCTGAGAGGAGGCCGCGGGGCAGGAGCAGCTGCCTCGCACCTCGTCAGCTGCGCATAGCCCTTCGCTGGAGCGGCCCGGCGGTGAGGCAACGCGGGGCAGGGCGGAGGAACGAGGTGAGGCAAGGTGGTGAGGTGAAGTGAGACCACGCTGCAAACCAAGGCAAGGCTGAGGCACAGGCAGCAGCGTCCTCCCTGCCTCTTGGGCTGCTGCAGCCTGAGCCCCAGGCTGGCAGGAGACAGGCTCTGTCAATTCCAGAAGGCTTCTAAGGAGGCCCCTAATTACACGGCGGCAGGGGCCCGGGAGGTAAAGGACCTGCCACGCTCATCATGGCGGCCAGAGGGGCCCCGCAGCGCCACTCCCGCCATGGCGGGGCAGAGCCGGGACGACCCTCTCGACATGGCGGCCGCGGCAGGACGTGGGCGGGCCCGACCCGGCGGCCGGCAGCAGCAGCGGCGCTTCCGAAAATGCCGCCCAGGGCAGGGGCCCGGGAGCCCCGCGGGTGCCCGCCGTGCGGAACGGCCCCGAGGAGCCCCCGGGCTGCGCCTCGCCCGGCGCGCGGGGGGCGACCGAGCGGCTCCCCCGCCCCGCCGCCGGGCGCCCCAGGCAGCGCCCTCAAGATGGCGCCCGGCTGCCCCGGAAGAGCTTGGCCCCCGGGGAGGAGCCCAACATGGCGTGGTGGTGCTGGGGCCGCGCCTGGGGCCCGCGGCCGCACAGGTATCGCCGGGCCAGGCTGGGCCGGGGAGGGGGCGGCCGGGCGGGCCGGGGCGGCGGTGCTGACGGTCCGCGTCTTTCCCCCGCAGACTGACGGTGCTGCTGGAGCAGCGACAGGGTTTCCGCCGGGCGCGGCCGCGGCCCGAGGAGCCCCCTGCCGCCGCCGCCGAGGCGCGGCCCGGCCCGCCGCCCCCGCGCCGCAGCCTCTGCCCCCCGCCGCCGCCCACCCGCGCCGGCCGCCCCTCGCCGCGCCGCCTGGTCAAGCCGCTCCTCTTCGCGGTGGGGGTAAGTGGCTCCTGCGGGGTAGGCGGGGAGCCCCGGCGGGCGGCTCGGTGGCGGGGCGCCGTCTGTTAGCGGTGCCTTAGTTCCCATCAACGTGCCGGCATTGGTGAGGGCTGAGCAACGGGGAACGGCCCGCAACGCGAGCCCGGGGCGAGCCCGGCTTCCTCGCCGAAGCCACGCGTGGACTGTCCTCGGGACGGTGCGTTCATCTTGCCTCTACGCCGTCTCGCCCAGTTCACAGGCTCTGCCTTCGGGTCCGCCGCCATCTGGCAGTATGAGTCGCTCAAGTCGCGGGTCCAGACCTATTTTGAGGAAGCTCGAGCAGACTGGTTGGATAAAATACGGCCGCAGAAGAGGGGGGACTTCAGAAAGCAGGTACACGGAGCCAGGCTCGGCCTCTTCGCGCACGGGTGGGTCCCCGCGGGAGTCTAAAAACACGGCCGCGTCTTTCCTCTGGTGTAGGCACTCTTGCGAGCGCTGTTTGTACAACAGGTACTTGTCCTGTTTATCTTGATTTCTAACTTGGAGAAATAGTAGGTTCTCAGAAAAGTATAGTAGATAGATTTCCTCACGAGAAAAACTGGTGGAATTACTTCTAGAAAACTGTAATTCACAGTATCACTGCAGAAGCCACACTGGGGAAAAAATAATCATCTTTACCCTCAAATGCAGGGAAGAGAGGTCAGTAGTAGTGGTTTGTATATCTAAACTAGGTACCTTTTGCTTTTTGACTATTAAAAAAAAAAATCTAGTCTGGCTATATCTTAAGTGTTGTCAACAGTGAACACGAATTCCCAAAGAGTGCAGCGCTGGCTTAAATTCTGAACCTTAAGCATAAGATTATTTTTTTTTAATGCTCTGGCTTCTGAAATGCATTTGTATTTTCTACCTTTACTTCACAAAGACAAGGGTTTAGAGGGCTTTTTTTTATTTTTCCTCTGAGAGCTGACATTTCCATGCAAATACTTTGGAGTTCAGGCAGTGAGAACAATATAAGTCCTGCAAGGCTTATAAATTTAGTTGACATCCTGAAAGCATCAGTCATTTAGCTTTCAATTAAGCATATTTAAAACTAAACATGCATATATGCTTTACATTTGTTTCAAGGTTACAACTGTGGCTTGTGATGGACCAGCCTTGATTACTCTTTCAGGTCTGCTTGTCCAAGGGAAGTAGGGCTGAGTGTGGAGCTGGAGAAGCAGGGAGGCCCTGGGCAGGACACTGGAGGAGCTGTTTTTGTAATGTGAATTGTGAGCACTGTGGTACTTCTTTTGATATGGGCATTTGCTGTGGGTTAACCCTGGTGGGCAGCGAAGCGACACACAGTTGTTCACCCACAAACTCCCTGTGGGATAGGAGAAGAGAAAAGGAAAAATAAAAACAAGAAAACTTGGGGGTAAAGATAAAGCAACAACCAAAAAAAAAGTGTAATAAGTGATGGATAAGTGGGAGAAGAGAGACAAAACCAAAACGCATGATGCAAAGGCAGTCGCTCACAATCTCCTGTGGGTAGAACAGTGCCCAGCCAGTTCATGACCAAACCTCCTAAAATCCCCTCTTTGCCCTTTTATTGCTGAGCATGATGTTATTTGATGGGGAATATCTCTGGTTAGTTCAGGTCATCTGCCTGGTTGTGTCCCCTCCCAGCATCCTGTCTGTTCACTGCAGAGGCATAGTGAGAAATGGGAAATGCCTTGATGCTGTGCACACACTGTTCAGCAAAACTAGAACAGTAGTGTGTTATCAGTACTGTTTTAGTAAAAAATTCAATATACAGCACCACGTAAGAGCTGCTATAAAGAAAATTAACTCTGTCCTAGCCAGGCCTAGTATGCTTTCTTGCTCAGTGTGTATGAACTGCAGGTGAGATTGTGATTGACACTTAATATTTTCAGTGTCTTTTGTTTTCCTTTAAAAACCTAAGGGGGAAGATCTGGTGATTAGCTGTAAAAACAAAACAAAAAAAACCAACCCAAAACACCCCTGTTGTTAATAGGCTTAAACTCTCAATCCCCATCTTTAGTTGTTAAATTTTTATTTTTAAAAGTTCAGGATCCCCCAGTAGCTTCTGAGAGCATCTACTTCTTGTATTGTAGAAAACTCATGTTTGTTTAGTGTTCTTTTACTGGACAACTTCATAGAAAATACCAGTATCTGTATCCCGTGGCAGAGAATTAAACAAAAAAAGTAATGAAGTTGTTACTTATCAAATAATGAATGGTCTGTTTTACGTGCAGTATTTGTATCCCCCCACCTCCATCCTAGAGATAATTTTTATTACGTTGTCCCCATCAGTATGGTTGGATGGTCTCTGAGCTATCAATAATATACTCGTCCAAAATGATTCTGAAAGCTGAGGAAGGGAAAGGGGTTTGGAATTTGTCTGTGGGCTGACTGCACTCAAAATAAACTTTTTCAGGGGTTTTAAACTTGGAGGAGGGCTGGGTGAGCTGGACGCAAGGGGGAGTGGATTCCACATCTTGTGAGCCACCTCTGCAAAAGTGACCCTGGCACAAAAGTGGAATCTCTCAAAGGTGGGTGGTGTGATGTTAGACAGCCTTAGGATGAGGCTTAGTTGAGGCAGGGTTTATACTAACTTTGGCTGATCTGCTGAAGTAAGCATTACGGCTAGATCCTTGTTTAGTACAAGCAGAAGTAAACCCATGGAGTTGTGTAAAAGGATATAACTTCATTTTTTTTGAAGAAACTCTTCATCTGGTTTGGGATCTTTTACGAAAAGGAGAGTAGATAACTTCTTGAGCAAGAAAATGCCAACTTGGAAAGCTAAACCAGTCAGAAATAAAAAAAGTTTGAAACCAATTTACTTGAGATTTCAAATGCTTTCTATTCTTAAAAAGGTAGAACCTTGTGTGACTGTTTTTGAAATTGCAAATACGGTAGCATTGATGTACGATTCTGTTTCAGGTTAACAGCTGGTGGAATAACCTGACTGAGGGTCAGCGGACTGTGACAGGTTTGTGTTAGCTTACAAGTATTAGACATTCACAGGAAGAAAAATATGGCAAACAGGTACAGTATGTTAAAACAGATGGCTTTCATACCACATTTAGATTGTTAGGCACAAAGCATGTGTAAACTTACACCTGCACGTACGCTATTTCTGCTGCACTTCCTTCTTACAAACTGTTTTTTGTATGCATTAAAAACATTCCTATGCATCTGCGCAGGAGAGTGTAGAGGATTAACTAGAATCTTCTCCAGGCAATATTTTCCTCAGGAACTGTGAAAAAACAGCAAATGCCTTTAGAAGGAATAGGCATATATATTCCACTGATATGTGGAAATAAAATTCCCTAATAGATGCTTCTTGTTTGTAGCATGATGTATGTAAAATAGCAGAAAATTATCTTGTCAGCTTTCCTTTGGTTATGATGTAGTTTTGATTGGTTAGCCTAATGTCACTTGAAATCTCCAAGATAAATGTAGTATGTGGAGAGAAATTGATCAAAACTTGATTCAAATCCAAATAAAGTAGCTGAGCCATATCTGCTATATTATATATTATATAATAATATTATATATTCTACATTAAGTATTCACTGAATCTATATTAGCAGGTTGTTAGCATAAGGTTACTTAAATGTTATTTCTATATCATTTACTTTTCTGTAGAAACACTTTAGAAAAAAATTTTCAATGAACTTATTACCTCTTTGAAGAGTTGACTCCTAGTCTAAGAACAGATTGCATAAGTGCTGAATGTTTGGGTCAGAAATAATCTCGGGCCACTCAATTAACAAGTGCTGTCAAGAAGTTTTGTACAGTGCTTTGAATTGCACTTCAACATGCAAGCCAGGTCACGATGCAGATACAGATACTGTACTGGGGCAGGGGTGGTGAAGATTCACGTTCTGTGGTCTCTAGAATGTCCCTCAGCATCTAGTTAATCTTAACAGGCAATAGAAATTCTAGTTGGTAGACCCTGAGCCATTGAGATAGGTACTCTTGATTGCCATAACAAAGTTGGACTTACTGTACTGAGATTGTTGACAGTTCTGTAACATCTTGGTTTAGTATGCAGGCAAAATGCTTCCTCTAATAAAAGAGCATGGTGGACTAGGATGGAGTGTTAAAAGAAATCTATTGAAGTTATGGTTCTAGGATTTGTATATCGTAGTTTGTCAGAGTTCCTACGTTTTGTTGCAGACTTCAGATAGAGAATAATTATGTGGCATTTACCAGGAATCAGAATTATTTTCCCCTTTAATGTTTCTAGCTATTATAAAAACATTTTAAATATCTAAATGTCTGGATAAAAATAAAGACACTTTAAACAAGAAAAAATAAATTTGCATAGTTATATTTCTAATAATTCACATTTTAATTTGAAATAAGATTGCAATAAACCTCTGTGAAGTAAAAGTCTGCATTTGCTGTCTCTCAGGTGACTATGCCTTAGCAATGTCAACTTTTTATGCTTGATCTCTAAACAGTGTCTTTACGATTCCCTCAAAACCAAAGCTCCCTAAAAATGGACAGGATGCATACTGCATGTTTGTATGGTTCCTTTAGGCTTTTCCCCTCCATGCGCAGTTAAATTCAACCGGGCAGCAGACTGGCAGCATTTGGGAATAAGCAGCTTGAGAGGCAAGAAGTGAGACCTTTTAAGCTGACGTTTCATTGGTTCTACAGTGGAACAGAAGTTTGAAACTGTAGCTTGAACATCTTCAATACAGATTTTCTGGACTGTGACATTCATTACACTGTTTTAACAGTTGCAATTAAATGTCATACTTCTGAAAGACTTCTACTATTAAAATACAGCTTTCGGTATTTCTCTGTTTTTTCTGAACTCCATAAAGTATACTGCTTTTAATGGAATAGTGAAGAAAAAGTACAATTCTTGTAAGCTTACTTTTGAATGCCTGCTTACCATAAGCATTGTGGCATATTACATTCATCATTTGCTTTTATACTTTTTTTCTCCCCTCTTTATAGGTATTATAGCTGCAAATGTCTTCGTATTCTGTTTATGGAGGCTGCCTGGCATGCGTCGGATTATGTTTACATATTTCACCTCAGATCCATCTTCCAGTAAGTGAACGGTTAATTCCGGTGACTTTTCTACCTTGGAATGTAACAGAACCTCTGACCATACTGCAGAAGCGTTAGACTTAGACGGTGCATGGCTGGTTTGTAGCTCCACCACCCACAAGCAGTCTCAGTCACACCCAAACGCGTTGTGCTATCCAGACAGGAAATGGTTTGAGGGGAAAAAGTTAGAAGTAATGGATCTGATTTCTTTAAAACAAACAAAATGCTGGTGCTTTTCTAAATATTGTAGTGTCAAAACTTGCCTGCTATCTGGCCTTTTACTGCATTCAGTAGGCTGCAGCTCATGCCTTTGTAAAAGTGGAGAGACGTTTCTCCCAGTGATATGAACCCTTCCTGCTTTCCTGGGCAGAATGCGAACCATGCCACTCTTTGGGAAGGAGGAAAATAAATTGCACTATGTAATGCCATTCAAAAACTGGACTCAAGTGTGATTTTTTTTTTTTTTTTTAATCCCCCCCCAAATGTTCTGTGGGATGCAGATAGAACAGTCATCAGTCACATTCATGTGCACTTTCGTCAATAAACAAGCATTAGTCTTTATATTGTGTACAGAGGCCTTGTTTCAAAGCCGTGCTTTGGGTCATATTAAAAAAAAAAAACAACCAAACAACAAACACCACAAACTTGGCTTTCACTGTGTGTGAAATGCCTTGAAGTTGTTAACTTAGAAAAGCAAGTTACTAGTATTTAATGTCAGAACAATTAATTTTCACTTCTACTGTAGAGAATTAAAAGGATGAGACAAACGTGTTAGGAGAGTACGTTCTGCTATCCTCTTAATTTCTGCTGAAAAATTGGAAACTCAGCCAATTCCCCACACACACTCCAAACCTAAAGTTTAGTTATTATCCAGATCTGAGCATCAGTCACCCCAAACACTCCTATTTTAAATAATGTTGACCTTCAAACCTGCTAATTGGCTTTTTTGCATTTTTAAGGCCACTGTTTCAGTGAGGAGAGCCTGTAGCTTTTTGAAACGTTTTCCATCTCTGTAGCAAACTAAGGTGCTAATATATTAAAAATCTTTTTACTGTATACATACATAAATAAAATCTTTTTTCCTTTCCAGAGCATAGGAGACATGTCATAAGATATATTATATTAAATATCCCCCAGTAGGTAATAAAGACTTTCCTAAAGTAGCTGTTTGTACAGTTTGCTTATCTCTGGGGTATATGTTTTACCTTTCAAAAGGTAACAATTTTCAAATTTCATCCAATACATTTCTGGGTTACTTAGCTTGTATTTGAGAATTCTAAGCATAATTAGCCTATAATATGTCTTGATAAATTTCTAGTCTGCATGACATGCAAGTTGAAGCAAATTAAAACACTGACTTTTTAAAATTGTTTTTCTCTTTTGTAGGAGCCCTGTGTTCTCCTATGCTGCTGTCTACATTTAGTCACTTCTCTCTCTTCCACATGGCAGCAAATATGTATGTTTTGTGGAGTTTTTCCAGCAGCATTGTGTCTCTTCTGGGATGTGAGCAGTTCATTGCAGTGTATCTTTCTGCTGGTAATGTTAAATATATATCTATATTTACAACACTTAAAAAATATAAATGTGTATGCATGCAAGTAAAGTGTGTGCATGGTTAATAGATGTATGATGACAGATGGCCATTGTTCAGTCCCACACATTGCTCTAAACTAACTGCAGTATTTATTTGCTGTCATACAGAATTTTGATGGGTTTTTAGGATATTGGGGTCCAAAATACCATGACAATATAAAATAGCTCTTAATACAGACTCATGGGAGTTTCATGGGAAAAGATAACAGTTAATTCAAGTTAAAACAACACCAAAAAAAACCCTAACCCAAAACCAACCAATCAACAAAAAACCCCACCCATGCCACCTCCACTACCTTCTTTAGGAAGATGTTCAGGTAACATTGTTGAACTTTCTGATGCTTGTCTGCATTGTTGGCATTGTTTCCAATAGTAATTTTTTCCTTTCCAGGGGTTATCTCCACTTTTGTCAGTTATGTTGCTAAAATGGTCACTGGAAGGTTTGAACCATCCCTTGGAGCTGTAAGTATCCTGGAATAGGGGAGACCTCCTAATGATCTCTGAAGCTATTTTCAATGCCTGTTGTATTCTTTAACTGGCTTAAAAGCCAAGAATAAATTTGGGATAATGGAAACTAGGAAGGTTTACCAAGAACAGATAACCAGGCTGTGATTCCTGTGCAAGAACTTGCCTGTTCTTCGAATGTTCACTCTCTTGCAGTGGCAGCCCAGAGCTAATGCCACTTAATGCTAATGGCTTGTAAATGAGTACATAGCAGCAGGACCTCTTGTCACCAAGCAGATAATTCAGTTCTGTAACTTATTTCGTGAATGTTTTCATAATTGTGTATCAGTCTTCTCTAATTGAAAAATGGAATACTTCAGAAAGAGATAATATAATCAGACAATCCAAATCAGCATGTGATACCAGCAGAAGTTGTAGGGCATGCTGTGCAGAAAGGGCAGCAGCTCTCCTGCCAAAAGTCTCACAGTATGAAAGATACGAGGCAGACTGAGGAGGTCTTGTGCTTGTTGGTTCTTCACAAGTATTTTTAGTACTAGAGCATTTTAAAACCCTTGCTATAAATTTGAGGTGAACCTAGCCATTTACCAAGTTTTAAAGGCTTCTAATTGACTTTACTAAAAAATTTTTATAAAAGCCAAAAGTCACATTCTCATTTTCCAATAGGAATGAAAAAACTGTTGAACTGTTGTGAAGTTAGAATTTTTTGTAGTGCTGTCCACGTATTGTCCCTTTATCTTGTGAACAAACTTATAATCTGGAGCAAGTTACTTTCCATTAGACTTACTGTTCTGAACTTACTGAATTTGTCACACATTGCATTAGTTCACTGTATTCACAGCCTTTTCACTGAGGTATTTCATGGATTCAAAAACCCACAGTCAATTTAATACAGAGCGGGGAATTGTTTGTTTTATTGACAAAAGATTTCTTGTCCCTATCCATCTGTTACTTTCCTTATTTTGGTACAAGCTTCAGAATGACTCCCTTCATCTGAGATGTCTGTGCTTGGTTAATATATGTTAGACTTCGAGGGTTTACTGGGAAAAAAGGCACATTAACGTAAATTGTTATCTTAAAAATTGGGGGAGTTATTTCTTAATTATGTAAGAGTATCCAAGGGGTATTTTTAATTTCAGTTACTTAAGTTAAATCATGGTGTCTTGGTTTTTTCTTCTGAACTCTTTATTCTGAACTTTGATGTGGTGCTTTGAGGTTTACCACAGGGCTGCATTTGAAAATACAAGTCAAAAGGAAAACGGGTTCACATGCAGAAAAACTAATTTTCCCTTATGTAACATCTCAGCTTACTTTCATGTATTTTAATGTATTTACAGTCAGGAGCAATAATGACTGTGCTTGCAGCCGTATGTACAAAGATGCCAGAAGCGAAACTAGCCATCATATTTCTTCCAATGTTCACATTTACAGCAGGAAGCGTAAGTGCCTTTGAACTTCAAAGAAATCCTACTCTTTTTCCCCATACCTCTCAGTATCTGGGCATGTCTCCTCTTTGTTTCTGTTTCTAAGCTGTTAAATTTATTTTGAAAGAGAATACAGGTCGTGGAATTCCTGGAGACCGATTCTGATTTGTTGCAGCCTAGCATGGTCATTACACAAGTGTGTAGTGAATTCAGAATTACTCTAAATTCCGTCCTCCGTGGGTGTGTTTCAATCTGATACTAAGAGGTGAAAGATGTTGGGAGAGACTTGGGTTCTCCTGTCAGAGGAGATACGCATACACGCACTGTTCTTTCTGATGTGTGATGGTTTTTTATAGCAGCACTTGTTACAGGCTAATCTAATGTTGATGATGCACTCTTTAATTTACCAAGATGGGAAAAACAGAATTTCCCTTCTCAAGGGAAATAACATTCCAGCCCTGGAGGAATACCTGCCTCCTCATTTGGATACCATCTTTTGATACTTTCAAGAACACTGTTGGGATTAGAAATAAACTGCTGAGGCATTTCTTCATGTGTAGTACTACAACTCCTTTTTTGTTTCATTAAGTTTTTAAGCACATTCACTGCCCCATTTAAGAAAAGCTTCTTGTGTATATCTTGATTTGCTTTAATAAGTTAATCATCTTTGGCCCACTACTTAAAGTTGTTTTATTTAAAGCATTTACAATCTTGAAGTGACAAAGAGATTTGAGATTTAATGGTTTTTGTGATTGAGGTTTGCAGATTTGAACAAGTGATCTTAGATACAGTCTTTGTGTTTTCCTCACACTTCTGCTTGAGTGGACCTGGTTTTTTGCATGCTGTCCTTTAACTGCATCTTTCCTTAAAAAGATGGCCAGGGTAGAAGTACTGGCAGAGCCATGTAGAGCGCTGCCATAAGGAAGTACTCATTGCAGCAGTAAAATAAGAGCAGTGTTGGCTATTGCAGTATAAACACTGGAATAATTTTAGCCCTACTATGTAATTGTATTTCGAAGCCCTGTGTACTTTAGCCTACCTTACTGTCCTGGTCTATATACTGTAATCAGCTTTTGAAATAAACAAGCCAATGTAACAATATAGCTGCTATCCTAACACACATGCTTAAGGAAAGAAATCCTACTTAAAGTAACATTTCATCCTAACATTAAGTCTGTTGGGTTTTTTTGGAATGAGGCATTTAGTAAAATTTTGCATAATTACAGTTACGGTGGTTTGCATCTCCTGAGGATGGTATGCCGTTTCTTGCTCGTGCTGTTTCTGGCCATGGAGTTGTTCACAATATCCTGATTTTCTACCTTCCAACAGATGTGTTATGGAGGAGGATGTGATGGTCCATTTATATCAGATAAGATGACAGGGATGCTGCCCTACATGTTCTATCCACTAGACAGTTGTGTTTGGGAGAACAGAGGCATCTAAGTTATGTCAGAATTAGTGAATTAAAATGTTGCAGTTAGGTATTTTGTGGTGTCTTTTATAGCATATACTCTTTCAAGCAACTTCCTTTTTTTTTCTCTGACCTGAGTTTGGAATGTATGTGTAGTTTTAGAAATTAAGATTGGAAGAGATGAGCATTTGAAAAGCACACATTCCTACACAGCACTGTTCTGTAGCTGCTCATGGCTGAGTTTTGACAGCACAGTGCAACAAAGGACTCAAGTCTGTTTTAATATTGTTGGAGTTTTGTTTTTACAGTGATTGCTTTCATATAAAATTTAGAGGATGTGTTTTGATCCCAGATTTTTGCTCTGTGCCAGCATAAGAAACACTGTTATTGGTGGCCGTTACATTCTGTGACTGATCCCATCCTTTCCATGTTCTGTTTCTTTCCAGGCTTTAAAAGCCATAATTGCATTTGACACTGCAGGGCTTGCTCTAGGCTGGAGACTTTTTGACCATGCTGCACATCTTGGGGGAGCTCTCTTTGGAATGTGAGTCTGTATTTACTAACTTCTGTTTGTTTTTGTATTTAAATTTATCCTATATATTTTCCTCTTCACTTCCTCTTATTTCTGAAGTGTGGGGGTTTTTTTTGAAAGCTGTCTTAAGTAGCATTGAAGGCAACTCACTGTTATCCTTGTGTGGAAAATACTGTTAACAAATGCTTAGAACTGGAAGAAATTGAGCTGAACTGCCTCAGAATGATAGATTAGATGTCAGATTGTCCTATCACCATAACGTGGGCTGGCTGTCTCTCCTGCTCTCCTCAGCACATTGAAGAGAGTCAAAAGGCAGAAAAGATTCTCACAAAACGCAGCAAGGACAAATTAAAATAACTTTAGAATTAAGCAGCTAAGATAATGTCTTTGTCTGTGTTTTTCCTCTAATTGACAATTTAGAGAGCTACAGAGTTAGTATAAGCTCAGGCCAAATTCCTTTGAGCAGCCTCTACTGCTGTTTCTCTGTGTTGCTGCACTGCCTTTGTGTGGAGCCTTCCTAATTGGGAAGAACTACTAGAAACCAGTTTGTAGGAAACAGTTCTGCATTGTTCCATGTTTGAACTGCATTGCCTAATGAGTTTTTCCCCTTCTGATTGCAACGATGTCTTAATCTGCACACTTATTGCTAAGAGTGTTTTTAAACATTTTGTCTAGGCATTTTAAAAGCCTACCTCAGATTTAACTAAGCCAGACAGAGAACAGGTGCAGGACACTTTAATTTTGGTCTACAAACTGGTTTGCCTTTGCTGTTTCTTGGCCTTCCTGTCAGTAAGTTCTGTACCACAGTCTCCTTTTCTCCCCTTCTGTGGCATCACAATTTGATGTAGTCTTGCTGAATGGTAACTACTTTCTGCCATCATGATGATACCAGCTTGTTCATTATAATGCAAATTCACATATTATTAAAATAGAGTAGCAGTTGTGGTAAAAATTGTCTTGAGTTGACAAGTATCTTGCCTTCCTCACCTACATGTGTTCTGCTCCGTGAGCATTTTGGTCACTTCATCCTAAAACAGAGCCTCTATTTAGATGTAAGTCAAATGGCTAAAGTATTCCCTATCCATTGCCTCACAGACGGTTGTCCACTTCAGAGAGCACCTATATGGTTTAAAGGAATGGCCAGTTTACCTAGCACTGGCTGATGGCTCATATAAAAGTGCTTTTGTTGTTCAGGGCTTAGGTGTGAAGTTAGGCTTGTGGGAGAGCCTTCAACTTATTTCCATGCAGTTTCTTCCCCTCCTGCCTCTCCTCTCCACCATAACCTCCCTTGCTTAATTACTTATGTTGATATTCATATATCAGCATATATAGTTCTCTACAAAAATAAATCAGGCTAGAATTGTGATAGACTAAATGTTTTTAGATGTTTATAGAAGAAAATTCACTTTGAATGGAATGTGGCTGTTCATTGTGGGGCAGTTGTATTTACATACGAGAAAAGTACTTTTGCTTGGTGTTGTCAGTAAGGATTAGCACAAGCAACAGTACTGTTCTAACAGTTTCTTAAATGGAAATGGTTTTCTGCATCTTTTTAAAGTAGAAATCATGAGAGCATGAAATTAAAGGGATGAAAATCATTCATTCCCAGGGCTGAGACAAGCAAGAACACAAAGAAAGGACTATTAGGAATCAAGAGAACAAGTGGCTTCCCTACCACTGCCACTTTACAAGAATGTTGTCCTTTCTGCCTTAGTTTATCTTGTCTCCTATACTAAGCATTTGAGTTACATATTTTTTTTTAGTGATCAACCTGTTCCTCATACAGTCAAAAGTTGTGGTTAGTTTAAACTAGTATTTCTTTCTTAGGTGGTACGTGACTTACGGCCATGAGCTCATATGGAAGAACAGAGAACCACTGGTGAAAGCTTGGCATGAAATGAGGACAAAGAACACAGGAAAGGGAGGAGGTGGAAGATCTAACTGATTCTAATCCTGGAGATTCCTTGTGCCCAAGTGGTATATTACTTGAAGACGTGGGACTGAATTGGTTTTGAAGGTTTTTTGCTATTCCACATTAAGCCTCTAAGGAGCTGAAGCTTCTAATGTAAACTACAGTGACAAAAATGCCAATCAATAGAAAATGAACTCTGATAAAGGTGGAACAATAAAGGTTTTTATCCTATTGCTTTCTGAGGTAACAGTCTGCATTATGTTTTTTAAAGGAGGAATAAAAAAACATGCTTTCCAATGAAGTGACCAAAAGCTGCTCAAAAAACTGCAAAAAAGGGTACAAATGGTTAATACTTAGGAAGATAAACATTTTTAAAACTGAGGAAGTTAAATAGATCATGCATCTGCCTAATGTCCACCAGACAACACTAGGTGCTTGCCTAGAAGGCATGCATTGAAAATATCGGATGAACTAAGCCAATGATCTCTTTTGATCTTAAACTTAAAATACATGAAGCAATACTGGATTGTTTGCCAAAGCTTATGTATTGGTTAATGGTCCAGCTTTATTCATCAGCTCTGGCTTATTCAACCTATGTTTCTCAGTTCTATCACTAGATTCTGTCACATCTTGTTAGAATTTACTACAGTGACAGCTTTTTCTCTTTCATGACTATGTGCAGTGAAAGAATGACTTATACTGTGATTTTAAAGTTGAGCTGTATTGCTAGTGTCCTTTAAGGGTTTTTTGAGAATTTTTGAGCAGTAACATTTGGTTTGGAATGTGCCAGTTCTAGAGAAATTAGCACCTTCAGTAAAAATAGATGAGGTGCCCGAGATCAGCAACACTGCAACCAGGAGTAACTGCTAAAGTAAACCTGAGGGTAGTACTGTGACCAATGTTCCTGTTAATACAAATAAAAACAAAAGTGGGATTTTGGGTATGCTGCTACTCTGCCTGTCCTGCAAGTATGACTACACAGCCCCCTGCAAAGGGCTGAGGTGTCTGCCCAGATGTGAGTTGGTGGGTTCAAACCCTTAACTTTTCCCTGGAGGCTGAATTAGTCATTCCAGATGGAGTGACTGGCTAAAGAACATGGTGCATCTGTAAGAAGCAACCTGTGCCTTTTAACTTTACAGAAAATACATTTCCTGTAGGGATGAAGAATGCATAATGCTAAATGGCACCCGTTGTAATAAATTATGTGAGTACAAAATCACTGTAAACTCCCTTATTGCCACAGGCCAGTACTCGAGTCTAAATTTTTCTCCCTTGGAAAAATCAGACACTTGAGACTTTGTTCCTTTAAGAGCCTGTCGTCTTAAACACTTAAAACATGGATGAGTGGGAGTATCTAATATTCCTTTGCTCTGCTGCAGAAGCTTTCTGGCTTTCTAATCTGAGACCACTTCTCCTTTCCTGCTTCCTTCTCGGACGCCGGGACCGGGTGTGTAGGGCTGCAGGCACAGTGCAGCCCTGCCTGCAGCAGAGGGCAGCCAAAGACGGGGAGACGCCGAGGCAGGGAGAAGCCGGCAGCAAACGAAGATGGCCACTGAACGGGCTGGTCATAAGGGAGTATTTCATGCCAAAGAAGCTCAAAAGTCACAGCTCACAATGTTTTGCACGTTGTTTTTTCACCTATTTAACCTATTGTCTTTGTCCACTTTTTCCCCCCTTCCTTGCATTACCTCTTGTGCACTCAACAACTTATGTAGTCTCTCCAACACTTACGTATTTTCTAAGGGTTTTTAGAGAACCTGGCTGAAAACAGCAGGGTGTAATATTGCAGGAAATAACAGTGTATAAACCCTGAAGGACATATTTTACAGGTCTAGAAGAATAAGCCAAGGTTTCAATGAAGTTCTTCACCATAGTAGCCGGTGCCTACCTCAAAGTTTGAAGGTGATGCCCCTGTATCACTTGCAGAGCCTGGAGCCTTGCTGGTGGTCTGTTAGAGCTGGTGAGGCAGCCTGGTATCACTGTAGCCCTTCAGCTTGCAGGAGTGCAGATGAGCGCTGTGACACTTTCAGGCTGACCCTTCAGATACCTGCACTTCCACTGGATTCTCAGAGTTGGAGAGACTCAAAGCTCCTGAAAAACCATCTGGAACTGCCAGAGAGGTTTGAAAGTCACTTTCTTTTCAGACAGTGGGTGTGGTTTGAGGCTCTCAAGCTTAAGCTTCACCTTAACTTTAGGCCTAGCCACATTGACCCTTCTAAAGACTTCAGTATCCAAATCTTCCTCATTTACAGAAACCCTAGAGGTATTTAACATATTAAGGTTTACAAAAACATTCATGTGGCCAAGCAGTGGGTTTCATGTCATTTTTGCACCTGAGCCTTCATGCAGCATTGTCTGCCAGAGGTAAACTATCTTCTCTGGTCCAAAGTGACTTTCAAACTGCAATAGGAAAGTCAGACAAGGAATGGCCCGGAGTTATGACAGCTCACCAGAGCGAGTAAGATAACTTTCTGGCAAGCAAATGCCCTCCTTGAAAAATGTGGCATCAGTATATGCCAATAGCTTAGTATTGTGTCACATCTTTGAATGGCAAAGAAACTAGAAGAATGAAAAAACAAAGCCCCCAACCCCAGAAAAAAACAACAAAAATAACCAACCACCTAAAACAAAACTAACCACATGGAAAGGCTTTTTTTTCCTCGTTTTCAAAGAGCTTATTATTGTGAATAAAAGTACAATGTGGTAATTATGTACATGCTTGGCAGAGGCAGCAGCTAGTGTTCGCATAGGAAAATAGCAGTAAGTATAAAGTCATGGTTAATCATGTAGAGACACAAGCCTTCATCCTTTTTCAATGACTTTAAGAAAGTCTGCTGTGGCCTTGCCATGTTTCAGGAATATTTTGCTTCAGCGTAGTGATCTGCTCTATTGAAATTTCATTTGTAGTATTAGAACAGTGGCTTTGAGCTTTCAGCCCCCATTCCTGGCAGCAACAGCTGTTTTGCTTTCTGATTTGATGGTTTTCCTTTGTCTTTCTGTTGCAGTATTCCACCCCCCCACCCCCCGCTTTTAATCATGATAAATCTCTTCTAAATGCAGACAACTTTTTAATCTCATCCAGCTTCTTCTGGTTTCTCCGTCTGAGATAGCCTTTGTGCCAATTTCATCCTACAAGCTCTGACGAGCAGCTGCTCAAAGCGCTCCCTGATGCTGTAGGTGGGCTCTGAGATGCACAGTGCCAGAGCTGAACTCAGTACTAGGAAGCGGCAGGCACAGGGAGAGCAGAGACATCCGATTTATTCTCCAATGTATTTTGCTAAGTCAGGCCTAGGAACAAGGATCAGAGCATCATTTGTACTGTGCCAGTGATAACAGATGATAAAGCGGATGTTCTGTTTTTCTCCCATGACCATAAATTCCATTTCTCTTTACCAGGATAAAGTGTTGGACATTTCACCCAAATCTGATTTATTTTTAAAAATTACTGCATAGAGCAGAGTGGTTCTAGAATAAAAGAGCAGCAGAAAATTAAGAATTACCTCCCTGCATACTCCTAAAAGTAAAATTACTTTTGTGGGTTTTTCAGGCAACAAATGAAATGCAGATTCAATATCCTATATGATACTGTGTCAAGACTTCTGTGTGAGACCAAAATGTTGTTACCTGAAATTTCTAAGTCTCCTTGCCCTGACTCGTGGGAGGGAGGGGTGTGAAATCCAAACCAGCAAGTGCCAGATCAGGCGTTTAGGACAACAGGATCATCAGCAAAGGACTTACTTCCTATCCCTTGGTAACTGTGTTTCAAAGAGAGGCCAAACACTCGCGGAGAGGTTCTGCCTCAGTCCATATCCACATTTCTAGCCCTCCTCCCCGCCAGAAGCAGGTGCAAATCTAGACTGAGGGCTGAGGTATTAATATGCTACAGATACAAACTGCTCAGCTGAAATTAAGCAGCAAATCTTTGAGTTCCACTGCATAATTAATTTCTTATTAGATCTTATCAGATAACCACCTGTAACTAGATTATTACATTCTAAGATGAAGTACCTGCCTAGTTAGCCTTTTCAATAGATGATGGCGTCTCAGTTGATCTACATTCTTCACTTATACAGCCTTACATTTCATAATTCAGTGACCCGTTGGGAGATTGAGCTTCCTCTGTAATAACCCACTGAATGGGGAATTGTGGAGGAGCATTATGGCTTGTAGCCACTTATTACATAAGATGTCAAATTTCAAAGCCAGACTTATCCCCGATATAATTCTGGCAGCTTCGGTGGTTTGTGCCAGGGCCGTTTGGTTTTGAACCCGAATGTACAAAAGCTAAACTGTAATTTCCAGTCTCTGGAGAACAGTAAACGATGTGGACCATATATTGAGATATATAATAGCCGACTGGATTTTGGTCAATAGGTAGCACTTTCAAAGTGAAGTGGTTAAACTGTTAATGTAAACGGAGGAGGGGGGTGTTAAGAGAGATGTTTTTTTGTAGACAGCTACTGGAAACTGGATCGCAAAGCTGCTATTTCTCATCCAGATCACTTACTTTATAAACATCAGTTTTCGTATACAAATGCTTTCTCTAATGATAAATGATTACGGCTGACTTGAGATTATAATTAAGCAAGTTAGAAATTATCGTTCAGCAACACTCCTCGCTCGGCGGATGCCTGTGGCCGGGTAAGGTACGGAGCTTCCCGGCAGCGGAGAGAGGATGCTAACGCATAACCCCCACATCCAGCCTCGAAGGCGCAGGAAGAGGGGGGAGCCGGTACCCCCCGAGGGCCCCCAGCCCCGCCAAGGCGGAGGGGCCCGGCGGGGCGGGAGCAGCCCCCGGCGGGGGCCTGGGGGCGCAGCCCGGCGCGGGTCCGCTCTCGGCCGCTTCCCCCCGCCCCGGAGCCGCACGGAGCTCCCGCGGCGGCCCGGGTCACGTGCGCGGGCCGTAATCCCGGCGAGGGGGTGTCATCGCCGGGGGAAGGGGGCGGCGGGAGGAGGGGCTGCCGCCGATGAGGGCTGAAGCCGGGTGCGCGGCCGGCTGCGGGCGCCGGAGCCGCGGGCGCCGCTGCGGGCGAGGCGGGGGGCTGCGGCCATGGCCTGGCCCTGCATCAGCCGGGTGTGCTGCCTGGCCCGCTTCTGGAGCCAGCTGGACAAGTCCGACCTCTCCGTGCCGCTCACCATCCACAACTACTCGGACATCGAGGAGCAGGAGGACGGGGCGGCCCAGCGCGGCGGACCCCCCCCGCGGGGCAGCGCCCGCCCGCCCGCCCCGGCCCCGCGCCCGCGGGACCCCCCCGGCCCCGCCGCCGGGAAGCCGGGCGGCCGCGGGAAGAGCCGGGCGGCGGCCGCCGGGGAGCCCTTCGCGGCGGAGACCCAGTACCGGCGGGACTTCAGAGCGTGGCCCCTCCCGCGGCGGGACGCCTTCCCCTGGGTCAGCGCCAGCAGCGGCGGCGGCGGCGGGAGGGACGGGGCCGCCCCCCAGCCCGCCCCGGGCCGCGCCGCCTGCGCCCTGCCCGGCGGCGGCGGGAGGCCGGCGGCCGACGGCTGCGGCGGCCCCGAGCAGCTCCGGCCGCGCTCGCAGGCGGACGGCGGCCACACCACCTCCTACAGGTAACCGGGCCCCGGCGACCGCCCCGCTCCCCGCCCCGAGCCCCGGGGGGGGCTCCTGCCGCGGGCGGGGGACGCTCCTCCGCAGCGCGGGGCGGGGATGCCGGCGAGCGGCCGCGCCGGGGGGCGGGGAGGAGCTGTAACGGAGGGGGGGCGCGGGGGCCGCGGGCTCGACCTGTCGCCGGAGCCGCGTTGGCTTCTGGAGGTGCGGTCCTTAAAAGCGCCGCTTGCTTCCCTGGCGGGTGCGGAGCCCGGCCCGCGCCTCCCCTAGAGCCCCTGCGGCGGAGCCCGCCCCGGTACGCGCCCGCGGGGCCGCCCAGCCGCCCGCCTCCCCGCCGTGGGCAGAGCGGGGGAGCGCCGGGCCGGGACCCCCGCGCCGCGATCCCCCCGCTGCCGGCACCCGCGCCCCCCCGACACCGGGTTTTTCCCTTTGAGCCCCCCGGAACGCCGCGTCCGCGCCGCGCCGGAGTGCCGCCCCGGAGATTAGTCAGCGCGGACACAGGCGATGCCAGTGTGGGCAATGGGGGAAACCGTCACACAGCACCTTTCCCAAAGAGCTTTTAAAAACGATTAAGTGACTTCTATGTTGTTGATGCCTTCCTTTCCCTGTGATCAGCAGGACCGCTGCAGACACCCATTTTCTGGAAGAAGCAGTCAGGCAGGACGCGCCGAAATTCAGCCCCTGTTCTCCTTCCGTGGGAGGAGAGGGGATTTCAGCTCCTGCAGGGCTGCTGCTGAGCGCTGTGCCGCTTCACCATGCGACCACATGCTCCCTCAGAATGGTGTTTGGCAGGTTTTAATATACCTATGAGGTATATTAATAGAGCAATTATTTTTATTCCGATAGAATCCCAAGTATTTAGACACTTACTATCTATTTTGTACCTGGGAGACATTTCTTTTCATAATTGCAGTTCATTAGATTATTTATCGCAAGCGCTTTTAAGACAAACACACTGGGGGCCCTGGGAAGGATTACAGCCCTGTGTGAGAGAGTGTATTGCTTATCCCACTCTATCCCACTCAGACAGCTGCCCTGGTACTAGTACTCTGGAAGGGATAACTGCAGTGTCTGAATTTTTGTGCCATCTTATCCTTTGCCACATCTCACAGGACAATCACAGAGTGAAAGAAAAGCACTTTTAAATTTCCTAGGAGCGCAGGAATTACTTCAACAGAGAAACCTGCCTAAACAAGACTAGCAGTGTTCATCTTTCAGAGGCACATCCATCTCCATATTGCTGTTAAAGCCTCCCGCACCTCTTGAGCCCGACCCCAGAGGAAGGGCACATTCGCCTGCACTAGAGCTGCAGCTTCCCTACAGCTGTTCCAACTCTCAGCAAAGAGTCACTTCTCACACCTTGCTGCCCTCTGACTCATCTGTTCTTACACAGGGCTACTAATACTGTCGTGAAAGAGCAAAAAATCTGCAGATCACAGGACAGAGCACTGGCTGTGGTGAGATACCAACATGCAAATCAAATCAAGTTTTAGAAAAAGTAAGACCTCAGGGTAGTCAGGGAACTCCTCAGAGCTGACAGGAGGATTCATGCAGGACGAGGACAGAGGACAAGCCGGGGCAGCCACCCCAGGACAGAGTTCTCACATAACACCTTTAAGTTGTTTGAAGGCTATACAGAACAACTAATGCAGACAGGGCAATAGAAGTCAGACCACCTTTGTCTTATTCCAGTAGTTCCCACAGTTTCTTTGAATTATCACCCAGTACAACACTGCAAATTTAAGAAATCCCCATACCACTGAATGTGCCCTAGAAAAGTCACAGGAGTCACAACAAGCAGCAGGAGGAGAGTCCACAATAGCTTCACAGTCTGCAAGAGTCTATTTGGATTTGTTCTTTTTTTTTTTTTTTTTTTTTTTTTTTACAAATAAAGACTAAGCAGGGGTGGAGTGGCTGGTACTTGGCAGAGTCACTCACTCTCATTTCAGTTATGCCTGGGGCACTGGGTTTGTGTTTGGTAGCTTTGGCCCCACCAAAGCCCCAAGAGTGATCCACTGGTGTGAGGCAGGGAAGGGACAATCCACAGCAACCCCCCCCTCTGCGAGCTGAGCACCCACAGCGGGATTTCCACTAACAGGGCTGCAGTTCAGTCCTGCTTTCCTCTTACCTTACTGTTTTCCAAAGGCAGCACTGCAGTCTGCAGACATTTATCTCCTCTTCAGGCAGCAGCCAAACAGCACCATTCAGTATTAATGTTCTTCATCTTCCTAACGGGAGAAAAAGACCCTCCCTGGACATTAAGCTGTCCCTTGGTGGCCCCTCAGTTCCAGTACCCTCTGGCAGGCAGGACCTGCCCTGCTTCTTGTGGGCTGCACCCACCCACAGGTGAGGAGGCAGGAAAGGCAGATCAGCTGTAGTAGAGGCAAAGCAAAGGGGGGTTCTGTTACTGGGGGCAGCTGGAGGGTGCTGGGCCCTCAGGAGGAGGTTGGGTGTGAACTACAGAATGCTTTTAGGGGGGTTGGGAGAAGGAAGAGGGTGTCCTGTGCAGAGCCATGCGGGCAGGGACTACTGCAGGTAGGTCGGAGAGAAGCAACGGTGTGGAAGACACGTGTTTTTGGTCAGACCTTCATTATGTTTCAAGGGAGAACCCTGGGGAGATTCCTCCTTTTCTGCTGTTACAGGAGGATCAGCCCTTCCCTACGGCTCAGCCCCGTGAGTGGGTTGAGTGGCCCTGAGGATCGTGGGCCTCCCATGGGATTGAGCGGCTCTACGTGTGGGAGCTGCATCTGCTCCCCGAAGAAATGGGCCATTTGAGAGCCATGTGGTGCCGGTGGTGCGGCCGGCTCCGCGCCCCGCCGGGTCAAGCGTGCACGGCCGGCAGGATCGGCCCCCGCAGTGTGGGTGCTACCAGCCAGCAGCCTCCAGCTGCATTTTGCAACTTTGTCAGGTCTCAGCAGCTGCCTGGGCTTCCTTAATGTTGTAGAGAAAAGATCTGAAGGGAGGGTAACACTGGCTTGAACAGGACAGTGCAGAAAAGTTAGCGCTGATGCATGGTCCGCTCCAAGCTGCTAGTGGCAGTGGTGGTTTTCTTAGTTCTGGAAGGTGTTGGGGGTTTTTTGGGTTTTGTAGTTGGTTTATCTCTTTTTAACTCGGGGATTTTGACAGTTCTACAATAGCTTATTGAATGTTTGTTTTTGTGGAACACCCAAGTGTAGCAGTGAGTCCCCTATAATGTTCAGCACCTTTTGTTGTGCTTTTGTGCATCGGTGCATTGCTCCCATGAGACTTCATTCTGCAAGTTGCTGCTACATCTTTCTCTCTGCACTCTTTTAAGCACAGAAGAAAACTCATCTGCATACAAAACTGGGTGTGCATGGTGTAGTCAGTCAGCCTGACGTGGCATTTGCCAGAACAAAATAAACCCACACCCGGGATCAGTGACCAAGACAAAAAGACCCATTCCTAGTGACTTCTGGGGGAGCCGTCTGTAGCCTGAAGAAAGATAAAGGTGGAGGGGGTGTTGGAAGAATACCTGTACCCTGAGGAAGCAAAGATGTTTTTAATTTTGAAATAATAATTCTATATAAAGGGTGAAAGGACAGCACAGCTCCCTCCAAACTATTGCCCTGTGTCCCCACATCTTTGGGGCAGCTTCTGTCTCTGGTACCTGGATTTTGGCTGGAGTTGCAGGGTCTGAATGAAGTCAGACCCCAACAGGCCTACATGGGGGGAGCTCAGGCACAGAGGCCGAGGCAGATCGATACAAGCTGCACTTGAGAGGTTAAAATGGGATGTGCTCCAACTGTGAAAAGATCCCAGGGACTGCTGCAGAGAGTTGCAGTAGAGGACACCTTACTGATGCTGGAGGAGGTGGAAGAAAGTGCGGAGGGGCCCCCTCTGCACCTTCCTAAGGGTTTGTCCTTCTGGATCTTGGAAGTGGCTTCTTCCTTTCAGCAATAAGTTGCAGATGCTCTGTACTTCTGGCTTTGCACACAATTAATTATTGTAGTACTAGTTCTTGATTGCATTTAGCAGATATTTTAGGAATATGTAAGTGCTTTCCTTAGCTCCCTTCTACAGCGGATGAGAGAAGCCGGTGCTGTCAGCAGGTACGTTCAGCTGGCTCTGTTCTCTGGATGTCATCTTACCTCGTTAGAAGGCAATGGGGATGAAGGCACAACCTCTCTGCCGGGGCTGGTTTTGCTGGGAGGAGAACCCTGTTCAAGGCTCAGCTGTACTTCTTTAAGTCAGTTCAGACCTCAGTTTCCCCTCCAGTAACCTGCCAGCTTTTGAAAGCACTTCAAATGTGTAAGTGAAAATGTTGCATCGGAGCTGTGAGTGATTGTTTTGCCTCTTCTTCCCCCATCCATCAGCTTTGCTTGTATTAGCACTTAGGGAAGGGGGAGGATGACTGAATTTCTGCACACACGCACAATGCCAGCCCCGAGCAGAGCCTGATGTCTGAGGTTGGTGTTTCTGCACTATAGGTGTTTTGAGCAGGTGTGAGAGTCAAGAGCAGATGACTTATTCATAGGTGGGAGGCACAGCAGTAAAGCAGACCAAACTGGGGACCTTGAGATTAGCAGGGTTTCCTGCTCACCCAGAGTGGGCAATTTTGTTTTGAGAAAAAGAAAACGTGTAGAGAGCTGGGTCATTAAGGGAAAAGGACCTGATGTGCCATTGCTAATGATTTTGCAAATAGCAGGGTGGAAGATTCCTCAGCAAACTGAACTCCCACCTTCTTGCATGAGTATTTAGCGTGTGCCAGTGGTTGCACTGTGACCGTGGAGCAGACATCCTCCCCACCGCGGGAGATAGCGCAGGATGAAGGGGAATGACCATTTTGCACATAACTATGGGTGCAGTCACAGAGCATGTTACTCGGCTGTCTGTACTATTCACCCACCTTCAAATACTGCTTGTGCAGAAAGGCAAGGTGAACTGTGGTGACTGCTTCATGTTGAAGAGCATCTTATTTCAGCTGTGTGGAAGAAAACAGGAAAAAAAACCCGCACTCATGTTCAGCAATGTATGGGATCACGACACACACCTGAGCTGGCAGGGTTAATAGTACTGTGTATGAGGAGCTCCATCCTTGATCCAGCAAGATATTTAAATGCATGCTTGTCCTTAATAATAGGAGTAAAGCTTTTATAACCAAGGCTTACTGTATCTTTACATTCTTAAGTGTCTTGGTGCTTGAGGAAATTAATACTGAAGCCCTTGATTTTGATGGTATTTAAGAAGTAAGCTTGCTTGGTGCAGGCATTGGGATGGATCCAGAGAGACTCAATGTGTGCTGCATAGCTTGGCCAGGGGAAGGGAGGACTTGGAGGGGGACAGAGCCATGGGAGGAGAGAGCGAGGGGGGCTGGGAAGAATAGCTCAAGAGAGGGTGTCTGTTGTGCAAAGTACACTGCAGAACTGAAATGGGGAAGATTCAAAGCTGTTGCATAAAGGTTGGAGGAATATCCTCCACTCGGAGTACACACAGACTTACATTGGAAGAAAAGTGAAAAGAATGGGAACCGGGGTAATGACAGAAGTCAAGATCCTAAGACCTGCCCACAAACCCCCATTCACGCTGCTCCGATAAGAGAGAAGCAGTTGCCTGTGCTATCACATCACTGTAAGTGCTTCCTCCTCAGGGATCTGTCTGTGAGCAGAGCAAGCCCCCAAAACTCATCCTAAGAGAACAGTTTGAGGCTTAAGGCTTTTCTTCCCTGGCCTTTCAGTCCAGACTTTTGCTGTTGCTTCTTTCCTGTGAGTTATGAGCAGCTCCAGGTACTGCCTGACCTTGCTACAGGTGAGAACTGAGTCAGGAAGCAGCCAGGCATCTTCTGTTTTCCTCCTCTGCAATCCCTCTGTGCTGGTCTCTCTACCCCTCTGCTATGTCTTTCCTCTACCCCTCTAGTTTTTCCCCTCCATCAGCCTTTCCCCCATTTCTGTCCTTGCACTGTGCTCTTTGGCTGGATAGGAGAATGGGCACAATCTGCTCCCGTGTCCAAGGCTTGGAAGGGCCTCCAGCACCTCACCGGTGTGTGACATAGCTCAGAGGAAAATCAGCTTAATGGCTCCATCATCCAGGAGGGCTCCTGGCTTTGCCCATCATGCAGAGCTCTCACCGCTGCGTCCATGACTCAGAACATTTGCGGTCCTCCATTGACCAGGAGATGTCCCAGCACCCTGGTTAGTGTAAGTCTGCGTGGGCAGCGGACCCAGCCTGTCCTCTGGGAGAGCACCGCTGGCTGCCCAGCTCTGCCTGAGCAACACAGAACTGTCCCACCTGAAGGGGCGGCTACATGGCCATGCCAGGAGCCTGCAAGGAGCTGCATTGCAAGCAGAGAGACATTTCACACCCTACACCTCCTGCCTGAACCCCTTGCACACCTGGCTTCCCCAACAGACATCCGGAGTAGTGTGTACTAATAAAATGCCCAAGCTGTGCACACAACTTTCCGTCTGAAGAGAAAATAGGATGAATGTTCATCATGCTGTTTAATTCTCACTGCTGTGCTGGGTATGAGAAGGAAGAGGGTGGTGGAAGAATAAATGCAGACTAGCTCAGGCAGTATAGCTCAGAGTTAAGTTCAGCTATACAGAATGAGCCTTTTTCTCCATTTCTTAAATGAGAAATGGGACTGTGATGCAGTGGCTCAGAATGCCACTGATAATCATATGAAGCAAACCATGATGTAACAACGAGGTACGAAAATGACAACTATTGATGGCATTGGTGTCATCACTGGGGCAAAGGAATATTATAAACATTGAAGGTATCTGGCTGGAAATGGCAGCCCCAGCATTGCAAACAGCACAGTTGGTGTTTCCTCCCTCTGCCTCTCCATGCCCAACAGAACTGCCTTCCATTTTGGTGAAATGAGAAAGCTTTCTAGGTTAGACTTTCACTAGGTCAGTGAAATAAAAAAGATTTCACAGGCAGTTTTCTCTGCAAGCCAGAAAACATTTGTGGAGTACATGGAACAGGGGAAGAGCTGGAGGCAGCACTTGGGCTGGCAGCCGTGTGGCTCGCAGCACCCAACAGCTTGAGCTGCAACAGCAGTGCACTGTGTTTGGAAGGAACAGAAGGACCAATCTTGAATCCATCATTCCCAAATCATGCTCTGACTTCTGTGAGGCCACACGGTGAATCACAGTGAGAGCATCCCCCTGCCTGACCTCCTGTGTAGGCCCTGGTACGGGCGGTCCTGCTCACCCAGGGAGGGAGATGGCACACAACCACCAGCTCACTGAAACAGCTCTCTTTAAAGCCGGGTTTCATAGTAACCCCCCGGTAATTAATAGTCCAGTGCTTTTTTTTGTTTGTTTCTAGCATATACATAAGCTGTACTGCCACTTGCTCACTTTCCCATCACCACTGGGGGGTCAGACTGTGCCAGCAGGGCACTAGCGCATCTCGTTCTTGCACTGCATTGATCCAAACCTTCCCCTCCAGACACATCCTGACGTATTACAAAAGAAACACTATTCCCTGGACCCTATTAACCAGTTATGAGAAGGGGCAAAGAAACAATCGACAAAGCAGTGATTTATGCAATCAAAGCAGTTCTACTGAGTAACGGGCAACCACCTGCAAAAAGCTGCTTATTCCTTCCTAGAGAGAGTCAGATGTAAAGAAACAGCAGTACACAAAAAGCAGCCCTTCCCTTTTGGTCTCTACTATTTTAAAGCCTGTGTACAACTCAGGAGGCCTTTTTCTTTCACAGCTTCAGTGCTTTAGTACTTTAGTACCACTGGGTCACTTCTATTTATGGAGATCATCTCACCTCTAGGTTGTAACAATGGAGAACCAAAGAGAATCTAAAGAGAGCCTGGACACTGAGTTACAGACCTGGAGGTTATTTCCCCTCCACTGCAGGTCCTTGCAGGCCCGAAGTAACCTGGCAATTGCTACTGTCTAGGGACACGAGGAGGAGGAGGGGTACAGCAGGAAGGATGAAGATGACTGTCTGCAGCAGCAACATATTGTTTCGTGTTCATCCCCAGCGGCAGCTGGATGTCACACCACACAGGGCGCTCTCCTTCTCCATGCCGTTTCTGTAATTTCCTCTCCCACCACGGTGTTCTCTTGCTAATAACTGCTGCTTGTGTGGTCTTGGAGGAGACACCACCCATGGTGATGAACAGGGGAGAGAGGGAGAGGCATGCGCTGGCTGAACTGGACCTGACACCTTGACTTCCTCTAGCACAGGGAGCAAATGTTGCACCTGGAAGACAGTTGGTAAATCGTGGCACTTCACATCTTAAACTAAGTGACATTAAAAACAGGTAGTTCCTCTTCCCCATGCTCAGAGTAGCTCATGCGTTTTGTCTCCACTTATGACTCCAAGACTATCAAGTCACCAAACTAGTATTTATGCTCATGCTCCTTCTGACTTTTGGCTATACAGCTGGAGATGGGTGATGTGTCCTGCAAGCTGAAAGGCAGAGCAAATTTAGTTAGCTGTACTTTCTGGATCAAAGGTTATAATTTTCATTTCTCATTTTGTTTCAGGTGCCCCAGCTCCCAGAGGGGATAAGTTGTCTGTGTTTTGCCTAGCCCTTCCCTGTGGCTCAGAGTCCAGGCTTCCTCCATGGGGAAATCCCAATTCCAAATAAGAAATGCTGTTGTGGGTCTGAGCTGTGACTGTATCTGCCCTCACATTTCTCTTTCCATGGGTGAAGGGAGAGCATTTCCTCATTGCATGTAGGTGCTTTGAAAATAGTTTTGGCTATCCAGGCTGAGAGAACGGTTTGGCTCCCAGCCAAAATGAGGGTCCTGTGATCCAAAAGGGCTGTGTTTGGGGGCCTGCCAAATCAGCAAATGATCTGCTACAAAGCAGCAAGACGGAGCTGACTGCAGAGACAGGCAGCACAGTCATTCATTGAAAGCTGGGGACACACTCCATTGCAGCGTAATGCAGTGGGGAGACCAGCTGGCACGAGGGTGAATGGTTGGGAATCAATGCCACCAGCACTCTTGATGCAATCTGGCTTTATGTGGGGTAGCAGGTTCCAGTTCCTGGAAACTACTGGGATGTAATTGATGGTTTTGTACCATTTTGCTGATATTTTGCCCAGTAGCTCTGTGTCCTCCCTTTGGCTGCGCAGCAGAGCAGAGCTCAGATTTAATTCTGCATTCACAGGCATCTGGGATTCCCTGCCAAATGTCTTCTTGTGGCAGCGCTTGGCCAAAATCACATTTCTGCAAAGGTGCTTCCTTATCCTGAGGTGTGAAAGCAGCAGGAACTGCACCAGCAGCACCAGAAGAGCTGCACAGGCACTTACCTGCTGTCTGAGCAAGCTTGAACAGCAAGACACAGAGAAGGCGGGAGGTAGCGGCTCAGAACAGCAAGAGCAAACCGATTATAGACAAGATTTGCAGTGCACATAGACAGCCCTGACAGGGGCCTGGTTTTGCTTTCTGACAGCAGGAAGGAAGCTCTTCCACAGAGCAGTATCCATTAGTAACTACGTGGATTTAAGAACTCACTCCACCTTCACTCAAACTGACAAACTACTGTCAGCCCTGGCTGCGGGCTCCTGCCCCTTTCCTTGTGCCTGCACCCATACTCATCTGTCCTGACAGGAGGCCAGTGCTGGCAGCTAACTCGGACAAGAAACAGTTACTTAATTTTTTGGAATTGTGTTAGCATGCTGGTTTCTCACTGGCTTAGATACAGTCCAGGACTGTACCCTGTGTCTACAAAACAACCAAGAAAAGAGGTGGCATTTTAAGGCTGAGTCTCTGTTAAGAAATCAAGCATAAACCAGGCAGTGGATATTTTGGTAATATATTAAAAGGATCAAGACCAAACTATACATTCTAAAATAATACTCTGCACTTCCATACTTTAAATTAGATTTTTAAAAGAGGAATTTGGAGCTACTATCAAAATAGCAAATAACATGCTTGGGAAAAACGAGAATTGGAAAGGCTGCAATCAAAGCTGAGCTCAGCACATTAAAACACAGCCTAATTCCGTAGCCTGGACGTGGCTCAGGACTCAGTCTTAGCCCTTCATCCTGTGTACAAGCAGCTAGTAGAACGCATTTATTATTTAAGTATGCCAGGGTATAAACATAAAATTGTGACATCTTGGGTAGTCGCCTCTACTTTTGCTACAGAAGCTGCCTGAATTGGTTGCCAGAGTTACATACACAGAGAGCAGACTTCTGTCTTCTCCTGAGAGCAGACACGCCAGCTCAGCTGGTTGCTACTGCAGCATCCAGAAAGTCCTAATGGAGAGAGCATTAGCAAAGCCTGTTTGTGACAAGAGGTAGAGAGAAGCAGAGGGAAGGCTGCAGAAGGGAGGGGGCAGCCAAGCTAAGCCAGACCTTGCCACGCTGCTCTTCAGTGCTCCTGAAACATGTGCTGCCCCTTCCTCAGTGTAGTCTCCGCACTCATTTCTCAGATGTCACTGCTCCAAGAATAGGTCAGCCAGGTGCCACCTTTCCCAGACATCATCATGCAAAGTCAAAGCACTTGCCCCCATCTGAAGAAAAATCAGCAGCAGAAGCATCTGCCAGCTGAGATGGTGTCTCCCTTCAGATGCACTTGAGACTGAGCTGCCAGAGGCGCAGCACAGCACACAATGGCAAAGGCACCTGCTGTTGGGCAAGCTAAAGCCAAGTAAGGGAACACCAGCAGCCTCCCTCCACACACATGAAGGCTAGGCACTTGCAGCCTCAGACCAAGTTGTTTTACATTGTAAGTGACCAATGAGCCAGAGAATGTTTTACATTATAAGTGGTCAATGAGCTATCAAGCAAAAAGTCACCCTGACTTTTTCTTATAGAGGAGGAAAATACCAAGCACCTCTGGGAGAGAGCACAATTTTGCCAGGAATAACGGAAGAGTTAAGTCAGTTAGCCCTGCCTATGCCCTGTTGCATCTTTCAACCTGTGCTTTCTGAGAGAGGCAGGCCCCTAGGCTCAGTTCTTTTGTTCTCAGTATGCCTTACACAAGTTCAATCTGATGAGCTGATTGTAACCAGCCTTGCCTTTCTGGCTTTGCAACGACTCTGCACAGAAAGTACCCTGTATGTTGTGTTTTATGGGTTTTTCTGTCTTGACAATCTCATTTCAGGCAAGAGTATCGCCCATGGACTGGAGCAAAACCATCCAAGCCTATAAAGACAAAGCAAGGCTTCATTATCCCAGAAGACCATTTTGTTCAAGAGACAAGCTACAAGGCAGATTTTAAGGTAATTAACATTTTAAAAAAGTCAATGTGAGTAAAGCCCAAAGTACGCGCCAGGAACTCATTCTTTATCGGTGTGGTGCATGTAAGAATAAAGCCCTGTCCTCATTCACCACTCTTTCATCACTGCCCGCTAGGTAATGTGGCCATCCCTTGCTTTCAGAGAGACATGGTAGAGAATGTCATACTGTAACTTACCATAATTCAACCCAAGACCAAGATTTTAAACTGCATGTCAGTCAGGAAGTTCCAAGATTTACGATTCCCTCAGTTGAATACCTTACATACTAAGGCGTGTGTCATTCTCTCTCTCTGTGGAAGGTGCATTTAACACCCTCTGCACACACTCAGAGCAGTCAGCGTGCACTGGCATTAGGGCTGTAGTGTGAGATTCAACCTCTGGAGCTACCATCAACCACGGACACAGGTGTGTGCATGGGAATGTCTGCAGATCACAGCCTAAGGAACAGCACCCACCCAGACAGAACTCCCCTGTGCTGGTAAGGGCAGAAGCTGCCCCTGCTACCAACACCAAGGAGGACATAGCTGTGGCAAGCAGCCAAGACACACAGCTCTCGGGCCTCTGAGACTTCCTTGGGATTTTTCTGCAAGTTTCTACAACTCTCTATACCAGCATAAGATTATTTGCTTGTTGGCAAAATACATCTAAACATTACTGAAAATCCCACAAGGAAACGTTCTCTCTGTACTCAGCATTTTCCCTGGCAGGGCCCCACATCCTCCCCATCCCCACAAGGAAGGAAGGTGCACACTGTCAAGGTTTAGCTGCTTTTTGCATTAGACCACCAGAGAGAATGGTGCTTCACAACCAACCGCAAAAGCCATTCACAGGCTGCACCAAGTGACTCAGAAAGCCGAGATGAGGCCAGGGCTGAATTCCCCAGCCGCAGCATGCTGTGCCATTAGAGGTAATAGCAGCTACTCCAGGGCCACATGTAAAAAGTAAATCTTTGCCTTGGAGGAGACGAGGAAGAAGTGTTTAATCAGCAGACAGTCAAGTGCCTCCTCCGCAGAGGATTGCTGACACACTGCTGCAACCAGGCACAAGCTGGGTATATCCAAGCTCTGCTGAAAGTGGGACAGTTGACCTCAGGCACAACAGAATTTGCAAACCTCACCAAAACTTCCTCCTTGCTCTGAATAGTCTGGGCTGCTCTGAGGTGCAGCAATGAGGATAGAGGTTATTTAACCCTTAAACCTTGCATTTTGACCCTTGCATTTAATCTTTTATTTTGACGCAGGAGGGGCAAAATACGGCGTCTTCCTACTTGGCAGATAGGACGCAAATGAGAGGGTCCTAGATGAACCCCTCAGAGTCCCTATCCCGGTTCTGGAGGAAGGGAAAGAGAAGTCTGGAATCTCAGACACAAACACGTGCCACTGCACTCTGGACCATGAAAGCAAAGGTCCCTTTTTCTGGGACAACGTGGGAAAGGTGTAGTCTAGAATGAAGATGGTGCTGAGGAGTCACCAGTTCAAAGAGAAGTCAGATTCTCCCTGGTTTACACTTAGCCATTTGGACTTTCCCTCTTGCCTGAAGCCCATGGCTTTGCTGGACAGATGGGAAGGAGGTTTATGTTGTGTCCTGACAGCCTGCATGTAGGACTCAGACTGGTGGCTCTCCCCAGCTACTCTGCGTACAGGCTGTTTGTGATGCTCCTCTTGTTCCTCAATGTGTCAGATCCATCCCCAGGGGAATGGAAAAATCAGAACAATGCAACAACAAACAGATCAATAGCTTTTCCTGTACTCTCTCTGCCTGTGGTCTTGCTCTTCTTTTCCTACTTGGATGGTGCATTGAAATACTCAGCACCCAGCAAAGCTTTCCACCCTTTCACGTTTTATAGTCAGATTCACCCAGAGTCCTGGGCTGGATGCACAGTTAAAGCCAGTCCTTTTCTTCAGATCCCTCAGGTTTTAAACATCAGGGAAGACACAAGCATCCAGATGTCCTTCATGCTTCAGTACAACCTCAATATCTACATATTGAGTGGAATTCTGACTCCAGACATCAAAGAGAGCAACCTCTGTTACCTCTACCTTTCCTCTAAGCCTGAGTAGTTTACATCCTTGTTAAAGTCCTTGCAGTTTCACAGCCTGGCATGGCCAGTAACTAGCTTTTCTCCTTGGGGTACACCCAGGTCTGTGCCTCTGTTGACAGCGCACATAGCCTGTGGCCCCATAAAGCACTGCAGTGGAGCATTCTGACAGAGCCTGGATGGCATTCTCCAGAAGGTTAAGGACCAGATGGACACCACTGTAATTCCTCTCGCTTAAATCCAGCAGCAGTCCAGCGGTGAATTTGTTGTGATGTTTGTAGAGTATGTGCCAGCAGGGCTTTGTGACGAGGGCAGCTTTTTGTCTTGCAGAGGTTGGCTCCTGCCATGGGTGTCCCCCATCGCACCACACACCTCAAGGGCCAAGGGGAGGGTTACAACAAAGCCCCTCCTCAGTGGCGCAGCATCACACCTGCCCTTGAATCATCCTGTGTGCCCAGCCGAGAGCTAATGCTTGTCAGGTAGTGGCATGTTACGGGGGAGAGCAGAGAGAACGCCACAACGCTCCAGACCCCTCAAACTCTCCAGACAGCCACACCCTGTGTCACACTAACGTTTCTCTCCCCCCTCACCCCACTAGATCCCAGAGGTGAAGACCAGGTTCTCCCCCAACCCTTCTGCTGTTTTCCAGGCGCCGTCGCGGATCCTCAACGTGTGAACCTGGACCCTCCTCACACCCAGGCAGCTTAAACGCAGTGTTTCTGTTAAGAAGTATCACTATGCAATTTTCATGAGGAGTGTTAAGATCAAAGAACCAGTATTATCAAAAACAGCTCCAGTGATTAATGATATGCACACACACTTTCTGTTAACACAACAAACCGCAAAGCGCTTGGTTCAGAACTGGCAAAACACGCTGTGAGGAGTGACCTAGTTTTTCACAGGAGCAGGTTCATTACTATGCCAGCTGGCGTCACATTAGGAGATTGACTTTGGGCAGCAAAGGCAGAACTACGGGCAACATCCCTACGCTTAACTACATGGGGTGGGAGGGAAAACAATCACAAGTGGGATGGATAATTAAAACCAAAAAGAGTCTTATTTAGCAGCACCCTCTAAGTAGTCCAGTGAAAGACAGGGAGTGTCTGGCTGACTTCTGAGCTTCTTGAAGGGTTTTGGAAATAGGACCTCAAGTGACATCACCAGAAACCATAGCATCAAAGAGGCTGGTCTGAACTTCCAGAACTTCTGAACTGCTCCAAACTGACACAGGAGCAAGAGGGGCCTCAACTTTGGGAGACAGCCCTGACAGCAATGCACCAGCCTGGCTGGGAGTGGATTGCATGGACAGAGTCAGCTAGGCACCTACCAGACTCCAGAGGGTCTAAGATGTTTATGTAATTTGTATAGCTGTTAGGGTGAGTGTAAATATTGTATATGGATTTTACCTAAAGCAATTTGTGATCCTTTAATGAAAAGGACATGCTTATACTTTTAATAAATGTTACCTCTTTGCATATGCAAGGTGGAAAATATTGCCTTGAAATTCCTAAATTATTGCCTGTATATTGGTAATGCTAATGCTAGGAACAACCAGAAGCGAATGTTATTTAGAAACTCTTAAAGAAAAATGTAACGTAGAATGTAAGACATCCTTCATTTTTAAGATAGGCCATTTTAAGTATCATTATTATGAAGCTAATTTTTTTTAATTGGTGTGCATTTAACTTTTGCTGAGGTACATGTGTTTTAAGAAAACATTTTTTAGCCTTTGTTCATTGAGACTGTAGTGGGTTTACAGTTTCTATCGCAACGACTTATGCAATATAATTAGTCTACTGCTTATTTAATGGGTTTACTAACTATATTTGGGGGAAAAAAAAATTGAAAAACTTTCACTTTATGTGTTTGCAACACACAAATGCGTTGCCTAGAATGAAAGGAAACTATCCTCAGACTTGAACACTGATCAGATATTCATTCATCTGTAATGAAATAGACTTTAACACCAGAGAATTTTTTCTTAACCTTCTTACTAGCTGAATTTTAAGGCAAATTTAATGAATTCTGGGGACTCTGCAAACACGTATGCATTGCTGATAATTCCCAGAGGAACGTACAGTAATACCAGTGCTTGCCAAAATAATTTTTCAGGAGATGCATTTTTCTCAAAATTCATTTGAAACATTCAAACTGTACTACAGGTTTTGCATGTTAGATGTTTCTAAGAATTCAATCTGCTTGTTTAGTCTCTTTATAATGTTTTTAACAGTTTTGTTCAAAGAATTTAAGTTCATTTAAATCCTGGACTTTATTAACAGAAAAAAAAAAAAAAAAGAAAAAAAGGATAAATTGTCTATTCAGTTTCTCTTCTTAATTCACTGTATTTCTTAAAAAAAAAAAAATCAACCCAGTTGTAAACAAACTGGTAATATAATAAGCTTGTATTTTATCAAATGGACTGGTTTAATTTAATAAATTAAAATGTATTTTGGCTACTGGTTCTTTCCCAATTTTTTTTTTTTTTTTGATGTAAACATAACCCTCGGGTAATCAATTTGTCACTGCATTTCTCTCTCACACAGCTGCACATGCAGGATACCATGTCAGGGAGATGCCCGACTGCATTCACAGCCATCAGCAGTCAATCCGTTACTCCTCAAGCTTATCCGCAGGCACAGACCCCCAGCAAGAATGGCTTCCAAGGCACATGTCAAGCTGTGGCCTGACTGCTGATTTAAAAGTGCAACTGCTTTCCAAAGGGAAGCTATTGCTCTGCAGAATTCATAATCGCTTATGGGATTTTTCTCCAACATTTTCAAAGGGAAAGCAAACTGTTCAGCAAGCAGTCCATCAGCATGAAGGGGAAAAGGGGATGGACCAACGATACCAATTTGCTACCTTCACTATCGAACAGAGGCTTGATCTACTCTGATGCAGGTGCCATGCTCTCAAGACTCCCTTTTAGTGGTGCCCACAATGTGCCCGTTAACAGAAGGGGACAGGCAACTTGTGTTTCACCACAGTTTCACTCTGTCTTCTCACAGAGATCATGGGAAAATGGCGCTAGCTTTGAATTTTAAGAGATCATTGCAAGATTTCAGGGAGTGAAGGTGCTGAAGGTACAACCAGCTTCCCTAGATAGTGCGATGTCAGCTCTTCTAGCTATGCCTCAGAGACTTCCAGGAGAAAGCCAAAGGCTTATGAGCTGTTGCCTGGCTCCAACTACAGGAGGGATGAATGGAGGGAAAACCAAGCAGGTACTTACCATTGCAAGGGACAGGGTGATGCAATTGGCTGCTGATGCAACATACCTGACTTTGCATGGTAAGTGCCTGCCTCAGCCAAATTGAAAGGTTAACACACCAAGTTCCTCTGAAGAGGGCAAATCTACACAGGTTTTGAAGGCTTCAAGGAGTCACAATACCAGACTGCTTCAACATTTCTCACATGAGGGTTTGTCTTCCCAGTTGCTCTGGGTTCACGTCTAAGTTCATCAAGGCTTTCCAACTGCAGAGACAAGGGTTATTTGACACATAAAGAAACGTCCTTTAAAAGGAAGGTTTTACACCTGACACATAATTTACTACCTATAGGGTGACACTGAACTTGCTTGTTTCATTCCATCTTGCTGGCACCTGGTCTCTTGGGATGCTGAGAATGAGTTTCGTGCCAGCTGCATCCACTGTACCAGGTAGCTGTGAACACCTCCACTTCCACATGCTCAGGTGAAGCTCTGGTGTAGGAAATACTCCATTACTCAGGACAGTTCTCATTACCTGAACTTGAAAAGTTCAAAAGCAGCACATTAGTGATTTGCCTGGTTTCATAAACTGTATGTTTCTCTTCACATTGCACTTATTTCTTGAAGGTTGAACAATCAGATTTAAGCTTATCACCTCTTATTCACACTGATTATCTTGGCCACTGCAGTAACGTAGACCCTAGAGACCAACCTGATTTGCCACAAATGGATGTTGGTGCCATGGAGCCTGGAGAGGCTGTGTTTGCTTTCAGGGCAGAGATGGCACAGAAGGGATGGATGATCCCTTGTTCCTGGTGGCAGAGGCTTTGGTGTCACCAAGACTGCACCCTGGGACTCAGACACACTGCTTGCTCCCGCGCCAGCTCTGTGTGCAAATACCTTCATTTCTAAAGGGGATGGTCCTGGGCACGCTGCAGCTGACTGCCACGTCCCAGAGATGTGTTCATGTAGACAAGGGCAGGGCCACAGCAGCCATGAGGGGAGGCGTCAGGGGGTTTGTGTCAAGGGCCCAGCCTAGGGTGCAGTCAGCCTCTCTCTTGGCCACGTCATTGTCATTTGTTTGGCTCTGGTGGTGTAAAGGCATTGCACTGTGGGCTTCTTTGAGAGGCACTTTTATCAGATTTTGTAGAAACAAGAACGAGTTTTGCAGTATTTTGAAAGACAACCGAGCATTAAGTCTGCTCACAGACACCAATGATTCCTCCCCACAGCCTTGGGAATGGAGAAGTTAAAATTTTTCTTTTTCTCCATTTCTTTTTGTACTGGGTGCCTAGGTGCTGGCAGTGGGGCTGTGGGTCTCTGTGAGGTGAGGCTGGGGCTGCCCCATGCTGGACACAGGTGGTTCCAGTGGCCCCGGGGCAGCCGAGGGAGCTGAGCCCCTCAGGGGAGCCAGCCAGAGCTTCAGAAAGGGAGGAGGAAGGACTGGCAAAGAGGGACTGGTAAGGAAAACCCCCCATTCCCCTGTGCCTCTCGCAGGGTGAGAGGAGGTGGGGGTAAGGAATGAAGGACTCAAGTCTTAGGAAAAAAGGCATGACGGAGAAAGGTGAGGTTTTCTGTCTTTGTTTCTCACCATCCAACTCTAACTGGCAATAAATTCAACTAATTTTCCCCAGGTTGAGTCTGTTTTGCCTATGACAGTAATTGGTACACAATGTCCCTGTTTTTATCTTGACCCACAATCTTTTTCATCTTACTTCCTCCCCCTGTTCTGCTGAAGGGGAGTGAGAGAGGCTGGGTGGGCGTCTGGCAGCCAGCCAACATCAACCCACCCCGCTTTTCAATCTTCCACACAAGCCAATTACTTGCTGTTTAAACAGGCTGTTCTGGAGGATGAAAAGTTGGAGGAGCTAAGCTTGCTGAGCTCCTGCCTTCCCTTCCCCCAACCTCCAAACCCAAGAGCTTTTAAAAAGAGCTAGAAAAGGGAAAAATTACCTTTTCTTTCGGATCAATTCCACAGCTACCAGTTTTTTACCCAAAACTAACAAAATCATTCTGAATATATAGAGCACACAAAAATTGTGGATTTGGAGAAATTTCGAGTGACAGGTGACAGTCAAGACAATCCTAGCACAGCTAATAAAAGAATTTATTGTAAACATACGTATCTTACACAATTATACAGTATAATACAGATAACATGAAGGATTTAAACACTCAGCATTACAAATAGGGGCAATATTTGTAAAGAGATCTTTAACTTGTATCAAGACTCTTTAGAAAGCCAGAGAAATATACCGTAACATTTCAACACACCATATTATCTGTAGTGTTCCACACACACCTGAATGGGTGCATGAAATTTCACCACCTCTAACTCATCTCCAAGCAATTCCCACAGGAACTTCTCACCAACAAATTTTTCTCCCACCACTTTTCAAAATTCAAAGAACTCGTTGCAAATGTTTTCTATATCTGAAGGACTAATCAAATGTGTTATTTTCTATCTGCTTTTAACACGTTTATTTTTCTTCAGCAAACTTTATATATTATTAATACAGCATCTCCTAGGAGAATAACCTGTGGTTGCTCAGAAATGTAGCAATAGATCTCCTCTGCAAGAACCCCATTAAGAACAAGGGGCATAACCTGCCTGCTTCAGGGCCAGGTTCAGGACTCATTCCGAAACTCCATTCCTCACAGAAAAGCAGGACACAGGCAAGGAAGCCACAGTTTGCAAACAGATGCCCAAAGATGAGCTCTTGCATCCTCAAGAGCTGATCTGGGTGTATCAAAATCCCAGAAACTAAGCCCACAAGAGACGGGGGCTGGAAATGCATGTGTCATTGCAGAAGATCATAGCATGACTGAGTTTTCCCAAAAGGCTGTTCCCATACAACCTGCAGGCTGTCATAGCAATAGCAACAGATATCTTGAAAATGCCCTTCTCTTTTGTAAAAGCTGTGTACAGAGGCGCCTGAAAGCAGTATGCACTGTGAGTTCACTACAGCCTACGAATAGTGTGGGGCCTGCAGCCCCCCAGCTACCTGGATTCCTCCCGACTCTCAACACTGAGCTCAAACAGAATCGCCACTGCTCGACTCCTTCACACTGACCTCAGCTGAAAAACTGTCAGGACTCAGCTGTGCACTTTACTCGTGCAGGCAGTCCTGCACTCAGCTCATCCGAGCAAGTCAGGATTATCTTTTGAATCCAGAGCATCCAAAATGCCCTTTCTAGGGGGCATTTAAGTCCTTCTCTGAATGCTGTTTGGATTTCATCCACTGGTCCCACTTCCTTGATACAAGGGTCAGGTTCTGCCAACTCTTATATTCAAGCAAACTGTAACTCCCCGTTAGCTCTGATGAACTGAGAGGGGCCTTCCTGCAGACCCTAATTCTAAAAGGTGAAGACAGGCAGCGCCTCATCTGAGGTACACAGTACCCTCTTCAGTTTAAGAACTGCATCAAACCTACACTACTCTCCTTGGAAGCCTGAAACCACCAACTGAACCATCTTCCACAGATCCTGCACACTACTGGAGTTACCATCACCTGTCTTCTAGCCCCAAAAAAAGCACCAAAAGATAACATTTTGAAGATTTCTGTTCCTACCCCAGGCCAGGAAAGATAACTGTAGTTTAATGTTTATAAAAGGCTTTGTATTGTCAAAGCACGGCACCAACAAGAGCGAGGCCTCAGTACACCCCTGTGAGGTAGGTATCCTGCTCCCCATGCTCAGAGATGGGGAAACTGAGGCACAGAGTGATTAAATCAAAGGCCATGCAGCAGATCAGAGACCCAGCTGAGATCAGCGCATTGGAGGTTCTGGCTGTTTGACCCATGCTCAACCCACATGACAGCACTGCCTCACAAAACAAGCACCCTGAAAGCATGACAGTCCAACAGGAGTCCCACCAACTTTACAATGGCTTATTCACGCTACTAGCAAGCACCCATGGGGCAGGACAAAGGGGTGGTGGGTGTGGGGTGGTCAAGATGTTGTCAGCAAAGCCTTTTTCATCAAGGTATTGACAGACAGGCTGCAGACACGTCTCCTACATCAGTGATGTTCCTGAGACAGGTAAGTGCTGGGGTTAGTAGCAGAACTTATTCCTGCAGTCAAGACATCAGAGGAGCTCCCCACAAGCAGAAAATCTCTGATTTTTTGATCCTATCAGGCCTGTGTTGAGCAGAACTTAAGCCAAAGTGGTGCTGCTCCCACAGCACTTCACAGTCCAAGCTGATCATTAGTGAATGCTGTCAAAACATAAAGACTTGTACAACACAGCTGGCCACCTGCCCTCCAACACACTCCAAACCTCCTGGCAGCCCAAGGAGGCACTCACTGGGCAAGCTAAGGTTTTCAGCCAGTCCAAGCCCACAAACATGGAATACTGTCCTTGCTCCTCTCCCTTTCCATGCAGGACAAGTGGTCAGTCAAATCTTCCCAAGCCTGACCATGGTTTGCTCATCTTCACTGAGCATGTGCCAGTCTACCCCTTCTGAGGTGATAAAGGTGGCATCTGACACCTCTAGAGGGGCAAAGAATTCAGTTAGGCGATACATAGCTGCATAAGCTAACGATAAGCCTACCCAGCTGTGTTCTCAGTCACACACATCATGCTCAAGCAGGACTGGAAGAATTTTTTGCAGTCATCAGTTTTCTGCTCCCCCCCAGCCAAATCTAACCAATAAACCCACCCATCTACTCAAGTGGCCCACCTTTAAAAGCTGCATTTGACTTTTCTCATATTCAGAGTGCCAAAGCAACTGTTCTGCCCACTGCATGGGGACACAACTTGTATATAGACTGCATCAAAAAACATAATTTCTTTTCTTAAAAGAAAAAAAAAGTTCAATCTCATCAATACAGCTGTCTCAGAGGGACCAGGCCTGTGGAGTCTCTCACAGCTAGCAATTCAATGCAAACTGACAATGTTTGTTCAGCCACTGAACATACACTTACCAAGTAAACACTGACATTTAACAACTTGATTTGGAACAGAGCATCATTTTGTTGCATTAAGGTGCATCTTTAATTGGAGGTAACAATCTAGTAGCCCAATGTTATAAATGTATGTAATTGTGTCCTATAGAAATACTGGATTTGTCAACCCAACTCCAGTCATAAATCCACCTTTCCTGTGGCATCTCCTCTGCTCTATTTCATTGTTCCTCATTTAGTATCTTCATATGTTTGTTTGTGAGGAAGTCAAGAAAGGGAATATTACAGATGGCTTTGTGAATATTCATCACTGTGATCTCTCTTGGAGTCCTGCCGGGAATGAAGGCATCAGAGATGCTGTTATAATACATAAAAAGACACGTGTCCATAAAGCAGCAAGTCAATAAATTTACTAACCGGGGGAATAACACACCCCCCCCCCCCCCAAAATCCATTAAAAAAAGGATAAATGAGCAGGTGTTAGAATGACACAGGAAAAGCACAAAAAAAGCCACTCTCAAGTGACTGGGAGAAACATCTTGGGCACTGGGACAGAAAAATCAAGTGCTGAAGTTAGCACAGACTATAGATATATATTTCTATATATAACATACATATATTTAATATATTATATAAACATTTCTATATTATATAAACATTTCTATATTGCATACAAGTAAGTATTTAATCTAAGCATTTTCTCATAGTGTTAGTGTTTTATTTTTGTTTTGGTTTTTTTTCAACTTCAAGCTATCCCAAATCATGCTGCTGAACAGAAATCAAAATGTGGCCTAATCATTATTGTAAAAATCACTCGGTATCTCAGCCAGAAAAAGTTTATCAGTAAAACAGAAAAGGGATTATTTAGGTTGTTTAAGTTCTGGCGAGCCGTGGGTAAACAGTCTACATGGTAACCTCAGATGGAAAAGAATGAGAAGGTCTTTCCAATGTAGCCTGTAGAAACAGGTCATCTGCCTTTGAACATGACAACACCAAAGAATCTTGCCTCTGGTTTTAATGTTGTCTATGTTTCCATCCTTTGCTACTATGGAGCTAGGAGATGACAAACCCCCTCATAAGGCTTGGGTCTTCCCAGAATATAGTTCATAAATTCCCTCACTTACATGGTTGGAGCCACACAAAATCTCACTAAATTCCTCAAGCAGCTCAGCCCTTAGTGCTGGCATAAGTGGTCCAAGAGGAAACAAGCTGCTGTACCTGTTGTGAGGGGCTGTCTGGTATGCCACAGCCAGCGCTTGCCGCAGGATGTCACTCATCAGCTGTTCAGTGGCCTGTGACAAAAGACATCAGGAGACAGCATTATGAAAAGAGGAAAGGAAAATGCTATTTGGTCAAGTATCAGTGGAAGAGCAGCTGAAGTTCTGGCTCAATTCAATCCTGTATTCGATCAGCAGGGGGCAGTTCAAGATGCCCAAGTGAGTTTTATTGGCACAGTAGTAAGAACTGAGTATATTTAACAGAAAGAGACGTATAGATGCACAGAGCAGTCTGGTTTCTCTCTGGACCTGCACAGTAGTACGTGCGCAGCAGGTTGGATCCAGTGTTCCAGAGCCTGTGCTTCAGAGAGCATTTTAGGGCCCTTCCCCTCACACACCAGAGCTTGTTTTGTCCATGGCAGATTCCAGGTATGCTCCAGGGAGCTGGTATATGCTTGTTGGCCACTCCCTGTGGTCACCAGGCTTATGGCAAGACACTTTCACAAAAACCTCCCAGCCTGGACAGCAAGCAGACAGCAGCCACATGCCCTACACGCTTGGCTTAATTAAGGTTCAGTCAAAAGCTAATTAAGGCTCTTGGCTTTCTGTGCCTGTATCAAGACTAGAGCAGAGGTTTCTGGGACATTCAGTCAGGAAAGCTGGCATAACTCTACAATTATAATGGAGCAATCTGATGATTACAATCTGTGTCTACAAATAGATGTACCTCTATCCGAGTTCAACTCTGGTAAGTAACAGAGCACAGCAGAAGTGTGCACCCAAGTGCATGTGTAATCTGGAATCAATTACCTCTTGTGAAACTAATCTTCTGATAAGCAGCAGTCTGTATAAACAACCCCCAAAATTGTCTTTGGCTTGAAATACAGCAGAGCACTGCTAGAAGTAATCTGTGCTAGCCTTCAGTCCAAACCCAAGAACTCCAACTCCATTCTGTTCAAAGCTTTGCTAAGAAACCATCTCTGGTTTTCCAGAAGTGATTATGATAGAGAAATGGTTTCTTATGTAAGGCAGAATTGCTACTGTCTGCAGGAATTCAGCAGTCTCCCAGCAGAGACAACCCAGGCAAAAAGGACCTGAACAGTATTTAAGAAAAAAGAGCTAACCTTGTATAAAATAATCAAGTCTTACCGAACTCCAGCAGATTTCCCCACAATTCTGAAGGGCAGGACAAAGTAAGGGGTACTTTCAAAGTTACACAATGAGTCAGTAATTACTCGCGGTGGGAATCTGCAAGTCACTATTCTGTGTCCAAGCCAACAAAACAGTTAGAAAGCTGGAAACACACAGAAGTATATGACTCTCTTTGGCCAGCTATATGTTTCTATACATGCACAAAGATAGACATCAGACTCTGCATCTGCCAATTTGATAAACGCATATTAATAAAGATATTCTATCTTTTTTCCCACATTACTGGGCAGTAACAGAAAAGTTCTTACTGTGAGGTAATTTCTTACCTTTAAAATCATATCTTCTATTACTGATGCATAAACATTCTTTTGTACCTCAGCAGGTTGAAAAGAAATCCCTATCTATAAAATGAGAGGGAAAAAAAATTAGTACGTCATATAACACAACCCACATCGTACTACAGATTAGATGAGAATGAGATTAACAGAAAAAGATCTATTATAAAGGGTAGTTAAAAATCAAGTAAGCAGATATTGCAGAACTTTCAAGCAGTATAATCTCATGCTTCATTTTAAAAAGATCTGGAGAAAATGAAGCTTGACCAATAGAACAGCCTGCAGAAATGCCTCTAAAACACAGAAGAGGAAAAAAAAGCAAATTTTAATCTGAGATCCTTTCTCCCACAACTGCTGCATGCAAACCCCTCCTGCTGCTGCTGCCTCTGCTGGTACAATGGTAAGCACTCTTTCCTACAAGCTGAGTCAGTCTCCTCTCTTCCCCTCCTGCTGCTGTGGCAGAACACTCCTCTCTACCTTTCTTTTACTCTAATTTGAATAGGGGGAAGAAATCCAAGCAGTAGTTTGCTGTGGTCCAAGATCTACCACAACTCCTTTTCAGGAGCTGCTATTAAACAGCACTGGTCCAAGCAACAAGTCTGAGTCTTTCATGTGATGGGACAGGAAGAATTTGGTACTAGTGCTCCTCTTTCCTCATTTCCCCTTGTTTCTAGCCCTCCAGGATGATTTTTCTGGTACTAAGCTCTGCAACACAGCTACTATGAAATGACCTCCCACCTGACATGCTTCACTTTCTCCTGCTAGCACTGCCCAACTCAGTGGCATTAGTCAGAAGGTCCAACTTTTCTGGCATTTATAAAAGCTTCCATAAAGCATCCAGAGGCCCATATAGATGAAAGGCAGGAAACGAAATAAATGTAAGATCACAACCAGCTTAATAACAGTTCTTATTAGCTTTATGATTCACTTATGCACCTTCTCTGCAGCATCCCTCACAAACTCTGATGCAGGCAAGGAAGCCAAGTAGAACTTCATCTCCTCTTGTTTCTCCTCCTGTTCTTTCTTAATGTTTATTTTCAACGGCTCACTGAAGTTGAGAATATCTACTTCCTCTTCATGTTCTGGTTCTCGTTTCAGAAATTGCTGCAGTTCCTCTAGTTTTCGGCACAGCTCCTCACCACTGCTGTAAGATGAAGGGCATTCTGAAAAAGAAGCCATCAATTAAACAGATGATAGCTTATGGAAATTTGTTTATAAACAGATGCACACTCATGGTAAGGAATAAAGGTAATTGGAAGTTATTTTTGCAGTTCCTACCAAACTTGAGGATGAACAGAAATGCAAACAGTCACTGAGAGTCTTCTAATTATATCTTCATGCCACTCATGGTCCTCTCCCTTATCTGCCCTTACACCAATTAAGAAGGATGCATTTCAAACAAAACCAGGCTAATGCGAGTCTCCTAAGCATCCTCACAGAAGCTTTTTGACAACCGGCAATGCAGTCTGATGCCCTTCAACTTGCCTGGAGAAATGCAGTTTTTATTATGCCAGCACCATATAGCACTAAATCATCTTTTACGTTGTGACAAGCATTATCATGCTTTTTAAGAAAAATCAGAAGACAGCTCTTCAGTGAAATTATGAAAGGGTAACTTCTCTGCATGCTCAGCACGAGCCAGTAAAACCATTAGCGGAAATCTATACAATAAACAGATTCTTTTCTTCAAAGACAAACACAAATCTAGTTATTTAGATAAAAATACTAGAAGAGAGATATAGGCTTCCTTTCAACAACTGCAATGCAGGGCCAGATCTAGCAAAGAATAATCAAATCCACAGACTTGTGTGAAATACCTTAAAACCCTGTATGATCAGAACAGAAAAACATTCAGCTTTGGGAAAAGGATTATCTGAAGGTGAAACAAGGAAGCTTAACTGTGAAGAATGCATGAAATGAAAGATGGATGTTTAATATATACTAAAACGGACTGTGGAGATCCCAGAGCTATGCCTAGTGGAGTAGTGCAGCAGCAGTAATAACAAAACGTGAAGCTTCACATGGGCCAATTCAGCACACTTTTGGAGGTAAATTAACCCCCACTGAGCTCCACACCACCACTGCCAAGTTAGGTTTGATTTTTTTGCACCTGAACTCACTCACACTGTTCATACACTAAGCCTTAACAGAGGCTAAGCTTACCCAAGGACAGAAATGTCACTACTCCCTATGCTTAGTTTGTGCGTGTCCACTTATAAATGATTACACTGTGGGGCAAGAATCACCTCTTATAAGATTTATCTACACTGGGCCTCCAAGTGCCCCAATGCACAATAAAACCCAAAAGGCCCCAGAAAACATCAGGACTTATAGTGACAAGGGACAGTCTCACTCATAGGCTTGCCCTTATGATCTCCAACTTTTGTTATTCCAAAGTAGGTTAAGTAAGAATCCCCTTCTCCTGAAGCAGCAGCACGTGCGTGAGCATACACACAGCCTTGAGCCACTTAATAAACAATGTCTTTGGCAGAAAGGAGCTTTCTGTCCCCCCGTACTCACCTGGCTCACTGTCTATCTGCGTCAGCACGTCTTCAATTGAGTCCTCATCGTTCCGCAAGGTCTCAGGGTCAGGTGGAGTGTAGCCATGGCATCGACACCAGTGCACCACGTGCTTTGTTTTCAGGGGAGTAATATTGTGAAACCTGGGGTGCTTTTCTATGATTTCTTGTAGGATCTTTCTCACTGTCATTGCTCGTTGCCACTGTGAAAAAACAAAGGGAAAGCTCGTCACGACAGCTAAAACAGTTAAGGCTAGACAATAATCCAGGTTGCAAGGAAGACAAAAGGAACGTGATTTTCTTAAAAGTCTGAATGATGAGGAAAAACAGATGTGGAAGATGGTCCTAATTCTGATATTAGGCAGCTGTAGGCAGACCATTTAAACTCTGCTTTGTCATCCAAACAAAACCTCATGAAAAAGGAACACACGTTTACAGGGGCCTAGACACCTTTGTCTTGACTTGAAATGTATCATCTTCCAAGTAACACCTAAGATGACATAATGCAAGAAATCCACTAGAACAAAATATATTTCTCAAAATTTTAGTTAAACTGTTTAATCACTTCATTTGGCAACAGCAGAGGGTCTAATCAGTTATTAACATCTTCCCTGTAAAACTTCATAGCAAGATGACAAAATTATGAATAAATAGGGGGAAACGTAACAACCACAACACAAAAAGGTCCAAATTAACTGAAATATTTATCCTTGGTGAACCGACAATCTACTTCAGCACTAGCACTGCTTATGTCAGATCTCTCAATTCTCTCCCTACAGAAAGCAGACACAGTCCCATGAAAAGATAGACAAAGTATGTTGGGTAAAATTCCCATGACCATAATATGCCACAGAGGAGTGATGAGGATAAAGTGCTAACAAGACAGTTTGCAAAATTTCCGATTTTTAAAATGCTTCAAAAACATCTTGCTTTGAATCAGCCAAAAAATGACCTTCAGAGTCCCTTTTGCTTGAGAAAGTCTCTGAACAATGAACTGGATTGCTACCTGGACACAAATCATTGCAGTAAGGAATGCTTCCACTTAAAATGTGACAGACTGCTTCAGAAAACAAATCAGACAACAAGAAAGGTTCCATAATTCAGAAATCCTTGTGTCCCTAATGACTGCTTATGAAACACAGGAGAGGATTACCTCGGCTGCCCTCCTCTTCCCAATATTCCAGCTGTAATACTGTTCCACTGAACTGGCACAAAAAGAGCTTGCATCTTCATCTAGAAAACACAAAGCCAAAAAACAGTATTAAATATTTAGTAAGTGAAGTAAGATAGATTTTGGTTTTGGTGTTATTTAATGGAGAGGAAGAGGGAAATGTGATTCATGCTCACAGGATGAAGGACACTAACTCTTACAGATGCTGTGCTCTCTCTGAGCACAGCACAGATAGCGCAGCAGACACTGTGGGGTTTGGATGTTGATCACATACACAGAAATCTGTGGCTGTAGGCTGTTTTAAGCTGCTTTTTCCTCCAAAAACTGTAATTATGTGGACCTGTAAATCTGTCTTACTGGTCAAAGTCTCTTCCTTTGGAAAACTCTTTGGGGCTTTTTTGCAAACAAATTACAACATAAAAATGAAACAACAGTGAAAAGGTTTCCTGGCAAAAACATGAGAAGAGGATATGAATCCTAAGCAACAGATTCATGAATGCTACTGTAGGCCAGAGAGCTGTACGTAATGAAAGCTCTACTGTGCCACCCACTCCTACTTTATTCGCGTGCTTATCTTGAGAGGGTCTGCCCTACCCAGTCTCCAGGACCACTTGTTCAAAGTGCATTAGTTACCAGAGAAAGCTGATACATTCTCAGCTATGTACATGAGTAAGAGGTATGCACTTATAAAGTACCAGAAAAGATTAAAATGTTTCTCTGCAAACTACCACCTTTTGTTTGTTTGGTTTTTTAAAAAAGCCAAAACCCCAACAACAAACACATTCCAATGTTGAGCAATCTCTGCAAGCATTTCTGAAACCCTGATATTAAATTAAGAAAAAAAAAAAAAAGCACATCAATTAAGGACAAACCAGGGAAAAGAAGACCTACTTGCCGCCATTATGTGAAGAAATATAATCTATTTCTAACCAAAAACAGATAAAAGTTAACTGCTGACAACATATTTAGCTTTATTGGAAGAATCTAGTTCTAAGTATCTTTAGAATAACCCCTTGAGTAAGCTCTCTAGGAGAATGGCTTCATTTCATTCCGCCTTTTAATAAGTTTTGTGGCTACAGAATATGCAAGGCAGTCTGTTGATACACTGAAAATAGAAAGCAAACCCTTTTCATTTACTGCTTACTTTTTTCAGCAATTAATGGAACCTTCTTCACTATTGCTGTTAAAAGCTGCTGGATATTCTCCAAATATTCTATGCTGCAAGGGATAAAAAGAATCACAATGAAGAAAACTGTTGGAAGCAATGGACCAGATGCAAAAGGTTTCAAAATCGCTGCATGGTTTAAAGTCCCTAGCCCCACGGCATTATAGCAATAGCAGTGTGAGGATAAACTGTTATGCCCCAATCTGGAGAAGGTATTTCAAACAGCCCTTCCTCCTGCTGAAGTGTCCACATCTGAAGCTGCAACTGCCAAGCTGAAGAAACTGAAGACAGGTTTTTCTGGGCAGGCTTGGAAGAAATCCCTGCATCATCTCACAAGATGCAACACTACTCTGAGGGATGAGATGCACCTTAGTGCAGGCTGTCCCAGTAGGAACATGGGATACTGCATGGGAAACTTTGTATTTACAGGACTTTGGATAAATTTTACTTAACCAGTCAGACTGTATTTAACTGTGAAGAACCATATTTTCCATTAGTTATTTTATAACTAAGAGAATTTCCCGTGTGTAGTGACTTGAGATTTATTCCTGTCTCCTACACATACTCTCCAGAGTAATGTCTGCAGGGATATGTCAGGATAACAAAACTTCAAAACACAGAGATGGGAAAGTCAACCACTGGAGGAATCAAGAGCAGAAGAAACTCCTACACGCTACAAAAAATAAGCAGAGAAAATTTTGAAAACTGTGTTCTCCTGAAAAAAACCTAACAAGTACTTGCAAGAGCATCACAAACAAGGCACCAGATTTCACAGCATCCAGTGAACAAATACTCCAATGATCTTTATTAATTAATTCCAATTCTGAACCAAGGCAGCCCTCATACTAAGCAATTACAGAAGTATATGAGCTTAGCAAGACTAGAGAGGCAAGAGGAGAGACAGTTCTACTTATTTCAGATTTTCTGACCTGCATTTCACTGGACAGTTTCACCTCAGTAAGGACACACGGTGGCAATGGGAATTATACAAGCAGTGGATGATGAGGTTTTAGCAGCCTGAGATTTTAGCAAACCCCAGAACAAATGCAAATCTTCAAATAATGTTTTCCCCTTTCACAAGCCCTGCGTACAAATCCATTTACTAAGAAAATATTGTAACACTGTCTGAAACAAACGTCACCCAAAAGGATTCATACTGATACAGCAGTGTATGGGACAGAAGATTTTATAATGTATTTCTAGGTCAAACTTAATCCTACTACAGGTATCCCTAGAATCTCCTCCATTCCCCCCGGCATTTCAAATATCAGAAATCCTTAAGAGAAATGAACAATTACTTGATAACGTAATTCCCAAGTTCAGAGCTCTCTTCTGTTTTTACTGGTGCTTGGCCTTCTTGGGTACCCACAGAATTGCAGTTTTGTCCTGTTGAATCAGGCTCCATCTTAACTTCAAAGAAACAGAACACATTTTAAAAGACAAAAAGTACCAGTCAGCTTGATAAATAGCGTCCTGTAAGACTAAAGATCTTGCATAATAACACTTCGTTTGTTGTTTGCATTCTGATTGTTCAGCATGAACAAATCTGGCCTTCAATTCTGCTGAAAGCAAGCCACCAGAACATGTTCCTCTCCTCCAAATCTCAACACGCTCACATCTCACACTTTTTAGAAAATCTGCATCATCAATCGCTGATGTTTTGCCTATGACTGCCTGATCTAAACTGAACTGCCTGCAAATATATGTTGGCCTTTTTGTAAACAAAGAGCTGGATAGAAACTACTAACGGTTTTACCAGGTGACATTTCAAAGTGATCTTCATTTTTGAAGACACTGCTGATTTTTGATATCAGTGAACTTTCTGACATCTAGGACAGAACTTTGGTGAGACAGGAGCAGGGACGGAGATGTTCCCAACCCAGAACAGCCAGGCAGTCTGCTCATTCCTCTGGGATGGGAGAGATGCATGACAGTTCTGCAAGAACTGGACCTTGAGTATCTCAGCTGGCCTATGCATTATTCTGGGAAGTACTGTAGGTCCATCTTTCCCCTGCAGGTGTGTGCATGCACACATGCTGTCTACATCTAGGGCTGCTGCAGAGCATTCTCCAGTACATTTCACCAGTCACTCTTCTGAGAACAGCAGTAACTGTGATTAAATACATGCTGCTCCATGCATTTCTGCAAATATGGATTGAAACAATGAATGTTTAAGGTACTCACGGTAGCTTTCTAGAACATCCTCATTTCTCTCTTTACTTGCCTATGCTTTTGTTGATGGAGAAATCACTGTTAATTTCCTAGTCCCCAGATACCATTTTTATTTGATTTAAGCCCTACTAACAATGGAAATAAAAGAACCCACAGTCACAGTGTCGACTTTCATAGCCAGGCCATTTGCATAAAGCAGCACCAGCTTATTTCCACTACTTATCTTATTGAGAAATTCCTTGTTACCTTTAGTGATGGATGCTGGAGAGGGACTAGGGACAACCGTACTTGCTGCTGTGACAGCTGAAACAGCTGAAACTTTGCTGGTAGAAAGTGACTGTATCACTGAAGAGGAAAAAGAAAAAAAAAAGGACAACAAAGAAGAAAAAAATTATCAAATTTCACACTTTGACAAATAACCATGTTCAGAAGCAACACAGTGTTTTTGCAGCACAAAGTTTAGGGATTAATTTCCTTGCTACATTTTCTTCTATCTCTAACTTTAGACCATGTATGCCAACAGTGACCAAGAGCTACCCTGTGTCAAAGGGGATTTTCAAACACCATCTGTCATCCTCCTCTGCCCTTTACCTTTGTTCATAGGCATGAGTATTGTCTGAACACCTCCAGAAGCTGTGTTTACACCGAGCTGTTTAAGCTGGCTGGGAACTGTCAGAACAGCCTGCTGTGGACTAGACTGATTTGAGTGGATTTTTAGCAACCCTGCAAGAAGAACGGAAGACAAAATGTTAAATAAAACACACCATTTAGTTAATCTCCAGCTACTTCTCTCCCTTTCTGCCTGCACCAGGATGGCATGTAAGCTAGCACTGCCACCCTCTTAACAAGCCACAGTTCAGTGAAGTGTCAGACAAGTTCTTACTGACACATCTGACTGCTAAAATACTGGGGTGGTGCACCACAGTGTGTGCAGTACTGCATGCTGCACAGCACTCTGATATTTGTAAAGCAAGTTTCCTAATTACCTAAGTAATCTTAAGCAAAAGTTGATGTAACACAAACCTTTCAATTGAAGCAGGCTCGGCAGAGTTCTTGTCAGAACAAGACCTTGTGCTCAAGGGTCTGGTAAGCCAGTGAACCACAGCTCCGTTGTACTTACACAGCCACTCTCACTGAGGTATCCAAGTGCCACACACACCTCTGCAATTCCGCTCAGAGCATCCACAGTAGAGCACATCAACCACGTCTTAACTAATTGACAAGCCCAAGGCTGTGCAGCAAAGTCTGATGAAGGACACACCTGAACTGCGTGTCCTGAGTCTGTGACATGTGCTGAATACATCCATAAGGATGGCTAGCTAATCAAGCTAGGGACTGGATTAAATCACTGATTTTAGTTAAGGCTAAAAGAGCACGCAGGGCATTCAGATATTAACAGCATTATCAATCGCAGCACCCAATGACTTCAGTGAAAATCAGCATGGCTCCAAGCTGTGACACAGGGCCATGGGTGAGTAGAACTCATCACCTGTCCATCAGCTCTCTCCTCCACAGTGATGACATCCCAAGCCACCAGAGTCAGCACTCTAATACTGCGATTTGGGCCTACATCCATCCTTTCTACTGGTAAAACAGCTATTTTCAATATAATTGTGTTCAATCTATAGCTAAATTTTCTTCAGACTGTAAAATTTAAAAGGCTTCTATTTTAGAACATTGACAACAGTAGACTTCTTGGATTCATGATGATCATTTTATACTCACGATTTGTTTTGAGATAGTTTCCAGTCTCCTCATATTTTATTATTATTTTTTAAGAAACACACCTGCCTTCCAAATACCAGACATGCAAGGTCTGCTGAAGATGTCTCATGGTTTCAAAAGATGTGCAGAAGCACTGGTCAGTTAAGCTTTCACCTCCAGCAAGAAGGCTAACCCAGTATTACCAATTCATTTGTGTGTGATACACAGATGTGTCGGGATAGGACAGCAAGGGGCCCAGATGGCAAGGTGAGTAAGAAGGGACGTTTTCAACTAAACCTATTAGCCTGATGAGTAGGAGACATTGTTCGTTGCAGAACAAGGGAAAACTTGAGATTTTTTGAAAAGTTTCCTTTAAAAATACAAATCTTCAGAATTTTAACACTTGTTTTGCTGTTGTTTTGTTTTTTACATTGAAGTAACATGGTTTATAACCCCCGCTTCTTTTGGGATTCTTGAAGAAAGAGTTTTTCATGATGAAGTCAGTGCTTCAGGTTACAAAAAACAAAACAAAATCTAGGTAACATTCTCATACCTAAATGGGAGTTTTAATCTGAAAGATATTTAGAATAGCATATTTTCTACAAAAAAAAAAACCCTTGCTGCTTTGTTTGCAAAGAGGAAAATACTCAACTGCTTATTGTAGAATTGTGGCACTCTTAGCTGCCTATGTTTACTGTTTTTCTCAGAGCCTGAAAGTAATGACAAAGGAGTTTGGAAGACTGTACATAGGAAACAAGGAAGAATTGCTTTAAAAAGACACTGTCAGATGAACTCAGTGTCACTTATTTTCTCTTTTCTGTATTTTTACTCTGTTTCCACTTAGTAAGAAGCCACTTCAAGTGAACAGAACATGCCAGCAAGTAAATTAGTCAAAATAAAAATTTCCAATTTTAACCCGTAATATTCAAATTAAATCCACTGTATTTGCTCTCCATAATACAAAAGCTACTGGAAGTCAGTAAAGTTAAATAAGGAAAACTCCCCTCTACATAAGGGCAGTCCATCTTTATTACTTCATCTTTATTAACTTGAAAAATTCCAGATCCAGCCTACCTCACTGTACTTAATGGATTTTGACTTCAAAGCCTTCAGTTCCCCCTAATCAACATCTCTACCCTTTCCAAGCCAAACAGAGCAGATGCAAAGCCTCAGAGCCAAATTCTGCTCATGCAGCTTCTCCAACTTCAGTGGAGTTGCACTTTCACAAACTAATCAAGTCTGTAGTATTGCTGGTACCTTGATAGCTTCAGCATTCAGTGATACACTGTGCTCTTGAACAGGCAGAATGCATCTTCTAATGTGAATCTGGCATAAAAACTAAAATCCCTCTCCAATATCAATGGGCAACTCACACTATTATTTGTAACAGATACAGTCAATGTACTGATGTGATAGGATGACAAATGACTTAGACATCTCTGGCTAAGACAAAAGTTACACTAGTAAAATATGTTTTAGAAAGCATGACTTTACTTTTACACATTCACAAATGCAGGTAACTATATTCTTCCATTTACAGTGAAGACCTCTAAAGAACTCACACCTGGATTTTAACTTTCTATAGCAAAGGTATGAAGGAAGTTAATACCTGATACTGCAGCTTTTCCAGCCACAGGCGTTGGTGTAGTCATCAGAGAAGCAACACTTACAACAGTGGAAGTAGCAGTCTTATTCACGACTGATGAAGTAGACTGGCTCTGGCTTATACAGATTTGCTGTTGCTGTCCAGATGTCTTTGCTGCAGGAGTTCCAGAAGATGATGAGCTAGAACTTGCATTATCTATTTGCTACGTGAAAGAGGCAGAGAGGGATAACAAATTCCTTCTCATGTCATGGATGATTCAACAATAAGCACAACAAGGTAATATCTAGAAGTAGCAAAACCAAATGTTTATCTATCCATCCTTAACAAACAAGAGGTTCTCAAGCACATAACTAAAAGCCCATATACAGTGACGGTACATAGGGAATGGAGGCTGTTTCAAGCAGAAAAAGTGAAACCATGCACACAGGAACTGCTACCACAACTGCTTTGATAGTATCTGAGCCAGATTCCTTAATTTCAGCAAGCAGGTAGGCCTCTAGATGAGAAATTTGACCCAGGAATGCTTCATATTTCCCTGCTGCTCTGAACTCCAGAGGTATCAATAGACAAATAGGAAAAATGTTTAGGATAAAGAGGCTGAATGGAAAATTTCTATCTCTGCAGCTTTTCTGAAAGCTGTAAAATCACTGAGTAGCACTTAACACATATTTTAGCATCTTCACCTATATATGCTGTGTATGCCAGCACTCAGCTCTCCAAGGGCAGCATGGTGTCAACTCCCTACTTGTTTAATCTTTGCCTCCCCACAGGCAAAAGCAGCGAGGCTAAGGGAACCCTCAGAGTGAATTATACACTCTTCTTTTTGCTGCATCCTCCCCACTCCGTGAACTCCAACTCCACTTCAGGTGAACAACCTAAATCAATGGGATACATGGCTGCATCCACTCCAGGAACACAAATGTTTTGCTTCCAACCTCATTCCGGGCTGAAGCACCTTGTTCCAAGGCTGTGCTGTCACAACTCCCCCAGGGTGGAGAGGAGTGACATCCTTTGAACACAGTCAGGACCAAAGGACCATGAACTCTGGCCACTGAAAACCAGCCTCTGAAACCAGCTGGTAGCAGATTGGGCACTAAGCACCATGGAGGGTCTCTGATGTCAGAGAAGTGACCTACAGTCTAGTTACTGCTGCCTTTCACTGGCTGACAGATACAGACCTTCAGGCATTTCACATTCTTCTGCAAATTTCTGTGCTAGCAGCAGACTTGGTGTTTAAAAGCTGCATGGCCAAAAAAATCTGATCCGTCTGATTGCAAAAGCTGTTTCAGATAAAGCCTTCCCTGCCTACCTGAATTTCAACAGTTAAAAGCAAGAAAGCGCAAGTTTCAGTTTCTCTTCTCCCCTTGTTTCTTCACAAATATTTACTTCCCATCAAACAGCAAACAACCCAGCAGAAAAGGAGTAGTCTGCACTGTACACAAATCAGAGCAGGCCCACCAGCAACGCTGACTGAGAAAAATACTAATAGGATGGAAAAGCAGTAGAAGGACTTTCCTGGAGATTACACTGGCTAGAGTGCAAACATTGTGTTACAGAATTTTGGCAATGTTGTTTCTCACCTGGGCCACCCCATTTGTGGGAAGGGCCACAGCAGGAGCAGCAGCGGTGGTGATAACACCTCCGGATACTCTCAGCACAGTGGTGCCAGGTTTAGAGAGCTGGGATGAGGCAGGCACTGATTTTATAGACCCATCTGATATTTTCACCAGTGATGTCTGTCCACTGGGTGCAGCCTTTGAAAAAGAATTCAGTGTAAGGAAAAAGGTGCATTTGGATTTTTTTAAAAATTACTTTAAAAACCCCAACAAAACACAACAAACAAGACAAATGCTTTTTATATTTACTGAAAAATATTTTCAAGACTTCTGAAAAAGGCAAATTGTGACAAATAATAGCTGGAAGAAAATTATCACCTCAAAAATCAACTTTACCAAACTGCTGACTTTGCAAAAATATGTCTTGAATTTTGGATGATCAATTACAAGTACTCTCGGGGATTTTGAATTTCATAGGGACCACTTGGTAGTTTTTAAAAGAAGGATGTTTGAGGGACACCGAACCCCCAAAATTTTAAGACCTTCAGCAGGCGACCCATTTCCAACGTTCAAATACTTTAAGCACATTTCTGCACCTGACTGTATTCACTTCCCTAATTCCATTTCACTAAGAAATCTCAAAGCACATTTACAAACTAGCAACCCAAGCTTACATGACCCACTCTGAGAACAGAAATAAAGCTGGAAAACTGTGGTCCAATATCTCCATATGAAAGTAGGCTTTTATGTGCCTTCCTCATCATAGTATAGTCAGCATCATAATTGTACAAAACCAAACCAAACTCCAAAATGAAAAGCTCTCACAATGTGTGGCTGTGGTTCCTATACTTTTATCTGAAAAAGTGCTAGTTGGTAAGAGAGAAACACCTCATTTGCATCTTACCTGTGTAAACAGAGCTGTTTTCTGTCCAGTTATCACTTTTAGTGCTTGTCCTTGTGTGGAAGATGCTCCAACTCCTACACTGCCCTGAACAACTGAAGCTGGAGTCAGCTGCTTTCCAGAACTCTGAGGAGAAGGCTGGCCGACCAGAAAGGTGCCCTGCTCCAGAAATAAGTTGGGTAGGTCAGCACTTCTAAACACAGTTAAGAGTCAACAGAAATCTGGAAGTGTCAATACAGGATAAAAGCTTGTAGATATAATGCAACAACACTTCATTACAGTGGATGCTTCTGCACTAAGAGCTAGACACAGCCTTCTTGGTGGAGAACAGATTCTGATGCAAGGGAAGGGGTGAGAAACCCACAGTCTCCTGTCTTGCCAGAGGCATCCACTACAATTTAATACACTTTATGCTCTTCAACTTTACTCTTTGTGACAAATGCTGCTTAGCATGCAACATCAGAAAAGCTTCTGCTGGGCTAGGAAGGGGGGGGGGGGGGGGAAACAAAAAAGAGAAATTGAGACATTCTGCCATCTTCTCACTTCAAAATTTAGTCCCCCTACAAAGGCTATATATTAGGAGCTCAGCATGCAGAAATCAGTCACAACTGGAGGTGTGTGCTCTAATAACCTATCACCTGAGACCTTGCCACCCTTCCTGCTTCACCTCACTATTCAGTTGCTGTCTTTCAGAGGCAAATTTCATTCACCCACTGTCACACATGGATCCCTTCACACAATCTTGGGTTTCCTCATTTTTCTTTCTTACTCAGCCTTGCCGTTTCACTCGAACAACCCTCCTTTATTCTCCTACCTCTTATGCTTTCCTTCAACTCTGACATACGCTACTGTGTAAGATAGCTCTTCCAGCATCATTTCCCTCAGATCACCTCTCTTGTTTCAGTGACCCTTGTGGCCCTGCCACCAGACACGTCCCTTCTCCACCTCCTGCTCAGCCTGGCCTTACCCAGTGCTGCTTTCTCAGCCTGCAAGGAGCCACAAGGGCACAACCGTGCAAGGGGAGATGAGGGGCAGAGATGTGCCAATAGCATCAGCAAGTGGCAAAGCAGGTGCTTGTCACAGAGAAGAGATGTGAGGGTTGTTAGAGAGGATCTAGATCCTACAGTCCAAGAACATTTCATATTCTACACAGGACATCCATTTAACACCACTGCAGCCTAAAATGTCAACCTGCTTCAACTGACCTGGGGTGTCTGCTTCAGGATGTAGGATGTATAGGTGAGGTGCTGTGACAAGTTACTGCTTGTGCTTTGGGTTCCTCCTCCTCCTCCTCCTCCACTATTTGTAGAAGAACCAGATTGGAGACCTGTAACCAGAAGAAAAGTCTTGACCCTTCAGTGACCACACACTGTCAGCTGCTAAAGCAGCCCCATCCATACAAGTAATTAAAAACACTTTGCAAGGCATTTGCTGCCATATGTTTTGCATCTCAGTAACATTACTACCCAGCACAGCACAGTTCAGATGTGCTGCTGTGTTCTCTTATAGCTCAGCAAACGCCATGAATGAAAGGAGCTATGGGGAAATAAGGTCTGGTGGGCAAGCAAGCTCACTGAAGGCTGTTTTGAATTTTCTATCAAAAGCAAATGCTGCCCAACGGATGAATAGTCTTCTCAGCAGTCTTTTGCAGATTATGTATCTGCAGCAAAAGCCCTAGAAGCACTGTGAATCCCACTGGCTTCCTAATTGTACTTTCATTTGTTCTTCCAATGCAATTTTGTTAACAGAGTATTAGATCATGGATACCGAGCAGTGGTAATTTGCAGTGACACTTTGATATTGCTCTGCCTTCAGAAGGAACAGTCTGAACGCTGACTTTTTTTGCAGTCTCATTAAGAAACAAGGGTAGAAAAAATATGTATGGCTCTGTCATAAAAATCACAAGTATTTGCTCTTCCTCAATGCCTATGAGATTATTTACTTGCCAAAGTTGGACTGCCCCAGCTATCTCTCTAAATCTCAAGAAATGGGGATCCCATCACAAGTTCTACAGCCCAAAAATACCTTCAGCAAGAGTATCTATTTCTTCAGTGACATGTACTCTATTGCTATATTGCTGGTATTTACCTTATATATTAAGCTGAATGATACCTCTTCCTCAGTGCCAGCATCAGAACTGGGAGCAAAAGGTTTACACCCAATCCATCTCTCATCCCAACCCCCAGCCTCAAAATAAGCATTCTGGAGAAGGCTCATGACAAAACTCTTCATCTACACAGTCCAAAATGGGCAGTATTCTTTCCCTATAGTAACAACACACTATAAAAAAGTATCACCCATCAGAGCTATTTTAGCAATGTTATTCTCCAGGTATTTCATAGCAAGTTTGATTCACAAGCCCATTAAAAAAAGTGCTTCTGCTAGTCTCAACAGCTTGGGCCTAAACCTTGTATCAACATTCAAAATTATTTCTTTCCCTCATTCCAGATACAGTAACTTGTCCTTTTCAGAGTTAGCTTCTTATGTTTCTCGTTTCTCCAGGGTGTCATTCCATTACTTATTAATAGCTTTCACAACTACATTCAAATCCATCTCAGTTCTCCATCATGAAAATGCAGTTGTGCCTTCCTACACATCACAAGGAACAGTTAAAGACAACCCTTTGCCGAATTCTGAGGAAAATTACACTTTCTGCTTTCAGCACAGAAAGACATTGAGAGCACTGCATGAAGAGCAGTTTCATCTAAAACATAAGACAGTTGTGAGATCTCAGTCTTTAAAAAGCACCACATGCTGTGTTGTTGTGAACAAAGAAACCCCATCCCACTAATCCCACTACTGACTTCCACAGTACCAGAATGCTTTATAGCAAAACTACCAAGCTTATTAATTATGCAGTGATTACATTATTTAACTCATTAGATTTCCCTGCAAGACTAACTGGCATTATTTGTGGCTCGCAGTATGGCTCCTTGGGGTATCAGAAGCAGTTTTCCTTTCCCAGAAGGATTCTTGCTGTTGGTGGTGAGATACAGCTTGGTGCCTGGTGGTAAATTTGCCAAGTTTGCCAGGTTGGTGGCTGGTAACTGCAGTGTAGCCATCACTAGAAAGAAAGAATAAAAAGAAATAAAACTACTGCTTGCAAAAAGTAGTATGCATTGAAATCTACATAGGATGAAAGTACAGGGAGTGACATGCAGCTAGCCTTCAATAATCCATACTTAGTTGGCCTAACTGCAAATTATCTCCACCAGTGACGCATAGACACTTTTTTGGATAGGTCTGGGGGGGAAAAAAAAAATAAAAATAAAAATAAAAAAATCTCTGCGTGCACTACCACTTATGGTTGCAGGCCAAAGCAGCACAGCCATGGTATCTACAGGCTTATTCCATCCAGATGCCATGGAACACACTTCAAACTGTCAGAGCCTGAACTAACATGCTCAGCTAAAGCCAGCTGCGTGCAGAAGCAGGTGGGGTGCTCCCACCCATACTCTCCATATTGGGGAAGATGCGAAGATGAAATAAGAAGTTTGGTTCTTGTTGGTTGGATTTATGTGGAGCCCTCTGAGCATCTCAGAACCACAATACTGGGCAAAAATGTGAGACCTGTCTCCATGAAAGTCTGCTAGGTCTCCAGCATATCTGTCTGATCTCCACTCACAGAACACTGCATGTTCTAAAGTACTTGTGCTCCCTCTTTCCCCTTACAGATAATGAGTTATCATTTTCTTTATTACTAATCTCAATCAGACTGAACTTCCCTACAGACTGAAGTTTTTCAATCACACAGTTATTCTGCTGTTGAAGAAATCATTATAGTACCTCAAAGTCTACCCATTATGAGCTATTAACAAGATGTAAAATTACTCTACCTGAGCCTTGAGATGTACTTTTCTGAGCACCTGTAGAAGAAACTTGTGCCTTTGTTATAGTCTGCACAGGCTGAGCAACAATTGTCCCTCCGCCTCCACTCACAATGGCTTTGGCTACACCTTGAGTCACAACCTGCTTCGGACCAACAGCCTTTGCTACTGAAGAGCTAGATTTTGCCACAAGTATCTGGCCACCACTTATAGCCACTGCTTGTTTCACTGTCGACTGTAAAGCAGAACCAACTGGAACGCCAACAACCTGCAACAAATAAGTATTGGATGATGTGCTGCCGGCAAGAGAAATCATGTGAATTCTAGCTGGTATGCTACCTCCATCTCTAGACATTTCAGGACACTTTATACATGTCTAGTCATGTATAAAAGCTATTCATTCAGAAACAAAATTAAATTGGCAAGAGATCAATCTGAAATAAAAAGATAAACTGTTAAACACAACCAGGATTTCACAGCACCCACAAAAGATTAGGTATGTTCAAATTACAGGGTACTTCCATCTTTTTTATATATATAAGCAATGGCTTAATTCCAGCTGAAGACAAAGCTTGCCCTGGCAAAGCACAGAGCTCCAGAAATTTAGTTTCAACACATTAATGGGAACAGACTCATTAATTGGAAAACTACAGACTCAAAGCAGAACCCACAAACTGCTTCAATTTTACGTGTTGACAATAACTGCAGGGAAACATGAGTTTGCAAACCTGCTCAAACAGGCAAATAAAGCAGTAAAAAGGACAATGAACTGTGCAAATGTAAATATAAATTTACTTATGCAAAAGTGAAAGCTCCATAGGTAGTCTCTTGTACTTGACATATGATTTGACTCTATCCATAATGGAAACAGGCAAAAATGGAGTTAATTTCTGACACATCTGTCATCTCGTGACTGATAGTTACTGTGCCTTCTCAGAAGCTGCGTCACTCCTGTCATAGCAGCACTGCAATGGCACAGACTCCTACAATAAAACACTTGAGTTGCCACTCAAGTGGGACTGCTTCCACCTATTGCTAGTGCTGGCTCAGCCTCCACCCCGCTCTCCATTTGTCCTGATCTTTTTTGTGGCAGGCCTGCAGTCCAAGGAATTTGCCTCCTCTTACAGAAACACCTGGAAACACCTTCAGCAAGAGCTGATGATAGCAGCCAACTTTCTGGCAATGGGTTAGACAGAAGTGGGAGATGTTCTCTGTACACAATGAAATACAACAGTGCTGCTCACCCTGCTACCTTCTCAAGGGCTACAGGTAAGCAGAATATGGACCACTGAGCACACGGGGAAACCAGCTAACCACGGTGCTGCTGCCTGCATCTGAGACAGAAGCAGTCCTACACCCCTGAGAGAAGCACGAAGTGTTGCAATAAAACCACAAGACAGACAGCTTAGACCACGCCAAAGATGCCCGAGTGCCTCATACCTTAGACTGCACCGTCCCCTCGCCTGTGCTCACGACAGGCTTCTGCGGTGACAAGGCTAACATGTGGCTCCCTTTTACAGTGACGTACTGCTGCACAGAGGTCTGCGTGGTTGTCCCTGTTGCTGGTAGCTGGGGTTGCTGGGGCAGTTCTCCTGGCTCCTGCTTTATTATCACCTTTTAAATAAGAAGAAATAATAAGAAAAGCAAACACTTTAAATCACTGGGGATCACTTCTGGAACAGCCTGTCTGCAGGAAAGGGCAGGCAACAGTCAGTAGACTCAGACATAGTTCTTATCACCAGGTGGTCTCTAACTCAGCTCCAAGATGAGGGCTACTCCCAACACACAAGCGTGAAGCAGTGGAGGGGTGTGTGTGTGTGTGTGTGTGTCTGTATTTACAAAGCATTCCAGATTTGAGACGTGCTCATAGGAATTGCAGAACCACAGAAATTGCTAGTAATATTACAACTGCTAGTCATACTATCAACGGACTTGGCCAGACCTGACTTCTTCAGGCCCTGCACCTCAGCATGGAGCCACAACACTTTAAGGTTTCAAATTTCTAAGCACCCTCTTCTCAGAACACATTCTAAACCTCAATGTTTTTCTATCCTGCAAAATGACAACCAGTATTATATCTATAGATACTGTAGATTATTATAGATGACATTTGCTTGTATATATGTTTTATGTTTCTCTGGGACAGGCCCTCAACCTCATCCCTAAGAGCAGTGAGCCAAGAAAGACCGGGTTTTTTTTCTGTTAGATTGCTGTAAGTACTGTAACTGGTAGGAAGCATTCTTCCACCTTTTACTTGGGTCACCTAATACTGCCAGAAACAACTTTAAATTCCAGATGGTAACATTTATGGAAACAAACTCAGAAGTAGCAACTTCTGAGATTCAAAAAAATCACTGTATTATTTTTTAAGAAGCTCCTGATGGATCTACTGCAATTTATTATAATTTTACTATATCCCACTAACACAGTTTTTAAAATACCAGCCTCAGTATGACGGGGATTCAAAGAAAAACAAGAAAGGATGAAAGAGGAGATAAAAAGAAAGATCACAGGTACAGTAGTGACAGTGAAAGACAAGAAAACAAGATACATTCTTGAGAGATGCTACAGAGCCCTCAGCAGCAAGACACATTGGTTCCAGTAACAGTTTTACATGCACTGGAAGTTACATGGTTTGTGGCACAAGTCAGCATGAAATGGCACTATGGGGCTCCTTGTCCCGGCACAAAAGCCAAGAGGAATACCTTTGTAAAAGCTCCAAGTCCTCCAGTGACCGATTTGGGGCTTTGCACCTTGGAATGACTCCCAATGGGACAAAGGGGTGGCATGGTGGCAAACAGAGAGTCCTCCTGCTGCAAATAGGAAGACATGGCACAAAAATTGGTGAAATGTCCAATACGAGAAGTAAAAAAAGTGACTGCTAATAAAGGGTAGCAGGGACCATCTGGGCAGGCCAAATTACCTGTACATGACATTTCCAAAATCAGTCAACACTTAAGTAAAAGGAGTATAACATACTTAATACAACCTACAAAGCAAATTTTATTTGGAAAACTACATCTCCAGAAGCAGTAACTTTTTCTTACCATATCAAACACAGGTGAAAGAAATCAACTCATGTTCTCCAACCAACTTTGTATACAAAGCATTTCAGAGCTGTAAAATTCAAGTAGGCTGAAGGAGAATCTTATCAATGTGTATAAATACTTGATGGGAAGGTGTAAAGATCAAGCTAGACAACACTCAATAGTATCCAATGAAAGAACAAGAGTCAACAGGCAGAAATTGAAAAATTGAAACACAGGAAATTGTTTAATTATAAGACAAGCTTCTTTTTTTTTTTAAAAAAAAAAAATAAAATTTAATGGTGATCAAACACTGGAACAGGTTGCCCAGAGGCTGTGGACTCTCCAGCCTTGGTGACACTCAAAACCCAACTGCACACATGCCTGAGCAATCTGCTCTAGTGGATCCTGTGTTGAGTAGATGAATTGGACTGGATGACCTCCAGAGGTCCCTGCCAGCCTCAACCGTTCTGTGATTCTATACCTGATCTCAGAGAGAGAAGACAATCTTAAGAAGCAGCAAGTTACAGAGGGGAAAAAAATGTTCAATTCAAGTGTGCAAGCAAAGTTCTCTCAGATGAATTTTTGCTCTCCTGTAACTAGAAAGATGTGATGGCACGCAGTCTTTCCAGGCAGAACTCACCATTTAACAGGAACAGTGAGGCTATGTAAATAAATGGAGTAAAAAAAAAAAAAAAAATCCACACCTGCAAAATCATGCACCTGGCATTTCTGGATCTGAGGCTGGTAGAGAAATCAAATGCTTTTGGGAAAGTCTGTTACAGTTTTGCTTTGTTTAAGTAAAATAATTGTACTCTTTTATAATCAATGTGAACTCCAAAGCCATGGTTTCACAATCACTTGGCCCATCCTCAGACTCTAACCTAATACTCCTCCCATCTTCCTTGTACTGACACATATGGCTGAAAACAGATTAGTTTTCAACCAGATTGGTTGTCTGCTCTGGTTTACCACATTGCCATACAACTGGTAGCAAAGAGGAGAAGGTGTGAAGATGAGGCTAGAGGCATAACCAGTCCTCTTAACATCAGCCTGCATATTGGTCATTTTAAAGTGTCTGAAGAAACACAGCATCAAGCCATTAAAAAAAAATACAGAGGAAACTAGCCCACTGTGAAGAGATGAAAACATCACACTGAACTATCAGACATTTCCTCCTCTTTAAAGAAACCATAAAATTACAGCTTTTCACCAACTAGAAGACATAAATCAAATTTCTGTTTACAGAGCTATGATTTTTATATCTGTATTTTTAAAATATCTTCAGTTTTTAACTTTGCCCTGGAAGTACAGAATTCAACTGTTACTAATGACATGTGCCTACTCTGACTCACTGAAAACCTTTCAGAAAGAACCGTTCCAAATCAGTGAAAAATAAAGACTAATGACTGGTTTTCAACTCAGTTATGTGTATCTGAGCAGACAGGCTCTTAAAAGCTGAGCAGCTAGCTGCACACCTGACACTTAAAATGCTACTCCAGACTAATTGCTTCAGACAGCAGTCTTCAACACTTTTTCCAGAACAGACATGGGAAGCATCTGAGTTCCAAATGTAAAGTGAGTTGCTCTCTGCAAGCTGACTGACAAGCATTCCCCCCCTCCCCATATCCTGCATTAATATTCTTGTGACTTGGAGACAAGGAAACGCTCCTGTTTTCAGCAGCACACCTACCAGCTGCTTTCAGAAAGAGTCTCGCTGACGCCACTTCCCTGCCAGAAATATCCTTCCTAGCACAAGATGTGGGAGAGATTTTATGTGAGACTGTTCAGCTCCATACCTTTTTGGCTTTCCAGATCAGAAGCATGAACCCTATTTATCACTGTTTGTTTACACATTTGGTTACTCTGCTGTTTACACAAACATTTTTCTAAATGCAAACAGTTGTAAAACCACTATTTTCGAGCAGCTGCTGTACAAAAGTAGTGAACAGAGTGAAGGTTTTGAGGTAGGCACCTCTGGTTTAATCACTTACTGTCACTACCAAAATGAAGATGATCAAAGTCAGCTACAGAAGAGCTTTTTTGACAGATAAGACATCTTGAGAGCTATGCCCTCCGTGCATTTCCTTGTAGAAAAGCAGAAGAGCAGTGCCTTTAACAGAGGTGTAGGCAAGTCTAATTAGAGCTGCATGAAGTGATGCTATCATCTTGTATAATCACCATATTCTCACATGGCTGTCAGACACAGTAAACCTTCATATGAAATGACAACCAAAAGAACTTGCCTAAACCGCAGAATTTATAATACTAATAAGCTCTATTTAATAGGAAGCTGGACTTTAAATGGAAAGTACACACCTAATGAGAACATTACCTTGACAGCTGAGGTGACAAAACTGCTCCCGTGGGTCTTTGATACAGGAGATGAAGTTCCATGAGAGGCCTGACAAACACTGGTCAGTTTGCTGGTTGGGCTCCCTGTGTATCGGGAAATAAAGCAATGTTGGGTGAGGGCCAGGGAGCAGTGCCACTGAACACATGAAACCTCTTCTAGCGAGAGACGTAACATTTCATTTCAACTCTGTATTCCCCGTGAGGTATGTCAGAGGGAGTTGGCATGGGAACAAAACAAATCCACTACCAAATTTCCACCTGCAGAATCCATGTCCCAGAGAAGGTCTCTCCACCCAGAGCTCCACTTGCTGCAAGCAAATGGTCAGGCACCTTCCCGGGTGGCTATGGGCTAGAGGCGTGAAGATGTGAAACTAGGACAGTAAATGAGCTGCCAGTCGGAACCTGCTGCTGCAGATGTAACATTCTCCATTGTCCAGAAGCCCTCTGAACCTACACTAGCCCTAGACACTGGCACAGGGGAAGGTTTGGAGGAGGCTGGAGCGGGAAGGAAAAGGAAGGCCTGACAAGGAGGGAGACAAAGCGAGGAGTAACAAGAGGAAGGGAAAGAGTGAATAGGGTAAAGGAAGAAACAGAAATAAGGAATGAAGACACAGGGTCCTCCGCCTGCAGAAGACAGCTCTTGCAAAATTAACACCTGGATACATATGCCACAGCACTCTCCTGACCCACCCCCCCAACCCCGAGCTGGTTCAGTGGTAAACTTACCCTGTGTTATCAGAGTGCATACACAGCACTTTGTTGTCACTGCTTTTGGTTTGGTATGTTAGTTTTCATTTGTTCAAGAGAGGCCAAAGCCATGGAGTACACACACAAAAACACAGTAATAGCCTCAGACAGTGGCACTACGATCTACACTTAAATTTAAAAGTAAATGGATAGCCACTTCTTGAAATAATGGGGTTTAAGAAGGCTGGCTTTCACACAGCAGAAACATCTTGCCCCTGCTTTTAAATATGATCTGTAGTCTTATCAGTGGCTGTTTGTAGAATCCCATTACTCTCAATCCAGCCTGGCTGCTGTTGCCAAAAAGCCAGTTCCACATTCCCTCTTGCTCCTTCATACAGGGTCAGGCAATGAGGCTATATGACAACAAAGCTCATCTGGGGAAGGGAGGGTATTAATTTTCTGCTCTGCCACTGATCTAATCCAAGTTGTGCAGGATATGGGGGAAGTGGCAGGAGTGCAGGGGAGGGAGAGGCAGCAGGCAGTTTCTCCCAGGCCAGTCTGTACTTACATCACACTGATGTGATGGGAAACTGTACCTTTAATGGTGTTAAGACTTGCATGTCCAAACCATCTGGTGCATCTATAGATCCTATCCTCAATGTACAAATCTCTACTAGGAGAACACAAAAGTTACCCAAACCACGATAAACCACATATACAGAGTAGACAGTCAGGCTGGAGGTAAAGAAGAAACAGAAAAGGAAAAAGGCAGAAAACCCCCGACCAACCAAATAAAACCCCACCCTATTGGTGAAACAGCTTCAATGTTACCAAGAAAGCCCCAAAACATACTTTAAAAAATTCAGCTATGACTATGCTACCCCCCCTCTGTGATGAGGTTAAAATGAACATGACTGCTCTGTTTCCTCAGATAAAAGGAGGAACCATTATTAAGAGAAGAATTTTTGCACTGTTCAACCAAGCCTAGCAGTGTTACATAGATGCTGCACTTGACCATGTGGCTCTGAACACCCTTCTAAGGTGCTGGCAAGTACACACACACACACACAAGAAAGTGTGTTTTTAAATAGACAGTGGTTCTTGGCCACTAATCACAACAAATAAATGACTGCTGAGTGACCTTTCCTCCAGCCACAACACAAAGATTACCAGTTGACTCCTATACCCATCACCTGTCTCCTGCAGTTCAGTCCTCTCCCCTGACCCCTGGCTTATGTCACCACTGAAGCACTGAGGGAATCCAGTCAGAGGAATCCCAACTGACTGGAATCAGCTAGAAGTTGAGTAGTAACAAAAACCAGCACGGCTGTTCTCCTAGTAACTTAGATCTACACATTTCAACACATCTAGAGCACTGCGCACTGGGACCTAAGACTGATCTGCAAATCACTGCAAGCTCTCCATGCGTTTTGTCCACATCCATGACAGAGTTTTCACCCCATCACCTGGTGCACTGTTTCTGTCTAAATCTCTGTGCACTGGTCTACATTACTTTCTCCCCTTCCCTTGCTGCCTGCAAAGAACAGGCTCTCTTTGAAGAGGTATCTGTGAATTCAATCTGGCCTTACAGTAAGCACTGTTTCCTAAAGGAAGTTATGTTTAAGTCTGAGATACCCTTAATCATGTTCCACAGGCCAGTTGCGCAAACCAACAATACCTCCCTCTGTCGACGACTTTTCCATCTTCGCAAGTTGCAATACTGTTATTATACTAATCATTTTAAAGGGAGAGTAAAGTTGAACGGGTAAGACTAAGCCACTGCCCTCTGTGATCACACTACACACCTGTGCTTGTGGCTGCTGCTCCAACCATCTGTCCAGGCTTGTCCACAATAATATATGGATTATTAACGACTGAACTAGCAGAGCCTTGCTTCATGTGCACCGGAGTGGAGGTTGGGGTACGAGGTAGCGGAGATGGACTAGGGGTTGATATTGGAGAACCTTAAGAAAAAAAGTCCAATGCTTCTATCTTGTAAATGTTTTAAGAACATAAAAATACAGCAGTAGTAGTAGTACTTTTTAACTTAGAGGAGGAACACTTTTTGAGGATGCATTTCCCAGCCTGAGCAACATCACAGGACTTGGAGAAGGAAAGAGGAGACAGAAGAAAAAGGCATGTAAAGCACTACGGCTCATACCCACCCCAGACATTCTGTGCCTACCGGGACAAGCAGGGTTCAGAGGGACTCAGAGAAGTCACCTGGTCCACCTCTGAATCCTGAGGGACATTACCTAAATCATTCTCACTGCCAAAACTAGTCCACCCAAGGAGATGAAAAAAAGAGAGCCAAGCTCCTTGACAGGCGCTCTCTCTCTCACTCGTGGAGCCCACAGTACAGGGATTCTGAGCCAGGAACTAAGCAGTTCACATAAAAAGGCTGCATGATACAGCAGCCATCAGACAGGCATGGATGCACATGTCTCTTCACTGCTCTCACCACGGCAGAAGCCCTTGAAAGCAAACTGTAAGACGAGCAACGTCTGGGTAACAGGACAAGGAGAGAGAAAAACTAGAGAAGAGAAAGTCTGCATGAGGGAATAAACAAGAAATGCAGAGAAAAGGACAGGCAAGGAAGCGATCAGAGTAAAGAAACAGCAGAAAGCACACTAAGCTTCAACTGCCTGTTAATCTGCTTTCTTGGCAGTGATTGACAATTAAAACGGAACAAATGCTGGTCAAATAAAACCTCCATGTCTTATGAACTGCTTCTGAAATCTAAAAGGAGTGACAGTTCTTGTCAGACAGTGGAACCTTGGAAAAATATTGAGCAAGGAAACATTTAAATAGCAAAGATCAACACAAAAGAGTCCAAGGATTTTAAGAAAGATAGGATGGCTCCTGTAATTCTTGCTTTCTGGGAAGCCTTGGGAAAAGAAGATCAAGAGAAGAGCTTATTAAGAAAGAAGAAAGCACTTGGCATAGGTTCAAATGTAAATCAGCCTGAGTACCTTTTTAAGATGTCAAGGAACAATACTGAAATTTATAAAAAAACAACAAACCAGACACACTTGAGGAAAATTATCTAGGAGCAGATCGTCAGAAATCACACATATTGATAGCTGGTGCTTCGTTCTCTCTACCCTGAACACCAGAAAATGAAGGGATGTAATGGGTCATCTTTCAGCTCCACAACATGTGACATGGTGAGTTGCACATTAAAACTTTCTGATGTAAAACATCATCCAGTGGATGGCATCATGGCCGGGCAGGGAAGGAACTCTAAGTGAAATGAGTAAACAGCACCTTGACCATGTTTAGTTCAGAAGCTATTAAAAAAGTATCACATTGCTCACTGCAGTCAGCTGACAACTTAATCCAGAGGGCGGACTTTTGGAAGAGGAAGACCAAAACTGTTCCATCTGAGGAGATATTGCAAGTCCAAGAGGGACCATTTGAGTCTACAAGGTTGAACAATTATTTGCCCAATAATCAGGAAAAAAATTTTCTTCTTAACGCATCCCAGCTGTCTGAAAGTGGGAGAGAGAAGAATGGCTTCTTCCCACATACAAATACCCCACATGGACGATGGTGCTTGCCTGGGCCTTTCTGTGGGTAGCAGTCCAGTTAAAGACTAGCTTTTTCATACTTAAAAGCATTCAAGAACAGGGAGAGAACAGCTCTCATCCTGCTTTTGATCTGATGTGAAGCATTTCACACACCTGTTTCTTTTCCTTGAACATTAAGAAGTGTGTTTAGCTCCTTATTCTAGAGTTTCCTACTGCCTGATATTCAAAGATTGGCAGGAAAACAGGGGAAGGACACAAAACAAGTCCAACTGGTTCACTCTCTTGTTTTCCAGGGTGAAGCACTGGGGTAAGTAAACTAACATTCACCTGATACAATCTTGCAACTCATGGTGATAGGCTGGAAGGATTTTCCTGGTGACTCTGCAGGGCTTGGACTCTGACCTTGAGGCACTATTTTACAGCTAGCTGCAATGGGTTGAAAGGCTGAATTTCCGTGAGAGCCAAAGGCAACTTTCTGTGTGGCTAACTTGGTGGGAGTCCGTTCTATCGAAGATGGCAGGGAATAAAACGTGGCATGTCTTTCGGTTTCAGCATTCCCAGGGAATCCTGATTAAAACAGGGAAAAGAAGAGAAATAGTTCTTAGGCTGAGAAATCTAATTCCTTTCTGCGCTTCTCTACACAAACAAAATTTAGGTACAACAAATACACTCTTGAAGGAAGGAAGGAAAAGCAACTGGTGGGCAGTTTTGAATGAGGAGAAAGTAGGGTAGGGGGTTCCACCTATGCAAGCCTGTTGGATCTGTGTCTGAACAGAATAATAAAATGCTACTGTGCACAGGCTGTTCAGCTGTGTCAGGTGATCACCCACTTCTTACATATTTTCTTGGAACAACCATCTCATTGACCAAAAGCTGCTGGTAGTTTCAAGTGTCCTCAGTTAGAACTCCACAGGACTAAGGCTGGATCTTTCACAGAGAATCTCACAGCACATTTTTTGGTGTAAGAGCACAAGTAGACCACCTACTGCCTTTTCACCTGATTCACCTTATCTGATGCAGAAGACCAATTAACCTGGAGCTGGTGAGAGAAGTCACTGCCTGTCAGTGTAAGAGAGGCAGGTTTACTTCCTTACTGTTGGCTGCAGTACTGCTCGCATAAAAAGTGCTGCATATCCTCCTTTTTGAATAAAAAGTCTGTGCATTTAAAATCTGGCTGCGTTTCTCCTTTTTTGGCCACAAGAAAACATCACATTCTTCTTGCTGAGCCAGAACACCGCCAGTGGCATCATGGCGCCTACCAGAAAGAGCACTATGCAAGACACCAGCTTAAAACCAATTCCATGAACACAGGAATGTCAGGAAGAATCAAGAAAGCCATCAGACCATGTTGCACGTGACCATATTTTGAAATATAAAGTTGCTGTTTCCAGCAAATTTCTCACACTAAAATGTGCAAACCATAAAAGACACCCTTGTTTATCAGCCCAGTTAACCAAGGTCTGTCACGTAAGCCTTGACACCATACATTTCAGAAAATAAAGCTAAATGCTAACAGAGGCAGAGTTTTTCCTACTTCACGCAAACTCAGAATCGTAACAGTGTGCCCAAGAGGCCAGCACTAGCTTATTTCAGGCAATTCAAATGATCTTAAGGCATCAACTACAGCCCCCCTGCAACAGACGCCACATTTCCTGATCTTACAGGGGCTGGTGAGAATGAGACCATGACATGCACAGATGCCATCCCTCAGACAAACATACACTACATCCTTCTCACTTTCTATTTTCAGCACCACAGTTATATAGCCATTTCTGTTCCCCCACAGTCAACTCATGTTAGGCAGCAACATATTTAACTGAACACACCATTAGACCAATTTCTTAAATGTATACACAGTCCCCCAAACATTCAGAAACCTAGGAAACCTTCTGAAAACACTCTGCCAAGAACAAAACTACAAATGCTATTCAACAACCTTTTTTCCAGCTGCATCTGCTGCATAAAGCTCCATATTCACTAATTTTAGCAAAACAGAGACCACTCAACAAATTCCAGATTTAAAAAACGACCCAAAAATCAAACACAAAACCCAGATAAACCGTAACAATTTCAGAATTACACTTCATAGTACATTGAGGAAATGATCATCTGGGGTGAGCAAGGAGAAGGTAGCACTGGCAACCTTTAAGTCACAAGAGCAGTTAAGAGGAGGTATCCAGAAGAGCTGAAGTTCCAAGAACTCAAATTTCACCAACAGTGATTCGCTTTACCTTTGTCCACGGAAGCATCTGGGCTGGAGTCCCGCAACTGTTTAATTGGTGAAGAAGCCTTGACTGGGGCTGGGATATTCAATGGCAGTGGTAAAGATGTAGGAACGTCAGAAAGGTCAGACTCTGAAGACTGGGAAAAGAGATACTCCTCGCCAAGGGAATGCCTATGTAGCTCCACATCCACTACCTTCCAGAAATAGGAGAAAGGATGACATTAATATTTGGTAGCTGGGTAAAGATGTAAAAAGTGAAAACAACTATGCCTTTTCTTTTTATTTTAATGTCTAGAAACCTCTCCTCTCCCCACCTCTGCATAACATTTCCATTCATTTCAGGGACACTTCCCAGAGGTCCAGCAGCACCCAAGCTAAGACAAAAATCTTCCAACATTTAACCCCCATGGCAAAATAGCGCATCTCTCAGTCCGTGGGAAGATCTGAATAGTGAATCCTGGAAGGAATGCAGAGCTGAGCTCCAAGCATCCCACTAAGGAAAGGACTGCATACCCCTTAGGGACAGGCACAAAACTACAGCTTGCCTTTTCTGCCTTTTTTTGATAAGGCCTTGAGAAACACACCACATTATCTACTCTTCAGAAGTGTTCTTTAATCACAGTAGACATCTCACATTAATGTTTTGTCCACAGACTGAAAAGCTGAAGTAATGCAATTTCACCATAAAAATTTCCATTCACTACAAGGGGAAAATAATACCAAAAAAACCTTTAGAGATATAGCAAACGAGTTATTAATTAGTTTATTTTAAGTTTAAAGAGTTCATTTTCCATGAAGATACTGAATCCTGACAGATGCAGAAACTCAAAAGTACTTAACATACTGCAAAATTTCAGCAGGACAGTTGGGTAATCCCTTTAACTTCTATTCTTTATGTATGAGATCTGCAGCACATCAGAATGCAAATCGAGTCATTTGGTACCAGAAGCTCCACAAAGAAATAAAAATTGAAACTGTAGTAAAAGTTAAGTCTTTATGAAAGAGCTGGTAATACTCTCCCCTGAACTAGAGAGGAGAAAAAAATTACTGTCGTCATGAATAGTGACAAGGTGACAATCATGTAAGAAGAGAGCAAAATCTACATTCCAGAAATCATGAAATCAAATGGGTCTGACTCTGTGCTTAGTACCATGTATCTTTTTCTTTTTAAACATCCTTAAGGGAATCAAAGTCCAACACCCATCTTGCGACCCGCTGACTCACCGTTTCTGCGCCAAGTGTCTGCAGGCCCGTGTAGGTCCTGTCCAACTGGGTAAAACAATACAATATATTTATATTAACCAGGGAAAAGCAATATATTAGCTAGAATTTACAATACAGTTGTTTGAAAGAAGTTGAAACTACGTAAGTTGAGCAGCAGTGCATCCAAGTTTCTGGAGACCACAGGGTCAGAAATCTGTGTACTCTGTTAAGTACCCTATCTTCTGCAAAAAAGTCAACCACAGCCAAGATGAAGGAAATAAGATTGTTAGAGAAATATTATTTTAGACTAAGACAAGCCTTTGAGGAGTGTCCTTTTTCATTCCTGATGTCAATATAAGGGAATGATAATGAGAAAAAAGAAATCAAAGAGATTTAAACTGACCAGCACGCAGGCTATGTTTACACTATAATTTTTGATTCACTGTCCACACTGAGAATCAGTTGATAGAGGCAGAAAATCCCAGATATTATTTAAGATATCTTTAGAGAGAAGCTGGGTTTGACAGGCTCACACTGCCCTGGAGCTCAGGCTGGCAGCCACAGAGGAGGACTCAGCTCACTCATCACCTCACAGCAGCCGCAGGCTCCATATGTGAACAGCAAAGATTTGCTGATTCGAGTTCTTGTGTGCCATGGACTGGCTCAGTTTTCGTCTGTAGGCTGGGCTTCCTTTGATGCACAACGTCCATCTGTTACCAATTTCCCCCCCAGTTATCTCTCTTCAAATATATTTTACTCACCATCTGCATTAAATGTCCCTAAATTCCAGAGGAAAATTTTCAATCTTCTCTACTGTTTATATTTGGGGTTGCAATGAGGTATCTACACTAGCATGAAATTCATTAATGCAGGCAGAATTTAAATAAAACTAAACATGCTGCTCAAAGAAACAGGAAACTAAACCAGCTCAGGACTTAATTCCACTAATGCTAGGGACTACTAATTAAAAGGAAAACAAGAGCAATGGCCTAGTTTTCCAGGACTGCTGCATACTATAAATCCTATCAAGTGTCACAGCACAGGTGAATGAGTTGAAAAAGAAGGCTCTCTTCAAAAGGCACAAGGAATGAACGGGGAATCTCAGCCTGCCCACTCTAACAAGAGATAATCTCTAGCCAATACGTGCAAGTGCTGAAGGAACAGAACAAATCTAACAATCCCTTTACCAACAGAAAGATAGCCCTGCAGCACCCTGTCCAGTTAGAGCCAGCGACAGCACAACAAAAATCTCAGACTGCAGGGAAACAACAGGTAAATGCTTTGCTGCTGTGTGTAGAATCAGTTCCAGCCTCTGCAAAGCTGTGTTCCTTGGCTCCCACATTCACTCCAATATAGCCAAGGTAAGAGGCTTTCCTGGATTTTTTTTGATTCTCCAGCTCAACTATACACGTGCAAATAACCAGTAGGACATACACGCAACAGAGAGGCAGAAACACACACACACAAGCAAAGCCTCTTCTAGATTTTGCAGGAGAGCTCATTTAATCGCCTTTCTCTGATATTTTGTTCAAATACCTTCAAATTGTGTATGATATCAATCCTCTTGTTCTGGCTATCCTTGAAGTGTATCTGGACTCTCACTGGAAATTCGCCCCAGCCTCTCCTGGTCAGGTGAAATGGAGGTTCTCTGCAAACAAATGGTGATTCACACTTTGGATGCAGAAGTAGCTTTCACCTATCTCTTTTTCAGAAAGCCAAAGACTGCTTTCTAGCTGACAACTAAAGCTATCTTCAGGCCTGCTATTCACCAAAGAGAGACTGCAATCACAAAAATGAGAATTTTGTGGCTTTGGACAGCTGAAAACATACTTTTATTTTGCACGAGGGGAAAGGGAAGAAAATGGTAAGACATTGTCGGATGAGAGCACACAGCAAACAAACATTTTTTTAAAAAACAACAAAAAAGAAAGGCTGTGTAATGCCAAATGAAAAATACGTGTTTCAAAAAACCCCAAGTCAGCTGCCAGGACATACCAGTAAGGTGAGTTTTCAATGTAGCATTTTGCAATCACTTTCTGTTATTCCCTATCTAGTAGCAAGAAGGCACATGTTTCATATAATGCCAAAAGAACAACATACAGACAAGAAAAAGCTAATTCAACACTGGCATTCTCCAAGCTGAAAAAGAAGGGTATACTTGTCTCTAAGTTTGCTGTTACTTTCTTTGTATTTCAGCTTGTTTTTATTGTAAATCCCAACTGCAGTTTTGCAATGAAACAGAACGCAAGAGGCTTAAAGGTTATTTTTAGTCCAGAACATTAATGTTCACTATGACAACTGGGACTGTGCAACAAGAAATCAGTTAACCAGGCGGGATTAAAACAGAAGACAAACAGCACTGACATTGGATACTGGAAACTCAGAAAGGCAAAGAAGACAGCAGTCAAGTGTAATTTAGTATGTTATATAAGAAAAACAAAGGAGTCTGCTTTCGTTGTTCTCAAGGTTGCCTTCTCAGAAACATTACTGAGGCATACCAACACTTAGATAAGTCTTTCTGGAGTTGCCTTTCAGCAGTTTAATTTAGCCAGAACTAAGCTGCCATCCTGTACCTAGGCAGTCTCCCCATGCTCTTCCAGGAGGCAGCTGAGCATGCTGTGGAGAAGAATTTCTTTGGGAGGACACAAAGTAGTTTGAAGGCATCCTCCTGCTGTCTTGTCCAAAGGAGCAAGAATGAAAGACTGACAGGGCACTTCCCTGCAGCAATCAATAGAGAATCGACCCTGCTCACCTCATTAGGGTCACAACTCTGAATACAAGTTTGGGAGAGGACAGAGAAGCTGCTCTGTTTCTGCAGCATCAGCACCATTACACTGATGAAGCATGAAGCCAGCACCACTGAGCTCACTACACTGGAGAAATATTTGGGCAGAAGATACTATTTCTTGCCCAAACGCACACTTATCATTAAAACTATGGGCAAAACAGCTTTCCAAGGCTCCTCTTTTTTTATACACTGGAATGGATGGGTGGTAGTAAACACCTCTTATCAACAGAAGTCTAACCTGAGCAGCAGACAGTGTAACACATACAGGAGACACACAGACTTGCATGAATAACATGAAATGCAACAACTGAATGCTTTTTCTCAGTAGGAAATTAAAAAAACAAAAACCCTGCTTGGTACATTTGCTACATAAAAACTTATTTATTTTTACTATTCTTTTGGAGTAAGTCAAGCCAAGACAGACATGGAATACTAAAGACATGTTAAGACAGACATGGAATACTAAACCAGGAAAAGAAGTTGCTAACTTTCTAAGAACCTTGGCACTGTAAGCCTGGCAAGCATAAATACTGGAATAGTCCCTGGAATAAAACCTTATTACCTCACTTCTACCAGGTCATTAGGTTTGTAACTGGGATGGAGGAAGAACCAAACTTTCTTGACAAAATGATTTATGCTGGGTTCTCTCCGAGAGCCTCGGACATACACCATCCATTTATGGGTCGACTGATCATTTTCTTCTCTCTTGTCAGGGGGAATGTACCTGGCAAAGAAAGTAAAAAACAAAACTAAGATAAAAATCCCCAACAGATAAATACCAGAAAAAAAGTATTTTGGAAAAGATTAAGCAAAAAAAAATTGGGGATGGTAAAATTCCTATGTGAACCTTGCCCCCTGTACGGTTCTGCTCGTTATTCCTTACTCTGACAGTTCATCCAGAAACAGATACAGGTACCATGATCTACTCTACGTTTCCAACACATTTCCTCTATTTTAGTGCAAAACTGCTATATGAAATTTGCCCATTTAAACATTTGGCTCTTAATTAGGAAGACTTAATTTTAACACTCTATCGCTGTCAGATCCCTTTCCCCAGCTTATTCCAAGATATCAGGAAGCAAAACTGCACCAGAACACTACCAGCAACTGCTACCAGAAATACAAAAAATAAAAGTTCTTCTCATACATTTTTAAGAAACTTCACAGTCAATACTTTGTTCCAGATCCAGGCTTAGGCAGATTTTCAAGAAACAATTCTAACATCGTAAGTCTCGTCAGCAAATGTTTGCTACTTTCTACGCAAGAAGAGGAAAAGACCAACGTGAGTAGTGTGAGGGTGAAGTTAAAACCTGGACTTGCACATAGTTTCCTAAAATGAATGCATTTTTTCATTAATTTCCTCAAAGTTCAAAAGTTATGTATATTTACCTGTCTTAAAGTTTGGGGGGGAACAAAAAATTTATAAAAACTGTACAAATTAATTTCTTCAGATTATGCTGCACTGTAACAATTTTCCTCATTCTGGTGGTTTGGTTTGGTTTTTTAGTTTAAAAAAAATACATTGTTCCTATGGACACACTAAATTAGCCATTAGGACAACTTGGTTTTCCAAATTTCAATGGAAAAATTTGGCATTTCTAACTTATCAGAAAAGGCTGAAAGACTCCCCTTGAGAGAAACAGATCTTAAAATCTCCATATATATATATATATATCTAAAAAAACAAAACAACTACTGCAACACTAGCACACTCGTGCAGACGCGAGAGGAGGGCAGCCTTGGGTACAGTGATTATTCAAGGGCATTCCCTCATGTTGTGACAGTCTAGCAACTTTGACTCCTAATTTTAACCTCCTACTCCATCTAATCTTGAAATAAAAGGACCATCCCTCAGACTCTGGATACTAACTTGGAGACGTTGCCAACCACAATTGTTTTCTTCACATAAAGCCGTGAGGTTTCATCATTTGACAGTCCGGCATTTCGTTGTCCTGGTTTTTGAGAGCTTGAAACACCCGAACTGTCCTGAGGATAGGGGAAGAAAAAAAAACAGGCAAACAAAAAACCAAACATTCCTCTTAAACATCATTTTATTTGGTGCTAGAAAAGTAAGGTGTTGTTAAAAAAGTAAACCTGCATAGCTAAATGAGAGACCAACAATGAATCATCCCTAAAAATACTTAAATTGCTATCTAGGCACGCTGAAGTAACTCAGGCATGCAACAATGATATACCACCTAGCCAAGTGTACACTGCATAACTTAACTGAGCATACATTATGCAACATACCATGGATCTGAACCATAATTTCAGCTTGGGTTTCAAAAGCACTGCCACTGCACTATTGGAAAAAAATCAAGCACTGCTAGAGTGACGACATGCTGGTCACTAATCAAAAACACAGCAATATCTCCCATGGGTGGCTTCTGAAAATCTAAATCTTTCTCATTCCGAGCCTACGCTGCTTTGAGGGACTCCAGCGTTCCTTCTCAGTGAAGAACTGAGGCTGAGCTTGAGACAAGAATTCAGCTCCAACTCAACAGGGATAGTAGTCAGCCATGTCACATCTCCATAAGCCTACAAATCCACTGTAATACTTGGGCATAATAAATCCAGCCTAAGCAACATCATAACACAACCTCAGCTATTAAGCAGCGGCCAAGATTCCCTGATAAAATGATGCCATGGCTGCCCACAGTGCCAACACAGGCTGCACCGTCATTTGCACAGGAATGAGAGGCTTTTCTGTAACTCTGTTGGTAAAGGGGCAGCCCTGAGAATAAGGGACTGCCATCCTCTCATGAACAACAGAGTTGGTGCTGCAGCTTCCTGGAGCATACTCTGCTGAGCGCTCGTCAGACAAGTGTCAGCGTGGGGAGCAGTGGATTCACTAGGAACCGCTACGCCTCCTCTTGTTAAGTCAGTGATGCCTTAAACTGAAGCTTGGAGCCACAGAAGGCTGGGATGACTCCTGCTCCTCCTCATCACTCCCTTGACCACCTCTGGGCCACAAGCTGCATTGGTCAAAAATGTACACATGCTACACCCAAGCAATGCAACTGCTCCATCAATGCCCCCAGTTCAGAAACAAGTGACATTGGTCTGGTGGCTTACGATATAGGTGGGTCCACATTCTGCATGTGGAATGTGTATCCACCTTCTGTGTATACACTGTGTATCCACCTTCTGCGACAGACCCTAGGCAGGGTTCCAACAAACTGCAGCTCCGTTATTGAGGGTGTCAGGCTGCGCAGTGGCAGAATCATTGGTTTTTCTGCCACGTATTATTGCAACTTGTTCACTTGCAGAATGCAGTCACATGCAGTGAGATAGACACATCCCTAGTTTGGGTTAGAGGCTGTACTCCTCTGGCAGGCCTGACAGCTTAAAAGAACTGAAAAGAAACTGGAGAGTTTAATTTCCCCAGTTAAAGCTCATTTCACTTACAGCCAGCGAGAGCCTGCCCGGTGGAGCTAACTGCAGCCAATAGGTGAAGCATTTCTGTAGCTGCAAGGCGAGCCATAAAGGGAATGGATCCAGGTCAAAAATACCCCAGAAAAAAGTACAGGGGAACAATGATAGAAGATATTTTTAACCTGGGTCAGTCTGGTTCAGTTAGGCAAACAGTGATATTAGCATAACAGCAAGCAGCACCACCAAGAGAAAAGTAACTCAAATGATGCACCCAGGCTCTACCAGCTCATGCTCCCAGGGTGAGCTAACCCACCAGTGTCACTATGCTTTTATCACAGGCTGCTTAAACCCCAAACTCCAGTGGATCAACCATGCTAAGCAACCCTGTGGGCACCCAGGGCCAGGCAGCAGCATTACTTCATAAAAATACTGCTGGAATAACACATCTTGCTCTTCTCTCCAGGCTCTACTCTTCCTGACTTGACTTCTATCTGCACTGCAAAACCCTTTGCTCAAGCAGTAAAACACCTCATTCCCGGGAGGCTGCCAACCGAGACAGTGGCAGAGAGCTGTGTGAACACAACGCTACCACCGCTGCCTGGCTGACCTCTCTGTTGGGCAAGACTGAGTTAAGAGGAGTTACCCAAGTTACATACACTTCAGTTAGCCTTACAGCAAAGCCAGGCTGAGACAGTGGGAGCAAGCGGTTGGAGAGGGTAAGAAACAGATCTTCAGCAAGGTGGGTGAAAACATGAAGAGCTCCTGGTGCCAGCACTGAGTCCAGACAGAGCACACACCTCCAACAACTTGACCACCACTCGAGTTTTACTTTACCCGGCCAGTATTTCTGCTCTGTCTCTGGTCCAGGCTGTTTGTCAGCCGCTCGTCTGTGTCCAAGTTGCCATTGTCTTTGTCCAGGAGAAAGTCATTGTGCTGAGAGAGCGAGTCGCTCTCGGAGTGGTTAGCAGATGGAGTGTCTGAGCCCTGGTTAGCTGGAGATGATGATCTAGAGGGCGATTCCAAGAATTTCTTGATTGAAGGGTGATTAAGAATTGTTGCATCACACGACCTGGTCCCCTGCAACAGAGAGGTCAGGCAGATCCAGTCACTATTTCCCTGTAGCCCAGATAAAAACCAAACTGCACCAGAAGAGAATAAGTCAATGTATGAAGAAAGAACAAATATTTATTCAGCTGCCCTGCAGGAAAATCATATGCCACAGAAGACAAAAGCTTAAAACTGTTCTACAGAAACAGCATCCCAAATTGAATCTGATCCTTTAGACATTTTGATCTCAGAAACCCACCTGGTTTTGGAAAGGACTGCAGCCTACTCAAATACCTATAATGGCATTTTGAAAAGAATGTCTTCTATTTCTGTGCAGACACCTACAGCCTTTTGCCATACACAGAAAGGCCACAGCTGCCTGATTCTTGCAGGCAAGCAGGGTACATAAATTCACCAGGCTCTTTAGTTTTGATACTCATTGGTAGTCTTGTCAATGCCTATGAGTCAAGCTACACGTATTAGCACCCTGTCTGCTCCCAAATGCTTAATGGAGGATCAAGAATAATGTGCTTAGGCATGCTTGCAAACTTTCCTCAAAATGGATATTTTAGAGCTAATCTTAAATCCTCCTAAACCTGCAGGGGGAGGACAGGGCGGGGGAGTGTTTTAATCTCCTTTGTATTTTTTATTACTGTGACAATGGCCCCTTTTCTTCTTTTAACCTCAGAAGTAGTAAGGAAAGCACCCAGCACTCAGAGCAAGTCTCCCTTGGCCACTTCTCCCAGTCACCAGTCCTCCCTGTCACCTTGGTTTGATGATGAATCAAACCAGCAGAAACACCCCTCTGCCAGGGTAGATAGGCTCACTACAGCTCCCGATGCCACAGACTCACACTAGAGTTGCACTGACAGCTTGTTTTGCAGGCAGTACCAGCTGAAAGAGGCTTTCTTCCTCCCTGCCAGAACCACCCAGATCAGCCAGGCTGGCACAATTATTCATGGGGAGGGGGCAGGTCACAAAGAAAAACAAATCAAGAAACTGATTTGGAGGTTTTTGGTTTGTTTTTTTGTTGGTTTTTTTGTTTATTTTTTTTTTTTTTTATTGTTGCTGCTTTTGTTTGGGTTTTGTTGGTTTTGTTTGGTTTTTTTTTTTTTCCTTGCAGAGTTTTTAATCCACCTAAATTCCCTGATACAAAACTCTGCCAATGTGATGGAGGGGGTGGCACAGGGACAAACACCAGCACCTCTATGGAGCAGCAGAACTGCCCTCCAGAGGTGGTAGCAGGAGTGGAGTTAAACATCGTCCCACACTGGACTTTAAAGTTTCATTTGAGAGCCTTCTTTCCAATTGTCCATTAGGTACCTGAGTAAAGCAATTATCAACTCTCAGTTACCTACTTAGAGTCTTGCATCCATATATCCAATGGCAGGGACACACACACAACATGACCAAGAAAAACCAAAAACCAAACCACCAGCAATAATTTTTATTTTTTTTTAAACCTCTAGTCAAGTAAAATGACCAACACCTTGTCCACTAATTTGTGGGAAACTGTAATAAACTGTAATCACATGGAATCATAAGCCTCAAAACCCAGCAGCACAGGGTTGAAGAACTGTTTAAACTTATGAGAACAGGTTAGGAATTTGCAAAGCATCTTCCTAGAAGTTCTGAATTAAACTACAAAGACTCCCATTCTACTAGAAGCAGAAACAAGACAATCGTTCACTGTCAAGTCAAACATACATTAACCACACACTAAAAAGAGACAAAAAAGAAATCTGAAAACAGTAACAATTTCCAGATAAAAAGAGAACTGATTTCGCCTGCATGCAAATCGGAACTTAAAAAAAATGCAGTCAAAGATACAGCTACACTAGCCATAAGCTCAAAAAACTACAGGAAAACTAAACAAAGCAAGGATGCACCATTAAGTTTTGTGAATACTGCGGAACAATTACAAAAGTTGTTGTTTCTGGGAAGTGTGAAAATCAGCAAGGAAAAAAACAAACACCCTGCATGGCAGAACAAGTAAAGAACAGGGGACAGTACAGCTCTTGATGACACTGGATAAAAGCACTTTCAAAGATCAGAACCTATGTTACTTTCTTCAGCTGCCTACACAAAAATCAAGGAGGGAAGAGGGATCTCCAAGCCTCCCAATACTACCATAACCTTTTTCAACTCCAGTTGTTCACCTCAAGTTCACTGAGGGGAAAAGCAAGCTGAACCTTTTTGGTTTTACCCCACTCCAAGCCTTCTGGAAATCACAGTAGGAAAACCAGGAGTAGCAGTGCAAGCCATTGCTTGGAAGAGAAATTCTCATGGGACTAGTGTAAAACCCAGGTTTGTAGAACCCATTTACAGCTTCCAAAAATCAGCTCAGACCTTTACACCCTGAACTGAAAAGACTATAGGTAGTGAACTACAACTGGGAGTCTGCATGAGTCTGGAACACCATGCCATTACCAGCCCATTAAGCACAGAGTGCTCAGAACTGGGATTTAACTAACAGGGTTTGGAGCTTGGTTAATCACTCTGTGATAGTTCCTTGATTTACGTCCTGCTTTATTGCTGCCATCAGTCTGTTCACCAAACAGACTGGCTGCCAGGGTAAAGGGAAGATGGTTTCATGGCACTGCCAGAGCCTCAAGAAATCTTGATTTATGGGTTGTTCTTTTTTCCCTGATAAATTCCAAACCCCATCTGCTTCTACTATCTTCCTGCAAAACACGTTCCCCACTCTTCAGGGCTTTGCAAAGACAAACTGCAGTGTGTGACAGGCAAGGTGTTCTCATGCAAGAGCTGTTGAAAAAAAACAAATGCAGAGTATTTCAGAAACCAGAACCAAGGGCGGCTGAACGACTTCTCAACCGCCCCTTGAAGACTAGTCTTTGCCAAGTACCTGAGGCCCAGGCGGTGATGTACAAGTCTCCTCTCCCACTGTCACCCCATTTGCAGTTTGTGTTCCACCATTTCAGAAAATCACATCTCAAAACCAAACATCAGCTGAATAGCCAGTGAGCTACACGTCTTCCTTTGCAAATATTCCCCCAAGTCTTAAAATTTCCAAAGTAATGTTTACCTCTCCAGCTTTAAGGAGACCGGCAGATGCGTAATAGTTTGCCACGATACAGGCACGCAGCTTATCCATCATCCTTCTTGCTTCAATCAGGCGCTACGAAAAGAAGTAAGATACAGTAACAGTAAACCGCTGCAGCAATCCCTTCAAACCCCAATAAACCAGGATCTTATGTATTTTTAAGAACAAAACCTTTATACCTGATCTATAACTTCAATTTCATGTTCTTTACTCTTCATTTCGACAGCAAACTGTTCTTTTATAATGGTTTCAATCTTCTGCACAGCAACATCTCGAGCTGTACAAGCGCACACATGGAAAACAAAGAAGGAGGAAGTACTTATATTCCTATTTTTGAGGCTCTATTTGAAAACATGAAGATCAGAAATCGTTATGGAGTGAGAAGTGAAGGGGTAAGTTCAGCACACACACAAAAAAAGGGAAGGATCATTTTTCTGCAAAAGAGAGTAACTGTCTTAACAAAAACCACATGTATCTTTAAAAGCTGGCTTATGTGGAGAGCTATTTTTGCCTTTTTAGGTCTGAGATGACAAATAACACAAGATGGGAAGAACAGGACCAGTTTGTTTACTTCTGTCTCAGTAAAGCTGTAAACAGTAAAAGAAAAACTCAAGTGTGCTCCGGCCAAGTGCAGTTACCGCTGCGATTGCGCAGGAGTATGCTGGAACACTATGTACATTTTTCTGCTCTCTTTGGCCCAATTCACATCCAGGAAATTTACACATCATGCAGCAATAATAAGACAAACTAATACTTGATATGTTCAGCACTGGCATGAAGTCCAGCCTGCTTTGGAGTGCTTACAAGCCTTCTATTACCCACAAAAGAAACTACATTATCAAAAGCTGGTCTACCTCTTAGAAAATCCTCTTCCAGCACAGCAGTCAAAAAATTTCAGCCTTTCAGCAGGAGTTTATTTAACTCGGTGGAAAGCATGTAGTTTAATATTTCAAACTGTGTGAATACCTTATAGCAAATTAGCAGCCAAGAACTAAATTGTCATCTTATTGTGTTTTTCTAGAACATGTATAAGCACAGGAAGAACAATTCTTTTTGCTCTATACCTACTGTACACTTCAATACTGCCCTTTAAGTCATCTCCGTTATATCAAGGGGCCTCAAACAACATCATCTTTTTCATCAAGTTATAAGCAAGAAGTTGGAAAAGCAAAAATTGTACTTCTGAAAGAAAGCCTGGAAAAGGTCCTCCAGCCTGTGCCAGAAGTACAGCGATCCCACTGCAAAGCAGATGAGAGAAACTGTCTGGGTTCCTCTGAAAAAAGTCTCACACTTTTTCTATGTGGAATAGGAGGTGACAGCACCAAGACTTTGTTTTGAGCTTCAGAGGAAGCATTTGTTTTGCTAAAGGGTACATATCTGAAGAGGTTTCTAACATCCCAGTAAGAAAGAGTAAAGAAATCAAAAGCAAGTCAAAACTTTGCTGGTATGTTCCAGCTAGCATACATAATTTCTGATATAATCTGATCTGTCTGATATAATCTGATCTGGTACCTACAACAGAAGCAAGGCAACTGATGATTCTATATGCAACAGGGGTATCCTAAATATTTTTACTTATTTCCAGATGGCCATATGTATCTATTCTAAGACCAGAAATAGTTCAAGCCTACATTAAAACAGAATTATGGTGGAATCTGTATGAGCAATGCAAAATTAAAAACCAGAGGGATATAATTTTCCCCCAGTCATGAACACCATGCCTAGGAAATTCACACGTAAGGCCACACTTAAAATAAACCTGAACAGATTAAGGTATGAGATGTACCGTTCAGACAGGGTCCACTGCATCTCTTCCCAAGGCTGATGTCACACAACACAAGCATTATGACAATTAAAGCACTTTAGGATTTGTGGTTATATTACAGAAGCTTTTAAGAACACTTTATTTTCATATTTTTCTCAGCTTAGCGTCAACCACAGTCCCTAATTAAGACTGTGTTAGTGAAATCTGTGTACTTGAGGAATTCTTGTATCAACAGTTGGAGATCTTCCATGAGAGGAAGAAAGAAGTCAAGTTAGAGGAATCACCTGAACAGAAAGTTCACTTTGGCAAGGACAGTTTTCCAAGGCCCTGAGACTTTGCCTGATAATTATTAAGACCATCTGAAAAGTTGCTTCAGAAGCAGATTAAAAACCCGTCTGCAGTCCCTGGGACACTCCACCACAGAGGGTGGCGACTTCTGGTGGGTCGCCACCAGACAGCTGGGGGCGGTGACACTCTTCTGCCCCGGCCAGCTCCAGCACAGCTCCACTGTCAGGGCCCCTAACCGACCTGGCAGACAGGACCTGCCCACAAACTCATTCGAGTCGGAGTTCAACCCCCTCAGACTTGTCCAGCTGTACACCACCCTCCATAACATCCCCCATGAAAGACATCATCACTCCCTCTCCAACTGGCAGCTCCGGCATCCTGCTCTGTTCCTGGATCTTCTTCAGATCCCACAGCCAGCTTCAGTTTTCTCGCCATCTTGTTCATGAGCTCCTCCCCTCATGAACCTCTCACTAGCCATGTTATGCCAAAACTCACTAGTCTACTCCCTGTCCCAGGGGCAAGAAGCTCTGCTCTCATTTGCCCAGCGACAACTGCAACCTGTCCCAGGCACCCTGCCAACAGGCTGCTTCCCAAGGCAAGCAAATCTGAGCGTGCCAAATGCAAACCTACTCATCCAGCTACTCTCTCTCTCCACTACTTCTTTATCCACCTTTCCTTCAGTCGGGTAGCTGCTCCTCCTCCTCCCTTGCCTCTTTGAAAGTCCTTCTCCCTAACTCATCCCTTCTATGCTGCTCTGTTTCACTTTATCCGCCTACTCCTGCAAACATTTGTCATCTTCCAAGAGCCAGTCTACCTACTCCAGGGTCGTGGATTTCTTCACCCCCCTTGCAGTGCCATGGATTTCTTCCCGCTGCTGCCATGCCGTACTCCGACCTGCATCCCCCCACAGACAAACTGCCAACCTTTCTAGAAGCAGACTTCAAGTGCAAAACAGACGCACGGGTTGGAGCCCAGCTCAGCACGGGTAACTGCTGGGAAGATGCACTGTGAAAATGCTTCAGCAAGCAACAGGAGCCAACCTACTGGGCTGCGGCCCTGGAGAGCTCGTGATCTAGCTGCTACCGGTAGAGCACCGAATTCCGCATCCTCACGCCTTACTAAGGGTTCAGCCAGCAGGTAGGAAAGGCTCTGCGTACAACAATCACACCCTCCTTGGCTATACAGAGTTATCACCAGCGCCCTTGCTCCGTTCCTGCCCTTTGGCCCCTGAGGCTCCTACCCCAGTCCTGCCTGCAGACTGCCCGTGCGCCCACAGCCTTTCCCATTCCTGCCGGGGGATCCCTCCGGCTCCCACATCTCCTACCTGACTGTTCGGCTGCTTTGTGGCGCTTGCTGGGATGGGTGACGGTGATCTCTTCGTAATCGGGGTCCTTCTCTGCGATCACTCTCTTGATCCCAGACATGTTCTCTCCACTGCGAGGGAAAATAACAGCATTATCGTCCCCCCACCGCGACCTCCCGGGCGGGCTTCAGCCGCTCCCCGCGGGAGGCCTGCGGTGCGGCTCCCGAAGGAGCCGGGACACCTCTTGCCCTCCCCGGTTGCTGGAGGTCAGCCTGGAGCCGCACAGCCCCGAGCCGGTCCCGTGCTGCAGCGCCCAGGAGCTCCAGCCGCCGCCGGTCCCCCGCGGCTGTGCTGCAGCGGCCAACCGCAGACGGCGGGGACACCCCCCGCGCTCGGATAGGGGGGCTGCGGGAGGGCCGGGCGTCCCTCGACACAGGCACCGCCACCCCGGGGGAGCGCCCGGTCCCGCCGAGCGCGGAGCAGCAACCCCTCGCACCCCAAACCCGCGGCGGGACGCCGAGGCACCGCCAGACGCGCACAGGTGCCGCAGCCGGGCGGGGGGGCCGTGGGCGGGAGGGCCATCCCCGGCGGGGGGCCATCCCCGGGGTGCCTCCCCCCGCCGCCGTTTAACCGGACCGCCACCCTTCCCGTGGGAGGGGCCCTCGGAGGCGGGAGGCCGCGGGCGCAGCGCCGCGCCCGGGAGGGACGGCGGTCCCAACGCCCCGCGCGCCCCGCCGGGCCGCCACCCGCCGCCGCGGGGCAGGGCCCGGAGGTGCGGGGCGAAGCCCCGGGGAGCGGGGCCGGGCCCGGGCGCTGCCGGTGGCGGGGCGCGGGGGGCGGGGCAGCGTCCGCGCGGCCGGGCCCACGTGCGCGGCGGCGCCGCTCCCCTCCCCCCGCCCGCGCACACAAAGCCGCCGCGGCCGCGCGCTCCTCCCCCGCCCCGTGCCCGCCCCGCCGCTCACCCGCACTCCGCCGCGCGCCGCCCGGCCCCGGCCCCGGCCCCGCCGCCTGCGCCGCCGCCGCCTGTGCCGCCCGCCGCCCCGGGGCGCTCAGCGCCGGCCCCCGCCGCCCCGGCCCGCCGCCGCCGCCGCCATGAGCGCAGGGCCGTGTGCCTGGCTGCCCGTCAGCCGTCGGGGCGGGGCCCGCGCAGGCGGACAGCGGCGAAGGGGCGGGGCGGGGCCGGCGGCCGCCCCGGGGGGGGCCCCGCACCTGCCGCCGCGGGCAGGTGCCGCCGCGGCGGCGGGCGGGGCGCAGGCCCGGCCCGGTGCCCGAGGGCGGCGGGGAAGATTCCCGAGGCGGAGGCGGCCTGAAGCGGGGCCGCCGCTGCGGAGACCCGCCTGCGCCTCTCTCGGTGTGCGGAGGCAAGGCGCGGTTTGTGGGCGGTAATTCACCCTTCACACCAGAAAAAACCGAGACTGGCGACACTGGAACGCCTCTGTTCAGCTGCATCGACCTAATCCTGATTTACCGGGTGAAGCAACCTCATGTGAGGAAGACGTTGTAATACAGAAGATGTTCAGGATGGTGATCAGCGAAAAAAAGAAAAAAAACAAAACAAAACAAAAAACCAACCCAAACCCAAAACACCCCAAGAAATGAGGCAGGGGCTGCCCGAGGTGCAGGGTGCCCACAGCCCCCGCAGGCGCAGAGCACCGCGTCACCTCAGGGCTGGGGTGGCGCCCGGCCGGCCCTTACCCGTTGGGCACACAAGATCCACCGAAGGGCGTTTTTGCACTGATTTCACTACAGATAGGCTTCAAAAATACCTTATACCGTATTTACTACTTGCCCTATTTCTTAGTCTCTCAAATCGGAGCCGAAATTGTCCAAATTAGTGTAGTCAATACCACAATTTGTGTTTGGTTTTGGCCACTGTAATCCCTCTGCCAGGCGTGGCTAATGGCAAGGAGTTCTTTGGTCTGTGGTAGTCCCGCTGTTCGTGCAGCGAGCTGCTAACCAGCATAAATAAATGTCCTGCTCATACATGTATTTGCAACTTATTTATGAGGCCACTAATTAGCAAGTGTATGCTGAGTGTTCAAGGGTTAGCCCTTAAAGTCCTCTTTTTTTCTGATTTCAGGACCACCACTACAACGGCTTTCTGATTTCTTACCAAACAAACAATGTGAATTATGGCAATTGACAGAGACCATTCTATACTCAAATTTGTATTACTTTGATCAGGAAAAGTACATGTGTAGTGCAGTTAAATTTTATTTTCTTCCTTTTTCCTGCTTAATGGAAAGAGGAAGAAGAGGCTGTTGTTAAAATATTGCTGGCAGTCGACTGTGTTCAAGACTTAAACTATCTCAAGACGGGCTTCCAGCCATCAGAAATATTTCCATAGCTTTGCAGTCTGTGGACTCTTAGACAATGTCACTCCTTTCAAGAAACTAAACTTCTGCAAGCATTGAGCTTGGTTGTTACTTTTGGCACCACAGCAAGAGCCACCTGGTTGCTGTAAACCAGCCTTGCCACACTGTAGAACTGCAGCAGACACTGTTGCCAAGTTTTATTTCATGAAACAAGTTATTTGAAAACCACCAAGTATCTCAGTAGTGCAACATCTAGACTCATCTCAGTGGGCGTAGGTTTGAAACTTGAAACTAAGGCAGCTACTTTATTTCTTCTTCTCAAAGTTGCAGAAAAATCTATGAAAGATGCAGCATCATGTCCATTTAAGTTATATGAAAATGGAGAATGTCTGGCACTATTTCTACAAAGAGCTTCTCTTTCCTTCTTTCTTTCTCTTCTTTTTACTTATTTCTCTGTCTCAGAGAGACACTGAGTATACCAAACATCAGGGCCCCACTGCCTTTGGCTTTATTTTGGTAAATCCAGAACACCCCACACCTGAATATACCACACAGGGAATAAATAGACTTGCAATACAGATTAGATCTCGGTGGGCTATAGGGCAAAGGTAGAGAAGTTGTATTTGATTGTCTCAATGTCCAAAAGAAAAGTTTTTTGGGAAAAGGCAAAACTAGGATTACATGAAGGGCAAGTTCTGAGTCTGAGATCCAGAATGCACGTTACAGGGAAGAAGCAGCCAGGAGTACAGCCAGTGTACCACTAGAAACATGCAAAAGATGGGTGTAATCTGTAAAAAAAGGGGTATTAAACCAAATACTTTCATTATATCAGTTCAACTGCACTAGTGCCACTCCATCACAGTCTGAACCCTTAGGCTGCCATCTTCAAGTGGGACCTCAAGATGGCCAGGTAGCTAATTTTTGGAGAATAAATTTTCTATAGGATTCTTTCCAAGCTGTATTGTTGCCAATCCCCTTCCTTGCATTATGTTACCTTTTCCTGATTACCCATGCTGGTTTTGTCTTCCAAGTCCATTCACACCCTTTTCCCATCGCAATACCCAGGACTAACTGCTATTTCATATCCCACCCCCCTGATTTATCATTTTTTTCCAGTTTTCTTCCTCCTTGAAGTTTGCTCTTCTGCACAGCCTCTAGCTCACCTTTACTCACATCAAGAGTAAATTCCATGGCAAGGACAGAAGGATGAGCAGGGAGAACACCTAAAAAGGGAGACAGAATAGACTGATGGATAGATACAGAGACTGCAAATGGGCAGAATCCAACAAGTTAAATGACCCAGAAAAAACAGGAAGGAGTTTCCTCCTTGTGCCACTAAGCCCCACCCTGGAACCTCTCACAACCCAAATAAAACACAGTGAACTATTCAAAAGGCAAATGTTTATTAGATACACTGAACTTTAAAAAAAAAATTCGAAGAATTATGCAAGAAACATATTTAAATATAACAGGTGTTATTGCAATTGTGCTACATTACAAAATCACTTTTCTACTGTCAGCACAATCTGAAGACCTTGATGTTATATGCGAGATAACGTTACGTTGACTCTGGCACGCAGTTAAGTGGTTTGCACTTTTCTGTTCAAATGTCATTTGTGCTGCACCAGGTTGTTCTTGAAGACAAGATCAGCTCTTCACAGAACTACGCCTTTTATGGTCCAGTAAGTAAAGGAACTGGCAAGGAATAACATGAACTGCTGTTTTCCTCAGCAAAAAAAAGGAAAATCCAAACATGATTTTAGGTGAAGATAAAATACCATATGAATAACAGTTCAGAGGTAAATTCTCTTTCCATGGCCAAGTAGCTCCTATCAATCTGACTCCAAATTGCTACAGGTGCACCAAAAGGAGAATGACTCATAGGTCCAGCATTTACACAGATGAAATTAGTAATAGTACATTACATTCAAGTCTCTTGATTTGCTTATTGCCATGCTGCACCATATTATTGCTTCATATTACGTATACTGAACAAGAGGTTCATGACTGACAAGTCGGAGCATTCAGAAATATCATAGAGGCTATTGACTAAAACAAGAAACTGCATATGTTAAGGACAGGGAGTCAAAGACTAAACTCAAGTCCTTTGTCACTGACAAGTGCTGGAAACAAAAAAAAAAAAAAAAGGAAAAAACTAATACTGATTTCCCTAGATTAAATCTGCCATAGCACTGTAATAATGGAAGCATTCTAGGCATATTCTAAACAAGAGGTTTAACTACTCTGGTTAATGAATGACAAGACTTATTTGTCTTAGAAGGACATCAACAGTCTGGACAGTAAGACCGATCCTAATAAAGATACACTGAGAGAAGTAATCCAAGCTCTCTTTCACAATAGATAAAAATATAGGTGAATTCAAGGCACAGGTATTTTCAAAATTAACACACATTATTTTCTTTGGAACTAATAATACAAAGGAAGCCATAATTACATTATCAACATGCTGTACACAGGGGCTTTTATGTGCATTACTTATAACAGCACTATCAGAAAATGATCACAAAATTATCCACACGCACAGATGTGCGCACATAAACATGAGCATAAACTGGAGCACTACAGTAGAAAAAAAGAAATGTTCCTGTAAATAGAGTTCTTAGTAATGTTATCAGGGCTATACACTTTGAGAACATGAACTTATGTGTTACATTAGTTATGGAAGACAGCTGACACAAGGCCTGCGTGCAGAGAGCATGTGATTCACACATCTGGTTTGGGGGTGGTAGGAAGGCTGCTTTCTGTTCGGAGGCAAGGTTCATAGCACTGACACAATCACAGTATACTGACAGAGAGATCCATTTTTATTAACATCACCTGAAATAATTCAACACTGAGGAAACCTGTGTGCTAGACATTAAAAAAAAAAAAAAAAATCACTGCTTGGCCCCCAAACAGATGGCAAATTTCTGTTTAAAAATCTCGTCTTACCATGTAGACTCTTTTTCTGGGTATATGTTGCTCAGATTTTTTAACCAAGCACAACCACCCATTTCATTTGTACGTTCTTGTGTGCACGAGACTACATTCAGATTAAAACATTCATTTTGCTGCACAGTGATCAAGTCTTGTGAGTTTCTTAATGCTCTTGAATTGGCTTTTGCCATCTTCAGTGGTAGAAAAAACCCCACAAATACTTGCCTAATTGGGCAATTAGGAAAAATGAACTTTTGGCTTTCCTGAACACTGCCACTAGAAGACCATGACCATATATGCATATTTATTGCTCCACCTGAGTTCAGTGAGTTGACAAATGTGAAGTATTTTTACCACCCGAGTTTCAGCATCTGGAATTGCAACCTTATGAGCAGGCAGAATGTCTTGCTTTCAGCAAGCCAGGCCGAACACACAAGACCCAACCACACTGTGTTTCCTCCTGCCATCTCTTACCCTACCCCAATAAGTTTCTCTCTTGTCTCTCTTTGGAGCTGGAAAAAGTTCACAGCTCTGCCTACCCACTAAGAGTCACAGCTCCAGCACTCCACCTGCCTTGGGCAGGAGGGAAATCTGAAATCACAGGAAGTGGGACTGCTGTTTGTTTTGACCTTGCAGCTCATATAAAACAAAAGCAGGGTAAACTGAGTAATTATCTAAGATAATGTGGTAAAGTCAACTATTTTGAGGAAGAAGCTGGAGCAGTCAGCAGTATGCTTACTCTCAAGCACAAGTGATCAACAAGCACAGGTGACCAAAGCTTCCTCTGAACCTCTGTCAAGGTAAGCACCTCCTCTTCCTACATCATCAGCCTCTCTCAAAAACTTGCAGTGTTAAAAATACCATTTTAAAAGCTTGAATCAGTTATGGTATGGGTCCGTACCAATATAATCGGCATTAAAGATATCTGTGCTTCACAGAGTAGAAATGAAAGCAACCTCTGATGAAAATGGCCTTGGTGCCAATTAGAATAAAAAATAGCAGTACACCTCTGGACCCTTGGTGCTAGACTGGAAAGCACAGTGCCAAATCCTCAAAATGCTTACCAAGCATGTAGTATAAAATGAATCATCTGATGGTACAAACAGAAGAGATTCCACAAATTATGCCCACTTAAGCACCACCAAGAAGGGAGTAAAACTAAATGATTACCAGGCCATGTTACACTCTGGATGTCTGTATAATGAGAGGATGCATGGTGTATCTAAAAGCAGAAGGCTAGAGGCTGCACTATAATGCAGTACTGAAGTTATCTATTCAAAACCTTCTTGAAGCCAGGCTGCGAGGAAACATCAACTTTCTTTTCAATTAACATCATACTGCTGAGAACAGAAGGATATAACTCATCATGGACGTAAATATGGAAAAGGAAAAATATTTACTATCATTTCCTTTTAAGACTGAAATACTTAAAAGGTAATTATCTGTTTGGTGGAATGAATTATTAGACAACTCTTAGAATTTATTTTTTAGGTGTGACTTCGGAGATAGTTGAGCCCTCTCCCCATGTATGGTTAGACTGAAGTTACATCTTTGTGGAGGTGTCTCTACTTTAAAGCTACCAAACCTATTACATTTATGATGGAAATCTTTTGATTATACTAGATGACAGTAATAATTTTCTCTCCTAGCTGAGACATAAAACCTCTCTTGCTGCTCAAGCCCATAAACTGCAAGCAGCCAAATACTCACAACAGTGAGAGTTTAAATCTTTGAATTAATCTTTGAATTAACCTGATCTCCTTCTATGACAGAGTGACCTGCTTATTGGATGAGGGAAAGGCTGTGGATGTTGTTTACCTTGACTTTATCAAGGCTTTTGACACCATTTCCCACAGCATTCTCCTGGCAAAAATGACTGCTCGAGGTTTGGACAATCGCACACTTCGCTGGGTAAAAAACTGGCTGGACGACCGGGCCCAGAGAGTTGTGGTGAACGGAGTTAAATCCAGCTGGCGGCCGGTCACGAGTGGTGTCCCCCAGGGCTCGGTGTTGGGGCCACTCCTGTTTAACATCTTTACTGATGATCTGGAAGAGGGGATCGAGTGCACCCTCAGTCAGTTTGCAGATAACACCAAGTTGGGTGGGAGTGTTGATCTGCTCGAGGGTGGGGAGGCTCTGCAGAGAGACCTGGACAGGCTGGAGCCATGGGCTGAGCCCAACTGCGTGAGCTTCACTAAGGGCAAATGCCGGGGGCTGCCCTTGGGCCACAACAACCCCCAGCAGCGCTACAGGCTTGGGGAGGAGTGGCTGGAGAGCTGCCAGTCAGAGAGGGACCTGGGGGGGTTGACTGACAGCCAGCTGAACAGGAGCCAGCAGTGTGCCCAGGGGGCCAAGAAGGCCAATGGCATCCTGGCTTGTGTCAGCAATAGCGTGGCCAGCAGGGACAGGGAAGGGATCTTACCCCTGTACTCGGCACTGGTGAGGCCGCACCTTGATTCCTGTGTTCAGTTTTGGGCCCCTCACTACAAAAAGGACATTGAATGACTCGAGCGTGTCCAGAGAAGGGCAACGGAGCTGGTGCAGGGTCTGGAACACAGGTTGTACGGGGAGCGTCTGAGGGAACTGGGGGTGTTTAGTCTGGAGAAGAGGAGGCTGAGGGGAGACCTCATCGCCCTCTACAGCTACCTGAAAGGAAGCTGCAGAGAGCTGGGGATGAGTCTCTTTAGTCTAGTAGAAAGTGACAGGACAAGAGGGAATGGTCTCAAGTTGTGCCAGGGAAAGTTCAGACTAGATATTAGGAAGCATTTCTTTACAGAACGGATTGCTGGGTGTTGGAATGGGCTGCCCAGGGAGGTGGTGGAGTCCCCATCCCTGGAGGTGTTCAAGAGTTGGGTTGATTTAGAGCTTAAGGATATGCTGTAGGTGGGAACTGTGCTAGGAGATCTCCAGGGTCCTTTCCAACTAGATGATTCTGTGAATCTCTACTGAGGTGAAATGCATCAGAGAACAGGTGGCTCAGGAATGCAACATCCAAATTAATGCATCCTTCTAGAAAAATGGTATATGTTCATTAAATTATAAAAGTCCAATTGTTCTTTTCTAGTATATCTAAAAATAATTGTTCTAACAGAGCAGGCCGTAAGTGCAAATTATTTACAGAGTTAACAAGCAAAAAAAAAAATACACTGCATGTTTTAAGGAAATCACTGCATGAGTAACTGTCATTTTAGCAATGCTCCACACATGTAATTGTTCAGCATTGAATACAGGCTTCCAAGAACTGCAAGCAGAAGTTTTCTTCTACACCTACATTTCTGCCTTTAATGAACCAGTAAACACTGTCATTTTCAAAATAATAGGTAACGGTACATAAATTGTTAAGACAACTAAACTATAAAATGCATCTTTAAAGCCATGGAAAGCAGTATCTTGTTATTTACAGATTAGTGCAGTATTATAAACACAGATAAAAAGATACCTATACATAAATGACATTGTTCTACACCTACGGAATAAAGCATGTTTAAACAGTTTAGCGTGACAATCAACATTACAGGTCTTCATACAAACAGAAGGAAATCAAAGGAAAGGACAGTATTTCTCAAACTGCATCTCTAATGAAGTGCTCCTATCATTTTTTACATTTTCATTTACAACAATGGCACAAGTTATATACAGTGTTAGTATATAATATCAGTTACTGGGCAATTACCATTGCTATCAATGGACCTTATTCACAGGTACTGAAATTACCTTTTCAAAGTAACACCTGGTGAGCAGAAACACAAAGAAACTTAGAAAAGGATTAATTTATCTGATTCATTTGTCTTACATTACTGAGGGACTTTCTTTTAAGGGCAGTGTGAATGGACATGCTCAGGGACTAACTAATTACACCACTGATACGCAGAGATTTGTATTTTATCGGTATTCTTAACATATACAAAACAGTGTTTGGTATTCAGCCAGAAACTGAAATTTGTGTCCTTTCCTGAGGTTACAAGTTAATGCATCACAAAGTGCAGCTCCCAGTGCTCTTTAAAAGTCATGACCATATTTTACTGAAAATGATGACTCCCAGTTTGGCATAGTTCTACTGAGGGTCAGAATTTCCATCTCATGAAGAAATACTCTGGGAAAACAGATGAAGAATGTCCAGTGGAACAAACGACGTTCCAGAAATGGTGCTTGTTTTCACCCTCCTGAGCAAGCACGAAGACCAGAACCCCGAGGCCAGGACCGTCTCTGCAGGGGGCTGTTGGTTTTTTTTCCTGCCCTGGCACTGACCAACTTCCCTACTGGCTGCTGTCCTCCAAATTCCTTTGAAAGGCAGTTCCTGAGGTTTTTGGTGATTAACAGGAAATTGGTACACAGACAATCCTATTCATTTTCCAACTCTTAAGTGCTGTTTCAGTTTTTATGAACTTGTGCCTCAACTGTACAACTGTGTACTGGAAACAAAGAGACACAGTACAGAAATCTAGGGAGGACTTAAAAAAAAAAAGCCTTTACAAAAAAAAAAAAAAAGGATCAAAATACAGGCACTTCCTAGGCTTCAAAATTATCCAAAACATGTTATGTGGGAGCTACCTCATATGGCTATGTGGACAGGTCCACAGATAGTTTTCTGGTGACAGGAGGGACCTTTCCAAAACTTCTTTATTGATGGCCAAGCAGCTTATACAGGAGTTTAACTGTGCTAGAGTGATTGTCTGAAGAAAGGCCAAGCAATAGTGATGGGTGCTCTGCCATCTCTGCAGATGAGATATCCGAAAAATCAATTTATAAGCTGTAGGGTGCAACCCAAGTCCCCATCTCTATCATCAGGTAGTTTATAATGTGATTCAGAGAAGCGAAGAATGCAGAGTTCACGATCCTTTATTCCTTGAGTAGTCTAGAGATACTTTGCAGTGAGCAAAAAGTGAACCCAGTAGCTTTCAGACTTCAGCCATACTTTTCAAAAAGTTAAAAACTGGGATTCAAAATTTGCTTCACAGATGCATGCCTACACCCCAGTGGTCACTGGTTTTCCACGTCATGTAGCCTTGTACTTCTGATGAACACTTTGCAACACTGTGAACAAGGTCCACAGTGTTAAGGTACACAATCGTTACCACAGTGTGTTGCAGTGGCTTACTAAACAAACAATTTCTCCTTCAGAAAAAAGCATTCCTCAAAGATTCTAGTATTTGTCCTATGCAGCTGATTTGGTTTGTTGGGGTTTGCTTTTGTTTTGTTTAATTCCAAACCATGCATGATCTGACATAAAATCTACTTGGTTAAGCTAAGTAATCTGTTTGTAAGAATGCTGTGCATATGAATTATAATTATACTTTTTTTAATTGTCGGTAATTCTCCTAGATGATTCTTTGGAATTTACTTGCCTATGTATTTTTCCAATTAGCAGAACCTGAAACATTTTGCAGATATCACTTCTTAGGACACAGGCACAAATGCTTGTGAAGGCACTTTCCCCCAAAAGCTTCCAAGATTTTAATTACTAATCACACATAGGGCAAACTTTCTGAACACTAGTACAACGTACTATTACTGCTCTCGTATCAGAGGCCACAGCAGATACAGCTGAACTCTGGTGACTGGATAGATTTGTAGACTTGTTTTGCAAGTTAAATTAACCCTTTTTCTAAAGGCACAGGATATAATTTTCATATGACGCTTAGGTAGGGAAAGGGCATCTTCCCACTTCAGTTATCTTTAAAAAGCCTGTCTTGTGGCAGACCACTGGATTCATTCATGCCGCCATCTTCTTTTCTCAAGAAAAAAATTACAGTTTAAAGCCTTTTTCATTATATCTATGAATCGTCACACAGCCATGATATGATACTGGCCTGGGCATGGCTGCTACTCCTGTGATAATGCCCGTAGCAGGGTCATAACAAAGAATAGTGTCTGTGGCTTCACCGTTTTCTCGTCTTCCACCAAGGATATAGATTTTTCCATTACACACAGACATGCCACAATTCTCCTGTTTCAAAATAGACAAAGGAATACACGATTATTCAAAAAACAAAACCTCAATTCCTGCATGTTTACCCCAGTGCAGAAGGACAGCATTGTGACTACCCTTTGTAAAGAGACTGGCCTATACTATTCCCTCCTGATAGGGCCAATGCAGAAAGCACAATAACTGGGGACAGCAGCAGCACAATCCTACAGAAAAGACTAGGTCAGGTCTAAGCCTTCACTATACGCAGCTCAGACAAGGGATACAACGGAATACAGCTGAACACTGTACTTACCATTTAAACATCCGAGATAAGGAAAGGGAGAGAGAATAAAGGTTTTCAGAAGAGGGGCTGCTGTAGGTACTCTTAATGCAAAAAAATGGGAAGGAGAAGCACCTTAGAGGAGTAACAGATAGTGAAGAGGGATGTAAACAGGGGAGGAGAAAAGTCATGACTAAGAAAAGAGTACGTAAGACAGCGTTATGCCTTACTTGAAACAAAGAGAGAAAGGATTTTATTTCTTCCTTAAAAGCAGGCATGGAAAAAATATTCTGTTAAGAACACAGATCAAAACAGAGGAATAGAGGGAAGGCCAGGAAAAAGAAGAAATTTCTGTTAATTGTGTTAGATACCATAGAGTATGTGATTGATGATTTATAAACATCAGGACAATTAACTGATACACACATACTTTACCACCGAGGGGACATATTTGTAAATTCTGCTCAGTTCCATATGTGAAAATGATACAGCTCTTAGTGCTTAAGGCAGACACTTTCTGTGCCACACATTGGTTTGGTTTTTTTTTATTTTTACCACACTGTAAAAACAGCCTTTGATATTTGTTACATTGAAAAACTTTAATAAATTATAAGGAAATTACTGTCTTTAGTCTAAATTAAAACATACAGCAGAACTTGACAGAGATCAATTTCTGTACAATTAAAACATCATCCATTATACTGTTACATTATTTTCCAACAGTAACTGCTCTCAAATAGTAAGTTTGGACTGGCTAACAGCAACACCCAACTGAAAAGCTGCTGGTTTAGAAACTTCCACTTCCATGTACAGATGAAGAAGTAAAGAAAGAATGGAATCGGAGACGCAATTTTAATAAGGTTAAACAAATGTATACTCATTTCATGCCAAAATATTAATGTAAAAAAATACCTTTCAGATGTCTACAGGGCTTTTAGTGTTAATTACCTGTCTGCTGAATGTATTCTGTACATGCATCCAGTAGTCCTCTGCTGGATCATAGCAGTATATTGCTTTGGTAAGCCCACCAGCAACATAGATCAGATTGTTCAAAGACACAGCCGTGATACATCTTTTTGCGATAGGGATAGTTGCACGGAGCAACCAAGAATTAGTATCAGGATCATAAGACTGAACCTGAAAACAAATACATGCATTTCAGATTAAAAGCCTAATTGAAGTAACAACCTGGCGCTCCCACACAGGTTATACAAGAGGAGTCAAAGCAGCAATACCTGGTGGGCAACATCCCAACAAGAAAATGAAGTCAATCTAAACACAAGTCCATATATTGTCTATATATGCGCTGTATTTCAGTATTACTTTTCTAACAAGTTTAAGAATTCACTGAACTTGAAGGCGATGACAGTATCCATGAGAAAGACCACAGGAATGGTGTATCATTGAGTTAACGTTTTCTACTCTACTTTTTGTGTTGTAGTAATTCCATACTCCATTCAGCAAAACAGTTAAAACAGATCCCTGTATGATCTGGTTTTAAACCAGCAACACTGTTTACCATGGATAGCAGTAATCAAATACAAATAACTGACCTTGTCAGAACACGTGTTGTCATCAGGACCACCCCCGATCACAAAGAGTTTGCCCACACAGCTGGTGACAGCTGGAGAGCTCACAGCTTCTTTAAGGGGAGCCACCTCTGTCCATCGATTAGAAAACGAATCGTAACACTCTACACTGCTGAGGCGGTTTTGCCCATCGTATCCTCCAACAACATATACCTGTGCAAAGTGGTGAAAACTATCAACATTTCATTTTTAGAGTAGTTATTACATTTAAATATAAAAAATATACAGCTGCAAGAATCCTAATTTGCTAGGTTTGTGAAGGGGTACTTTCCCCACATTTTACTTTATACCCAGGAGGAAGATATAATCTAAAAATAATAGGTAAAGACTCCCTGGAGAGTTCCATTCAGTCACATGTGGTATGACACTGCAAACACATGTTCAAAGCACAGTATTATTAATACTGAGAGAGAAACTTCCTATTTGAATGGCATTTGTTAAAAAAGGCACTTCTCTGCACTTCTCTTTTCACAGATTATGTTGAGCAACAGCAGCAGCAAAAGTCCATCCAAATTTACCTTTCCTTTTCTGTGTTTTCCCTTTTTCCTACTTGCTTACAAAAGTATTTCTTCTTCTCGCTCTGTAAACTTTGCTTTCCTGTTGCTTCTCTCATATTTAAGAAGCAGAGCTCATTACTACTTCTATCTTCTTCCCTCTGTGTGCTCCAGCTGCAAGTTTCATCTCTTAAGAGGTCAAAGGGATACCACATGCACATCTTCCCTAACTTCATTAATGGAGTCCCCACAGGCAGTTGATCCTAACTACTGGTTTTATGTTAATGCATTCAAAATACAGCAAAACCTCCCATTTTCCCCACAGCACATTGGTTAATTTCAACATAAAACATCAAATAAAAGAGCACAGAGCTAACACTCAAAGGAGTACTAGTTTCTGTTAATAACTGCATAAACTGCTAAACTTTTGACAGCACTTTTGAAGCATGGGCAAATCCAGATGCTTCTCTGCTTCCCAAAAAATTGCTTCTTGGGCATAAGACACTTCAATGACAAAAAAACCCACAAAAAATCCTAACTGAAGGATAACATGATTTCCATATCCACAGATAGTGTCTAACTGATAAAGAGCCTAATTGTTTAAAATAGTCTTTTATTTGAAAATACGCATTTTTGTAATTATTTGATAGGAAATACAAAGTAATACTAAATATGTACGTATTTTCTCCACTGCTTTTTTATATACAGCAAACATCTCCACTATAAAAAAATTATAAATATACTTCTCTTACTTTACCAAGAAGAACAGCCATTTTATGACGCCATCTGCCTTTATTTAAGGAGGCAACTCTGATCCAAATGTTAAGTTGAGAGTTATAAATCCAAACATCCCGGCTATTGATTCTTCCACCTTTTTAAAAACAAAAATAAGCCAATTTGAATAAATTTATTATTTAATGAGAAATGTTAACATGTCCCTCTACAGTGGGCAATGAAAACTTTGTATCCTTTTTATGTGAAATAAAGATCTATCTATATTTATAGACTGAAAAAGTCTGATTTCAAACACGACAACATACATTAAGTTGTTTTATTTATGTGTGTCTTTCCCAGTAACATGCTGAGATCACATTAGATTATTTCTCAAGATTGGAATGAATGCATTTTAATGGCTTCTGCCCTTGCTCTTCAGATCTCCTTTACTGCCACTACCTGGATGGGACACTCAAAATCTTAACTGTTGATGTGCCTCATGGCACATCCCTAACACTAGCTGCTCCTCCATTTGGTTCATGCATCCATCTCCTTCATTTTACCTTTTGTTCAAACGACATAGGTACTACACATCTGAGGAGAGACTTTCTTTGGTTAAACTAACACATGGGGCTTGGTTTCTAAACCATCAGCTGCACCCTATAATTTACCCTTGCTAAAAGACTGAATGAGAGGTGTTTAACACCTACAGCTATTGCTCATTTCACTGTAAAAGGCTGGTATAAATGGATCCCCAACTCTGGTGCTAAAAGGAATTAATTTCCACTTTACATTCCCATGAGGAGAAGAAGCTTTAACCGTTTTTCTTTCAGAGTCTAGGCAAGCCATAGGACAGAAGCAAGTCACCAGCAACATACCAGTTCTGCAGTTGTCCTAGGTAACTGGTGTTTTAACCAGGACACAGAATGTTTTGTGGCAGAGAAAATGCTGCTAGAAAAAACACTGCTTTCGATTTTTTGCTTGCAATTTTTCCATCTGTTGCTGCAAACAGGCCACTAATAAATCTTAAAGCAGTATATTTAGCGAGCATAAAATAGTCTCTTTAAATACAACGGACACCCTGGAATCAGCTGCAAAACACAACCAATTAATGCCAAACAAAAATCCCAGAAAACACCTTTTTCTACAGTAAGATTGGTTTGGGGCTGGTGTTCACCATTTACATCACAAAGTGACTGTCAGTTGAGCTTCTGAAGTTCACAGTACTTAATAAGAAAACAAAAACAAAGAAAAGAAAGAAATCTTAAAATTGTTGGGATTATTCACCTGAAACGAGAATGTCATTCCGTAGAGCACACACTGCATACTCAGACTTGGTAAACTCTGGAAGTTTAGCCAGTGACTTCCACTCTCCTGTTACAGGATCGTAGCACTCAGTATATGGCAAATTAAACCCTCCAACTCGTTCACAGCCTCCAACAACAACTATCACTTCAGAATAACCAGTTGATCTAAAAAAGAGAACACAGAAAACTAAGATATAGAAGATTATTTATTAGTACATGAAGGCCAAACAATACTGTCTTCAAAACTGTTAAAATCGGGAAATTTACTAGTTAGCATTAACTTATAGAGGGAAAAAAAAAGGAAAAAAGTCATGTAGCAAACTGAGGTTCTTACTGTTTCCAGCTGTCTCATTACACAGCAAGTTACTCCACTGACAGGTATTCTGTATAAGTGGTGGATTTGCACTGCACAACATTCAACGTAAAAATCAAATAATTAAAAAATACAGAAAGCCCTTACTCTAATGATAGTTCTCCTTTGACTGTGTATGTAGAGGCATCAGAAACAGTTCAAGCGAGGCCAGAGACAATGAGATGAGCAATGTGTTTCACAATGAAACCAGTCCTCGCATCCCCTGTGATCCCCCTGAATTTTTCAGAATTCACAGTACTTTACATTGCTTAAATACTCAAAAAGTTTGAAATCTTTTGGGTTATTTCATGAGAAAAAAAGCTGAAGGCATATAGTCACCAGAATAAGGGGGAAAAAGCCCCAGACCTTAGAGCCAATGTCCAGTCAAGAAAGTGAGAAAGTAGTGTAGTGATAAGAAGGAAACATTAAGGAATACTGAAGTAAAAATTCAAGCCTAAAACAAAAACTCAGTGTGAAAAAGTATTAGACAGTCTGCAGTACATGTAAATAAGCCTTTAAATTCTATTCCACACACTAATTCTTATTTTACTAACCTTCTGCACTATACATATTCTATATCTGCAGGAATAACAACTCATTATACGTTAATCCATATTTGAATGTGGAGAAATCAACCATCTTCAACATGCAAATCAAATTATGACCAACTTTTATTCCTCCCTGCAAATTTATAATTTCCTGTAAACATCTGTCAAAATCCTTTCTTTTCAGGGCATTTTTAGATTAAAGGATTTTGCACTGATACAGTTATTTCAAGGAGTGTTGTTTACTAATTAAGGAAAACTGAATGCAAGATTGAGAAACCTTTTTGTTGTGTTGTGCTATTAACTTTCATCCCATTCACACCTTTGCTAAGTACTGCAGTCCTCAAAAAAAAAAATACTTAAGACTGCATTTGAGATAAAAGTTGCATGGTTCATCCCCAAACGTCCTAACATGTGACCTTATGCACATATTAACTTATAAATCCTGATAACGTGTTCCCCATTTTGAAACATCAGGAATAAAACTAGTTAGCCCTTCTATCTCCTTGTGACCACACGCCATAATTTAAATACACCATATATATTTCTACTCAGAATATTTTAAACAGGCAAAGGCAATGTGCTATAACATTATATAACAAAGATATGGATCTGAGGAAGTATACTTATGCACCTGAACTAGTCAGAAGAAACTCTTCAGCTGCTCAGCTTTGAAGTCATGCTTGTTCCTAGTTTCTATGTATTTACTGTTACTGGTTTTTGCTTTTTTGAGGAACAACTCTGAAAAGAATCTCTCAAAGGGTAAGAGTGGGGAAGTTCCCATGACAGCAAAGCATTACCCAGGAAGAGAATTTCCTTAAGAGCAAGATACTCATCTCATAATTTGCCTTTGAAACAAGCCCAACTAAATCAGCTAACTGTATGTATGAAAGAGGTTTGTCTGTTGATTACTTTCTGGATTAGAATCAAGACCTCCACTTACTGAAAAGCTTACTGTACCAGATTATTGATCCTTATTTTAAAACTAAATGAACCAAAATCTTTGATCAGAGTGCTCTTTATGAAAATTGCTATGATGGACTTTTGCTCTTTAAGGAAAATATTCATTTAGTACAGTATTTCAAATCCACAGAAAACCAAAATTTTTCCCAGCATTTTAGTACCTATGTAACTATATCCTTTCCTCACTTAAGAAACATTTTCTCTGTTACGTTTTCTTGGAGTTTTGCACTGTATAGATTTTAAGGTTAGTTCCAACAGATCTTTTGCAAATGATGGAGGGCACATCAGTTTAAAAGAAAAAATTAAAGCTGTGGGAGTACACCAAAAGAACATACAGGCAAAGGCTAATTCCAGAAAAGAAGTAAGGGTATATTTGAATGGAGATTAGAAAAAGCTGTTATCTCAATCAGTGGTACATAAATTCTTCCTTGTAGCCCCTCAGAAGAAATGGTGTGATCAGAATAACAGACATGAGCTAAAACAAGCACTTCAGAGATTCCAGGAGACACTCTCCCATCAGAAAGAGGTGCAAAAAATTGTGCATTCCCAAGAGCAGGTTTCCATGGGGTCCTCAAGTTACATGCAGACCTCTAGGTGAGGTGAGAACACCAACCAGCACAGCGTCAGCTGGACACAAGAACTTCAATTGTTCTGAATTATAATAATCTGATTACATTCAAAAACCTTTTAAATTTGGTAGACAAATTACAGGAATTATGGTAAATCTCTCTCTCACACACGTTAATTCACTTTTGGGTAGTAAATGGTATGACAGAAATGTGCAGTGAAATAAACACTCATCTCCCTGGGGGAAAAAGAAGGAACTACATTGAAGTTTTCTAAAGGCAACTAAAAAGGATGTGTTAGAATGTGTGAATGTAGTAACTTCTGAGCAATTCAAGAGAACACTCATTTTTATCAGACAGCCTAACAAATGGTGTGATTGAAGAATCCACAGGTACATGAAAATCTGAAGATAATTCAAAGCATACTGTGGGAAGAGCCTGGTTTGGTTTGCATATGGAAATGTGTTATTGCTCACTGTTCTGCGACACAACCAGCAGGGGACAAGGCAGACTTAAAAGGAGCATGAGAAACAACCTCAAGATGTCACTATGTCGTTACAGGTACAAAACTGTTTTAAAAGACTTGCATTTGTCAACAATGCCTAGTGGCAAAAGAGCAAGCAGGCAACCGTTACGACACATTGTAAACTGGTATTTACTTCAGGTAACACTTCACTGCTTCAAAAAGAAAAAAAAAAAAAAAAAGTCAACCATAAATTGCAATCAACACCATTCTTTTAAAAAATGGGTAGAACACTCTTCACCTGTAGGTGCATACATACCCATACAAGGAATCACAATTAATTTCCAGAAGTTTCAGTAAAAACACTGGCGTTGGAATTTCTGACCCTGCAGCCTGTCTCCTTTTAGAAAGAGTTTATATAAAAAAGAAATTGAGGAAGACGAGAAAGAAGGAAAAGAGCTCTCCAGCATCCCCTGCTCCCCAAACCCCCCCAGAAATGCCCAGAAAATGGTGTGATGAAAACATGGGGGAAAGAGGGACATGGTAACTTGTTTTAAAACACAATCTCTTTTTGCTATAGGCAAGAGAAACAAAATGACAAATAACTATTCCATGAATGTATATAGAAAAGGGGAAAAAATTCCTGCTGGGAGGCCAGCCAGTTTTTCTCTGTAAATTATTTCTCTTGTTCCTGCCTACTCGAATTCACAGTGCAGTTTAATAAACTCAGCAGTAAACCCAACAAAACCCACAAAATCCCAAACCAACACCCCTCTACCCCAGAAATCACCTGTATCAGGCAAGGTACTTCATTTACAAACTGGAATGCTACACTGAGGTTGCTCAGGTTCTCAAGTACATACACACCATGCACTTTGTCAAGACTGTTAGGTCTGAGTGTGTTTGCTTTCTTTATCAAACTGCACAATAAACGTACAACCGCCACTACACCAAATACCACAAGATACAGCCACAGTCCAGCTGCTGATGAAACAAGGAGGTCCTTGGTCTGAATTCCCACTGTCCCTCCCTCAGGCCCAGACTCAGAGTAGAAAATGCTTCAGAAACCATCGTTGCAGCAGTTTCCAAACTCCCATGAACCAAAAAAGTTTCCAAAGACTCTCCATGGCAACATACAGCTTAGAAAACCTGGAAGCAGGGCTGCAAAGAGTTTAAGAATAATTTCTTCTCTCATCGCAGGAATGAAGACTAGAAAGCCAACAGTGGGGCAAATGCTTGCCAAATAGTCCCCTCTCCCCATTAAACACATGCCAAAAAAAAAAAAAAGGTTCCCTGCACAGTCACAATAAAGCAACCACATCTGACTAAGAGTAAACAAAGAGGACTAACTCCTAACACAATCTGTTTGTCTAGACCAGGTCACTGCACCACATTAATATAACACATGATTCTAGAACTACAGCTTAAATCAGCTGGAGTTAACAACAAACTATCATGTGGAGGTAAGGCTTTTACTGGGAAAGCATTTTTCAGGAAAAAAATTTGTAACTATCATCGCTCATAAATGCCACTAATGAACTCTTCCTCATTTCTTCTTGCATCTTCAGTCACCTATTTGTGTAACACATTATTAAGCAGCTGCAATTCTGAATCATTAATATGTCATCAAATAAGCATGAAATACCTCAGGAACTGTTTCATAATTTTTTAAAAATGCAAGATTTAGCTTCTTTACAGTTAAGAACCTGTTCTAGACCTGCTATTGTCTATTGCAAATCCAGGTACTACTCCATCTGTAAAGTATTTGTGATGTAGCATGTGAATGCTCTGAGTATGAATTTCTATCCACATCCTTTACAGTGTGCTGTACACTTACATGACTTTATTATAAAAAGAAATAAGGTTGGGAAATGGAATGGTTAATCTGCTATGGCACAGTAAGTTCAAGACACTGCTATTGTATGAAATAACATAAGCTCTCATCTAGCAAACATTAACCTTTAGAAAACATTTTACTTACAAGGTAATATAACTTCACTTACCTGAACAGTCGCTTATTTCACAATAATAAAGTGATCTGTGCAAAAAGACTCACTTATGTACATTTTCACGACAAATGTGAGCTTCACATGTTTTGAGGAAGTACTGAAGTGTAACTGTAGTGGCTCCAGAATGCAAAATAAAATAATCTTCAAGAGATTTTTAATCTGGGCACATGTATATCAAACTATGTCCTTCTCCTAAAAATAAGGGAAAAAAAAAATCTCCTCACCTGCGTGGCCTAGTTCTGGGAGACATCATCTCATTTCCAAGGATATGGTATCGCCTGGCTTCGTGCAACAGCTGATAGCACTCTGGGGAATTCTGAATCAGCTGGTCCACCTCCACAGTCTGAACAAAGTAGTTTGGATGCAACAACGGGAGCCTGACGTGCGTCAGAAGTTCATGTAACACTGGTCTTCGCAACTCGACCGCCCGGTACACCCAGCGCATGACAGCTTCAAAGACCATCTCTTCCTTACTGATCACCAGTTCATCACTGCAAATGTAATCAATAAGCTCATCCTTCCCCAGTTCGAGGAATTCTTCATGCTGGGACACGTCCTCAAATGTCTGCAGCGCAAAATTCCTGCACTTGGTGAACAGGGTCTTGAGTGAGTGCGTATCTGCAAAGCGCTGGATTCCCAGGCAATTGCAAGGATCCAGCTGTTCTTCCAGGAACTTGGCACAGGCGTCACGCAAAACACTGATCTGAAAGAGACTCGAGGTTTCAAAGAGATACTGCACGTTCTCTGTAGTGATTTTCACCTTGCCAGTGTATACATACTGTAAAAAGCAATCCATAGCTTCAGCAAAAATGCCATTGATCTCCACTAGCATCTCTCTGCTTTCTCGGTGATCATTGCAAAACATAGCTCTGAAGTAGCTGCTGCAGGCCGAGAGAACTGCTCGATGGCAGGGAAACTCCCTCCCTTCCACACAGATAATAACATCTGTGAACAACCGGCTGTCTCGAAACTCATTGAAGATCTGGAGAATGCTTTCAGCATGGGATGATCCCGAAGAAAAGTCAAAAAACTCAGGGCCTGACAACGATTTTGGGTCCATTTCAAAAACTTTCCGCTTGGTTGCTGGGGAATCTCGTATCCCACTATCCTCTCTATTAAGTCTGCGTCCCAATATTAGTACCATTGTTACATCAGTTGGCTATAGAGTCATTGAGAAAAATTTGCAGAGTTTCTCCTTCGCAGTCTTACGGTCTGAAAAATTAAAACACTTCAGTATTCAGTCTGGTATATTCTTAATTTCATCATGAGAATTAGACAAGATACTTATTTGGTCACTCTAAGAACTGGTACAATTTTCAACCTTTACTAGAGGGGACATGGTATTACAGAGCAAGTTACCATGCACCTTGCACAGGGCAATGCGGCACTACTGCCACACATTACATACAAGATATACCCACAGAACAGGTGTCATGGATAGCAAGTTCTGAGTGTCCCAGCACCACTAGCATTGGATTAGTGTTCATGGTTTAAAAAAAAGGAGATCTCAGCTCCAGTAAATCACCTGACTGAAAAAAGCCAAAGATTCCCCAGATAAAGAGCCAGAGCTTGGGCTTTTCTCATTTTCCAGTGTAATCCTCATTTCAGCTGGAGCCTCCAAGTACTACTATAACAGCACTAGTCAAAAAGGGGAGAAAAAAAAAGACTGAGATTTTCAAAATAAAAATTCAGTAGAGAAATCATTCCATTTTCATTATCAAGTCTCTCACAATGAAGTCATATAATACTAGTGTTTAATAACATTCAGTTATCTCAGTGAATAATCTTGGCCGTAAATTTTTACCTGTTCATTCCTAGCATCTAAAAATTAGTTCACTGATAATCTAAGACTCAATTAAAAATGAACCTAAGATGCTAGCACACAAAACAGAATGAAGAAAGAATTCTATTGGTTTGTACAAAACTACTGGAAATAAGAACCAAGGGCAACTCACTGAGGACAGAGAGATTTTTTGTTTTCCAAAGATCTACTAGTTTGCTCAAAAACTTTGCAGTTTCAAACAGACAGTGTACAACATTCCCCCAAGCATGCAAACACAGACTCACATTACCAGAGCACTAAAGTTGCAAAAATCAAGTACTATGCCAATAATACTAATATGTTTTTAGGTGAAGAAACTGCAGCTGATTTTGCAGACAGTGTGTATTAGAGGTAACGTGATCAACCAACCTAGCTGCGATACAGCTTTTTGCCAATACTGAGCTTTCAAATTAACTGGATGAATGTCCACCAAAATATACTGAGGCAGCAAGAGGCTGGGCAAAACGCCCTCTTGGGTCTGACACAGGTATCATTCCAAACACATGTAATACTTATATGTCTAGAAGGACATGTACCGAGTTATTTTTAAGTTTATGGAGATTGTTTTCATGCTTCCAAGAGGTTATATTCAGTTTCCCTCATTCCCCGCTTATACAGTCAATAGACGTCAGCTCCTCACAGCAATTTCATTTGTTGACGTGCCAGCATCTTTAGAGCTGCAATTACACAATCCTAGTCTGGCTATATCATCCCTTAATATAGAACTCAATGAAGACACTTTTTCTAAACAGGCTTTTTACACAGCACCTTTTAAAAGGCACCATCCTAAAAAGCAAGAAAAGAATGTGTGCCATACATAAACTCATTGAGAAAAGAGGTTTTAAAACTGTCAGTTTCCATATAAAATTTTAAACATATTTACAAGGTAGACTCTTGGTGTGGCTTATTTACTCTACAAAATATTTAATTTTAATTAAAAGAGGACCAGTTGTCAACGTTGATGCCTGAACAACACCGTTGCAATGAGCCTATCTAATAACTGATTGATTGCTTCATAGATTTTAAGGAGGCATAAACAGACAGTCTAATCTGTAGCTGGTATTCCATCCAACGTATTTCACAACTGTTCCACCCTGTAATGATGCAGGCCAGATAAAAGCAAAACCAACAACAACAACCACTACCACCACCTCAGCAGCTCTGTTGCTAACACCCTAACAAATACACTGAACTTTATCTGCAATTAATTCCATACTACTTAGTATGAGAAAGTGGGCAGAAGTGAAGCATCAGCAGTAGAAAAGGGAAATGTAACAATGAAATTATAAATATAAACCCTAAAGGCAGTATCACAGATTTAAATCAGACAAATTTCACTAAAGCCAGTGGAGCTCTTCCAAAGTAAAGTAAGCCTGAAATCAGAAACAGGACACTGGCATATTGCATGAAAGGGCAAAACACAGCAACTAAGTACTAAAAGCTTCAAAATTAAATCTTTCTCATTATGTGTGAAGATAAGACGACACTCTTATACAATCACCAATAAACGGAAATGAGGACTCTGGGTTAAGAATGCTCACTGAAGGAAGCAATGTCTTCTTTATGTTTGGAACAACACAAAATTAGTGGTCAGCAAATGATTTTATTTTTTTTTAATGTCCCAGTGGTTTAAAGAAATGGGAGACCAAAAAAAAATAAAAGTCCATGGAGCAAAAACTAATCAAGAGGATAAATATTGTAAATTCACACATAAGAGAATAGAATGGAAGAATAATTACATTCTATTGCAGAAATCACTGGTTTTGAATACATTATGCTTCAGTTTTATCCAGTTAATCATTTCTGTAGGTTTGCTTAAGCAAACTAATTTTATAAGACTATCAGTAACACTATCACATGTTCAGCTCTATCAGACATACAAATGGCCTTCTTGCAAATCTCGCTCTGGCAGTTTTAAAATGCCACCACTTCCAGCTGCCTGCCCCACGTTTCAACCCCAAAGCAGCAAAGGCAGAGGGGAGTCTGTGCCTGAAGCTGAGCTGCTGAGTGCACAAAGGAGGGAAACACAAGAGGATACACCTGTCTGCACCTTCTGCCTATGTAAAAGTATTTACACACGCCTACAGACTCTGCATTACAAAGCACCAATTAGAGAATTTAACATTGAGATCTCTTCAGTAAGTTTAAATGAATCAAAAGAAAAACAAAATAATTTTTTCCCAAAGGCAGCATTGGAAATTATTGTATTAAAAAACCCAAAACACACTGGATTGCTTGTCTAAGCAAGGATCAACAAGGATGGACTTTAAGCAAATCAGGGTCTACCTATTCAAAAAACTGGAAAGGAAAAACAAATCACACTTTCTTTCAACACCTTTTAAAAATGCTTTACAAATACAGACACAACTCCAACTGTTACCTGTACATCTCTAAATTAAGGTGGGTTCACCAGAAGATCAGGTTCCTCTATTTCCTTAATCTAAAGCATCTGTAGGCTTGTCTATACAAGACATTCCTCAGAAATAATCTAAGAGCCCAAATCAGAGGCCAGTAAATGAGGTCTACAAAATGTTTGCCCTGACACCTTCTATCAGTAAATCCTCCTGTGCAAATTACTTTTTATGTTGCACTAGACTACTCCTTCCTTCACTGCGACATCCTGGTGTGTTTTAGCCCTCTCCCTTCATCCGCAGCTCTGGTAACAGCTAGCAGCCTTCCAGCAGAGCTGGTTTTCTCTCCTTCTGTGTCACAGAACTCCTTCGGTCCGTTAGCAGAACTGAGGAAAGCAGCAAAGGAAGCATGCAGGCAGGGTCGGGGTGAGGCCCTTCAGTAACACCTAGTCATCAGGTGTGCCCCAGCTCTACCTTCCAAGCTCACCCTGGGGCTGTAGTTTCAAGGAAGAGTACCTGAAGCTGAGCTGGGCTTCCTTCTGCCGCTGCCGGTGGAGGTGGCTTCCACCCTGCGCCCCTGCCCACCGCCGCTGCCTCACGTCAGCACCAGCACTCCCGTGGCGTGGCCGGACCGGTGGCCGTCTGTGAAGGGAGAAACAGAGGCGCTGGGACCACGCTGTCTGCCCTGGGAAAGGGCAGGAGCCCCCAGCAAAGCCCACACACCACCTGTGTGGCTCCAGCTCCCAGACGCGTCACGCCTACTATTACCTGCTGCAGTATTAGTAACAGCACCCCCAAGGTAATGCAACCAAGCTTAATAAAATAAATGGTATTTTCGTTCTGAAGCATGGGAACTGTTAACTCGGGTTTGGCCAATTCTAGTTATTTGTGAGTTCAGATAACATGATCTGCAGATGTGCTTCACCTCAGATGTCTGGTTACCACAGGAGTCAGAGAAAACAAACTCCCCGTTGTACCTACTGCAACACACTGGCTAAACCACAAACCATACTCTAGGTTGTTGCTCTTTTTTTTTTTTTTTTTTTAAGGAAGGAAGAGGAAAAAAACAAAAGCATAACCGTTCCCTCCACCAAAAAAGAAACACAGCTTTTCTTTTTCCTTGCGATACAAAAAAAGACCAAAAAAGTTGTTGGTTTTAAATGATTTTTAAAACAATAAATTCTTCTTGTTTTACGATAGGAATTGAGGTTTTGAATGCCTTTAAGATGAAGTCTGAAGAACTAATAAAGATGAACTCAAAGTGAACAAGCTGATTGACATGGTAAGGAGTTAGGTACACCGTAGAAAAAGTTTTCTGTTCTAATAAGACACTATTTTGATTTAAAAAAAAATACTCTGGATGCCAAAATTCAACAGCAATCAAGGTGATGACACATAAAAAAAAGCCTTAAGTGCCCTCAAAAATCACTCTGCAAAAACAGGAACTGATTTGGACATGAGACTCATGATTATTAAGTAAACCAAAACAAAAACAAGCAGCAAAAAGGAACACCTTTAAACTGTGCAGAAATCTTTAAGTAACCTTTTTGTAAGTGAAGAAGTCACCTGAAAGGGTACGCACCCACTGGGGAGGGAAAGGGGGGGGGGGGGGGAAAAGAGAGCAGCACTCCATACTATCATTAACCTATGGGGAAGAGACTGAAAAAAACATTCTTCCACCTTGGTTTCACTATCATTTTTACATATATTCAGATTTTGCTTAAAAAAACCCCGAAGGACAGCCCCAGTCATTGCACACATCCCGATTAGGCGTTTCAAGGGCTTCCAGGGGCTTCAGCCAAGTGCCTGCTAAACTTAAACTTAACAAACAAATCGCTGCGACCACACAGCGCAGAGACAGCCGAGCCGATACCACAACCCAGGGAGATTGCTTTTATCGAAAGGAACAGGAATTTTAAGTATGTAACGATGTGAAAATTGGACTAATACACAAAGACGTACATCTGAAACCGTGGGCGTTACCGAGAATCCTACAGAGCAAGGCAACGCGAAACACGCAAAACAAACCCCAGCCAGGAAAATTTAAGAAATCGGAGGATGTCCTTAATGTCTGCACACACACACACCCCCCGACTCCCCGGGACAGGCCCCCTCCGTGCCTCTGCCCCAGGGGCGATCGAACACAAGCACCGTTCGAGGCCAAAACACTCCGAAGTTGTTGCCACCCCTTTTTGCTATATAAGGAAACCGAGCGTCATCCAGACTACAACAAAAAAACAACGCCCAAATAAAACAGAACCAAAAACAAGAGCCCCAGCGCCATCCCACTAGACCCCGGGGGGGTTAAGGACAAGGCCGGCGCTGAGGGGACGCCCACGGGCCGCTCTCCCGTTGTTTACCCGCGGGACTGGAGGCGGCTGCGGCAGCACAAAATGGCAGCGCCTGGCAGGACGCGGCTCCCGGCCCGCGGGAATCACCTGCCCCCGGCACCGCCACACGCGGGGCACAACCGCGCGGCCCCCGCGCCGCGGGCGCCGGCGAGGCAGGGGTTAACGGCGGTGCAACGGCGGGCCGGCCCCACAGCCGCTGGGAGAAGCCGGGCAGCCGGCACCCGCGGGGCTGAGCCCGGGCCGCGGCCACGTCCCCCGCCGCCTCCCTCCCAGCCCAGAGCCCCGGGCACAGCGCCCCCCCGCCAGCCATGCCGGCGCGCATGCGCGGGGCCGCCGCGTCTCCCGGGCCGGGACCGCCAGTGAGGCCACCGCGCGCACGCGCGCCCTCCAGCTCACCTTCACCCCGAGCCGCCCTGGCGACAGCCCCCCTGCCTGACCAATCCCCGCGCGGCCCGGCGCCGCGGCCCCGCCCCCCCGCCCAATCCGCGGCAGCGGAGCCGCGCCCCCCCCCCCCCCCCCCCCGCCGCCGCCGCCGCAGCCGCCCGGGGGGCGCGGGGCAGACCCGCGTTACGAAACCGCCACGGGGGTCTGGGGGCACCGGGCACCCCCCAGCCCCGCTCCGCCGCGCCGCCCGCCGGGCCCCGCTGCCCGCACTCAGCGCCGGGGCCGGGGGGGGACGACACACAAACACACGACACACACAGCCGAGAGGTCCTGGGACACCGGCGCCGCCGCCGGCCCTTGCCCGCCATGGCACCGCCGCGGCGGTCGCCCCGCGCTGCCCCACAGCGCGGCGACTAACGGTCCCGGCCGGTCCCGCGCCTCGGCCCCGCCACCGCCGCGCCTCGGCGGGACCCCGCGCCCTCCCCGGGGGCTCCCGGCCCGTCGCGGGGGCGCCGCCGCCCGCGCCCCGCGCCCCCGCGCCGGCCCGCACTCACAGCCGGGAACGGGCCCCGCCGCGCTGCGGCCCGCGGGAGCTGCCGCCCGGAGCGGGGGTCGGGCCGGGTGCAGAGCGGTGCGGTGCGCTCGGGCCTCTCCGCCGCCGCCGGTCGCGCTGCCAGCGCCGCTCAAAACAAAGGGGCCGGCGGGGCATGTGACCGCCGAGCCACCGCGCATGATGTCACGGGCCCGGCGCGGCCCTGGGAGCTGTAGTCCCGCCGCCCCGCCCGGAGACCGGCGGACGCGAAACCGGGGTCCGCGCCGCCCTCCGTCTGCGGCAGCGTCCCGGGAGGAACCGGGGACCAGCGGCCAAGGGGCGCGGAGGGGCCGTGAGAGCCCCCGGCAGCAGAGGCGCGGCAAGGCCGCACCTTTTGTCACCGCGAACTCTGGCCGTTCGCCTTCCCTTTGAGGGGACCGGGGAGCACCCCCACCCCCCCGGTAATCCTGACCGGACCCCGACCCTCCGCACGCCCAGGCGGGAGGAGGCGGTGCCTTGGGCTGGCGCCTGCCACGGTGACAGTGCCTTGTGCGGGCCCGGGGGGCCCGGCCAGAACCCCCTGCAGGAGCCATCTCCCACGCTAAGGAAAACACCATCTCTGTGGTTTTTCAGTCTACATGACCAAAATAGAAACCAGTACGCACAAAAATCAATCAGAAGGGGATCTTTGTCTACCTGAGCTACAGCTTCACCGAATGCATACCGAATTGTCAAGTGACAGAGCTTTTCCCCAGTCCCCGTGGGACTGTGGCACAACAGGGAGCCCCTTTCCCTGCTGACCGGAGAAAGCCAAGGCTGGCTTTAAGCAGGGACGAAGAACACTGCTGTCGCAGCTGGAGGTCACAGCCGTGGCAGCCAGTCAACTGCAAATATAAAAGCAGGACCCTGGTGTCATCGCCGTGCAATTTCAAGAGCAGGTCTGAGCCTGTCCTGGAGCCCAAATTCACTTCATATCCAAACTATTTGGACACCAGCCCATGCTCCAACACAGGCTGATGGAACATGCCTGGGAGTACGGAAATTATGCCCTTTAGCATAAGCAAACTTGCAAGTCCATAAAGCAGAGTAGGGAGGCAAGGGCAGGGACATACATGCTGAAATTAAATTCATTAGCAGGTACTAAATGAGGCCTTATGCAATGCGTGGAGCTGAGGTACTCAGGTAACTGGCTGCGTTCTCTTTCCTAGAAAGATGACCTCTCCCTCCTGCCCCTTACCGCCGAGGGGAAGGAAGAAATATCAATTCGTCTATTAGCTGCCACTTACTTTGCTCTCCTAAATGTTAGATATTGATCCCAGGCATAATATATCTTTACCTTTCAGTGAAGCTACAGTCTTCGGACCTCAGGATATTCTCCTCTTTTTGACTCCTTAGGTCCTCCCTGGGAAGCATACCCAGCCTTGTGTTCTTTGCAGTAGCTAATGCTGCTCCTTCGCTGAAACTATTAGAAAAGCAGCGTGTACTCAGGACTGCAGGACTGATCCTCTCTGGAGCAAACCAGTCTCAGATTTTCGTAAGGCTAAACGAGCTCTGCTTTTCCCTGGGGTCAGGAAAATTGCAGCCTTGCGGAACAGTTAGAATTACTAATCAAAAGGCTAAGTTTCTGAAAATAGACAGAAAATGTCAATTGATTTTGTTATGTAAATTGTTTTCACAAAGATCTTAAACAATTGAAACCTTCAACCATTTTCCTGCCGAGCTAAAACTCAGAACTGCTCAACAGATTTAATTAGAAGTGAGACCCTTCGGTCAACTTTTCATCCTCTTGCTGGAAAAGCAAGAAGGACCCCAAACAACATAAACAGCAAAAAGAAAATCAACAGACAGTTCACCTTGTATAGTATAGTTGTTTTGTAATAACTTATTTCACCCACTGAATATAAAAAAGATTAATAACCTGAAGTCTTATTTTTTACAAAGACATTAAATCTAAAAAGTATATGACCTAAGAAAAATGTTTTGCTTAAAATAGATCTCTTATCTGATATATCCTCTCGTCTGCCCCAGTCCTTTGAGTCTGTAGCTCTTGAGGTCAATATGACTGTGTAGAGTTCACTTCAGAAAACATAAGCGGGATTAAAGGAATGCGTCATGGGAAGGAAAAAAATTAAAAGAGGGTCAAGATATCTCTGAATTGGCTTGAAGTAGCTGTCTGAAAGGAGTATGTTTACTCCAATAAAAACTGCACGTGGCAAAAATACCTTGTGTGAAGAGGGTAAATGGAGCATTTAAAAGGAAAATACTAATTAAAAATACTCATTGAGCAACCAATTGTTTCATAATGTGCACATGTATGCATGCAGTCACATCTAGGCACTTCCAGTCCTGAAAGCCAACGTCACCAAGGATGTCTGAAATTAAGAATACTTGAGTTGCTACTACATCCTATTGGTCTTCATTCCTCTGCTAGCAATGGGATTGGCTGTTCTTTCTCAAGCTGCACTGAGCATTTCTCTCAAAATAAGCAGTTGCACGCTGCCTGAGAAGCTGAAGCCAATTATTAAAGATTACTCACTTCTATAAAGCTTCATTAATACTTTTTTTAACAATGTAAAGTACTTGTAAAGCATTTAGGCCAATATTTTCTGAAGAGGTCAGTGGTTCTGCAGATTTTGAAGGCATCTTCAGGGCACTGGAAAGGTTAAAACCTAAAATCCGAATCCTGTGTGAAAATTTTGGCATGCATCCAGTGATGTTCATATGTTTTTCTGGTGGTGCTGAATTTGTATACCACCACTGTCGGGCACTTTTCAGACACATTTCAGCCGTGCAGCATGCCACCTAAACGGGTCAGTGCATTCCTCCAAATAAAGTCATTAACTATTTTGGGAAGTCGTGTGCCAGTACGCTCCTGAGAATTTTCCTCTGCTGTGGCGAGCACTGTAACTCCTTACTGGATTTTCCTAAAATTAAGCACAACCCAGATGGTTTTCAAGTAGTTCATACACACAGAAAACAAAACCAAAGAAAGTCCATGATTTCCTTTAGTAGCTATTTACTGCTAATGGAGGCCTATCCTAACCAGTCAGAGCTGAATGAAGGAAGAGATGAAGGTGAGCCGCAGCAACAGAGAGCAGCAAGCTGAAGAAGAATATGAAGGGGGAGGACAGTCCAAGTGCCATGTCTCTTACCCTGATGGCTGATCAGAGAGAAGAGAGCAACATTATGCAACATGGGGTTTGTATCGCTGGATAAAAGAGAGAATTTAGACTTTTGAGTTAAGATGAGGATGAGTGCAGACTAATGACTGACAATGAATAAGCAACACAAGGGAAATTATGAAGGGCTGTGCAACAAATGGAGCAGAGATGAAACAACTCAGCACAAGGAGGGAGAACAGATTCTGACATTGCTTGAAAAAGTTTTAGTGGACAGAAAGCTTGAAAAAGAAAGAGGTGGTGTTGAGTGACAGCATCATTGCAGATTCCGACACAAATAGGCACAAAATGTTGTGCCAGAAGCCATTCAGCAAGACTGCAAACAGTAGTCAGTACTGAGCAAAAGGAAAGGTGACGTTAATAGAAATTTATGAGGAAGAGCACAAGATTGAGTTCAGTAACTATCAAGGAATTTGCTTTTTTGAGTATGCCAGGAAAAAGCACTAAGGTGAAGTAAGTGAAAAGGAAGAGGTGTATGGAAATAGCATTAAATAGAAGTGGCTTGATTTAGATCAGGATACAAGTACAGCAAAGTCTCTTCATGTGATAAAAGACCTCTCAAAGAAATACAGAGAACACACCGAAACTTGCTAAAATCTTTCCCTTGACTTTGAACAGACTTTCACTGTCATCCTGCCAAAATCCCTGTGGGTCACATTGACTTGAGCTGGTCTGTGGGATACTCATCAGGCACAAGCATTTGGGGTGGAAGGCACTTTGCTAGGACCGGCCCCTTTCAGCCTCTCCTCTTCCCATCACCTGTTTGAAGTGGCAGCAGCACCAGGAAATGCCATCTGCAACACAGATTGCTGCACTGGTGCTTGAATAGCAAAGAGCCCTGGCAAACCAGAACTCCCTCTCCCCAGACACCTCTTACTCATCTTTTCCGTTTTCACTGTCTCCTGGCTGAATCTGTTGATCCCCCTTTCATCTGGCCCCATGTGCTGCATGCCCCAACCCTTTACTCAGGCTGGCAATGCTTCCCTGGGTGTCTGGCTGCAGCACTGAGGCAGCAGGATGAGTGCAGGCCTGGGCACAGGGAACAAAATGGGCCATCTTCTACAACCAAGCACCATGCTCATCCCCACACAGCCAGTGGCGAGCCTGGGTGCCATCCCACTGCCTGCATGCTCAGATGGGGAAACACCGGGGTTACAGAGAGTCTGTACTGATTTACACACAAAAGCCACCTGGCAAAACATTGATAACATATTTACTAATTCAGCCCTGCAATTAGTATTACATATCCCCCTGTGGACCCTTGTCCTTCCTTGGCCAGCCCATGTTCCTAGCCCATGCAAATCCCCTCTTCCCACTCACCCCAGTAGCCATTCACCACTGTAAGCACCTCAAAACAAGGCCCATGCCAGTAGTGCTTCTGTGCAGAAAACATGTGTCTTAATTTTTCTGCCCAGTATCTCCCATCTCCCAAGCCTGGGAAATGACTATGGGAGTGGAACTGCAGAGCTGAGAAGAATGAACATTGCATCACTGCTGCTATGAACACTGAACTTTTTTTTTTTTTTTTCAGCACTTACAGCATCGAGACACCATGAAACCAGTGCCTAACCAAGGGAGATAGAGACAGAGTCTGCCAATGTTTGTCTGGTTCTTCTCTTTAGGAAGAAATAAGAAGCAAAGAAATAAAAGTTGTTTGAGCTCTTGTTGGCCACAGAGGCGAAGACTTGAAGGGAGTTGTTGTTGATGGCACATCAATCACTAACCTAGCAAATGTGAGGTAGGTACCTGCACAAACAGTTCTCCGAGCTGCTGTGCCGTTATCGCCATGTTCCCACCCAGCCCCGTAACCTCAAGCCCAACCACAGCCCCACAAATGTTCATATTAAGTATTTTCTCACAACAGTATTTTTCCACACATGCCTCCACCACAGGCCTTCCCTTTGTGCCACGCTGCTGCAGAGCACCCTACTGCAGAACTCCAGTCTGCCCTTCAGACACACTTAATAGCTCTCTACTCAAACGGTTTGCCAATGCCAGGAACAATTAATAGGCAGGAGCATTGCACCCTTCATCTCCAAGACCTTCAGGCATTTCACAAGTTAAATAAATCCTTTCTCCAACCCAAGTGACTGTGAAAAGCTTTGTCTGCAAGTGAAGCAGAAAACAAGGCAGGTTTCAGACAAACGTGATTTTGAGCTGGCATATGCATGCCACTCTCCAAGATTTGGGAATCTTAGACTTGCAAAGCTACCAATGACTTCCACACTTGCAGTTCCTTGCCACCAGCTATTTCTGGTGCAGTACACACCCCTCTGGCAATAGGCTGAGGAATCGATCCTAAGTTTACAAATTGGTCAGCTTGGGCCCTTGCTACTCCTAATAGTGACTGTGGGACAGCAAGCTTCCAGCTGCAGAACCAGCCATCTTGCATGCCAAGGAGGTCCTCACACTCGTGTGCTGCTGCTGTGCCTTAGGGTTGATGCTTGGGCAAATCTCTAGATGGCTTTTGCCATCTTGTAATTTTGGCTACCCCTTCACTTTGGTCATCAACAAAGCTTCATCAGGTAAAGTTAATCCAGGAAGAGTAGTTCATTGGGAGATGTCTTCCTCTGCTTGCTGCCAGATGTGCTGAGTGGCATAGCACCTGCTTTCTAAGATGTGTGGAATCACAGAATCATAGAATGGTTTGGGTTGGAAGGGACTTTAAAGATCATCCAGTCCCAACCCCCCTGCCATGGCCCCCTGCCATGGGCACCTTCCACTAGCCCAGGTTGCCCAAAGCCCCGTCCAACCTGGCCTTGAACACTGCCAGGGAGGGGGCAGCCACAGCTTCTCTGGGCAACCTGTGCCAGGGCCTCACCACCCTCACAGGGAAAAACTTCTTATATCTAGTCTAAATGAAGTTGCTTCTCCATTACTAGCACTGTGGTGCAGAGCAATTTCTCTCCAAGCTGACTGACAGGACTTGGCTCTCAAAGGATGGAAGAATCACAGGATGCCAGAAGGCCAACTGGCAAGTCCATCCTCAAATTCCAGGCTTCCTGCACCCAGCAGGGCAGCACAGAATAAAGCCCCCTACTACCCAGAAATTACTGGTAGGATTCTGGGATGCCTGGCATCCCCAGCCTGAATGCTGCTGCCTTGTCTGAAAGTGGTGAGTGCCTTGGGCATGGACGGTCAGAGAGGGATGTGGAAACAGCTGCTGTGCCCATACAGCTTCTTTGGAGAGGCATCCAAAAAAATCCATCCCAGAACAACACCCTGGACACCCCCTCCTTTGTAAACAAGCTTTTGAGCACCTGCTCTGAGGTCTAAAATAGGACTGCTTCTGGACCTGAAATACTCCTATGGAAAAGAGTTGCATGCTTCCCTAAGGAAAGCTCTCAGCTCTATTAAAATGCTGCGACAGACTAAAGCAACATCAGATCACTGGCCATGGACAAAGATTTGTCATACAAAGACAGGAAAGAAAATGGTAACCAAAGTAATCCCAGGAAAAACAGACTTAATGAAGGTTTGCAGATTCGAGTACAGTAGCTAAATCAACACAGTGTTTTGCCAAGAAAACATTGTGAAATCTGTGGTTTACTCTTTGATCTTAAGCCTTCCCTTCCCATCTATTCATAAGCAGTCTCATTAGACAGAAATTATGGTAAAACTAAGATTAGTTAGTTGGTGAGCTTCTGATAATAAAAAGATCGTTTTGTCATGTCATGGCTGGCTACTGGACTTTTCTGGCATATATCAATATGGTAGTGAACCTCAAAGAAAAAATTAAAATATTCCATATGGTATGATAGGCTTTCTTGGACTTTCTTATTAACACTTTTATGTATATGAGACAATATTTTGTAATTTTAAAAGGGGAGGAGAACTGAAATGAGGAACAGAACATTACTGTAGCCAGGAAGCAATAAAAAGATGAATACAAGTCTCATTTCTTTAGATGTTTGCTATATTTAGGTTTTGTTTTTTTTTTTTTCCCCCTAGAATTAAATAAACCTAATAATGCCCATCTTTTTTCTAAACAGAAACACACTAACAAGATTATGAAATTAGGAAGCTCTTCTGTCTTTCCCCAGAGCAGATACCATAGAAATGGAAATTGCACTGGAATATTAAAATTTTCCATTCTCTTTTTCATGTGAAAATTACTTTTTTTAAAATCAATATTGATTGGCAGAAAAATTAAAGTAGCATTTCTAAAGTTAAAAGTCTAAAATTAGAAGTGACAAACTTTTAAAAGTTACCTGCTTTCTTGAGTCTAAGCTGACTTTGGTCTTCCTCTTTCTCCGATGTCACACCTCCTGGATTTCACGCCTAGTCAGACGCACCCCAGCTCTCTCCCCGACGCTCAGTAACACTTAACACAGCCGGTGAGCTGGGCTCCACCTCCCAGCCCTGATACCAGCCAGCACAAGTCGCGGTTTCCAAATCCAAAGCGTGGGGAGCCGCTCGCCTGGCCTGGTGCAGCTGTCCCCATGCCCTACATTCCGGACGGCCTCCCTGACTGATTGCACAGCCCCGGGGCGGCAGCCGGAGGAGCCTTCGCAGCAGCTCCCCGGGTCCTCGCTCCTGCCAGCCACCGTCTGCAGCAGGGATGCTTTGGACCTCAGGGTATGTCAGGACTGCAGGTGAAGCGGAGCTGCGAGCTGTGTGAGCACACCTTGCTCGTGCTCTCCAAGCTGCCTCTGCACGCTCCTGCCCTAGGTAAGCCACAGTTTTCCAGCCTGCTGGCGAGTGAAGCTAAAGCCTACAGGAGCCTTGGTGTTTCCAGCCACACTCGGATGCCCACCCACAGGGTGGTCCGTGGGAGCCCAATGTGTCGCCAGAGACCTGCGTGGAGAGCAGGCTGGAGCCTTTGCTCCCCAGGAGCCCGGGGAGAGCAGAGCCTGCCACACATCTTACCGGGCGGGGGACTGCCTGGCCTTCATTGTGCGGCAGAAGGAGGGCTTGGTCTAGAAAACTGTCAGGTGCTTTTCTGGCCACAGCTGCTAGGAATCTGCTGTATTCATAGACAGAAAGTTATGGCTGTGTTAAGCTAAGATTACTCTGATCAGCTTAAAAAACAAACTAGCAAAGGCACAGGCTCCCAATTAGACATTCAGATCTGGTACACAGGCACTTAAGGCATATGCCGATAATTTCCCTTCCTCATCAGGAAATACTACAACTTTTTCAGCACTTCCTCTTTTTATGTTTTAAATCATTGCACTTCACACAATACCTTTATTTGCATAAGGATATTAACAACTCATCTCACACAATACCTTTATTTGCATAAGGATATTAACAACTCATCTACACTGTTTCTAACTTTAGGCCATTCATAATTCAGTTACGTAAAATGCAATAACGAATTTTACCACTGGTCATAATTAGCAAAATGTACATTTCTACAGCATAATCTCTGCTCAGATTAATATTTTTCCACCTGCTCAGCTACTTAGCTAAGAATCCATCTATTTAATTCCTTTTCAGGCTGCAGGTAGCTGGAAGCTGTGAAGTACAGCTCACTCACGTTCCCGAGCTCCCTACTCACACCGTACAGAATTAAGATTAAAGACCCTTCCTACATAACTAATCTTGAAGTGTCTTGAAAGCTGTCTAACGACCTAGCCTAAAGACCAGTTTCATACGTTTAGATTCCTTGCAAAAGAGACAATTAAGAAACCCTGCTGAAAATTTGCAAAAGCTCAATTTTTTAACAAACTTGCTGAAACTTCAGCTGCTGTAACAATGATGCAGAACTAGCTGAGCACTATAATAAAGTTTTTTGAACTAATGTTCAGGTTCATTAGATGTTCGCCATTCTTCTGAGTGTCAAACTGAAAGTTTAAAGAAAATAACTGTGAAGGAAAAAAATAAACTGGAAATCAGACAGACGTTATGTACTGGCTTTGTACAGGAGAGCACACGTGCAGAGGTGAATTAAGTCAAACTGCACTTTGACCAAAAGTTAGGTATTTATTTATTTATTTATTTAGTGTAAATTTCTGCTTCTTTTCTGTTTGCTTCTTTCCCCCAGGCCGAACAAGGCTGACCTTTCAGCAGCTGGCTGCCAGGGACATGACTGATTCTGCCCTTCGTTATGTCAGAAAAGGAGACACAAGAATTAATTACATAAATTTTGGGTTTCCAGTGAAAAACTCATGTTCCAAGAGTAGCAATATTTGCCAACAGCATCCTTACTTTTTGGATAATTAGGCAGGCTAGTAAATAACCTCACATCAGCCGGCAGCAGGAACTATCTTGTATGGTGGTCAGAAGAAATGACTGATACTGTGAGCTGCTGCGTGCACCACACAAAATGTCAACTCCCTCTTGTAAAGTGTTCTGCTCCCCTCCCCTGTTACCATCTGTGAAAAAAAAAACAAAACTCATTTGGTTTCAGCCTGTTTAGATTGGGCTTCACTTGAACATTTTCTTTTGCTTTGGGTCCACGTGGTTTTCTAGTCTGATAGACTTAGTCCTGCAGAAGGAAGCAAAGGAGCCCGAGGCTAGTCAGCAAGTGGTGTGGGTACAGAGCACACAGATCATTCCATTGGCTTTTCCTCTTATGATCTTCCTAAGTAATGGATTTAGAGTCTTTACAACCTGAGAAGGAAATCTGTATTGCAAACTAGCAAAAGCCCATCACAAGGAACATAAGGACCACACTGATTCCAGGGCTAGCATTTCTAAACTTCAGGCGGTCCAAAAACTAAAGCAAAGTGTGGTCACGGCTCTGGAGCGTCACTGGGAGTGTGAACTCATCAGTTAGGTATGTGTGCACAGAACTGGCTGAGATCGACAAGCCTTAATGAAAAATAGAAGTCAGCATTGCTTTAGACTTCAATAAGATCTGAGACTAGATTTATTTCCCATGATTTGGGGTCACACTGTCAGCATGTCACAGGGCTCCTTTGCATATTCTGTGAATAGACCCAAGAACTGGTTTCAGTCCAACCGATGTTCCTACCATTCATTAACATCAAATGTATAAAACACACAGACCTCCACATAATTCACTATAAATGGCAGTTTCCTCCATTCCCCAGCTCTTGCCAAGCAGCACAGCTCTCCTTCAAGAACTGCTTTTGTGGCCATGTTTTACCAAGACGTGGAACAAGTGCCTGAACTATAGTGCTTACTTCTTACCGAGGCTGCGTTTCTTCCCTTGGCATGCTGGTCGCCAGAGCCGGGCTGCAGCAGAAGGTGGAGGTGCATGAAGAATACGAGATCAAAATATCATCGAGGACAAGAGGCCTCTACTTCCAGCATGGGCCTAGTTCCTTGTGTCCACTTATAGAGATCAAAGGTATAATTTACTTAGAGGAAGAATTATTTGTGCATAAACAGCCATTAACTAATAATACAGAAAAGATGCTTTTAAATTCAAATGGGTGGCACAGCAGCCAGTACCAGACAAGTGACCCAAGCATCTTGTTACTTACATAAACTGAAACAGGAGGGAGTCTGATGCTGATGACAAAACCTCTTTGTGAGTAACACTGGCAAAATCTTTTAGAGAGCAATTCAGGCTAAGTTGAAAGAAAATGGGGCACTTCTAGGAGAAACTTAACTTTTAAGAATCTCATTTCTTTCCCTTGTTTGCATAGTGTACAACAGGGAATGGATAACTGCTGCTATTTTGTTTCGAAGACTGATTATCTGGGGGGGGAGGAAAAAGGGAAGCACTTTTCTGCTCTCATGAAAAACCTTTACTAGTGTAAGGTGTTGAGGAAAGAACACCCTTCTTCCCAGGAGAAAGAAAAGACTATTCTGAATGGGGAAGGGTGGTTACAGCATTCATCTACCATAGCCTGCACCTACTGCATTTCTTATGAGTCTTACCTTCAGCCCCATCTCTAGGCTTCAGTCCTTCCAGTTTCATTTGGGTGAATCTCATCTTGGGCTATAAGGTCTTAAAATACAGTGCTAAGTGATGTCTCAGCTTGCTCTGCCTGCAGCTTTGGGAGTGACCATACTGCACCCCCAGAATGCAATTCAGCTTCTTCAAATAGAATAAACACCTATTTAAATAGTAGTCTTCCTCCACCACTCCCTCAAAAGCCTATGAGCAGGGGATCAAAGATTTCTCAAGCTCAACTGGCCCATCCACACGTGAGGGTTAGGGCTTACTGACCTCTATAGCCAATAACACACATGGGAGTAATATGGATTAGGATAACAACCAGACTTTGAATACTGAACCCAAATAATCTGGCATTTACAGTTTGGTCAGCTGGGACCTCTCTTTTACGCAAGGTGAAAGCACAGTTTGGAGTCACTCATTGTTAGCACAATGCCTAACTATCCCTCTACCCCTAAGAAAACAATACATGGAAGAAGCAGCTGTTCTGGAAACATCTCAGTGGCTTAAAATACAAGCAAAAACAGTCTGAGAGCAAAAGTTGTGAAGATAATAAAAGCAGCACTAGCAAAATAACATTATGATACACTGAAAATAGGAGGTGCTTTTCAAGAGGGAGGGGATGAGACAGGCCAACCTCACAAAATCATGGTGGTGCGGTGGTGCTTTGAACACCTGCAGCTGCCCAGAGGGAGGGATATGAGAAGGCTCAAGGAGCAGATTCTGAAATGGAAGGCGGTGCTGGTACAACTGCAGCCCATTGCTCAATGTTTCTTTGTTGGTCCCCCTCAGACTTGCTAGATTCATAAGGGCTTTGTTAGCTGAAGTACTAGGACTGTGGGAAGCAAAACAAGTAACAAGAACTGTCAGAAACAGTTTTCTGTGTTTCTGCCTTTGTTTTAAGAATGCCTTAGCAGCTTGCTCTTGATCCATTGCTGGTGGGCGTCCCAGGTGTGATTTCTTTTGGCCTGCCTCTTAATCATGGCCCAATGTCCATGACTTTCCCAGCGACTGCCTGAATATTTCACTCTCCAATACAGAAACTAAGACCCCTGCCCAGTCTGGGCAGATTCACCTGGCATGGTCAAGCTTTACAGTACTGAAATGCCACAGTGATGAGATGCTAGTTTCAGGAACAGACAGTTGAAAATGGTCTGGTGTGGGCTACAGATCAGCATTTAAGTAGGGAGCATAATCAATGGGTAACAGAGAATGCAGAGGTAAGAAGGTCAAGGAAGGGTGCAAAGCAGTCTCTGAACTCAGCTTGCCAAACGTACTAAACAGAGATTATGTATATACCAGCAGTAGTCTGTGATGATACATGTAAATTTACTCTGTGACAGAAGTGTGCATATACATTATTTACCCAGTAATTCCAACCAGTTATCTGAAGCTGGTACAGAATCGACAGGTGAATTCAGTATGCGTAAGCAAAAGACAATAGACAAAGACGTCATGAACAGACAAGCCTTCAGCTTTTAGCAGATTAAGTGGTTCATTTAGTTAGTAGGTAATTTTTTAATAAAAACAGTAGGAGTGCCACTAGAACAAGTTTCTAAAGGCCAAAAAGAGGAACGTATTTGGAAGCTGCTACCATAAAGGAACAAGCAGGATTTTCCCCAGGATTAAATAATGTGTTGCTGCTGCAGTCTTGGGTGATGGAACAGCTGAGGCAAGCAGCCCCCTGATGTTGGGTTTGTTCCCTTATAAGTTCAAAGACACAACATTCATCTCAGCACTGCCCTGGTGCTTTTCCAAATAATGAAACTAGCTACTACATTTGCGGATTAATCCCTGAGCAAGAGATTCTGTAAATATTAGGCAGCCCTATAAAAACAGACCGACAGAAGAAGAAAGAAGGGGAGGTGCTTGGCAGAAAAAAAAAAAAAAAAATTAAGGGTTAAGAATACATCATATGGGTTGGCAATGGCACAGAATGAGACAGACTGCAGATAGTGATCACTGCTACTACTAGTCAATGCTTGCTTGAGCTGTGAAGGTCCTTTCTACAGTGAAGTTAATAATGGGTAGCACCCTGGCAGTACCACAGCTATCAACTGACCTAGTTACTGCAGGGTTTCCGTTCCCAGCGCTCACAGCCAATACAATGTTACTTCAACTTTCACAACTATGAATGCTTTGTTTAAACCTTCAGCAACTGGAATCAAGTGATCGCTGCTGAAGCTCAGCTTTCACTTAAACAGATAAAGAAAATGTGAAGCTTCGCACCATCAGAGAAAAGCTTGATAAGATGAATTCTCTAAGGTTGAAAGTCATGACAATAATCAAAGAGAACCTATCCCAATATAGGCTTAAAACATTGTGATTTTTAAACCACACCTGATATTTTTGAGGGTTCTTCATTTTCTGATTATGTTCCTGGAGGACTGCTTGGTGGAAAGATGGGACTGACTTTAAAGAAGAAAGTTTTCATTAACAAAAGTTAGCACAAAAGGCATCAGGAACATGTTTACATCAGCTGGGAAAGGAAAAAAACAAAGTGCTGCACGGACTACACAAAATGAAGAAAAACCCAAGGAGGTAGGGGAAAGCAGGAGGGAGATTTTTTGTTTTCCTCCCCCTTGATCACCCTATCCTGTACAAGAACTCTTAATCTGGCTCTCTCGGAATGCTGCTTTCACCTCCCTCTTCTAAGCCGAGCTTCCCTTAACACTGTGAGTTCATCTGTAAGAGCTGGAGGCAAAAGAGGAAACCAAACACACAATAAAAACATGAGGATTGGCCAAACAAAGATTCCTAGAAGTAAGTATCACAAAGAACAAGGTCAGTCAGCACTCAAGCTACCAGATTAGAGGTTAGCCCTGCATTCCTCTCAGGGGGAGAGGGAGTGTGATTTTCTAACTCCAAAGCATGAGAGTTCCCTAAGCAGGCCAGGGGATTTACCCCGTTACTTTCAATAGGCTGTGTGGCTTAGTACCTCAGCCAGCTTGGGTCAGCTTCTCATCTATGTAAGGTCCAGGTAGATCCAATTCAATCTTAGGTGAGAGTGGTTTCACTTCAGCCCTGTGCTCTGTGTGCTCCTGTCATGCTGGAGGGTCAGCCCCAGCACTCCCCTGCAGCATCCCCGCCTCCAGGTCCCCAGTCCCACCACCATCCGAGTTTATCTAGGGGACTGCAAGTTAGATGTAGATGTGACTCAAGCTATCTTCAGCAGTGAGGATAGTGGGGATGAGCACACATACACGGCTCCCTAGGCTCTCTCCTTTAGCTTCCACTATTAGCCAGAGCTGGTGGTGTGGCACTGGCTGCACAGACCCATGTGGGACATCACTGTGCCCAGCAGTGTGGCCTGAAGACCATCAGCTGCTGGATCTTTGATGCTGCTCCATGTTCTGGAGGGAGTTACACCGATATAGCCTTAAAGAAAAGCCATCCAATGTTTGTCATCTAACATGTCATGAGGGACAGAAATAGCCACTTGGAATATGCGAGCATACTATTAAAAAATAAAACCAAACCCAAACCCATCTCACTGATTAATAATTACATTTCTGGAAAAATAAATTTTAAATAATACTCTCATCCCCTTAGCAGCCCAGTCTGCCAGGAGTGACTCGATAGCCATATGGTGCACCTATCACTACAACCAGCAGATCCAGATAACAGCGAGGGACTGGCTTGAGAGTGGGAAGCAGGCCTTCCCTGTCACTTGTAATCTCACATCCAGAGGCATCTTAAGTCCTTTCTAAACACGTTGATACTGCCTGAAATTCACAAAAAAACCCCAGCCTTTGTTTGTGTTAACAGGATGAGAAAGTGCAAGGCTTCCTGTTATGTGGGTGTGACAGCTATAGATAAGCAGAGACCTCTGGACAGGAAATCCGCCCAAGTTCTGCACTGTGACTGGTCTGAAGCTTAGGAGCTCTTTTTAGACTGAAGCACCAACAGAATGAGACGGTGCTGGCCAGAAAATGGGAGACACACTGGAGAAGAGCTCTGAAGAGCCTGAGATCTCTTTGGACAATGAGTGTTTGATGAAAATGGGAGACCTGGTGGAAGTCTCGAGTGATGAAAAGGTCAAGTTTGATGATACGGGCCTCTCTCTGGTGCTCCAGAATGGCCTGGAGAACCTTCGGCTTGAAAACTCCCTTACAGATGTCATCCTGTGTGTGGACAGCAGGGAATTCTCCTGTCACCGAGTGGTCCTTGCTGCAGCAAGCAATTATTTCAGGTAAGGCATGTAAGAAAAAAACCCAATACACTTTGCTTCTTAGGCTTGAACTGTAGATCTCCAAGGAGTGTAAACTGGGTGCTAAACTCTGCAAATCTGAAGTGAGCCTGTAATTCCTGACATCTTTCTGCTCTTTTTATAAAGTTGGAGACTTAAATAAGGCAGGTGCCGAGTTCTGGATTTGCCGGAGTTCTGATAACAGCACTCAGCAAGTCTGCTGGAGGCATGCAAAGAAACGGAGATTGGTTGGCAAAAAAGTGGATAAGAAAAATGGTGGTTTAACCAATTATCTGTAGCCACTTGTATCATCCCTCTGGGATTCAGGCAAAAAGGAATATTCATTCAGATCATATGGTATTTTTCTTGAGATAGGAGTGGGTTTGTGGAACTTGATAATTTTTCCCATTACCATTCTGTGTTAAAAATATATATTGCATAAAATTTTCGAGGAGGAAAGAGAAGGAATTTTCCATCTTTCCTAGGGTTACCAAAACTCAACTGCAATGGGAAATATCTCCTTGAAAGCAATTTTACCATTTCACCTCCCCTTTCTGGTCCTCTTGAATTTTTAACTCTTTCTACTATTTACTACAATAGATAGCCTATCTGAGACTACTGGCCAGCAAAAACAAATTTTAGAGACACAGAGGAATTCAGTATCAGTTTTAACACAGATTTTCCATTATCATTTAGACAATCACATTTGCATGGCTGGGATTTTTTTTTCTTTCTTTTTTTACTGCTAAAGTGGTCAGATGACTGAATAGCTACAGAGGAAACATGAGAAAAAAGAACCTGTGACCACTTGTGACATGAGTGGAAAGCTAATTTTAATGGAGTCTAGTAAACTTTGCTGGCAGTGCCTGGAAGAACAGTTCTGCTTTTATCATCTCATAATAGAGGTTGTGTTTGTGAATATACAGAGATAGGTATTATTTCTGCAGGTAGAATATATATATTGCATATGAGAAAATGCGCAGCTAAAAGCAGAGATTCCCAAATATTTCTTACCAACATTGTGTTCAGGAAGGAAATCAGATGCACAAAATAAAATCAGAATTACCCTAATGATACTTTGACAAAAAAAACATTCCTCTTCCAGAAGGAGGAAAGGTGCTTCAGTCAGAAAGGACTTCAACAGTTAATAACAGGCAATACAGTTTTCCAGTAGCCACCGTTAGTTGGTTTTCCACTGAGCCCTGAGCTACAGCCTGTCCCGTTGAAGGAAGGGGGATACCTGGCTGGAGGGCATCTCATCCCAAGGCAACTGCACACATGTGTAGGGTCTGCCCCCTGCACGCTCGTGTTTGGCCTGACTTCCCATGGTGTTGAGATTAATTGTATCACACTGTCTGCCTGTTAGTGCCTCTTGGCATGACTCTTTGGGTTAGTTTCAGTCACATTTAGCAGAGGGTGGAAATCTCAAGTGCCCACAAGTTTGATGGAAATCAGTAGCTAGGCAGAGGAGAGACGCCAGGACTGGGACCCAGAGGCGCTCGGCTGGGTGACAAGCACCGCATCCTGGCCAGCCAACGCATGCAGGGCCCAGACCCAGCCAAGGCACGCACTGCCCTTGCTCGGCCGGGCACAGCCAGCCAGCACAGAGCTGCATGTCCCCAGAGGGACAGCAAAATGTGTGCGAGAGGAGTAATGAGAGAGAATGGAGGGCTCAGGAAGGGGAAGCTGAGGTTACTGTGAAGAGGGAAAGGAAGATGCAAGTCTGCAGGGAACTGAGTTTAACTAGTTCTGCTACTCACAGGGAGGCTTGTTTCATCTTGCCATAATTCACTAGAGGCTGCATGGACCCAAAGAAAGAAGAAATTCTCAGATCACATTATTCCTGTGAGTACTTTCCATGCTCTTACAGGGCCTCTAACACCCTTGCACAGGAGCACAGCAAAGGGACCCTGTGAGTCACGGGCTTCATTCCCCTGCAACAGCATATTACACAACCCCCTTCCTGAACGTTGGGTGCCACAATGCAAGCAATCTATAGCAGCTGACTTAAACACAGTTAAACAAAGTTAACAACTTCTAGTCCTTCCTTCAGCACTTCTTGAGAGTCAATAGATTACTAGTAGACTTCTGACACATCCCGAATCTATAGACATAAAAGCATTAACTCTCCATTTACCTGGATGAAGGTAGCAAAGCAGAGAAGAGAAATACAAGCTGACCGAGGTGGAGCAGTAGTTCTTTACTCCTGCACTGCCCAAGGTAGTGGGAGAATGGGGCCAGGACAGGTTGAAGCAGTATTTTCCAGAGCATCCTCAAATTCCAGCACAGTTATTTGAAGTGAGGTTCATAATTCCAAGCACAAGCACTCCAGTGTGCGTGGGTGTTTAAAAATTGCTTCACAAACTGCAACCCCTTATTTATTTCACTGAGATTTCTCCCTGTTTTTTCTAAATTCACCCATTTTTAGGTATCTAAATTTGGCCCTGGGCCCTCACTTCAGATGTGCATTTCTTAGAGTAAATGTTGGTTCAAAGACTTCTTTTAGAATTAAACAGGCACAGAAACCAGGGAAACAGACAATGAAATTAGTTGCCACATCTGAAGGATTTAGAGCCCCAGAGAAAATAATCACACACCTCTCTGGGTAAGTACAGAAAGGTTCAGAAACAGCATTTTAATCCCCAGGAGAGCAGTTCAGCCTGATCAGTCCTGAGTGGTGTCAGGGTGTTCCCTCCAGTCAGCATGCAGGGTGGGAGTGAGGTCCACTCCATCCGAACAGAAGGAAAGCCACTACAGGAGCCAGCTCTCCTGGATAGTGCTGCCCTATTCAGCCCTGCCACCATCTAGAGAGGAGTACTGGTGGGAGAGCATGGTGCTTTAGATGTGTGATTTCTTCAGGTTGCAGCCATGTTACATGAATCTGTATCCTATGAGACTGGGAGTGGATGGCAGCTCTAACGCAATTTCACAGATTAGGAGACAGATATGTGAAAGCACTTGGACAAGATCCCCGTGAAAAGCCTCCACTGGAATCCTGAGGCTGGTTTCTGAGCAGCCTTGCAATGGTGTAACGCTGGGTATCTCTAACTGACCTCCATCAAACACTCCGGCTTTGTGGGGCAGAAATGAGTGATCTCACCGCCCCGACAAGGGATGGTTAAATACAAGACTGGAGTCACCAATTTAAGAGATAAAAGGAACAAGAGCAGACAACACCTGCATCCGACAACAGCCTACATTCAGATGAAGCGTTCGGCACCTATCCATCCCATGCAATTGAAACGGCCGTTTTGTACAAACCTCTCTCTCAGTGTAGAATCCCCATTCCCAGGGAGAAGCGGGTACTGAGGACTGTTGTTTTCAACCACCTGCCTGCATGCCCCAGACATACAACATTCGACACTGATGAAGGGAGAGGAGCTAAGGAGAATCCCAGTCTTGTGCTCACTGAAGTTAAGGACCATTTTGGCTTAATGCCTTTCAAATACTATGATTTCAGTGGCAGCAGAAACTGGACCGTGGAATGGAGCAGAGCAATGAATCAAAAACCTCTACCGAGCTGGCGAGTGAAGGGAAAATGAGAATTTTGGCTGAACATCTTTTCTGACAAGTAACTTCTCTGCCAAGTTTCCCACTCAAAAGTTAGGTCTCTTTATCCAAAAGGCAGTTTTATACACTGAGATAACTAATAGTGGCTCTCCCTTGCTATAAAATCTCTTCTGAGGCAAGGAACAGGTAGCTCAGAGCAACAAGCAGCTGCTATCTTCCATCCGTTTGCCATTCACTATGCTTAACTGCTTTTCAATAAAAACTGTTTACATCTTGGTTCCAGTAAGATGTGTCAAATCAGAGAGCTTTTATTCTGGCACTGCTTTTACAAGAAATGCATGGCCTAACTTTGGACCTCTAACCACTTCCCAGGTTACACTGTCCTGTCAACATTGTACATGACTAATAAAGAAGCGCTTAGTATGCAGGGTAAAGAGTGCTTCTAATTACACTTTAGATCTGCACATGTTTTCACCAACGCAGTTACAAGTGGACTCACATACTTCTAATGTGTTGAGCCAGATTCCATATGATGTGAAATCTCGCTCTCTGAATGCAGTGAACAAGACAGGAGTGATGAAACTTCTAAATAAAATCACAAACATTGGAAGAAATACTTAAAACTATGAACTGAAAAACGTAGATGAAGATGTGTGTGTTTGCCTTCCAGCTATCACAATGCAAAGTGAGTTTATATAGCTCTTAGAGAAATTCCTGATTTATATCCCACATGAAACATCTGACTAGTGACAAAGATGTGTGGCAATCACCTTTCAAAGGCAGAAGAGGTGGTATCAACATGCATTAAATCACTACACTTTCTGACCAACAGTAGCTCCAGTTCATGATTATTCAAGTATTTCTCCAGCCAAGAGGTACCAACTCTACAATCCTACCATAAGCTCCCAAAATTTAGCACAGGAAATGTCAGCCTCTTAATTAGAAGAAAATCCATGAGCCATTCTCTCCTGGCCCATCCCTGGTATTAATGGGGTCAAAGATATGTTGGGAAGCTTAGAGGTGAGTCTGTCAGATGTGGATCTGGTCTGGCCCTCAGGGTTCAGTCTAAGCAGAGTTCTGCAGCTCAGAAGCACAGGGGCATTGGCCTTGCCAAGGGTTACAAAGTACGTGTGCTAAGTGTTAGTGAAGTGTGGAGAATGCCGGTGGCTAGGAGGTTTGGGCTTAATGAGCAGGGCCTGTACTAGAAACAGAAAGAGTAAGAGTGTGTAAGAGGCCAGCAGGTGAGACATCCCAATGGCTATGCAGCATCAGTCCAGACACAGAGCACTACTCAGGGAAGGTCCCAGCCGCCTTTTGCTGCCAAGGAGCTCCAGGCCTACTGTAAAGTCCAGCTCTGGGGTATCCATCATGTGTTCATGCCTTATCAAACTCATGAGTAAAGAAGTATGAAAGCAACAGAAGTATTTGCCTTGTACTTTGCTACAGGATTAATTGCATAAAATATGAAGCAATCAGAGTATTCTGTGTTGAAATCTATATAACCAAATGTTTTCAGAATGCTTCATCCTCGCTGGGATGCAGTAAAAGATAAATGTTTTTATTTTCAGGGCCATGTTCTGCAATGATTTAAGAGAGAAATATGAAGAGAAGATCATACTTAAAGGAGTTGATGCAGAAACCATGAATATACTCTTGGACTACACCTACACCAGCAAGATGCTCATCACAAAGCAAAATGTACAGAAAGTCTTGGAAGCTGCCAGCCTCTTTCAGGTACAGATAAACTGAAATGCACTGATCCAGTCTTGTTGCTCTGACAACACCATGTCTTACCCTGCTTAACTCACTGCAAACTTCTCAGATTTCATGGGTTCTGGAAGCATTTTGCTTCATATTTAATTACACAGCCGCATACTGGAATGCTGCTGTGCTGGGTGCCATGCAAACAGGCAAAGAGCCGGGCTCTGCCTCCAAGAGCTGCTCCCATGTGCCGCCTGCCAGGCAGCAGGATTGTATTGCTGGGACAGTGCTCCCCAAGGTTCAGGTCAGCCTGTGAAGGCCAGCCACCCTCCAGCCCAAAAGAATTAGTGGGCAGTGGCTGGCATGGCTGGCCAGAGCAGGAGCTAACTTTGTCTCTCCCTCTCCACTGCGTTGAGATGGAGGCTCACCAGCCACTTTGTACGATTCTTGATGTAAAGGGATTTAGTCATGACCTGGGACTTGTGGGAAGTCAGACTTGAGCAGTGTTACTCAGCCTTTGGTGCATGAGGTATTCACGTGTCCTGTAAATCACCTGTGAGGTCTACCAAACTGCAGTCCTTGGTACCAACCTGCAGATTGCTAACAAATTGCAACCAGCGTAACCTGCCAAGAGCCAATGTGTGTGTGTCCAGTCTTTTTATTGAGGAAGGCAAGAAACACCTGACTGCATAATCAGTGGTTCATTATGAACTTTAGATTCTTGAATCTTATACGGGAGGTTTTGCTCTGAAATGAGCCTATGGCCTTTGGGGTAATGGGAGCTGGTACTTGCCATGGGGAGAGAAGGGAAAGTTATCAAAAAGTGCGCCCCAAGGTAACTCAGAAAAGGTGGTGTAGCTTTAATATTGCCTGGGGCTGGAGTGCAGTAACTTACTGACTTTTTCAGCAGATCAATACTGCAAACAGTAGCACTCAAAGGTTACTTTTGGTTCATTTTTTCAGGACACTCTTCTGTGTTCTTTTCATTTTCTTCTGAACCATTTTTTCCTTAGGGTCATTCCTCAGGTGGTGTTTTTTTTTTTCTGAAACCATCAAAAGTATAAACTGATATTTTATCCTTTCTTTTCCCTAGTTTTCATTAAAACTAAGATTAAATTTAAGAAAACTATCAAGCACTGCCAGAATAATGATAAAATTGTGAAAGGACCATGAGCAAGAACAGTAAACTACAAAAACCTAGAAACCAGAAATATTCAACTAAAAGCAGTGATCCCAAGTCTTACTGCAATGGTCTTGTATACTATGAGGATTTATAAGGCCTTAAAGCCTCACATTATACATGGGTGATGGTTCTGGCTGAAAATGTGTTTTGTGTAAAAAAGATTTAGTAACTACTAGCGTTCTGCCAGCTTCTCTCTGCTATTTATGCCGAAGAACAAACAGAAACAGTTGAAAGAGTCAGATGTTTAATTTCAATATATCAATGGCTGAAAAGATTTATTCTGAAATTTATTGTAGTATTTTTGTTTGGGAAATCCTTTCCTTTTAAATTAATGACATGTGAGAAAAGCAAATTCCACACAGAACTTTTTTATCTGACTAGCAACAATTTTTGGCAGCACCTCTTCTCAATCTCTCACACTTGACAAAGAGCCAAAAACCAAATAACGTGCACAGTTCTAGATATTCCAATATAGATACTCCACTTTTCTCTAGAAAGTATCTGTGAAAAAGTTTTACATAATTAGTCCCTTCTAATAAGTACTGACCAAATGCAACCAAAACTGACCGCAGGAAGAGGTGGAAGGTGACAGAGAGAAAAGTCCCTGCCGCAGTGCACAGAGCTTTGTGCACAGACATTTCCTCCTGGGGGAAGCAGGTGAAGGGTTTAGAACAGGGAGCTGCTGAACAGCTAAGCCTCACCCTGAAGTGACCCACACAAATTTTTTCCACGTAGAGCACAGTTGCAACATGAGTTCAGTAGTCACCTCCCCTGTCTGGGCTGGCGCTGCCCAGCCGCCATGGTCGCAAGGCCAGGGCCCAGCCTGGACCCAGCGCAGCACCCTCTGCCAGCCCCGCTGCCTGGGGAGCAGCTCATCCTTTCACATCTTGGTAGGGCTGGGATCTCAGCTGCTTCTCAGGGCTGTGGCAGAGAGCTCTGCTTCCCCTGTGGTAATTCAACAACAACCTTCAGACCTGCCTACACCCCTCCTGCTCTGCCAGGAACCTCTGTATGACCCCACTCCCTCCGCATAGCTTATGTGAGGGGCCATGTCAGCAAAGAGGTGGTGGGAGGGTAGCAAGCTCCCGAGGAGATGTAAAGAAACAGTCTTGCCCCAAAGGGCTGCGATGACCACTGCCATGGAGATGCCACCTGCAGTGGGAACAGCAGCGGAGGATGCCCCCAGGCTGCCACACTCTGCTCTGCCCCCAGGGCACAGCTGAAGCACCACCTGCCCGATGGCCTTAATGATTCCCGAAGCAGTTCTCATCCTCTGTATGTTAATCCACTTTTCATGAGCAAGACACTACAAGGAAAATACTTTGCTAATTACTGAAAATCATCCTGTAGCCACTTGGCAGTGAAGAGCCGGGGTGGCTGTGGCAGGACAGTGCTAGTTACACCGCAGGCACTGTGCAGGGCCAGGAAGGAGAGATTTGCTAACGAAGGCTTCCGGGCAGCTCCAGGTCAGAGATCTGTTTGCAGGCTCCGAAAGCTGTCAGTTCCCCAGAGATCCACCCCACAGGGGTCATTGTGCCCTTCACTTCCCAGCTGGCTGCCTTCCGTGGGGCTCCCGTGGGACGTGGGTGCCACTGCTGGGCCGGGACCTGCTGCCCCTGCGGCCGCCGGCAGAGAGGGTGGCCGAGGGCAGTGCGGCTGCGGGGTGCAGGATCTGACCCTGAAGTGTGCTGCATACAGAGCGGGATTATGAATAAGAGCCCTTTCAACCACAGTTCCCTTCCCTTTCTGGGGGTTATAGCAGGAGGCAGGGCTGCTGGCACTCTTTATGCTGGACAGTTGAATCAAAGCTGGGACAAAGGAAGGACTTAAATGGGGAGAATAAATTTTATTATTCAGAGAGAAGGCCAAGTGGAGGCCAAGTAAGCGTATGGGATGTTTCTAGCAAGTACCCTGGATTCAAAGCGGTATTAGGAAAAGGACCCAATTATTGAAGAAACTGTTCCCAGGAAACAGAGCTTTTGAAATGCCCGGGGTGGCATTAGGAGGGCTACTCGCAAAGGGAAAGAAGAAAAGTTAGAACTTTGCAAAAATAATCAGAGCAGATGAAGCAGAGGCTCAGGGGTGTTTTCCTTCTGGGTGCTCTCCTGAGTCACCTGCTCTCATGGGACTGACTGAAGCATGCTCAGCAAGTCTGGGGGACTTTTGAGGGGAGTTTTGTCTCTAAATGAAGGGAGTCATGGGGACACAGCGCAGCATGGAGACAAAGAGCAGCAGCCAGGGAAAGTCCTGCCTTGATATGCTCCCAAATGGTCTGACCGCTCTGGCTCAGCTCTCAGCTGTGCACGTTTCTCACACCCACACCTCGCAGTTCTGCATCTGTCTGGCCACAAACACAGCTACCCAGTGTGATTAGTGGGGCCTGTGTGGCTGTTAGACCCGTGTGCACCGCCTGGGAGAAAATGCTCTGGTGTCATCTTGTGAGTATCGCTCTTAACAAGCCATGTATAAATAATTAGAGCACTCTACAGTGGTTGGGTTGTAGACTGGTGAGAATGTCACTTTGGGGTCTATTCCCGGACTAGTGGATGACTTGATGAGTGACCTTGGCAAATCCCAGTTTTGGGGGTTATTTTGCATCTCGTTACTGCCAACTTTTAAAGGGCTAATTCTTAATCTGCCTCAGGTCTGAGGACTACTTGGTGTTGCCAAAGTCCTTTCAGATCCTCAGGGAAGTGCACTAGTGAGTTCAAAGCATTAGCCTTGTGCTAGCCCAGAGAACAAGTAACGTGAGCGTGGCAGGCACGGAGGGGACGCTGAGCTCTGCTGCAGTGCCACAGTGTGCCACTGACATATTTATATCACAACGGCAGCAACATATTCTGAGACCTTATGTACCCTTGTTCATCAGTCTGTTGCATTTCTCTAAACTCTTGACCACATCTAAATGTAAAACAGGAACCAGGTAGTCTGTGTGCAGCGTCTGTAATCGCTCGGCTCTGGTAAACAGTCTAAATATGTCAACATGACAGCGCCTGGTCTGGAAGATTCTACCCTAATTACTGAAACAAATCTACATACTACAGTGTTTAAAAATGTTTCGCTTCCTCTTGGCCCCTAAAGTACTGTTGTGCAACTCTCCCCAGTGGGACAGAATGAGTTAAAATGGTTTGCTTGCCGACACTGGACGGAAAAAGGACTCAAAAAGCGTGGACAGATACGCACAGCATTGGTTCTGACCCATCTTTCTGTATGTCACTGTTTGCACTGCTCAGTGGCAAAAGCAACATGAAATACTGATGCCCTATCCATATGTGAAATCACAGAGGTGATGGAAAACAGGATGAAGCACTGTAACTTACCAGTTCTACCTAAAACTAGTTCTTAATTCCTGAATAATCCCCATCAACCCAGCTCGCATCATAGTTCACAGCAAATGGTCTGCAGATATCTGTGGTCCAGGATCTGCAAATGTGGGACCTTCAAGTGGGGCTATTGTGCAAAGGAAATTAATGAGAGAGAAGTTGTGATGCCCTGTTGAACGCAAACATGGAAAGTTCTTTGATTAAGCAGACTCTGTGTGTAAAATGAATGTCTATCTTTTCTTAAACAATGATGATGACAAGGAAAACAAAGGTCACTAAAACCCTCAAAGGCCTCCCCCTCAACAGACACTTGCCAGATAACCCTGGCTGTCAGGCAGCTCAGAGATTTGCTGATGGTCAGTCTCTTCCTGCCATGCACCCCAGTTCAGGACAGCATGCCCATACACTCTGCGGGGGGTCACGCTTTGGTCCAAACCCCCCAGACCTCAGCACTCATTTTCTACCACCCTTGCAAGACCTCAGACACATTTTGGACCGTAGGACCATAAATGCAGTGGAGCCACATGGACTCTAAAACCAGACTCCCACCTTACTGATCTGAGCTGACATGCAAGGTGAGGCAGGGTAAGCACATCTAAAGCCTGGGGACCTTATGTGCTGTGTAATTGCTGCTAGTGCTTTGAGATCTCATGGAGGGAAGGGGAATGGTAGGAAACCCTTTACTTTTATGAAACAAATAAAATTCCTGACTGTCGCAGATCTTCTGTGTCCTGCAAGAGGAAAAAGGATGTAAAGGGGCAAAATGCAATACGATATGGATGCAGGAAGAGAAAAAAACAGTGGAAGAAAAAAATTTTCATTTCAGACTGCAGATTCTGGGACATAGCTGTCCTCATATGATTGATTTCCTGTCTCCCCCAGCCCTTTGCTGTACTGCGTATGGCTGGTTGGGACCCAGCCCCAAAGCTCCATAGCTCTCCTGTGATACGGCCATACAAGTAACCGCTCTGCACTTACACATGCTTATTTTGTCCACAGTTCCTTCGCATGGTAGATGCTTGTGCCAGTTTTCTCACTGAGGCCCTCCAGCCAGAGAACTGTGTTGGCATCCTGAGGCTGGCTGATGCTCATTCCCTGCACAGCCTGAAACAACAAGTGCAGAACTACATTATCCAGAACTTCACCCAGGTCCTGAACTATGAAGAGTTCCTGGAGCTGCCAGCCGACATTCTCTGCAGCACGCTGAAGAGCGATGACCTCTACGTCACGGAAGAGGCACAGGTGTTCGAAACTGTAATGAACTGGGTTCGTTACAAGGAGTCGGAAAGGTTTCCTCTCCTGCCATACGTGCTGGAGAATGTTCGGCTGCCCCTCTTGGACCCCTGGTATTTTGTTGAGACTGTTGAAGCCGATCAACTCATTAGACGGTGTCCAGATGTCTTTCCTTTGCTCCAGGAAGCAAGAATGTACCATCTGTCAGGCAATGAGGTGAGTAAGAAAGTAAGATATTTGCTGCTCTTTCTAAATGTCTCATGCTTCTGCTCAAAAATCCCATCGGAACGAGCAGTACCATGAGGCAGAAAAAGGTGCTCACACTGAAGTTTCATTAACTGGTGCTATTGAAAAGTCAGGGTGAGCCTCACCAGTTATTCTGCTGATATACAGAGTTTAGAAGGTTTTGGTAGGTTGTTTTAAAACATAGTGTACAGCTTCCTGTTTATGAACATCTGAGCTTGACCCTTCATACACACACTTGAGCAGCTAAACAAAGACCCCAGGTGACTTCCCTCGTAAAAAGGCAAATGGTATTACTCCTGATACCTCACCCTCTTAGCTATTATTTCAAGCCTAAGAAAGGAAGAATTATTTTCTCACTAAACTGTGCCACAATCTGTAATGACCCTTTAAAATCTGAATATGTAACATCTCCATCTGTTACTTATGGGGGGAAATGTTTCAGAAAGAGAGAATCTCCCATGAAGAAGACGGTCTCTTCCCAGAGGAGAGGTCTGCCTATCTTCCTCATTTGCAGAGGTCCCTGCACCCAGAGACAGGTTCATCTGACATCCAGTCGAGTCCTGTCCTGCCTGCTCAAGGTAGGCTGTGGTGGATCTCCAGTTCTTCAATTGCCCATCCTCTTTGGGAAGTCAGGTATCCGTCACATCTCCTGGCCCAAGATATGGGGCAGAGGGGAGAGCAACCAGAGGTCAGATTTCACAACAGGAGCAAAGGTATGTGAGTGTGTGAGGAAACATGTGTGCCTCCTCAGCCAGAGGAAGGCAGGAGCCCTCAGAAGCACATGGTGGATCCATCGCTAACAGTGGATGTGTCACTGGCAGTGCGGGGCAGACCAAAGGGCTCTTTGTGCCCGTGACTGTGCAAGACAGTACTCAACAAACTGGGGCAGTGCCGGCCAGTCTGGTGGGAACTCCTCGAGGAAGCCTTGCCCCACTCAGCAGTGCTGTCAGGTCCATGTGGGGTAGATAAAGGGAGTGTTGCTCAGGTTTGAACTCTCATTACAGTCATCTTCAAAGAGGCAGCCGTCAGAGGCAGCCCTCCCAGCTATCCTCCCTGGGGATGACGCTTGGCAATGGTGACAGACAGGTTAAAAACAGATTTCTGGAAGCTTGCAAATTCTGGGACAGATGTTTTAAAAATATGTGCCTAATAATTTGCTAAACATAGGGAAAACAAAAGATTTATGTCTGTGTAAATAGTATTTTTAATATAGATAAATTATGCTAATTTATAGAAACATGTTAAAAGTAGAAAGAGAAGTAAAACTGTAAGCAAGCTGCCTACTGTCACAGCATTTAAACTGTGGGTCCACAGACTGCTTCTCTGGGGCACGCAGAGAGTAACAGCTGCAATTACTGCAGACCTCTCCCAGCAGACTTCGGGAGTCTGCAAATTGGCAAATGCCCTGTGATACAGCATGAGCAGAGGAACAGCTTTATGTGCTCCCCATGTCTTTTACGCTGCAGTTCTTCCAGTATGAAAAAATTGGAGGTGGGGGAGGATAGAGAACATTATTTCTTCTATCCTCCAGCACAGAGCCAGCATCCCTCAGGACACTAATGTACTCATTTCCACTTGCAAGTATTTCCTCCAAGCAGAACACAAGTTTCCAAGCACCCCTTGCATTCTTTGCTCCTGGTGAACATCTACCCGGGAAGTGACTTTTTCTAGTGTCCCTGAAACAAAGACCTGGTCAATAAACTGAGCCAACAGGCAGTAAATTAGACCTAACCATGTTTCAGAGCCTGGTGCTGGCTTTAAGTGAATCTTCTAATTTTGGCTTAAAATTAGGGTTTATAAACAAAGAAACAAATAAAAAACCTCACAGTTGAGAATTGTTACTGCTTTGACACTTTAATGTATCTCTTCAGGGCAAATAATGAGAGGGCTTATTTTCTGCTAGTGCTCACTTCAGTCTTGCTCTCTCCAAGCTCCCCAGGGCATACACAAACCTTGGGGCCCTCCTCTGTCAGCCCAAATAAACCCTGTCCTTTTCAGCTGCCTCACATGCACCCAGCCTTGTCCGTAGTGCTCACCTTCATAGCTCTTGGTGCCACCCTGGGAATTCCCAAGAGGATCCGAAGGGATTCTAGTGGGTAGGCAAAAGCAACTAAGTCCAGTGTTGGAGAAATCCTGCTGGAAGAAGGATACAGCAACTTCTGCTGAATGCTTCCAGCATGTTTTCCAGGCTTTCAACTTAGAGAGCATTTGATAATTGGTTCAGCTGATGTAAGCCAGTTCTGATTTGCAAAACAAGTAATCAGAAAAAAGGTCACTAGACCTTTCTGTAATTGTAGGTGTAAGTGCCCTGTGTACTCACTCTGTCTTGCTTGCATTTAGATTATTACAGAAAGAACCAAGCCCAGGATGCACGAGTTCCAGTCTGAGGTGTTTATGATCATAGGGGGCTGTACAAAAGATGAGAAGTTTGTAGCAGAAGTGACTTGCCTGGATCCTTTGAGGCGAAGCCGCCTGGAAGTAGCAAAATTACCAATCACGGAGCAGGAGATGGAGAATGATAATAAAAAATGGGTGGAGTTTGCATGCATTACGCTAAAAAATGAAGTCTACATATCAGGTGAGGAACAAGACTTTGGGAGTGGAAGAGGGAAGCAGAGGGTTCTCACAATTTTTTCCAGCTTTTATCGAGAGCATGATTGAGGCAGCTTTAGGAGAATTAAGCACTACATCTATTCCTAATGCTTTGGCTTTGAACAGGCTCCAGAGAAGCTCTGGTTGTGTGAGGACACTGCCTAGCCCTGGCTTTAGTACAGGATGCCTTTGCAAATAATATTCATCTATATGCACGGCTACATGTGTGCAGCACCCTAAACCCTCAGTGACCATGGTCACGGAAGGGCCCCTGAAAACAGTTTACAGAACCTAAAATGAAGAATATTTGCTGCAGCGTCTTCTTGTAATAAGTCCATTTGCAGCTCCACATGCATAAGCAAAATTCTGCCAGAATCTGACTCATTCTGCAAGAATCTGTCAAGAACCTGCAGGGAACTGTTACCGCTGTTTGGTTGTTACCTGAAAACTGCATTTTCAGGAGCACTTCAACAGCCATCAGACAGGACTCTAAAAGTGCCCTCCAGCTAATGGCAATATTAACTGTCAAAGCCAGATGAAAGCCAATGGTCCAGACACACAGCACGGGTCTGAACAGCCCATTTGAGGCCCTCAGGATGAGAGCTTCAGGAGACAGATTTAACTTCTCACACGAATACAGCTGAGCTCCATGTAGGGGTCTGGTCCTGGAGCTAAGGAGTTTTTACTTTGATAATCAAAAAGATTAAACTCAAGATTACTAGTCAGTTTGACAGCTGGTTTTGATGACCCGTCAAAACAAAGTTTGATGATCTTGTTCTGCTTTCTAGAGGAAAAGTGACAGCAAGCTTTTAATCACTGTCACGTTACAGACCACAACGCAGAGCAGTGCCTCCATGGGTAGGATACTTTTTCCTGCAAAGTCATCCACCGAATTCTATGCTTAAACAGGAGAGTAGAAAAGGAGCAGGAAGGCTAAAGTGTGAATGCTTTCCTTAAGTATGAATAGCAGTCCATGGCATTTATTCAAATATCTTACACTGCATTCTTTATTTTGGGAATCCACATATTTTTATTATTCCAATTTAAAGTTTATTAAACCTTTATCCTGGGATAAGAATTAGATTATTCCTTCCCTGATTACAGATAAAGGAGGTTTTTCCTTTCAGCCCACCATAGGGAATTTCTTTTTACTCTGGTGGCAGACCCTCTGGTAAAAGTTAGCTGTAGAGGGAAGCATAAGTCAAAGATCCCAACTAGAGAACATCCCTCACACCTTCACATCCTTTAGTTGAGAGGTCTCTTTTCCATTTGCCTTTAATCTTTTACCCTTTCCTCTTTTTCAAGGTCACAGGCTTTTTGCCTCTCTTTATTCCTGACATCTTTTCCAGTGTCTCTTCTCTGCTTTTCTTTTATGCTCTACCCAGGCTACCTCCCGGCCAGGCTAACACCTTCCTTGCTATGCTGAGTCTGAACTGGCTTCCCTCTTGCTGCTATTCTCACAGGTCCTCTTTCTTCCTTCTCTGCTTAATTTTGTACCTTTGACTCCCTCTCTCCATTCCCTCTTAGCCTTTCTTCTCTCTCCTTTTTTCACCCTTCCCACCCAAATAAAAATCTGAGCGGACCGAAGTCATTAGTAGTTTCTTTCCAGCTAAACCAAATTATTAGTGTCTCAAACCTGGTTAAACATTTGCCTCCTCCTGCATGCTTCTACTCTTGTTTTCTTTCTTCTAGCTCCTGTGACTTGGTTCTTTTCTAACTTGATTTGCAACTTTCCTAACTTGATCTCCCCTCCCATGTGCTCATTTCCCTTGGTATCTCGGTACAGTTTGGAGTATTCCTTGCTCTTTTAGTATCTGAACAACAGGAAAGTCACTTGCACAAGATTATGACTATTTTTAGATCATCATTTCCCCAAACAGTTTAAATGCTTTGACAGGATGGACTGACACACTACATTTGTAGTGTAACTAAAAATGACATGAATTATCACTCACCATTCTGTTACTTTTACTAATTTAGTTACATTTTTTCCTCAGATTAGAAAGAACTGTGGTCTAGAGAAAGAACAGAAACAAAATAAACCTCCAGTTCTCTCAGAAATCTCTCCCCGCTCCCTGACGTGCAGCAAATTGTCCCGCCCGGTCCAGCTCAGGCTCCTACCAGGGTTTCAGCCTGTGAGGAAAGAACAAGCTCATGTGAAAAGAAAATTTTAAGTGAGGGTAAGGGGAACACCTGCAGCCTCTCAGCCCCATTGTAACCATGAATGCTGCATTCAGGCCCTTCAGCCACTTTAGTTATTTGAGTGCAAATAAAATTCAACACATACATGTGAAAAATACAGAGACAAAAGCATTACAAACGACTCTTTCTAGCATGCTAATTATCTCCTATTCAATCTGCTATTTGGCCCCGAGATGAGCTCCATCAGTTTGCAGTGATCTGGCTGCAGTACTGAATACCAATGAAGGCAGACACTTTCTCAATGGAATATGAATTCTCTTTTCAGTATATTCACAAGTGAAGCAAATGTTTAATCAGGTCGCAGATGATGGAATAAGCTACTCAGTCTGTAAATGTGGTTTCAGGCTTAACTAGATCCATTTGTATTGCAGTTACACCAAAAATTATATGCAAACAAAAGTTCTTGTTTAAAACCCCGCTCTCCGCTTTATCATGAGTAAAGATTCACTTGCAAATCAGCTCTAGAATGAGTTTGCAGGGTCCAATTCTGACCTTCAATCTATAAATATGAAGCAAATCCAAGTCAGTAGAGAAAGAGACCCAAAGGAGCAGTACAAAAAAGAGATCCCAGCCATATGGTCCCAAGGTGGAACACTAAAACTTCCAACATGTCACGCAGGACTGCTGTTGGTAGGAGCTCAGAGTCAGGTCTTTTGTTTTACTATGTAAACCACTAGGCTATCTGACAGCACAATATACCCTGCACAAACTGGCAGCTCAGTTCCCCAGCGCAGGCCTGTCTTCGAAGGATTTGGCACTACCAGCTGCAGCATCCTCCACTATCTTATTTAAATGACATTTGTTTATTTTTTGCTTTGCAGTGTTCTGCAAAGCCCTAGTGGTGCACAAAAATCTGCATATCACCATGCTGTGTGTGGTTGGTCATTCAGTCAGTATTAAACTGAAAGAGGTTGTGTTCTGGTAAAGTGAAGAACAGTGATTTATCTTTACCAAATATTTAGTTGCAGAAATTGTTCAGAGTTTCCTTCACTATTAAGTAAGCTAAATGCAGAAATTTTCTTCTGGTATAACAGGGCCAGGCTATTGGTGTAGGTAATTAAGAAGCTAACAATAAGTACCAATGATTTATTTTCTGTTGTGAGAGAACATTTTAAAATATAAACATATTGAAAATTTTAAGTAAATACAACCTATGCTATCATATTTCCTTGTGTCATGTACACTGCAGGTGGCAAAGAAACGAAGCATGATGTCTGGAAATACAACGCCTCCATCAACAAATGGATACAAATTGAGTATCTAAATATTGGGCGATGGAGGCATAAAATGGCTGTGTTGGGTGGCAAAGTATATGCCATTGGTGGATTTGATGGCATGCAGAGAATCAACAGCATGGAAGCATACGATCCCTTTCATAACTGCTGGTCAGAGGTAAGATGCTGCATCACATAACATTTTAGTAATTTTGAATGTTTTAAACAGAAAAAGTTAGGGCTTCAGATCATAAAAATGAACAGGATCTAGTACAATTCTGGTCTGTAAAAACCCTAAATGTTTTTTCTATAGAAATGTGCATTCTTCAGAAGGTAAAAATCACAGGATTGCCTGTCAATTGTGTCTGTAAGACATCTACTGCTATCTTTCCTTTTCTTAGTTGTCTTTCAAAGATAGTAGTCCATAAATCAGTGAGGAAAAACATAGTATACATGAACCAGAGCACAGGCTGAAAACTACTGCTCTGATACATAATATATATGTATGGAATGTGTCCATCAACCTGTGCATTATATATGGTATGGGTTATACATTTAAGTTGAAAGTACAGGTTTCAAGGTAAACAGGCTGAAAAAAACCCTCTCCTAGCTGTACTCCAAGCAATGAGAGGAGAGTATTAGGCAGTCAATTAATCCATGAAAATAATGAGATTAGACTTCATAATGACAGATACAAACCCCAGTTTTTTAGATGACACAAAGCAATGTGGAAGAATCTAACAACCACAGCTGCAAGTAGAAAGATCAGTACAAACAAGTTTCTTGTGTTTTTTCAATGTACATAAGTATGCAAAGGAGATTTTGGGCATTTCTGATATTTCCTAGCTTTTGAATTGTTGATAAAGTAATTGCAATAACAGCATTTGAACAGAGCATATTTTTATTATGGGTTTTGCAGTCTTAAGAAAAAGCTGAAACATTCTAGAAATGTCATCTTCTGAACCATACTGATCATCTTTAAAGGGGTGTCTCACTTAAAATTCAGCAGGCTCCCGCTCCATAGACATCAGTCTACCTGCTCCATAGACATCAGTCTAACTACCTCAGATGGTCACTAATGATTTTTCATGGTCACACAGGCTGCTCCCCTCATGGTCAATGTAAGCTCCTTTGCAGCAGCGAGCTACAAGAAGAAACTCTACGTGATCGGGGGAGGACCCAATGGGAAGCTGGCGACGGACAAGACTCAGTGCTACGATCCTGCGACCAACACGTGGAGCCTGAGAGCTGCCATGCCCGTAGAAGCCAAATGCATCAATGCTGCAAGTTTCCGTGATCACATTTATGTTGTGGGTGAGTGTCAATGGTGCTTCTTGTCTAGGCAGAGCAGGGCTTGTTTCTGTGTGTTAGTTTTACCCACAAAATCTATGGAGTATAATCAAATGGTCAGATGGCTCTTCCCACTGATCTTAGTGAGGGATAGGGATCCAGCACATTCACAAAGAGTAGTGAAGAGTCAGACTCCCCGTTAGCATGGCAGGTATCTTGGAAATTTGGAGCTAGTCCAGAGACAACTTAAAGCCACCTAAAGGTGTGTTCAAGTGGCAAGTGCATGACCTCATGGCTTTATCATGTCCCTTCTCCTCTCTGGGGGCATTATACAGCCCGCTGCATACAGGATTTATGTAGGGATATGATTACTAGGAGCAGAGTCACTGATACCCAAAGACCCAGACCTCTTCACTAGACCATCCTTGGAGTTAATTCAGTCAGTTACCAGAACTGGAAGCAAAGATGAAAAAACAAGTTTTTAATGATGGTGAGCTGAACTGTGGAGGGAGGAGAGAGCCTGCACACATCTCCAGATGGTGCTGGAAAAAAACAAAAGAAAGGAAGTGGAACATTTGTTCCTCAGGAGTTCTGAAAAGTTATTCCTCCCTCTCTCAGTCTTCCTGCAGAAAGATTCTCACTTACAGTATAATCAATATGGTGCTGAGGGCTGGCATAGAGCGAGAGTATTACCAAATAATGATGTTCTGAAGTGAGATTTATAATCTGCGTGTGTGTGCACATACATACATATATATATACATGGGTGCACCTTGCGTGTATGTAAATACCTCGTGCTTCTCCTCAGCACAGGAACTGACCTCACCCTTTTTGTACAGGATGACAGATAGAAGGAGAAGGCATGACTTATGGGCTAGCTGATACAACTCCTGATAAAAATTGACACAATACTCCAGTTACATTCGTTCAGCATCTTTCAGACAGGAACATCCACCAGTAAACCTATTGTTTACCTATCTGAGAAACAAGTCTAGTTCAACTGGATAGAAATCAGACCCACCTGAAGTTTAAAAGATAAAAGAGCATTTGGTTACTGCATCCAAAGCAATCACATTACCCAGACCAATGAATTGCCAACTGCCAGATGAATCACCGTAACTAACAACATGTATGTTTTTAGTCTGCTCCAAATGGAAAATAAAACTTGCTTAAGTCACCTCACAAAGAGGTGACTTCTCACATCCCTCCAATACTGGACTAGTATTGTCAAAACCAGCATTTGTTATAACTACAGTGGATAAATGCTCACTTTGCCAGCAGGTAGGATCCCAGGCATTGTTGCACGTTATCAGTAAGACCATGGTTTCAAGGTTTCCCCAGCCCTATTCTATACAGCTGCTATAGGAGATGCATCTAGTCCCTGCAAATTTCAGAGTAAGAACCATTTAGCTGTTGGTACACTCTGGAGGGAATATATTTCCATAGCCTTTCTTGAATATTGAGGTACTGACCATTTTTAAAGAGAAAAGGACCCTGCAAAATTGGAAAAGCTGCACAAAAGGTTTGAAGGATGTCTGCAGATTTGGGAAACATGGAGAAACTGAAGGCCACTCTGTTTAGCATGCTGGTAAGAAGATTATTGGTTCAGACTGACAACCCCCTAAATGAGGAAGGCGTTTTTGAAAACAGTCAGTTCCAGGCAGGAGGTTTGATGGGGAGATGGACACTGAAGTTAGAGGAGTCAGTGAAAAAATCATGTACCTATTTCTGATAGCGATGGCTCACCACACCTAGTCCTTCACGATCTAAGCTCTTTTAAACAAGACCATATTTTTCTAGAGTTGTGTCCTTTGCTGAAGCAGCAAGTATGAAAAAGGTCTGTTGCTGGGTGCACTGTGGTCACGCCGCGTAACCACAGCAGTTTGTTCTGGCCTTAAATTCCACAGCCTTATGAACAATAAGTGTTCTTCTGCGGATCTGGCTTTCAAAACAATAAAGTATCCTGTTGACCTTGTTTTTTCTTAGCTTTGGGGCATAAATCACTCTTACAAATGTCAGGAATGGAGCTTTGTTGAAGCGGGTGTTTTAATTAAAGTCTCTTACAGGAACGGCCAGTGCAAACTGATATCCATTTCCTCTCCAGGTGGGGCAATGAAAGCACTCTACTCCTACAGCCCCCAGGAAGACACATGGTGCCTGGTGACTCAGTTCACCCATGAGAGAGCCAGTTGTGGGATTTCTCCCTGCAACAACAAGCTGTTTATCACGGGGGGCCGAGATGAAAAGAACGAAGTCATTGCAACAGTGCTGTGCTGGGACCCTGAAACTCAGAAGCTGACAGAAGAGTGTGTCCTGCCTCGGGGGGTGTCTCACCACGGGAGCGTGACCCTCAGGAAGTCTTACACGCACATCCGTAGGATTGTGCCTGGGGCAGTTTCTGTCTGACCGTAGGAGAACTGCAAAGGAACCCGATACCTCCGAGCCCCTGTGACACAGACTGCAGTGATGGTGGTTTTTAGCTGCAGGTAGCACTGGATGGAAACACCGCCACTGGGGTCCTCTGGAGGGTGTCTGTATATATGCTCAGTCCTTGCGTTTCCTCTGTACAGTATATCCTTAAATTATCTTAATTCCTTCCCTCCACAGAAAAACAAAGGGACCAGCTGTAGTTTACTCCTGCCAGCACAATACCTCCAATCAGGCAAAGAAATGTGATGTGTAGGTGGGAAATTTACTTCCCAGCTGTATCTGCCCTGGAACGTGCTTGAACAGGCTCAGCCTGGTCCTGAAGTTTCTTCAACTATTTATTGTGTTAAACTAGATTTGTAGCACTAGTGAAAAAGAGAAGATGCATTTTGGAATGAAAGATTTGTAACTTTTGTGAAACAAACGTAATGTTATTTCCTCCGAGGATGTATTTTTTTTTTTTTTTTCCCAGTGGTTGGTGTGTTAGATTAAGTTAAAACTGGTTTGTTTGTTTGTTTGTTTGCTTTAAGACACTTTGTTAGTTTTTCAATTCTGCGTGACCAAAGAAATCCATCTCAGTTTGCAAACCTTGCTGTCATTCCCAAGAAAGAGCCTGCACTGGCTGCAAATATAAATGAACGCTGATCTGATTCCACTGAACGTTCATTGTAGCTGTTTTCTAATAAAGCAGACCAAAACCTTGTTTCCCTTTTGTTCTATTCTGGGTGGTGTGCTGTTCTGCCCGAGAGGCTTTTTGCTGTCCCGGTTGCCGGCACAGTGCCCCCGGCCGCCGGCATCCCCACCGCCAACCCCACTGGGTGGCAGTGCTCTCCCAGGAGTTTTCTCACGGGTGTTGAGTTCCTGGAATGCAAACGGACAGAACAGTCTCCTGGAGAGAAAAACAGTTCCAGGTACTGTTCCCAGCCTGATTCCTGGGACTGTCACATGCTGTACCAGAAGGGGCAAATGTGCAACAGGCCAGGAGGGCCCGAGTCTGAAGTCTCAGCATCTGGGTCAGCTGTAGAGAAAGAAAAATAAACACTGAAGAGGTCACGGCCGGGACGCTCTGGGACACTCTTGGCCAAAGGCTGGGAACATATTCCTGTCCCTCCTCCCCTGCCTAGTTGCTGGGAAGAGCCAACTCAACATTAAATCAAGACAGAAAACACTGTGCAAAACAAATCTGTCCAAGCAGAGAGTAACAACTCCTTCCAGCCTCTCTCCCTCTCTGTAATGTCTCCTTTTGCCTTATACAGTATTAAAAATAGTATTTCTTTCATGATGGGCTGAGAAAAAAAATGCAGGTTCCTGAATTTCAGCACACTGACACCAGAGTGCTGAGTGGTACAGCAGGGCCCACAGACCATGCGGGCTGAGCAGGGCAGATGCAGCCTGGGGGTAGGTGCATGCCCCCCAACAGGTCTCCACCATGTCCTTCCCTCAGAAAGACTCCAAGAAGTCCTGTCGCTTCTGCATTTTGCCCCATGACTTGAAACTCACTTCTGTAATTCCAGCCAATCCCCACATTTTCTTACTCTAATTTTCACAGAATCACAGAATAATTCAGGTTGGAAAAGACCCTTGGGATCATCGAGTCCAACCATCAGCCCTACTCTACAAAGTTCTCCCCTACACCACATCTCCCAACATCTCATCTAAACGGCCCTTACACACATCCAGGGATGGTGACTCCACCACCTCCCTGGGCAGGCTGTTCCATTTTCCCTCAGTCCTTCCATTTTTTAAATCGGTCTACAGGGACAGAGAAGGCAGATGAATGGGGGATGTCTCCCTTTCCCGTCAAGAAGTTGTGATTTTGTATCTTCACCTCTTGCCAAAACTAATGATAGTGTCTGCTGAAGCTGACTGGTTCTTCCTACTGTGAACCCTCATAAAAACCAGGAGTCCTCAGGAGTTGGTTGCTGATTTTCTCCCCTTGATGTCAGTAGCAAAACTTGTCTTTATTTTCTTGAGAAAAATAATCCTCCAAGTTGGAAAAAAAGTTGTCCAAATAAACTTCCAAATACAAATTTGTAACTCTACATATCAGAGACAGAAAACAGCCTCTTGTTTCTCCTCTTCCCCAGCCACACCTGCAGACCTTGGGTGAGCATGAGCCAAACCATCCCTCACTGACAAACACAAGACAGCAGAACCACAGCTTGGCTCCTTTCCCCTCTCCTAACTCATGAGAGTCTCTCAAAAATTCTAGCATTTTAGTAGCAGTTCATGAAGAGTTGTTTTTATTTACCTCCCTGCTCTTTGTACCTTTCACATTCATGTTGCCATCTGAAGGACAAGAAGCATCTTGAAAAACAAAACCATTCAGGATGAGTAGTTTTATGAAGACACCAAAAATCACAAGGCTTGTGAGAAAATGGCAAGAACTAGCAGTTCTGTGCCCTCAATTACCAGCAGCAAGGTGGGGGTGGAGACAGGAGACAACAGAAATCAAGTTTCAAGGAAACTTGTGATTTCCTTTTCCTATTGTGGGCTCTCTGTCATACATACCCACCTCATACAGGGAATGGCCACAATCACAGTTTCTGTCCAAAGGACGTACAGTATCTCAGTGTACAAAACCAGCGACTGGTGAAGTGAAGAGCAGAGGAGTCCCTGCAGGAGCTGCATAACCTTTTTCAGGGGCAGCCAGGACTGTTCCCCAGGGCTGGGATGCAGCTCCAGGGTTCATGGGGCTGCCTCGAGTGCAACCAAGCAAATGCCAGTTTCCTTCCACTCCATTACTATGTTCAACTTCCCTTAGAAAATGACACAGCCAACTATAGAGCAGGAGTAGACACTTTAATATTAATTACTAAAACTGCAGGAGGTTAATTAGTTTTACTGAATAATTACTGAAATCGTTGCAAATGAACTAAACCCCAACTCCAAGGCCGTGTGCTTGTTTAACTGCCTGGAGATTCTCTGCAGCTTGTGACACTGAAACTGATCCCATTTGAGGCTCAGATCTAACTCCAGATTGATTTATTTCCCCGGTGCCATAGGGTACAGCCCCAGCCCCTGGAATGCAGGGCTGACTCCCTTCAGTCTGCAGGTTACAGACAGCAGTCAACTGTCTGTCAACTGAGAGAAGGAAGAGAGCAGCGGTGAGCAAAGTGACAATGCTGGCACAAGAAAAGGGGAAAAAATGACCAGGAATATATTTAGGCTATAAATTAGAATACCTTTAGTGATTCATGCTATTGCAATTCATTAAAAGATTACTGCCTCCAGCTGCCAAATCACATGTTAAAGTCAACTGCTCTCCATTTGACTTTAAATTAAAATACTGGGCAGGCACATCGACATCCAAGAAGCTCACTTATGTGACCTGGGAGAGGTCGATAGCTGGGATCTGGTAAATAGTCTCAGTTTGAATTTCCAGAGCTTATGTGGAGACATCCTTACAAGGTTGCTAATCACTACAGCCATAACGCTTTGGCAAATAAAGCAATCTAATGATCAGTAAGACGAAACTCAAGACATTTATGAAAAGAATTATAGGAACCTAATGCTTGTGACATTGCCCTGGTGACTCCTTTGGTCCCATTCAGATAGATTGGGAAAATGCCTGAAGGCAAATGGTTCAGGTGTGTGGTGTGTTTCTTCTATGCATGCTGTAACATACTGCTTTTGCATCAAACAGCACAGCAATATTCCAGGGGAAGAAGTTGTCTACAGTCACTTCAGAAAAACTTACCTATCTAATGTTAAACCACATTCAAGTGGATTAATAAAATATCAACTTGCAGTGCAGATGACCTTTTTAGAATTCCATCCAACTTGACCAATTTCAGTTCAACTAAAACCTTTACGAGGCAAATACCCATTTTAGGGAACAATTTCAAGGGCAGGAATAAGATTATTTTATTCATCTTTCTTAGAAGGTTATTTCCACAAAACAGTGTTTTGTTTGCCTGACAACATCACTGTAGACAGATTTCAGACTTACCACGATTACTAATTCACTTTCTTACACTTTCAGTGTCCTTCTTTATCTTACCTGACTTCTAGTTGTCTCTAGGGAACTGTAATCTGTATGCAAGAAAGAGTTACAGAATTGGCGATATAATTCTACCCAAATCTGTCCTGGATATTAACTTCACAATTGACAAAGGATAGCAGGAAGATCAAGTACTATGAACCTGCAGCTACTCAAAGTCACTTATGGCTGTACATAGAACTACATTACGTTGTACTATTTACACAGTTATCTTTACTACTTAGCATGAAAATTTACAACATAGGCAAATTTCAGGTAATAAAGCTTGAAAGAACCTTGCATGGGCAAAACAACCTGTAAATTATCAGTATCTTCGTCAATGGGCATTGGCGTAAAGATTTGGCCCAAGATATGAGAGGCCTGGGCAGTTACGTGTACCTCTTTCGTTCTTGATCATACCGCATGCTAAAGAGGTTTAGCAGAAAGCACCTGATCTAGTATACAGGCATTTTCCCCATCGTTCCTAGTGTTATGGAATAGTCGTGTTATAGGCTGAATATAAAATCTTTATGCAAACATAACTGGTGTGATGGATGTCTATAGTACATTCATCTTGAAGAAAAATAAAAACAGCCAGTAAAAAGCAACTTCTAGGTCCTAATTTTTTTATTGAAGAGGATTGAGAAGAAATGTTGAGTTTTTTCCTGAAAAACAAAGCAATTAGGAATTTAATGCTCCTTTGGGTCAAAATAAGGGAAGCACAGAACCACAGTTAAAGCAAATGCACAGTATTACAGTTTATTCACTTGCAGCAACTTTACTTTAGAGATGCTCTTACACAAGAAGTGTCCCTTAGCAGCAAAGCCTCTAAGATGACCCTGCTAATTCCCGCCTCTGAACTGGAATTTGTTAACCCCCTCAATTGTGCTGACACAGTTGTTTGCAGAACATCCTATAAAGCAGATTGCTGGGATAAACAGTTAAAATGAAAACAACACCACTTCTCTTTGGAGGGGTATTTTTAACTTGCAACCTCAGAAGCAGTTGTATCAGCAAACTGGAGAGAGCAGACACTGCAATGTGAGGAGAGTAACAAGCAGTATGGGAACGAGGAGAGAAAGAGATCAGCAGGAACCTCTCGAACAGGCTTCACTGCCAAAAAACATCTCATGCAACCAGACACCCATCTTCTCCTGGCTCACACTTAGTGGAATTCTTCAGATGAGTGTGAAATACCCAAAAGCCACATTCAGCATTTGCTGTGTATTGCTTTAAGCAAACAGAAGGTGGAGAGAGTCTGCACAGAAGGAAAATATTGTGCAGAATGATACAAGGGCCATTTTCTAATGTCTTTTTTTTTTTTTTTTTTAAAGTCCAATGTATTTTGTATAAAAAGTAACAAATTCTAAAATTATTATCTTTAAAAATACAAAAGCTCTTTTCTCAAGTCCAAGGAACAGCACTGCAATTTACATTTCCCACACTGATGTTTATGTCTAATGAAAATTTGGTTTCTTTAAAGATCAGAGATATTTTTCACTCATCTTCTGTAGGCAGGTAGGCTGATCTGGAAAACCTAAAAGGCTCTTATAAGATACTATTTTTCTTGCCCCTGAGTACATCAACAGGCTCTCCAGCCTCTCCTGACCTTACTGGAGGTTTGGTGGCAGGTACACACCACCAGCACTGATAAGGTGCAGCTGTAACCTGGGATCAGGCTGCTAGAGAAGATTTTTGTGAGCCAGAACCGAGAGATGTCTTGGCAGGGACTCAGAAGCAGGGTTTACACTTAGTCCCTCGTCCCAGGTCGTGTCTGAGCCGTGCTATGGGTACACCCGTGCCAGCCTCACACCTCGCTCCTGCCCAGCTGCCCCAGCTGCTGGCTCAGCCATGGCTTGGTCACACCAGTACAGACCCAGCAGGGAATCAGGGCTGTGGGCTGGCCCAGGCTGCCCGCAGCCACCCGCTCAGCTCACCTGGCATGGGCACAGCAGGCCAGCACCCTGCAGACAGGCACTGCCACCCCTGCTCCCAGCTCGTTTTCCCTCAGCCATCCAACTCTGTTATTGCCTGACAGCGACATGTGCTGGGCTGCCCAGCAAACATGGTCAAAGGTGACTTCCCATCAGACTGAGATTTTATAAAAATTCAGTGTTGTGCAGATTGTCAGACAGAATCCGTAAGGCTGCTAATACACTAGCAGACTGCACAAGATGAAGCACAGCATATCACTGAGTACAGCAGTTTCCAGAGGCACCTCTCAGTGTATGTTTTAAAGAGTAAGACATTGGCTACCAACCTTACAAAAATACACTGTGAGTGAAAGAAATAGCTATTCTTATCACAGCACGTCTGGCTAAGGATCCTCTCTTCTGTAGGTGCCGCTGTCAAGGTTACCCCCTTTGCTTTGCATCATCTATTTTTATTTTCCTATTTTCCAGAAAGGCATCTGCTACAGGTGGGTGAAAGTCTTGGTTCTATATCTCCTCCAAAGCATACTGCCTTCCCACATCAGAACAAAGCTTAGAACTGTGATGTGATGAAAGATCTGTGGCCTTCTGGCACCAAGGAGGCAGAGTGATCAACCCATGTCTTCTCTGATATGGGTCAATCACTTCTTCAGAAGCTGAGTGATTTCCACCAGGCTTGCACGCTCACCGGGTAAGGACAACTCCTCTGCTGTGGCTGTGCTCTGTGTCAGCTCAGGATGGTGATGGAGCAGGTGACACCAGGTGAAGATGCTTTCTTCTGACAATGGTTTTGAGAGATGCTGAGATCTCTCTGTATCGAAGCCCATATAGAAAAGGGAACAAAACTTTAGGCAGAATCATCACGACATTGCAAACTGTCAGGGAGACCCAGATTCCTGTCTGCAGTCTGATGACGACATTAATGCACAAGAATGATTCTATAAAAAGGGCCAAGAGTGGAAAGAAATAAAAAAATAACACAGTGTTGTGCATTAAGAATGTTACACTGGCTCTGGAGCAGATGCTCTCCCAAATACCCGATTGTTTGGTTTTAAAATACAGAAGAGCATAGCAACAAAATATTAGACACAGGCAGAGAAAGATAACCGTGTTAGAAAGCCAGAAACAGAGTTTCACAGCATCTGTCCCATTCAAAGTTAATATTAGTATTACTGGAACCGAGCACATTTCCAGCACACAGGGCACAAAGCTGTGAGTGCTCGATAGCACCAAGAAGAAAATCCCAGGGAAAGCCCCAGAACACATCCATAGTAACACAATAATTTTTCTAGTTCGTGAAGGAGGCAGAATAGCAACGTAGCGCAAAGGAAACAAAATAGCTATGTATGTGTCCAAGACTATTGCAGCAGCTGTGAACAATCCTCCACAGTAAGCCACTGCCAGCAGAAATAACAGGAGGACACAAGCTTCCTTTGGGAGATGTACATGTGCTGCATTGAGAGCAGCTGACAGGGTGTAGAACAACAGGTAGATCAGATCAGAAAGCAGAGCGTTTCCCAGCAGCATGTACCTTGTTTCCTGACGGATGCTAAACCTAGAGAAGATCACAAACAAGATGGTAGGAATAATGAGGACACCTGCCACGAGGCAGACAACTGGAGGGATTAAAAACATCTTCATGTTTATGCCTGATGGGTTGAGAGCCCATTCCTCCAGCAAATAGTACCAAGAAGTGTCATCCAAATTTGAGGAACTGTTGAACTCTGTCTCCCTGTGGTGGTATACAGATGTATTCGCTCTTTTTACTAAAGTACAGCCAGAGAGCTCCATTCCTTAGGGCTTTGGGATGATTGTCTGACTTGGAGAAGGCAAGATCTTCTACATTACGTCCTCAGAAAGGCAAAATGCAGCAGAGGATGCAAAAAGCCCATAGAAGCAAACCGATTCCTGTAGCCAATTCTACCAGCTCTTCTCAAGGACAGAAAGTTGAAACTTCTTGAATTCTGTGGTGCCAAAAGATGTTTTTGTCTAAAGTGGAGATTTTCTTTTCTTCCTGCAAAATCTAATGCTTAGAAAAGAGAATGAATCTTTGTGTGGTTTAAAAAAAGTCTAAATCCCTCAGCCAGCTCTTTGATCAGAAATGAATGGGTTGATCGCTTTCAGTAATTTGAGTTTGTTCTCATCACATTATCAGTCCAATGAGGCAGATGAATTATTAGCTTGATTAAACAAATATGCAATGATACAGAACAACATTCCATGTGTACTGATGTAAGAGTCATAAATGTGATTGGGTGATGTTTTGTACCAATGTGTATGCAACCACACAATTGATTTGAACTGATCAATAAAAATGTCTCTCAATCTCCTTGTAAAATTGTATCACAATGGCTCTAGTGAATGAAATTATCTTATTTATAGATGACAAACCTCTTTGCTTCAGTGAATCAAATCATATTATTTATAGATGATAAGCCTTCCCCTGCTTTTTTTACTGCATGGTATATAAATACTGAATTCTCATCTATTACAAATTTACAGTCAAACTTTGAATTGTCTGGGATGAGTGACATACACTATAATGTATCAGCATACCCTACAGCAGACTTGGCATTTTCAATGTCCATCTGGAGACCAGTTCTTGGCTTGCTGGCCAGCACGCTGCTGCTGCTGCACTGCACTGCTTTTACTATCAGATCTCAGTATCAGAGCTGGGAGTGCAGTGAAAGAATTGTGAAGGATCTGGACTGCAAAGAAGGAACTCTTCAAGTTCTTGCAGGCATGGTCTGATCAGAAGAAAAGCTGGTATTTTAATAGGCTCAACACTGGCTAATAAAGCTTTACTTTTAGTCAAAAAGACTGTATCGATGCAGTTGTACATCATCATCTGTGATGCAAAGTGGGAATAGCAGCACTGTTTTATTTCATGGTCTACACCTTCTGCAGTTGCTTACCCCTGTGTACACCACACAAAGCAGCACACCGCTGCTATGACTTTGCTATTTATGCCCCACGTAAACAGCAAAGACAAGATATCTGCAGAATTTGCAGCTTTGTCAACTCCCAGCTCTAGCTGCTCTTCTCACCGGTGGTGCAGGGGTATCCTGGAGCTTTTTAAGTAACGGTAAACGTCAAAGGATTACTCCCAGTATTTGAAAAATAGTGTGTGCACAAGCCAAAAGTCTAATAAAATAGTCAAAACAAGTAGTCAATGAAATCTGCTGGCTGCTCAACTGTTTTGAAGTTATATTATTTACTTAGGTGCCTAAAAATAAAAATGTCTAAGTTCAGATAACCTCTCTGGCAGTCTTGACAAGTCCGCCAGGACCTCCCATGTTCACCATCATAGTCAAATCTTTAACTGTTGTTTCAAATATGATCTTCCTTCTCCTCTCAAGTAACATAGATTCTACTCCTGGTGCTACAAGAGCAGAGGGAACGTGGCTCCTTACTTAACATGGCATTACTGTATTCATTATTTCCCCAGCACTACCAGCATATAGCAGTGCAGCACACTTCCATCTGTGGGAGACAGTGCACAGTCTCACCTTGCAGAAGGTCATGCTGTGCCATGGACATGCTGTCTCAGGGCATGCCAAGTAACAAAGCAGACAGCTTATGAAACTCAGCATCAGTCATCAAATCTTGTGCACTTTTCATTTCCTTACACACTGGTAGTTGGCATCCGTGGAACTGTATGTTAAGACAATTTGACAGGCTATGCCATATGGAACAAAGGGAGGAAAAAACAATGATAATTTTAAGAACAGCATTTCAGTTGCTATGGTGCCTGGGTAGGCAAACAAGGTGATTATTTTTGCTCACTCAATCCTGCATCCACTGAAAAGTGTGTGAACAATATTGATGCAATTATACATTTGGCTTCGGGATCATGCTCTGCGTCTGTCAATGAGTCACAACACAGTTATGGCAGCTCCCAGATCATGGCATTTCAAGAATGTCCTATTAATGGGCAGATTCTCTCATCTCCACATAAAATCAAAACTGTATTTTCCACCAACTGGTTAGGATTAAATGTGAACAAGCAAAAAAGTTCATTGTCATCTCAGCTGCACACTTTTGGCTGATAGAAAAATAAATACAATATACAATGATCTGCTGGCTTTTTTAGGAGTGTCTAATGCAGCCAAATGCACAGAGTGATGTCATACAGCAGTGTAATTCTGCAAATATATATCTCAAGGGCTAGTTGTTTTTATATAGTTCTTCGATTAACAAATAGTTCTTTTTTTTCAGTTTGATTGTTTTTCTTCTGCTGCCTGAAAACATGATCCTTATAGCAGAGCTATTCCATCCTCTTGGATAAAGTACTAGTTATCATGAGCTAGAAATCCCAGCTACATCTGGGAGGGTAACAAACACTGACGTCCTCACTCCTGAGAAGTGCAAAGTCTCAGAGTCACAGAATCATAGAATATCAGGTTGGAAGGGACCTCAAGGATCATCTGGTCCAAACTTTCTTGGCAAAAGCATGGTCTAGACAACAGGCCTGGCACCCTGTCCAACTGCATCTTAAAAGTGCCCAATGTTGGGGAGACTATTCCAGTGTCTGATTGCTCTCATTGTGAAAAATTTTTCTCTTGTGTCCAATTGGAATCTTCCCAGGAGCAACTGTAACCCATTACCCCTTGTGTTTTCCATGTGCCTCCTTGTAAAAAGAGAGTCTCCATCTCCTTTGAAGTCACCCTTTAAATACTCAAACATGGTGATAAGGTGTCCCCTAAGGTTTCTTCTCTGCAGGCTGAACAAACCCGGTTCTCTCAGTCTTTCCTCATATGTCAGGTTTCCTCGTCCTTTGGTCATCATTGGGGCCCTCCTCTGGACTCTCTCCAGCTTGTCCACATCTTTTTGCATAAAGGGAACCAAAACTGATGTCATGGTTTAGGCCCAGACAAAAACTAAGCACCACATAGCCGCTCACTCGCTCCTCCCCCTCAGTGGGATGAGGAGGAAAAAAACATGACAAAAGGCTCAGTGATCAAGGTGCAGACAGGGAGGGATGGCTCACCCATCATGGTCATGGGCAAAAGACAGCCTTGACTTGTGAAAGAGACATCAATTTAATTTGAACACCACCACCACCAATCAAAGAGAGTAAGACAGTGAGAAATACAACCACATCTTAAAAACACCTTCCCCCCACCCCTCCCTTCTTCCCAGACTCAGATTTGCTCCTGGTTTCTCTACTTCCAGCCCCCCCAGCAGCACAGGGGGATGGGGGTTGTGGTCAGTTCATCACTCGTTGTTTCTGCTCCTTCCTCCTCAGGGGCAGGACTCCTCACACTCTTCCCTCGCTCCAGTGTGGGGTCCCTCCCATGGGAGACAGTCCTCCACAGACTTTTCCCACCTAAGTCCTTCCCACAGAGCTGCAATTCTTTACTAACTTTTCCAGTGTGGGTCCCTCCCACGGGCTGCAGCCCTCCCAGCACCAGACTGCTCCAGCGGGGGCTGCCCTCAGAGTCCCGACCTCCTTCGGGCGCAGCCCCTGCTCCGGTGTGGGGTCCCCCAAGGGCTGCAGGTCGGCATCTGCTCCCCGGTGACCCCCATGGGTGCAGGGCACAGCCTCTCCTCTCACCGTGGGCTGCAGGGGGGGCTCTGCTCCGGTGCACCCCCACCCCCCACTTCTCCACTGACTTTGGCATCTGCATAGGTACTGCTCTCATATATCAGTCCTCTCCTCTGCTCCCCCTTTTCCAGAATGTTCTTCCCCTCTTAAATATGTTATCACAGAGGCGCTAGCACCGTTGCTAATTGGCTCAGCCTTGACCAGAGGCAGGTCCAACTTGGAACCAGGGGAGCTTCTAGCACCTTCTCACAGGAGCCACTGTTGTAGCCCCTTCCCTGCTACCAAAACCCCACCACACACAAACCGAACACAACTGAACACAGGATCCCAGGTGTGGCCTGACAAGCACTGGGTAGAGTGGGATAATGACTGCTTTATCTCTGCTGGTGATGCCCTTGTTGATGCAATCCAGTACCCCGTTGGCTTTCTTTGCCGCTGCAGCTCACTGTTCAGTCACACCGAGCTGCTTGACCACCAGGAGCCGCAGGGCCCCTTCCACAGAGCTGTTCCTAGCCAGGTAGATCTCAGCCTGTGCTGCACTCCTGGATTATGCTTTCCCAGGTGCAAGACCTTACACTTGTCCTTGTTGAGCTTCATAAGGTTCTTGTTATTCCACTCTTCCAGCCTATCCAGGTCTTTCTGCAGGGTGGCTCTCCCTTCCAAGGTGTCCACTTCCCCACTCAGTTTGGTATCATCAGCAAACTTCATCAAGGTACACTTGATCCCATCATCCAGATCCTTTATGAAGATATTAAACAGCGTTGGGACCAATATCACAAGTGGGGGGCCCCACTTGTGACAGGTTGCCAGTTTGAAAAGGAGCCATTTCCCACCACCCTCTGGGTGCAGCCTGTCAGGCTGTTCCCCACCCACCGCCCAGACCCCTTGTCTAGACAGTAACGCATCAGGTTCTCTAGGAGGAGGCTGTGGGGAACCAAACTGAACACCTTGGAGAAATCCAGGTACACAATGTCCACTGCTCGCCCCACATCAGCCAAGCAGGTTACTTGGTTGTAGAAGGCAATCAAGTTCATCAAGCAGGATTTGACCTTGGTGGATTTGCACTGGCTGTTCCCAATCACACATTTCATGTGACTTGTGACAGTCCCCAGGAGGATTTGTTTTATAACATTCCTAGGGACTGAAGTAAGCCTGATGGGCCTATAATTTCCTGGATCCTCATTTAAGCCCTTCTTGTAGATGGGGCGACATTAGCCTTCTTCCAGTCTTCTGGGATGTCTCCCAATCTCCATGACTTCTCAAAGATTATGGAGAGCAGCCTTGCAATTATGTCAGCCAGGTCTCTTAACACCCTCGGGTGGATAATATCAGGGCCTATCGATCTGTAGGGGTTAAGCTCCTGTAATAGTTCTCATACTGACTCTTCCTCCACTGATGATGGGTCTGTGTTTCCATCGACCTGGATTTTTGTTCCCAAGGCCTGGGGCCCAACAGTGCTGGTAAATACAGAGGTTAAGGAAGTATTGAGAACCTCTGCCTTTTCAGCGTTGTTGGTGACTTGTTCACCTCCGCTGTTTAACAGCAGGACAACAATTTCCTTCTGTTTCTGCTTGTTGTTTAGGCACCTGAAGAATCCTTTCCTGTAATTTTTGTCATATCTGGCCAATTTCAGTTTGAGTTGAGCTTTTTCGTTTCTAATTGCATCTCTGCACACCCTGGCAATGCCCTTGTAGTTCTCCGTGGATATTCCTTTGCTTTTCCATCTCTGGTATGCATCTCTTTTGGTTTTGAGCTGACTCAAAAGCTCGCAGTTAAGCCAAGGGTGTCTCTTGCTTTGCCTACTTCCTCTGCCTTTAAAAGGGTAACTCTAGAAACCTTCAGCTGAACCACCTTTTAAAAATCCAACTTCTATAGCCATGCAAGTTTGAAATTGAATAATATAAGGCAAATAATGTGAAAGGTAAGAAAAGGTATGAACTTGCTGATTATTCTGCAGTACCTGATGGCAGGTTCACTCGCAGATGAGATCCTCATGACAAATGCAAAGTAGCTCATGACTCTCCCATTTAGCCCACATGCAAAGAGTACCACAGAGCCCATGAGACATCACAGGTTCACAGCCTTGCTCATCCTGTGCTCAACTATTCATCTGCTACAGCCTACGGATGGCAGAGTAAGCCCTATGGCATGAGCTTGTTCAGCTTTAATTGTTCTACTGTAAAAGTCTTAAGAATGCAGACAGGCTTTAGTTTTACAAAAATGGAAAACAGCAAATAACTGGAAGACAGATTCAACCCCATCAGACCTGGGCAAGTCCAGCCAAAGCCACTCCCCTCAGATTTCCATGGGGGTTTATAACTGCCCAGTATAGTTTTTTTAGATTTAAAAACGTAACGTTTAAGTTTTGGCACACTGATGTACATGTGGCTCTGCAGAATATCTGGTTGTTGCCTCCTTTCATTTTCTTGATCTTAGGAGGCATTTCCACATCTGAACCATTTGCAAGGGGCTGGCAGTTCTGAATGCCACCCCTGAGGTTACTGAACTTAAGACAGCTCCTTGCCATTGCATCTCAGCGTTCAATATTTTGTGGTGCCAACCTGTATGATTCACCTGCTATTTCCTGTAAACCCAGCCTTAATGCTTTAGTTATTGATTTTTTTAAAATGATTTCTGGTAAATTTATGTTAGGTGGATGCACTTTTTACATACCTTGCTGATTTCAGACCTACAGTATTAAGTAGCCCCTCTTCTGGCTCTTATTCTGGCTCAATACAGTCTGTATTGATTCTCAAACAGTATCATGCACTGTTAATTACTTTACTCATTTCTGCTTCACTTAACATTCCTCTGAAAGCTTAGTTATCTGTTGAGTTTGGGAGATAAAAGAAAGCATGTATTCAGCCATACTGAATGCTATAAATCCAGCAAAGACTGTACTACATTATATGTTGTTACTGACTATGAACAGGTATTGTCAAATTGAACAGAAAAGGTCAGAAAAGGTCCTACAGTAGTTGGCATGGACTTAACTGTATACACATAGGGAAGCTTCCTATTTCACAAGGGTTTAGTCTAACCAACAAGCACACTGCTGCCATGACAGGGAAGCACCATACAAGAAAGGGAAGCCAACCAGAATGATGCTAAGATTTCCCCAGCCCTTCATCCCAAGAGATTGTGTTAGGAGGGGATACCCAGAGGAAGTGTGGAATGAAATTGCATGCTCACATTCACTTCTGAGGTTCCCTGGGTGCCATCATGTCACGTTCTCAGTATCAGCATGGTCTTCAATGTGGATGCCTGTTCCAGCATCACTCACCAAGTCCTAGCCTAGAAAATGATACTGTGCTTTGGGTCTGCCCTAGAGACAGACCTGCCTGGCCAGGAGCCCAGGGAGAGCAGTGTAGAAAGGCTGCCTTGGAGTTCACCACAACACCTCGTTTTGGGTGAGACAGTTGGGTCCAACAAATCAGTGTTTTCACTGGAATGTTGTTTCATGGGGATATTTCCAACCATGTTTAGTACAGAGCCTTGATCTCAAGAGCCTTCATGTGCGATTGCAGTTTCTTCAACTTCCTTCCATGCATGTCCCCCTTCTGGGTTTATCTAGGTCCAGAAGGCATCTCACCTGCTGGTGAAGCTCTCCCAGCCATGAATAGCCAAGTGCCCATGAACAGGTCAGCTCCTTCCAGCAGGGCAGAGAACTGGCCATAATTATTTCCTGCCTGTATCCATATTCTCACTCTGGGGAAATGAGCTTCTGTCAGTGAAAAAAACAAGCAATCAGAACAGTTCAACTGTACTGTTTCTCTTGTTGAGCTTTCCCTTTTCCTTCTCATTTAAATAGAAAGACAATTAAAACACACCTTTTTTTCTAAACTTTTAAGATTTCTTCTAAACTTTTCTGCAAGCCTTTTCAGGGTCAGGACCCACAGGGGAGAGGTACAGCTTGAGGTACTGTCCTAGTCTTATTGTCCTAGTCTCCGTGCCTCAAGCTACCTGTCTCCACTTGGCTCCAGAACTATTGTTCAGCACCTTGCTTGTTATTTGCTATAGATAACAGATATATGCATCGCTCTTGTAACTGTACAAAGTTCAAAAAACAGGCATAGCAATTACTAAAGTCAAGGAAGTAACGAAATGGGTGTGAAAACTAAGATCAGATTGCAATGATTTTAAAGGTCAGATGAAACCTGAAGCAAAAGAAAACAGGGATTAGAAAGTGCTGTTTTGATGACATTTTGATCAGGCTCCCAAACAAAAGAGAGAACATTGAGAAAGAGAGACTGGGAGTACTCAGCATTAAGTCCCTGAATCACTTTTTCTAACTCAGAATACCATCAGGCCATGGCGATCACAAAGCCAAAGTAAATTTTGTACTAAACCTGTCTAGCAGATGCAATATTGAGAATTAAGCTGGATGTCAGAAGAACAGAATTTCTGAATATTTGACAAATATTTCAACAAAAGGTTAGAGAAGTAACACAACCTGAGAAGAGGAAAAAAAAAAGTGCCTGTAAGTTCCAGACATCACCTACTGTGTGGCAGCTAGCAGGACTCACCCATTTTCATTTCCCGAGCCTGGCAAGGCAAAGCAAGATGTGTTTTCCTCCTCTGCCACAGTGCCTCTTTCATGCTGAAAGGACCTACATGATTCATCCACCAACATGATTTCATGTGATAAGCTGCAGGTATGACCAGGGATTTATGGCAAACAACTGCTAGTTTACATGGTCATTTATGGACAGATTCACAGGACACCAAGAGAAGCCATCCTAGATTGTTTCTTAGATTTTATGATCTCTCCTGCTTACCTACTATTCACAACAATGCCTTTGTGAAAAAGGAGTAACAGCCGACTAAATAAGGCCTATTTTTAAAATAACAGGCTTCTTTTTTGAAGTGGTTTATAAGGAGGAACCTTTCTAAAATTTCAGACACTATACAACATTGGCACTAGCAGGAGTTACCTGCAGAAATCTAAGGCCTTTAGGCAAAGAACAGTAACATATCACTCTTATCTGAGGATTTAGCAGCAATCAGAAGAGATTAAACCCATATTCAATATCACAGAGACATGAGCAGAACTAGAAATACACATCTGAATTCGTGGCTCTTCAGTTCCTCCTTTAAGTCAGGGAGAAAGCTCCTTCTCCTGAGAGAAAGCTTCTCAAATGGAGGAGATACATATATCCACCAACGTCCCAAGAGCATCCTTCCATCTCAGGCTGGGTGTCTTTCTGGTTGTGGCTGTCACTGAAAATTTTGTCTCTGTTCTGTCTCACCAGCAATGATCTCCAACATCATCTAGGAAGGACTGCTGCAGGCAGGCAAAAGCAGAAGTTATCTGGCTATGTCCCTGTCTTAACATGTTTTGTCTCATGTAAAAAGCCAGGCAGTACAGGAGAGGCTTAGCATGGCATTTCCTTGAAAGATGATTTGATGAGAAAGGAGACAGATGGCTGGAGACTGTGAAGTGCAAGACAAAATGAAATACCAGAAGAGAGATGGAAGGAAAAAAGGGTAGAATAGACAAGTTGGCATATACAGGCAGACAGGCAGGAGCTTTAATGGTGGTGCAGCAGACAGGGGGACCCCAGCCACAGCTGCACGCTGCCACAGTTCCTCCCTGACAGCTGGGAAGCTTTCGCCTGTACAAGCTGGGGGGACAAAGACAATATGGGTATCAAGATGGAAGGAAACATGCTAGAAGTGGAGTAGATATGGAAAAAGGAGGAAAAATGCAGTGTGAAAGAAAATACGTGTTGTCTCTTCCTGTTCATGTCTTCTGATGACTGAGAACGAATGGATAAAATCTGTGCATGTCACGGACTAGCACAAGGCCCAGCACCATCGTGGGGAGGAATGAGCCTCACTGCCAGAGTTAAGATGCTCCTTCCCAGTTCCCAGTGCTGTACCTAGGAACAGCCGTGGTTCCTGGGTGGCAAAGAGGCTGAAGTGATACTGATTCTCTGAAATACCTCTGCCCACAGGGAGAGGCTGACCTTATCTCACACTGATGAAGCAGGTGCCAGGCACAGCCGCCATATGGCAGAGAGATTAACTGCCAGCATGTGCTGTATAAGAGTTACAATCTCTTATTAGCCAAGTGGGGGATATGCCGTGGGTCGAATACACAGTGCCATTCACAAGCTCTGTTTTGTTACTTATCCAGCACAGGTGCTTAAAAATTAGATTTTCTCCACATGGGGCCTCGCTCTGCCTTGTCCTCGTAACAGTGGCTTTGTACTGCTCCCGCTCATTTCCATAGCAATACCCTGTCCTCTCATACAGGAGATTCAGACTTCATGGCAGGGAAGCAATGTTAGAGAGGGAGGAGGAACACAAAAGTTGGAACACAAAAGCTACGAACTTGTAAAGAAGAGATACTATTTATTTTTAGGCTAAACTAGCAGCGTTTGGGTTATGTAAGCCTACATCAGTCTCACCCTCCTGGTGACCTCCACAGGCACAAAGCAGAGGGCACATCACCCCCTGATACAGCCAGAACTTCTCACCAAACTGGCAGAGTTACAGCTCATGACAGAGAAAGATCGAGGCTCACAGAGATTGCTGCTGAAGGCAGCGAACAAGCTGAGATATTCACTAAACACAGTCAATTTTATTTATAATTTAATTGTTTCTTTCTTCTCCAGACCAAGTTCCAGCTCATTAAAGGATGCGCATGATGAGCTCCAGATAAAACATGTCCTCTCTTTCCCTTTGCTATTGTCCTCAGCAGCACCTAGAGCCAGCAAAGGCTCTGTGAACAAAGGTACAGAAGAACTGAGGCCAGATGCATTTTCAGCCAATTTAACACAAATCATACTGAAAAGCAGTGGCAGAGCCAGAAATCAGAATTTCATCTCCTGAGTCTCGGTTCAGGGCCAACATTTCGCACTCTCTTTTCAGTTTCTCCAGGCTTTTGTAAGCACTGCTAGCTACTAGCATGGTAGCCAGCTCCAAAATGCCTCCAGGTAGCTCAGATACAGCTCAGCTATCCAGAGACCAATATCTGTCCTGTAAGAGTTCATTAAATTTACAGCTACCAGGGTGAAGAGAAAAGAAACAATTTTTCTAATTCATTCTCAGCATTTTCTCAGAAATCCCTAGGTCCTTTTAATTGAGCTACTTTTTCCTCCCATGAAGCAGCAGTTTCTTGCTCCAAAGAAAACATTTCAGTGCCAGCCCAGCACAAGGAGAGGAACTAAGAGGAATATTAAAGATGCACAGAAGTGCTATAGATCAAAAAACTTTAAGACAACATATACAGGAAGAAAACTGAAATGAATTAGCAACCCATTTTAATGAGATGTGAGTTGAACCAGATCAGAACTGCACCAATCCCCCCACTGAAGTTCCTCAGTGATGCTGTGAGGCAGTTTAGGGGCACACACCCCTGTGCAGCTCCCATTCCTGGAAGCAGTACCCCCCTCGGATGTTGTGGTGGTCACCCCAACATTAGCTACTGCACGACTCTTTCCCCTTTCAAACACTCGACTTCCCTGGGAAGCCCACAATATTCTCTTGCTTTTGGATATTTCCCAGCTGTATTCAGACCAGTGCTGTTACATCAGTGCCAGCTACAGCTCTAGCACCGCAGCTGTGGAATTATGTGTGCCGTCCCCCAGGGCACCACCCCAACCTCTGCCACTTGTGTCTCTTCACTTCCTGCCAAGTATTGTGCCAATTCCTTCCACATCAATTTCTGAGCTGAGACTGTCTCTCTACTTACTTCTTTCTCCTGCTTGCTATTGGAGATTGAAGTGATGGTGAAAATGAGACACACAATGCCACTTTTCATCCCCAGCTATCTGTCCTGAAAGTCACCTACACTGTCTATTTGTGAACCACTTCAGCTCCTCTCAACACCCTCTGTGAGGCAGTTTCTGATACACATCACTGAGCTCCGCTTTTAGTCAAAGCAAACCTATATCTAAGGCTGTTTCTGCTGTTGGCAGCCTGAGAACCTGAGGGGAAGCCCCTCTGCTCCTGTAGCCTCAAATCTGCAGTGCCAGTAGCACAGGCTTTTCACATAAACCAAATGTTCTTGAACTCCAGCTGCTTGCTTGGTCTGACACAGGAGCTGCCTGCCATGCAGCCTACATTTGGTTTCACAGCAAGATTCTCACCTTGACACTTTGATAAAAACATATGGGAAGCAGTGATCTCAGCCCTGAAATGAGAGAAACGGCATGCAAAGTCAGACCAGAGAAAGGTAAGGGCCCCTGAGGCTACACCCCAAGCTGTTTACTGGCAATATTCCCAGGCCCACCCTTACTGTTCCCAAAATAGAGAGAGGTCCTTGCTGGTTTTAGCATGCTATAAATGACCAGCTTCTCTGATAATTTATGCATAATCAAGACTGATTTCCAGCAAGAGGCCTGACAAAAGCAGCTCTGAACTACTAAGTAATTTACTGGTTTTTTTTCTGTTAATATACTAGCTTAGGAAGAAGCAGCCTGTGTTCTTTGTTTAGGCATAAGAAGGTCTCTAGCCTGACAGAGAGCCCATCAGAGGTTAGGCAGCATCTAGTCTGCTGAAGAGTGGGAAGAAATGTGTTCCTACACTCATGCACCTGATTTATTTTTCTAAGAACCTCTTCTAATCTGGAAATTTTTCTCCATTTTCATCTCCTCTGGTACTTCCTTCTTTTGCCTCCAGACAATCCCCTTCCTCTTCTCAGGGAAATATCCTGCCTGCCCTGAGCTTTTACTTGGCTGAGGGCTTTTTTTGGTGGGGTGTGAATGGAGGGAAGGGCTCTCCTGTACAATCTTGTCCTAGGAGCTGATCAGCCCAGGCCTCCTGCATCTCCATCCAGTCCCAGTGAAGACAGTGACAAGAGCAATAAACCTATGTACTATGCCTGCAAATTCCTGCAGGAATGAGAGGATGTGCAGAGGAGAGATTAGTGTGCTAATTCAGTGTGCTCTGGGCTGTTAGGCCAAACAGGTCTATTTATATTTCTGCACTGTGACCTTCTGTGGGAAGTGGACATTAGGGGATTATGGCTGCCATGAGCAGCACAGAAGAGCCTCTAACACCTCATCCCGTGCTAGATGCATTTTTCCCCCTCCAGGCCAGAGCAGACAGATTCTTGCTACAGGTCTGCAGCAGAGCTGTGACTGACACCTCCAAGACTCACTTGGCGTGCTGAGGTGCACTTTGAACCACATCTGCCTTGTAACATTAAAAAGGATGGGCCAGCCTGGCTTGGACTAGGAACACTTCGGCTCAGGATAACCTTTTGTTAACAGATCAGACCTGGGCTTGGCTCCACTACACTATGAGTGTAATTACATTTATTATGTTGAGTTGTGACTGTGTGCAGGCATTCTTTTTTCCTAGCCTCAACTCTCATAATTACAAAAAAGGTGAGTTAACCCTAAATCTCACCTTTTCCTTCACAAATTCACACTATGAGTGACACTTAAAATTGTTTTGTCTGCAATCCACATGTCCATGTCTCTTCTCAGCATCTGGTTCTGTCTTTGAGGTTGTCCAGATTGTCCCTTTGTCCTTTTAAGACTTCTGCACTAACCACACTAATCCTCAGTAAGCAATCAAATCTCCCCATCTGTGCTTTTACCATTTCCCTTGGCACCATGGTATAACTTCTCTATTTTAATTAACTCGAGCTGGATGCCTCGTCAAGACTTAGCTGCTCTGGTTTCTCATTATGTTATCATAATACCATTTAGCAACACCACCCTTCTCAGCATGGAAAACCAATTCCTGCCCCTTGAAGGCAGCACAGTGAAACAAAGAGCACTCACCAGGACCCACAGCAACATTCAGTCACATACATGTTAGTCTCCTACATTTCCTTCCCAGTGAAGGCACCAATTTTTCTCTACTCACAAAAGCACTCTAAGATATGTTTTCTTATTTTGTTTTTGATGGTCATGATTACTTAATTTCAACTTTTTAACCACTTTGTGCATTGCTCGATGAATGCCCCCTACATGTACCTTATTAGTGATAATTTTAATTTACTTATTACTAGCATCAGTTGTTAGTACCCCACACCATTGTTTTCCCTTTTTCTACCATCAACTCATTACTTCAAATTGTCCTGAGCCTATTTCATATTTTGGAGCAGCTGAAGACCCAAAGTTTATGGGTTACTTCACAAAATGAGAATGAAGATTTTTGCTTTCATTTTGTTACAGACCATCATTAGCAGCATCATCTTGGAGGACAGCAATAGCACCCCACTCTGCTATGTGCACCACACTGAGGCAGGACACAAGATTCTTCTATCCCATCCTTTTATTGCAGTCTTTGACCCATAAACCTAGTCCCCAGCCCCTTTCTTAGCCCAACCAAAAATATACCTAGTCTCATCAACACCTTACCCTCAGTCTCTTCCTCAGGCCTGTTTCCATCTCTTAAATTGCTGTGTGGTTTCTGCAGGTGCTGTGAGTTGCCATTTGTGCACAAAGCATCAAGTCAGCACCAGGGACCCGTTTTGCATTAACTCCTCGTCAGCTTCTTGGTGAAACTCCCTTTGTAAGCACCTGTACACCAGCAGGATTAGGCACAGTCTCTGCTATGCGTCCACCATCAGGCTCACTTATAAAGCTCTGGAGTGGTTGTGTACCACTAATGGTGTGTGAGTTGTTCTCTGGGAATAACTAGCACTGGAAAGAGCTGTGTGTGAAGAGTTTACCTATATGGAGCTCACAGCAGGAAGATGAGACTTACGTCAGGCATCCAGCAATTTAACACGAGGTAGCATCAGCAAAATGCAAGAAACACAGGAGGGTGTTATTTGGACAAACAGCAGTGACCTGGAGGAACAAATACAAGGAAGTATTCTCTGCCACACTTCAAGGAAGAGACCTCCAAAAATGGCCTCCTGTTGGCTTGTCATAGGCAGAATAATCAGAAGGGACCTCTCTCAAAATTCCTTGACCAAAGCCAAAGCTGAGGCTGATTAATGCAATTCTTTACATGTTAATAGAGTAATGTCAGTTTATATCCTCTGAAAGCTGAGTTCCGTGGTTTTTTCCCCCTTAGGAAACCCTGACAGATGTAAACATTTTAAGCAGAACAGCTGCAACAAGACAAATGACAAGGTCGTAATATTGGTGCTTTCTCTCTTGTTCATGAACATGTACAACAACCTTGCAGCCTTAAATCCCAGATCTCAATTTGTTATATGTGGGTAAAAACCACATTTAACAGCCACTTACATAGCTCCCATATATAAGAAGGCACGATTTTAAGCATACATATTTTGAATACAGGTTAACAGTAAAAAAAGAAAAGGTATTTTAATGTAGGTATTGGGTTGCAGGCATAGGATAGGGCTACTCAGTTTCAGGACTGAGTTTCAGGCTTGAGTTTGGCCTAAGTGAATCATGGGGTAGAAAGTTTGTTGACAAAGCTCACGGTGAAATTAAAAGCCAAGAAATTGCTTCCATGTTTACATGGAAACATATTCAATGTTTGATGTGGAGGGACATCTAGTGGAAGTCTCTTTGTTTGCAACAACAGCCCAAATATAGGTAGTATTTTACAACACTGTGAACAAAGGCAGCTTTGCTTGTTAACATCTCAGAAATGTGTTTTACGAGCTTTTCTTTTCAGATGGAAGGCTTCCCTGCTGAGACACTACAGCATCCGCAGGAGAGCCTTTGGAAGAAGAAATCAAGCCCGTCTCGCTGCAGGATCCTTCACAACAAAGTGTGCATTTCCTAAAATTAATTTTCTTTTACTAGTGACTTTCTCAAAAAAAAAGGAACACCTCCCCACACCCCCCCCATCCTCCCCACCCCTTTTTTAGTTTTTGTTCTCATTAATACAAGTTCAAAAAAGGCCGTGATGGTGGAGAAAGATATTAGTATATATGTGACACTGTATCTCTGGTATTTGACTGAATTAAGTAGATAGCTCTGCTGGCTTATACTCAGTATTTTTTCACAGAAATATCATGTGTTCTGAGTGAGATTCTCTGGTCAAAAGACTGTGATAACCCACAAAATACTGGAGTCACTTCAGAGCTGTTCTGATTAATTCACCCAGCTGCCCATCTGTGCAGTGAGGAGGGTGAGAAGTAGGTTTTACAGCAGTTGTAGGGTTACCTATAAATCCCACTGCAAATCTGGAAAACAAGTAGGATTTCCAAAAGCATGGAAAAATCTCTCATATTCAGGTTTTTACGATTTTCTCATATTTTATTTACTGCTGCAGTAAAGCTTAAAAACTATTGCTGCTTAACAGAGGGGATTTTTCCCCATTGATTTACATGTAAAGTAAATAGTTCAAGCACTGTAACAAAGCCTGAACTGTAACAAAGGCTACTTTTCTGGGACCTTGTAATCTGTTGTTGATTAATGGCTTTTGGCATCTAAGATGTTTACCTGCCTGCAATGCTTTTTTTTTTTTTATTTCTAGTAAAAGCGGAGTTTCTTTTCCAGCCTTTTTCCCCAGTGGGAGTACTTAATGGCCCCTCTCTGCTAGATTGCCACCTAGTTTCATGAAACCTTTAAGAAAAAGCAAAATTTTCTAAGAGCTCTCTCACTATCTCAGGTTAGGATAAACCTGGCTAATAGTTGTAGAAGTTCTTCAAAGGCAGGGACAAGTAGGCAGGTGCAAACAACATTCCATAAATCTTGCGGATCTGGAAACAAAAAGCAGTTACAATATTGTTATAAATTTTTCTGTTAAAAATGCTTTAAAAGAGTGCAACCGATTACTTCATTCTGTGAAAGCTGGCTTTGGATATTTATTTCTTCTTTATCAGGAAGCAAATTAAAACACAGTTATAGTAAATAACAATATGCAGTGTCTGAGAGTGTAGTTTGGACTGTTCTCTAACCAACCAGCATCTCTCTTGTAAACACAATACTTAATATATTAATATAAATATGCCTAATTCAACCAGCAAAAGGAAAAAGCCCAAAGAATTAATGGGAGTGATAAATCCTTATCATTTTCCTAAACATTTTTTCTGTCTAGAAATACTTTAAATGCTTATTAAACCAGAGCTATTCTTCCTGGCTCATTTTGACTCCGCTGTCCTCTTCTTTTATTGCACAAGTGCACTGTATATGCACTGCACCCAAACAGAGAGAAGTCAAAAGAGATCCCAGAGTTGCTCTGCGGCCTCCTGCAGCCCCCTTGCTGCAGCAGCAGCCCCACGAAGCTCCCACACACCATGGCAGCCCCAGCTGTAGATGCAGCAGCTGTGCTCCCCTTGCCCTGCCTCCTGTCCCTGGCCATGTCACCTCACAGCTGGACTGTCACCAGTGTGCTACCCACAGCTCTGAATGGGGGTGCTGGAGCACAGAAAATGACCTATTGCTGGGGTGCTAACATGCAGTGTCATTATGCCTCTTTTCTTCAGCAGCGAATCTGGTCTCCTCACAGAAAGTGCTGCTGATTGTCATAGTCTGACAGGCATATCATCTTCATGGAAGGCTTTTGTCCTCCTACGAACAGCCAAAGATGAGAACTCTGAAATAAAACAGACATTACTGACCTGCTCATCCCACACCCTTGAACGCTGAAGGCATGTGACAGCACCTTAATAATCAGAAATAGGTGGAAACAGCAGCACACATCAGGTAGATCAGGCAAAAAATTCACAACTTCAAATACCTGTTTAGGTGTTGAAGAAAGATCTTTATGGGGCAGGGAAAATAATATTATTGTTATCAGAGGACCTAGGAGCCCTGATCAGGGTGCCTTGGGAGCCCTGTGGCAGGCAGCGGGCACACACACTCACCTGGGAGCTGCTGCTGGGAAAGTGGGTGATTCCTGATGCAGCTGCCCACCTCCGCGGCTGCCCACCTCCGCGGCTGCCCACCTCTGCGGCTGCCCACCTCCGCGGCTGCCCACCTCCGCGGCTGCCCACCTCCGCGGCTGCCCACCTCCGCGGCTGCCCACCTCTGCGGCTGCCCACCTCCGCGGCTGCCCACCTCTGCGGCTGCCCACCTCCGCGGCTGCCCACCTCCGCGGCTGCCCACCTCTGCGGCTGCCCACCTCCGCGGCTGCCCACCTCCGCGGCTGCCCACCTCCGCGGCTGCCCACCTCTGCGGCTGCCCACCTCCGCGGCTGCCCACCTCCGCAGCTGCCCACCTCCCCACCGCCGGCAGCAGCGCTTGTGGGAAGAGGACCACAGCAGTTAAGTGCTAGCCTCCTCCCCGACTCATGTTTTTCTGAATATTACCTGATCTATTCCACTACCTAGGTATTGCACCACCTTGTTATTTTAGGTAATTTCTAATTACTGGGGCAATGCTTCCCAATCTGGAGCAGACTAACCTGGGTTTGATCGATGCTGGCATTAGGGAGAACATCTGCAACAGGAAAGACCCAAAGGCAGAGAAATCTGCCTCCTCTAGCTCCAAGCAGCAGTACTGGCATTCCTGTGACTGATTTGTAGGGTGTCCACCACAGACCCCCTGCCCTACACAGTGTGAGGAGATGCAGAACATTTCTTGTACAGAAAACCTCAGGCTAAGGCAACAAACGAGGAAATCAAGGTCCTCATCCCTCTGTCATTCTCATACCATTTCTGTGACAACACATGTACCTACTGTGAATCCAGGCTTCATTCTTGACTGGGCAACTCATTTAATGAGCTGAGGAAGAAGTTAACTCATTTTGTGGCTGGCTTCCATCCATTTTGGGATACTGCTCTGTTAGCTCTAAATGGACCAGGCTCTTTGAAACACTGTCAAGCTCCAAATGACTGACTATGTAGCTGTGACCCTCTAGACTATGTAGCTATGTAATGCAGTCAGCAGCACTCCCCGCTTCATACTCTTTCATACACCTTCCACTCAAGCTCTGCAAACTCAACAGTCTCCTGCTGTTTTTGGTTTTTTCCCCCAGTAAAATCCCAACATATAAAGGGCTTCAAAGTACCTTAAGGTGTCTGATTTTCAAGAAGAGTTGGAGTCCCTGTAAGGTGTTTCAAACCAGGTACCTAGAAACAGAGATATTAAAAAAACACTAGTCCTTTTCAGACGTGCGGGTTGTAGTAGTGCATTTGCAGCACGAGAAATTGCCATCTCTGTATTAAAGCTCAAGAGTAATTTCTGAATCTCTTTTCCCAAATGAAGATGTACTATTTCACAGGCTTACCGCCCCCCTCAACATCAACACACAGCAGCAATGAACAGAGCATCCACCCTACCGTAGCACAGCGCTACTCGCATGGCCCCGCTGAGCTTGGCTCCCAGCTTTCTGTCCTCGAACATGCTGTTCCTGTCTCACAGCCACCACACCACCCTGGCTTGCACTGGCACTCAGCTACTGGTTGGAAAATGGCTACTGCACATTTGTAAGAGAAATATGTAACAGTTTAATATGTTTGAGTACTGCCTAGGCATATCAGCTGGCTTAGAAATGTTAATAACCCCTCTGTGAAAAATCAAACAGCTGGGAGAGATTGTTTTGTTGTCGAGCTATAGTAACAGCCAAAGCCATGAAAGGATAAAGCCCAAAGAATAGTGCTCAACAAATCACTCCTCTCTAAATAGCCTGTCAGCTAGAAAGCCCATAAAATACCATATTTTAAAACCTGCTGGCAATTAGCATAGCTACAAACCAAATGATGACCTTGGCATTGTCAATACTCATGATACATTAATGGAGCACTTTGTCAGAAGCTGAGTTCTTTCAGTTTTACTGCTTTATTTACTGTAACTGCAAAAATATATTAATGGTCATATTTCACTACCTAAGAGCCTTGCTTGTCATGCCATAGTCCTACCAAAAAACATCATTTAATAACTTTGAGGAACATGGTCAGTGGTTTCACCTTCCAACTGTGATGGCTGTTAAGGCAGCAGCAGGCAGAAAGCTTCTGGAGTTAGCCGCTACCACCTAGCACACAGGACACAGGAGAACAAGAGAAACAAACACCGCCAAGCGTTATCTCTACATCTGCTAGCAAACTGCATTTAAAAGCGTGTACTTTATTTTCTTCTAAAATGTACAACTTGCCACTTTAAATGAAATCTGGCTGTGACATTGCCACTAACAACATAAATCCAACACACAGATTGTTGTTTGGATAAGTAGCAAAGATCCAAAATGTGTGTTCCACTATGTAAATCAACCATAAGCATTTCTAACCGCATTGTTACCAACTGCACTGCTGGCAATTTCAAAGGCTTCATTTATCATCCATCTTTCAAATGTTCCTTTGTTTGCCTGTATTTAAACACCGACTGACAAACTCGTAGACAAGCGAGTTTTATGTACAGCAAGGGGCTACTTGTCGCAGTTAGCAGACTGGCTGTAGCACTCTTTTTCCTTGAGGTCCCACCACCTACACACTGGATTTGTGATTTGGTTCATGGCCCCCACACCACCCATGAGGACTCCTTTGCAAGATCCTCTGACAAGTGTATCTTCTACAAGGTGATCAAGCCAGTGTCTCTGTGCAACACATGATTTATTTTTTCACTGAGATACAAAATAAAAAGCACACAAACATTGAAAGGCAGAAGTGGGAGCAGCAACATGTCCTCCTCCCAGCCCAGTATCTCCCTGTCTGGGCATGTAGATCTGAGCCTGCTGTGCTACTGCACTCACCCTCACTAACTTTATCTAATTACTCACTTCTCTCCTATCAAGGTCATTTTGGTTTTAGTCCTCCTTTGATCCCTGCTTTAACATTTGAAAGACTATCCCATTACAGCCACTGAAATAGTTTCTCCCTCACTGATGGTCTGTCTCTGATATTTGAAGCTGTGTATCTATGGCTACTTACACCTATATCTCTTTTTTCTATTTCCTGGCTAAGCCTTTAACAAAGCCTTCAGAGCACTTAATTCTATGTATTCAGGCAGAGAGCAATACAAAATGAAGAAGGAAAACCAAGTCATACAAAATAGTCATTAATAATTTCCTATAACCTTCCCTCAAGTCATCACAACAGCATCTTCCTCAGGAGAAGCTGAGAAAAATTTGCTTATAGGTTGCACTGGGATGTCCATGGAATAGTGTGTTTTGCCATCCTGCATGCTTTATGCTGAATGATTATTTTGCCTTTGAGACAGGCAGCGTTTGTTAATGACCGTAGCAGTTCAGTAAACTGGAGATATTCTTGCCTCATCTGGACAGATGCATCTGACACACAGGCATATCTGGAATGGAAAAACTTCTGAAAATCTCCCTTGCATTTAAACATTTCTGTGGTCAGGTCCCTGAGGTGTCATGTCCCAGGTGTTGTCTCTGGTCTCTAGAGCTTTGGAGTTCTTCATAGTTTGGTGGAACAATTCTGGAGTAGTTCTTCAGAGCATTTAATGCAGCTGATTTTTCTCACGTTTATTTTTTATGTAAGCATTTATTATCTGAGAGCTTTTTATTTGAAGCAGAAAATTTAGGGGCAGTTACTATTCTAACATGAGCAGCTAGAGAAATGTCCTCACCATTCTCTTTTTTCTCAAAATCCCTTTTCATTCTCTGAGGCAACAAGCAGCTCACAATCAGTCATCCGTAGTACCTGGAATAGCAATACTGATTAACAGGATCGGTCCCATCCTGGAGGCACTGAGCACTTCTTCCTGCCCTCAAGGGCATCATTCCTGGCACTCCGGGGGCTGGCTGGCAGGCAGGACAGCCAAGCTTTTTAATACCAGTACTGAAAGGGGCTCTTGCAACCCTACCTGCTCCACCTCATCCCCTTGGCAGCAAATAGGCAACAACAGTGCCTCATGGAGAAGACAGGCAGGAGATGTTGGGGTAGAATACGCTTACAGAAATCTGTGGGTAAAAATCCTTCTATTTGCTAAGTACTGATATGCTTAACAGCAATTCACAATCCTAAGTTTTGTAGCAGACACTAGGTCACCAAATAACTGAGAAGAGTAGCAATTAACTTAATGTAAGCCCTCAGAAGCGGTCGGATAAGTCGCAAAGATTGTTCCCGTCAACCTAGGGCAGTCTTCTGCTAGCAATCTGGAGAGAAAAAGCTCCATATCCCATTACCAATTCTCTACGACGTGCAAAACCAAGAAATACTGATAAGAATCCATGAATAATTAAGTTTAAGCTGATGTTAGCAGAAAGCTCAGCTGGATTGGGGATGTTAAGACTCTTCATTAGTTCACTGGCAGGAAATAGTCTGGGTCAAATTCATTCTGTAAGTAACTCCTTGGAAACAAATAGAGCTATCTCAGCAAACGGTTTTGTTCTGAGTCTCAAGGTTAAAGAATCTGCTACATTCTTTCATGAAAGAAAATTTTAAAATAGTATAGTTTGCTTTTTGTGAGTTGCTCATGCTAATAGCTGTCTTCAATCACTTAATGCAAACATTTGGTACCCACTCCAAGTTCTGGCAGGCTGGGCCCGCTTCATCTAAAAACTCCCTCCTTGTGTCTCCATACCGCCCCTTATGCGGATTTTCCTCTTCCTTTCCCCAGTCCTCCTCACTGGATACCAAGGTTCCCTGCTGCCCTACTCTTGCCACGCCAGGGACTGTACGTTCCTTAGTCTCTCTTCTCTCAAGGGCCCTCTTACTCCCCATGCCAAGGGCTGTGTGCTTCTGCTAAACAGATGGTAGCTGTTCCATGTGCCCTTCATTTACAGTTTTCTGATTTCCCTTCCCTTTTATGCCCACTGATGCCCGAAACAATACTGGACAGATTGAATTAATCAGAATTAATCAGAGAGGATGACTAGAATCTCCAAGAACCAACCTTTTGAACCAAGCTGATCAACAGCCACAGTGAAATAGCCTGAAATTAAGTGATAGCAGAAAAAGATAGTTTGGGAACTATTTAGAAAGAAAAAGCTCTCTTGCAATGCATAAAGGCTACTATGGTTCAGCTGCTATTCAGTATACCAGTGCATTTACCAGAGCATGCAATGAGACTGTGATTCGGGCCAATGCAGGCTGTGGCTATGGATGGCTATGGCCATGGATAGCACACATAGCTATGGCTATGGATGGCCAATGGGTTTAGGCCACTTCCCTTGATGAAGGTAAATAAAAGGCCCTAAGGATTGAAATGTTTGTCCACATGGACATCCTAAAGTAAACACCCTAAAACCTGGAGTTCTCTACACAGGAGCTGCTTTACCTGAGCCACTATGAGCAGATTTGGGTATCTCATCCAGGTCTAGAGTGATCTCCTCTAACTCCTCCAGCAAAGGAACAGCAGGTGCCATTTGTTAGAAACAGGGACATCTATATGAGAACTTTCCCAGTTCCTGAGGAGCAGCAACAGACTGTCCTAGAGACAGCAGGTATGGGAACTACCTGATATACTACTGGAGCTCAGAGCTCCTCCCTGATCAGATTCTCTTCTCCATGTCTTCGAAGATGGCTTGTCTTACTGAGCCTGAGTTGAACGTGAGGTAGTCTTCAAAGGCAATTTTAAGTGTTCGCTTTTGTCTATTTCTTTCCCCACATGGCATTTTTGGGTACGGGTTTTCTGATGTGCCTCGACCTTGAATGCTTACACTTCAGAGTTCAGAAACTCAGCTCAGAAATTGTGTGCATGAATATTTTTCAAATAAAAAATCTAAACCCCTAGTTTTGCTAGGTTTGCTCAGACAATACCAACACCAGCCATCAGCCTTGAAGCAGCACCAGAAGTGACCCCGGATTGACTGTCATGTCTATCAGCATTTCTACCAAGTCTTGGTGTTTGAACAAGGAAGGGCCTGAAAGTTTTAAAGGCTCCCTTGTTCCAAAACAAAGAACACAAAGTGGAGGCTCTCAAAAGCAACATCACTGCAGAGCAAGGATGTGCTGTCTGAAAACTTGTTGGCTTCATATACCCATCATGAAGAGAGTCTTCTTCCTATATTAACACAAACATTTCATGCAGAACAAAAAACATCGAATGTACTTCTAATTAATGTATTTTCTCTCATGATTGGCATGACATTTTGGAATCTACTTGCCAGAGATACTAGAATTCACCCACAGCTTGTTCTTTCCTCCCACCAGTCTTTTGCTGAAGTCACACAAGGGCTTTCTACTTGTGGCAGGCAGGATTTAACCTGGGGTGTTTCCCAAGATGTAATTTTCCAGTGTCTACCATCAGGGACACCTGAGTGGCTTACTGGCTGGCACTCAGAACAGGAGAACTCTGTTCTGCCTCCTTTAAGGTTAACTGGCTGATGTTTCAGCTTCAGAAGCTTAGACAGCACAAAAGTTTAAGTTCCTTCCCTCCCCCATCTCCAAGGTTCAGATAAAGCACACTGAAAAGGAGATGAGAGCAGGCAGCAGGTTAAGGCTTTGTTCCCTTTCTGCTGTCATGTGGGGACAGAAGAGATCAGCTCTCTCACTGATGCACCAGCTCCAGTTGTGAGGGAACTCTCATCTTCAGTTCATACAGAGCTGGAGGATTTTCTAAATACCTGCACAGACTGGACCTGTCTGAACTTGCTCCGTCTCACCCAATTATCTGAGAGCTGCCCGTTCATTACCTTAGAGCAACCGTGATGTCTGCCCCTGCATCAGAAGGGTAAACTGCTCTCGGATAGGCCACTCTGTACACAAACTACTGCATTATCCTAGAGGAGAGCTACTGAAGTGGATTAAACCCCTGTTTCATGGCATACACTTTTGCTTTTAAGAGACTCCTATCATGCCCCCAACAGAGGTGTTTCAACAAGCAGGAAGGAGAAAGCAGGGAGTTTGAGAGACTGATGTAAAAGACTCAGAGGAGAGTTAATGGGGATGGACAATCAAGATATGATCAGGCTGGAAGCCCTGCCTGGGGAGAGGGCTGGGGCAAGGATACCAGCTTTACACTTTTGTAAAGTTAAAGCTCCGCTGTTTGTGATGATAATAAACTCATATAACGTAACAAAGAATGATGTCACATCAGATGTTGGCTTCACTGCATGCTGAAGCAGAAGTTAGACTGTAAGGAGAATTCGATAAACTTGTTTGTCGAAGGCAGTATGAGGCACTCTAGCTTTGTGCATCAGAAATATTCACTCTCCCTTTACACCACTTTGCTCCCACATGAAATCTCCTCTAACTTCAGCATTAACAAAAGCCCTACAAAGGGTGGCATGGTCAGTAATCTGCATACATTGCACAGTGAAGCATCTCACTAACCTAAAAGCATGTCAGGTCTGCTTTTCCCGAATCCTAGTCAAAAACAAAAAAAACATGTGAGAAATGAAATTAATTTGGATGTGTCCCTCCCTGTTTAATAAGCAGTCATACAGAGAGGAACCAAAATGCTGGCTCAGGACTCCCGAGCTTACCTTCTGGGCTTTTATTCCTTAGCAATGGAAGCATTCCCATGGCATCAAGCAGATGTCTGAAATAAGCATCTTTCCTAAATCAAGCTACATGTGGAAAACCTAGAATCTATGAAAGGTACGAAAAAGGTACAAGCAGGAGGAATGAGGGGGTGGGGATGAAGGAAGAAGGAGGAGGAAAAGACAGGGGGTGGAGAGTAACACTGGAGAGCAGCAGTGGTCCAGCCCCTCAGAATCCGAAAAGCATCACAGGAGCCTCTGGATAAAGACCAGCCTCAGTAGCAAGGCTAGGAGACAGAGGATTTCTGCTCAGTGATAAAACATGGTGAGTAGGATTTTTGTGATCTGCCTTAATTGTTTGCTTTGGTGCAATGGCATTTCCTTTGCTCTGACACTCACAGTGACTCCGAGGGACTATTATTTTGGGATGACTGCTCATTTTTGAAGCATTGTTTTTTACTTATTTTCATACATGTGACAAGTGTGTGCTTGTATTTATATAAATGCCCATCCCGTCTCCTTTTAAAGCAATAAATTACTGAAAACAAAGCTGACAGCATTTAACACTTTGCTGTCTGGTACCAACAGGCTGCAGGTCAGGTACACAGTGGAAATTTCTGCTCATCTGCCTTCTCCTAGAAATAGTGGTGATTCGATAGCTCCCTGTGAAGGAGTTTATGCTGCCCTTTTACACCGTGTAATTGGAACATTTCAAGCAGTTACATTTCTTTCAGCCTCAGGTATCGAAGAAAACTGAGTGAGGGGCGCAGAGGTTTTGTCAGAGAAGGAGCCTCCTTTTGTCATGGTCTCAGCCTCCTCCCGCCCTGCTGCACACCCCAGGCGGGGCTGGGGGAAGCAGCGGGTGCTGCTGTACCCCCAGGGACCCCTCCTGTAGGCACACCACAGGACAGTATGCTGGGAGTAGAAACGTGGTTAATTTTACTATGAAAAATCCCGAGCTCCACGGAACAGTCGGCAGGGCTTAAAGGAAGGTTCAGGCTTCGCTATAGCACATTGCTAATAAGATTAAGCATTTAACTACACATCCTTTCTAGTATTCTGCTGGGGAGTGTAAGATTTTACTTTATGTGCTCAGTGGAATTAAGGTAGGAGAAAAACACACCAATGTGCTTTTTGCTGGTTCTTCATGAGAAAGCTATTGCCTGACCTAAATGTATATGCAAATAATTAGACATCCTGGATTACCCAAGAGAGACAAATGATTAAGGGGAATGATAAGATGCAGCCACTAATGATGATGAGAAGAGCACTCCTAACAAGAGGCATGATCTCAGTGCAGGTTTGTGTGTCACACAGGCGTCTTTAAAAATAAACATTCTTCTGTTTCCTGAATCACGACTATCCCTGATTACATCCTCCATCCTTTCCGCCCTGTTCTTTTCTGTTTTCTAATGGAGATGAAATACTAGCAGGCTAATCAGTTTAAGTCAGAAAATGAGCCCTGCTTTAAAATCCTCTTTGGTTTTTACCATAAAACCTGTTATGTTTATTTGCTTACTAGAAACAATGTTACAGTAACTGCAGACAGGCTATCACCACCCTCTAGCACAGAAGCTTCTCGTTTCTCGTTTTGTGATTAAAAATCAAATTAACAGAATGGAATATATGTTCATGATTATTAGTAAGGATTTCCATTATTAACTTTCTGAGACAGACTTAAGATTTTGACTGTAAATAGTCTTATTTCAAAAATACCCCCCCCCCCCCCCCACTTTACTGGGAGCACCAGCTGTTCTTTATGCATTGCTAATTGATTATATACTAAACATTAAAAATTAGTATTGTCCACTGACTTTAAAAGTAGCTGTGTCTCTCACCACCTTATGCTTGCTTGGTTTTGCATTTTAGGACATCCAACTGCTGCCCAGCAAAAATCCTCCCAAGGCAAACTTGGCGTGGGGAGGGCCTCCTGGAGCACTCTCTTTTTCCCTTTTCCATTATACAATTTCTCAAGAAATATTTTTAAAAACATTTCATCTTAAAGTGCATCCATTTTAAGCATAATACCTGTCCAAATGCCCAAACTAGATATATGTTTTGAGGAAATTTATTTATGTTATAATTTCTGTTTGGAAAGCAGGGGTAACATTTTCAAAGGTAACCGATACTCAGGATCTTAAGTATGATTGATGTAAAGCTACTTGTGGAAAAAGGATTTTGGACTCACTCCAAACTTGCATCCTAAAACATAAAAGCAGTCCAAATAGAAATTTTTTCCTTCTTTTTAAATTAAAAAACTTAAAAGAATATGCAATATTCATCAACTCTTCCATTTAATAAAAGGAAAATGGGAGGAGGGAGGTGAAATTAAGACTCCAAGTGGCATGCAGAATTCTGCTTAGAAAGAGACAGCGAGGTGCCATCTCCACAACCTGCTAATTTTAAGAATGATCTAAATGTAAAGAAGCAGAAAGAGCACTCCTATGTCCCCTTAAAAATGACTGTATTCTGAATTTTACTCATTTCTATCTTTGAGAGAGATAATTATATATGAATTACACATCAAACAAACAAGTAGGAGGGTCCAAGCCAAACACCTGATTTTGGAATAAATAAACCCCAATTACATTTTTTCCTACTTAAGCAAATTAATTTTGAGCCAAACTTGCCAAAGCCAGAGAGTTCATCTAAATTTCTCTCTTTGTAATACTGTTATTTTTATCCATGCACCTCACTGAAGCTGATACTTCTACTTTCCCAGGAGGGTGATCTTCCCAGAGTTACATCCAAGAGGACTGTTATTTTAGCTACTGACACATTAAAGCACAACCTATTTTGCCTTTTCTTTCAAGATAACCTAAACAAACCTTTCTGCTGTGAGATAAGCTAGTAAGTTATAAGATAATAACTTTGACAGCAGCCCAAAACCCAAAGCAAGTCTTAGCCCATTCCTCCAGAGAGGGAAAATTGTAGACAGCTCAGTCTGACAGAAAGCTCTGGGGGCCAGGGGCAGCGGCAAATGTGACCCCTCTTTTCTCCGGCCCACATGACAGAGACTATATTTGGACAGTTTGCATCCTGCCTCTGCCCATCTTCCTCCTGCTTCCTAATGAATATCTAGTCCAGCTCCACTGCACCTTCTTTGGCCTCCTTGTCTGTTGACATGGACTTAGGTAGAATTTAGGCCATCTGAATATGGCTTTTATTAATGAGAACAGTTACCTAATTCAAGACTTGTTCAGGTCCTCATAACCCAGAATTACAAGAAATGGCTTTGACTGTCCTAAGACCAAGTCTTCTCAGCCCACAGGAAAGTGTTCACTTTCCCATTCTAAAACTGTAATTTACTTCTAGACATATCACAGACACAGTAAAACCTCCTCTGTTTTTATGAAGAGGCTGTCAGACACCCTGCACAGATAGGTATATGTTTGAGCATGAAGTATCTCTGCATTTTATGAACAATATTATCCAAATTCAACCCAAAACCTTATTTCTATCATAGTATAAGCCCGAAATTCAGATCTAATTGCCTGCTTGGACACTTGTGAAATCCTAAAAGCAAGCAGCTGATATGATCAAGACAGCTAAAAGTACTGTTAATGGTAGATGGGAAGTCTCATCACTGCTGCACCTAAGATCATGGTAAATGACAATTAAACTGCATCCCAGTGTAAGATTCAAGGATGTCCTCTATTTAAACATGTGTTTCATAAGTAATTTCACAGTTATTAAAAAAAAAGAGGTAAAGTAACATTAATGAAGAAAACATCCAAAGCCAGTTGAAAACAGAACAACCTAGCCTTTGTAGACTGACTGCTAGTTTCCACGAGTTTCTGATCTTTACAGTGATTTTTAATTGCAAAATGTATTTCCTTTACAAAGGCAGAAATCAGTCCCTCATATACCCTTTATCCCTGTGGAAGAAGAGATATACTGCAAGTTCAAGAGGAGAATAATTAAAAAAGAACAGAGGCAGGCAATAGTGTAGCTGAGTGTATGGGTCAAGAAATCCCAGAGAAGTTGTACCATTTTTTAAATTCCTAGAATCATTTTTCATAGAATTTTGATTAGCCTTACATAACCACTGGAGGGTAACTTTCCCTTACAGCACATTAATCTGCTTCTAACCTCACCATTACAGCTTCTGGGGTTAGAGATATAACTTGTGTCTCTTCAGAGAGACAAAAAAAGGTATCATGTCCAATACAACCAAAAGTGCTAAAAGTATTAATAGATATTAATAGATATAGAAAGAGAGTGGCATTGCATAAATATTTCTGTTCTATATTTGGAAAGAAGCTCATTGATAATTTATATCATATGAGGATGAAGAGGAACTCATAGTATGGGAAGTTGCAAAACAGCATCTGAGATTAATATTTTAAAAAATCTTCAGACTCTGGTAGTCTGTCCTTAAAAGCCCTCCAAGAGTTGACTGAGGAGATCTTCCCTTTCTTGGTGTACATTTTTAATAACATTTTTAATGGGGAAGTTTCCCAAAGCTGTGACAGCATTAAAACAGAATAAGCAGATGACACAAAGAACTAGATACTAATTAGTCTGGCTTGAATCCTGGGGGAAAGTGAGAAAAAGAATATAAGGGATTAAATAGATGCATTAAAAAATTATAATAAAAAATGGTGATTATATGTGTAGTAGATCTTAAAAAAAACCCCAACAAAACAAACAACACCTAACTTTTTTTTTTCTTCTCATCAGAGGAATCTGAAAAGGTATCATAGGCTACCATCAGTGTATCTTATGTTGTTATACTACATATATTCTCAGTACAAGATGTTATTCAGGCCATTTTGGCTTTCATGTTAAAATTGTTCATCTAGTCTATATAAAAAAAAAAGATAGAGCAAGTCTTGAAGTTTCTAGACCCAGTTATCAAATTGGTAGTCCATTGTGGTTTTTGTTAAGGAGAAACAATTCAGATCAAAGATTTCTTTATTCAAAAGATTATCTAATGACGTCCTGAATTTGTAGCCTTACCAAGTTTCATACTTGACAATAAAATGAATCCACCTTTAAAAGCCTTTTTAATACATCTACAGAAAAACTTCCCAAGTATGCAATTTCCTACAAAAATGACCCTTGCTTAATGCTCAGAATGGGCGGAAACAGCCGTAGGACTTCAGAGAGTCCTACATAACATTGTTATAACACTAACATTTGCCATGTCACAGACCTCTGAGGAACTTCTCAGCAGCAGGACTTCCCACAGGGATACAGTACCTAGTTCTACAATTACAAAGGACTGAGCTGTCAGACGCTTTATATTTTGGATATTAATAACTGGTCTTGCGTCAGCTGTTTTTAATAGTTTTCACAACTCTGCTGGATTTCTGTGCACTGAATTTCTTCTCAATCACACCTTGCTTTTCAGAAGAGGAATGTAATCATGTCCCAGTGACCTATTTCTAAATATGCAAAACAAGTTTCCTGCAGCATCAGTGAACTCCAGATACCTGACAGTGTAGTAAAATGTTTACTGCCTTTCATTGAGAATTCTCTGCAGTACTCACATGCAGCCCCAAAAGCAAATAAATGTGCCAACATCTCAGTCATATTGATAGGTGCCCATTGTTTTCCATAGCATCCATAGTCTTGATGTCAAATATTCACACTTTACGTTTTCTACCTTCTGTCGCTGACCTACATTTAGTTGCAAATAGTGCCAATCACCTGCTGGTTTGCAGCTTCTATGAGAAACAGGCTGTCACTGACCTGCCTGCTGGAGAAGAGCTGCAAGTGACACAACTCCCAGATACACAGACTCGTATCTGGTGAGGTGTTGGTCAGAGTGGTGCCATTCCCAGTAAGCCCTGGCAACTGGAAAGCCCCTGGAGGCTACAGACAGCTGTTGTAGTTCAAGGTAGGCTAAAGACTGCTTTACGTTGTAGTTTAAGAGCGTACAAAGGCTAGGCTTCGTGCTGAATTTAAAATCTCCCTGGCTGTCTTTGTATTGGGTGCAGGTGTGGATCCACGGATCTGATCTGAGATTGTTCTCAAGGAAGTATTGGTAATTTTTCATTTCATCAGACCTGTTACATACTGTTTGTCATGGAGTGCTAGAGATAGCACTGTGGTGGTTGTGTGTGTTGTGCAGTACAGTGGCTCTAAGTGGTTTTAGTTACGTGTAAACAATCCAACACAAGATAAAGCATTAACTGAGGTCTCACTGAGGAAAGATCCAAGCACATTCTTTCAAGAACAGGACTTGGAGATTTTGTTCTGCTTACCATCCAGTAAAAATCCCGTTTCTCTAACAGCTTTTAGGAAGTACTTCCTTTTATCTTGGCCTACCCTTTACCTAAATCCATTGACTTATTCAGTATTCAAGTTGATGTAAGGCAGGAAAGGATCAGATGTGTCCATGATATAACTTCTGGAAAACTGAAAGTGTCATGGCTGAAATAATTAATTACTAATTAGATGTATGAAAACATAAAGCAGATTCAATACCAAACCATATAGGCAGAGACCAAAATTGGCATTGATACATGTAATAGAGTATTTCTAGAAATAGCTTATCAATGCACAATGAAAATTCACTGTGGCAGTGCCTCAGTTTACTACACTGGTCTTTGTAAATCAGAAACGACACTTCTGTCATAATTAACAGTGATTTCCAATGTGGCATTTTTAACTTTTCACAATGAAATTAGTAGTGCAGAAAATTATATACTACACTCAGGAGGAAGCAAAAACAGTAATTCAGTTTCTGCATGCTTCCCAGGGTAGTACCAATGAATTTTCTATTCACAGGTAAGGATTATTTTAATATAAAGTAAGCATTGTGTCAAATGTTTGATCCATTTTGTCAGGACATTTCCCACCTTGAGCTCTTCATCCTCCTCAAAGGGACAGATTTATGAACTCGCTTGCATGTTAAAGTTCCTCAGGCATTGCTTTTCATTGATGCCTCTTCTACTTTAACAATAGGACCTCTGTCTTGTTAAAAGCCATCCCAAAGTCATAATCCAAGATCCCAAACCTCTCATTTCTGACAGACAAAATGTTCTCTGAGCCTCAGCTACCAACCTGTAATGTGTCCTGTCTTCTCCTTTCTGGTTCTTCCAGCCATTGCCAACATACCCTCAGTTTCACTTGATCTGTGTTCTCACACAATGATGGAAATTTCTGGTGACAAACAAACCCAATTATATAACGCTTAATATATATCCCTTTGTTGTCCAGTTGCTTTCAAAGTTTACAAGTGCTAGCCACCAACCTCACAATATTTTTGTTCTGCTGTTTTCTTTACAGAAACAGATGTGAGCAAGCAGTATGGAGCTCAAGAGAGGAAAGACCTTCATAAAATCCAGTGTGCAACATGAGAAAGCGCCACCAGTGCACACAGTGCCTATCAACAAAGACGACACAGGGAAAGACAAAAAGGCAGCTCTGGAGGGAAACCAAAGTGCAGCTGAAGTCCAGCTGGCATGTTTGGCCACACAAAAGAACTACAGATTTTCTACCAGAGCAGCAAGGAATGGAGCTGGTGACAATAACCTGGAAAAATCATCTGGGTCCTCCTATAAACTTGTACGGAAGAGTAAAACCCATGACTGTGTTACTGAGGCAGACAGAACAGAGCACTGCAGCCCCAGCAGCAGGGCTTGTGAGGAAGGTTTTTCTGGAAAGGGTAAGGGCCGACTTGTTAATAGCATCAGCTTTTCAGGGGTGTCCAGCTCCAGCAGTAAGAAAGAGTGTGTGGTCAGCCCCAGCCAGTCTGCATGCAGCAGTCAGATGATTGATTACAGGAACTTTGTGCCACAGATGCCTTTTGTACCAGCTGTTGCAAAAACCATTCCCAGGAAGAGGATTTCCCTCAAGAGATCAAAGAAAGGGCTCAGAGATATATTTCATATTAAAAAAAATAAACCAGATAGCCTCACGTTCCTGGTTGAGAAGGAAAAGAATCTGTCCTCTCCAGGTTGCAAAAGTGAGTTATCTGGGCGTCTTGCAAAGTATCTTTTCAAAACTGGAGAAACGTTTGCAGGTGATTGTTTGTCACAAGACTGCTCAGACAGTGAACTGCAGTCTGACTCTTCCTATGACTGCTGCAACACCCTGTGTGAAGACGTTGCTTCACTAAAGAGCTTTGATTCCCTTACTGGCTGTGGGGAAATCTTTGCTGATGAGAGCTCTGCTCACCTGGAGCTGGAGAACAGCAAAGAAGTTCTGCTGAGACGAAGCAAGCACAAAGACAGCCCTGTCATGGGCTCTTTCCAAGGGGGTGTGGAGCAGCTGGCCTCTCCTGGCCAGAATGAGACTGTTGAATTTGCAAAGTTTTGGGACAACATCAACAAATCGGTGAGGCTGCATCAGAGTGCTCTGTTTGATAAGAAGTTACTGAAGATACCTGGTCCTGACGTGGAAAAGGCTAGAAGCCAGGCTGCTGCATCTGTGACAGACCCCCAAGTGTCACCTGATAAAGATGGTGACAATTCCAAAGAGAGCTCCACAGAAACAGGAACGCCGAAAAGTGACAACCAGGAATCCACATCCACAAGTGATGAAGGCTACTATGATTCATTCTCTCCTGGACAAGATGATGAAATGAAGGAAGCTCAGACCCCTGGGGTCCAAGGTAGATTTCCAAGAGACAGCTACAGTGGAGATGCTCTTTATGAGCTCTTCTATGACCCAAATGAAGTCAAAATAAACCCAGTCCTAGATGATGACATGTGCACATCTGAAAGCATCTCAGAACAAGCCATTGAAATCCCTTTGTCCATTTACAGCTTTCATGTTGGAGCTGAGGAGAACATGGCTTCCCAACCAGCTCTAGATATTATCAGCCAGGGTTTTTTCCACAGCACATGGAAAGGCAAAGAATGTTTGCTAAAGCTCTGCGATACTGAGCTTTCACTGACCATGGGGATAATAAACTGGCTGCGAAAACACTCGGGACTTGTTTCCTCCCCTGACTCTCTTCAGGGTCCTCAGTCACAGCCAGAAAAGTCTAATGATTCATCAATCCCACCCAGCCCTAGTCCAGAGCAGAAAGTGAGTACAGAAGCTCAGCAGGAGAAACCAAGCAAGGAAGAATCTAATACATTTAACTTACAAGTGTCTCTGGATGAAAGCAAATATGTAACTCAGGCGTCTTCAGTAAATGTTGCTGAAAGAGACCACGGCCTGGACTCTTGCCCTAACACTTCTAATCTGGATTTCCAGGAAAGAGAAGGGAGTCACCACAAAGATTCATCTACAGCGCCTAGGACAGTGGAAACCACCAGAGCATCAAGTTATGCACCACCATCACAGGCTAATGGAGACAATCTGCAGGCATCTCCAACTGAGAATGAGAAGGAGACAGTTTTCGAAGGATGTGAGACATCTGGAGATAAAAATCCACTGCCTGAAAAGCTGAACAGAGAGAGTGGCTCCCTGAGCTCTGAAAATCCTTCATTAGATGATAATCATGAAGTAGAATCATGTTACTCCTACAAGACTGCTGCGACCTCACTCCTAGATCCCCCTGAGAGGGAGGACATAAATAAACCAATGTATCACTCTCTCTCGATTTCCTGTGACAAACCACTGCAGCCTCTCACTCTCAGACGCTTCCAGAGCTACATTAGCCCCACACCAACAGAGAGCAGCACTAACATAGTGCAGCTCTTAGAGCGCTGTGTAACACAAGTGGCATCATTAAAGATCAGCTATGAAAACAAGCACTTGGAAGACAAATTCATTGGGAATGAAATGAACAGTATCATTCGTAAGATGTCTCAGTACAAAAACAAGTTGTTGTTGCAAAATGAATGCAACTGCATTGCCCAAAATTCAGAATACTCCAGTATTCCTAACACAAACCAATACAACTATGAGACAAGTTTCCAGTCCAGCAGTCTGTATCATTTGAAGCAAAATGGGGAGCAAATTTGCTCAGAAGATCAGAAAAGTAGAACAAAACTCCTAGATGAGGTCACTAGAAGCAAGATAAATTTTGAATATGCCCAGCTAAATAACCAGGCGCTGTCCTATTTAAAAGACTTTGCAATTGATCTCAGTCCAAGTGACTCTTCCCCTGCTACAACTCTCAGTAGACCAACATTTTTACCTCTCTTGAACTCTGTCTGTTCAGACATACCTGCTACTTTTTCACAAGCTTCATACAGCACCACTGTCTCCCTAGCTGACTCGCTGCAGCCTAAGGAGGCCAAGCAGCGCAGCCCAGGGCCGTGGAGTTACACTGAGCCCCCCTGCAGTGGCCTGGTTGGAGGCACCGCTCTGTCCCCTCAACCAGAGGCAGCCACCCTGGACACAGCGGTGACAGGGAGGAACAACCAGTAACGCCCCTGCACTGAGAAGGTGAGTGCTTATGGAAAGTCTGAAATTAAATGTGAAATAAGTAACGTCTGTTCCCTTTTCACAGACAGACGCTTATGGCAGGGGAGTCTGATATATACTCCAGGTTTCTCAATTTTCCATTTTCATTGTTCTTAACTTTCACTTCAGCCTGGTAGTTAAGAGTAATCAGAATTTAAGTTAGACAGTTGCCCAAACCAGGGGCCACATATAGCAGGTATTGCATTCCCTGAGCCTTACAAGTCCTGTGCAAAAGTGGAAGCCCCCATCTTCCACCCAGGTGTGGTTTTCACATCAGCTGGAACAGGGAAAATTTTTCCTTCTCCCACTCCAGCATTTGCCGTGTTTGGAACAAAACGGTGGATATGGGTGGTGCCTGGCCACAGACTGCCAGCAGCATTCACTTCACAACCAGGCCATGAAATCCTCTTGCTACATAATGACAGCATAAAAATTATGGCCTGCTTCCCCTCTGGAGTGATAACTGGGTATTAGACAGATCCCTTTACTGGTATCCTGATGTGTGAGCTGCTACCAGGAGGTCACAGGAGAAAGCCAGAGATCTGCAATGTTAACTCAGAGGGCAGACCTGTCCTGCAGTTGCATACGTGGGGTACGCCCTCAAGCACAGGGGAAAGCCCATAATACTGTGCTGCTGCTAAGTGTACCAAAAGGATGTTCTTCCTTCTTGCAAGCCTGAAGCCTCTCTCCAGCAGGTGCAGTTGGTCTCTGGCCAAACTGCGCTGTGGCAGAGCAAGAGCTGAAGCCAAGGCATGCTCCACGTGCAAGGCTTGACCGGCTTCTCAAATGAGGGGATAAAGGGTCTGTGCTGCACCTCAAGCTTTTGAAAATCCTTGAGCCACACTACGTAGATCCAGAATTTGGTCTCTGACATAGGGTAAGAAACACCTGTAAAACAGAGAAAGAGCCATTGTGCTGGTTTAAATTTGCCTGTCACACAGGGCTTTATGCCAGAGCAGATCCTATCTGTACAGACTGCTCTAACTCTGCCAACTGAGAAATCCTCTGTCCTCCGGTGCTGAGAGGAATCTGTCATGGAAGTATAAAACTTGTGTAAATTCTCTGTCATGTGCCCTGCCAAATCTGACAGATTGTCTGGACTCTGCCCAGCCCTGGCACTCTGAGAAGGAGCCTTTGAAGGTGGAAGATGGAGAGAAGGCTGCAGCAGGGGCCAGGATAGAGAATGATTGAACGGAGGGACCCAGGGAACACAACACTTCTCTGGCTCTCCTTGCTAACAGCAGTGTGACTGCTTTCTGGTCATCTCTAAAGGCTTCCCAAGCAGCACAAACTAGAAAGGACAGTGTTTCTCTCTGCATGAGGCAAAAACACCCTTACATTTTCAAGTCTTGGGAGATTCAGCTTGTTTTGCTATTTACATCTTCGTGAAAGTGCCCTTCCCCACTAACAAGTCTCCCATTGCAGGGAGTGATATTTTTCAGGGGTCTGCATGAAGTTAAGTGACAGAGACTGTCAGTCTTTAATATCCTTTACTAACACGTTGTCTAGTTATAACCTGTTAATCAGTGAACTAGGTCTTCCTCTAGTGAAAGAAGTGATTTTGATTTTTTTCATTTTTGTTGCAAACGGTCTTGACTAGCAAGCCACCTTCTTGTGTCATCAGATTTTTGGGAAGAACTTGCCATTAAAGGACACACCATAGTCCTTAGAACTACTTACCTCTTTTAAATTATTTCTGAAATTAAAAATTCAGTACAGGCAAGGAAAGGTTTGTGGTCATAGATACTATATGTAAGAAACCAGTGCTAGGCACAGCTTTCCAGGGTTAGAACAGCGTATCAATGTATGCATTGGCCTGATATTTTTAGTTTGTTGTGAATATTAATCCACAGGGTACTGCTAAGAATATCTCTGCCTTCGCAGGCTAGGAACACAAAGGGATGCTAATTCTGAGGAGTCACTTGCTTTCTGGTAGAAACGGAGAAGGGAGTCATAGCTGCCGTGACTGTCAGAAGTGATAACAGACTGTATCTTTATACTGTACAAGACGTATCACAAGTAGACATTACTGGACTCCAGGCACTTTTTACTGCACTGTATCAAATGGCAGCTGCTGTATGCCACCATGTGTCAGCACCGATAACACCTGCAATGTCAGGAATGTGATGCAATTCACATGCTATCCCCTGAATCTCAGAGAGAAGACAAAGTTTTTTTCCAAAAGTGCTGTTTTTTTGATAGAGGTTTTTCTATCAAAACAGTAAAACATTTAACAGTAAAACAAATGGCGTTTTAAAATCTAGATGAGATTTGCATATTTATAAAGTGACTTTGAGGAATGATCTCTTTTCAAAGAATCATTTCACTACAGTCTTGCTGTTTGTTACAATTTCTTACAGCAAAAGAATTTAGACAATAATTAAAATGGCATTTAACATGGTTAAAAGCAGTGTCTGTGGTGACAGATATAAACGTTGTCATGTGACTGAGTTTTCCTACCCAGTATCTTCTTGCCTGCCCACATTAACAGATGGCCTACAGGTTTGCCGGAAATTTTAATTTTTTTGGAAGGCAATTCAGTATCTTTGCCTTAATTACGGGGGTGGTAGTGAAAGAGAGGCAACATACAAACATGGTGTCACCTCCAAATCCATGGAGACAGACATCATCAAGAAACACTTCTACACTGAACATGACTGTGCAAACCCCAAGAGCTTATACATGAAGAATGCTCCAAGGTTCACTCTTTTAAAATGACACACTTGGGAGCTGTGAGAGAAATGACAGATCCAGAGGTGGCTCCTGCTTTGTTCCTCAGAACAAATACTGCATAAGCAGCTCCACTGCAGCCCCTGCTTCTCCCATGGACTCCCAGGCCTGACCTTCAGGAGCTGGGAAGAAGAAGGTCAACTTTCTTGCCATTTATCATAGGGCAGAGGAAAAGCTGATATCAAAAGCCATTAAAATCTCTGGGTTTTGTCACCCCACCTCCACATATCCCAGTACGCACAGTAACAAATGAGCCCATCATCTCTGCTCTAACTAGTGTGCAGGGTTCCCCTGAGCCATGCCTGGTCTCCAAGGCTTCCCTACCCTGCTGAACACAGACACACAACTTGATGTGAATGGAAGAATGGTACAAGAAGTGCCAGTCCCAGCTCCTCTTCCATTTCACCCTTCCCTGATATTTTAGAGAGAAATTTGCAAATGCCTCGTATATGAGCTCACCAGGAATTTGAACCCTAATTGTAAAGGAACCCAGTGGCAAATGGCATCCTTACATGCGGATATAGAAGTGTTATGTAGAAGGTGGAAATTACCAGTAGGAAGTGCAATGAAAGGCATAATTTTTATTCTCAGTATCAAAAGGCTAGGACTTAGGAAGCGAATGCAGTCCATCCCCTGAACACGGGGAGGATGCCTAGGTTTGTATATTCATTCACATAAACCAAACTGCTGAAGTTTGTGCTTTTCGACTGGATGTTTTCCAGCAGGAGACCCTTCATCTTCAACAAGGCAATGCTGTCCTAGAGCAGTGCATTGGGATATCTTTTTCTGACTGTTAAAATCTCTGGAACTGGCCACACAGACAGACAACATTGCATGTTATAGCAGCTGGACACAGGTAGAACAAAGCACTCTCTGCAAAAACCAGCATTTCAGACCACTAAGCCATTTCTACCACTTAACATGGTTTGAACTCTGTCTTCCATTAACTGGTAGATGTGGCAGAGCAACAAACCCCATGGCTGCTCCCAATAATATGTGTGCACTTCATTCAAATGCTGAACTGCTACATTATGCACCAGTCAAAGCCTTTGGATGTGTTTCAGTGATAGCACTAAAAGGAGCACATTGCAATAAGCTTGTCCTCAGGTCAGAAAAAAATAGATAACTGTCAATCAAAGAAGGGTTGCCATAATAGATGGGGCAGCTGTAGATAAAAGAGGAGAGTATGGCATATGTGACTGCTGTTATCAAGGAACTGAGATTCAGAAGCAGATAAAATACAGGCTAGACACTGCTAAGTGACAGAGGAATGTGTATCTGATCCTCACCAACTGAAGGACTGCTTGCAGTCTAGGCAATTTCTGTAATGCTTTTGATTCCCTCCTGGTTCAACTTTATTCCCTCTGTCTTAAATAAGGTTGCACTTCTCTCACACAGATATTTCTCTATCTGCCAGGCATAAGGAAGGCAGACTGCAGTATCTGGACTTGACAAAAAGAAAAAGCAGAATGGAGACTCATCTGCATATAGGCAATTGTCTGATAAACTATGGTATTATTTCTCAAAATGGCCAGAAATACACCTTAATAGGTGAAAAAAATAAAGCAGAATTGCTCTGTATCGTAACACATCCAAAGCCCAGGGTAAGAAATCCATGTATCGCCATGCTCCCTCCATGGCACAGAAGGTCCTCTCTCAAGTCTCACACGATGAAATGTAAAAACAAAAAAATGCAGAGACAGCCAGCACATTTTCTACATTGGAAGTGCCTCTGGCTCTGAAACATACACCTTTATGATGTGAGTTGCCCAGATCATCTTGTACTGAACCAGATACTGAAATCTCATCTGACAGTCCACACGCGCACACAGCCACAAGCAAATATACACACACGCTCCTGTTCAGACATATGCAGCACAAAATACAAATGTACTGTTTGTCACAGATAGTACCACAGAAGCAAAGAGCAGGGAGGCAGAGGTGACAGGCCGCTACCTCTGCTAATACATTTGAGTGTTAGTCACCATGTGCCCAGATACTTGAGCTAAACGCTAAATTAAACAATTTTCTCCTTCATTAAACACTGTTGCTTCTGGACTTGGCTCTGTCTCATTGTACTGTCTTCATGGGACTTTGTCATCAATGCTTACTCTACCCAAAATCAGAATTCTGTCAGGGAGAAGAAATGTTCTTGCCAGCTTATTTGCTAGAGAAAGGTTTTTCAACACAGTTATCAGCACAGATGATCTCTTAATGTCAGATGCACTATAATGTTGTTAAATGTGTTTCATTTTAAAACTGAAGAAATTGATTTGCTGCTTTATCCACTATTGCAGTAAGATGGTTTCCATGGATACAGTGTTATAGAGACTCTATTTTTCCCCTGTTGCTAACAGTACAGAAAGCTAAATTCTCATCTTCATTGCACCAGCATAAATTTGAAGCCAGGGGAATGATTCCCAGATTTAACCCTGAGAGCAGAATTTGGCTCCCAGTCTCCTTCAGTCTTGAAATTGAGGTTTTCAGGGGGATGGTAATGGAAGAAAACAGAAAAGGAAAACAGTTTCTGTGGACAGCAGCATGGGCTGAGGGACAGGACATAGGAAACACACTGCCTTTTTAAGAGAAATGGGGAGAAGTCAAGGCAGAATGCAAAGAAATTGATTGCTTATTCAGAGGCTTGGCGTCTTGCCTGACACTCAACTGCAAAAATTTAAGTCAGGTTTTGGCTATAGAAGACCTTATAATTGTCTGCATGGGATTGGACCAAATACCATCCCATTTGTTTAAATGAATGGGTGGATCAGTAGTTACCGTTCTGAAGAAAATGGGCCTCTCTTCTGTTTTGCTGTGATGGCCAGGAAGGCATAAGGGTGGAAAGGAGGTTATAGTTATAGAGCAGGCTTCTTCAATCGAAGAGGAGAGAATGTTGCCCCATATGGAGTACAGTCATGGAGACACTGAATGCAAAACAGATCCCCAGCTTGAGAATGCTCTGTACAAATTTGATGGCATTTATCTTCACCAGCCAGAAAGTAAAAAGGAGTAGGAGGAAGAACCTGGTAATCTCATAATTTTGGAGTGTAAAATCTCTAGTTCTGTTCTGTTCTAGTTCTGTTTCCCTCATCAGAACATGAAGAGAGGGGCAGAACCAGACTCCTCCAGACAACACTGCATTCTACCTCTGCAAGTGGGCTGCAGTAGGTGCTTGGAAAGGGAGTGTCAGAAGAAGGGCAAATGGAGAATTTTGAAACCTGAAATAACCAACCTCCTATCTTCTAGCAACCAGCATCCTCTGAGCTAGACAGTCATTCCTCCTGGATGTCTGAGTTTAGAGCTCCCTTTCCAAACTCACTCAACCATATGAACTTCAAAGCCTCCTAATTTGTATTATGAACCTTTAGTTTGTTCAGTGGGTGTCTTCTAGGTCTTTGTGACATCAGATCTGAGGTCTATTGTGTTGTACATCTCAGTTTTGTTTTGGAAAACTTCCAAAATATTCCTTTTGAGCTTCCTCCTTTTTGACATCTATTTTTTCCCAAAATAGGTAGTGTCCCTTTTGTGGCCTAGCAACACTTGGGTGGTTACAGACATTGTTGTGATGGTATATTCAGGGCAGAAGCTATGCTTCAGTATGTAGGTCTGGGGTATCTGTGTAAACAAAGACTCATAGTCCGGGGAGATAGAAAGCACAGAAATCTCAGCACCGTAGATTATCTGCAGTTTCTTTAAAAAAAAAAAAAAAGATATCTCAAACAAAAAAAATTTAAATATGGCTAAAATAAGAGCAAAAATTTGACCATCACAGTGAAAGACATGAAGCACTGTTGTCAGCACAGGAGGCTTGCACTCTTTTAAGGGAATGTCCAAAATGAACACAGTTCCCCATCAAGACTTACAGAAGGCTGTTCTGTTTTAAGCAAAATCTCCTTATCAGTTATTCAAGAAAGGCTAGACTGTATATATCTGCTGTGATGAGTTTCTTATGTCATTAAAATCATGGGGTCTGCATCTCACATTTTAAGGTGAGAAAGATGTTCATAGTTCTTGGACAGAAATACAGCTCAGGATAGAGAGAAGCAAAAAAGTACTGTTTGTTAGTTATTTCCCATGGAGTAAGGCATTAAATCTAAGCCTCTCTCTGCATGCACTGTGGCAGGCCTATTCAGGTAAAGCTTAAAAGATCTTGTGGCACTTAACGGCAGTGGCAACCAGTGATGAGAACTGCACAAATGATACTATGATACTGCAGCCAGCAAGTTCCTATCTTCCCACAATCAACTATCCTTTTCTTTGAGGTGCTTATATCATCCAAGGGAAAACTGTCAGTCTGTAGGTCACAATACAGCGAAGATTACCGGAGATCCAAGAAAAAAGAAGGTCCTCTTTGTCCTTATTTCTGATTAAACAATTCTCATTTTACAACAGAGAGCAAGGTAGGAAAATGCAGATTGTATTGCCCCATCCCCTCTTTGCTAGTCTTCTCTGTGATACTTTCCTTTCCAAATCTACCTCTTTTTCCTTTCATGACAGCTTTCCTTCTAACTTGCCCCAAACAGGCTCAACTCTTTCCTCTCACATGCTGTACATTCCCTCTACTCCGTCTTGGTGACTGAACCTACCTCAAAAGCCTTTTCCCTTTCCCACATGCCTGTGAAGCAGACACCTCCTTGCAATTCTCCGCAATTCTCCGCACCCTAAAGAGCCCTCTTCAGGTAGGCAGCCTCTTCCCCAGACTCAAAAGATCCCAGTGTCCACACCTCGCTGTCTGAGTCTGAAGCAGAGGGGAACAGCTGGGGAAGGAATTTCACACAAAGGAAGCAAACCCATAATTTAGAACTGGCCCTTTGCTATCACAGGCTCCTCTCCTCCTCCCTGTTTCATTCTGAGAAAGAAATGTGCTGACTCTGCTGAATCCCAACCTGCAGCATGTTATAAATAATTATGCACAAAATGAAAATGGAGTGCTCAGCACGCTATGAGAGCAGGCAGGCTTGCACAGCACCCACAATGCCATGCCCTCAAAAGCCAATCGAGCTCTGTTTAACTCCAGCAGCAGCCACAGAACCTGAGCCTTGGGTTTTGTGCGTTGATCACGTTAATAGAGGTGCAGATGGTGACTGAAGGACATGGAAATGGGATAATCAACCTAAAATCAGGCAGGATTAAGGATTTTTGTGCCCCTCACCTAACCCCTTTGTTATATTTTTCCATCTCATGGTCAACAGAGGGGAAAAATATCCAGCCAAGGTGGCTTCTGGTCTGTGATGCACAACCAGGGAGATGTTCCATCTGACTTCAGTAAGGATGGAGAGGGGTTTATTTACAGCAGGAGACAGCAGAAACACTGCATCAGAAATTTTCACAGCTCCAGCTTTTCAAGAGAGATTGTGCCCTCTGTTTTCAGCTGCACTTTTAGGAAGTATTTGATTGGATGTTAGCCTTAATTAACCCTGGTGCAGTTGCATTTCTGAAATAGGAGAAGGTTGTGTTTTACACAAACATCAAATGGGGCTTCTCAGCGGCAGAAAAAACATTGATGAAAAGGAGCATCTCTCCCGTCTGTGTACTTTAAATAGAGGATGCTGCAATTTGCGGCTCTTGGAGAATTACAGGCTCAATCTCCCTTCCTCATCCATCCTGCCTTCCCCCAAACATATAGGCAACTTGGGTTTTGCTCTGAAAAAAGCACTAAGTAGACTGTTGCTATAGCAACCAAACCCCTGAAACTCCTTTATAATTAAGATGGTGGTCTAACCACCTACAAAATACTTATTGCAAAAACCACAAGTTTACAGCTTCCTGAGTAACAACTCAATGTTTTTACAGTGACTCTACCTGATCAGGCCAAGACTGGTTAGTTAGTCTGCAAGAGCAATTAGGTATTTGGAAGCTGTTTGCTACTGAGATAGTGAAAAGATGCTGTGAAACAACAGGGTTGCAATTTAAGGCTTTTTTTTTCTAGATTTCTTAAAGCTTCGATCAGTAACAAGATAGTGTTTGAATCATCTCAGCTCTCAAAAGTACTCTTCAAGTATAATCTGTAAAATTTTGGAACCCCTAATGAATCATACTTACAAATGCCCTTAGCTTTTTTTCCAGAATTCAAAAACTGTTTTACTTAAAAATCACATAATAATACTAATAAATAATTTTTCTGTTAGAGAAAGGTATGTTAGTTTTCCCTTCAGTGTTTATTAAAGGAGATGACAACTAGACTGTATGATTGAGTGCAATCCTTGAAAGACAAACTAGGAATGGATGAGGTTAATTTAAAAATTACATTTACTGACAATTGAGGGTTGTATGATGTGAAAGATAGAAACATGAAGGCTTTATGTTATGAGATTTTATAGAGATAAACATATGGACAGACACCTAAAAGGAAGAAATCTCTCTGTTCCTCCCTTGACCTCTGAATCTTACTTATTTTATATTATTAAAGATAGTGTGCCCATCAGTGTATATAGAAATTGTAATGCCGTTGAACCACAGTGGGTCAATCAAACAGCCATCAAACTCTAGAAACATAAAATGCTGGGGCAGCTTATTGTTTCCCAACTAAGACTAGTCTCTATTGCAGCATGTTTCAAATTTACATAATTAAAGGACCATTTAGTCTTTGAAATATTAAAAAAAGTTTCAAAAATTAAGCAGGCTTTTAAAAGAAGTCCAGAGACCAGGCAACTTTCGTTTAACTGAATAAAAATTAGTTAGAATATAGATTGTTCATACTTTACTTTCATTTTCCCACTTCTTGTTTGCTTTCTTGGAAAAATGTATGTTTTTCTCTTTATTTTCTCAATTGTTTTACTAGCCATGTTCTAATGTTTTATACACTAGCAGTGACCTCAGAAATCCAAACTGCTGCTCTGCAGTATACTTTTAAGCGCTCCAAAAATTCTAGATTTCATGATCAGAAAAGGAAGATTCCACTTTTCTAGTCATCTTCCAATAAAAGCTTCTTTCTAGCTTGGTTCTACTCCTTATCAGTCACCACTGCCTGCTGTAACACTGTTCCCATTCTGCTGTTTCTCTCTATGCCTTAACTGTGTTTTAGCGAAGCTGTATTTTTACAAGACCAGATCCTGTAGTTCATTTTCAGCCTAAAAACCAGTAAACACCATGAGGAATTCTGATTGATTTAAACTGAGAGGATACTGCTCTTAATACCTGTGGGATTTCCTAAGAAATCGATTCCACTATTGCCCATCATGTGTATGCTCATGTGAACCATGCTGCACTGTTGTCTTCTGTCTCCCCGTATCAGCAGGGTAGGATTCTTCCCTGAGCTGAAATGTGACCTATGTCAGGAGGTATGCCATCTTCCTTTATTTGCTAAAGAAAAAAATGAAGACATCAATAATTGCAGAAACTATTATTGGATACTAATTATTATTGGCCTAATCCTGCGTAGCTGAGTAACCTCAGCTGTATTTTGGCTTCTCTACAGATAGAGATTGAACTTCCAAGTTGCCCACACTGTCAGAGAGTGCTGCAAAAAAACCAACCAAACAAAAAACCCCAATCAGTTTCTCCATTTCTTTATCTAACATTATACTTACAGTCTACCCAAAGGAATGGAAAATGAGGCAATTCAAATGAATGTACATAAATCACCTGACAGGATATACACTGCAATTATTATTTTTCATCTAGAAAACATAAACATCTTTTTGCTGAAGGTCAACAGTGAATAATAAATCATTACATTCACCCTGGTTATGTCCTTCAGAGATAAATTTTTGCAAGATGCAACTGATCTCCTGTAGGAGTGATCTCTAAAACTACATACTCTACTACTGCCACCCAGAAAAGGGCCTGGGGGATAAGGGCAGGAGACAACTGTAACAGAACAGCTGAATTACTCTTCACCTGTACTGAGAACCAAGCAAGCCAGCAATGAGCAATCAGCAAAGGGGGGACAACAATCCCCTGCGAGTCAGCCCCACTTGGCTTGGGCAAGGATGAACGTTGCGTACCAGATGGCCCTTTTGGCAATTCAGGAAGCCACTGATACGATTCCAAAATGGAAGTGGCGGCCAGACCTCCTGCACTGAGCTATAGTTACAGTAGCTGAGCTAACACTGAGGAAGGAAGTTAAAGAAATATTGTAACCTGTATAATCTTTAAAAGGGCAATGAAAATTTTTATGAGGTACTGGTATCTTGGAAACCTACAAGTGAAACACTGGCAATAACCTAAGCAGCACAATTTATCTATCCTATAGGCACTTGTTTTGTTATACTTCCCAAGATCACATACCTACCTCTTCCCTGCATATGCCCAGGATACACAGGCAGTGTGCAAGACAGTTGGTGGTCCCAAAGTCAACACAACAGCTGTTTCTGTGTCCCTGTGAGGCACAGGTTTCTTCAAGTGCTGACAGGTCTCTGTTCTTTGGGCTTTTCAGTGGGCTGGATAGTGGAAAAAACAGAGATAATATGGGCTCTTAGGAGGGTACTGCAGAGGACCAAATGTTTTTTGCATGGAAGAGCTTCCATCTGGCCTGGCCTGCTATAGCAGCTAAGAAACCCAGACCAACCTAAATTCTGGAAGAGCACAACATCAGACACAGCACGTTCCCATGCATTTACATTGTGAGGCACCTTAGCTAGCCCTGCGTGCACAGTCTGCTTAATCCACAGTCTGAGTAACAGCCCACGGATCATGGAGCATTAACGGTAATTGCAAATCCACTGGTCACCTCTGACTCCATGCAGTGATTTGCTGAAAAATGCTGTTGCCTACAGTGCATGCACCATCCTTTCACATCCCCTTTTCACAGTCTGCTTCACTGCCCAGCCATCTCATAGTTTCTTCATGCTAGCACGTCTGTGCGATAGAGTGGGCACAGACTTTGGCCCAAGAATTACAGTGCTCAAATCAGCTGAATTGTTTAGTCTTTGAGGCCGGTTCTATTAATAAATGCACTGTTAGTCACTGTGATTTAGGCTGGGATGCTACATGTGTTAAAAGAATGAATGCTTCATGTAGCTTCCAATTAGCCTGGAAACGTTTTCTGGTTCTTTGCCTAGAAGGACTTAGACAACAGTAGCATTGTTAGCATGAACTGCCACCTCCTAATATTGAGTTACAAGAATTAGTGGGTTAGTAAACTACCACTGACCTTCTTTTATTGTTTTTTTAAATTACTCATGAAGCTTTTGAAAAATGCTATTAAAAAGATATTTGAAATTAATAGAAATTGGGACAGTATGTATTTAGAATAGATGAGTTTATTTGCAACTCTATGGTACCAAACTACTGTTAGGAAAAGAAAAAAAAGACAGGATTCTTAAATATGTTATAGACTGGCTTCCCTATTGGTCTGTAACAAATCAGTTCAGAAAACCCCGTCTTTTTTAAAGAAAACTGCCTTTTGGCAATTGTCGACCCTGAGCACTCTCCATCAGGACGTAGTGCCAAATTTTCTTCTAATCATCAGACTCAACCTCTTCACAATTCTGTGCTACTGCTTTGCTTTTGCTACCTCTTTCACCTTTCTTAGCAGTGATTCCATTCTACAGGGTGGGAAGAGATGCAGGCCTGAAAATAACATTACTAGAAGCAGCCTTAACTTTATGTTCTGCCCCCAGGAAAGAGGGTGCAGAGAGAACGGTTCCTTATCCACCTCTCTTTGTCTTTTCTTGAGTGTTGCTTGGACACAAAGCCTTAAGACTTCTGGGAAAGTCTTCCAGGAAGGGACTTCCAGGCCATCGACTCCTGCTACTGGTGCATCTGCACTCCTCTTTATTATATGTCTCTTTGCCTCAGAGCAGAGAGAGCACCTCACCCTTAACCTGACCTGCAGGCAATGTGATGTTGTCTCAGTCCTCATTTTATTTAATCAGCTCACAAAATCTATAGAAAACATTCTATTATTGAATAAGAATGTCATATGGCAATCATCCACAGAAAATAAATCAATAAACTTCCCCTAACAGCAATTTATCACTCGTATCACACAGCAATCCACTTAGTGTTAAAATTAACGGCATAAAAATTTAAAGTGAGCACAATACAACAATGAATAATGGCCCAATACAAAACATTTCACAATGGGAAAAAATCTTACCATAAAGAGAGCTTTCTCTAGCACCCAGAATGAAAATCCTTGTCGATTAAAGGCCTGTTATCAAGTTAAGTGACATGACCATTGAAAACCTTCCTTTACTATGCTTTCAGGCAGGAGATTCCTGACTGTTTACAGGAACTGTTTACTTAGGTCCTTAGACGTAAGTCTACAGTAACATAAATATCTAAAGTAGCATAATTGAAAGAAATTCTACTAAGTTATTAATTGACCCAGAGTATATTTCCTCATGGTTTTGGGAATACCTGAAAAATCCATCTCAGTGAGAATGAAAATATGTGCATCCATCCAAAAAAAAAATCAGAAAAGTTCAGTGCTGTAACTTCTTCACTTTTCCACCTGTGTAGTTCCCATGTTACAATATTGGGAAGATAACAGGTAAAGTCTTGTTACTAAAAGACTTTGCCAACTTTTCAGGTATGCATTCAAATTTTCCTTCCATTAACTGGTGAAACTAGTAATTTCCCCAATTTTAAAAGAAAATTAGAGATTTCTCAAGTGGTTTATTTACTGGGCAGTGGTGTTACACATGCTTCTTCGAGAAAACTCAGTTCCACTTTCCTGTGATCACTACTTAAACTCTCTTCATGCAGATTTCCACATTTAAAGTTGTTACTGGTAATAGGTTAAACTCCCTTCTTCTGAACAACGCTAAAGATCAATCCACTGTTCAGGAAAAGCATAAACCAACCAATGCTGGCTAATGATGGATCTTACTGTGCCTAAAGGGCTCAGGCCTTTTTTCAAACAGTCTCTTAAGATGGGAAGGGATCACCAGTGGGACTGATCTCCTGTTTTATACAGCACTGTCAAATACCTTCCGAAATGACAACTCTGAATTAATTTATAGCTTGGTGTTATTTCTTAACCTCATTTCCATGAACATAAATACCTAAGAATATAAAGCGCATTGAATGATGTCCTTCACTGATGTCTGGAAGTCTTGTGTGTTTTATGCCATGTGAGCTAACAGAAAACATTCACAAAATCTTTGTGTTTTTATAAAAATTCCAAATTTTGAAAACCTCTGCTCATCTCATCTATAGTATCAGCAAGGTTTATTTCAAAGGATTTTACAGAATATGAGGCATTAAGGCTTAGACTCAATCTCTAACAAAGAATTTTAACAGAAATTACAAGATTCTGGAATTTCTTCACAGTATTTCACAAGGTTGAACTTTCACCTGCCATAATTCAAGAATCTTTCTGAGGAATTCTGTTTCCATAAGTGAGAGAGGAAGAGAGACACAGACAGTTATAATACACAGACAGACAGAAATAGACAACTTACACAAGTATCTTAGTATCTTTCATCAGGTCTTGAAAGCATAGCAGTATGTTATGTACTAGTGGAACTGAGGTGTCATATGATATCTTTCTTCCCCAACTTTTTATTGGAAGTCTTAGCCATAAAATATAGAACACTTGATCCCACTCGCTGTGTCCTTCTAACTTTCTAAGTGACTTTCTGAAGGGGATGTAAACGGCATCTTGGAAATGTGACAAATTATTCAGTTACATCTAAGTAGCCACTTTTCATCTTTTAAATAAAACAGGATATCCATATACTGTGTAGGTCTGCTGTTACTATGTAGGGGCCTCTTAACTGATTCATCTGCAATATAAATGCTTACTAAACAAAATTACAACTGTGTAAGACATCTGCCTTTATCAAGCAGAGTTTCCCCTCCCCAGAAGGTAAGGAGCAAGAAGAATGCCATGTTTAGCTGATTGTGCTGCAGTTGGGCAGCCTTGGACTTAATTTCCCAGATATTCCAACCCATTCTACATTCAAATCATTTAATGGATATGCAAGTTTACAGTATACTGTGTCTTAATTTTTGGACATGTTGGGGAAGGGCAACAAAACAGCCTGACCTGTGGTTATGAGATGAAAACAGGTCAGTGATTCAATATTTTCTGACAAAGTGCTGGGTGAGCAACCTTAATAGGCAGTCAAGATGATGGTAAATCACAGGACAGATTCTTAGGTTTGATTAAGGACTGTAAATCCAGTAGACCCTCTCTGCAAAGACTGCCTGTGTGGAAAGGGAATACTTGGATGGCTAAGAAAAAGCATTCAACAGTGTTATCAAAAATCAGCAGCACTTCTGGGTCACGCATTCATACTGGCCAATTTCCAGTTGGCAGAGCAATTCTATAGCATCTGAAACAAGAGAGCATCAGAGCAACCTACATCGGTGACTGAAACAGAGGAATGGAAAGATGTCACAGAATACTGTCTTCTCCATTCAGTGCAGTGCTGGGCACAGCTCAACTGTTACTGCAGAAAACTCAGCTGCATTTGTGCTTGAGTCTTTTCATTTACCTCTGGGTTGAGCCTGCTTTTAGAGCAGGTCCAGTAACACTAGGAGTACCTTGTGTATTTTCCACCATTATCCAAGCAGATCTGCCTGGATTCAACATCTGTGGCTCACTCTTCCAGGCTCCTGGTAATAACTGTTAACAAAAAGACCCGCCAGTCTTCACACAGAGGTGGTGAGTTTAACATTTAGTGTTAGAAAAAAAGCATAGTGTCTGAAAAGAAGTATGTTAAGCCACAAAAGCGTTTGCAGAATATCTAACTTAACATGAGGTTTTCCCCTAGCAGAAAAGCCAAGGATGGCTTCACTTCTTTAGCACTCTACCGGAGTCTGCAGGAGACACTCACTTCCCTTCAACAGGAAGGGAAATGAGCTCATCTCTCAACATAAAATCTTATCCACAGTTCATAGCCCTTGTGATCTGTTGTACCCCATCACTGTAATGCAAGCTATTCAATCTGGCAAGAACCTAGAAGTTAAGAAGCCCAAAGGAAATAGTTTGGTCATTTGCCCTTTGCCTACCCTAGGGTGTTTACCAAGGCATGTCCTAGACTGACTCACTCTTTTTCCTTCCTGTTTTTCTAAGAAGATGTTTTTAAGTTAAATCCATATAGCCATACAGTCAGTTCTAAATAACAGGATCATAAAACTTAAAGAACTTACTACAGCCCAGACCAGTTGCTGTTTTTACATCATGAACACTGCTAAACATAGTACAGGAAGACTTCCTTCTCCCTTCCTTCCCATCCCATGCATGCCTGACAGCTACATTTATCAGATTCCCAGCCCTCACAGTTAAAAAAAGAAGTTAGTTTCCAAAATTAAAATTACCACCTTCAGCAATTTGAACAGTCACTTATACTAGTTAAGATGTATCTCTGAATTCATCTCTCTAGTTACTTTCATGACATATACTGAACAAAATTTTGAAAATAGATAATTTTAAGATACACTAAAACCATTAAATTCTTAGAATAAAATCTTAGTTTTATTGGGATCATAATTTGCTTTTTTAGCTTGTCAGAGGCAATTGAGTTTCTTTAACTAAGAAAAGCGTGATGTGTTTCTGGATTTTGTCTAACAATGTAAAAACCAAAAATACAATGCTAATACTTTACAATCCTTCTGAAACTGTCTTTTAAAACACACCCTACCAAAATGGATCAGTTCTAAACTGCAAGCTCAAAGCACAAGACTTTAGCACCATCAGCGTTTTTCCTTATAGACCTTATCAGAGTATGCAGACTAAAATTTGCAGTCTTGTGTGCCTAAATTTAGTTTTTAAAAGCAGATCCAAAATTCTGACTCAGCCTATATATTTCAGCTATGCATATTCCACTGGGTCAGACTATCAGGCTATAAAACAGGGAAATTCTAATTACATTAGTCCAGAAATGAAGGAATAGTTGAAATCATCCTGCCATTGAACTAACTGCAGGCAACAAAGAGGGCATTAAACAGATCAACTCATCAATAATGGAGTATGGAGACTTTTAGCACTAAGTAGGTCAGTGGTACATATTTCTGTTTTACCCTTAAATAGTTACTCAGCAGCCCACTCACAGTGAACCCAGGCTGGCTTCTTTCTCTTCTTACTGGACAATCTTCAGCATCACAAAATTTACCAAATCCTCCCATCCCTGTTGAGACCTTATGATGTGAAAATGCGTGGGGATTGAAGCTGGATAGTTAGTTGAAGGCTGTCATCCCGCACGGCTGTGTTGAGAAGAGCATTGATATTGCTTATTCTGTATCAGCTAGAGGTGTGTAAGGAAACAAGCCTGTGTGGGTGCTAAAAGGTACAGTTTTACCCAAATCCAATTCTGATTTGCTGTATTAAATGGAATAGCTCTCATCAACAGACATTGCAGAGACTTGCAAATCCACAGAGATTTTTCCAGAGATTTGGGTGGATTCTAAATCAATATCTAACATGACTAGAACATAACATTTTCAGATACTTATATGAAGCAGTACTGATAGCTGTGTTACTTTTGGTTCTTTGGCTGGAAAAATACCAACAGATAATGGAAAGGCATTGTTTTGGAAGTCCCACTTTCCCATAGAGGTGGTAATGAATTAATTTAAATAATTTCAGTTAACAGAAACTTGCTCTTTCTTCCCCTTTTTCAAATTGATGCCAAAGGGATATAAGTAGAAAGCTGCCCAGACAGCCTACCAGATACTTGCTGAGCCTGTGCTGAAAAAATTTCAAAGCTGACAGAAAAGGAGCTGTCCAGTTCAAAGTCAACATCATCCAACCCTGCAGGAGAGTAGCACAAGTGGAAATTCAGAAGCAACTGTTTATTCAAAATTCAGGAAAACCATGACATCTAATACCTTCAGTAAGAATGCTGTTGATTGATTAACAGAAATGTGCAACAGGATTCTTGCTGGGTACATCAATAACCATCCAGGAGATCTGATAGCCAAAGGCAGTGTAGAAAGTCAAAGAGATTATTAATCCCTAAAAGATTTAATAGGCATTATTTTTACTGCAACCAGACTAAACAGGAAAAGCAAAATCAAACCAACTTATTATCTCTCTAGGGCTACACAGATGGTGACATCTTAGTGTGGCATACCACAAATAGGAAGACTGAGGGATTCTATAGCATAACAAAGACCAGGTATTAGTCAGTCCGGTAATTTCAATTGCTAAATAATATTTCTTTATTTGGGTTAGCAGATAATACAGAACACATCAGTTGTTCTCTATTCATAAATTTTACTGATAATATCATAGCTACATTCAGAGAAAACAAAATATATTCCTATCTCCTAAATTAAATATATCGTAAAGCATTCTTTATTGCTTCTGTTAAATCAAAACATTTATTAAAAAATATGTCCAAAATTAATAAATACTCTAGAACACAAAAATTTCAAGTCTAATATATTTGCCACCCCAGGGCACTTTTCACTTGTTCTCCTCACTCTTCTTAACTGACCAAGTAATTTATGTGAGTAATGAAAATAATCTTATTATGCAGTTTTTAATCTATTATTCAATAGCTAAAAGGAAAGTAAAAATCACCCTTTCTATCAATAATTCCGCTTCAGTACTAATGCAGCCATTCAGCTGCCCCCCTCACCCCTCATACATTTTTAATGCTTAGGCTCTTTGTTAGGATGTCACATGTGTGAATCATGGTCAGAAACACAGTGATCAGGTGTGGGGAGGTCAACTAAAGAAAATATTCCTGTTGCAAACAAAACAAATTAGACTGGAAGGACTGTAAAGAGCAACTGCATGGTAGGGTACTCAAATGCTTGACTCTTCTGGAGATTTGAAAGATGAAGTCCAACTGCTAATGCTGCCTTGACAGCTCTGGCTCGTAAAGAACCTGGAGCTCTCAGCAGTCCTAGTGAAGCGCCAAACACACTTCAGCCAGCTTTGTCTGATGGTACAATACAGTATGTGTCCTAATTCAGCCTCTCCTGCAGTTACTGTTACTGAGTCTATCTGGATCCAAATGCAGAGGCTGGGACATGTGCTCTCCCCAGAGCACTGCAGACAAAGGTCAAGGATCTGATGACAGCAGTGCTTCCCTCAGCCAATTTTTTACTGGTTTGGATGGTACCGTAATTTGGATACCTGCCACTGAACTTCAAACCTGGACTGTCTGGACCAGATCTCAGCTTCTAAAGAGTCTGCCTGGTCTCTTTAGCTTTACTTCCAGAGGCATTTTTAGAGAATTGCACTGTAAACACCACAACAGCTTGTAAAGCCCCAGCGGTATGGATGACTTCCTCTGTCTACCTCTCCTACGACCTGTGATTCAGGCACTTGCAAGAAAAACAAGAACATTGTTAGCAAGGCTTTTTCATCTGGTATTAATCCGGTGTAATTTTCTTTGGAAAATATTAGCATGTCAAAAGATCTCTCCATGAGGGCAATACAACCTCAAACTCAGACAGGCACCATCTCCTCTTAAGGTGGCACAGAAAACGCCTCTGAGTTGACCTGGAGAGAGCTATGAACTTTTAGATTTCTCTCATGAAGCAGTGAATGCTGCTATTATTTTTGCATGACTTCCCATTCTGTCGGATGAAGAGGTTCTGGCAGAGATGGGACCCTTCCCACGTGTTCCTGGAATAATACATTACTCCCCCAGTATGAGAGGCTGCCCCCAGTCAGGCTTCATTCCTCTGCTGAAGGGTGGACAAGTTGGCTGAAGTTCTGAACTGGAAATGGTTCCATTATATTTTTACCTCTTTGAAAATTCTACATGACCCAACACTTTTTATGACAGAAAAAAATGAAGGATGTGCCTTATTTCATCATGGCTCAAAATGAAACCAGTAAAATAGTATGTAACACTTGGCAATTTCTCTCTAGCCCTATTTCTTGCTGTCTGGCCTTCTTCAATGAGAAGAAGTGAAATTATTTTGTTCCTGAGAGTGTAAGCATTTATATCAAATCTGGAATTGTTCCAGATGGAAAGTTAGGCTTGTTCCTCTCTGTGTCACATCACTGCTTCATATAGATTTCCATTCCAGTGAGGCTTAGCAAAAACTTATACAGAGCTATATAATTGCTGCTTACTACCAAAACAATATCACTATAATTGGCCTTATAAATACACTAAAGAGGTAAAAATGAGCATGACTTTGTAAACTATAGCATCAAGTTGACCATAAAGACTATTCACTCAAGAGTAATTTTCAATTTCAGTTTTGCAAAATCAAAGAATGAAGGTAATGTAATCATTTCTGTTGCTGCCATGTCTACATATTCCAGACCCAGATGTCTGACTTTGTTCCCCTTTACCCTCCTTCTCCCTTCATGTTAAGTGCTATATAAACGAAGATCAGGTTTTGGGTCTGTACTCCAAAGAGCTAGAAATGATGTCTAGAAATGACAATGCAAAACAAATGCCCACAGATGGATACAGACAGATGGAAGAGTACAAGGGAAATGAGAGAGTATCAGTCGACCCATCAGAAATGGAAGTGTCACCTGGTGTTACCATACTTTAGGGATGGACTTCCAAACACAAGAAGCCCCATCGGACAAAACATTGTCTTTCTTCTTCAGAAACGTAACAAGGAGACAATGGAGACTGGTATTGTTGACTAATCATAAACAAGAGTGAATATTTAGGTAGACTAGGATACAACTCACAGGATAGAGATTGGCCTTCAGAAGCCTTGGAAGGGAGGTCAACCAACAAATGATGGATGTTATAGAGTAAGAGAAATGAGGGAAAATACACAAAGCGACAGGTATTTGGTTAGCATAACCAGACAGAAAAATACCATCTTTGTGACAACATTCTGAGTGGATATGAACAGGCAAGACTGTGCTTATCAAGGACAGAGGAAAGGAAAATTTTGATACCTTGGAAGTAATGTGAACAGAACATGAATAGTCATATGGTAAAAGGATTTTATGCACAGAACAGACCAAATGCAGACACAGTCTGGATGTGAGAACAGAGAGAGAATTTTGAGTCAAAGAGCACTGCAGGATAGTGGGCTGTATGCAGGAAAAAAAAGGTGTTGGCTCAGGAAAATTAATTGCGAACATACTTAGACCGGTTTGACACTTACTAATGATTGCTGACCCTAACTTTAGCAAGTCAGCAAATATACCACAGATGTACAACACAAAGATGACACAGGATTCACTGCAATCCAGACTGACAGTACCCTGCAGATACAGCCAGCTGTACATAGCAATCAATGAGCCAGATGCAATCCTAACACTAACTGCCTGTAAATGATATCTTTTTTTAAAAACTGAGGAATATGAGAGACTGTATTGCATTCATTACCATTTCAATTGACAGCAGCACAATGCATCACTGACAAGATTCAAATGACTATCCAATAGAAATAATCTGAAAGGCTCATGATAGCTAGTGGAAGAGATTATTTACAGACTGTTTTGTTAGAGGCTTTCTATTTGGCAAAGATTTTGCACATGTGAACTTGTCCCATGCATCAGACATACGTCTGTGCAGGCAGCTCTTTCACAAAGAGAGAGAAGAAAAGAAATGTGTAATGGAGGCATGGAAAATTGATTTTCTGACTGTGACCTTGAATCAGAGGTTGAACATGAGCTGTGAAGCAGACAGTGAGGATGGGAACAAGCTGCAGACAGCAAAACTGCAAACTTTGGCATCAGACAATACAGACAAATTCTGACAGCCTGACCCTGCCCCCATAATCAAGCGCAGTAAGCATGTGAGGATATTTTAACTTGCAGGGACAGTTGGGTACTTATGAAAGCACAACAGAGCCCAGACACTATTTTTCTCAGAGATAACATTAAAGAAGGATGTTATTCAAGTCACCTGTGATGAAAAAAATTTAAAAAGGAAGGTAAATTTCTATACAATATATTGGTTATTTTATCACACTGTGATAATCTTCTCTTCACATGCTCACAAAATACTTCCACTAATCCATCTTCTGGTCTGAAATTTTTTAGGATGGATCTGCAGACATGAAAAGATTCAAAGAAAGAATGTAGACATGAAGGTAGTGAAAACCACTGGTCTATGGTAAACTAAATGGGATGCAGTTAAGAAAGTCAGGAAAGTGGCTGCCTAGCATTTGAAGTTTGTCGCTGAACTATGAGGACAGAGACAAACTGATCCCAACAGTTTGTTCAGAACTGCAGAACAACCAGGGACCACATTACTACATGACCATGTTTCTCCAGCAAGAAGCTGTTCAGGAGGCTCTGTCTTTGTTTTCTTTCTGTGCCTTTTCTGTTGTGTAGCTTGGGGAAAGAAAGGGCTAGCAAGTTAAACTGGGTCCACACTCAGAGCTCTTTGTCATCACAGTATACTATAATATTATGCAGTATATTATGCTGGCACAGCATTCTAAGGCAGATGCAGCTTATAACAGCAAAAAAGTTTTTACTGTATAACTCCTTGATTCCCTGAGAGTGACAAGTTGATTTTTTTACACAGGTGGCTTCTGGCAGCATTAATGTTTGTCAGGTCACACCCCATCGTGCTGGTGTGTGCATAACTGTGTCATAGCAAAATCTATAGTACAGTCCTGGTTTTGAGCTACAGGGGAACCTCTGCTCTAACTAAGAAACACTGCTTCTGCTTCTTAACACCTCTAGACTGCCATAAAAAGGCCGGAGAAGGACAGGGAGTGTGTAATTTTTTTCCTCCCTGTCTAAAGCTCATTCTGACTCAGGCTGAGAATTTGAGTTCTACAAGCAAGCAAAAATACACAGTGTTCAGAGACATAATATTACACAAAGGACTAAGTTACAACATCAAGATCCTTTGGCCCTTGTGCTGAGTTCCTCTTAACTTGCGGGGCACCAGCACAGCTGCACTCCTTCCATGTGGGTGGTCAGTCTTCAGCAGGACTGAAATCCAACCTAGTATTGCCAGTAATATTGCGAGTTTCCTACAAAATGTGCTTCGGAATAGAAATCATAGTACTTTTTTTTTGTTAGAGCGCAATGGTGTGCTCGAGGCACTATTCAGAAATGATACATGCCCTGAGAAACTGAGGTGACCAGGAAATAAAAACTCTTCCTGCAAAATATTTTGTTTTTAAAAATTGGGCCAATTCATGAGTACAGCATTTTAAAACCATATTCTTCATGGAAAGGGAGTTTCTGAAAATCTCCATGGCAGACCACTGAGATATATTATGTCTGGTTTGTGTGTGCTGCTTATGATGAAGTCTGTTCTACTATTTGGCAAATCATCTAGGCAGTAAGGCATTTTTCCTATTCTTCTGGAAAGATTTTTTTTGTTCCAGTAAAACTGAATTTCCACAAAGAATATTTAAACTTTTAAGTGGCATATTCCCCATCTGAAAATCATTCCATCAGAAAATTCCCAGCTAACTTCTAATCTACACAGCCAGCTGGATCAATTAGCTCTGCGCGATAATGCTAAAAGCAGAGTTATTAAATAACCTTAGCATCAAGGTTACAGCAATTCAATGGCCAGGCTAGACAAGGAATGCTTCAGGGCGTTCCCTCACGGTAGAAACTGCTCTTGTAAAGACCCTGCCTCAATTTCCCTTTCCCAGTGTCTGCTTAAATCAAGGTGGGGTTTTTTGGGTTGGGTTGGGTTGTTTGGTGTTTTTTTTTTTTTTTTTTTTGGGGGGGGGAGAATTGTAGTCTCTATTGATCTCTTAATTGATGCTGTTATTAGGCTTCCAGTCCTGACTTCCTTGATTTAGAATCTCCTCCTCCTCTTTCCCTTCAATTGCAATCAGCAGGCTTTTCTCCTAGCTTGGGGAGTCCATATTAGACCAATCTTCCTCCAGATACATGGTAACTTCACTCACCTAATCACTCTCAGTTCTGATGCTGCTAAAACAGACATATTCTTGTCCCAGATGAGAGAAGGAGAAACCTTATAATCCCATACTATAAAATTCTTCATCCCAGGCCTTTAAGGGGCCAGTGGCCCTCCATTCTAACTTGCCCAATGGCATTAATAGCTCCCAAGACACTCTTCTCTCTAGCAAAGGCCACATCAAATGTTTTTAAACAGATTTCCTTAGGCACATGAGCAACTGATCTTGCAAAACATCCCTTCTGGCCTTAAAGGGCCAGTATTCTGCTGCAGTGAACAAAAGATTAGAATATGTTCCTTAGGTAACCTCTAGAAAACCGTACGGTTCGAAAAGGAAAATAATTGAAAAATGGAAAGCATGTACTGATACAGAGAAATGACCACTTTCCTTGCAAATTATTTACCTATAGCAACGTATGATGATTTCTGAACGTTGTCTAAGAATCCTGCTTGTCCAGACTTGTTTTGTGGATTCAGTGTAGCTCCCCAGATAGCCTGGGGATTGACTATGATAAGAAAGTCGCAGGTAGCCCGGGGGTATGAATTAAAAGGACAACTGACCCATAGCAGAAGCAAAGCCCTGAACGGGCACTTAGGTAAACCTAAACTTGAACAAAAGGACTCAGAGATGCTATCTAGAGGGGATGATCTTGCCGATTTAAGAAGGAGACATCTTGGCTTTGCTTAACAGCGCATGCCCTGGGGACAGCGGACACTTGAAGAAGATCACGTACTTCTCTCCGTGAATAATTCTAATAATCGCACCTATTCCTCGAACTAATTGTAATAACCCGGCCCTTCTTAATGAATATGTATATTTTATTGTAATAAATATTTGGCTACTTGCCAGAGACGGTGTGCAAGCTTTGTGGAGAAATCCTCTTGCACCCCGGCCGGAATAAACATGCCTGCTTTAGAACTCTTTCTGAGTTGTAGAGTTTTGTTTCCGCGTGTCAGTACAAGGATTAGAAATTCAACTGATAGAAGTCATACCAGAAACAAGACAAATCTTCAAATGTGCTTGTAGGTGGAAGGAACTGAAAGTCAGGATATCGTTGAGACTATCCCACGGTTTTAATTTGCAGGTTCAGATAAACTGTCATGAAAACTGCATCATAAAAGGGGAGCTGACAGAAGGAGCTGATTAATTAAGTAATGCCGGTAAAGGCTGGCCTGATACTTGCCCATAAATTCTAGCGAATCTGCAGGTGAAATAACTGAGCTGCCTAGGTAATATTAAAAAGTCACACATTCTACCAGAGAAACGGACTTAGCAGTAAGGATGGCGACCTCCGAAATTACAGGCTGTGGAGCCCTCCTGCACTGCCAGGCGCGCTGTCAGGACCCGAAAAGCCACTTACCAGCTGTACCAGCCCGCTGCAAGCCCTCTCCTGTTCAGCCGACGGGTACTCCTGCTCTGCTGTGCCACCTTGTGCTCACCAGCTGACAACACACTGCTTCATGAAATCAGTTAACTGCACAGTAAGACCATCATTAAAGTCCTTCTGGCTTAAACTTTCTGAGACCGTAATAACGTACATGCCAGGTCACACAGCTACAAACAGGACACATGAATACTAGAATGCTGTACTATCAAAATTCTTTCTGTATCCCTGTGAAGGCCAAGATGCTCACAGATGTTTTCAGATTTTTCAGTGATTACAGGCAGAGTTTTGAGTTCACAGCAATTCAGATCATCGGGTAAGATCTCATTTCTCACAACTGGACATGTGGACATTTCTCACAATTGCTACCAGAGCCACTGTGTCATCTCCTGTCCTTGTCCTCTGAGCTTTCAAAAAACATGTCCCAGAGCCCAGAGTAGGGGACACACATTAACAGTTAACTTCCCTACCCTGTTACCAGCTCTGATGCTGATGTGTAGTATTTTGAATAAGCAAATCACCACCCTGAGTCTTTTACTTACCTCATTGTAAAATGGATATGACATTCATTTCACCAGAGTGACAGGGCTTTGGTGTGATTTTTCACAGCAAATGGGACTTTAGAGGTCTGCAAACTACTTTATAAGCTGAAGACAGGGGACACACTAGGAGCTCAGCAGAGTGCATTCTACAGAAGGAAGTCTCAGCAATCCAAATAGCTCATCAGGCTTTCCACTTAGAAGCTTTTTGCATTGTTTTTTTCAGGCACATGCTAAACCTCTTTGAGTTTTCAGGGACCTCCAACGTTTTGGTTAAGCGGAGATTTTTAAGTGCCAAAACTCTCATTTTTGGCAAGCATCCTGAATGACTTGGGGCATGGCAGAGAAACTGTGCTTGTTACCAAAAAATCGTAGGAACAACACAACTTGGGAGTGAACGTGGTAAATTCTTCACTGCAGTCGACCTGGTCTCATCAATCCTGACGTACAAAGCCCAACCAAGGAAACGTATTTGTTATGTAAAGTACTGCAGCAAGGACCCGGCTGCCTGAGGCTGCTGTGGCAGAGCCACAGAGATAACGCACCCGGGGACTGGAAGCCTGACATCAGTCAGTAGGTGCCCACAGTCCCCTGGCAGGCCCAGGGCTTCGCCTCCCTGGGGAGCCCTGCATTGCAGCACCGGCGGCAGGGAGTGCTCTGGCAGCTTCCAGGCTGTCCTGTACAGTGCTAGAGGGGGCAAACTGCTTCATCAGTCGCTTTTAACCAGTGGAAAAACAGCCTCCAGATCAAGGAAAATAAACTGTAGTAAGCCTATGAATATCACAAATTCCTGTGCTGGCCTGCCAAATACCACTGCAGTATTTGTGTTCTGGATTCCTGAGGGATTAGGCCTCCTCCCTGCTTGGGAAGTGTGCCCAGGTCAGGGAGGAGGCCACTTGGAACATGGGCACAAACTGGGGTGCCATTTCTGCTACTGCCTAGGGAAGCTGACAGACTGATTGTGTACAGGAGACCCTAGCATGAGTTTCTGAGTAAGGATAACCACTTAAATATTGAAGGAGTACAGAGGTGTCTTCCACGTCTATAAACTGAAATGTAGGTAAAGATAATATGAGGGCAATAACTGTTTCTATTTAAGGACTTTAGGGTTTTATTATTGGACTGAGAACATACTAAGAGTGAACTCCTGCTGATAGAGGTGAATTTGGTGAATGTGTCCCCTTGTGGGAATGCCCTGCCCTGTTCGTCAGGCAGGCTGCCCTCCTAGGCCTGTCCCATCACATTTCTGTTGCCTCCTCCTCACAATGGGCAGAGGTTAGCAGCTGGCATAAGGGAATCAAGAGTGCAGCAATAGCCATACTCTGAATTACATCTACAAGAACTTGTAAGTCTCAGTACACCAGAGACATCCATTCCAGCTGATCTGATACTATTTTTTAGGAGTACCTTAAGGCAGGTCCTTTGCAAGAACTGTCTGAAGGAGGAGCACGCATATTCTTTCCTCTATTGCTTCATTCAACATCTAATCCTGGACTTCTTTAAATTAGTGCCTTCCAACCCACAAAGCAAGTCACTTAGATGAGCAAAGGACTCTGCCAGGCATGGAAGAGGGCACATGAATGACATCAGAGAGAAATAGATTGATCTGTCCAAATCTATTTGCTGATTTTTAGTGTCACTGCTGTCTGAGCCAGCATCAGAGACAGAGATGTCACAGGAAGGGAACGGGAGAGTGTCAAAGAAAGGAAAGACTGAGAGGTCTGGGCTAGGTAGGAGGGAGGATGGGAAAGCTGCAGCTGGTGGGAGAATACCAAAGCCAAACAGAACTCATCACAGCTCTCCATCTTCAGTTCCTCAAGGTCAGGTTCCTCTGCAAAAAGACAGAAACCACTGAGCTGCGTCACTGGGAATAATAATGAAAAAAATATAACCACATTTTTAGGAGTGGTGAGGGCTCTGGGGAGTGCTTTACTTATGAAAATTCAGAAGGTTAATGAAAAATGTCCCGATAAAAAGACACTTGCAGGTAGATGTAGATGGTATATGGTACAAAGTTGACAAGTTACTGTAGACTTGTTTGTCCTCACCACCATGGAAAGCACATTTCCTATTCCACAAAGAGACACCACTGGTAGCTTTGAAGGGTGTAGTGCAACTACATTGGGGTTTGTGACTTGAAAACAGGACAAAACGAGAGTGGGAGCTGGCATCTGGCTTGGGGGGTGTGGGGCTCCTTTGCTTTCTTGTGCCAAAACTCAAGACAATGACACTTCACAGCATTTTCATCCTCCGCTCTGTAAGAGTATTCGCAATGTGTGTTATCGCAGTAGATACCTTGACGCCCATTAAGTAGAAGATTTACCGCAGTGCTAGGAAAGATGGATTTTGATGCTAAGCAATGCAGCATTTTGTGACTGAAACACTACTTACTTCTGGTTTTAGTTATTTTCCTTCATTCACTCTTTCAACAATATATTAATAAATACATCCTGAAATAAATATGTGAACACTTAGGATGTTTTTGCTTATATTGCAGGTGCAACGCTGAAGAATCCATTTGTAGATATGGATGCTGCCCCCTGCCATGTGTAATTAGCATGACATAGTTCCATGACGTTACATCGATATCAGAATCAGCGACGATATCTCTCTAGAGATCCTACCAGAGATGTTGCAGCAGAAAATCATGCTAGCCTATCTAACTGACTAATATAGTTAGGAGTTCCTGACAACCACACACCCCTGAAGCCATGTTTGCAGATGGTTGGTAACTAATGCTCTTTTTTTTTGCCATGACAAGGAGGTTTAAGAAAAAAAAAGATAGTGTATTTCTGTCTCATTGTGCCACACAACAACTGAAAATACCACTTTATTTTTAAAACATAGGTATGTGAAGAGTGAGCATTCACTTGGGCAGTTGTTATGAAGACGTATATTGGTTTCGGTTGTACTAATTTTTTTTTAATTTTACAGAAATGCTTTATATAATTTATGGCAACTGTTTAACCATCATAAAGCAACAAGGTTCTAGACTGCAGATTTTCTGCCTGGGGAAAGGTATTTTGTAAACATAAAAATATCAGGAAGCATAATACAGTATGCCATATATTCTCCAAAGACATGTGTTTATCATGTAGCAGAAATGTTGAATAGGATAAAGAGGTATACTTGAAAATCACCATCAAAATGATAACTTAGTTTTAATTTTTTTGTGGCATTCTTGGAGTCAGTTTAACAGAACAGTCATTATTTTTATACCCCATTTTGAATCTGGTCTTGGGTGTTTTATATTCTGAGAATAAATTGAAAAAAACAACTATGCCTTGTAGATGGAAACAGATGATCAAATGGTCCCATCTGTCCATGGTATGTTTGAAGAGATTTTAACAACTTCCTCATCTAGTAACCTGCCTCAAATAGTATTTTGAGATGGTATCTTTGCCCTGAGATTTGCTGTCTTGTGGAAAAGTGGAAAAAGGACCTACGAAGCTGAGACTGAAGCAAGGGAAAAATAATTCCTTTCTGACTCAAGTCTTCTTCATTCCTTGGTACAGAAGAAGGTATCCTTTCTCCTAAAATTCACTGAAGTGGGGAGGAATTAAGCTAGTTTAGCTTTATTCATAAAGGTAACTGTCTGTGCTGTGTCTACAGTAAACAGAAGATGACAATAACTAAAGGGTTGAAAAAAGACTGGAAATACTCCGCTCTATTAACAATATAAGGTAATAGACAATAAACTAGACCTTAGACTAGATGCAAGAATTCTGATGTCTAAGATGATTTCTGCATTAAATAATTAAATAATATATAACCACAATATTAAAATGATGTCTGCATTTTGCAGAATCTGGATTTTAAAAAAACATAATGCATCAAGACTATGATTCTGTAAGAGAAAATCATGTCCACCAGATACGGTATGCACTTTCTCAGTGTTACTCTATGATTACCAAGAGAGAGGTTCTCTCTCCACCACTCAAAGACTGCCATTATAAGTCGACTTTCAGAATGCAGTCAATTTACTACAAGTATCTCCTGAAAATATAGATTATAGGTGCCCAAGACCCTCTTCCATGGCACAAAACTTTGTCTCTGAAGACTGCTAAGAATTTGCCATTTAACCTATGACAGCCTGGAATGCCAGGCAGTTCATCATACAGGCATTCTTTTGTGAAACACTAAATGACACATTAGATTTGGGCTAATCAAATAATAATAAACACAGGGCTTAACATTCCAGCAACAGACAGCCTGTACAAGAACTAGTTGTTCCTTTCCTTTTGTAATTACTACACTAGCCTCCTTCACTATCTTCACTCACGAATACTCTCTTGTTAACAGAGTGCACAGAGCCTCAAGGGAGCAGAGGCAGAATTTCTGAGCCCTGTAGCATACTGCACATCTCTTCCCTGGATTTCAGGTTGAGTAACCAACATCATGGAGGAAAAGAAAGGCAACAGAAGGAGAAAAGACATTTTGCTGCTACATAGCAAAGGATACAGTATTTCAAAAGACACTATTATTTCTCTTGTGTTACAGGCACAGAGCAACAAATGATGTGTCTAACATTATTTATCTCCCAAACTGGTGTTTTCTTTCTCCTGCTGCTGCTCCTCTCCCTGTAAGCCCTACTCATCTGTCAGAGCTACCCAGTCCCTGCTGCTGCTTACATTAAAAGTATCCGTATCCCCTCCCTTGTGGTCTCTGCTCGTCGTGCAGAGAGATGCAAACAGCTTCCCTCTGTAGAACTTCTTCCGCACCCTCACTGACTTTAAAGCGTGGTGCTGTGGTACTGTTGGTGCCCAGACAGTGGTTCCCTTAGATAGAAACCACAGGGAACGAGTGTAGTGAGGAAGATGGGTTTTTACGCCTCTTAGGCAGGCCCAGCATTGACACACATAGTTTCACATGCACACCCTTTTGTTGGGGGCGGCAGGGAGGCATGTAGATTGATGAGACACCTGCAGTTGTTAAGATTATGGACATATCTAGTTCTAGCAATCAGTGTATTGCACTCTGAGATTCAAAGGTCCTGGGTTCAATCCATGCTGCCAAAAGAACAACTGTGAATCTGCATTACACGGTAGTGCAATGTCGGGGGAAGCTCAAAAATCTTCAGGTCTTAATCATTCTCCAGTTAAAGAACTAACAGAAAATCTACCTCCTCAAGATCATAATGAATAAGGTGTTTACCAAGATCGGCTGTAGATTAGTTTGGAGGAAAATCTTTAAATTAAACTTGTTATTACACAAACAATATTTCCTTAAGAAATGAAGACATGCTGGTGAAATGAATCTATATATTTGAATATACAATTTCTCATGCAGTGTGTAGCTGCTAGAACAAGTTCCTTCAGCCTGTTTTCAGCCTAACATACTGTCATTCCCCTTTGAAGTTAGATGGCTTTTTAATTTTTAAATGGATAATACAAAAAATTAAGATGAATTATGAAAAACCTTGCATGGACTTTTGTGCTTACAAAATTTCAGATCAGCTTCTAGGAAACTGCTCATCTATTTCCTGTCCTGTTTTTACAAGAATGGAAGCATTGACCAGTTGTGTGCACACATAAGAATAATAATTAAAAGAAGAACAATATCATCGTGTTGAAACAAACTCTGAAGAGGAAAAAAGATCTTTTTTCCCATTTCATGGTTCACTAAGATGTAGAAAAACATTCTGGAAAATTTATTTTTTAAAAAGCTATATTTTGTTAAAGATGTCAATCCTTGATACTCCTTTTAGCTCAGTGAAGTTTCAGAAGTGTTTTGGGAACTCCCAGCACACAGACCAGCTACCTGAGTACCCTTAATAAAACCCCACTTACTGCTTTGAGTGGAAAGAGCACGAACCCCTTTACAGAACTGGAGTGTAAATAATCTCATACTAGTAAAAATGTCTGGAAAAAATATAGGAAGAAATATCAGACCCACATGAACTGACAGGTAAATGTTCCTTCCAAAAGCAAAGCATTAAAATGATGTTCAGGTATTCCAGTCAAGTGTAAGTGATGTGAGCTTAGAAATGAGTCCTAGAGTAGTATTTTGCTCCACTTGCAATATTTTGTTGTTCTAAGTAAGTTGGAGCATTTGGTGGCAAGATATTGTAAATGATTATGCTTTGCAGCAGATGCACAGGATGCACCATAAAGTTGCAAGTAAACTGAAGGATTTTTAAGAGAGAACACTGTTACATATTCCAGATTCTATTTAATGAAAAGGATAAAGGCCAGTGGCACTCTTGGATGGACAATGTACATGCATGGTACATACATGTATACACGCAGAATGAGTGTGTATACACATTTAAAAAGGAGGTTTGTGCAAGTTTGTTAAATTCAAGAATAGGGAAGAAATCTGAAGCAGGTACTGTCTAAAAATCTGAGTAGCAGATTAATAAAATTTTCAGTACATATATGATTTACTATGTAACTAAGATACATGCATTTATATGCTGTTTAACATATTTTGTTAACTATTTTTCATATATGTCATATCTGATGTACATATGTTTTATGTATTATATTTTAGTTACCATATTCTACATTACATATTAAAGTCACTTGGATTCTATGTTAAGTTTGATCTCTAATCAACATCGCTTTACTGTTTTATATGACATTAATGAATCACTATTTTCAGCACTGCAAATTCGTTATTCAGCAAAAAGCCCTACTGCTTATGAAGAGTTTATTATTATTTTTTTAAATCCCTAGTCTGTATCAGAGGCTTATAGAGGCAAAATTCACTATTTCTCTAATTCTTCTCCTCTGTGTAGGAGAGCCTGGCTTATCCATCAGTGAGCACTGGGAGAATCAGAATACTGAGATTAAAATACTACCTACTGTAATCATATCATGAGGAAGTTAGGAGATTATCAAGTGTATGTCATTTGGAAAGTGGATTAGTTTCTAAATATAGACACATTGGTTTGAGAAGTGCCATGTTTAAGAAGGAGAGAAGTGCTCACCTCTCTGAGGAATTAGTCCTGATCTAGCTGTTTAACAGAAGTTCATCCCTACCCTTTGCAACACGCTTTATAAATTAGCTGGTATCCTCTTTGAAAAAAGTACTAATTTCCAGACGCATCTTAAAGTGTCCCATCTTTATAAGTCTTAACTGTCTGAAGAAATAAAGAAAATAAATTAAGAGTTAAATCTGACATAAGAGAACACAGACTACAGTTTGAAACTTAACGCTAAGTAGATATACATGTTATATTTGCCTTGTCTTTCTAACTGTGGGAAACCATTTAAATAAAAGGATATTTACAAATACTTCAAAACATCAGCAGGATAAAAATGCATCATTTTTTAAGCTGAAAAACCACACTTCTCAATTTATTTTTCTGCTGTTATGTTTTAAATACAATTTAAACACAGCTATCAGCTTTATAAATAATTTAATACAATGCAATGAGAGCTAGCAGAAAAGTTTTTTCAATTGTTACCACAAAGAGACTATTTAAAAGCAAATTGTTCACGATTATAAAACTATTGTTAATCCATAGTCTATCATAGTTTCAGATTCATTTACATCCAGACATACAGTGCAAGTGCCATCTGAACTTCTGCAGCGTTATAGTTGGTTTTCTAATGTGGGAACTCCAAACTGACTCTCTGTGATGCCGATCACCACAACATTTCCTCTTGAAAGTCAATGAGTCCTCAGAATGCTAAGCAGGTCCCTGAATAGTAACTTTACTATTGGGTATTTAAATGGATTCAGTCATAAGCATCTATCACTCAATTACAAGGATTTTTGTTAATATAATTGTATCCATACGTTAATGTTCTTAAGAAGAAAATTGCAGAAAGGGAAGGAAGAAGGCCAATCTTTCCATCATGGAACATCAATACACTGAAAGCTGGTAGAACCTGAAATGCAATAGTAACCATGTTGTTTGAAAAGCGGATTAGTTCCCTGATGTGCAATAGGTCAATAATCACTCAGGAGAGACGTTGCTTATTTATCTTAGGGTTGCACAAGCCTAGGTGCTCCGTGGTTTCCACAAATCAAGCACACTAACGGGACTTTTTGCGCTATTTTTATGCACAAAACTTGCAGAGGCAGTAAGTTTTCAAGTCCATCCTCTCTACAATGATTGGTTAGTAATTTGCATACAATTATAATACTGCTGACACCGTACTTCTACTACCATTCATGCTCAGGGGAAGGGTCTTCACCTGGGTAACGGTCTTATTGACTTATAGGCATGATTTTTAGTATTATAATGAAGGTAGTTCAGCTAAGGAGTTTGCATGCCAAGTCCTTGCTCAAAGGCGGAGATCCACTTGTTCTTCTGATTAGGGATGCCTTTGGCTTTAACATATACAAAGAACATCCTTCCTCACCTAAGCATAGTATTGTTACATTGTTCTAAAAGTTTTAACCTTCAACAATCACTCAAGTGCAAGAAAGTACTAAACCACACATTCCTATCAGTGGGCCTTTAGCAGGAGCTGAGAATCCTCATCATCTTGAAAAATGAGGAAGGTAATGACAGGCACGATAACAAAAATGAGTGCCACGATTCAGTTGACAATACAGTAAGAAGGCGCACCTTTCTTTAAACTGTATGGAACAAAGAACAGCACATTGCTGTGAATACAGAAATAAGCAGAACACCAGGAAATGTGCATCTGGGGATGCAGCAGGGGTGTGCTGGATATCAGATAACGGTGGTCTGATGTCCTCTCTGGGTGACTCCGGGCATTAGCTGAGCAGGGCGCTGGCAGACTGGGCCAGGGCCCACGCAGGAGCGGGGCGGCAGCCCACGGAGCACACGCCTCTTGTAGCCTTGTAGCCTGTGCCATGTTTCTCGTCAAGCACAAGGACCACTAATCACCAGCTCAGCTGCATAAACTGGGTACCTTGTGGCTCTGCTGTGTAAGCCTGATGGGATCCAGGCCTTGCTAATGACTTCTTTAGCACCACTCTTCAGTGTGAAGTGATAGGAGGTGAGCAGCTAGGCCAGAAGCTGGATGATTGCCCAAGAAGCATAAAGTCAGCAAAAATCTGTGGAAACCGGCAAAGAAGTAAAGACAGCAGTGGGATATTGTGACTACTAACTCAATTTAAGACTGAAAAAACTTGGCCCCCCCCCAAGTAAGAAGCATACATGCTAATTTACACAGCAAGCTGGGCTAATTTAAATAAAACTAACCAATAGCCAGTGGAATGGTAACTATAGACCAATGAGTGTAAACTTAAATGAGTTTTTACTAATCATGTATAGGATAAATAGGCTGTAGTTCCTTTGTGTAGCATGCTAGCTTTGTGGAATTACCACCTAGCACCGATCTTTGTGCAGCTATGGAATAAACTGGTATCTTGGCTCTGTGTGTGATATTGGCTGTTGCACACCAGGTAACAAGCCTTGTTTGAGGGACAACACTCTTACACACGGGCACACAAAGAGTTTCAATCCCTGTCACACATTCTTTCCTACAAACAGCCAGCCTCAACTATTTTTGGCTGAGCAGCTTGTGCCTCTGATTTCGACTTTTCATCATGGCACCCTCAGTGGAGCCAGAGCAGCATGCATCCAGGCTCCTGCCCGCCGTGGGGTTGCTCTGAGAGGGGAGCTGGCGAGCCTCACCACAGCGTGGTGGCCTGGGTGATGCGGGGACGGCGTCCCCTTGCCTGGTGGGGGCTGTGAAAGGGTCTGAGGGCACCAACCTGTTTTCCCGCCTGGCCCTCGGGAGAGGATGCAGCCCAAGATGGTGGCGGTTGCAGCAGCTACAGCTGCATGTTCCAGCCCCCCACCCCACTGAGGAGAGACAGGCCCTGGCTAGCACAGCGGGGTGGAGGTGGTGTTGGAGGGAGAGAACTGGGCTCTTCCCCAGGCATCAGCAGGGAGTGCTGTTCACCCCACAGACCCCTCTGGAAGGCTGTGTGAGGACCCTTCAGGAAGGTGGACGGGGATTGTTGTGGAAGGCCCTGTGAGGGGCACAGCGCTGGACTGTGGTAAGGCTCTCGGGGTGCAGGCAGCATCTGTGGGGACACGGGTTTTTCAGAGATCCCTCGGGATCTGCCAGTAAACTTGAGGGCCTGCTCTGGCATGCCCAGGGCTGGGGCATGAGGGCTGTCATGTAAATCGGGGTGGAGCTGGCTGGGAGACCCTGAGGTAAAGTGGGGTGAGGCTCTTGGGCAGAGCCTCAACAACATGTGTGAAAGCCTGCTTGCTTTTCTCCTCTCTCCTGGCCTATATAGCAAAGATTTCAAGGCTATCTAGAACAGAGAACAAAACATGTATTTACTGCCACTCCTCGCCAAATCCCAGGGCACTTCTAGTAAGCTAGGAGCAAGGATGAATGCTCAGGCAGGTGGCCAGAGGTCTTCCGAAGAAGAGTAATGCTCACGCAGGGTGTTTACATCCTGCTATGAACTAGAATAGTTTCTTTCATGCCAAACCACAAGCTGCTGGTTGAAACCTGAGCTGAACTTCCTTGATGATCAGAGGAGCCTGGTTAACTTTCAGCACAGCCAGTTTTCATTTTCACACCTCTCCAAACTTCTTGGGACAAGAACCAGATGTATGAGAATACAGCGAACTTCTATTCTTGGGACATTGCTGACCCAATCTCAAGCACCACGTATCAGTGAGTATGCCAAAAAAAGGTTGCTTTCTCTCAAAAGATTTCCTGGTTTGAGTTTTTGGCTCGTGTGGTCTGTGTGGTTCACATAAATGCTACATTTTTGGCCATCTACATTTAACTAAACTAAAATTCGGAATCCTTTCACATATAGGCCTTCACATGAGAAAGCCTTGTATTTTTCATATGATCCAGTTTCTTCCTTTAGTATAAGGCAAAATGCTGCTTTAGTACACACAAAAGCTGCATATTCCCCAGAACATAGTGTGTAGAGATCAGCTGGTCCTGGCTTTACTCTCACTGGTATCAGGTGACCTATCTGCAGGCACGCTGGCTACCAGATTAGTTTCAAAGCTCCTCAGTGTTGTTTGTACAGCCTAAGCTGAAGTCCATAGCTTTACTGCTACTGGCACACAAACTAGTTAACTTTCAGTAGCTTGGGTGCATTTACATGTGTGCTGTAGTCACACCTTCAGTTCCAGTGGAGACATCTGTCTGCTGTTCATATCCTAGGGGAGGTTTTAATGGATGACTGTCCAGCAATGACTAACTCATGCAAGAAATGGCTCTAAATACTGCAGGGCTTTTGTGAATAAGTATGAAGTGCTACAAAGCTCAGAGCAGTATGCTGGGAAATATTCCAGCCAGATGGAAATAGTCCATTAAACACCACAAGAAACCCAGTTGCTTACAGTGCATCCCCTGATCACTGCGCAGATCAGGGAGGCTTTTCTGTCTTCTTAGATGCTGAAGAAGTCTCTAAGCACTCATGCAGGATTGCCAGCATGTTCAAAACAAGCAAAAGTATCACATGTCCTGGTCTATTTTGAGGGATTGCTCAGACAGTTGAAGAATTCTCCTCAGGGCCCTGTAACTCCTTTTAGGATTTCTGGTTATGCCAAGATGCTATTTGTGGGGCTAGAAGCATGGAAGTTTTGCGTAAGACAAATGCAACAAAACAAAACTGAGATCTTTTTAGTAAAAGCCAGTGAGAAGGGCAAGGAAGACAGCATCTTTCCAGTAGATTAGCTCTATCCTGTTTCCTTAAGGCATGTTAAGTTTCTTTAATGAAATTTAAGGGCAAGACTGGATGATGACAGGTCCTAGAACCTCAAATGAGTCATGAGATAGTACTCCTGAGCTGTGGAAATACCAGAAGGAGTACAGAGGACCAGTGCTGCTCAATCATGATAAAACTTTTATCTCCAAACAACTTTATCTTCCTTAATACCTCCTTATTCTGGTGGTTTAGGCCCTGCCGGGACCGGAGACCACATTGCCGTTGTTCCTCCCCCACCCTCAGCCGGTCAGGCTGGAAGTGAGGCACAAACCCCGGGTTAAAATAAGAAATTTAATACAACAGTGTGATAAACAATCTGAACAACAACAGTAGCAATGATAACAACAATAAACAGTAATAACAGTGAACAAGACAAAAGATATACAGAGAAATACCACAAATGGTTACAGACAGCCCCGTGTTCCCCGCGACCAAAGCCACAAAGGAAAAAGTTCCTGCGCTGCCGCGCCGGACCTGACATCAGCATGGTATGAATAACCCGGTTGGAGATCCCTTCCCCCTCTCTGCTGGGGAAACTTAACCCTATCCTAGCTGAACCAGGACACTATCCATAGCCAAGTAACATAAGAGGAGCCAGGGCTCTCATTTTAAACAGACTTCTAACCATCACAGTCCTGGAGAACACCTGGGGAGTAAAAATAAAATGCTCTGAAATATGGATTCAAGAAACTCCCTTCTGGTGGTGGGAGGGGAAGAATTACTCTCACAATTCTGAGGCTTGACTTGTCACTGGTACTTGGGGCTGGTCACTGACTATGAACAGGAAAGGGCAATACTCTGGTGGTTAGTAAAGAAGTGAAGTCTCCATCAGGAAAAGGCAGGTTTTCCTTCTATTTCAGGTCCTGAGCTGTCTCACCCTGGAAGAATTTATTCCAGTCTTTCCCCTGTACCATAATAATGAAAGCAAAAGGTTCTTCCAGTTAAATAAAAATTGCAAACAAGTAGAAAAATCCGCATTGCGCTAATGATAGAATAACTTGCAGTGAGAGGTGACATGATTTAAATAGAGGGTTTTTTTGCAAACATTCTAGGTGCCATTAATATTAGTGCCAGCTTAAAAGTCTTGGATTGTTACAGCTGTTGCTAGAGCTAAGCCTGATAAAAGGAGTAATCAGACATGGTAGGACCAAAATGGGCTATACTTCATTTGAATATTTTCTTAATATAGATTCTAAAAAGTTTATACAAGTTTGAAATGCTTCATTTCAGTGGACCTTACAACAGAGCATTAGTACAGCCTGCGACTGTCAGTTACCCATCTAAAACCTGCTTATATCAGCTACGTACATATGGTAAGTAGTGTATATATACAGAGAGTATATACATATAAACTCAAATTGTAGTCTATGTGCAACTAGATATTTACTAAAAACCGTTCTGGGCTGGAGCTTTAACACAACCGCAACGTATGTGTTTACGCTGTATGGGCCCTCTGGTGGAACATCAGGGTTTAGCAGCCTTCCAGGTAAAGTCAAGATTAACTGCATTCTCAGGGCTCTAAAATTTAATTAAGTAAAATGGCTGGAGCCTTTGAAGGTGGGAGGTGTAATGTCAGTGCTGAGTGTTTTCTTCCCCACTTCACAAATGTATCATTGTAGAATCTGGCAATCAAAGCTTAAGATATAAACAGCTCAATTCACTCATTGTGTGACATCAATTTATCTCATCACCTAACTTAAGAAGCCATCTCAGTACTGTTACCAATTTGTCCTTCATAACTGGAACAGCTTCTCAACTGCATTACATCATGTTACCTCATGTCTGTAAGTTCTCTGTTCGTTACCTCACATTTCAATTCATTAGCTCTTAACAGCTTGCCCTTCAAAAATCTCATTCTTCTGAAATTTCTCAGCTTTCCCTATACAGTGTCTGGTCACTTGTTAATATGGAATTGTGACAATTTCAATTTGAGCATGCTTGATCTCTTAAATATATCAGAGTGTTGCTGCTGAATGCTATAGTAATACTGTATGTATTAACAGGTCAGAGATATATTCCCCAAGGATGTCAGCAAAAACACGGGCTTGAAGATTAAGAAAGCTACTTTCTGAGCCCAGTTTGCAGAAAGCCTTCTTATAATATGCTTAGAAACACACAGGAAAATGAAGTGGAAGTGAGGAGAATAGAAATTAAAAACTGTGGGGTGGTTTGGGTTGGTTTGTGGGTGGTTTTTTTTCCTTTTGGGAGGGGTGTTGATGGTTTTGAAATCTTAGGATGGGGAAGTATAGTCCTCTCTAGAGCTCTTGTAAGAAGCTGTTCTTCAAGTTGGGCAGAACTGAGTAGAGAACTGGGTATGTCCTGCCAGGAGCTTACATGCACTCCTCTGGAGTTTAACATCAATGCTTCTGATATGATTGATTTTTAATCTAAAATAGCAAAACAAAAAACCTAGACCCGTTCCTCTACACTACACTTCGTGCTGAAGAAGCTGGGGGCACTGCACAGTAATCATATCTGGTAAGAAAAGCTGTTTCCAAATATGAATCAATAGTCCAACATGAAACAAAAATTGGACTTGTGACTACAGGCTGTGGAGGGAAAATTCCCTATCACAGTGGGGCACTAAAATTAGTTCTTCATAATTGCATTGATTTCTCATCAAGCTATAACAAAAAGTTACTATTTGAGAAGTTTGGTTTGTCTTGAGACTTTGAAGCCATTTCAGATCCTGGACTTATGAAGACAAACTGAGTATCTGGGCACTGCACGCAGACTGCTTTTTAATTTACTTTCTACAATTCATTCTGATTTTGTTTCACGTTGAAATTTCCTGAAAAGGTGGTGTACATAAAAGAGTTGGTCTGCTCAGGGATAGAAAATAGGATTAGAGAAGTGATATTATCACCGTTTGCGGCAACAGGAAATTATTATGAGGAGTAAAGGGATTTTATACTTTTAAAAAGATGATGAAAATCTTGAAGGAATTCAGTATTACAAGTATTTAAAGGCTTTAGGTAGTTTTCAGTCTGTAGTGTATATATTCAAGAGAACCCTAATGCTCTAAGTCTGATTTTGAATTCCAAAATAGGCACTCCTGCAGCTTAGTTATAAAAGCTCTCTCCTTGGAAAAGTGAGGGAAGACATCTAATCAGATACGAGGGAACCCAGAAATACATCTTTACATGCATGAAGGTTTTAAAGATTAAGATTGTGTACATTACAATAGTGCAGGGCTAGGTTCTTTTGATGCAAATCCCAATGCATCCTCTTAGCACTTATCTGGAAGAGCTAAAAATGACCACATTAACTACAGCAAAGTGTAAGAACTCCAGATCAAGGAGCTTTAAGACTTGGTACAAGTTTACATGACTTACTTTCCTAAAATGGCTAGACCTGCTATCATGGCTTCTGCTCAGTATAGCAATGCTGGGAATGGTGACCATCTGAAGGGTGTAAGTGGATCTTAACTAGCATTTAATTTGCACTTACCAGGGCCAGAAAATAGCTTAGGTAGACTTGTCTTTGTTGGTTTATATGTCATTATTCACATCATAAATGGCAGAGATTAGAGAAGAAACATTAGGGTTAAAAGTATCTCATGTAGAAATAACTTAGTGGTCAGAGTCAAAGATCTGGGAGGCAATAGAAAGATGAAAATAATGTGACTTTACCATTACGTATCAAAGTCATGTGCTTCTGGAAATAGACTAGGAGAAGGTACCTTAGTAATACATCTGCAGTTTTCACCTGCATCCACTCTTAATTTTCTCAGCTAATAGTGTTCTACAAGTTTATAAGCTGGCTCAATCTTTGCTTATTGGCTTTTTTCTGGTTTGACTTCTCTTTCCCTGTCATTTTCTATGCCAAGTGCTCTTTAACTGTGTTTAAAATTGGCAGCAATGGTTATGTGGGCTTCTGGCATAGCTACAATTGCTTTCAAACAAAGATAGTAGGCTAGTCACCTCTAGGGACAAAAGAGCAGGCAAGAGTCATGAAACTTCCCTCCCTGTGAGCTAGTTTGCTTTCCTGCTTAGGATCAAGGAGTGCTAGCTGGCCCCTGTGCAGAGGAGACTACCACACAAAGGCTACAGTAGCTGCCTGCTGACATTTGAAGCTCTGTAAGCAGTGCCCTAATCATCTGCAGGTGGGAAAAGGTAGGGGCTGCTGCTGAGGATTGCTCAAAATTTGTGTTGTATCAGAGTAAACATCATGTGGGAATTGCAGGCACGTGTTGTTGGCAGCAGAGGGATATGGCTAGGAGGAGTGAACACTGGGATGCTATCCAGCTCCTTTGCAGTTGGCTGGAGCCAGCTCGCCTTCAACATCTGTACTCAGGATTGTCTGGAGGAATAGAAATGATGTTCTGCATTATTACAGCAAGCTATCACAGGAGGGTTTGTCTCTGTAATTCATTGTGTTTTCTCTTTTTCAAATTTATGTGAACGTGAGAAGAGAGGGAAATAGTGGCAGCTGTACACATCAGAGGAACCAGGTGAGCCAGACACCCTGCAAAATATATAGCCAAAAGCAATGTGTTAGGTTTTCTGCATTTCGTTGGCTGTTTCTTATGGATTACTGTATATGGGTGTGTAGCAGCTTTGGTTTTACCTTTGTATTCTGAAACACCCATTCAAACAATACACGATATAACCCACAGGTAGTGCTATGAAAATCATTGAGATTAGGTCAAGGTGGGTTTTAATATGATTAAAGATCATAAAATTGGATGTTAAGCATATAATGAATAACTGCCATGTCTGATGTTTAACAGTGGCCCAGCATGATGGAATCTTTGGGTCTTAGATCCTCCATATGTTAAACAAGGCAATGTTTCAAGATATTGGATCTCTTGATTAGTTTTTCAGTAAATCACAGTCATCTTTTCCTTTACTTGAACATTCCCACTATGGCAGGGGAAATAGTTTGAAGAAAGCATAACTTCCTGCATGAAATTACCAGTAAACGTAATCCTATTGATTAAAATGATATATTTTGGTTGTTGATGCTGTTGAATTCTCATAATTGATACAAACCTAAGCCTTTAGGTCTTTTCTAACTGTCATTAAGAGTAGGCTAAAGGTCTTTAAAACTGTTCTTAAAGTACAAATTTGAGCTGTCACAAGGCACAGATGACCTTCTTAATGTTTAGAAAAAAATTACTTAGTTAATCTCTTGCATATTTTCTTCATATTTTGGCCTATGGAAGGGCTATTTGTTATTTAAAAATGTCTTGGCTCTAGTCCATTTGCAAGACCTCATTTATTCTTTTGAAATTTGTAGCCTTCACGAGCTTGGCATCTGCAATATCACAGACAATGAATTACTGTGGCCAGAAGTCTCTGGAATTGAAAAAACCCTCCTCCATAAGAACATAATTTTTTTTTTACAGAATTGGGATTTGTTCTGAGGAAGTGCAGTTGGCAAAAAAAGAAGTTTCAAAGCTAACAGATTTTTCATCATTTTTTTCCCCTTTCGAATGAACAAGGGAGTACTGATGCTGAGAACTTGCTCTTTAAATAAATGGAATCTTTATCTTCTCTCTTGGCAATGGGAGGAGTATTCTTGTGCTGTATGACAAGGCTAGCTGGTGCTATATTTGTCTTGTAGCTGTACACACATTTGCAAGAGGTTGTTCAATAAGAAAAAGGCAAAGAGCCAATGCAGTTTAAAGAAAGTTTGTTCTATTGAAGGCTTAACTTTTTGGGTTGGCTTAAAGACAAGGCTACATACTTCTGGAAGATCAGGGAATATTATTACTGATACGAAATAAAAACTTTCCTGATTTGTCTCTGGAAAGATCAGGGCTTTGTGGAGAAGGGGGTAAAAACATTTAAAATGGAGTTCAATAGATGTTTGGGTTCATCAGCAGAAGAGGAAAAAGGAAGACAAGAGGGTGGGGAAGATGATGTTGATAATGCTGGCCGTAGCGTTGTTCTTGAAGAGCTGGATTTGGTGCAAATGTACCTTACCTGTTTGCCTGAAAGATATATGAAAGCGAAATTCACTGTGACAGCTTACCTGACATGTTGGCTGTTGCTGAAACTCTGCAAGGTAAGACACTTTAGTACAAATATGTGAGATTTTGAGTTAACTTCCTATGTGCTTAAAAGATGAATTGATCAAAGTCTCTGCTGAAACATTTGATAATTTGTTGCTATGTATCATACAGTTACCTTTATGGTTGATTACTAAAAGGAGCATTGTAAATATTGACACTGAACCCAGAAACAGGTGATCCAACAAGGGAAAACTTGTAGGGACTACTAATGGAGTACTATACAAAGTGACACACTAGTAATTGCTAGCTAGTTTATCACTATATTCTGTTACATTGTTACAAGGGATTTGAGAATATTTTAGATTAATTTCTAGGTGAAATTTCTTGTCTACTCCTCTTTGGTTTACATTCATCTCTTGTCAGCACAAGATGAGCAAGAGAATGTATTTTAGTGCAGAAAATGTGAACACTATGAAAGTAAAGAATAGGGGTTTTGGAACATTTCTGTCAAATATAATGGGGAATCAGTTTTGAGGCTGTGGTGGGACATACTTTAAATGTGATTCAGGCACATCTAATTAAAATACTTTTGTCTAATGTGATACTGGATAGGGAAGAAACAAGGCATTGGACAGGTATAAATGCTATAGTTCATTCCATTTCACCTTGCAGAAAGCTCCTTTAATATTCATAAGGAAACATTCAGTCCTACAAAAGTGATAGCTTTAAGGTTTTAGAGTTAAGCAGAGAAGCACCGAGACATTTGAGCTTAAAATGCAGATTTTTTTTTTTGCATAACAATGCTATATTAATAAATTTAGAATATGCAATATGTCTTCCTTTGTCTCTGTATTATTGCATTCAAGTCTTCTCTTTTAGAGATTTAGTTCATGGGCAGATTATCGGAAAGATCAAAGCAAATGTCAAAGCAACATTTGCTGGCTGTTTTTTCTTCTGAGGTACGTGACAGACAGGAAATACATGATGATGATGGGCTGGAGACCACAGGTGCCTCAATGGCAACAAGCCCTCTCCTAGAGGCACCTCTACACGCAGGACAGTTTTGTGGCAGTAGCTACACTGTTGTGGTTTTGGTTTTGTTTTCCAGCATATGTATGCAAAACTGTAACACAAAAATATAAACTGAACAGTGCTGACAGTTTGATCTGTTAGATTACTAGATAGCTTTGTTTCCATATACATTCCATATGTGTAGTGCCTTTGCCTTTGTCTATGGATAGGGTTTATCATGTGATGCCAGTTCCTTGCATTAGGGGGCAGATACAGACTCTCTCATGTGCCTTTTCCCTGTAATTTTTCTGCTTGCTTACTGCAGGGATTTTTTGTGAGGTTGACTGAAAGAGGTAGGAATCCCCATACAGCTTTGTGGGGGGAGTAAAGAGGCCTAGGGCTGATGTCAGAGCCATCCTGTGAGGCAGAGTGCTTGGGGCAACACATGCTTCCTGATGGTTTTGCGGAGTGCTGATCCAGGGTGGGGAAGGTTGCACCTTGTCTACTTTCTAATTGGTTTGGTTGGTTCTGTTGTGGTTTGACCTATTTGCAGCCACTGAATTTGTCAGTTTGAAGAGCCATACCTGTGTTACAGAATGAGGCAGAGCTAGTGGGTGTTCATCTAGTAGACAGCCTGGTTGTGTGCAACAACTTCAATACCTTGTACTCACTGCTGATGCATAGATTTTTCACATGTTAATCGGGATGTGTGCAGGAAACATTGAGTGGCCTGCACACAATGGTCTTGTGCGCACGTTATCCTTTGTGATAAATGGTTGTTTAAAATCCTGACAAGTAGCAAACCAAATGTTTGGGGTTGGACTGTTACAAAACGGCTATGGCTTGATGCCTGGAAAAATATGAAATGTCACTACCATGCAGGGAAGTGGGAACTGACAGTGTGTAACAGAGGAGACCTAATGCTTGCTCAGCTCCTTCTCCAAGTAAGCCCATACCTTTGTGAGCTCCATGTGGACTAAACTGAATTTCACAGTATAATGCAGTACTGTGTTTAGATGCTTATGTCTGGAGTATACTATGGTTGCTCTATTTCTATGTGGATATTATTTCTTAAATTACAGGAAGAGTTATTAAAATGCATAAGCTGGAGAGGTGTTTCTGTCTGTGATTGTAGCTGCTTGTATGTAGCATTATATTTGCACAGTGCATATAAATCCTTCAAGTTGGGAAGGAACAATTCATACTGCATGAGAGTGAAGAGAAGTGACATAGTTTCTGTTAAAATCACAAATTTATTCAGAAAGCTTTCTGAGAACCTTACAATGGCCCAGCTAAGCTGAGGGGATAACTAAACCTCTAATTTATTAATGTTTCTTTCTTGCTGAGCTTTCTTAAAGACTGTTCAGATTTGAGACACCATTTTCTTATTTTCTGACACTCTTCCATGACTTAAGTCTCTTCCAAGTCTTTACCCATTCAAAAAGTGCTAATTTTTTTCTCTTTCCCCCTCACAAGAACAAAAGCAGCACAGTGTTGCTTTTCCTCAGGTTCTGCAGCTTGGCAGAACATAGCAAGCCTGCCCTAGTGGGAGGGGAGGGAAGGCCAGCAGCATTGAAATGGTGCTGCTCTGTTACAGAGGCACCCGTTGTAACAGCCTGTGTACATCCCCTATATATTGAAATTATTCCAGTTCTTGGCTACAGATAGTGCTCCAGGTACTTATGACTTGGAAAGTATCAGGGATTCCCTAGAACTCCTTGTTAATGCTCCCCAGAAGGGGAAATAGTTATGTGTCCTTTCTGTAAGTGGTGTGGAAAGAGCCACATAGCCCAGCCAGTCTTTGTCCACTACCACTGGGGAAACTTCTCGCTCACATGTCCCCAAGGTAGGCTTCAGTTTTTAGAGGTCACCACAACCTGTGGGGATGAGAGAAAAGACTCTGAATCTTTCTAAAAGTTCCACGTGTCACAAAGGTTATCCTTTCAGCCAGTTCTCCTTTTCAAGCCCCATTTATGAGCATCGGACAGCTGCAAAGAAAGGATGGTTGGGCACTCATTTATAGATGCCTGTTGTTATAAACTGACTTCTTAAATTTAGCTGAGTCAGAGTTTTATTTAGCAAGCGGCAACAAGCAAAACAGCGCTGGGCGGCTGGGGAGTCTCCTGCTCCAACAACGGCCCGCGCCTCTCAAGGAATTTTGTCTTAATTTTATACTACAAAGCATTGCATATTCATTAAACGCCTATACATATACATTACCTAAACCCGCCTACTCCCGCTTCGTATGGTAATTAGCTTATCAGTCCTTTACGCTTGCGCAGATGCTGCTGAAAATTACGGGTCGGGGGTCTTCAAATCATGGGAGGTGGTCTTTGGGAGGAAGGCCGTAGGTCCTCCTCACAGTGTACTTTTCACCCTTTGCCTGGAATGTGATGATTGTACAAGCTTGCCGTGTCTTATCAGTCTAGGCTCATTACTGGTCTTGAGTAAGGAGATTTATGGACGTCCTTGTTCATGCTTTATAAAGTACAGACACTTCGCTCTCTTGTTGCCCCCCCTCCCCCTTTCTTTCACTCTTTTACACAATATCATTTTATCATGTTAGTTCAGTTAAGCACTTGCTGTTAGTTCTATATAATGTGCAATAGTTCATATGACAGTTCACCTTTCCATTGTCTTTTCGCTGATTTTGATGAACAAACAGTGTACCATCCATCACACCTGTGAACAAGTTAGGCTTCTCCTTCTATACAAAAATCCATTTGGCTAAACATTACAGCTTGTCTGTAGATGGAGATTTTCTGTTTTCCACATGTTATTAAAGTTTGTTGTTCTCAAGCTGTCTTGTGAAACGGTGAGTTTCTCTTCTCGGGCTGACATGTTTTGTACCCAGCAGCCCATATTTCTAATGAAACCCCTTGGTTAGGTAAGGTTGATTCATAAACCTTGCGAGGACAGGTCTGCTGCCAGATCTCAGATTTGGGCAGTGCTTCTCTGACATTTTTATTACACGTGTTGCTGTTACACTCAGATGGACTTCAATTATTTTGTAACTAAACTTCATGTCCAACTGCAGGAGAGTACACACAGATTGGTGTCTGTTTTCTCACCTGCTAAACACAGTCTTTCCTCATTCTGGTAGTGTTCGTCCTTCCCATCATAAACCACCTTTTCATTTGTCAATTTGTGACTGTCCAAAGATACTTGCTCACAAAGAAACAATCAGCTTTATAAACTTTAGAGAAGTTCTAGAAAAAAAATGATTATATTAGTGCAGTCTCCCATGGGCAATTCGTAATTTAAATCAACATAAATAATTCTTATACATAAAAAACCTGATTCTTTTCTACCTTAAATAAAATAGTTAAAGAGCACTTTGAAACAGAAGGTACCCACAAAGGGAGATGGACATCATGTTCCATACTGATTTCAGGTCACACTAACTTTTCAAACCAGACAATAGTTAATATGTTAAGCTTGTGACAAAGAGAATAATCAAAAAAAACCCCAACAACCAAACTCAAAATAAAAGCAGGCTTTAATTCAGTTTTTAACATAAATTTAGTTGAACTGATTCTCTGTTTCAGTATTTACAATACTTCAGTAATATCCAGTAGCTCTGAATATCAAAACGAGTTGGTTAATGCATGTGATTTCCCGGTTACTTCCTATACATTAAGCATTTTCTGTCAGCTCACCTGGTATTCTTTTAAGAGTCTAAAATCTATACAAAAGGCAAAATAAGGGTGAGGCAGATCTGTAGTCTAGTTTCTCATCTGTGTGCATACTTTTGAGTACTAGGTTCGACGGAGTTTCCAACTGCTGTTGCTGCATAATGACTTGAACACTGTGAACTTGTACATTTTACATAAACCTACCAGAAGGAATCCCAAATGAAAAATAAAAGTATTTAAATCACTGTCCTATGGTATAGGGCATAGGGGTTAGTTGTCAGCTATGAAATGAATTCATTAATCTGTATTCATAATCTTACTGTCCTTGGCTCAACTCACTGCCTGTAAAGGGGATAACAAACTTGTCTGAATTTTTAAAAAAATTTTGATTTTTTGCTTCCAATTATAAACGTTGTAGGGCTGGATTATCTTTCTGTATGAATGTGGCAGTGGTAAGGGCAGCCTATTCAACAGTATGGGATGAATCCCTTTCAAGGGGCAAGAGGAGCCTGTTTTTCCTACATTGTGAATAAATTTTCTAGCCATTAGACTATGATCACAAGGAAGTGTAGAGGCACTACCTGCCTTCTTTTGCCATCCTTTTGAGGAAAAAAAGGATGCAGAGGGGCAATTTTAATTATTTTCTTATTTGTTGACTTCTAAAAGATCTTCAGTGAAAGTGTCGTCCTGTTTGGAGATGTCAGTTATATATTCCATACCTTATTTCTCATCCCAGGATCTATAGACAACAGGAAAGCTCTAAGACGTAGGTGAAATCTTCAGGAGAGGGATCTTTCTTTGGATTCCAAATGACAATCCCTAAGAAAACTCTCTAGTGAAGGGAGAAGGAGGTTTCAGATACATCTTGTCACTATTTTATAGCAGCTAGATATGATTGTTGCCTGCCAAGCATACTGTTACTCTTTATAACCCTCTCCATGTACTCTACTGAGAACGCTTAACTATTGTAAGTTTCAAGCACCAGAAAGCTGATGTGGAAACCCCAACCTGAGGTTCCTGTCTCTTTTTCGTTTGTTCACAACATAACTTACTATGGTCACAGAAGGATTTTGGCAGAGGAGGGAGCTAAACCTTGATATACAGTGTGATACAGGGGTTTAACCAGTGAACAATCCCTCCCATCCCATCCTGGTAGGTGACAGTTGGATCAAACCATGAAAATACTGCAAGGGGAACTGGTTGACTCCCTCCAGAATTATTTTCCAGCTACCTTAACATAAGTGTATGTTGGAAATTACAAGTTGGGGTTTGGTTTTTTTTTTTAGTCATTTGATATGCTTACATGGTCTTGCTGTGTCTACAGTTCCTTCTGAATACTTTTGCACAATTTGGCCAATCTCAGCAAAATCTGAATGAGGTAGAAGTTACAGAGTTCACATCAGGGAGACAGAAGTAGGTAGTCAGGCAGTGGAAACAGAGACTTAGGTAATGTGCCTCCTGAGGGAAAGGCTCCTGCACAGATTTGTCCCTTATTAAACATCAGAAACATTGTGAAATGTTTCCATTTCCACACTGGAGAACTGCAGATCTGTAGGAAACAGGACTGTGTTGGTTCAGCTGCTTGCAGAAATACATGTTTTCTCAGTGAAGTGTTTTTTATTTGTCTGTTAACGGAACTCCACTGAAGCTTACTATTAGCCTCCAGTCCTCAGAGTAAAAGCAAGATTTTTAAGAAGTGCAACTTGAGACAACTAGAGGGATGTTTTTCAGGAAGCCCTAAACATTCCCTCCCCCCTCCCCTTGGAACACTGACTTTTTAAGCTGTCTCAGATGTGTCAGCCAGAATACTCAAATCTCCTTTCACTTATTTGGTCAAAACCACCAATATTTTATTTAAGGTCAAGCTGCTAGGGTGAGCAGTTTGATTAGATACACTCCTAACTCCTAAAACATTATAAGGTGTACTATGGGGCTTATTATATTCAGGGGAAATATTTCTGATTCAATTTTCATTTATGCCCGAATTTTCTGGATTCATTTGGGCCAGAAATATTTAAAGAAGCCTGTTTTATATTGGGATATTTACAGTGCTGGCTAGGACCAAGTGCTGTAGAGACAAAGCAATAGAAATGGAAAACAGTGGAGGGAAAATTGGAATGTATTGAACCTGACAGCAAGCTTGGTTCAGATTGGTTTTGCATTCTGGGCAGAGATTCAGTTCTTTATGGGCAGTGTAAATCATTCAGCATGTGCCGGGGAGCTTGACTTCCCCCTCTACAAAAAGCCAATTGACATTTTTCCAGTATCTTTAGTATTCATCAAACCATCTCCTGGATCCAGCTCCGAGCTACAACCAGCATGTTCAGAGTGCAGGCTGTGAAAGACTGATATGCAGAACAATTCTGAAACATTCTTTATAAAACCTGGGGAATGAACGCTGGAAAAGCCAGCCACATCCTCTTTTACAGCCTCATTCTCTTAAAATTACCACACCTTCATTTGTGCAGGGGAATGTATGTTTGTGCTCAGTACTTTTCTTTGAAACTTTCTCAGCTATCACAGTTCTCAAGAAATGCTATCAATCTAAGCTGTATTATTTTCTTTACATTGTTAATTTAAATCCAGTTCCTGCAATGAACCTGCAGAATTCTGCAGCACTGGAGCTCATGAATCAGGGCAGAACTTTCTTGCTGAATTGTGACTTTATGATTAGGTTAAAAAAAAAATTGGCTGAAATCCTGCATGACTAGTATAGTACACAGGGTAGATTAAGAACCTGTAAATAGATGACTAAGAACAAATTAATTCTTCTTGTGCATTCTGGAATATTTGATGCTCTTCCTAGAAAGTTTCTCAATATTACAGACATCTAAGAAGGTGCTGTATTTTTTTAGTTCTGTTTTTCTGTTGGAAGAAAAGTAGAGCTGTTGTTGGACAGAAATAAAACCTCTCACTTGATGCTTCAAGTATGGCTCTCCAAGTGTGATTATTTACAAAACTGGATGAAAATTGGCAAATATTGAAGAATTTGTGGTGTTACAGCTGCATAATAAAAGCAAGCCTTGAATAAGATGTTGCTAGATAGCACAATGTATAAATAACTACAAAAGGTGCTTGGGGAAGTTTTAAGTTAGTTAGATCACTCTGCCATTCAGGAACAAGGAGTGAAATAAAATTTGAACTTTCAAATATCAACAAATGTATTTTTTTCACACGCTTGACTCTCATTTATCTGGAAACTTGCATTTGTACTGAGGAAGTGTGTGTCTCAGTGTGAAAAAAATATTCTTTGTAGGGCCATCAACCTTCAATCGTACTGCCCCAATTCCTGTAAAAGTGATGTAGAATAATATGGATAATTAACAACAAAAAAAGGAAAGCAAGCTATTCTCTTGTTTTGAGTTTTTGAGATAAATTGCGTTTTTCCGTAGTCAAAAGCAGGTTTAGTTCTTCAACTCTCAGCTTTCTTTTGGACAGAATCAGTGGATTTATTTGTAGATTAGAGAAAATCATATAATTTTGATTATGGTAATTATAAATGAACTGTCATTTTGATTCTAGAAAAAGGAAATGGTAGGATAAACCCTGGTAGCTCACCTTTGGTGTCCTTATGCAAGAGATGAGATTGTATTGTTGGGGTTTAGAACTTCCAGGTAATAGAGGAATCAAGTAGAATTATTTACCATGCTTCAGGTGCAAGCTCTGAGCACAGACACAAGTTCACAAGCAGATTTTCAAGAAATGTCTGTCCAGGTTTACCACTCCATATTCTCCTATCTACACTCTGCCAGTGGATACTGCTTGTGCCACAGAGGCAGTAAATAAGACGTGAATCTGTCACCCTGAACCACTGTTGTTAATGTCCAGATGTATTAACATAAACTGAAGTCAGCATTACTGTTTTCTTTAGCCATTCCAACTGACTTTCTGTGTTAATGTGAGACCCACTAAGTCAGCCAAGATCAGTATTAAATCCACCTACATTGTACAGGTGATATGAATCTATCCCTTGGACATCATCTGGAAAACTGGGTAGTAAGTTGTATTGCACAGTTAGTTACTAAAATCTTATATACTGACTAGTAACACACTATGGTGGCATTGTACGAGACACAAAATTAACAGCATAAAAGGTACAGCTTGATTTATAGCTTCTTCTGTATTTTCTTCACCTTTTCCTGGTAATTATTTTTGATGTTGTTCTCCAGAAAGGAATATAAATGCCCTGTATTAATTACATGAGACAGAATGTCAATCTTTATTATGATTATTGTCTGTGTGTTCCTGCAGAGCTAAACTGAAAAGAATGGGGGGAAAAAAATTCCTAGTATCTGGAAACATTTTTTAAATGCTTCTCTGCTGCCAAAGCAGACAGATAGCTTTTGTGCTCAGACAGAAAGTTATGGGGTGGGGCAGGCAGAAGGGATTAATGATGTTTCCATATGAGTAAGTGGGGGTTTTTTGGTATTATTTGCTATAATCCCATTAACAAATAGTAAAATTTGGTAGCCAGTCTCCCTGCTGAAAAAGAGACTGGGCCCTTTAGGTGTGGTGAGAAGCGCGTGGGTGATAAACAGGAAGGTGAAAGAAATATTAGTGTCAATGCCCAGGAGAAAATAGCTTTCATAATGTTGGCAGTTAAAGTTTTGAAATTGTGCTCTGAAACTGCAGAGGAAAACTGAAAGATCAGTTTGCAATGGAAAGTTCTCAAACAATAAATCTTTGATTCTTGGAATTGTCAATCATCTTGCAAATGTTTAGAGCTTGGATCAACTTGTAAAAGATGTGGATTATAATAGCTGCTGGATTGACTTTTGTTCTTTGCTTAGTCCAAATAAAAATTCTAAATGGCATGAGTATAGCAGTGTTCATCTGGAAAGTGCAGGCTTTCATTTCACATCCCACATAAATAACCAGCCAGGATGTCCAGCAGAGAGAGCATGCACAGCGCCTGACATCAGCACAACGCGTTGGAAGCAGGGGAAAGCCTCCTAGAAAAAAAAAAAAAAAAAAGTTGCATTTAAGCTGCTGAAAGCAGGCAAAGGCTCCCAGAGCAGATCTGCATACAAGACGTCCTGGGAACTTCAGTGGCCATAAACGATGGAATGCTTCCCATTGTCCAGAAAACCTGCATTTGCCTCTCTCCTGAGAAGAAAATTACTTGTTGCATTGCCACTATTTCTTGCAGCACATCAGTGCACTTCAGGAAGTGTCTCGGCTTGAGTACCTCTTTCTTAGAGACGTGAGGATGAGGACACATGGTAACAATAATTTAAAAAAAAAAAAAAATTTCAGTGGGATCTCATGGCATTTCCAGTCCTACTGAAACTAGGACTCTGCATACATCTTTTTTTTCATGGACGAATTTCTTTTTCATTCTGTTTACTTCCAAATATCTGTCAGCCCTAGAGAACAGCACCTCTGACTTCATTGTCTTATGTTCAGAAATCCTCAGTGGGAGTGATGTTTGTTTGTGTTGGGGGACACTAACATGAATCCCCAGGGGAACAGCAGCCTGGCTGGAGCAAATGTATGTGCAAACTTCGATCTCCAGAAACCTGTGCTGTGGGTCGATGTACATCCCAACAATACTGTCTTACTACTGTATGTGCTCAAACCAGCTTTACACTTCCAGTAGAGTAGAGTTCGTCCTTTCAGACTGCGTACAACCCTGCGTGAAGACACCAAAGAACTGTGTTCACTCTTAGTTCCCGTGTTTTAGTCCAAGTGTTTTACTCCAAGCTCCCAACAACTGCTTCCTCTCTTCATCAGTTCTTCATTTTAAGGGAATACTTGTTTATTCCCACCGGAAAGTACACAGGTCTTTGGAAGACAGTATGTGCCCATGTGCCTTTGTGTAGCAAGCCTCCAATTTGGGAAGCAGCCTGTAGCTATCACTGCATTACAGACAAAAGAAGAGGAGAAGACCTACTTGTTAGCAGTGGAGAACAACTGAAATTTGAATGACAGCTGCACTTTTTAAGTTAAAAAGTATCTAAAATTAATGGGATATTTGAATTTTGAGATTTATTTTAGAGCTGTATAATAAAAAATGGTAGGGCATTGCTGAGAAGCTTTCACAACTGTTTTTGGCTTTTAAGTGCTTTTTTTGGTGGTACTCGTGCCTTGAGCAGTTCCAACCCTTAATTACTTGTTTATTAATACATTTCTTCCCCCCATCCCCACTCTTAGCGGGATGTACAGTGAAACAAGTCAAGGAGTAGACATGTCTGAAAACCTAATCTCTCTGCTGCTTTTCCCAGTTAATTTTCACTTCCATGGAAGTACCATGTTTCAGAGCACAGTCCCACAAGCAGCGCAGAAACAGGCATGGATGTGTGTCGGCTGGATTTTCCTCACACTGTCATTGTCACAAGAGCATGGGACTGTACTCTACCACATTCTCATTAGCTGTCTTTCCAAGAAAACCAAACCTACCTAGACAAGGTCAGGACCTGTGTTGTAAAATATACACCAAATATGAAGAGAGTCATGGAAGATTCTGTTAAATTATCAGTGAGAAATAATTGTTTCAGTAGATCAAAGGAGGAAGCTCGGTGACTCATGGATATCTGCGTGTTATGCTTTTTATCCTGCTATCACTTTGCTCTCCCCTTGAGGAAGAGCAGGAATGGATTATCATCAGGTGAAAAAGAAAAGGTTAGAAACAGGAATAATTTTTACTTGCCAGTTCTTCAGGTTAAGTGCAAAACTCAAGTGACAATGCAATGGCTTATAGAAATAGAAGTGTGCAAAATCAAAAATGTATTTTTCAGGAATCTGGTAACTTCATTTGTTTTCAAATATGCAATCCTTGATGATGTGAATGGTTTAGAAGAAGTTAGTAGTGTTTTGTTTGTTTGTTTTGTTTTCAGAATATCAGAGTGAGATTTGTGTAAGGTAATTTTTGAAATGGTTTAATACTGCCACTACAAAAAAGGTAATTCTTTGTAAAAAATAGGGAGTTACTTAAAAAAAAAGGAGCTGAAAATTAGAACAGGTTAAAAATAAACATGGAGAAAAGTGGATAGTGTTGAAGGTTATTCCAGAACAAGCTTCAGGGATAAACTGATTTTGCTTTAAATTAAATAATTTATTTAAACAGTTAGAGCTTCAAGGATTCCATGTAGTAACAGATGGTTCACTCTCCCTTCTTATCTTTACAAACTGATTTGCAGTTTTTCTTAAAGCTCCCTGGGCCTGCAGTGCTTGTTCTAAGACAGAGGTTTAAGTGGGTGTGTTAAAAATGGATGCTAAAACTGAGGGGAAGTACCTCATTGAGAAGAACATGCACTCATCCAGAGAAACAGTGAGGCACTTGCTGCTGGGAAGATTCAAAGCTGCCATAACTTATGGTGAATAGCAAAGGGCTATATATATAGCAGAGTAATAAATAAAGGCACACAATGGAATCTGTGAATCTAAACTTGGAATTACTGCCACTGACGGTAACATGACCGGTTTCCAAAGTTCTATATTATTTTATGACTTTCCTTAAAAATAGAAAACAACTTTTCATTTGGCCTTGGAAAACCTTTAAGAATGTGTTGTTATCATTACTTAAGTAAGCTTTTCATAATGGCGAGATTTTAGTTCTGTGAGTGAAAAAAATATGCATAGCATACAGTGTTTCTGTAGCTGAGAACCTTCTTTGTCATCTTAAAGATCATAGTTTCTGTGAAGCTGATGAGGTGGGAGAAGTCCTTAGACATATAGAAAAGGAAATCTGGTAAAGTTTCTGAAGAATGGGGTTTGTGATCACTGTGTTGAATAGAACACCAATTACTGTTTTATAAAGCATCAGTATCAGAGATGGGCAAAATTAAGGCAGAACCTTCAACTTGAAAGTTTTGTTTTACTTTCTCATTTCCAATGCAAAGTTCAGGACAAGTTCAGTAAAGTTTGTGAACCTTTCATCAACAATTGACAAAGTTTCAAGCAAGCCTGAAATGGTATATGGTTTGCGTGCAAATCGGGATGGGTTTGATCCCAAGCCACTTTAAATACAACATTTCTGGCTGCATGCAACTTTGTATTTGAGCCTTCTTTGCAGCCCAGACCTAGACTCACCCAGACTGAAGCATTTGCTTAAAGCCCTGTGAATGAAGCCTGCTGTACTTTCCGCTAATTTAGTACTTGCAGAGTACATCTAGCTGTGGCATCTTTAGTAGCGCACAGAAATGCTGATCACTGTATACTTGTCTTGAGTGCATGACTTATGTTCCAGTTCAGCTAGACGGTCATTACATCCATATGTCTAAACTTCAAAGTTAATGGGGGCAACGTGTGGGTCTCATCCAGTTTTTCACAGGTAGTTTTGCTCAGAACAGACATACTCCTTGGGCCACACTAAGGCTCTGGAGAAAGCCGAAATAATTCTCAAGGGTGCACATTGGCACTTTTCCTAAACATCACTTTTGGTTTAATTAGTCCAAAGGAATTTTTTTTAAAAAAATAAAATAATTCTTAAAGACTTCTTGACCTGTAGAAGTAGATTCCCTCACATAAGTCTAAAAGGTTTCTTAGTTCTGTTCGGTGTGGTGCAAAATCTGGGGAAAATTTCTTGCAGTAGCCACTTGTTGGTTCCTGCAACTCTCCTGGATTTCTTTGTGCCAGTCGTCACAATATGACTACCTGCCATGATGGCAGAGTCAAGCCTTAGATAATGCAGAATGAGAAAATGATGGTCTTTTCTTTAAGACTTTGACATCTGTGGATTTGAACAACTAGGTAAGATGTTATTAATAATTATTAATATAATAGTTTATTGTTAGAAGTGCTTGGAGGACTTTTATAAAAGCTGTTATAGAGTGACCATGTCTTGCTGCAATGTAGCAGTATATTATTATGTTATTACATTGGGTATCTTTCCTCTTTGTTACACTGAATTGTACAACTTTGAAACTCTGAGCAAATCTCCAGCTTTTCTGAATTTGCATGGAATAGCTATGCCTTGGCTGGAAGTTTTCTGACATGGTAATGTCTGCTCATATCCTTTTCTGACTTGCTTTCCTCTCTTTGAGGGGCAAGATCATGAATAAGATGGGTGGGAAATAAATGCAAGCACCTTCTAAATAATAACATTAGGAGTAAGTCTACAGCTCTTGTGGCAGGGTTTTAAAGGGTTACCATGTAATCACTTCCTTTAGAGCTAGCTCCAGTTAGAGAACTCCTAGGATATGCTCTGTATGTAAGATGTTAAACCCTGGGGCCCAGGTGAGGCAGAGTTTTTGGCCCTGGTTTTCTAGTGAGAAATAGGTAGGTTACTTTACCTGTCACTTTGACATAGTTGTCACTGGCTGCTCCCCAATACCTTGTGTCTGTTGTCACTTGAGCAGTGACTAAGGCAATGTGTATATCTGGTGCTTTCTAGAGGAAGGAGCTACCGTTTAGCTGTAATTATTCATCTGTAAAGACTTTTCAAGAAAAACAAGACTGACAGTTTCCACCTTTATATAACAAGTGTTCAAAAAAGAACACTTAACTGCCCACTGTAGGAGAAGATCAGATTCAAGACTATCTAAGGAACCTAAAGGTGCACAAGTTCATGGGACCTGATGAGATGCATCCAGGGGTCCTGAGGGAACTGGTAGATGAAATGGCTAAACCTCTATCCATTGTATTTGAGAAGTCACAGCAGTCTGATGAAGCTGTCACTGAATGGAAAAGGGGAAACATAACCCCCATTTTTAAAAAGGGAAAAAAGGAAGACCTGGAGAACTACAAGCCAGTCAGTCACACCTTTGTGCCTACCATGATCATGGAGCAGATCCTCCACAAAACTATGCCAGGGCACATGGAAAATAAGGAGGTGATTGGTGACAGCCAACATGGCTTCATAAAGAGCAAATCGTGCCTGACAAATCTGGTGGCCATCCATGACAGGGTTACAGTATTGGTGAATAAGGGAAGAGCAACTGACATCATCTACCTGGACTTGTGCAAAGCATTTGACGCTGTCCTGCACAACATCCTTGTCTCTAAATTATAGAGACATGGATTTGAAGCATGGATCACTTAGTCGATAAGGAATTGGCTGGATGGTCACAGAGAGTTGTGGTCAATGGCTCAATGTCCCAGTGAAGAGCAGTGACGAGTGGCATTCCTCAGGGTCGGTGTTGGGGCCAGTGCTGTTTAACATCTCTGCTGGTGACATGGACAGTGGGACTGAGTGCACCCTCAGCAAATTTGCCAATGACACCGAACTGTGTGGTGCTGTTGACACCCTGGAGGGAAGGGATGGGCCATCCAGAGGGACCTGGACAGGCTGGAGAGGTGGGACATGCAAACCTCATGGAGTTCAACAAGGCCAAGTGCAAGGTCCTGCACGTGGGTTGGGGCAATCCCCAGCACAAACACAGGCTGAGTGATGAATGGATTGAGAGCAGCCCTGAGGAGAAGGACTTGGGGGTATTAGTGGATGGAAAACTGACTGTGAGCCAGCAATGTGCGCTCACAGCCCAGAAAGCCAACCGTGTCCTGGGCTGCATCCAGAGAATAGCGGCCATCAGGGTGAGGGAGGGGATTCTCCCCCTCTGCTTCCCTTTTGTGAGAGTCCCCTGCAGTGCTGTGTGAGCTCTAGGGCCACCAACATGAGAAAGACATGGGCCTTCTTGAGCGGGTCCAGAGGAGGATCATGAAGGTATTCAGGGGCTGGAGCAGCTCCCCGGTGAGGAGAGGCTGAGAGAGTTGGGGGTGTTCAGCCTGGAGAAGAGAAGACTCCAGGGAGACCTTAGAGCGGCCTTCCAGTACTTAAAGGGGGTACAGGAAAGGTGGGGAGGGACTCTTGATCAGGGGGTGTAGGGATAGGATGAGGGGTAACAGTTTTAAACTGACAGAGGGCAGATTTAGATTAGATGTAAGGAAGAAATTCTTCCCTGTGAGGGTGGTGAGGCCCTGGCACAGGTTGCCCAGAGCAGCTGTGGCTGCCCCCTCCCTGGCAGGGTTCAAGGACAGGTTGGACGGGGCTTTGGGCAACTTGGGCTAGTGGAAGGTGTCCCTGTGATTCTAAGGTTCTAACTGTATGAACTTTTCCTTTTATGGTCTCTAGCAGAGGAGTAATTGATGATAGGGGAAAACTTGCAATAAGTAGTAACATTTTTTGAAAATTGGGATTGCACAGTTTAGAAATCTTCCAGTTTGCTGTTGAAGTATGCAAATGATGCCTTGATGTATGCACTTTGAAACTGTTTTGTTCCATAGCCCACAGTGCAATCCTTCCAAAGAATTCCTTCTATTAAAAGCCAAACAAACCTAAGTGTGTGATTTTGCAGCAGAATATAGTATATGTCTATACAAATAATACAAGGTAGAATTTGCCACAAAACTCTGTCTGTCCACCAACCCCTGTGTTCATCCCTGCTTGCTTCCTCTGTCTCTGCTCTCTACCTCTGTCTGTGCTCCTCCTCCCAGACAAGTCTCAGCTTCCAGTACTCGAATGCCTGTCTCCCCTGCCCGCCCATCTGTGTGTTGATTATCTAAGGATTTTTTTTCAAGTTATTTTCAAACACAAATACTTCTAAACAGGGTGTGGATTATACATGTTCTGGTGACAGATTCTGGACCTCTGAAAGCAAAGCTCTGAGCAGAAGTGTCATATTCCTGCTGGACTTTTATTATATCCAAGACAGTGTTAGTGGGAGCAGTTAATGCTTGCAAGATAAACAAAATTTCTTTTTCAGAAACAAAATGACTTGCAGCATATACTGCCAATTAATTTAAGCTAATCTGCTAAGCAATAAAGAATTTAGGACTCACTTATGATCTGACACTAGAATTTTCTAATGTAAGTAAATGAGTTACACCTGACTTGTATCACACTGGAGTCAGAGCATGGCTGGGCCATCTATATAAATTTAGCCTCAGAGAGCTTCCAAACTGAACTTTCTGCTTTACAAAAATTCTTCTCAGTCCCTGTTCACACTGAGGTTTTCATGTGGTAGCACTGTATAAACATGATTAGTGTTTTAGAGAACTTTTAATCTTAAAGAGAAAAGGGTAAGTGAAAGTATTAAAGCATACAAACTTACTGGGATACTACTAGGCAGGAATTTTATGAATGTTTCTTTTTTTTGTAGTGTGTGTATATAAAGCCTCCTCTCCTCCCTCTTATGCTGGACTCCTCTCTAAGTAACTGTTAGATTTTCCTTTTCTGTTTTAACTCTTAGCTTTTCCTTCTCTTCATTTAACCTCCCCTCTCAGAAATAGTCTTGAATACATAAAAAGCTTTTGCAGTGTGCCCTGAAGCATGTATACTGATGAAGCACATACAATGTATAATTGCGGATAGCACAATGCAACATCATGAAGTGCCTTTGTTTACAGCTTCTCTATCATGAGAGTATAATGAACGGATTCACTGAGGAAATGCAAAAGCAGATGCCTTTGGCTGGCTCCTGTTGTTCTCTTTTTGGCAAAGACAGAGGGACGAATCTACCCTGGGACAGCCCCACTGAAGTCAGATGAGTTACACCAGGCGGGAACTGGAACTTTTTTCTTTTCTTTTCTTTTTTTTTTTTTTTTTTAAAGAACACAGTTTCCAGATCTCTTTTTCCTGACTGTCACAATTTCTTTTTCCACAGAAAGCCTATGAGAAAAGACTCTCTGCTTCTAAAAAGGTAGGACAACCTATTATTCACTAATATCTAATTTCCTCAGCAGTATAATTTCTGTGTGTACCTACCAATGCCTGTAAGCATAAAATTAATATCTAACTATTATTAGAAAAAAGAAATATATTAAAACCCTAAAATAATATTTACTGAATGGGACAATAAGAAGAGAGTAGTGTGGGAAGGATGAAGTACTAACACACAGCTGCACTGCTTCAAGTGCATGACATAAACTTAGAGCTGGCCTCGGCATCAGCATATGGTATCACCTTGAAATGTATACATATACCCTGCATGTACTGACGTGTAAAGTTGGACAAAGCTTCTGAGAGCAGATGTCTGTGAAAGAACTCCATTTCATACGTTGGTGAAATCTTTAGGGAAGAGGAACCTGTGGCAACTCATAGTATCATGCATTTTTGCAAATGATAATCTTTAAAAGTTTAATAGGGCAAACCTGGGATTGCACTTCATAGTATAGTGTAATAGCTAAGGTTAGCAGGACTCCTGATACTTTGCTTGCTAGTGCTGTGGACATACTTTTTGGTTTTTTTTCCTCTGCTGAGGGCCTGAATGGTGCCTCTCATATAAAACCTGCCATTTACAATTTGCCTTTTGCTGAGGCCTCCTTTGTGTTCACACAAGGCAGCTGGCAGGAGTGCTGACCTCCGCCGAGCAGAGCCTTGCCAGTGCTACCTAATCAATATTCAGCAGAGTCGGCTGTTCATTACGAAGCCATTGATTATCTCTGGAAGGTTACTCCCCTTGTGTGTCATTTTCCAGTCTCTTCCCTTTACCACCCCTCCAATCCCCCATCCCAGGCTCTCAAGAGGACAGAGTACTGGGATGGAAATGAGGTTCCCTTTCAGGATCTGAATAGTTTGTTGTCAGATGTCAAAACAGACTTTGGAAAGAAGGTGATTTCCCTACTGCCAGATTTTTGTTTATACCAGGTTTGTGCTTTTAATTTCTGGGATATTTCTAATGATTGCAAACTGTGGCACTTGAAGTGTTTGTTGTACTTGACTCAGGCAGGTTGCACTAGTTATATTGAGCTGTGGTCTCCTGTGACTGAAGAAAATAACCCACATCTTTTACACAGCTGTAGCTGAACTGTCTGACCTCTTGCACAGAAGGGGAGAGCCCTGGTTTCATATTCCATGCTATTCACAACCAAATGAACAGGGAGGCTTATGGAGAAGTAAAAACATGGTGCAAGCCCTCATCTGCTGGTGTGCTCTGCTCAGAGTACACCCACGTACAGTACACAGAGAATTCCTGTTCTCTAGCAGAAAAGTGGAGGCCAGTGAGGTTTGTGTAGGACAACGCCTGCTCATTACCCTGAAGTCAGTTTGGCAAAAATCATAACTAAGTCTCTCCTTTTAAATGTGAATTGTCTAAGGGTGTATTTAGTCATCCACACAACAGTGGAGAACTGTGAGATAAATATGCAAATCTAAACACTCAAATTTATTAGGAATGATAGTGTAGATGCCAGATATATAGACTGACACAAAAAAACTTACTAAAGCAATTTTTTAAGTTAGTTTCATTTGGTTACTTTGATTGTAAATATAGCATTAACAATCACAGCAGAGATTACAGGTTAGAAAGGTGAGGTCTGAGGTCTCAAAGGAGGGGAAGCAGGCAGCTGGAGCTAAGAGACAGATGGGTGAAAGAAAGGTGACTGACAGAGAATATAATACTTGTCTCATTACACTACTCAGTTCAAGTTAGTGCCCTCTCCAAAGAGCAGAAACTGCACTGTGCTGTGACCATCTACCTTACAGTGTGACTCCATTAGCAGAAGAATTGAACTTGTAGTTGATGGGTTCAGTGTCTAACTTTCTGTTTGTAATAAGGGGATTGAAAGTCAGTAGCTCTCAAGCTTTATCCTGCTTGTCTCTTCTCGGCTTGGATTTAAGGCATCACTAAATAAATTCAAGCTAGATGCCTCTGTCTGAATGGGAGTAGAGTCAACAATGCAAGTCAAAGCACAGTGAAATTAGCAATGACGAGCATCTTTTCTTCTCTTGCCCTTAGCACTGAAGGAGGAGCTGTTGCTGCATGGAGATCAGACCTGCTGTCTGCTTCTGACTTTATCGAAGTGCCATATTACTAGGGAACAGTAACCCAGAGAATGTATTAATGCCATGGGACTCTTGTAGTGGATGGCAGTATTCGCTGTTGAGGGAACAAAACAGGCCATACCCAGTTAGCACCTTGCTTTGGTGTGTCTTGGTTCAGCTCACAGAGTGGTCTCTGGTTTGTCAGGTGCTGATGACTTAGCCCATGTCTCCAAGGGCTAGTTCAGAAGCCAGCTCTGTGTCCATCGCCAGCAATTTGATCTTGTCCAGTCATTAGTACATACCAGGGATGACAGGGATGTGAAAAATGGCAAGCTGGTAATAACTGGGGCTTGTTTACCCAAGGGAGTTTCCTATCAGCAACCTGTCTTCCTGACCAAGGCATGTGACACAATGGATCTGTCTGATTGACAGAGAAAGTCTGGTGAAGGATTTAAAGTAAAAGTGGACAGTGGAGAGCAAGTTCCTCAGCTAACAGAGAGGGAGCTGTCCCTGGCATGGGAGGTGACTCCACAGGCCATCCTGTTTGTCAGGAAGTGACTCTTTTCTGGTGTCAGTTGTCAGCCTCTGGCATTAATTAGTGTTTTGGGTATTTTCTGCAAAAAGGCTGTGTTGCTACTCAAGGGAGAGGATCCCTGAAATATGGTTTTGCAATAAGCTCAGAACAGACATCTTTTACTTCTAGTTTGGCTTTCAGCTGTCTTTAGCACACCTGCGATGTACTTAAAGGATGAGATAAAGGACTGATGTTATGCTTTGGTCAGAGAATATTGTCAATGTATTATAAAGGAAATCTTAACAGAGTATACTGTTCCCATTCCTCTATTAGGCAGAACTTTCCCTGTCCCATTTATACTGACATTACCCTGTAGTATTCATTGCAGTTCTAGAGAGAAATACTGAGTTGAATGTGATTTGGCTGTTGCAGCAGACGGAATAAAGTAAGTTAGCATGTTGGACCCAAACAGCTCACACCAATCGCCAGCAAATCTGTGTGATGCAGTACAAACATCTGTCTTCTGTATCTCCTTTTCTTATTGTTCATACCACTTGTGCTTTGAGATGTAGTAAGTTCTTAGGGAAGCAGAGTCCTCTCAGGGGTGCAGTGACAGCCAGTGATCTCTTTGTGAAACATTGTATGAAAAACTTCCAGAGACATGAAATGCCTCTGAAGCCATCTTATGTGTTTTGCAAGGGAAATTTAACCACACGGTACGTTCACATTTTCCCTTCTGGATTTTCATTATGCAGATTATGACTTCTAGCTGCACAATGACATTTAAAGTAATAGAAAAGAAAGATCTCATATAAATACTGATGTCCTGAGTAAGTATTATGTTGAATATGAGAACCCTGCATTTGTGTCAAGCATGTTTTCTAGTGGAGAAAGAGTATGTGTTTCTATCTTGGCAACAAACACGGAAGGAGATACATAGAGATTAACTGTGTAAAGACTTTTTGTAAAATCTCATGTCAGTGTGATCATGCAGTCAAAATAACTGTAGGACTGATCTCCACAAGTGGTGGGTGCAGAGCACGAGTTCTCCTATTTGCAGTGTAGCAAATGAAATAACCTTTGAAATTCATGAGTGTAGAATAAAATTTTGAAAGATCAAGCAGACTTTCTGTGGCAATCTTATTCTTGTGTTTTTGAAAATCCCTCCCTTAAGGAGCACAGATGTGAAGTAATGGCTGATAGTTTGGGCTATGCAGATTCTCAGAGCAACTCTATGTCGTGTGGCTAACAGTCTACAGACTTTTCAGACTACTTTGGTGTGGGTATGAACCAGTAAGTCTGTTCATATTGGAGATAGTTATAGTCACTGAACCCATATGGACCTCATTTTATTAGAGAACTCCATAAAAAATGTAATATACTACCGTCTGGAAGTAATAAAACTTCAGCATCCAGAATTGTATGGGAAGCCATGAAGACTTCAGTAGCAGGTATGCTAGTTCAGACACTGCTTTAAAATGACTGACCAGAAAGTATTTTCAGTAATCCTTGTCCCCAGGCAGCAGACTATGTAAACTGTTTGTGAAAAAGTCAGCATTTCACATTACAAATGAAATATATTTCTATGAGATAGAGGTGAGCTCTTAACCTGCATCATCAAATACTGTCTTCCAGGGTTTTTTGTCTTTGATTAAATACCAGTAAAAAGGCCTGCTAAGTAATCTGTCTTGTGTGTTTTTTACCTGAATTATGATTACAAAGGTGTTACAGATCTCTATTGCCTTCCATGTTGGAGCTGTGCCAAGTATTTTCTCCTGAGTTGATGAAGCGTCATGTTGTTTATTCTCTGTTTTATGTCAGTGCAATCTCTGTAAGCAAAGATAGAATCTGGATTCATTTGTCTGCAGTTAGAACTTGCTTTCATTCTGGTACTTCAAAGACTGTCATAGACAGAGTACACTGTATGTATGTGTTTTAGGACATGACAGGTGAAACTCGCATGCAACGATAATAGTTCTCAGCTACTAGCTCTGCAGTCAAGAAAATGAGTTTGTGTCACTGGCCAAACAACATAAACATGTCATCGGTATGTAATAAATTCACTGTTAGCTTTCTGATAACATGTTAACTTTTAATTTAAAGAAGCACTTAGAAGATGACTGTGTCCTTTGCAAAGAAGGAAAAAAGAATGATAAAAAAGAATTTTTACTTTGCAAAGGCTAAAGATTTTTACGGGAAAGAACAAAAAGCCAAAAAGGCTTGGGGAAGGAGGTCTTTCAGGAGAGGACATAGTTTATAGAGAGTCAGGACAGTATTGTCTTTTTCTTTAAATATTCATGTACTTTTTTTTTTTTTTTTTTTTTTAATAGAACTTATCACCATGGTGTCCAAGTACTTTCGCCATGAATTCAGTCTTCCAGTATCTTTTGTGATGTAACAAAAGGAGATGGGGTGGATACTGTGAATTATTTGCTCAAGCTCATTCAGAAAGTCTGAGACAGAGCAAGGAACAGAATGCAGATAGCCTAACACTCATACAGTGTCCATCCTTCTTTATTTTAGGAATGAACGAATGAATCCCAAAGACTGAAATCAACCCACAATATTATTTCTTATAAATATTTTCAGTTTAGATTGACTCTAACCCAGGCTTTTTCTTGGCATTCATTCAAAATAGTAAATATAAGGCAGGTGTGTTCAACAGTAGGCCCCTGTTTACAGCGTGACATTTGAGCTTGCATCACTGTAGCCTCTTGTTTGGTTATAACTGTTTCTGTGCAGTGTCATCTTTTGTCTGTCTGGTGCAGAGCATCACTTCCTATAGAAACTGGCTTGTAAAGCCCTGGCCTTATGGTCAGTGAGGACAAGGAATTAGTCTAAGGGGAGCATAGAGCTACTTGCTTTACATATTGCTGCTCTGGCATTCTTCAGTTATTTGTGAAATGTTCCCCCTTGTTGCAGGTTATGCAAACAGTAAGTCTTGTTCAGGGTCAACTGGCCTAACTCCTCCTAGCTCAGCATGGGGTTAAAGTACATTTCAGTGTTTCCATTTTACATTAATGTTGACATCTCCATTTGTGGCTGTGCTAGGCACTATACAAAGAGCACTAGGATGCTCGTAAAGATAGTTCCTTCATGGTAGATACCTGCCTGCTTCTGGTGGTGCTTTTCTCACTCTCTAGTTTGTAGCAAGACTCACTTGTTCAACAGATGGACGCCCAACTTGTTTATCTTTTCATCTCAGTGTCCCTCAGTGAGGGCAAAGTCCATGGCTTAAAGTCATCCCTCATCCCCTCAATACTGTGCTAACTTGGGAGACCAAAGTCTTTTATTTCTTGTTGCCTGAACTCAGTTCCTGTCTTCTTTCAGGTGACAAGTGAACAGGTCCCCAGGGAAGTTGTGCTCCTTACAGGTGCTTTACCTGATCCAGTATGATTTCAAATCAGAATTTGGCTACTAGCTTTGGATTTAGGTGGCAGGGTCCACTGCAAATTGTGCTGCTGAGGAGTATGACTGCACTGTACGTGGATCCTGTAATTTCTACCTGTTGCCCCACTCAAGATGATCAGCTTCAGTCTCCCTTTAAAATAAAACTGAAATCTGTCTATGGTTTGCATTCAGGGAAGCAGAAACTGTGAGGAATGGAATACCGGAAACTTCTTGATTAGGTGAAATTGATGAATAATTTCATACCCACTCTTAGTTCCCACTGGGGACTCTTAGTGCAGGTTGAGGATCATAATTAAGATACATATTCTGCAGGATATATTACTTTTTAAGTTAAATACACGTAGCTGTTCAACTCTTATTTTCACCAAGCTTTCCTAGAGAAATATTTTCTGAGCCTTTGCACTGTACACAACATGTATATGAAAGTATGTGACGTATTTCAAATTATAATAAGGAAAAACTGAGCTCAAACCTTGGAAGATGAATTGCTAAAGCATATATTTCACACAGTATTTGCTTGTCTGTAGAAGTATGCTGCAGCTACTGTCTGCGCAATTATTCACACCATGTTGTAAATAGAACAGGGAATCTGCTTTCCACAGATTTACAGTCCAGTAAACACTTTTGGTGTAGTGTACAGCATGAGATACATCAGGAAACCGGGCTTAATCATCACCATCCAGATGAAAACATTTTGAAGTATAGAAAGTTATTCAGAAGTCCTAGATCTATTTAATTGTTGAGACATTTCATCAGGACAATTGATTACAACACTTTGCGATACTGACCAGGAAGATTCTGCTGCAATAAGCTTGTATCTGGTGAGAATACTCACACTTTTATACTGTGTTTATGTTTATTCATTACATGCTGATGTCTGCAGCATATCTGCGTAACAAATAAATTCTGACTGTGTTATTGCAACAGACACTGCACCAAATTTGACAAAGAGAATCCCTGAGAATCCAGTGCTCTCTCCCTCCAACATCTAGTTTAAGGTATTATGTACTTGAAGTAGCCACAGCCCAGCCTTTCTAACTCACATACTAAGCACGACACCACACTTTATAGATCACTATACACCACCTTCTGCTCTTTAAAACTTCACAGTCATTTCTTGACACTCAATGAAAATGTCTGAGTGTTCAGAGTTTAGTAGGATTTTTTTCCATGTGGGGCTGACACACTTTTTATCAAAATCTGCATCCCTGAAGACTATGGATGTATTTCTGTCCTTACATGTATACTGATCCATGGAAACTTAACCTCTGATACCATCACATCTGTGAAATGAATGGGTTATTTGGAGTCCTAACTATCCCAAAATGGGCAATGAGGGAATGCAATTGCAGCTAATAACAGAGTGAACACTCTTAAATTCTGAAATGGCGAAGGACCATCTTTTACAGTCCTGAAGAACTCAAAGAACCACTTTTTAGTAAGTGTTTAGCTTAATTCCTAATGAGGTGACTGGGAGATCTATGCATGTCTGTCTTCCTGCATGTAACTTTTGAAACTGCTGACACTTTTAAACCAAATTTAATAGAGAGGTAGAAGTATCAAAGAAGTATCATGTGGTTTCATGAGCACTGGCAGTTGAATAAATCAGTGCTCTTACCGAGGGAACTCTTATAATGTGCATTTTTATTGACAAGCCCCATCTGGCCAGTCAGCATTTGTGTATTAACAGGGCAATGGCTAAGGCGTATGGGTGGGAGCAGAGTTAATGTGGTGAGGAGAGGGTATGTTAGAGGACAAAAATGTGTAGGAAACCAGGCTTCATCAGTCCTGTCTCTTGGGGAACAAGCTGTTGTTTAACAGAGCACAGAGATGCTGCATAGATGCAAAACCTCAGTTAGAGTTCAGCTTTTGTCTTTTAGTAACAGAGTATAATGCGTAAAGACTGTTTCAACATTTGGACAGTGGAGCTGAACAAAAAAGAAACTGTTATATGCAGTATCTGTCAAGACTAGAGAATGGTCTGTACTAGCCTGCCAAATGCAAATGAGGATTATCCATTCATTTGATCCAAAAGAGAAAATGATATAATTTCTTTGGTTCAATTAGTTTACTGTGACAAATAAACAAGAAGGAGAGGACTCCAATATGGCAAATGTTCAACTTCACATAGCTTTAAAGGCTGTAGAAATCATAGTGCTCTTATGGTAAGTCTTCTTTTACATTCTTTGCCCAGACATAGTCCCTAGATCTTCAAAGTGATTTATATGCTTTTTATTTATGCCCCCCCCCCTCCAAGGAGAGAATCTTGTAGAATAATTGAGACCCAAGTCTCACTTATTTGCCTTGGACTTTTAAGGCACGGATACACTCATCTTGGTTGGACTGTGGGTTGTTCTCAACCATCCTGAGACACCTGATTTACTCTTTTGTATTTAGTCAAAGCAGTAATGCAATTTTGTACATCTTTGTCATGAAGTAGAGACATTCAAGATATTTGTAAACTGCTGGTCTGCATCCACAGGTGGGAGTGAAGGGGCATGGGGGATGTGGAGCTGAAAAGTGCTGACCAGTTTCCAGCATACAAGTCCCAAGCATTTTGCAGAAAGAGGCCACAAGGAAAGAATTCAGCTGCTCCTCTACACTTCAGCTGCATTGGTGGGACCCAGTAAGGCTCTGGGAAGAAGATGGGCAGGCTAGAGGGGAAACAGGCATGCCCTTTGTGGTTGGTGATAAGGTCAACCCAAACTGTCAGTGATGGACATGATATGAAACAGTTGGAGAGCTCTGGCTGAGCACCTCCAAAGCTGCAGGCTGGATGCCATTGTGGAGCACTCTCCTGGCCATCCTCCATTGACAAGAGGTAGCAGTGGGGGGATAGAGCAGCTAGCTGTAAGTCTGTGCCTGTACACGCACAGGCGTGCTAGGAAATATTTAGCAAGATGATGGGTCAGGTTCAGCCCAGGGTTCAACAGACTGCTACAAAAGTAGACTGTCACATGAGTGACCTTCCCCCGTGAGCTGGAGCTCTCTTGGAAAAGTAGCTGTGATTCCTGGCTAAGCCTCATACCACCACCAGCACCATGTTGTGGTTGGTTGCCCAGCACAAAGACCTCTTGTGCATCATATAGAGATCACAGACCTTCGGTACCTGTAGCTTCTCATTGCTACTCTTTCACTGCAAGTCTTTATGACTTAGTTTAGAAAAATAGACAACAAGAAGGTTTGCAACCTTTGTCTCCCAAGAATGTTTTTTAGAAAGGTAACGGACTGTGTGGGTTGAAATGATTTGGAGGGACCCTTGATATTGGGTTCATCTTTCTCTCCCCACCCCAGGCAACACTGATGGGTCGCTACCTTTCCCCCAGCTCATTCCAAAAATGTATTTGCTCAGCTGTATTTGAAGAAAATGGGAAGCGTGAAGCTGAGGTCTCGCCGGGGCTGGCGCGGGGGCAGCTTGCCCTCTGGTGGCCGCCGGCACCGAGGTGGCCCGTGGCCTTTCAGCGGCATGGCCAGGGACTTCCTGAGCTGAATTCATGATCTGGTAATTCTGCTTGGAATATAAACTCATTAGATCCGAACGGGTGTGGACATAAAAACTCCTCATTTAAACAGACTGCCATAGGAAGTGGAGCTATCTACAAACAAGCATGAGCTTAATCGTCCTCAGGCTTGAACTTGAGTCGTCAGGTGTAAGCCTAGTTTCTGTCTCAAGGGTTTTCAGTGCTGGGTTATACGGATTACCTTCCCCCCGACAAGCTCCCTTTCTCTGCCCCACCATACACGTGAGACTGAGGAACACATGCTCCCAGTGTAGTCCACAGTACCTTCGTATTCCCTTGGAGAGGAAAAATAAAGGGATAGATGGGTAAGTGTAGTAGTGGCCTGAACTGCTTTGTGTGTGCTGAAGTGCGTTTCTCTCTTTCATGAGAAGGTACACCACATACATGCTGTGCTCCTGTCCTGCTCCCCTCACCAGTTGCAGGAGAGGTGAATGGCGGTGGCACAGTCCTTCCCAGAGCCCCACCAGGCACCAAGGGTTATATATACTTTGCGCTTCCATCCATACTAAAACCTGTTCACCCTACAGCTTCTCTGTCCTTGTGAATTGTTTCTTCAGCCACCCTGAATTTGTTTTGTCATGTCCTTCTGTCAAAAAGAAAAGCTGTTTCCGTAACCCTTATATTCATGTTTTGATGTTAATCTGGACATTCTCTACCCAAATCCAAATAATGTGCATTGCCTTTACATTTCTAAAGGAAAAATACTTATCTTGGATCTTAAATTCTTAATTGCATCTGACTAAACAAAGCCTTCTTAAAAAAGATCCCAAAAGGAAAAGATCCAGTTGTTGGCTTGTTAAATACCAACATAAAATAAAACCCTGAGGAAATGAAGGGGTAGCAATCAATGGTGTTACAGTTGCTTAGGGACTGATAGTAAGAAAAGTGGCATATGTCCAGAAGAGGCCCACAGCAAAGAGAGGAAACCTCTGTCTCACATAGCGAGTGGGATAAGGCAGTGCAGAGACTGATTTACATTTGCAAGTGACATTTAAGAGACGTGTGTATACATTTTATAGTTTGAAGACTATTCGTGAAATAACATGAAAGAAAGTGAAGAAGGTAGCTATGATGGCAAGAAACAACTCAAAACACTACAGTATTTTTTCTTTAGCTCCCTGAAGACTGCGGGTCTTTGTGTTTCAATGTATGAGCTACTGTTTGGCACCTTTCCTGAACCACTTTGTCTATTCACTTTTTGCTAATGTGAAAGTGCCCAGACTCCCTGGAAAGACGGCTTTGTTGGAAACCTTTCATTATCAAGGATTAGCTGTTTGGTAAACCTGTGTCCCCTTTAACAGTGTGACGGGAAGTGCCAGCTAATGAAGGGCTCATTGTGGTGGTGCTGTGAGTGTGGGACTTGAGTCCATTTTATTGCTCAGATTGCAAACCAGGCTTCTTTGTGCTCCCAAGGACTGAAGGGAAACTGAGTCATGCCCTTTGGTTCTGCTGAAAATGTGTGGTGAAAAATATGCTTTCCTTTCTCAGTATTCTTGCCATGTTTGTGGTCTAAAGGCTTTATGTAGCAGGGAATATTGTTGATATGTTACAGAATTATATGTGTAGATTTAAAATGTGTTGTGCCAATGCCTGGGGATAGCTTACTTGAAACATTTCCATATAATAACATGAAAAACTGAAATAATACAAACCATTAAGTGCCTTTATAACTTCAGAATGTGGTTGTAAAGCTCTTGAAATAACCAAATCTGAACATCCTCATCCCACCTCTAGTCAGGTAGTGGCAGACAAGTATAGTATTTACTTCTTCACTGATAAATTTCCGTATGTATTTTAAATGTCAAGAGAGATTTACTGAAATCCTTTGTGAAAGTAATGAACTAGAAATCCTTTCTCTGTGAAATGTGTTCCAGTAGTTTCATGAAGAAATCATGAAAAAAATACTGCTGGAAATCATTGTCAAAATCAGTAATGTCAAACAGGATTTTTTTATTTCTACAATAAATCTCTCATTGAAACTCCCAAGCCACTCACAACCCCAGGGATGCCCAGTGCTTCCCAATGCAGGGGAGCAAAGCAATGCAGCCCTGTAAAACCATTGGGAAAGGAAACAAAATCCTACCCACACCCCCAACCAGGCTTCATGTGTTTAGGGAGGGGAGTGTGGAAGGACCCAGGGAACTTTAAAGATTCAGAGACTGTTAAGCACTAATGCTTTTGGATGGAGGCGCCAGCAGGTCACTGTGAAACCGCTTGTATTTAATTCAGAGGAGGGCTCAAGCACGTGGTTTGGGTTTTACTTTCCCCATCCATTACAGCTAATTAGGCCAAGTGCAGAGTTTCCCTGCTGATTCCGAACACGTGTGACACAAGCGGTTCCTTCCAAGGGGAATCAGCTCTGGGAGAGTGTTATAAACTCTGTCTGGGCAGGAAGGACAATCAGGTAGCCCAGGGTTATGTGTGTGTGTGTGGCTGGGAGAGTCATGGAAGAGATTATGTTTTAATGAAGAGTTTTGAACTCATTATCTGCCCTGCATTCAAAGACTGCAAGAACACTAATCATGCACATAAATGCGTGTGGTGGGAAGTGACTGGACTGTGGCCAAGAATACAGAGATTACTGCAATCCACATCTTGCACTCCCTCTCCCACTCCCCAAGCGCTGCCTGACCTCTCAGCTTCATGTGGTTCTGCCTGTCCAGGTGTATGGGACTGTGGGAACACATGGGGACTGTGTTACTTTTTTACTTGTGATCCTACAATAATTTTTCACTATAGTCTAGATGCCAAAGAGGCTCAAAACAATTCATAAAGGAAGGAGATGCAGTGCTACTTTTATATGGTTTTGGTGTAGGTACATAAGTGGGTGTAGGACACCAGTTCCCAGAGCAGTTCAGGGCTTTGTGGTGGTGCAGGGGGCCATGGCACCACCAGGACACAGGACGGGAGTTGTGGCTGCACTGCTGATGACTGGTGACACCAGTGCAAACTGGGCCCTCCATCTCCCACTTTACTCACCTGTTTATTTATTAAATTAAACACTCACCTTCTTCTTTATTCTGGCAGTCCTTCTGTTCCCATTAAACATGCACAACATGACTCCCCATTTCTAAGATGCACCTGAGGTAGAAGACATACTGTATTCCTCCAACTCCCGCTTGGCTAAGCAGGAGAAAGGCTGGATGTGGGATCATTTTGACAGACACAAATCCCATTGCCTGGACAAAACTCTGGCCCAAGCCTCTTCCCCTGCTGCCGCAAAGCCAAGTGTGGCCCATGGGGCCACAGGCACCAAAACCCGGTGCAGGTCTCAACCCCAGCAATTTCTCCAGGAGCACAGAATCTCTGGACACAGGGGTGACAGCACCCCACTGAGCACCCCGAGACTGTTCCCACACCCAGAGGGTTACAGTGCTCTCCGATCTACAGCAGCTAAAGAACCAAGACTGGAGCCATATGCTGAGACAGGCCAACAGAAAGTGACACATTTTTTTTCCCTCTGCTTTGCACCTAATTCTAACCAGCCTCTTGGGTGTTTCCCTGGAGGGGAGCTCATGCAGTGTGTGGGCCTCCAGGGAGGTGGAGGAGCAGGGCTGACCCTGCCAAAGGGCTGCTCTGGCTGGATGCACTGGGAGGGTGCTGGTTCCAGCAGGATGTGATGCTGAGCAGCCTGCTCTACCCAGCTGTGCTTGGAGCAGGAGGCTGGTGTCAAGGATTCCCTCCCACCACAGTGAATCTGTGATTCCTCCTGCCATATCGTGCCATTTGAGCTGTCCGCTGGCTGCTGGGTTTTCTCCTCTCTCTTGCTTGGCCTCGGCTCTTTTTTGTTTTTCTTTTTCTCTTTTCTCTCTTGTTTTAACAGAGCAAAAACTTGTAGAACCATAAAGCAGAGATGGAAAATGACCTATTGCCCCATCCAGCCCAACCCCTCTGCCAGTGCCAAGCCGTTCCCTTCAAACATCCCAAGTGACTTGTCTGGACCAAACACGAACCACTCCAGTGATTCCACCACTTCCCAGAGAAGATTATTCCATGGTCTAATTGACCTTATAGCTGGGAAATTTTTCCTGATGTCTCACCTCAAATGTTTCTGTGCTAAGTTTGAGCCTATTCCTTGGTTACCCATCCTCAGTCTGTCCTGAACACCCATTCCTTCGCCTTACATGGCTGTGCCTCTTGCCTGAAGACCTGGCATGGCCCTGGGCAGGGTTCCCATCCTGGTTTTTGTCACTTCCTCTGCTCTGGATCAAGCTTCTGCAGTCTTCCTGAGACATGACCTTACAACCATTACCTGTGCAGAGAGGATGGGGATGGTCTGGTGAGTGACTCAAGCTTGCAGCACCAAGCATGGAGCTGCCCAATTAAAGATTTCATTCGTCTCTCTGAAGATGAATAACACCATCATGTAGTCAAACTCAGAGAGAAGGTAGTAAGAATAATTCAATTTAATTATTATAATAATCATTATACTATTAATAATTGCAGCTAGAGAGCCCATCTCTAATTAACATGGAGACCTTCTTTAAAGCTTTGCAAACAGGATTCTAGTTAGTTTTAGAAGTCTTGGAGATAAAGACAGCAAGTGCTGTCTACCCACTTGTCAGAAGCAAGGTGACCACATAAAGAGAGGTGTTACTCTAAAGGGATGTTGACCACTCAGCCTAGCAAAACTCTTCTGCTCTTGGTCAGGGGGCATCTGCTCACGGTTTGTCTCTCCTAGTTTGGTCCCCCCTGGCTTAACTCACAGGTGGCCCATCCATAACCGCTTTCCAGTGAAATGAAGCAGAAATGTGGAAGTCCCCTGTGGTCCTCACCTGGCCTGTGCACAGCACCAGGGTTTTTCTGCCTGGGGCTGTTCTGCAGAACCTTCTTCCACCAGAGGGCAGCTGGTAAAAGGAATATGATGGCCTTGCCTGGCTCAAGATGAGACAGCAGCTAATTTGATGCTAATTATTATGGTTGTAATTTCCACCCTAAACAGATGCAATCCCCTTCAGCCATCTCCAATGGCATTACGCTTAGGGAATGCTTCCCACAATAAAAGCAAAGGCAGTGTTCTTTCCCAATTGCCCGCAAGATCCATCCTCAGATGTAATCTGAGCTAGACATGGTACAATTAGTTATTTGTGTTCCTGAATTAGCAAAAGACTAAGCTTTAGAAATCCAGTAATGTGTCAGAAAGATGTGTTTGCAATCAGTTTATCCCTGAGCTCCATTCATTGCAGATCTGGCATGCTTTCTGCAGTCTAAGGTGGGAAAAGCAGAGGAAGTCGGCAGCTATTTACAGAGAGCTCAGCACTGCATCTCCTCCCTTTATGAATGGTATGGAGCCACTCTGGTGTCTAGACATAAAAAGTCTATGGTGAAAAACTACTGTAGGATCACAAGTAAAACTAAGTGGCAGCTGCTTCCTGGTGTAGTTGTACATGAAGAATATAGGGAATGAAGAAAAACTACTTGTGCTATGTACTTATTTTGCCTTTTCTTGTGATAAAAGAAGAGTGTGGTAGAAAATTAGCTACCAGACTTGGGATCCATCTGTGCTATCATATCCCACACTCCCTGTGGCTGTGATGTGTGCTTTTACTGTTACAAGTTTCAGATTGTCACTGAAGCCTGAGACAAGAGATCCAGTGTTTTTCAAATAGAGACAAGTAGCAGCTCTGACCACACCATAATGGCTAAGCCCAGTCTAATTGTGTTTCTTGCTTTTCATCTTCTCTATTTCACAGTTTCTTTCACTTACTTTCCCTTTTATATAAGCTGTTACTTTCTCTGAGAAGAGAGATTTGCTCCTCTATCTCATATTGAGGCTAAATTCAGTTGAAGTCAGTGAGGTCTCTACTGCACTAACGCCAATACTTCTTTTGGGAATAAATGGGACTTCAGAGAAGTTGGAGCTTGATGATGCTTGCAATTGAAATATTATTTTAAGGTTTTCGTGTTTTAGTTGTAAACAATCATATTGCATAAACAAAACAAGTGAAACATCTCCACAGTGCAAGCCTGGACGATGGAAACACTAATGCATGACCTTCACCCTCATCAGATGCTCACAGAAGTCATTTTACATGATAGACCAGACACGGAGACTTTCTTCTTTGGCCAGATGATAAAGAAACTCCACCCACTGTATTCATCTTCCATAAAGATAGCAAAACCTCACTTATGACTAGTTCCTCTCCCTTTAGAGATGTCATTCATGTTAAACCTGAATGTTTGTCATTATTTCCAAAGTTTTAATTAAGACTTTGCTCTGAGCTGAGAGGGGGTATGTACTCTCAGAGCTGAAGGCATTCTGTCACTTGTTGCCTTCTTTTCAGATTTTGACTGGGAACTTCACATTTACTAGCATTGATCCCTCTTGGTTTGTGTGGCTTATGTCTGATGCTCAGGACAAACATGGAAGCCAGTGGACAGCAACATTATCTCCAGAGAACTACAGGTTGAGGACAGATGGGATGTGGGAAGAGTGGAGGGATAAGAAGATAAGAGAAGAACCAGTTAACCTCCAAGGCATGCAGAAGAGTGCCTGCACTAGTGAGGAAGTGAGTTTCTGTGATTTGCCAGAGCTATAAACAGCAGAAACTTCTCTCCTCCTGGAAATCCATGGAGGTAGCCAAATGAAGCCACAGCTTATGCAGTGGTTGGCTGCTGGCAAGAGAGCCCAGGCTGTGCTCTTCTTTCTCACCAGCATGCCCTTGGGTCTCTGTGGCACACAAGGCTATCGAGATATTTTGGTGCCTAACATGGTTGCTTCTTCCCTCTTCTTTGTACCCTGAGCAATGATGATAAAGCCAAGTATTATGTGAGTATTGTCCATTCCTGTGTTGAGTGAAGCACGGAACTTGTGAAAAACCCTTTATGTTATATAATTGAAGGCTGTACTCGAATACATAAGGGAACTGCTTTAGTGTCACAGAGGTAATCTTAATTCTGGTGATTCTCAATGTTTGAGAGCTTGATTCTGCAACCAGAGTGATGTTCCTTTATCCTATTTTATATGCATAGTTTTCATTTAACTCAAGAAAGCTTTTTTAAAATTATTTCCCATGGGCAGACAAACTGCAACTAATAGTACTGATGACTCCTTGTTCCGTAAAGGTGAAAATGATTTTTTTTTTTTCTTCCTTTCTGTATCTCTGCACAGGAGTGCCAAGGAAGTGCTGTAAGAAGGAGTGCTGGAGAAACAGAAGAGAGTGATTCTGAAAAGAGGCAGCTCCACATCCAGGTGTAGAATCACTTCTCTTTGAGTTGGGAACATGCTTTCATTCATGGTATAGTCAGGGGGGTTCTTTGTATCTGCAGGGACTGGAACTAATAATCTGTATTCTACCAGTTTAAAATAAATTCTGGCTTCTTTAGGTGGGAATATTTGAGCATCACAAGAAAATGTGCAGAAGAAATCTATTTCAACGTGGGCCATAGCAGGTGTCAGCTTGTAGTCTTTACAGATGTCTTTAAAGATATTTCAGGAACATCCTTTAATGGAAAGCTAATTTTATAGCAAAATCATTCTACCAGGGTCTGCCAATACCAAATATACAACTGTAAGTTCACTCATTCCTCTTATGTATTATGATATTGAATTGCGATAGATTTTTAATTATATGACAGTATACTAAGTATCATATATGGTATAACAGAACGTAATTTAATGATTCATCTGAAGACAATACAACCTAATGTTGTTCTTCCCTTCTTAGGATTGTGTCCCACATATGTACAATAATAACAGCTCAAAAGCTCAAACAAGTGTAAATTTTTTTTCACAATTATGAGCCATTTTTTGATTCTGTCAAACTATGAGTTTCCAGAATGGAATCCTTTTTTCATATTGAACAAAGCTGATCTTGGATAAGTCAATGACTCAGACTGTTTGATGCTAGTTTTACTACTTCATTTCATTAGTTTTTCTGGTACTATGTAGACCTGTTTTATGAAGGTTAATAATGCTCACATAGCCCTCACACCTTTCTATACAATTTGTGTGCCTCCATTGCCACAGGATGTGAGTGCCTTGCATTCTTTGTGTTTGCTGTTCCATTATAGCAATTCAGGGAGGCACAATTATCCTTGGAGAAAAGTTGAGGAATTGGGAGCATAGAAGTCAAACACTATATCCAAAGAAGTCTTAGGTATAAATACCCGAGTACAAGATATAAATCCTCAGAACTTCTGCTCAGTTACTGTGTAGCTGGGGTTGCTCAGTAAATTCCCCATTTCTTCAGTATAAAGTGGAATTTGTAAACTAGGCATTCTTCTATTCATCTTAACTAAGGTGCTTTATCTGGTCAATATTTTTATGGGTTTGGGCTTTGCGTACAGTGAAAGACCCATCAGACGATGGTGGTTTCACTTTCTGTACAATAGTTCAGTAGTTAGAACACTCAGTCAGAACTCCATGCAAGGGTTAAAACCCATGTTTCTCACTCTTTGGAAGAGTATTCTTGCCCTTCATAGCTTAAACATGTGTTGAACTGTTTTGCAGTAAGAATGTTCTTGTGCCTTCCCATTGAAACGGTTCTGCTGTATATGGTATAATAAAGGACCAGCTGAAATAAGAAAGATCAAAGAACATTACTCTTAAGTTATTAGGACTGTGTAGGTGGAGGTGGAAAGGAGGTGCAACAGCTATGATATGGCTTGTCTCTGCTCTGTCTTTTCACATAATTGCTCTACTTAAAAGCTTAGTCTAGTGTCATTTTGCTGCTTCTCTACTTCTTATTCATTACATCTCCATTCTTCCCAAAGTTATAAAGTACCTCAGTTTCCATATGTGTATCTTTTCTGCTTCCTCTAATCTGGCTTTTGTCTATACACTGCCAAAAGTGTGGCATATAAACTGGAGCGAAGCTTCCTAGCTATGAAAGAGACTTACAAGGATATCTCATGTATTGTTCTTCTAATTTGTAATGAATTAACTTTCCAGCAAACAAAATGGCAATGAATGTTGCAATGCAAGTGGGACCATAAAAGCACGTGGCCAGTGAAGCTCCTTTCTGCCAGGTTCCTTTCCTTCTCAAGTTTGCCCATGGAGCAGTTCCCACATCACTTGTTGCAAATGATTCCTCTATAGCTAAAACTGACTCATCATATAAAGCAAATTACTCTGTTTAGGGAGAAACAAATCAAAGGACTGTATCTGTACTTGTGTGTGGTTCTGTGTGGGAGTCTTGGGGGGAAGTTGAGAACAAGCCCAATTTCTAACTAAAACTGAAAAATAAACCTGTTCACTGCATTCCAGGTAAGGTTAAGAGGAAAGCTTCCTAGCCAATGCTATCAGTAGCCTGTTTGCCACTGCTTATGTCCTTTTCTAGCAAGCACCGTTTTAAAGTGATTATTATGTAGTCTCTTCATTTGATTGAAATTTAAACAGCATGCGATTTTCTCTGTCAGTTTAATACATGTGAAATATTCTGCCAAACTCTGGAATTTCATGCTGCAGATGCATAAATGTATCCCCTTCCCTGTGTTCTTCTAACAAGAACAAGAACATCAGACAACACCCTGTACATACTTACCTTTGAAAAGACAGAATGGTAAAACTGGTTTCATAGAGTTGCTGTCTGAGAGAATAGCATTCTTCAAACACCCTTGATATTAAATCTTTCTGCTTGGTCCCTGGGAAATTAACTAGTAAAACAAGCTTGTGTGTATCTGAAACCAGTTACAGAAGGCTTCTAGCTGAACATGAGTTGCCTATTTATAAACAGTCATAAAAGTGTGGGGCTTTTTCACATAATGAAGTAATTTTTGTTTGCCTTTAACATGAGAGCTGATTATCCTTTCCTGTTGGAAACAGCAAGTGTTTGGGAAGATGAGGACCTCCAGGTTTCAAAAGCTGAACAGCTTCAGTTCACTTCCTTTACCTGATCTGGAGGGTGCTGACTTTTAAGCAAGTTCAGATCTTGCAAACAGCATTGAGAATCCCTTGAGCTCAGAAGACTATTTGATATTTTTGACATCTCAAGAACAGAGTAGGAGACTGTTCTGGTGAGAGTTGCACATCATATTTAAAACCCTAAACATTTTATGAAAATAGGGGTCCTAAAAGCAAACTGCAAAATGACAGTCGAAATGATAAGATGCTTAGTATAGATTTAAGAGCCTGTCTTTAGTACTCCTGTGTGAAAATTTTGGCTGATACTTACAGTCACTACAGATTCCTCTCCTCCCAAAAATAAATTAGGTATTAATTCAAACCCACCATGGATATTTATAGTTTACCAAAGTTAGGATTCATATGGAAACTATGCTTTCATTTATATTTAGGGCTCCCTAAGCAAGCAGGTTTTCCTGGGGTAATGCTGGTTATCAGTGTATGGAACCTTATATGAAAACTTGTGCTTGCTGAAACCATATCTGATATCCTCATATCCCTTTTATTGATTAGCAGGAAATGGAAGGCATGGGCTTCAGCTCAAAGATGAGATCTGCCACATATGTTTATGTGAGATAGAAAAGGTTGTGGAGGAAATGAGATTGTTTTTCAATCCTCATTTTCTTAGCCATTGTTCATGTGGATGTTACCTACAAAACCTGGGATCCCTGAAAGTAGAAGCACAAGATCTATTACTTAAGATAAGGCTTGCATGGAGTTAAAATGGAAGCAAATCAGTCTCATGCGTGGTTTGAACTACTGGTAGGAGAATAAAAAGCCTTATAAGAAGCTGTACTGTGGTTGCCGACATAAAAATGATTAGGGCATAGAAATTTATGATACAGATAGCTTTACTTCTCCTCTAACGTTGCCTTCATTAGAAAATAGGTATACTGAGTTGGAGGTATTCACCTAAGTAAAGATGTAGTTGCTTCAAGATTTCAAACAAAATAGCAGATTTATAGCAAGGGAAGAGTTGTCCACAACTGAAATGGATTTGTTTACTTGAGGAAGGTGTCCTGGCATTAGATGATTGGAAGGTATTTAATTTAATGACACAGTTAGAGGACACAGATCTTTTTCTGCATGGATGTATGACCTTGGTCAATTTGCAAATTAGAATCAGTTTTCCCAGATTGAAATGGAAGTATCTAGAATTCACTTCAACTTGAATAACTTAGGTCAAATATATGAAAGTTTTCATTTTCTGCCACACAGTAGTTCAGCACAATGATTGGTAGAAGAGTTTTAAGTATTACTGTTTTAATAGCTGGCATAGTGTTGTCAAGACATGAAGCAGCATGCTACACTCCTGATGTATCAACACTGTTCTGGGAAGTGTAAACTAAAGCAAACATCTATTTGTAGAAAAGATTGTTGGGGTGAGATTTTCCTAGAAACCAGCACATATCTAAGGTGAGAAAAAAGCAATAACACATTAACATTAATTTGCACTGAAGGAAATTCGGCAAATGGAGAATATGGCAAAAAGGAAGTTGGCTTCTTTCTATGACACTCTATGGCTTTCACTGTCCTGGAGCTGTGCAACTGGTTTTGTGTGCATGAAGTAGATGCGATATGACAGGCTTAATCTTGTTTTTCTTGATGTTGGTGACTCACCTGAGCTTTAGTACATGTGATTTGAAGCTCAGTGATTAAGCAGCAAGGACCGAAAGGGCTTAAGGAATGGCATACCCTATAAATCAGTAGAGTGCTCTTTCCAGCATGGTTTGGTATACACTGACAGCCTGAGAAAACCAGCTCTTCTGATTTGGTATCTTCTGCAAGCACATGAATGTTTTCTTGGAACCTCTTTTAGTATGTATCATACTTCTCAGGAAAGAACTGGTTTTGTGGCAAGCAAACCAAAGGTAGCATCTGGCAGGCTATTAAACTAGTAGCCAACCCTTAATGACTCAGAAGAAAGCTTTGTGTCCTGCCTTGATTTACTGCTAAATCACAGACAATCAAGATGACTTTCAGTCCAATTACTAATGCTAGACATACACAAACAACATAAAGATTGGGATGCAGTGACATCTTCCCAGTTTGAAATATTTCCATTTCTTGCCTGAACTGCACCTTTTGGGCAGCATTCTCCCTTATTTCCATCTTCCCTGCTTTTACTGCCAATTGGAAAGAGATTTTTGCAGGTTACTTCTGCAAGATTGGCCTGGTGCAGTGGATGGGAGCAGAAGTAATGATCAAAGCAGGCTTAGTACTTACAGATGCAAGCTTGAACTTGCAAGTACATAGCTCTTGTTAGTGCACAGGCAAAGGCAAGTCAAAATATTCACATTGTCTAATGCATACACTGTGTAAAATTTGACCCATTACTGTAAAAATATTTTAAAACTATTTGTCATGCAATAATGTGGTTGAATTTCTTTTCCTTATGCCTTGAACTCTCAAAGGGATCTAAAACATTCAATAGCCATGTTTGGCAAAAATAAAATGCAACGAATCTCCTACACTTGGCCCATTTTAGAACATAGATTTGCCAGATCTTCAGCTGTTTTTCTAACAAAATGCTGCTGTTCATGGTGTTTAGCCAGAGAGTCTCATCACCCATTTTTTACTGGCATTGATGTCTGGGTTCTTTGGGCTGTGCAGACAAAACAGCTTGGAGAATGTGAGTTCATTCAAGTGTATAATGCTCTACATCTCTGACGTTCTGCATTGCTTAGATCATCCAGATCCAGTTTTTCTCTCTGGAGCCATCATAACTATTTTACTTTTATCTCACTGTCAGTTTTTCTCAGATATTCCATTTATTGTCATGGAAAGTTGCTATAAGGTCTCAAAAGTACAATGTAATTATTGCAGCTCTTTTGGGAAGCCAAAAAAGTGAAGGTGTTTGTAAGCTGGAAAATTAAACTAGCTTTTTAGTTTTTATTGCTCCAAGCCTTTTCCCTGAGTTACACCTGAGCTTTTCAAACACAAGGAATCTGTTCTTGGAAAAGTTGGACTTCTATGGTATGTGCATCTCAGTGAGAATAATCAGTTGGCAAACTTAGCAAGTTCCTGTGTTGTTTTTCTGTGTTGTTTTTTCTTCCCTGCTATGCTAAAATCCACCATTATTGTAGAACTGCTTACCTCAAAGAACAGAAGCAGTAGTTACCTGGTTGTGGTATCCCTTTTCAATCCTCCGTCATTGTTTGTTGGAACATCCTGCCATTTGGGCTCTTCTGAACAGGTTGTTCAATGTGTTGATAGCAGAACATAACAGCAAACATAAATCGTATCTTACTCTGCCTTGCCATTAAAGAATGAGCAAATAGCTGGAGTCCCGTAGTATCTGGGAGAAAGAATTAATGTTTCTGGCCCTCTAGGTGTAATAATTTCCTCCATTCAAGGTGGTGATGAAAGGTTTAGAAGCTTTCAAGTTCTGGGGGGGAGGTTAAAATTTTAAGCAGCCAAGTTTGTAGCTGTATACATCCATTAGTAAACATGCTGTTTTCTGGCAATTGCAGCTGCCTTGGGCAAGATTTTATCCTTCTCTTAAAGTCAGCATGACAAGCCTGGGTATTTGGCTAGTGACTGGGATGTCACTTTGCCCACAGTGTATGTGAAAAATTCCTTTCTGAAATATCTCAAGATGCATGAATCTAAAAAGATCTTACTGTGAAGAGACATAGTACATGGGTACTTATGATTACCCAAATTGTTCCTGTTTACCCAAACTCACAATATTTTACCAAACTGAAAATAATCTACATAGAACTCAACAACGCAAATAACGGGAAAGGCAGTGAATGCCAGCTGCAGGTCAGGAATGTCATTTTGTCTATTGCTTTGTGCTTGGCATTCAATGAGTACAAATATCTGTTGGGCTTCATCAGGCAGAATTAAGAATACAATGACAAGGCCTTATGATCTGAGTAAAATGCAAGTGACAATAAAAGAAGACAAAACTAACAAAATTCCTACACTTCAAAAGCTGAGTATATAGAGACATTGTATGACATATTCTGGGGCAACTGCATACTCTGTGCAGTTTAGCAGTTTAGGACTGTGTAATAGTTTTTGCACTGTGATGAACATGCTGATCTGAAATCTGAGCGGAAATGGATGTATCTGTTTCAGGTGACTCTGCTTGTCCAAGTGCTATCCATAAACACTCAGAGATGCTTCCATTAGCCTGTAATTCATAATGTACCTGGAAGCATCACATGGTCAGTGCAGACCTCGCCATATTAATTCTTGGGTCTGGCAGCAGGCAGGAAGCAGGCCTTTGCTGATCTCACTGGGAGTCCTTAATAAAGCCTTGCCTGTCATCAGAGAGCACGACCTGCATGAAGAGGGAGTGGCTACCCGTCACTCTGGAAAGCAGCACATGCGGAACTTTCTGAGGTACAGAGAACTGTGAAGTATCACAAGACTTTTCGCGACCTACTTACATTAGTTCTTAAAGTCCTAGCCATTTGAACTGGGTTTATGTGAAGAACTTCGATTTACTTTGGAAAACATTTCTGTTCCTTACAGTTTTCCACAGTGGAGAAAGGCCAAAAGCTAAAATTAGGAAGGTAACTAGATAAAAACTGTATTTTGCTTCTCATATTATAGTACAGGGCGCTGGCTAATGGTTTTTGCACCTGAGCAGAAGTTGACAACTATATGTGTCTCTGTTCCTTCCATAGGGCTAGCTGTCATACAGCAATAACTCTCAGCTTGTTTTGACTTGTACATGCTCCGGCTTTTCTTAGCCACCTTGAAAACTAGAGCTGGGTAGAACCAGATCAATATCCCCAAGCTGTGCCTTTTGCAGAGATCATTCAAAGGGCCTGTATGCATTTCAACTGCAACATTGGCTATATCTGGTAGCTTTATTCTAGCTGGAATAAATAATAGCCATGAAAGTACAGCTGCCTGCTGTCATCCCGATTTTCCCAGTGGACTTGTACAGGTTGTGCTGAAGTGCATGTAGTCTTATCTTTATTATTATTGCAGCATCAGTATAGCCTCATAAATAGTGCAACTCTCCTGGCATATAAAGCAGGCCAGGCTGAGTAGAGGCCTGAGTATTTGATTTGGTATCTTTTTAATAGATCTGCTCAGTTTTCTAAGATTCATCTAATGCGGACATGTCCCAGAGAGGAAACAGAGGAAGAGTAAAATTCCTGATGGGATGAAAGATTAACAGCACTTACATGGTTGTGGTTAGTCTCTTTCTGTTCCACACATGCATTACTTGTTAATACTCAGAGTGCAACATGGACTTCTGCAGACCCAAACCATATCACTCATGGATGCACAAATGCTTTAGGGCACAGCAATCTGAAAATCAGCAGTTGAGCTGCACCTCCAATACCAGTTCTGTCCTCCATTAAGAAATACATGGTAAGTCTTGTGGTACTGATCAGTAGCTAAGGTTGAATTCTTAGGTAAAAATTTAATAGATAACAGCTGCAGAGTAAATACACACACAGTTAATGCTTGGAACACAAATATATGACAGTGACTTGGAACAGTTCAAAGAGAAATAGCATGAGGTTTTGGTTCCTGAGCCAGAGATCCCAACAGGTGGTCTAGTGCAGTATCAGTCCTGCAGCTGTAACTGCTGTTCAGCTTAAGCTACTAACAGAGATTTATTATTGTTTCACAGATTCATTAATCCGATCTTGAATGTAGAACTGAGGAAAAGATAGTTCCAGGACCAAGCTAGGCAGGTAGTCTATGAACTCCATCCTCCCTTCTTGCTGCACATTGCAGTTCAAGCCTGCAGCAGCTTCTGTTCTGGTTGTAATCTTCCTTGCTCGCGTCTCAGCCATTTGCACTGAACAGGGTGCATTACAGTTCTGTGACATCAACTAATGAGGGTTGCTTGAGGCTGTTCTCCTGCCTAAAGAGTTCAGGATTCTAAAATACTCAAATTAATGTGATTTGGGGGGTTTTGACACCTGCCCACAGAGGTGTTGCTATTTGCCATCTGCAGTATGACTCAAATACCAGGCCATAGCTTGCATAACAACCGGTGGTAAGTTGCCAGAAGGAATTAACACTAGTAACTGTGTGTCTTTAACTATTGCCAAGTGCCGTGCCATGCTAGGAAAGAGGTGCATACTTTCTTATTTTACTTTCTCACCTTTATTGGACTGTTTGTGTCGGGAGAGTTTCCAGACTAAGAGCTATTGGTAGAGGCTGAGCAACACCTGGGTTTTCCAGTGGTGTGTAAGTACCAGTGCCAATTAACAAGTATGCAGCTAAGACGTGGGGTGTGCCCAGTTCTTAGACATCCAGCTAGTTCTGTAGAAGTGGGAAACCAGGAGCAGGGAACTTAAACATGGATTCTCTGTCAATAGAACAAACTGTCTCTTGTAGAACAAACTGATTGCAAGATCAGGTTTTAAAGATGTTTGTGAAAAAATGACCTACTCAAAAGAGCTAAATCTAACATGAAGTGAAAACCAGAAACCCAAGAAATCCTATAGACAATACAGTACTGCAGTAAAGACACATGCAAGAGGGCAGACATAGCAAATGGATTTTGAAGATAGTATAGGAAGTGTATGCTGTGATTTCCTGGAAGAAGGAGTGTTGCCAGGTCAGCAAGGCAGGAAGCAGGGAAGCAAGCTGGACATCACTCAGTATGAAAGGCATACAAAGGAATATTGTTTGTTATCCCTGCATACACAGCACTTTGGACTGTGTGCTTACAGGCTCAAAGACTTGATCTGCATTTAATATTTCCCACTGTAAAGTGTAGCAGTATATGACAATAATGGCACACTTTGTTGATGGCTATAGAATCTGTTGTATATTGTGTAGCTATTGTCTATGTATGTGTGAACCGATTACTTTTGCTACAAGTGAAAGCATACTATTGCTAACAAAACCTTGATTAGAAACATGTTGGTTAACAAGAACAGCATTTATATGTTAATCAAAGGAATAATTGTATCAAGAGTACAAGTACTTTGTTTTTTTCCCATTTTTGAAGTAGTTCTTGTCTGAAGAACTGGCCCCATCTCAAATAACTAACCTCGTGATGCCACCTGCTTGGGAAGAGAGCTCTAGACTTTCTTGCTCCCCAGTGATCAGCTGTGGGATCTCATCGGAGAAGGAGACAGCAGTTCGTGGGAATTTCTCTGTTGTGTATGCACTGTATTCCTGAAATGGTTTCCAAAGAGCTTTTCCTACAGACAAACCTCTCCATAAAGTACTCTGCCTCTGCCACACACATTAAACTTTCTGCGTTAGAAATCTGAATGTCACGAGCCCTTGAAATAGTATTTTTGTTTTAACCAGAGTCTCTCACTTAATTAAAGAGTATTATCTTATTCCCTGTCTTATCAGACCTCCCCAGAGGCCTGCTTTGATTGGTTCCATTAGAATCAGGCTCTCAAAGCAGGACAAGGACTCTGACCTGAAAGCAATCTTTGAATAGCCTTGATATTGGCTGGTTTAATTTTCAGTCTTCCATCAGATTGATAATACCTAGTGCTGGTTTATGTCTCTCTCTGTCCATTCACCTAACAGCTTGACATTGTAGCATTAGCACTTCTTCTGGTATCGCTGCATTTCACCTTACTGTTGGTGCCAGCACTATCTGTGTATCTGGGGCTATTGCAAAGACACGAAAATGGATTTTATGACCAGTGTAGGGTACACTGAGAGTGATGGCTTGTATTCTTATTTGCACCATAGTAATATTTCCAATGAGGTGGAAGAGATTTTAATGGCACACTTGAATCTGAGATAATGATTATAACTTTGAGACAGTTGTGAGTTTCTGAATAACTTTAAGAATAAAAATAGCAGAACTCTACTTCATTATGCCCTGTCATTTTCATGACAATGTGATAGCATCCCTCTGTCATCGACCTGGCCCAGAGATTGTGGAGAACAGTAGGTTGAGAAGCCAGTCCTGCTGCTTCTAACTAGCTTACTACCAGCAGGACTTCTCTCCAGGCACTGGAAAAAATCACAGAATCTTGCTTCTTCACTGTATTTAAATTTCCATTTGTTAGAGTTGTATGGAGCATATTGAAGGTCAGAATTGTAGTTTGGGACCTCAGTACCCCAACTCTGGACTTTCTCTGGACCAGTAAATTATTTCTAGAAATTCTGTTTGGAATTCATTTCACTGGCTTTATTAGGGTCAGAGGCAACTATTACCCAGTTGTTTTTTAGCTCCTTACTGCAGGGGATTTTTAAATGAACATGAACAAGATATTTTCTAAACCCATTGCAAGAGTTCCCTATGGAACCAGGCTACCAGGCACCTAATTCTGTGTTACCTATGCCCCTAGTTTAGAAGAGAACTTTGGAGCTCTAACCAGCTCTGAATTAACCTTGCAAGATTCATAGCAAGGCTGCTGTGTCTCACACTCTGGGCTCAGTCTTGGATGGAGGTGTCAAACAGGAGTAAAAATATCTTCATCTGCCTCTGAGTAGGGTACTGAGCATGTGGTGACAGCAGTGACATTTCTTCTCCATGTGGCAGCACCAGCAACTTCACGTATGTGCTTTGACAGAAATCAATGGTGGTGCCATTACTGACCAAATTCCTCTCAAGGATCCATGGCTTTTGCTGCTCAGATTTTCTTTATTATTTTTCTTTAGAAGCTGGTAATTAAAACCAGATCTTAAACTGCCCTGTCATGTAAAGCATAGCCTGAGAAGTTCTAACTTATTTGCTGTTTGCTGATGTCTGGAAGTAATGGGACTTTGTTGGGCAATGGTGGCCAGTGTTGGTGCATGGAGAGTTCTGGCTTAGCAGCACAAATGTTTACCCAGCTGAGAGCTGAAGCTGTGGTATAGCACAAAAATAATTATCACAGCTCCCAAAGGTGCAGTTTCCCATTATAAGCCCAGAACCTCTTACCTTCTATAAAGACAAAACTTAAATTATTTGATTACAGGAAGAAAATTCAGGATTTGAAGAGTACTTGAACCAACATGTTAGGCTGCATCAAGAAGTATATTTTTATGATAATGGTAATCAAATGAACTCCTTAAGGGCAAATAAGCAATTACATCAGAGATGAAAGTGTCTGACAGGATCATTCAGAAATTAGAATACCTGTTTGGTCACTTAAGTCATCTTGCTCAGGCAGTTAGTGATGGCTGCCAGCAGCATGTCCCTTACTGCACAGATCAGGGTGACAGCTTAGAGTCTTCATTGTTGAAACCTTTTGTTTCAAAGTATGAGAGTCTGGGAATATAAATTAAGGTTCCACTGAGCCATATGCAATGCCTTTTTTAATAGGGGATGGTTATGTTTTTACTGACGTGAAAACAATGAAATCTCTAGGCTTTGTACTCTAAGGAGAAGATAACATAGGGCAAAATTGCTGTTCCTTGGAGGAATCTCACAGAGGAATCTCCCAGAAGAGGCAAGAAGGCAGGTCCAGTCCCCATCCTCACTTTAAGATATGCACTATGCACACAAGACTTCTTGTATTTGATCTCTGCAGCCATAAAGCTGGAATGACATAGACATATTTTCTAACATTCAGTTGGTTTGGAAGCCAGCAGGATACAATCTACATAATACCCAACTATGTTAAACTAACCCAAGTGAATTGTAGATGAAATAGTGAAATTGTTGAAATCATGGGAAGAAAAGCCTTCCATAAGGACAGTAGTGGAGTTTCAGTGCCACTTGTCTGCCTTTAGAGAACCCTAGTCTCAGTGCTTTACAAGGTTTTGGTACCTAAATTTAGACAAATGGTTTTGGTTCAGGCACCCCATAGCGCCTGATCTGCTGGAGGCAGTGTCAGTTTAAACAGTAGATTTTGACTTTGGTGGCAAAAGGCAAAATGGATATTTTGTTCTATGAGTCAGCGACAGCTTTCAGCTGCTGTTCTTTAAAAAGCATAAAAGGCATGTAGATTTAGATGGTGTATCATTAAGAAAAATGTCTACAGTGGCTGTTCTTGGACACTTGAGGATTGACAGTTCTATGCCTGTACTGAAGAGAATAAATCCTCATTAAACAAATGAAACTTAGAATCATATACTGAAAAAATTGTCACCACAGTTTTGCAAGCGAAGTTTATGTTAAGTGATAAACTCCTCACTCTGAAAATGAACTTGGTAGTAGTGAAGTCCTGGGAACCCATTGTTTGCTTTTAAAGGGAGGGGGAAAAACTGTAAAAGGTTAGCTATGAAAAAACCCTGTCTATTTGCAGTAGGATGATGTTCTAGAAAATGTAAAATTTTGGGCATCAGAAAGCTTTTTCTTGATTTACAAATCAAAGTTACTGTCAGGGACTTCTTCGTTAGACATAGGATAAAGGGGAGAGATATTTCAGATGTTTGCACATATCATAACACCAATTAATTCAGGTTGCAGATTCTCTTTAATGCTGTTAGCTCTGTTTGTAGTCCGAGTGCACCTCTGCGGTGGGCTGACGTTGGCCAGCTGCCAGATGCCCACCCAGCTGCTCTCCCACTCCCCTTCTCAACTGAACAGGGAAAAAATAAGAAGAAAAAGCCCATGGGTTGAGACAAAGGCACTTACCAGTTACCATCATGGGCAAAACAGACTCAACTTTAGGAAAATTAATCTATTGCCAATTAAAAGGTTGGATCGTGAAAACCAAAGACAAACGCTGAAATGCCTTCCCCCCAGTGCTGAAGTTCACTCCATTCCCGACTCCTCCACGTCCCTCTCCCCTGACTGGTGAGACTGGGAATGGGGGATTGCAGTCAGCCTGTAACAGTCCCTCTCTGCTGACTCTTCCTGCTCACCCTCCTCCTCCCTGCTCCCGTCTGGGTCCATCCCATGGGCTGCAGTTCCTTCAGGATAAACCTGCTCCAGTGTGGGCTCCCAGAGGCTGCGGGGAGCCTCTGCCCAGGCGCTGCCAGCACCTCCTGCTTGACCCCGGTGCGGCAGGGCTGGTTCTCACACCTTGTCCCTCACCCCTCACACCTTTGGCCCAGCCATGACCTGCCTTGGGGCCACTGAAACCAGCTAGAACCGGTTGTGTCCAGCATGGGGCAGCCTCGGCCTCACCTCGCAGAGACCCCACAGCCCTGCTGCCAGCGCCTGGGCACCGGCACCTCGGATGACCTGTTTTTTTCAGGAGTGTAAAAGGACTTACATAGCTCTGTAATGATATGTTAAGATGCATACTCACAAATGTCTGATTTCTAGAGAGTTTCTTGCCATTCTTCTGAAGTTTTGACTAGCAGAGTTCCCATAATAGTAGTGCTGTCTAAGGAATTGCAGGATTAAGGGAATACTGTGCAATTTGCACATCCCATGTGGTGAAGCAAACCAGTGCAAGAAATGTACCAGTCTGAGGGAAAGATCTCAGCTGATTTACAGAAAAGGAATGTCCTTATTTCCAGCCCACAAACAAGTAAAGCATGGAAGAATAGGGTGAGTGATGGGCAGTTGATCTTTAATTTCAGGAAAGATAAGCAACTGAAAGGGGAGTCAGGTTCTCGGGGCAACCCCTCTGGCCAGTTCCAATGACCTGCTTCTGGCATGTTTGCAACACAGGCAGTTCCGTAGAAATTAAAAATACCTGTTGAGAAAACTCGGGCAGTAAAAATTTGGCTTTTCACATGCATAGGTTGGTTCTTATTAAAACCCCCTTAATTCATATGTGAATAAAGCTTTCTTTTCCTTTTCATTTGTGAAAAATAAGAGCCAAGTCACCACAGAGCTGGACTTATTTTAGCGGGCATTTCCTTTTGCTTGAAGAGGCTGATGTCAAGGCTCGAGCACAGAATGCTTCAGCTGAACCTTGTGAGCGTAGTACACTGAGTCAGTACCGGGAGAGGCATGCAGAAAATTTAAATCTGCCTGCAATTTCTTGAATAAGCAGGGTTTAAAAAGAATGACAGTTATTTCAGAATAAATCATGAAAAGTAATCCTTCACAATAATTTAAACTTAAGAATTAACAGATAAAAGCATTGAAAACTTTTGAGACAGGCCCATTTCCCTGCAATGAGTTATTTTTAAAAACTAGCATTGCATTTTTAATTGTTTTGAGAATTTTAAGGTTTTTTATCTGCAGTTTTCCTCCCATATTGTGGGGCAAAAGTTTACTTAAAAAGATTGTTGCATGTATATAATATTGACATATGTATGTCTTTTAGAACTAAGATTTAATGGAAACAACTCTTTTTATCTATGAAATAGTAAGAGATGGCAGGATCAAACTTTATTGAAGCAGTATTGTCATTTGGCAAATCAAACCACAGACTATATTGCATTTGCACCTTATGTTGCAATTTAAAAATTACTGCTGTGGTTTCTAACAAGTTAGGTGTGCCCTTCCTTATACTCTGTATACTTATGCAGTTCCCACGATGGCAGAAGAATTGTGTACGTGGTAAAATGGGGCTTCCTGCTCTGAAGTATTTGATTTATCTATGAAGTCTTATTTACATGTACTACCAAAACAGTAATATTTCTATTTGAAATAGACTAACAAGAAGAAGGGCAGCTGGAAGCTATAGAGGGGTTTGCAGTACTGCAGTATGGCAAATGCAAGGCAAGTGGCGGATGTGCTTACTGGGGGGTGATGGCACAGATTCCCCCTGTTGCACCAAGTGAGTCAGAGAATATGCTTCATGTGAGAGCTGCTGTTAGTCTCGGGCGAGTGCTGGGGCATCAGCTACAGAGGGGGATTGTGTCCCTCCTCCCACCTTGCTGCACTGGCGGTGCTGCACAGCTGTCTGTTTTTCTCTCCTGTGGCCAGCAACACCGAGCACCAGAAGCTACTCTGGAGCACCTCCCTAAAACACCTTTTCCTGGTGTAAAGATTTTAATAGCAGGTGGTTTGAATAGTTCAAATATAAGTCATAGTTATATAAAAACTGAATGAAAGCATGCAGTATCAGGCTGTACCTGACAGTTGCTGTAATGCAGCGTGTCCCTCTCTTAGAACCTGCTTGCACTCCGTAGTTGTCTTTAAGTGCACTGTTGAGCAGGCTACTTGTTAACTCTCAGTCCTGGCCACTACATGTTGAGAGATTTTTTACTACGGGGCGTCTAAGTTGCATCTCTGTGTTGCTGAATGTTACCGAAGCACAGATAATCTTTAAGGGACTTTAATGTTAAGTGAGAAAAAAAGAAGAAACTAAAATTGCATTTACTCTTTTGCACTTCAAAAGACTTGTTCTGCAATTTCTCCTCACCTTTAAAGATAGTAACTAGAAAGCTCATAGTGTGGGAGCCTTTGCTTTTAAATGCTGCAGCAAGCGTAATACTCACTGGTTGAACTTGCAGTTGGCAAAAGCAAAAGCTGGGGGGGATGCAAGGGAACATGGGCTGTCCTTTGTAGTTTCAGTTCTTTTAGAAGCACTCACAAATAGCTTTAGTTTCTTTAGCAAATACAATGGCATCATTCTGGGCATGCCTAGTAGAAGTGTTCTGGGGCTAGTAAACTGTGAACAAACCTGTTTGCATTGCTGTACTGTACAGCGTAGCACAGATAAGCCCTAATTGTTATGCAACTCCTTAGCATAAGCTCCTGGCATGGCTCATATGCTTCCCTTGTACTAAGACCGTCCAAAATAGCAACAAGAAAGCATGTAACTAAAGACACAGCAGGAGTGTAGGAATTCACCCAGGCCTTGGATGTTCTAAAGATTGAACAATTCCTCATTTTAAACCTTCCAAAATGCTAAGCATAATGTATTTTCTTCGGAGCTTCTTCAAGGTAAGCAATTTCAAACTTTTTCTGAGTGTGGGAGTTTGTTTGCTTTAGTTTTGTTTTGACAAGAGAGAAGCTTAGATTTGAAGTGTTTGTACAGGAATGTAGAAAGTAGTTTTCTTGAGAACTGATGCCCAGTAAGTGCGTGCACTCACCAGGTTAGCAATTTGCTTTGCTATGTTAACTTTTGATTAGTAGAAAGTGGTTATCTTCTGCTGGAATTAAAAGGAAACACTTGTGGATTTACGTTGAGAGATCCTTGTGCGCTGAAACCCCTGAAATTTATGGTGTAAGTCACATCATCAACAGGGAGTTGTTAGCAGTGAAAGGTGCATTTTATGAGACAAAACCAAATTATAATTAATTTTTATTATGTTTTCCTGAAGTGTTTGTTGTATTTTAAGTACGCCAAACTGAGCACTTGAACACTACTGTAATTGAAAATGGTTTAGATGATACAAAATAATTAGAAAACATTGCCAATAAGTTTATACTTCATATTGTTAAAATGACCAGACCAAAATTGTAGTCTTCAGTGATGGGTATGTGACTCTCTGGGGATAGTTTCATTTTCTGGGACTCTACTAAATTCTACAGGTTTATGACTGAGCTCCTGCTCCTGTCTGCTGCTGGACTGAAACAGCTGTTTAAGATCTGAGTCCCAGCTGTGGCTTTCACCCTGCTCAGAATTACGGCACAGCAGTGTTGCCACGGGAGCGTGTGCTGCAGGTTTCATTAGAAGCGTGCACTGTGAAATATGTAGATGGTGTGGGTCAAAGGAAATGAAAGTTTAATCGTATTAGCGAATATTGGATTATTCCCTGATCTAAAATGTCAGAATTTGAAGCGCAATAGAGAATTATGCTAATTTAGAAGAAAAATACTTAAGGAATATAATAACTGTAATAAGCTGAATTTCAGCTTCTCATTATGTCCCTTAGACATTTGCATGCCAAACTACTTCTTGGTAAAATATGCTGCAGGATTGCAGCTGTAGTGTAAAGACAGCAGTAAATCTCAATCCAGACTTGCTCTGTGGAGACCAACTGCTGTTTGAAATGAATGTGAGAAGAGGTTTAATTTTGGTCCTAAAACAATTAGCACCTGGAACAACCCCATGGTTCATAGAAAACCAGTAGCACTTCTAAGTAGTAAGTGGGCCTCATTTTTGGCAGCCTTCATTAGGGAGATTGTATGGAGCTGGTCTTAAAAATTGCTTACATTTGGGTTGAAAACATCTGCTTGGCTTTTTCTGAATTATTTTGTTACTCTAAACACTGCATTCTTTGGAATGTAAAAGCAAGGGACAGGACAAATACAATAGGAAGGGTTTTTTCCGTTACTGGGATACAGCTGTTGAATCATCATACTTGCATTGCTGTTTTATCACATGACAAGCCTTGACTTTGAAAAATTTTAGCTTAAAACATATTGCTAAAGTGTTTGCAAATATCTTACATTAAGGTAGGCGAGTACATACTTCTCAGTCTTAAAAGAGGTTTTTTTTTTTACATAAGGATCAGCCATCATAGCATTAAGACATTAATATTTAAGAAAAACAGGACTGAGTAAAGCTGGTAGCTGTCAGTTTTCTTATGGTGATTACTGGATTCATTCTGCAGATGATAATTTTAGTTTGTAACAGCTTTGTGCCATTTCTTTGGGTTTCAGTTTGAGAGATTTGCAAGGATCAGCTTATGTCTACGAGTTTCATTTTGCATTCATTGACTTAAATCTAAGTCAGCTAAGTCGGTCAAACTTTGTCCAAAATGGAGGTAAAATTAAAGACCATTTTAATTACAGTTTCTTCATTGTTTTCTGTGAAGTTTTCTTGAACTAGAAAGCTCTTAATTGAAAGCTGGCCAAAACACAGTGTATCTAGAGTTGTGTTTTACAGGTCCTGCACACCATGCTGCACTCTGATAATCTTGTGATTTGGGCCATGCTAGATGAATGTTTGAAATGTAGTCTGAGATCTTAGATGTGTTCCTCAATAGGATCTTAGCTCCTAGGATCCCCATATCCATGACTGGGAACTTTAAAATTATCCCCCTCACCTGACTGGAAAGAAAAAGTAGCCTGGGCCAAACAGCGAATAAACTTGCCCTCAGCTTTGGGATAAATGCTGCTGATGCTGTGGGAGAGTTACTGTGGTGCCTCTTGTCCTCCTCTGGAAGTTGCGTCAGTGCCACTGCTGGTGGGAGGAGCAGGAGGATGTGGGAATAGCATAAACCTGTCCCTGCTTCTCCAGGCGGGAGCTGGACCTGGGTGCAGGACAGCGGGGCAGGGTTGGTAAGGAAGAGCCCAGGACCCGCTGCCTGCCCTCGCAGTTACGCGTTGTAAACTCAGTTCTGCGTGATGGTACCACGGTTCCTTTCACTGTGTGTTATAGCAGACCCAAAATTGCATGCACATCCGATCTTGTGAAGAGGTGTCAGCTCAGATATCCTGTTGTATCTTGGCCAATCAAGATTTTTATCTCCCATTAAGAATCCATTTAAAGGCTTAATATGTTTATCCTTGGTTCTGCCAAGACAAATGGAAAGAGATACTGGGGTTGTAACAGGTGCACAACTGCATTGGTTTTAACTGCTGTTTTTTCTCGCAAATTTAAATAATTCTCTAAAATTTTCTACGTGTCTGTTCACTTGGTGTGAAAACACTTGCTTTTCCAGAAAATGTGCAGAAAACAAAGTGTAACTTTATTAAATGAAAAATTATATAAATGGCTCAGATAAGACATAATTAGTTTTTGAGAAGTGCAACAGTAAAGTTTATGGAAGTATACTATCATTTTCTTTAATTTCAAAACCAGAAAACGCTGATTAATACTGCTGTCTTTTATAATGATGGCCACAATAAGAATCATGTTTTAATTTATGGCACGGAACATTTAAAAACAAACAGCCTGTTGCAGTCATTTTCAACTCCTGTCTAATACCACTGGTCCAGCAGTAAACAAGGCACAATGCAGATTTGCCGCTAATACCTTTAATGCCTCTAAAATAGTACACCTATTGTTCTCTCTGAACCAAAGCTCCAGGCCACTAATACCGGCTAAACAATTCCTGGGCACTTTAAAAAGCCAGTGTAGCCTGAGCAGCGATCGCTGCACTTGCCAGTTGCAGGCAGAGCTTTTGGGAGCCCTGCTGCTGCCGTCACAGGAAACAACACTGCACAGCTGCTAAACATCCAAAATTCGTATCAGACTCAGTGTTCGAAGCATCGTGAATTTCTCTCTCATTGGACACAAGTTCTGCTTCATTCTGCTCGGAAATCTGTGTCACCGGCTTGGTTAGTTTTTGCAGCCCATCCAGTTTAGACTTTGGATCTGAACCTAACTTTGCTGGTTTTCTCTGAACAATATGCCAAGCTTGCATTTACATGAATCAGACTGAAGAATTTGTTCAGAATATATGTGTTTCTCTAAAGGATTTTTGGTCTGATTTAAGAAATCAAACATCACCTTTATAGTAGTTTTAGGTCTTGCATCTTTTTCACTAGATATTCACCTATCCTGAAAGGTTAGGCTCCCCCCTAAACTTTATGGCTTAGTTCTTTTTTTATGACTTTTTAATGTCTTTTAGCTGGGCTATTCATTGTTAGTCTCAGTCTTGGCACCTCTAAGATACCTGTGAAATGAGCACTAAAATAATGTCTGGTTATTCTGCTCTGGGGGCCAGCTCCTTTTTCCTTTCTAGTGAAACTGTAGCAGAGATTTCTAAACAAAGTTCTAATTTCAGGTGGTCCTGTGCCAGACATAGAGGCAGGGACCCTGCTGAGTGGACATTCCCTTGGAAAGTCGAATGTGGTCTCACTGAAAATGCACGTTGTTCTCTGCAGCAGCGCTGCTTCTGTTGGGTGCAGCTGTAATGCTCCTGGTGCATGGGGCCGTATCTCGAACGCACCACATTTAGCTGAATAGTGACTGCGGATATTGGAGGTGTTGCCTAAAACTAGGGAATGACTGTAACATCCAGCTGGTTTTCAAATGTGTTTATCAGTTGTTCATCATCTAATCTAGAGGATGTGGTGTACTAATATGATCTTTAAGCATGCTCAAGTGTCAGTCAAGCAGATACAATTGACCTTTGGCACCGTGTGAGTGTGTGGAAATCTCAGGTTTATCTTCTATTTATCAAGGTCATCCTGTGCAGTGGAATTTCTGTGCACGGATGCTGCAGCTTTCTAGATAGCAACAAAAAATACAAAGAACAGTCAAACAGAACGTTTCAGTGTGGGAACTGCTTTCTTGCAAAACTGGCTCAAGGAGACTGACAGTGTTTAGCTAATGAACTTCTTGTAGCATAAATTAAACTAAGCCAATATTGGGCTGGAGCTTAAATGACAATCCTACAAGTCAGCTTAGACTTTATAGTAACATCTATAGCAACTCATACTACCTGAGTAACAACTCTGCAAGTAATACCAGAATGCACACCTCTTCATAAAAAAAAAAAATAAAATTAAAGAGGGCTGCTAATGTCTCATTTAATATGCAAAATAACAAATTTGTATGATTGCACATATGGTTTAAGAACCCCTGGCTTATATATACATGTAGAATGAGTATTGTAGTCAATGCTGTGAATATTTGTCCTTGCAAAAGTATAAAAAAATTTTACTTGAGTTTTCAAATGGCTTTAAAACCGCAGCTATCTTAGGAACACAAATTCATATATAAAAAGCCTCTGTGAAGGTCTTGCTTTCAGGGAACTGAAGTAGCTGCAGACAAATACTTTTCAACTGAGGTAACCACAAACCCTTAATGTTGTCCACAGAAAGTAAAATACTTTGACTGAAGTGCATTTTCTACTGAGACAGGGAGTACGATGGCCAGAGGTACATTTTCTAATAATAGCTTTGATACTAAAGGAAGAATGAAAATTAATATATTTTATTCCCGCAATGGCTTCCATCTAAAAAACATTGTTTCCTGATACTGAATTAAGCTGCAGAGTGTATGGCAAATTATCAGGATCGGGAATTTCTTATTCCAGACAGTTATTTTGTACCTTCTTATATCAAAAATGAAGCAATGGGCAGTCTTCATGGAGAAAAAAATGCTGCAATGTGGGACAGAGCATGATACCCGATGAGAGTACATGAGCCATTTCTGCATCAAAACCAAACAAATTGGCGAGATTGAACAAAGAGCTAGTTCACGTATCAGGACATGACAGCCTGAAAACACTAACTGAAAAATGGAATGAGGTTTGGATCATGCATAGCTATTATGTCAGTGAAGATACCCTAGTAAGGAAACAAAGCGTCAACTGAACTCACACTGTTTTTAAGGAGGGAATACATTTTACCTGGAAGAGGCTTAAGGAGATATAAAGGGAAAGGCAGAACTGCTTATTATGCAAATTATCTGAATAATTAACAGACAGTCTCTGAAGCGGTAATGAGTCTTTGACAGTATTGGAAACTGAAATTAATGGCAGCCAGGTAATTCCTGATTAACCTGCCTGTATGTATGTAAATTAAAAGGGTTGATGCCCACACACATACACACATACACACATGTGCACACACATACACTCACACTCCATCTGAAATACTGCTGCGGAAGTTAAGTTGTCTTTGTCTTCAATACAAGAGTGCTATTGTCAGTCTAGAAGGGTGGAAGTAAATTCTGCATCCATATCATTAACATTTGTAATTATACTTATTTCACTATATAGTAATGCCAGCCACTTCTAAGGCAGGACAGATTGATCCATCTTTTACATTGCAGAGGATGTCCACTTAATTAAATATGAGTGTAGCAACAGGTACAATTATAATGCATTCATTGACAGGAATTAACAAATATATCCATTTGCTCAGATCTTTTCTCTGGGAGGAGGTAATAAATGAGGTTACATTTGATGGAATCACTTTGACTTCTTGTCCACTAGGATTGTTTACAAATTACATCTCAATATGCATAAATTCTTTGCAGACTCTAGATGTTTCAATAAAAGTAGTATCTTCTGTTTTAGAAAAGAAAACCTGGCCCATAGAGTACATGTGAAAAGTGACATCTGAGAGTGAGGAGTGGTTTGATTCCAGGTAAAAGTCCTGAAGGTCTTGGTCAGCTTTTGTGTAATCAAGGAGTGTATTATGTTGAGATCAAGATTTCCTGCAAAGTGGCCATTGGTACCTAGTCAACAGTTTCCCACATCACCAGAATTGTGACATTGTTGGCTGTGCTCCAAAGAATTGAAGCTGCTTGGGAGTCACAATTTTCTTTTGCCTTCAGAGATGGAATACTTCACAGCTAGAATAAGGCTTGCTGTTGTGAAACTTCCAGTAACATTACTGAGGTCATACAGATGAGTGTATAATTACTTAGATAAGCAGAGTTTCAATTAATGTGATTGCAATCTAGTAGCACTTAAACAGTGTTCCTTAAGAAAAGGATTTCACCCTGTACACAACCTATAAATGAAGAATGAAAATCTGTATGATTAAACCACAACACAAAGTTAAAAATTACCAGGACTTATGAATAGCCTTAGGTTCAACTTTTGACCCCACAAGTATTATTGCCTGAATAAAAATCCCAGGAGACGAGACAAGAATTTGCATCAGATTAATTGTCAATGACAATGTTTTTGTGGTTTTATGCAAATGCAAGAAGAAGATTAAAATGATGAACAGTTCTTTGCAACACGCAAGCGCTCCTTGAGTAGGACAGCCTTGTTCCAGGCACCTCAACCGACTGGGGCTGGAGCCTATGGAAGCATTTTAAACAATTAGCTGAAATGCTTCATAGATGAAGCAGCATCTTTCAGATCACACATAAAAATAAAAGTGAAATACTGATAGGTCTTACCAAGATTAAAGGTGGAAATTCAGCCGTGCTTGCTCCAGGAATGGATGACTACTCCTTGTTCTTCTGATTATAACACTTTTCTGTTTCAAACCCCCTCTGCTGAGTCCATTTTCTACAACGACGCTAAATAGGTGGGGGTTAATGAGTAATCTTGGAAATCTTCAGTGGTAAGCTTGCCACAGACATTCACTCAGTGCCCGCATGTGGCAAGTTGAGGACAGTGTTTAAATTTGAGTGAAATGCTACCCGATCATATATGTGGCCTTTCTGAAAAAAACAAGATAAGTGTTTTTCCTCTTCAGTGGGGTGTCATAAGCATTTTTGCTTCTCTTGTATGAAGAAATTATGCTTTAAAAAACATTATTGTGGTCATGGAGGGCCTTGGATAAGCCTTGTTTGCAGAGCCTGGCTCTCTCTATTGGCTGAGATTTAACATTTTCAATAGACAACTTTCTGATCAAGCTTACAGTATGACCTTTCCAGTTTTAAGTATAACTTCCACAAATCTGTTTATAGCAGGTGAGTATCAAGTCCTGTGCATTCCCCATGCTTATTAAAAAGGTAAAGTATAATAATTTAAGAAGTAAATAACCAGTTGTATGAAGAAAACAGAGTTTTAATAAACATCCTTTGAAAAGCAACAACAACTATTCAATGCATTATCAGATGAACATTCAAAAATTAGCAAATTGAGACGGTGTTAAAAATGGGTATTTCTGCAGTTCTTGGAAGGGAAAAAGTCTATCATTTCAGAGTGTGTCCCTATTAATGAAGGTAAGCTTCTGCAGTTTACATAAGGAGTGAATTCTTGCCTGTTAACTCAAATTCTAGTTTATATACCGGTTTTTACTTTGACATTTAAATGGCAAATATATGTCATTAAATGGTATTTGGGATATTATCACAGAACCACAAAATGGTTTGGGTGGGAACAGACCTTAAAGCTCATCTAGTCCCACCCCCCTGCCACGGGCAGGGACACCTTCCACTAGCCCAGGTTGCCCAAAGCCCCGTCCAACCTGGCCTTGAACCCTGCCAGGGAGGGGGCAGCCACAGCTGCTCTGGGCAACCTGTGCCAGGGCCTCACCACCCTCACAGGGAAGAATTTCTTCCTTACAGTTAATCTAAATCTACCTTCTTTCAGTTTAAAACCCTTATCCTATGACTACATGCCCTTGTAAAAAGTGTCTCCCCATCTTTCCTGTAGCCCCCTGGGCTGCTAGAAGATCTCCCCGGATCCTTCTCTTCTCCAGGCTGAACACCCCCAACTCTCTCAGCCTGTCCTCACAGGGGAGGTGCTCCAGCCCCCTGATCATCTTCATGGACTCCTATGGTCCATGTGCTTCTGATGATGTCCCCAGAGCTGGACACAGCACTGCAGGGGGTGTCTCATGAGAGTGGAGTAGAGGGGAAGAATCCCCTCACTTGACATGCTGGCCACTCTTCTTTTGATGCAGCCCAGGACATGGTTGGCTTTCTGGGCTGTGACTCCTTGCCCAGCCTGTGTTTGTGCTGGGGATTGCCCCAACCCACGTGCAGGATCTTGCACTTGGCCTTGTTGAACTCCATGAGGTTTGCATGTCCCACCTCTCCAGCCTGTCCAGGTGCCTCTGGATGGCCCATCCCTTCCCTCCAGGGTGTCAACAGCACCACACAGTTCGGTGTCATTGGTAAATTTGCTGAGGGTGCACTCAGTCCCACTGTCCATGTCACCAGCAGAGATGTTAAACAGCACTGGCCCCAACACCGACCCTAAGGAACACCACTCGTCACTGCTCTCCACTGGGACATTGAGCCATTGACCACAGCTCTCTGAGTGTGACCATCCAGCCAATTCCTTATCGACTAAGTGATCCATGCTTCAAATCCATGTCTCTACAATTTAGAGACAAGGATGTTGTGCAGGACAGCATCAAATGCTTTACGCAAGTCCAGGTAGATGATATCAGTTGCTCTTCCTTTGAATATATGTATTCTTTATATATATATATATATATATATATATATATTCTTTATATATTTTTCATGGGAATTAAGTTCCATGAGTTGAAAGTCTTAGGGACGTCTGTAATAGAAATTGTAAAAAATTATGGAAAGGCAAGTGCCATAATGCCCTGGCAACTGCATGTTAACATGACATCCCATGGTAAAAAGATTCATTCCAACTTCAGGAGACAGTTTTGCAACAGATGTCTTTAAATATTTGTCACCAACTACAATGAAGACAGTTATTTCTTCAGAGGAAGTGTCTATTCAGAAGTTGCAGATCGTGCAGTAACACCTCAGCTAGCGTGCTTGCTGACAGTGAAGTAACATGGGACAACATGGGGATTGATGTCACAGCAAAATCTGTTTCAGTGTCTGGGTAAACAAGCGAACCGTGAGCTTGCATGGAGCCCCTGCTGTCATGCTTGTGTTCTCATCCTGCTGCCAACTCCTGTTTCAGCTCATGTCTGCAACTGTTGCAACAAAAGTTGGTCTAAATTTTGAAATTAACATCTCCCAAGTCAGCTGTAGTGGTGTTAATTTTATTTTATTTTATTTTGGAACAGCTAGCTGATTTGTTTGATGAGACATGTAAATGCTACCTTATTCTGATTTTTACCATCTTCAGATGAATCAAACTATTTGATTACCTTTCATTTATTTATAAAATGAAATAGTTTTCTGATCCAGAATAAAACATTTACTAATCCTACACGTAATGTCACAGGCTTTGTGAATGAAAATGGAAATCACCTGTAAAATTGCCTTTAAAAATTCATAGCAAACTAGCCATTCTGTACTGCTACAACAATATACATGTAATAATATATGTATATATGTAATATACGTATTGTACATCCTACATCGCTGTAATCCACCATTTCAACAAAAGAAAGTTCAAAGGACAAATTACATGTTTAAGTGGGAAAGCCAGAGACATGGTGTTGCCGTACCAAAACAGAGGACGGTTACTGCAGAGGTGTGCAGTTATGGTCATAGTGTACTCCACAGGTTTTTATTTTTGTTTGTTTCTGAATTTGCTCCCACTATAACATAGCTGGTATCACCACGTTAGAAGAATCAACCAGAAGCCTAAAAATTTTTGTGTCTCTCCTTCTTCCTCTCCTTCCTTCGCTCATCCCCCAAATGCAACAGAAAACAGACAAACCAGCCCCACATAGAAATCAGATGATCTGCTTCCTCAGCATATTTTTATCTTGCTGGCAAGAGCTCAGCTCTGCCCATTGCATTCTGCCTGCTCGGCAGGTTCAGCTGGATACGGCAGTCTCTGTGCTGTCGCTCTGTTTTGTTCAGCTTCATTCTGCTGATGAGGTGTTGTGTCTCAGTGCTGGGGGAGATCAGTCTTGTACATCTTTTTTTCTCTTGGGTGTAAAGTTTAAACTTCTGGAAAAGTATGGTCTACACAGAGACTTCTGAAAAGAGGAAAAGAAGACAAAGTCATCTTGAATAATGTAATCCCTGAAGTCTTATTTTCCGTGAAGAAATAATTTAAGACTCTTGCTAAGATCCTTGGCCTTCTACCATCACACCTGGCCTCTCTCTGTTAAATGCATCATCCAGCAGGCGGTAAGAGCATGGGCCTTCACACCCTGGTTTTGGAGTGCTGTTTCATACTTGCTGTTGCTGGTTTGATATTTTCACTTGTTCATCATTCAGGCACCATTAGCTAATATCACAGGTCTTTGCCAGAAAGCCTGAAAGAACTGGATAATTATTTGCAATATCTTAAACTTTTTCTAATTATTTTTTTTTTTTTCCTTTTTGAACCCCTGTGGCATTTCTTTCTCTGTAATAGACCAACTTTTGCCTTGCTTACTGTTTGTTTATCCAAATCATGATGAAGGCATTTATTAAAAGCAATTTGTATGTGATTTTGGTGTACCATTCATAGCCTTCCCAAGGCCAGAGTTTCCATGACAACTAATTAATAAAGATAAACTTTTCTTATGGAGCATATGACTCAAGTACATCTTGTTTTGTAATGTAGATAATCTCTCAATTTGGTTTTGGAGATTGAGTCTTGTCAAATAGATGCCACAGACAATCTTTTCTGATTTATAGCCAGACTTGGAATACCATTAGGGACGAAATCTTTTTGATGGCTTTTATTTTCCGTTTCTGCATTTGTCCACTTGCTCGTTTGTTTACCTGTCCTTAGTAGGTGAGTTTCTCAGCCTTTTTTGGGTTGAAGGACATAGGAGGAAGCCACACTTCTTAAATTTTGCTAACTTTAAAACTAGATGAAGAACAACCTAGATCTACAGACAGCTAAATTGTGTTAAAACTAAGATATTTTTGTGAAATGCATGACGTTATATTGCTAATAATATAAGAGGCATCATAACAAAATATAATGTAATTCTTATATAACACAGCTCTTATATTAAAATCACTGGAACTTCCAAAACAAGCTGGATTTTGCCTGTCAAATTACTTTTTGTACTAAGAAACAAATATTTGATTTCATACTTAACCTTTTCTCAACTGTGAAGTTGCTAACAATGCTGTTATTTTCTATGCATGGGAAAAGGGAAGACAGGCATGAAAGCTCCCTTATTCTTAAGGACTTTCATGATCGGGTGTACTTGGGCAACATCTGCTGTATTTTTCAAATACACTTATGTGATACTTACCTGAATGGGAGCCTATTTGGTTTTATGTAAGGGCGAGCCAGGAACAATCTAATGGTTTACACTTGATTTTACTTGGATATCTGACCAACATGAAACTCATTTTGTTTGCTAAAACAAAGGGTTTTAGAAGAGAAGATTTTTAGATTGCATCAAATATGGTGGCTTTCTATAACCTGAGAATATAAGCTTTATGTCCATGCATTTCTTTTCTTTCTGTATCAAGAAACAGAAAAAATAAGAATGGTACTCTAAAGCTTTGGTTTTGATCTCCCTTTCAATCTGTGCCTTACCTTTTGAATCAATGAAGTACTACTTGGCTGTTCTTGAGGTTACATCAGTCTCATGTTAAGCTATGAGAAAATTCTCCCAGTAATAACAATGTAGAGCTGCATAAGAGTAGTATGTACAGTTCAGTAGAATGCCTTGTTTTGCCTTGACTTTTGTAGCTTCTTATTGTGCAAAGCATTTTTGCAAGTGAAATCCTTTTTACTGCTGACATTTAGTTATAGACTAGATGGGTCTGGGTGCAACTTTCAGCTACCCGTCAGGTACCAAATATTTTCTGATGTGCTGTCAATAGATTGAGCTCCATTCTGTCTATCATAAAGCCGTTGACAAAAAGCTAGTCTTAATAAGATCTTAAAAAATACCTCCTGAATAGATTTAGTTTATCCTTCCTTTAGTAGAGTAGCTTCTCTCACTAGGCTTGTATGCAATAAGCAAGGCTTGACTGACAAAACAATTCTCTACAAGGTCTCTCTGTAGCCAGTCAGTGCTGCATCCCATTTGGATGAACTGTGCCAAGTGCTTTTGGTGCTCTGGGAATGAGGGCCATGGTCTTGAAAGCTGAGACATAAGCCAAGAACACCCACGTTTAGGAGGAAACGTGCATCTGCAAACTGAAAATTGGCTGATGCAGCATAGCATCATGGCACAGTGCATTGGGCAGAACAGTGATAATGCAGAAGCTGGCCTGAAAGGCAATAAGGAATCAGACCGTCAGAAACCCCTGGAGAACCATGTCATTAACTGTAGCACAAAGGTCTGAATCTTGCCAAATTCTCAGCACCCATTTTTCAGTCCATCAAGTTCAGTCGCTTCTTTGCATCAGTATTTAGAGTCAACCAGAGAGCAACTGCGGAACAGCCTGAGTTGCCTTTCTGCAGATGTGCACAGCTGGATCGTGCCATACAGGACCAGGAGTGGAAGCTCCTCTCCAGAAACTGTGCCAGCCCTGAGTGTTATTCCCTGTGCCAGCCACGGAGAGTGGCTGATTCTAGAGGGATGTCATCTTAGTGTCTCGGAGACAGCAGGGAGGATGCTGTGCAGAACAGCTGTAATACTAGTGAGAGAGCAGGGCTAATTTGCACCCAAACCTGTGCCAATCCCAGGGCAGGGTAACAACAAACACACTTTCACTTCCCAGCTGCAACTTAGATGAGCTCTGGTCCAGCCTGCCTCATTCCTTTTGTGCTCTTGTTACCTGAGCAATACATCTAAAATTTCTAACTTTTATGCTAAATATTTACATGTCTTGCCAGGAGAATTAGATGTCAGTGTAGAACACGTTATCCTAAGAGAGAATTTAACCCCTCATTTATCATAAAGCATACTTGTGGAACTGCACTACAATTAGTGGCATATGGGGTTGTGTCAATCATATTTGTTCTGGGTTTATAGCCCTGGATCTGGACTGATACTTTGTAAGATGTCACTTGAAAATGTATGAATTCTGCCTTTACTTCCCAGTGCACGTAACTCTCACCCTCCTGTTCCTCCCTCTCATATTTTCTGTTTCTATTTTGACATATCTCTGCTGTTTTAAGAACATTTTTTTCCACGTATTTAACTCCAGGAGTTTGGTGTTTCAAAGGAAATGATACCACTGCTTCATGCAAAGAACCATGTGAGCTGGGATCTCTGTGCAAATGCAGAGATTAATGTAAATGCAGCTGACTTCCCAAGTAGGAAACACATGTAGCAAATGTTTTTGTTAAAAAGATAATTTCTACTACTGGACTGTAGAGGTGATCCCCAATATTTTGTACTGAAAATTTAACAGGTTTAGAAGTTCTGTGTCAGATTATTTGCACAAGAGATTTTTCCTCATTTTTTAGATGGGTGAGAATACTTATTCTGCCTTTTCATATGATGGGAGACAGATAGCTCCCCCACCTTTAAGAATTTTTAGCCTATTGGAATGTGTCCTGCTTCTTTTTACAGGGGTCTTTTTTTCAGTCAGATCAGTTTCTTAAACAAGAGTAAAGACACAGGTTTGGGTGAGAGGCTAATTCTAGGTTGAAGTAAATAAAGCATTTGTAGGCATAAGCCACTTTCTGGAGAGATGAATATAATGATATGAAATTTAGCCCAAAGTGTGTTAAGGATGAGCAATTTCTCCTGCTGACATATTAGACAATTTAGATACAATTTTCAAAATAGACTATTTTCAGCAGTGGGATGTTAATAGGCTTCATTTCTATGCTCAGTTCATTCTCAGCTTGAATTTATGAACAGTCTAGGAATTATTTAATCATTAAAAACTATGGCATTAACCATGACACAATAGAAAATATAAAAAATGCTGAATGTTCAGTATCAGCCTGAATTATTGTCACGAGTACGGCTGGCTTCAGGCGTGTACTATCTCACCCTTCAGAATAATTTGTGCTTGAAAACAAGTCCTCAGGTAACCTGAATCCTCAGGTGACACTCTCCTGCCCTGAGGGCAGGGAGGACTGGGAGGCAGAGGCCTTTGGCAGTAGGCAGTGGTGCTCCAGGGCACAGGGAGCAACTAAGGGCTGGCTAGTGGGCAAAAGATGGTGGATTCGATCCTCTTCTTATTATACATCCTTGCACAGCACTGCTAAATCTAAGCGATGTTTTTATCCATGTTTAAATATGTATTTATCATCTTTAAAATTACAAGATGTTTGCAGGTTTTCACAGGTAATATCTGCAGAAAAGTTTGTCATAGGCAACAAAATTTCTCTCACTGTTTTTTCTGAAAGAAACCTTTAATTGTGGAAGTAGAATAACCTTTGCTCTCTGAGAACAGTATTCATCCTATTCCAGTCATTCTCATAAATGAGGCTTTCAAGAAAGAAGAAATAAGACTTTTACTTCTGAATCAATAGGGACCTTTTTTGCCCCAAAAGTAAGGGGAACAGAACACAAGGCTGTATTCTTGCAAGCGGGATACTATTAAACCCCACTGAAGCAAGAATTCAGCCTTGGAAATAAGTGAACCTTTTCAGATCTTGCTCTTAGTCACTCTCTGTCTTTGATATAGAGATATAACATTATTTTAAAATTATTCCTAAATGTTTAGGGCTTGTTGTACAACTTACACATTGTACAATGCATACATTGTAAATTTAAGCTGATGCCGGGGGAGTTATTTTTACCATGCTCTTGAAGAACAAGTCCCCAGACCCTGGAAAGGAAAAATTCAGACTGAAGTAGTCTATGGGGAGAATTTGAAAATTGCATTTGACGGCTTACGATTAGGCAGAACTCTGTTTCCGCGTGCCAGATTATGTGTATATGTCGTACCACTTTGTTATTGGTTTTATTGGTGCCCGTCTTTCCCCAAGGCAGAAGTCACTCTGATAGAGAAAGTAAACTGTGATCTTGGTACTTTATCCCTTCGCGATTTTCAGCTTATGCTTGCAAACATGAACTGAATGAGTTCACCCTCCTTGAACAGCTCTGTCTCCTTGGCAACTCTGGGGAGAAAAGATGTTGGGAATGCCACCCAACCAGGACAAAGAGATGGACGTGATATTTTATAGGCACTGAGGTGAAATCTCACGATCGCTTGCCCTTGTTCTTGTGGGCAGCTTTAACTTCCCAGACATCTGCTGGAAATACAACACGGCAGAATGAGACCAGTTCCGGAGATTTCTAGAATGTGTGGGAGACAACTTCTTGATGCAACCGGTGAGTAAACTGACCAGAGAAGGTGCCCTGCTGGATCTCCTCTTTGTGAACAGAGAAGGGCTGGTGGACGACGTGGAGGTTGGAGGCTGACTAGGGCACAGCGATCATGAAATAATAGAGTTCTCTATTCTTACAGAGGTCAGGAGAGACCTAAGCAAGACTGACATCCTGGACTTCAGAAGGGCTGATTTTGTCTTGTTTAGGCACCTGCTTGAAAGGATCCCCTGGGAGACTCTCCTGAAGGGTACAGGGGCCCAGGAAGGCTGGGCGCTCTTTAAGAAGGAAGTGTTAATGGCTCAGGAGCAGGCGGTCCCCAGGTGCTCTAAGAGAAGCCGACGCCAGAGAAGACCACCCTGGCTGAACAGGGAGCTTTGGCTGCAACTCAGGGAGAAAAGGAGAGTTTACAGCCTTTGGAAGAAGGGTCTAGCCACACACAGTGATTACAAAGAGGCTGTGAGGCTATGCAGGGTGGAAATCAGAAGGGCTAAAGCCCAACTGGAAATTTATTTGGCCTCTGCAATCAAGGATAACAAGAAAAGTTTCTGTAAGTATGCCAGTAGCAAAAGAAAGTCCAGGGAGAGTCTCCATCCCCTGCTAGATGCAGGAGGAAATTTGGCAACAAGTGATGAGGAGAAGGCTGAGGTGCTTAATGCCTTCTTTGCCTCAGTCTTTAATAGCAAGGTTAGTTGTACTGATGAAATCCAGCCTCCACAGCCAGAATACAGAGACTGGGAGAACGACCCCCCTGCAATCCAGGAGACAGTCAGTGACCTGCTGCATCGCATAGACATACACAAGTCTATGGGACCAGATGGGATACACCCGAGGGTGCTGAAGAAGCTGGCTGGGGTGCTCGCCAGACCACTTTCTATCATTTCCCAGTAGTCCTGGCTGAGCGGGGAGGTCCCGACTGATTGGAAATTGGCCAATGTGACACCCATCTATAAGAAGGGTCGGAAGGGTGATCCGGGAAATTACAGGCCTGTCAGCTTGACTTCGGTGTCCAGGAAGCTGATGGAGCAGCTCATCCTAAACACCATCATACAACACATGAGGGACAGCCAGATGCTCAGGCCCAGTCAGCATGGGTTTATGAAAGGCAGGTCCTGCCTGACAAACCGGAGATCCTTCTATGACAGAGCGACCTGCTTATTGGATGAGGGAAAGGCTGTGGATGTTGTTTACCTTGACTTTAGCAAGGCTTTTGATACCATTTCCCACAAAGTTCTCCTGGCAAAAATGACTGCTCGAGGTTTGGACAATCGCACACTTTGCTGGGTAAAAAACTGGCTGGACGACCGGGCCCAGAGAGTTGTGGTAAACGGAGTTAAATCCCGCTTTATTGACATCTTTACTGATGATCTGGACAAGGGGATCAAGTGCACCCTCAGTCAGTTTGCAGACGACACCAAGTTGGGTGGGAGTGTTGATCTGCTCGAGGGTGGGGAGGCTCTGCAGAGAGACCTGGACAGGCTGGAGCCATGGGCTGAGGCCAACTGCGTGAGCTTCAATAAGGCCAAATGCCGGGGGCTGCCCTTGGGCCACAACAACCCCCAGCAGCGCTACAGGCTTGGGGAGGAGTGGCTGGAGAGCTGCCGGTCAGAGAGGGACCTGGGGGGGTTGATTGACAGCCAGCCGAATATGAGCCAGCAGTGTGCTCAGGTGGCCAAGAAGGCCAATGGCATCCTGGCTTGTGTCAGGATTAGTGTGGCCAGCAGGGACAGGGAAGGGATCTTACCCCTGTACTTGGTGCTGGTGAGGCCGCACCTTGAATACTGTGTTCAGTGTTGGGCCCCTCACTACAAAAAGGACATTGAATGACTCAAGCGTGTCCAGAGAAGGGCAGCGGAGCTGGTGCAGGCTCTGGAGCACAGGTCGTACGAGGAGTGGCTGAAGGAACTGGGGGTGTTTAGTCTGGAGAAGAGGAGGCTGAGGGGAGACCTCATCACCCTCTACAGCTACCTGAAAGGAAGCTGCAGAGAGCTGGGTTTGAGCCTCTTTAGCCTAGTAGAAAGCGACAGGACAAGAGGGAATGGCCTCAAGTTGTGCCAGGGAAAGTTCAGACTAGATATTAGGAAGCATTTCTTTACAGAAGGGGTTGTTAGGCGTTGGAATGGGCTGCCCAGGGAGGTGGTGGAGTCCCCATCCCTGGAGGTGTTCAAGAGTTGGGTCGATTTGGAGCTTAAGGATATGCTGTAGCTGGGAACTGTGCTAGGAGAACGGTTGGACTAGATGATCTCCAGGGTCCTTTCCAACCTAGATGATTCTGTGATTCTGTGAATGCCTTTACAGAGAGCTACTCTACCTCTGCACATACTCCTGCCAGTGAAGACTTTAGAGTGAGTCTGCCCTCTCTGTTCTTGCTGAATCAATGCACAGACCTTGACACTTCAGCCAGCTTTTTCAGGCACAGATAGAAACCGCTGCACCAGTTTTGACTCTTGACTACTGAAATGATTCTAAATAGTATAAATGTGAAATAGCCTCTCATATTTTGAGCAGTAGAGGGCACTGAATCTACTTCTTGCCTCTGGAGAATATGAAGAAGGCTCTGACTACAGATGTTTCATAAGCCTCAGTTACTTCTTTCAAGAATAGTGTATTAGATTGATGGCTCCTAATCAAAATAATTTAGAGACAAGTCCTTAGAGGACACAGTGCCACACCTGCTGGAGTTTGATACGCCAATTTGGATGTCTTGGTTATGCTTTTCAGAGGAGTACAGCCAACCTTGTGCTCTGTTTACTGGATCTTTGAGCTGGAAGCATGTGACCCATTTCACAGCCATGTTACCATAAAGCTGAGTCTGAACTAGTATGTCCTGACTCCTAACACAGATGAATGATGCACAACTATAGGCACCCATCAACACAGATATGAACTAACTTTCCTACAAAGTTTGGTATCAGAAATGTAAGCTAACTAACAGGAAGTCATCTACAAACTGCAGCAATTGAAATGTGATGGTCCAAGCTTGGAAAAGCAGCAGACTGCCACTGAAACAGTATCACAGATATGTGCAGGAAAACAGAAGTGCTTTATAGGGTTATAGAAGTGCCTGACTTTTTAAGGAAGGACAGACTGGAGTCCAAATATAATCCTATGGAGTGTTTTTGTGTAGCCTGTTCTTTTAAAAACACAATAGAGAAGACAGGCAGATACTGCTTTTCTACTTTAGTAAATATAGTAAAAGCAGATATAGCAGGATGAGTGCAATAATAATATGCTGGCATCGCTGTACTTCTAGATCTCTTTTCTGCATAGCAAAGCCACCAGCTGACAAACTTCATGGACATGCCCATTTCTGCCAGTCAACACAATAGGCTGAAATCCCGCCTGAAATCCTGATGGAACAGTGTCCCACAGGCAGCTGTCCAGACACGGTTAATTAAATAGCTAATTATCATCATGATGGTGATCAAGTAGTTGATTTGAAACAGAGCAACAGGCTTTTTTTGAGCAATAGATAAAACTTTGGGTTTGGTTTCAGAGCTTAGAGAAGCTGTGAAAAAGAAAGATAATAGTTTGGAGGTGATCCAGGGGAGCAACAAGAGACAGGAAGCATCGGCTTTAGCTGCTCTGGGTTGAATCCAGAGGAAGAGGTACTGTTACAGTGCCTCCCTTGTGAAAGAGGTAGCAGTGATTTTAAGAAGTGTTTGTGAGCCCATTTCTGAGAAAAGGGCTTGAGAGTTGTCTTTGAACTTTTGATTACCTGTGCAAGAAGAATGATGACTGACAAAAGAAGTTGCAGTGTCAAAAATGGTGCTGAGCTGACTTCGGCTGCAGAGCTGTTCCTTGGGTTGTGATGGAGCCCTGCAATCCCAGTCATGGAGCGTGTGGTTTGCCTTGGAGCTCCTAACTCTCTCAGGATGCCCGAGGAAGTGTTTCTGTTACTTTGTGACTTACTCCTGCCACGGTCACACAGCTGGTACAATAGACCTAGTGCAAGAAAAGAACAAGGCTGCATTTGCCGATGAACACATTTTTGGTTTGGATCTTTCTCTACTAATGGGGAAGATATTCCTTCTGCTGGTAAAATTCTGGAGACTAAGGACTATGCTGACTCTTCTTACTTGGGAGACCCACAAAAGAACTGAATCTATCAAAGAAATTGAGGAAGTGTTTTCTGGAGTACTGTTGCATAATCTTGCATGTTTTTACATGCTGTATTTTGATTTACACTTGTGCTTTAGTGGATTATTACCCCGTGTTGAATTTCAACTTCATGGCCAATGCACTTCACCTGGAGTTGAATGTTTGAGCAAGTGAAATTCTGCCAGACCACTTGTGACTTGCACAGATCCGGTCCAAAGCTGTTTCCCTCCTGCCAAGCCCTATCCTATGCCTTCTATGATGTCAGAAACCTGATCTTTTTTCTTTTGCTATGAGCCAAGGTTCAGAAGGAGAATTACTGTCTTTCATTAAAACAGTTGGTGTACTTGGGGAGAAAAATAGATACCCAAACCTTCTGTGAGCTTTGAGTGAGAAAGTCTGGCTGTCCACCTTCCTTCGGCATCTGTCTGTTCCCCAAGATGCAATAATACGTGTTGGGCTTTGAGAGCAGTGGGACTCTGAGGATATGCCTTTGCCCTGAAAGGAAAGCTGTGCAGCAGCTGTTCTGGGCAAGCTGGCTTCTGAAGCTGTACCTGCTCATCACCTCTGCTAGGAGGCAGCTCTAATGTGGTGTAGCTTGGAGCTAACACACTTCTTGGGGCCTGAGCTGGTATCTCCGTGTTACAGTGCAGGTACAGCCTGCTTAGGGCTTTCTAATATGATGTCACACCATATGGGTCAGACATTGCCTGTGAAGAGCCCAACTAGGGACCTTTTTTGACTCTTCCAGAATTGGAGGGTATTGCAGCCCTGTTTCACAAGGTTTGGAGATTTGTCAGCAGATATTTGAAATATTATGAGGTTATGGACTTCATTCTTTACTATGAGAGTGGTGAGACACTGGAACTGGTTGTCCAGAGCAGCTGTGGCTGCCCCCTCCCTGGCAGTGCTCAAGGCCAGGTTGGACGAGGTTTTGGGCAGCATGGGCTAGTGGAAGGTGTCCCTGCTCATGGTGTGGTGGAGTGGAACTAGCTGATCTTTAAAGGTCCCTTCCAACACAAACTGTTCTATGATTCCTCCTTGCCACCTGAACTGAGAGAGTTTTTCCATTTTTGACAATTGTTCCCTTTCCCCCTGGGGTGATCTCATCCCACACTTACAGTGTGAGCCTTTTTGTGCATACAGGAAGATCCCACCTGCCCAGGTAGTGGGGGAACTATGCTTCTGTCAAAAACAACTTGCTATGGCAAGGGATTTCACATTAGTTTGTTCTGTGGCTGTCTATAGACGTGTTTGTACTGCTGATTGGTATTACTCCAACACTGACAAAACTTAAGTCTCAATAGATGAAACAAAACATAAGAGAGAAAATTCAAGTATCTAAATTCCCTGCAGTCTGGAAGCCCTAATATCTCTGTAAGAGCCTTCCAGGGCTTCAAAGTGTGATTAAAATCTGACACTCCTCAGTGTGAAGAAAGCTGGGAGAATACTATCCTGGAAAGGAAGCTCTTGTTCCTAGGAAAGGCAGCTGAGCACGGACTGAAAAGTACTCTGCTTCTTTGCAGAAGGGGGGCAAAGAAGCCTGAGATGGCCTAGTATGAGACAGGTCAGGGATAAAGAAAATAGGGATATTTGGGGATGGAGAGGTGAGGCCAGGTGCAGAGTCTAGAGCAGCTGCAAGGCTGAAAGGAAGCTGTGGGGAGCGGAGGATAAAGAAAGAGTTGAGTACTTGATGTGCCAGAGGTGCCTTTTTCCATCCAAGGATCTTTTTGTACCCTAGAGATCTGCTCTGTCTCTGTGGGTGGAGGACTTGTTTTAGAAAGCTTGTTCTTTCCCCTGGAAAGGGAGAAAACAGCAGGTTGAATTGCACTTAATAGCCTAAGGAAACAGACTTTCCACTCTGAAGGTTGAAACTCAGCTTTACCTGGAACAGGTCAGGGTAGGCTAAGATAGGGCTGGCTCTTGAGCTTTTCCACGCGTCCACCCAGTGCTGCAGCTTCTGTAGACACCCCAGCCTGGGCACATCTGGGGACGCTCACTGGCTGCACCCAAGAGACCTGCTTGATCTAATTGCACTGTCCAGCTGCTCAGGTTTTTTGCATTTTGGATTACAATTTTAATCTCCAGCATGGCGGTTAAGGCTCCAGAACAAGAGTAATCTTCTTTCTGACAGACAAGCAAAGAGTCAGCATACTCAGCTGTGCAGTGTTGAAGGGAAACAAGGAGCCAGCAATATCAAACCCTTGATGAGCCCCAGTAATTTAACAGCAGAAACAGAACTGGACTCAATATTATTGCTCTTCATGCTCCAGACAATGCTTACTCTGCCTTCATCAGTCAGGCAAACTTTCTGGACAGACAGTGTGAGCAAAGGAAGGACTCTAAGGTTCACTGGAGGTACTGTCAGATAACAGGAAGCTGTCAGGTGTAAAGGTCAGGCCTGGGCTGAGCTGTGCATGAGGTGTACAAGTCCTTTTCATACTAAATGTTGGCTCCCTTTTCCTCTTCTGCTGTAGAGGTCAGGTAGGGATGAGGAAGTCTCTCAGGAGAGAAACGCAGTATGCGTAATGTTAGGTCTGAAAAGTTCTCCAGAGATTTGGCTTCTAGTCCTATAAATTCCAAATGTATATCCAGGTGCTGAGAATTACGTATCTAAGCAGTCTGAACTTCTAATGTCTAAATTGTTGGTCTGCAGTCCTTGCAAAATTGTTGAACATGTGATCGAGATTCCTGGTATGTTTTTGGCTAACTATACCAAAGTGGGGAGCCATTTATCTCCAGAAACTGTGCTCAGTACTTAGTCCTTCAGTTTCCTTCAGGTGATCTGGGAAAGGAGTTAAGGAGTTTTGAAATCATTACTAATGTAGATACTTTAAATTGGGGGGCAAGGTTTTTTTTCTCTGTATTATGCAGTTCTAGGACAAAAAAGTATAATTTTACCGTGTCAGGATAATCCAATTCTCAACTTTTGCTTGTCAAAATCATCTACAAGAACCGTCAGGGAGTGCAGATGAGAGAATAATTTCCTGAACAGAACATTACGGCTGGGCTCCACCTGCTGCTGATTGGGACTCTCTGCACTGGGCTGCTGTGTTAAGCTGTAAATTTAACTCATTTTAGAGTTGTCTCTTGTGTAGTTGATGTAAATGTGCAGCAGTTTCTACAGGTCAGCTGTGACGTGTATGTATTAATAAGATTCGTACATAGTACAGTATCTGCTCCTGAAAACTGCCTAAACTTTGGTTGTTAACAGTCAGTCATCTGAATGAAATTTTTGAGGTTTCTCCCACTGAGCATGGAAAGATTAACAAAGCTGACTTCTGTATATTTTGCAGCATCGGTCAGGGCCTTTCCTTAGTGCTGTTAAATAACTTTGGTCTTAATACTGCTGTAGTTAAATACATGTTTCCTTCAGAAGTGCTCGTGTAAGAAACACAGCAAAGGAGGAAAACAGGGAAAAAATCATAATTCTCGTGCTAGCATGATTTTGCTAAAGAGGAAAATTGTCCTTAAATGTTCACTAGTATTGCCATGTTGAATACATTCTTAGGAAACTTGATGAGCTGTCATTTGCTGTTTGTATTACAGTTCAGGCTTTGTGCCTCTTCACATGTGATGGAATTTCCATTTTTGTTTCTTACCAATTCTTTCTTTTTCTGCTCTCTCTGTATAGGGTGTCAGGACTCAGACAGGATTCTGAGAGTCTGGAGGCTGTGTAAACTAGTTTGATACATTGAGCAATAAATGCTGTTTCAAACCACAAAGTGGCAGCATAAGCAGTTTAGTTGTCCTACTCCCTCATTCAGTTTTCTTTATTATGCTACAATTTGCTTTAATCATAAGCAGAGCACTTAATAGTAGCAGACTGTGCTGTATACACCACAGTCAGGTGCTGGCTGGACTGCCCACATACTGCTCAGGACTGAAACATTTCCAAAGCACCCACACTTGTTCTTCCAGTTCAAAGACTTGTTTGGGCAGAAATTTCTGGTTCAGTGCAGTTCTGGGTTGCTTTTTGATGGCTACTAGTGAACAGGATGAAATGCCCACACTTTTCTTTGAGACAGACTTGGGCTTTGAATCCAGCTCTTAACAAAGGAAAAGTTAACACATTAAACTCTGAAGTACAAAATCCTCAAATACTGCTTTTGAAGAGGAATCAGCCCCCCAAAACAGAGTAAACAAAAAATTTAAAGAGGGAAAGGCTGGACATGTCTATCAATGGAGATGACTTATGATCATTGAAACAAAGAATTTAACTCAACAGTCAGAATCCAACATAACTGTTCAGTAGTTATTCTTTTATTGGCAGTACTGGGATTGCCCTGAGGATTCTCCTCCATAAGGGCTCCCAAGAATTAGCAAGGGACATCAGCTTATATACACACAAATCATACATATTCAATAGATTTCCTAGAAAGGGATGTCTTATGATAATGAGTTGCTGGAATTCATTTACATAGTCTGGGCACGCCTAATGAAAATACGGTGAGGGTCTTTGGTGGTTGAGGGAGGAAGTAAGTAGTCTTCTTCACAGTGTTCACTAGTTGACTTTCTTTGTAGGGCATGTACTGTGAAGTAAAGTCCAGGGGTCTCTCTCCTAAGTCAGCAAAATCAGTTTCCCTATAATAGTGTCTCTGTGTCTCTTTGTTCGGGCCCCCAGTCTCATTCTAGGAGTTGCCCAAGTGTCCACAGAAGGCTTTGAGTCTGCTGTCAGTGATTTATGTAGGGAGCTTAATGAGTGTTTCAATCTTACCTAAGGAAACAGTTGAGAAGTCAGGAATTCTTGAGAAACAAATGAAGCAAAACACGACCAAAGCTTTCACACAACACCTCACAGTTTAGTCTTCATAACTGTTAGAAATTCATTTGTTTGAGCCCTTTCATTCCCTTTCATCATTAAGAAGAGCGAGTGTCTTTTTTCCCTGGTCTTTTGTGCAGGTGAAGTAACACATTCCAATATTGAGAATTAGGGTTTGAGAGGTATAATGGGAAACCAGAAATGTTCTCTTACTACTGCCTGCTCCCAGTCCCTTTTTATGTTTTCTGCCTTCTAAAGTATGAGCTGCTTGTTCCTAGTTAAAGGATGTTTCCTCTGTCACCTATGCTGCCACAGTGCTTTCCGGAGCCTGCCTCTGCAGTGGCCTGGTGCCGCAGTGGAAGTTTTCTCTGGAGCTTAGGAGAGTCTTGGATGAATGAGTGGTTGTCCTCTGTGTTGGGAATTTTCCTTTCTTTCTTTTATCTTCTGATGGTTCAGCATATCCTCTTTAGACCTTCTCATTATCTCCTTAAGTCTTTCTGTATTGAGACAGATAATCTTATCCCTTGTCCCCCTTCCCAAGTGAAAAGAGGACTCTGGCCCAACCTGAACACCACAGCACCCCATTGGGAATGGTGGTGCAGCTGATCAGACAATTGCACAACTAAAGGAATTTCTTTTTTGCTGCACTCATCTTCATTTCCAATTCCTAACTTTGACCAATACCATTCATTTTATACTCTTCAGACTGATTAAATATTTCAAATTCAAGTAGCTTCACAACTTGTTTTTGTTCCCTGAATAAATGATTATGGTCAATTCATTATTATTATTTTTAAACAAACCATAGTTGGGTCTGGGATTGCTTTTTGTCCTTTTGACCAGCAAAGTTGTATTTCTATTAATTTTGAGCCCTTGTGAGTATAATTCTGTCACATAAGAAAACCTAACTTTTAGAAGCCTGGCTTTGCACGAAGAAGTTATGCAAACAGCAGCTTTGCAAAAAGAACGGTTGAGAGTTTATTAAGTGCAGAAATGACAAGCTATTGTTGTATTGGCATATAGTCTCAAATTTTTGAAAACTAGACAAATGTCTTTGGGTACATCCCTTCACCTCAGCTCAAAAGTAAAACCACAATTGCAGTGCCTCAGAGGGAGCTGAACATCTCTCAGGGGCTGGAGGGTGAGAGCTGAAGGTTTCCAGGTACCAGGCAGGCGGTTGCGCTTTGCTTTTGTTCAGTTTCTAGTTCTGAACAAAGAGGTGGACAAGAGAAAAGAGTAACAAAGGGAGCAGTCCTCTTGAATGTGGAGAGGACAGTGCCCTTCTTTTCACTAGCCTTGAGAACTTGCAAAAGCCCCATTTGGAGACAAGCTCTCCATGGAAACTGCTATTTTAAATAAAGCAGATTACTGTTCTGTCTTGAGGATGTGTGTTTGTATTAAGCATGGGTAATTCAAACTGTGCATGAATGTTAGCCTGGCTTGTTGAATTGGATTAGTGTGGATCTGGTCTTTGGGTACGGCTCTCCAGGGCAGAATAGTTCCTGGCAGGCCTCAACCTTGGTGATGGGGAGTGGGAAGATCCCATGTGCAGTCGCGAAGGGTGTCAGCACACTGACAGGCCCTGCGGTGCAAAGTAGGGGTGAGTTCAGAGCATGTCACCTCCTTTGTGGTGCCAAGTGATGAGTCTGTGTCTAAGCAGTTTCCTCTGATTCATCACTGCTTTTTGTTATAGGCTAAAGATAGTCCTTCATATAGAAAGCTCGATTTGAAGAGTAAAGAGTTGTTTTCCTTTCTCTCTGGTTGCTTTTGAGCTGCTGCTATTCATCTTCTAGCAATCTCCACTAGCTCCTAGTTTCTTTCCTTTACCCACCCTTATCACTTTCCTCCTTGCCTTCTTTGAAGGGTTCAGTTTGTGAGGGACTCCCTTAATTTCTTAGCGCTGACTACTTAGTGTTGCTCACTGAAAAACCACACCCAGTGAATCTTGTATGACATTTAAGATTACCAGGGGGCAACCCCCTTGCATGTAAACATGAGGTACGTATGTAGGATTTTCGCTTTTAGCATAAAATCTTCCATTAATCACAGGTCCTCCTATGATGAATCCCTGGTTTAGAGGCTCTATAGTTTTTGACTGAAAATTGCATGCTGAAACTCCCGAAGGGCACTTCCCATGATTCAGGGCTACTTGCATGAGTGATTTAGAGGCAGAGACTTTGGGGAAAGAGTTTGTGGGCACCATGCATTTATGTGTTGTTTTTAAGAGATGGGTGGGTTTGCATATGCAATGTGGATAAAACTGCTTAAAGGCAATGGGCAGGGCACACTCCAGCTTTAGAAGTTTAGAGTTTCAAAGAAGCAGTGGTAATTTGTAGCAGCAAAAAATATGGCCTAGTGTGCCTTTATTTGATGCAGTGGCAGCAGGAATGTAGAGGCGCTTTTAAGAGTAATATTGTTTGCCAGACAGATGCACTGCAAGTCTTCCAGATTTGTGCTAAGGATCAGATTTTGTATCTGACATTTCTTGAAACATATTTCTGTCTTGACTACTTGATATTGTGTCTGAAGGCCCTTAAAAACTTGGTATCTTATGCAGTAAGGGTAAGTCACTATTCTAGTAGAAGAGAAACCAAGATGTAGTAAATGCACTTTATGTTCAGTGTTCTATGATGCTATCAGAATAGGAAGCTGCATTCTGCATCTCAGTCTTCATCCTGAAAAGGCTGAAATATGAGGACTTGTCACAAGAAGTCCAAGGAGAGCTAACAGAGTCTCGTCAATTGTCCTTTGAAAAGGAAAAGGTATTTCCTTTTCCTTTTTTGACAGAGATGTAAATGTTAGCATCCACCTTGGGATACAGTACTTTTGAAAGAGACTCAGGAGTAACAGTGTGGTGCCAAAAAAATTCTTATTCCTGTAAACTGATTCTTAAGTAAATATATACATTGATTTAAGGAAATTTATACAAGTGTATATGTCTAAATGTATAGTGTGGCATGATTTATAAAGTTCATGTTGTATTGGTTAGTGTTGTGGATTCAATATGGTAACTTATGTTGCATTATTATACAAGGGTTCCATAAATAAGACGTGCTTCCCTCAGTGAGCTGTCCTGATTAATCATTGTGAGGGCACTAATTGACTTGGCAATGTTCCCTGTTATTGCTGAATAGTATCCAAATTTTTCCTGCGTTTGCACTGTTGTGGCTTAAAATTTGTATGACAAAACTAGATGCCAAGTCAGCGCATGTTTTCAGTCTATCTTTATATTGTGGTGCCAGGCTTTTTTTTCTTTTTTAGGAAACAAAAGAAATAATAGTTACACAGTTACTCACAGGGGTGGGAAGGCTTTCACGCTCTTGATTCTCAAGGGCTTTTTTCCCAAGCAGTCATAGCTTAAAGCTCAGCGCTGTCTTGCAATACCTAAATTGGTGGAGATTTCAAGACCGCTTCAGAAAGGTAACTTCCTTCAGCTCACATAGTGTGAGACTCCAGTGCTCTCCTCTTCCTGAACTATGCCCTCCCCAGCAGCAGCAAGCATTCAGACACTTACCAGTGGCTCCATTAAAATTTTCTGCAAAACACAATCTTGACCTTAAGCTTCTCAATACTCTGAAAATAGAGATGTTCTTGAAGCCTTTCTAGTCTTGTCTCAGCCAAAGAAGATAATTGGCTCCCCATGTGTGGTTGTTGAAAGAGTGAGCCTTGCTCCCTGGGCTCATCACTGTTGCACAATGGTATTGTTTGTCATGAAGATAAAAGGAAAGGTATTGGTCTCTGATCATTTCAGAGACACAAATCCCCATGTATACATCAGTCATCAGCCTTTTCCAAGCCCGATGATTGCTTTTGGCCTCCGACTTCTGCTGTATTGGGAATAAAAGGAATGTACTTGGATTTGGTACGCTACAGGAAATATATTTCATCTCTCCAACTGCTGGCTTGGTGCACAGTTAAGATTTTTTTCTCCAACAAAAAGAATAAACCCATACATTTCAGTTATGTGAAACTTCTGATACTAGAGGTTTGAAATGAAATGTTGCAGGATAAGTTCTTCATGTCTTGTTGTCTTCTGGGAGCTCTAACAAGAATGATACAGCCAAGGCCTTCTTCAAAAATCCAACATCTGTGAAAATTAACACTTTCAAACTTTCATTTTATCTTAATTCTCCATACTTGTTTTACACCATAGCAGATAAAGTTGACAGCACAAATCCTACACCTATGTCTCAGACTACAGGTGGCAGCTAAATGTACACTTGATCACACCGATGTCAGAACTGGTCCTGCACTAGTGACCAACTGTGGACAGATGCATTAATCTTGGTATTGATCTGGATAATCTTGATATGAATATCATATTATTTTTGAGTTCAACTGTTGTCTGTAACCTGAAGAAGATCACATAGCTATCTACCTTTCCCTCTCCCTTTTCTCTTTTTTCTCTCTTTTTTCCTCTTTCTCTTTTTCTTTCTTTCTCTTTTGACACTGCAGGTTTTTTCCTGGGAAAATCTGAAATAAAATGTTGGACTGTAGAGTGTGAAAGCACTATTGGTTTCTCTATTTCTGCTTTTCTATAATGGGATACCCATTAAGGCTGAAAAATGAAGCTCTTCTATCTTTATTTTACCTCATGAAAGAAAACAGAAAGAACTTCAGGTTTACCCCCAGACAATTGTCATTCATCAAAATACCAGCACAGGCACATCTTAGATGTTTCCCTTTATGAGCAGCTTTTGTCATTTGAATGTTAAAATGTTATCCCATAATATTTCAATAGTACAGTCTTATTGCAGCCACTATAAGGGTGGCACTACCATGGTCAGATTTTTTTCTCAGCTTTTCAACAGTTAAAGTGATATGGGAGAACCAAGTACATATGTACAATGGAAAAAATAGGCAAGGATATTCAGGAAATCCTGGGACCACCTCCAGCAATGGTTAGGTCTTTTAAAAAGCTATTCTCTTTTATCTTGTTATGCCAAATGGCAGTGAATACCCGTGGATTCACACTCACCCTGTGTTCATGTTAGAGATAGAAGCATTATGGCATAATATGTAGCAAGCCAAGGTAATGCTGGAAATCTGGCTAAGTCCAACTGAATTTGAGTTCTTTAAATTGTCTTGGGTCCCAGAGGAGAGGCTAAATCAGAACATTGTTTATCTCAACTTAGTACAGAGTTGAGCAGTGAAGCAGACAGAGCATTCTGCTTTGGAAAGAAGCCATATATTCCAGTGACTAATGAAAACAAAAGAGGGCAGGGGTAAAAGTGGCAATTAGGACATGGGAAAACGTGCATCTCATTTCAGAGTGTCAAGGCTTCACTTGCATCTAGTTCAGTGCTGTGAATTTAGTGCAAATTCCACTGTATGGTAACAAATCTGAACATTTGCCTCAACTGAAGTGATCCAGTTCTTAATACCACATACACTTCAATGGGATGTCTCCATAAAATTGTGCAAGGTTCACTAGTAAATAGAGGCCCCAAGCAATTACCTCATGATTCTTTTTTCGTTTTTAAGAAGTAAAAGAAAGGGCTTCTCCCAACCCAGGAGGTCTTTCAGCTGTCCCAGGTTCTGCTGATTCACACTTTTTGTGAGAAGTACTCACTTCAGAAACTCTGAAGTGCCTGATGAGTAATGAACAGGATTTGCTAAAAGCTTCTAGGTAAGACTGTTGGAGCCACAATCTGCCTGCCTCATCAGAGCCTTTCTAGTGAGCAGTGTGTTTATTGTGATAGCTCAATGAAACACAGCTGGTGAAAAGAGTACTGTCTGGCTAGGGCAGTCATTGCATCAAGCTTGCCATACTGTCTCTCTCTCTGAGGTGTTTAATGATCACTTGGCACACTGGGTCCAGCAGCCACTGAAGAAGAACTGGAACAATAATCTTCTTTATCTACAGAGGGAGGTAGGAATTGGAATAATACAACTCTTCCCCAGCAGCAGTTTCTGGCATGAGCTCTTATACTCTCTGGGCCTGATCCATTAGTTGCTTACTCTTATTAAGGGACAAGAGGAAGGCGGATTCCATGTGAAGGGTTGTTCCTGCCACCTTGTTGGATGCAGTGATACCATACTGAGTAACTTCATTAAGTAGTGAAGCTATTTAACAGGTACAAGTCTTCATGGCAATATAACACCCCTGGGAGACTGCGCTGTATATTTACAGTCTCAAAACTGATGGAATCCATGCAGTTGTGAAATAGCTGATACAGTTTTTCACTTCAGACTATTGAACTGAAATGGTCATGTGGCAGATCCTGGATTTACAGTAATGCAGGAGTTTCTGATCTCGAAGCAACAAAACTGGTGACCTCTTATGCTGTCAGTGTGTGAACTGTTCTTTCCGGTAGATTTAGGTCATTCACATTAAATGCTTTGACATCTTATATGAAAATCTTTGTGGAACTGCAGAAACACATCATACTGTGGTGTCATGATCTTAGTGTTACTGCTTCTCTAGTGAATATCACAATCATCCTGTCTGTCCTGTAATCTAAGGGTTCATAGCTTTGCTAAAATGCACAAATGTGGTTTTAAATCAGAAATATGTGTATATATATATATATAAAACTCTCAATACGTATATGTACATCACTGTCAATCCTGCCAGTACCTCCTTCTTTACCACTGCTTTCAGTAGGAGCTGACATTGTCCCTGGTGAGCTGTAGTCACCAGTGCAAGGGATTTGTGAAATGCAAACTGGAGAGTCAGTCTCTATATGCTTGACAGGTACTGTTGCAGCTCCCAGTGTTTATTGAGATCCAGGTAGAATGCCAGCCTTCTCCAAATCTGCTTTTGTTAATTTTATACAAACCTAAATTTATTTTTAATATCATTATCTTTATTTTATACACCAACATTGACATGTGGTTCTGCAGTGGAAGCTTTAATAGTATGTTTGCCTGTGCTGTAGAAAATGCCATATGTGATTTTCCCCCCTTTCCTAATGTTGATGTTCAGTGAGATATGTGATTAGAAGAAGTCCTTTTCATTTGATCCTACAGGACCTGTTTCAGTGCTGTAGGATGTTAGCAACATCGTCTTCCTTCACCTGAATGCACAGTGTATGTGCTGAGAGGGCAAATCAAGCTGCTTTGTGATATCTCGCTTTCCATACACCCTCTGAATGGCAAAGTTTAGTCTTTCTGGACAAGATAGACATTTCTCATTGGGGGAAACCTGTGAAGAAATTCTCGAAGCACCTGGTTCCTTTGACTTACTGAATACTTGCAGATACTTATTTCCTGCTCCATAGGGCCCCAGATGTCTTCCTTTTTAAGTTCAGACATCTCCTCCCTTCTTCAAAATCCCAGTGTTTTTTCTTCAGGGAGACTGGCATCTCAGCTGTAGTAGAGAGAGTGCTGTGTCAGAGGCAGCCTCCCAGCTCTTTAATGTCTTGAAATTCTATTCTGGATTAAGAAATACATTGCTGAGAACCGCAGGGTGTATGGCAGAGTCACATTCTTATCTCAAATTCTGATTTCTGGCCGTGTGGGCTCATCCCTTGTATGTGATGGAAAATTTGGATGTCATAATGCTGTGCAATGAGATGTTCACTTCATGTTTTCCAGTATCTCTGTGTGGCTAGATTCAACAAAGGTGGTGTTTGCATGTGAACCCAGGGTTGCAACAACCTTCTGTTTAGTTGACTGAAAAGGGCTCTCGGACAGCTGATTTATTTGTTTGTTTGTAGTGTGTTGTATGTTCTCCTCTCTTCCATGAAAAGGCTGTGGCTGAGCAGCAGGAGAGGAGCTCTACATTTGATAGACAGCTGGAGCAAAGAGTATATGAAAGTAACTGCATGCATGCAGCTGAGGGGAAGGATGGAGAATGCAGAGGCAGAGATACAGCCAGCAGAAATCTACAGCATGGCAGGGACTGGGGGTGCAACTAGCTGACAAACCACTGTACATAAGAGGTTCCTAGAAAAACTTTTGCATGGGTTTACTAAAATCTGGCAGCTGTTGCGGGTTGCTGGACTGAGAAGAAACCCAAAGAAAGGATACATCCTTCAAGGAGACTGGGCATGGGAAACCTTATCTACAACCCCTTTGTTTTTGTCCATTTCGTCTGGCTGATCTGAGTCTTCTCTGCTTCTCTCTTGGTTTTTCTGGTTTGTATTCCAAACCACTGAGGTATCACAGGTCACAGCCACTTGGGTGTCTGTCTTTCCTAAGGAAACCTGCAGGTAGATCTGTATCATGGCTGGCTCAGGTAACCCAGATACCTTTGTGCCTGATTAAACCTGAAGGGACTGGATAAATGTTGTTTTCTCAAAAGAGGGCAAGTACTTCACTCCTTGGCTGCTGAGTTCAGCCAAGCAATGAGTGGGAAAATCAGCCATTGAAAACTTAATCTATACCATGAGCAGAGGAATTGCGTACTTCAGAGATCTCTTTTGGGTCAATTTACTATTTAAAATGAGGAAAACCTTGATGTTAGTCTGTAGGTACTGTATAATTTTTCATCGTAGAGATTGCAGCACTTCTCACAGAATTAACTACTTTGGAAGGACAGATCTGTGTGCTGAGAACCTTGAAATGAGCATCTCTGAAAACCCACAACTCTAAGGCTTAAATCTGGAACAGGAGAATATTTGTAATAATTTTTGGAAGGCATCCAAGAGAAGCCTCATACATTTTTCTGCATTCCGTGAATAGAAGGGAGATGTTTGTCAAGCTTTGAAAGTAATCAGTACAGAAAGAAACTTCTGGCTGTACAGAATTTTTTGTTTGGTACTCACAAAGTATAACTGACCTCAAAGTTGCACTGATAGAAAAAGTTTGTCTAATTGTAGAACCTGGTATAAATGGATACAACAGGCTGCCCAGCTCACTGCCATCTGGAAGCCACAATAAACTGCAGCGTGGTAATTCTTCCAGCTAATGTCCAATAGAGGGAGAATTTGGCCTCGTAGCAAATCAGACTCTTAATTTTTACTGTCTGAGACTTGTTGGTTGGGAAACCTCTGTTGCTATTAGAAGTCACATGGAATCCTGACACCATTTACAATGACGATCTTTTTAATGCCTGAGCAGCTATACATAATATTAACAGTGTTGGTTGGGAATGGATCCTAAAGGCAATGATCTTGCATATACTACTCAGGCACTGTGCCCTGGAACAAAAACCGACAGGAGAGCATGATCTTTTTCTCCATTGCTCTGAAACGTATATGAATGCTGGCTAGATGTCATGGCTTTTGGTACTGAATCCATCTTCTCTGAGGCTACCCAATATTTAGTGCAGAGATGCAGAGACTTTTATTTTAAAATGACAGGCTTAGCTAATGTGAAATCCATTTACTGGCTTCTATAATTATTGAGTAGTTGATGCAGCAAACTAAGATGGGCAATGTCTCAGAAATTTTGATGCCTCAGAAGACAAAAGCCCAGGACATGTGGTCCGGTTTATTTCAGAGATCCAAATGTCCATCAATAGTTGTCAAAATAGAGCATGCTCCACAGCTAACCTGCTTGAAGGACGGACTTCTATAGCAGTGAGGATGCATAATATACCTGGGGAGTACTGGGACTGAACTGGAGAAATGCTGCTCACGCTAAGGTCAGCCCGTGGAAATGTGCAGTTTACAACCACAGGGACTGAGGATACAATCTATGACAAACTCCAAATAGTGTTTAAATCCACCTCCCAAAACAAATTTGCTGAAACAGGGAAGGCAGGTGGAATAAAAAGGATGATGGAAGAGGAGAGATTACATTTTTTTTTTTTTAAATGCATATTTGTTAGTGAAAAGTGCAGTGATAAACATATCCATGTGAAAATTTCCATGTCCCCAAAGTCCTGTAGATATACAAGCTAGTAATGTTTTTCAGCCAATAGGACATCTGTTGCCTGATCATGTTATAGTCATGAGTCTTGCTTAATATGGTCAGACACCATAGAATTGCAAATCTTTAAAAGAAAAGGTTTTGTTCTTCAATTTTCTATCACAAACTTATAAAATCCTGGTGCTTTATTTACAGGGAGGGCAAAGAAACAGCACTGTTCTTAGTTTTAGTCAGTGACAGCAAGTATTAGAAGTAATGCACTTCTGTGTGTTTCTGGTACTTGTAGTTCAAGTGTGATGTCTCCTGGTACACGAGCAAGTGTACAGTCACTCCTCTGAACAGTAACACAGGCAGCCTCTGAGAAGTGGGCAATGACAGAGAAAATGCTTCTTATGCAAGGCAGCTGTAATGAATGTTGAAAACTCATGTTCAGTCACACCAATGCAGAGCAAAGTAACAGTGAAAGAAATGAAGGACTTGACTAAAACATCATGTTTGCCATTCGAGATGTTTTTGTTTGTTTGTTTGTTTGGTTTTTTTAATTCTTTGCAATATAATAGGGTTGTTTATATTTCCAAGTCAGTGGAGTTTGGAGTGTGAGGGAAAGCAGAAACATCTGATCTGCCTGCTCAGGTTTGTCTTGTGGTATCATGGTTTGTAGATGAGAGGTTTCAGAATGGTATTTGTGCATAATTTTTTATCTTACTCAAAGTTTTTTCACATATTTCTATCCCACCAGAGTTCTTATGATGGTGCATGATGTGGTTTAGTCATGTTCTTAACAGTGAAGCCAGAGTAAATGGAAGCTTAGGGTGTGGCCAGTTCTTTATTCTTTGTCTATGTTGTGCTGTTAGTAAGTAGAGCCTAGATAAGTTCCTGAACGCTAACACCATTTCTCTGGACTCATAATGTTGCTCCTAACACTGAAGAGCTGCTGGCTTCAATGACGTGCCTGGATGAATTGTGGAGAGTATTATCACTGGTATCAATGGGATTAACAGTTTCCTGTGTGAGTGGCATCCTGCCCACACAAGGGAACACTGAGCTTTCCTTTCTGCCGCCACTCATTGCTCTGTGGCACGGAGAACACGCACAGTCAGTGACTATGCCTGATTGATGTACCTTGCCTGCCTCATAGACGTCATTCTTAGAAGGGTGTTATTTTGAAGGTGATCTCTGTAGTTTGGCTGAATGTATCTTTTTTCCCTTTCTCCTCTTACCCTGTAAATCACCAGGGCAGTCCTGTTTTGGGACTCATAGAAGAGTCTCCTTCTCTTGTTTGGTCAACTATTTCTCTTCACTGAACTCTTGTCTCTAAACAAGCCATAGGCACACATGCACATCTGTTTTCTCCTCCGTTAGATAGTAAGTGGGGTGCTCTGCTTTTCCTTGGCAAAGACCTTGACATCCATTCCTACTGACTTTGAATGCAGAGCTCTCAGGAAGGTAATTAACACCTTGAAAAGGAGCAAACTTTCTAACAGCTAAGTAGTAATGAAACGTTCTATTAGGCATTTTGGGTGGCTTCATGAGAAAATATGAACACTTATAGCTAATCCACATAAGTGCTCTAACTTGGAAATGTTTCATAATTAAAGCCAAGAAACAAACCAAACCATTGGCTGTTTAAATGAAGGGTGTCTGAGTACAGTTGGAGGGTGTGCCTAGTATGACAGGTCAGTTAATCTGTCCCCTCCCAGTTGTTCCAACAGCTGCCTGCTATGACCTCTCTGCTTCTGGGCAGGTTTTCTGGTACTCCTCTGTCAGGTTATCACCTGATGGCTCCTGGGAAAGTGTGTGGCTGGGGACAAACTACTACTGCAAGAGCAACTTCTCCAGCTCTGAGGAAAGAGAGTGGATGGAGATGGCCAGACTAATGTTGTTGTCAGATGAGTCATTCCTAGCATGATCTCCCGAAGGGTCACTTAGACATGATTAAGGAGCACAACACACTCTGTGTGTGCAGGACAGTCTTTCTGGACATCCCCAGTACATCCAATTATCTACAGTCATATTAGACTCAGGTCAGATGGCATCTGTTTGAGCCACTACACTGCAGAGAGTAAGAGCTCTTAATTTGAAGAGCTAGTGTAGTTCTAATTTAAATACAAAATATTACTCTGCAATGTATTTACTCTTAACCCGATCTAATTATTTGACTTTCCATAGTTCACAGCAAAAGGCTTTGAATACTGATTGTTATAGGGAAGTTTTCCAAAGGAGGCATCATGAATCAGGTCTCCGTGTTTAAAAATTCATCTTTAAATTTCATGGAGGAGGTCACTTTTTGGCATCATCCAACTGAACTTGTTTCCTTCTTTGTGAAGTGAGAAGAATGACCACGATGGCCAGATGGATCTTTAGTCTGTTCCATTTAGCTTAATATCCTGTCCCTGTAAGTGATCAGATAAGATGTCCAGAAAAAAAGTATAAAACTGTAGTAAATACATAGTGAGGCTTCTCCTGAGCATTCTGTCAGGTGCCAACAAATTGTAGCTTGGGGTCTTCTTCAATCAGAAAAGTTTTTTAGATAGGATTGTTGTTAAATATACGGCTGATTATTAAGAGCTGGAGTGGCAATAAGTTTTGACTGTCTTTTGACTAGTATGTTCATTTTCAGAAGTAGAGCTGCATCAGGGCTGTAGGGTTAATGAGCTGCTGAAGAAAGGGGCATGGGATACTGAAGCCCTAAGTCCTTATCCTGGTTTTGTTTCATTTGCTGTCAAGAACAAATCACATAGTGTCTCTGTTTCTCCCTTTCTTTATGTGATAAGGGGAGTACTGACCTGGGAATGGCATGAAGCATGTTGTGAAGATGCTTGATATGTTAAAGGATGTCTTATTTTGTCCAGAAATAGGTTTGTAACTGTAGGATTCAGAGTCCATCCCCTCTACACAGTAATTCTTCTAGGTCATCTAATCTTTTGGGAAAGAAAACATTCCTTCATATTCCTCCAATGTGCATGAATAGCAATTTCCACTTAAGGAAAATGCTTAAAGAATTACTAAAAACTACTGAAACTTCACAATCTGATATTATCAGTGTATTTCACTGATAGTTTTGTCCAGCTCTAATGAAGAGCTGTTGAGAGTTTTACTTCAGAGGAATTCAGACGGAAGGCTTTGTGATTATATTTATTCTTCTTTGTGCTCATCCGTGCCCTGTGATTGTCATTGATTTTGTGCATGTTAACTACAGCCCAACTCTTCCCATGTCTTTTTTTTTTTTTTTTTATGCCAGCTTTTGACAACATTCACTTTTTAATTAGACCTCCATTAATTAAATGGAAGTAAGGAAGTAAACCAGCACACAGACTACTGATGAATAATTGAAACCCATGTTCAAGTGCATTAGACCCACATCCTGCCAGGTTAGTTCTAGCCTCAGTGGCCTTGCCAAACTGTTGTGCTACAGAAGAGTGGTCCTCTACATCTTTCTTTCCTCAGTGTTTTCTGTGGCAGCACCCCTGCAAGGGAAAGGCAGGCTACAGCTCTTGAGATGCGTGTCTTGGCTCCACTGGGCAGAACTTTTTTTATGCTTTATCTGCTGACTACAATCCAAGGGTACTCTGAAGTGTTCTGAGCAAAACCATTCAAGGCACTCTGGTGTTTTAAATTTTGCATAGTTTTTTTTGAAGTTTACTTTAATTTCCTTTTTTCAATTAGCTTACTGCCCTCTAGTCAGCTGACCCCATAAATAAATTGTCAATCTTGTAAAAACAGTGGACACTGAGAATTTTGAGTGACAGACAAATGATGCCCATGGTGTAAAGTTTAGTGTTCTCCTAAAAATAACCCAATCTGTGTCATTAATCTTTGTACAGTAAATCTTACTGGCAAAATAGGGACTGAGACTCTTCAGATTGATTATCACCTAAGCCCTCCTTTATTAAATTGTTGGAACAATACTTTTTAAACCTCTTAAAGTTCAAATCTTTGAAAAATGCAAAAGCTGTTGAATAGTGCAGGATTCTACACAAGCTTGTTGTGTGACCAAACCTTTAGTGAAACAGCTAGTATGTTACTGTGAAAGAGAAATGGTAAAACAGTGGACAGGTATAGGTAAATCCATGAGCTTCTCCAGTGTTGTTCTGGAATTGTTTTTTAGCCAAAGAAAGTGTTTCATGTTACTGTTATTAAAAATTGATCAGCACTCCTGAATTAGCAGTGTTGGCTAGTTCATTGAGACAGTGTATCATAAAACTGATTATCTTGGTCTCTGTAGAGATTTGCTGTAGAGAACTGCTTGACTCTCCCTGATTACAAGATGGGATGTGTAGACCCCTCCAGTCTCTTTGTCTGGGATACAGCAGACACCCACCAAAATATGAAAAAGGGCTAAAAATTGTTTATTAGTACCATAGATATATGTAAATGTGCAGGGCAAGCAAGACATCTCCTCCTTTTTTTTTGTTATTTTTTCTACAACACATTTCTGAGGTTCTGTGTTTCCAGTTTCCTTCTATGTGATCTCTAAAAAAGGCTGCAACATAGAGGCAGTTGCATACTCCAGCCTTGAGAAGAGAAATTGCACATGCAAAGATCTTTCTACAGTTCTGATCTTACATGCCTGTGAGACTGGTCGCTGTAAACTGCTAGTGAAATAGTGCCACTTCTGAACAGGTCAATAGGCTCTGGCAAGGGAGGATGCCATTCTTAGGCATGATCGTTAGACACTGAAAAATAAAGAGCTGACAGCCAGCGTCTTATGAAGGCAAACATAGGTCAGCCTTGACTTTCAGCACCATCTCATTGCTGCTGTAGTCCTGCTCACTTTGTACATATGCCTTGGTGGCATGTGGGGATTGTTTTACTGGTGAAGATTTTGCTATTAGTTATTGTGAACAATGTGTATAAAACAATTAAACCTGGATTTTGCACTGGATTCCCATTAAACATTCAACAAGCTTTAGTTTAGTGTTTTAGGGCATGCAACGAAAACTTCCTAGCAGGGGAGACAGTCTTTCCATATCATTTTATTCCCTTCCCATTCCATTTTCTCTCTCCTCTCATGCTCGCCTGCCCCCACCCTCGCTGCCTGAATGGGAGGAGCGCTGTGTTTCCCGCCCAGCCAGACAACCTGGCTTTTGGGTGACAAGAAATTGCTTCCTGTGACAAGAGGCAAAGCATTTGTGATGTGCCTCTATGCTCTTGTTCAGAGGTAGTGGGAATACCGGTGAACCTACACAGCGGTAGCAGTGACAACAGGGGAGTTCCAGTTGTGTCTTGCTGCTGGTTCGTATCCTACATATTGCTGGAATGGTGAAATCTCTCAGGCCCCTGGTGTCAGTGACCGATTGTGAGATTTGACTGATATAGGTGAGCGAAACCTGAAGACTCCCTAAGGATTGTTCTCCAGTCTTTGGATCTGAAAGATCAGAGGATTTTTACAACCCTGGTTTCAACTGCCTTTGAAGAAACAATGAAGAAGTTTTCAGAGCACATTAAGCCCAGACAGCGTGTGGTATTACAGAGGTTCCTGTTCAGGCAGCGGGCACAACTTCCAGGTGAAACTTTTAAAACCTTTGCTTTGGCACTACAAGAATTGGCATCAGTCTGTGCTTTTGGCTGTTGGCAAGAAGAGCTGATCCTGGATCAGCTAATTGACAAAGCAGCAGACTGGCGAATTCGGGAGAAGCTTTTGATGGAATTTGATACCTTGACTCTGGCCCAGGCAGTGGAGGTGGGATCGCAGATGGAGAGAGCATTGCAGAAAACTTGCCCTGGGTTTATTTCAGTTCTGACAAAGCAGTGGGAGAACTGGAGCAACAGTAGTAAAATCTGGAAGATAAGAAATGATAACTGCTGTAATCAGTGGTGCTTCTGGGGACAGAAAAAATCCCCTGGCCTCATAACAAGATACGACCAAGAGAAGCAAAATCAATTCATCCCTTCTTGTAACAGTCCAGTGTTATCCAGACCAGTTATGGGGAGGCAGCACTTGGGCTGGCAACTGAGATGTCCTGCCACTTCAAATAGAAAACACAGGAGAGTCAGGAACTTCCAGGTAGGCTGTTGATTGCAAAATGACTGGGAAAGAGTGACAGAAAACTAACCAAGGACACCTGGGGCCAGACCATTCAAACTGGGTCTGTTGCTTATACAGAATCAACTGTAGACTAGGTTATAGTGCTCCAGGTTATACTGCAGTACATGAACACTTAAATAAAAAACCTTCCCTCTCTGGAATGAAGGTATTGGCTGCATGGTGTTATGTGCTGTCACTTTTGGGTTTTGTCTTTGAATCTTGTGTGAAGGCTCTTGATGAGGTCTTAACAATTGTGAAAGTGGTGTCTGCACTGGTTCTGGTGTATTGGTGAGTTGGCTGGAGGCTTCTACTAAAAGAGCTGGCAGAGAAATAACGTTATTCAATGGAGATTTGAATTTGGTAATAAAGGAGGGTGCCTGCTGCTTGAAGAAAATCTCCTTACCCCTTTATAACACATAGGAACAGAGCTCACTTCTGTAAGAGCTAAGATTTGTGGAAACCTCAATTGTTCCATAGCCATTGTGCTTTGGAATATAAGGGTTGTGTGATGAAGCATCAGATTTATACAGATCTCTGTAAATAAAGATAATAAATAATAACATATAAGAAGAGGACAGGACAACGGGCATCACAGATTTGAGTCCATATCTGAGTTACCTGTGAAATAAGATTGAGTCATAGAAGTTCTGCTGTAACATTTCTCTGTCCACAGTATTCTGCTCTATTTTAGTCTAAACTTTCAACTTATGTATAGTGTCAGAAGAAAGGACAATCTGTTCCTCTCTTTTTTTTCTTTTTCTTTTTTTTTTTTCTTTTTTTTTTTCTTTTTTGGTGTTTATTTGGTTGTTCAGTTTTATTTCTTTCTTTTTCACTAAAAGATGTGATTTCAACATCATCTTTGATTCTGACAGTCACCCTCTACTTGATTTCTCTCTGGCAGATCAGTGGAACTAGCCATTTGTGTAAGATAATAACAGGGTTGGGAAGAAAGGAAACAATGATAAGGAAACTCGATGGAGACAGATCCAAGAAAAGGATGGGTGTTAGTACAAGTGATAGTAAAATAAGAGAACCCAAAGCACAGTCTATGTGGAATTGGGCTCTTTTCAAACAAGGTGATCATCATTGGGCTGCACAGAAAGTAAGATGAATCGGGTTTGTGAGCGATTTTAAGTCATTTCTCCCTGTGCTGCTAGCTTTGTCCTTTCTGAATTCTGTGTCATGAGCTGAACAGGCAAGCTGCATCCCCTTGCAGCTGCCCTGTCTTCCCTAAGGCAATTATTAGTGATTATCTACCATAATGTAATTAAGTGTTTAGGCTGTCCTGAACAATTGAATATTGTACCTCTGATGCCTGTTATTAGTGCTATTTCTGACAGGTGAAAAAATTATTGAGGTTAAAAATGTCTGGTGCTCTTTGCATATTCAGCATTGAAGCAAGTGAAAAGGCTGACTGAAGAGAAATTAACTGTACTAAGAACTGTACTCTGACCTGGAGCAGTGCCAGCAGGATCTTCAAAGACTTGAAAATGTATGATTTGCACCTTTTTGTTTCCTTTTAAAGGTCACTTTATCTTTGTGGTTAAGAGCAAATTTGAGGTCTGTCTTGTTAACTAAAGTTCATAGCTTTTTGGATGTTCATGCAGGTCTGTGTGCCATTTTTCTTGAACTGCTATGGTTGCTGGATTTCTGATTCTACAGTACCAGAAGTTGGATTGCAGCTTAACATGCACATCTCTCTGTTTGAACTGATAAGCTTCCAAATCATAGACTCATAGACCTGTTTGGGTTGGATGGGACCCTAAAGATCATCTAGTCCCAACCCCCACCCCTGCCGTGGGCACCTTCCACTAGCCCAGGTTGCCCAAAGCCCCGTCCAACCTGGCCTTGAACACTGCCAGGGAGGGGGCAGCCACAGCTGCTCTGGGCAACCTGTGCCAGGGCCTCACCACCCTCACAGGGAAGAATTTCTTCCTTAGATCTAATCTAAATCTGCCCTCTGTCAGTTTAAAACCGTTACCCCACATCCTATCCCTACACCCCCTGATCAAGAGTCCCTCCCCATCTTTCCTGTAGCCCCTTTCAGTACTGGAAGGCCGCTCTAAGGTCTCCCTGGAGTCTTCTCTTCTCCAGGCTGAACACCCCCAACTCTCTCAGCCTGTCCTCAAAGGGGAGCTGCTCCAGCCCCCAGATCATCTTCATGGCCTCCTCTGGACCCACTCGAGCAGGTCCGTGCACCCAGAGCTGGACACAGCACTGCAGGTGGTGTCTCACAAGAGCAGAGCAGAGGGGGAGAATCCCCTCCCTCGACCTGCTGGCCACTATTCTTTTGATGCAGCCCAGGACACGGTTGGCTTTCTGGCCTGCGAGTGCACATTGCTGGCTCACAGTCAGTTTTCCATTCACTAACACCCTCAAATCCTTCTCCTCAGGGCTGCTCTCAATCCACTCCTCACCCAGCCTGTGTCTGTGCTGGGGATTGCCCCAGCCCACGTGCTGGACGTTGCACTTGGCCTTGTTGAATTTAATGAGATTTGCATGGTCCCACCTCTCCAGCCTGTCCAGGTCCCTTTGTATGACATCCCTTCCCTCCAAGGGTGTTGACCACACCATACAGCTTAGTGTTGTCAGCAAACCTGCTGAGGGTGCACTCAATCCCACTGTCCATGTCACCAGCAGAGATGTTAAACAGCACTGGCCCCAACACCGACCCTGAGGAACGTCACTCATCACTGCACTGGGACATTGAGCCATTGACCACAACTCTCTGTGACCATCCAGCCAATTCCGTATCCACCGAGTGGTCCATCTGTCAAATCCCTGTGTCTCCAATTTAGAGACAACGATGTTGTGCAGGGCAGTGTCAAAATCCTAGAATCTCCCTTGATATGAAATAGGTATGGCAGATCGAGAAGCAGTTCCTACATCTTTAGTACTAAATGGATATAATTTCTTATCCTAGTTAGAGATATACGATGCTCTCTGCCAGTGAAAGAATCTTCACCATACTATCAATTTTCCCATGAGACAGAGGCACAGCTCAGATCATAGGGGAGATGTGCCTAGATGTATTGTGCCAAAGGACCTATGTTATGGACAACTTCTGTCCCTTTTGCTGTCTATCATATTTCAGTTTTGAGGCTTGAAATAAAAAAAACTTAAGTGATAAGGACTGGGTTGCACATGCTGTTTTGCAGTGTGTAGTCTTTTCTAGGCTAAGTAATGGATCTGGTACTTTCAGTCTTTTCTCATATGTCACACTTTCTAGACTTCTCTTCAGTGGACCTTCTTGGGCCCTTTCTGAGCTCTGCACTGATATGTGGATGCCTGTAGTTGCAGAGAGCAACATAGATTTCTTGTAGATCTGGATTGCTACAGAAGTTCTTTGCTTATGACTGCTCTTCTGTGTCACCTCTGTTATAATGATGTGTCCCCCCGGGCCTATGTATCACAGTAAAATAACTGAATGAGCATCTACAAGTTAATAATTATGGAATTAGAGGGCTGGAAGGAGCCAGAAAAGGTCTTCTCATCTGTCCTTCCACTGGAGATCAGCTCTACTTGTGTTATTCCTGTCAGATGTGTATCTAATCTGTACTTAAAAACAGAAAGTGATGGTGACTGTGCTATCCCCTAGGCAATCCACCCCAGTTTTTCATTATCTGTGCTGCTGATGGTTTATTGATTTTCCTAACTTCAGTCTTCTCTGCTTCAAAATCCCTTAAGTCTTGTTTTATCTGTCATACATTTGGAGGCAAGACTACTACCTTCTATCAGTAGTTAAAGACTGTTTTCACATTGTATTGTCTCTCTGGAATACACACTGTACTTTCAGTCTTTCCCCATGGCTTATTCATCCTAGATCATTCTTGTTCTTCTTTTGACTGTTGCCACTTACTCCATGTATCCTGATGCAGGATACACATCAAGCTTTCTTGAAGGTTCCAGCTGATGCCTCACCTGTGCCGAGCTCAGGTTCCTCATGCCACTGTAACTACTGTATCTACCCATTTTAGTCATGGGTACTGTAGGGAGTGTCAGAAAATCCCTGGAAGCCATTTACATCAATGAGGCAGGAGTCTTGTGGCAAAAGCACAGTTGGTAGTTATACTAACTCACCCATGTAGTGAGTTAGTATATCTAATCTAAATCAAATCAAACGACATCAAATGAAGTCATCGCTGGGATAAATGGTTCCTGAGAAGGAGCAAGATCTCAGAGAGAGAAGGGGGAATTTTGATCACAGATTCACACAACCCTTGTGAATCTTGAAGTAAAGGCAGGTTTTATGTGACCTCAGTTAATCTCATGAGTCAGGAGATTTCATTCCCTTGTGCCTAGACATTTAATCTTTTATTTACAGTGCAGCTCTGAGGTTGGAATGTGTTACCATTGCTTTACAGAGGAAGAACACAGGTGAAATTAGGTATCCAAAGTCAAAGGAGAAGTAAGGCGTTAAGCTGGATGCTGAGCAGGTACACCGAAAAAGGCCCCCAGTTCAATTCCTAAGCCCCAGCAGCTGAATGGCTTGCACCCACATGTAATACTATGCAGTACACTTCATCTTCGGTCCAGGTCTGAAACCCTCGCAGGTACTCAACGAGAAAGGCTTGCTCTTCTTTGCAGTGTGCCATGTGGACATGGTAAGAGTCTGAGATTGAGTAGGAGCAGTGCACCCCGATCACACATGTTTCAGCTTCAGATCAGGCCTAGCACTGATGCAGTTCTTGTGCCTATAGTGAAGGTGTTAAAACATCTGTAAATAGCCTTTCTTCTTTCTGTTATGTGGGAAGAAAAGTGGGAACAGTGAGCAAAAAAGGTCTTTGCAAATGGCACAACTTCACACAGCTGAATCCATGCTCTGCAACAGCGGTTGCTAGCTAAGTTTTTCTTGAAAGCTGTTATTTTATACAAATTGGCATGTTATTTGATCTCTTCTGCTTTTAAAAACTCATCGAGAAGATTTCTCAACCACTGTGGAGAGGAGGAAGGGAGTGAGCAGATTTTTGGCACTGGAATATCTCATTTCACCCAGCTAGGCTAAACTCAAATAAGGTGTGAGGATGCAAAGTTGTGCTGGATTCAATTTTCTTCCTGAATTTGTGAGCAAGACCTAGCCTGCCCTTCTCCCATGTCTGAAAATCATCCTTCCCATGTTCCTCATTTTACTGCTGACTCCAGATCTGATGCATTCTGCTTGTAAGATCTGCCTTTGGCTGCAAAACTTGTCAACTGAGTTACTGTTTCTGTAACATTAGCAAGAGCCCAGAGGCCAGGTTACACCCTTCAGGGCAACTGTGTAAGAAGCAACTACTAAAGGTCAGGAGGGGCAGCTGGGGAGGGGAAGTCCTTATGTATTTTATGCATATGGAGGGATGCAGACCAGGAGTTAATGTGAAGTTGTAGGGCAATGACAAGGAGGAAAAACTGGTCTGACTGTTAAATGCCAGGCTGACTTTGTTAGTAAAGCTTTTACTTAGAGCTATCAAGAACATGCAGTTAGTAATGGCAAGTCAGACTGAGACATATGAAAGAATAATGCTTTTATTATTCATATCTCATGATAGATGTACATGTTTAACTGAGTGTCCCACAGAACCCCATTAAAACCATCCCAGTGATGCAAAATAAAGTACTATATTTTTCCTCCATATTTGTTCTTTCTTCCAACATATTTTCTTCCCCTTGATGCCCATCTCACTTCTGCCTTTGCCTTGAGGCCATTCCTCCTTAAAACGCAGTAAGAAGGAGTCACAAATGTGTTAGATGCATTTCTGTTCTGTCAGCCTTGTGAGTCCCCATTGGATGTATATATATATAGCTTTTAGTCATGTCTCTTTCCTTACTGTGCTTGAGGTTTTCTCCTCTGTTTACATAGTAGTCTGTGTGAGGAGACCTCAACCATCAGAGAGGCATTAGACTCAGCAGAGAAATTAAAAGATAAAAATAATGAGCAGAGGCTGAGATGGTTGAATTCCTGGCTCCACTGCAGATGCTGTTGTATGACTTGAGTGAGTCATTTACTTTGAATCTGTAAAATGAAGATAGTACTTCCTCCATCTCCCTGTTGCCCTCCCTTTATCTTACATAATTAGACTATAAACACTATGGGGCAGACACTCTCACAAATGCTACAGGGCAGACACTCTCACCATGTTTAACCAGCACTTAGCACAATTAGGACATGGGCTTTGTAGCATCTAGGAACTCAGCAGTGGGATGTGCCAGAGGAAGGGTGTTTGGTGTAGTAATATTGCAACAGGACTGATAAACAGGAGCAGCATGACCACAGAAATACTAGTTCAACTGCAAACAACATAATCAAGAGGGAGATGCAGTGGCTGAGTGTATTGGGCAATTTGGGATGATGTTTCCAGTGATGGTAGGAGGAGGTCGAGAAATGCAGGATTTTTTTCAGTCACTGCCTTGTGTCTCCCAGCTTCATATAGGCCCTTTCCTTCGAAGTGCTCTTTTAATTAACAGTCTGAATTATAACTGTCTGCAGACTGATTTTCTTGATTAAACAAAGAAAGCTTATGGTTCTAAAAATGGGCTGAGTGATTAGATTATAAGACAAACAAGCCATATATCTCGTGACTTTGTACTTGACTTCCAAATTCATTGCAGTCCCATACTTGAAAACTGAATTGCTGATCACTGAGGGAACATCAATGGATCTCTTGTGGATACATGTGCACACATACACTTAGGATTTCTTGGTCCACCCTTTGTTTTTAATGGAGACTTTTTTCCAAGAGTTTTCTTCTTCAGAGGAGTTTGCCTTGTCTTTTAAAGTATTTCCTGTCTTTCTACTCCTCTGATTCAGCATTCCTTGTATAATTTCTCAATGGCACTCAAGAAAACAGAATGACTTCTGGAAAAAAAAAAAAAAAAAAAAAAAAGGAGTTTAAAATAAGTAAATAAGTCACTACTGAAGCGTATTCACAAAAAAGTGAATGCAGCAAGCAAGTTTACAGTGGCAAGACACACCACCCCAGCATGCTCTGCCTGGTCTTCTAGAGCGGAAATCTCCACCTCATTCACCAGGAATCCTAAAGGTTCCCACTCAGCAAAGGGGAACTAACTGTGAGTGCTGTGTTTTTTTAGCAGAGAGTAGCAGGACAAAATGATCTCTTAAACAAACTTCCCCTTGTGGAGGACGTTAGTACTTGAAGCTGCATAGCACAAGAGTCTGGCATGGGCCCTGTCTTTGGAGGAGGATTCACATAGTTTCTGGGTAGGATTTTTGGTCTGTGCAGAGCTGAGTGTTGCTTCTGCCAGACAGATTCAACCTCATGTAAGTGCATCTGCCTTAGAGAAAGATTAATGGTAAAATTTAGACAGAGGCAGACATACATTTGCCTACGTGACTCTGAGGAAAGAGCTTTCCTGTGGCCAAGCAAGCTGAATTTCCATTTTAGCACAAAAAGTGTTTTCCCTGAAGCTTAATTCTCTGTTTCATGGGAGCAATGATGTTACCTGCTCCTATCTTTATACTGTATCTTCAACATGAACGTAGTAACTTTTGATTTTTAATTCTGGGGTAGTCCTGAGCTTTAAAAAAAAAATAGCGGAAGGCTGTGAGGGAGAAAGGAACAGTATTGACTTGATATTATAAGGTAAGCAAAATATAACCCCGTTTTCATGAAAAGACAGTCAGAAATCTAACAATCTAAGTTTTCCATGTGTTGAAGGCAGAAGTACAATGAAGCAATGTATTCCTTTTCAAATTTGCCAGCAGAGGGAGTATTGCAATACAACCAACGCAGATAGTTTCAAAGAGCAGTGAAGTTGCTAAGTCTGAATTTTAGCTGTTCACGTTCCAAATTTTATCTGACATATTATATTGTTGTGTTGACCAAAAAATTATCTTTCTATATTTCAGAAGAGTAACAATATTAATTATTGATACAGATTAAACTTTACATTTCAAAGTGAACCTACATGGTACCTTGGCTAAAATGTAGGATTTGTTTTGGTACAAATAAGCCATTAGTTTTTAAGGTACTTATGAGAATAAATCCACAAATATTTTCATAATAGTTGTGCCTGATATTGCTGCATTGATAAAAATGTATTTCTGATGCAAACTGCAGTTTGTAAAACTTAATCGAAGAAATAAACCACAAATAGAAGATGCAGGGAGTCATCAATTTTTTGGTTTTGTGCAGTCATGTTGTGCAAAGGATTTATTTTGCGTATTTATCTTCTACTTAATACGGTGAATCTTTATGCCCCTTCACTGCCTTGCTCCTTCATCTGCTTGGGCAGTCCTTATCTGTCTGGAGCTAAGGAGTTTTTGGTGAGATGCTTGACCTGCAGCACAGGAAGACACTGGAATGCAGCTTGTATTTATTAGAGGGAGTATGTATTTCTCTGCGAAAGCTGGGTCTGACCAGGCACCTTGTCAGATGTGCAACCTCTAGATGGCACCCAGATTACGCATTGTTACTAGAAACTACTAAACCTTGGCCAACATGTTTTATCTTGGCCAACATTTCTGCTAAACTATATGCGGCAGTAGGAGTGTTAATGTCAAAAGAGGGAAATAATGTTTTTGGCTTTGGGCTATAAAAGTGTTTTCATGTTGAAATTGGCTTGTTGAAAGGAATCAGAGAAGCTGTGTGGAGTGCAGCAGGCCCCCTGCTTGGGGCATTTTTCTGCGGATGCAGTCCTGTACTTACCAAGTGTCATGAGACAATGTCATGGTGGAGGCCCAGATTTACCTCTGGGGCCGGGTTATTGGGCTGTAATGTGGAAGCACTCACTGAACAGAAAAAGAGCATGGTCATGCAAGCTGGCAGGAGGGGGAAACACCCTGTGGTTTTGGCAGTTATGATGCTGTTATGATATGATATGTTAGATATTTCATGTGCTGTTTAGATATTTCACATGGTGTTTAGATATTTTACTGATTCTGTGCATTGTTTTGCCATTGGTTCCAACCTCTTCTCCCTCGTGCCTTCACCTGGCACTGCCACCTTGACTGATGGTAGCTGCCAGAGCATTATGCAATTGCTCCCATAGTCCTGCTGATTTTGGAATTGCTTAACCGTTTGGAGACTTTCCAGTGAAGGCACTAAATACAGCTAGAGCAAGACACTTATGCAGAGGATGTCTGCACGCTGTTTCCTCATGCCACTAGTTGTTAGTGTAGTGCATGTTCTCACAAATCGACAGAACTGGCTTTGAGATCTTTTTTAATAAAAAGTAACTGTACTGTTTGGGAACAATAAAAAGCTCATCCATCCTATGCAGAAAAGGGAGATTTGTTCTTTTAGTGACTTCATATATGAATGGTTCTCTATGTAAAAACATTACGGCTTAAGCATGGAGTGCCCTGCAAATAGTGCTATTACTGTATACAGATGATTAGTGAAACAACTGTGTCGCCAAACTGCTAAAGAACTTAGTGCCAAAGTTACTTTTGGATGCCTGTATATATCTGCACTGACTGAAGGAAGAACCTCGAGGGGAAGTTCTGTTTTTCTCATCCGTCTGTGAATTCTGTTTCCTCTTGTGCAGTTAAGATGCAAATGTTTGTGTCCTGCATCAAAAATTGAAGGTTTTGCAAGTAAAATGTCATCATTCAGTGGTTATAGAGCACTTCCTTCACTACCTGCAGAGGGATTTATTTCTAGTGCCTTTCAGAGTGCCTGTCAAACTGCCATTTGTGCACAGAGCAGAATCTGTGTGAAGGTTCAGAATCACTGATGACAACAGCATCACTTCTCAGCAATCTTTATCAAGGTGCAGTGTTGCTTCTGCTCTTATACATATTTTGCTTTTTATAAACATCTGTAGCAACCTATAATATCCACTGAAATGACAGGTAATTCAGAAAAAGTGTTTTGCTGCTGAGAAACCAAAGTTCGGTCTGAAGTTAATGTCTTTAAATCTACTTCTTACTCATTAAGTGTAACAAGGTTTGTTTTTGCAAGGAAGTAGTAGAACGTGAAGGCTTTGCCCATGTGCCCTCTTTTCCTTTTTCATTGCCTTCTTTCCATTATTCATGATGAAGGCAATTTAAAAAAAGGACTTGGATAGATTAATTTGATCAGGAAGATAATTTGAGGCCTTGGGGATGTTATGTGGCTATCTTACATGATGTTTTCTTTATAGTTTCTAATCTGATCTCCGCTGGGTCATTTTTCAGGCCCTAGTAGATCACTGCAGTATATTCTGGGTAGGTTGCAGCTACTGCTTTGTAGCCTACACTGTCACCTCCTGTGAGTCCTTTCCCAGTAGCTTTTTTGAGGGGTGGTTGTCTCACCATTAATTTAAGAGCCTTTCCCAAACTCTGTGCTTCTGTTTTATGTAAACCCTGGAAAACACAACTCTGGGCACATGGGAGGGCCCTCCCAAATAATTTTATGTTTTCCTTTCAAAGAATGAAACTTTATATGTGAATTCATTTGCCACACAAAGTTACCCTGCGCTAGGCCTGTGACTCTTTATACCATGTATAATCCAACCTGTGACTGGCATCCAATTTGGTTTAAGGATTTCTGGACATGCTTTGCATTTATTTAAGTATGGAAGAGAGTAGGTAAGTTGAAACCATTATTTCTGAGTTTGTATCTTTTCCACAAATGTGTTTGAAGGGCTTTTGCTTTATAGCTCTGTGGTGACTGAGGTAGTGTGACTGGTTCCCCAGGATGGCAGCTGTGCTCTGTTGTTGCCATGAATCACTTTTGAACTCTGTGACAGAACTTCTTGTGAAGGGAACACTTCTTGTGCTGTGCTTGCCTTAAATCTAGAAACATAATTTAGTTCATGAAAAGCCATTTCTGTGACTGTTCTTCTGGGAAGACTTAACAGTCTTAGATCTTCCCAGGTATTTCCAACCTGGCAAACATTCAAGTTTCTAGAAGTACCATTACCTTAGACAACCTTTGCCTTCCCAGTTGGAGAGACCAGGACTTAGTAGGTCATTGAGGCTGGACTCCTCTCGCTCTCTCCAAGACTGTCCCTTTCAGAGCAGAGGTCTATCAAAGGTGAAAAAGGAGAAGCTGGGTATTTCAAATGCTGTTTCTGCCCTGTGACTGAATATACCTTTGGTTTTAACTCTGTGCCCTCAATTCAGAGTATCCATAATCACTGTAACAGTTCTATGACCAGTATTTTTCAAACCTGTGTAGGTTACCTAAGTCCCTACTTGTATGTAGAAAAAGCTCAGCTTTTCACAGTTCTTATTACACAGAGGATGGAAGAGTTTCATGCTACCATGTTAGAGTGCCTCAAATATTAACTGTTTAGCTATTATGAAGATTCAAGAATTTCATACCCCCCATACTATCCCTAGGAAGCCAAGAAGAGTTACAGAGGCTCACAGTCTTTTCAGTAATTCCATTCAGCTTATTATTACAAAATATAAAACACAAACCATTACAAGTAACCCTACGTATTGGGTTTGTGTGTGGTGGAGTTTTGGTAGCAGGGGATGGGCTACAACAGTGGTTCCTGGGGGAAGCTTCTTGGCGCTCCCCCAGCTCCAAGTCACACCTGCTGCTGGCCAAGGCTGAGTCAATTGGCAATGGTGGCTGCACCTCTGTGATAACGTATTTAAGAAGGGGAACTTGAGAGAAGGAGGAGTTGTGAGGAGGAGACCTGCAAACACCGAGGTCAGTGGAAGAAAGAAGGAGTAGGATGGGGAGGTGCACCGAAGCAGAGCCCCCCCTGCAACCTGCGGTGAGAGGAGAGGCTGTGCCCTGCACCCATGGGGGTCACCGGGGAGCAGATGCCGACCTGCAGCCCGTGGGGGACCCCACACCGGAGCAGGGGCTGCGCCCGAAGGAGGTCGGGACTCTGAGGGCAGCCCCCACTGGAGCAGTCTGGTGCTGGGAGGGCTGTAGCCCGTGGGAGGGACCCACACTGGAAAAGTTAGTAAAGAATTGCAGCTCTGTGGGAAGGACTTAGGTGGGAAAAGTCTGTGGAGGACTGTCTCCCATGGGAGGGACCCCACGCTGGAGCGAGGGAAGAGTGTGAGGAGTCCTGCCCCTGAGGAGGAAGGAGCAGAAACAACGAGTGATGAACTGACCACAACCCCCATCCCCCTGTGCTGCTGGGGGGGCTGGAAGTAGAGAAACCAGGAGCAAATCTGAGTCTGGGAAGAAGGGAGGGGTGGGGGGAAGGCGTTTTTAATATGTGGTTGTATTTCTCACTGTCTTACTCTGTTTGATTGGTGGTGGTGAAATTAAATTGATGTTCTTTCTCTTCCCCAATCGAGGCTGTCTTTTGCCCCTAACCATAATGGGTGACTCATCCCTCTCTGTCCTAGTCTCAATCTCCAGCCTTTGGTTTTATTTTTTCCTCCCCATTCCTGAGGGGGAAGGAGTGAGTAAGCAGCTGCTGGTGCTCAGTTGCCATCTGGGCTTAAACCACGATACCCTAGATAACATAACAACTGAATTCTGAAGCAGCCATATTAACAATCCTATATTGCTAGTAAAGTGGCCAGTTTCATCCACTAGTCTTGTCTGTCTTTCTCTCTCTGCTCCCTCTTTTTAAGTGGCTGTATTAGTGTTGCTCTTCTCAGAGACAGTAATGGAGAGAGAACATGTAGATGACCTCAAGAGAGAGTACTGAAGTAGGCACAGCTGAATCCCCAGTGCCCTGAGCTCACCTGTACTTACATCAGCAGGAGTTATTGAGTATATGGCACTCTGCAGGATGAGACCTGTTGTAAATGCTGCCCTCATGCCTACCCTGAGAGTTACACATTTCCTTTACCTGATGAGCAGGGCTGAAGCCCACTGAACAGAGATGTCAGCTGGCTTGCTCTCATCTCTGTTAATGGAAACTGCATTTTAGTTTCATCATACTTCAAGACACTGGCCTGTGCCTTTCAGTCAAACAAGGTGTAAATTTATGAAATGTATATTAGTAACAACTCAAAAGTTGTTGTTACCATCACCTGTGAAGAAAAGAGTTGTCTGAATCCTTTGAAATATCAACTGAAAATGCCTTCATGTTGTCTTGAGTTTAGGGGAAAATTGTGCTGATATTTCTTGAGCTGTCAATGAGGTAGTAAATAGGGGAAGTTAGTGGGAAGTCAGGCTTACTTAGAGAACTTGCATTCAAAGTTGTCCTGGTTTTGGCTGGGATAGAGTTAATTTTCTTCCTGGAGCTAGTATAGTGCTGTGTTTTGGATTTAGGATGAGAATAATGCTCGTAACATTGAGTGATGTTTTAGTTGTTACTGAGCAGTGCTTACACTAAGTCACGGACTTTTCAGTTTCTTATCCTCCCTGCCAGTGAGGAGGCCAGGGGTGCACAAGAAGCTGGGAGGGGACACACTGGGACAGCTGTCCCCAGCTGGCCAAAGGGATATCCCAGACCATACGGCGTCATGCTGAACGATGAAACTGCGGGGAGTTGACTGGGAGGTCATGGCCCACTGCTTGGGGACTGGCTGGGCATTGGTCAGCGGGTGGTGAGCAGTTGCATTGTGCATCACTTGTTTTGTGTATTCATTTATCATTATTATTTTTCCCTTCCTTTTCTGTCCTATTAAATTCTCTTTATCTCAACTCATGAGTTTTACTTTTTTTCCTGGTTTTCTCCCCCATCCCACTGTGGGGAAGTGAGCAAACAGCAGTGTGGTGTTTAACTGCCTGTGGGGTTAAACCACAACAAAAGTAAAAGACAGACCATACATGTGGTCAGATTCTTTTTTGTGGTTGTGAGATTTAGGAATAAAATCCTTCTTAAAAGACTAGGTGAAGTAACACAATTGTTTGTTTAACCTATCCTACCAATTGTTAGGCAGAGAAAATGAGGGAAATACAATATCGAAGAAGCTCGTAATTGTTGCAATATGCTATTGTAAGTGTGAGACAATTATGCAAATACAGAATCTAATCTAGAGAAAAAATGATACATGATTTCCCCACCAAATAAAAAATTTTCACAAGACAGGAGTGGCTGGGCCCATGGGAGCAGATGTCACATATAAGTCTTGTCAATCCTCAGTTAGAGGGCAACTTGGATGCAAGGTATCTTGTTATGGTCTTCACACATTAAGGTCACAAGTTGTATTTTTCTGGTGACTTTAGGCTGACATAATTATATATGGTTGCATCCAATGATAGCAAGACAGATCAGTAATTTCAATTTCATGCTATTTTCTTGGCACACTTCAGAGGCAGTGAAAGAGAAAAGCAGGCAGGGGGAGCTTTGCTTTGATTTGTCTATTGTCTGTGAAGTGCAAACAGCTTTATTTCAGAAGCAGTTTCTTTCCTATTTATTCCAGGATCTTGTCTTCCAACTGTTTATCTGCTTTGAGATAGAAGAGATGTATAAACATACAACTCTGTCCATGGGTGCTGAGGCTTTTCTCAAGAACCCTTCCCAGGAAGGAGCTGTAATTTGACATTTGAAATTCTCAGTGTAATCTCATGGAAATTAAAGACATGAGGACTGTTGTCTAATCAGCAGCCTAGCTGAGGATCACTGCCACATGTCTACACAGTTCTCAAGCCCATGATTGTCTGTGTTGGGAAGACAGGGCTACATCAAAGGACCTGCCCATTTTAAACTTTCCCCCTTCTGCTCCAACTGAGTCCTTCAGACTCAATTTTTACAGAAAAAAACAGTAACACACAAAGAGAAGTAGTCCTATAAATCCTAACAAAACACACACACTATGGGTTGGGAGGAAATTAAACTATATTAAACAGGTGGTGAGAGCAGAGGCCTGGCCTCTCAGAGGCACTGAGAAGTCAAAGACTCATAGAACCAGAAAGCAAAAATGGCACAATCTGCATGTTGTTTGCCCTGTTAAGACTTCTTCCCTGGTCACTGTGGGAAGTTCAGTGAGCTCATGAATTTCAGGTTTACTAGAGGTCAGCTCGAGGCCTCCCTTGTCTGTTAGGCAGAGGGCTTTGATAGACATAGCAGGAGTTGAAGCTGCTGTGTTCTCTCCCTCCTCAGGGGAACTCCATCCCAGAGTACATCGGGTAGAGTAGAGTAGCCCAACAGGCTGATCCTGACACCAGCTTTTCCCATTAGCAGCACTGGGGACACATGTTCAGTTCTGGGCACAGTCCAGGAATGGTGGTTGACATTAATTGGTGCCCTTCATACCTAGAATTTTTTTCTCATTTCTCACAAGGTATGGAGGCAACTGTGGGGCCTCTGCTACTGCTTTAATTGCAAAATTTTGTATATTATCCATTAAAAACAAATAATGAATTTAGGAGGGGTCATAGCATGAATATCCTGATTGTAGCTAATGTTTGGACTGATAGATGGACTGTGAGGGATCTCTGCCCTAATTTTTTTGTAATTTAATTCGTGGTTATCCTTGGGGACAGTTGGGCATCTTCATTACTTTGTTCCTACTTGCCTGAACAGTTTTTATCTTAGTTTATTGCCATCTGTAAATTTGTGTTCAGAACACTGTTGAAGAGGCAGTGCTGTAACTGCTGAACAGCTGCTGCTATACTCACTGCTGTGAGCCAACTGCTCACAGTTTATGCTGCTTGATCATTATATGAAACACTAGTCTGTGCTGCTTTAATGCTGGTCATTTCTGTCCTGGTGATAGTGGGATTTGTCATTATTAAAAGATCTCAATTACATGTTTCACTGATTGCACGCAGCAGAGGACACATTGCTCTGCTGGTTACGTGACTCACGTTGCCATTTTAGTGCAATTTGGTCAGTTTTAATCGTGTGAAAGTGATTTTTGGACTTGGTTTGAAGCACTGAATCCTCCTCCTCCTCCATTCAATTTGCATTTTTCTTCTTCTGTCAAGAAGAAATACCAATCTTATTGAGACTCCCTTTTGGAGATAACCCTAATGCCTTCCTTTTTCTGATGTACCCTCTATGTTTTAGAGTCTAGAATCAGAAAATCTGTGACATATCCTTTGACGTGATTTTGAATTTGGTTTCCTGTATGAGGGCTCACACTTCCTCTGTGACACAGTACCCTGGTGAAGGTGACACGCAACTCAGGCTGGGGGACCCTGTATTCTAGTTTAATGGCTGCCATGCACCTGTTTGTTTTTTTGTTTGGGTTTTTTTTTTTTTTTTTACAAATGTCTTTCATTTTTTATTATCTCTGGTTTTAGATTTTGAAATGTGCTGATCATTCTTGTGATGGCTGTTATCAAAACCTGGTTAAAGAGGCATCCAGCATTAGGGTTAAAGGCTGCCATTTATATTTATATAGCTTCTCATTCTAGATATTAATGGACTGAGGCTGGAATCAGCTAAATAGCTTTGTTGGGTACATTTGTAGAATTTCTGACAATAGCTGTACCTGAAGCTGACAGACAGCAAGTACTATTTTTACCTCAGGAAAGCTTGCTGTGATTTCATTTTCTACTTTAAGCTCAAGAAATATCCAGACTTCTTTCTGATGGTTAAAGAAAATAAGACTGAGACTCTCCCAGGGTAGCTGTCTGGAACAAAGAGATTTCCTAATCTTGACAATGTGGTTTTGATCTTTCTGCTCTCAGACACTGACTTGGATGTGCTCTGATAACTGACATGTGTAGTGCTCCTGGTATAAGCCTTCTGGAAAATGAGATCAAAGACTTCTTTTACCTTTGACTCAGGCTTTGGTATGGATAGTATCCAGTTATTTAAGTGCAAAACTGTTCTGCATATATTCATATCACATTTCTGTAATTTGGACAGTAACAATTACTTTTCAGATTTATCTCATAAACCTCGTCCTCAGATTTGTAGATGGATTCATTAGAATTTTTAGATCTACTATCAAGGAATGATATCCATTTGACTTATTCGAATGTGAAATGTGTCTTGGTATTGGGCTATGAAAGACATGGCCAAAAGTCAAATTTTGGCTGCTGCATAATCACATATTAAAATGAAAAAAATATTAATTAAGAAACAGAAAGACCTCAGGTCCATCAGTAAGTGAAATATCAAGTATAACTTCCAAAGACATTAGTGTGTATTAAATTGTGTTCCTAAGTCCCTTTTCTAATAATAATTCATGCTGCCCTGCTGCTGTGGGAAATCACTGCTAAGTCATTCTTTTCTGTTTATCTGTAGACCCCAGAGCCAGTTGAAAACTACGTCAGTGAAGGAGAGTTTGAAGATGATTTGAGTTCTTCTACCCCAAGCACAATAGAGCTGGAGATACGTGGATCCAGCCAAGAAACAGATGAAGATTATTTTGAGACCCTGTCACATCAGAGTGGATCTTTGTCAGATGTAAAAACTGAGCCTTATGAGAGTGCATCAGACACAGAATCTGTTTCCAGTGATGTAACTGGGGAAACTTGCTTGGATTCAAACTGCCTTTCTACTGAAAAAAAAAAATTGTGCTGTACTCTTCCTAAAGCAAAGGCTGAAACAACCTTCTATGAACTTAAGTGCTCAAAGCAACCAGAATTTACCCAGCAGGTGCATTTAGAAGTGTCCTCCAACATAAAAGCAGCACCAAGCAAAACTGAATTGTGCATACAGTCTGTGAAGTCAGGAGGTGAAGAACTGGGTGATGAAGAGCTAACATTAACTAGAGATATTTCCAACACAGAGAACCGAGTCAGTGAAGAGGGCATTATATCACAGACAAACAGAAAATTTGTAACCATATTGCAAAATAAAGTGGAGTTTGAAAGCAGTGAAGCACAGTCCTGTACCAACTCAGTACCTACAGAAGATGATGTTACAAGACAGAAGGAACATCCTGCAGTATTAAGCGTTGCTTGTTTCAGAGCAAACTCAGAAAGTTGTTTGATTTTTCCTGAGGTAACGCAATTTTCCTTCCGGTCAGATGCAGCATCAAGCTGTAGTTTGCCAAATCTTCTTTTTGAAACAAATGGACCTAACAGTAAAAGTTACACTGAGACATCTGGCTGTAAGTGTGAATTAGATTCTATGTCCGGTATAAAATGCAGCAGGAGAAACTCAGTTGACAGTGAGGAAACTACAGGTAAAAGGATAAAACATGGAAATACAGAGACCATGTTGACATCAGATTCATTCTTTTACCAGAGTTGCTTCAAACCAGAATTTCAGCCACCACTCACAAGGTCAGAGATTACGGAAAGTAAAACATGGCATAGTGTGCCTGAAAATATCAGTGCTCAAAGCAAGACAGAATATGCGGGGAACTGTATTCGTCTGGCAGACAAATTTAGATGGTCATGTTCCAGAATACACCTTCAAGGGCTGGATTTTGAATACACTTGGAAAAACTTAGGAAGGGTACCTGTAAGGCCTGAAAAGGCAATAAAAATAGAGGGCAAATTTGGCGTTCAAAGTTCTCTTCTTAATACTGACATAGACTCAATTGAGTGTCAGCTTTCTCAACCAGCAGGCTCTTCCCAATGCATTGATTATTATTTGCACTCTAAATCAGAGACGTGTGGCCTTAGCCCAGAAGCAGCAGGTACAGGTGCTGATAGCTTATCTTTCACGCAGATTGATGCTTGTGAGTGTAATCCAAAACAAAAGGAGACTTCATTTGCCCTGAACTGTGAGCCAGTGATCATAAATACTGAACAACTTATAAAAAGTGACCAGCACAAAGCTGAAAGAGATCTGGAAGCAGACAAATTCCCTTGTGATACTGATATTGAATCTGGCATTGCTGACACCGAGAACCTAGCAGCTTGTCATGTAGGTTCTCCTGGTGTTGTGGAAAATGGAGATTGTGATTGTTCTGTAAACTGTGTTTCCACTGGTAGAATACAGCAGAAAAGTTTGAAGGAGAATGGCCTTGAATCTGAACTGTTAGGTATGGAGATCATGGTAGAGGAAAGATGTGTAGATGATTCTTCTAACCTTGACTTTGGTTGGAAAGTCCTGGAAACTACATTGCAACCAGGTGGCAGTAACGCTGGGGCAGAGCACGAAGAGTCAATGCAGCAAAACACAAGTGGCAAAACTGGTGCCTTAAGGAATGACTCTGAGCTAGTAACAAATGAACATCCTACTCATAAAGGAAAGAATGAAGACAGTGTCTTTGCTGTTGAAATCAATCCCAGATCAGATTATATAAGCCAGAAAAGGCATTTAATGACTCTTCCAGAGTTAAAGCCTGCCCTAATCATAGTATCTGTAGAGCAGAAAGGATTACAGTCCAAGACACTGAATGATAACCTTCCTACTGAAGTGGTAACTGGAACATTGAGAGATGTAGTGAGCAAGGATTTGATGTCTCCTCATACTGTCAGCAAAGCTCATGATGAGCCAGAGAGAGTTCTGAGTGAAAGCTGCAGCTGTGAAGTACAAATTCTGGCCACCCACCCTATTCCTTGTAATGCAGAGGTACTCCCTGGTAGGGATACAGCTGAAGCAAAACCAGAAGTTTCACAAGAGAAAACAAATAAAACAGATGCAGTTTCATCCTTAGGGTTCACCTGTAGTAATTCCACAGTAACAAGTGAAAAAGTGGAAATCAGGAGTGTTACTGTACCACTGGGCGATGATATACTTATTGCAGAAAGTCAGGCAGATCCATGTGAAGAAGCGTTTGTAAAATCACATAGCAGAAGTGGTGTTATGATCTCTGAGAAAGAGCCCTGCAGAACAAAGATTGGTTTTGAATTAGAGACAGAACAGTTCAGAAAGTCATGGGCTGAAACAAGAGATGACCAGGTATCTAAGGAAAAGGAATTCATAGCACATCAAGGTAGAGAGGAAGCCTTCTATATAACTGATGCAGTAACACTGGAAACATGCAGTGTAAGCAATCTGTGTCAGGGAGATGGTGCTGATGTTGATCTTCAAGAGCCCAGCATAACCTCTGAACAAGCAGTAGGCAGGCAAGGAAGTGAAGGCTGTAGTGGTTCGAAGGAACAACTAGGTACTTGTGAAGAACCTTCTCCTAGCGAGGGAAAGGAGAGCTCTCCTGCAGAAGACACAGCTAGCCGTAGCAAAGACAGTACACTGAATCTAGATGTGTCTGATGTATTTAACGATTCTGTGAAAAGGGAGACCCATAACACCTGCATGCTGGGTCTAGATAATATAAGTACCTGCAGCATTAACAGTGAGGAAATGGATGAGAACTCATTCCACATCCTGGGAAGTAACAGCAGTCTCTATAAAGCTGTGCAAAAGCCAACAAAGAATGGGAACAGTGGGAAAGCTTCCAGGTTTTTAGTATTCTCAAAAATGACATCTTTCAGGAAAACTAAGCCTGCCACAGCAGAAAATCAGGGAAGTAGCAGCTTCTTTGGCAGCAAGGCAAAGATGGAAGAACTGGATGCCGGGAAAGAGGATGAGGACACTGAAAGTTTACAGTCTTTCAAAAGTTGTTCATCTGGTTCAGCCTTCCACAGGAAAGAAAGCTATGCCTCTGAGTACTCTGATGATGATGATTTATTCTATGAGAGACCTGCAGGATTATTCAACAGAATGAGTCTGAGGAAGGCTTCTGGCTCTGGTCGGATATTGATGGAAGATACAGATACAAATTCAACTTCTCCCACACTGTCTGCTGTCAAATATGCAGATCGACAAGTTTCAGGTTCATCTGAAAACAATGACAGTGAACCTGTGGAATACTCTGGGATTAGAAAATCATTCCCTGAAAATGAATACAAAAGAAACAAAAACCCTGAGGGTAAGAAGTTCAGGACAAGGTTGGCCTTGGCACACAAATCCCTCTCAAGCTTTTTCGAATCCAAATCTCCAGAAAAGGAAAATACTGAGCAAAGCTCAAGAGTATCACTGAAAAATGAAAAGGAGAAAGCCAAACTTCGCCAGAGCGCCTGGAAAGCTTTTCTAAAAAGCAAGGAGGCAGATGGACTAAAAAGGCCTGTCTTAGCAAGTTTATCACCAACACAGGATAGTCTTAATGCAACTAGTGGCCATGTAATGAGAACAGCGTCAATAGAGCGACAGGACAGTTCCAATGGACACACATTTTTTAAAACAGAAACAGCTAATGGCTCCTCAGCAGATAGCAACTATTTTGACGCCTCTGTGGAGCCTGTTGTTGTCTCTTCTTCACCTGCAGGTATGTGGAGAAAACGAATACAGTCCCATGACTTGGGCGTCAGATACTCACAGAGTTCAGACTGTGACGAACAACAGGAGGCTCTGAGCAACTGTTTAAATACTTCTCTAGAGGAATACTGGATGAAATCTCCATTTAGCCCCACTGACTTGCAGTTACCATTTAGTCAGTCAAGTCCATCATGTCCCCAGCTCTCAAATTCTGATGGTAAAGACATGCCTTGTAGGCCCATGAGTCCTAAACCGCAGAGTCCACGGTCCACTTCTCAACACAAGAGCTTCCGTTATCCTGGGAGAATATGTGCCACATCAATGATCTCTCTTGGGAACAGCTCTGCAGTTGAAAGCAATTTGGAGGCTCCTGAGAGACCAAAGACACTGAAACCCAGAGGTAGTCTCTTACTTTCTGTACACTCGTTGGACAATGACTACCAGAGGGATGACAGTGGCATAAGCAGTCAATCCCAGATCAGCTTAAACACAGCTTCTTCCATTAGTGACATGTTCCGAGATGAGGTGAGTTGTTCTCTGGGAATGATCAGGTGGTGGTTTAGTTTGAATAGTCTTTAGTTTTAGTATGGTTTAGAAATTCCAGTAAATGTTTTAATGGCTTAATGAACACATTGGTTAGATGAGTGCATAAATATTCCTCTTTGTCTAAGGTAGCACTACTCCTGTTTCTGTTCAAGACTATATGAATTGATGCATTCTTTAAGGGAGGATTTATCACAAAAATCTAAAGGAATGGAGTCATCACAACAGCACTAATGAATAATATGCCTCAGACAGATTACAAGATGTGAACTTGTGTTCAAGTCCAGTTTTTAGCTGGGTCTTACCCCTCTTAAGATAAGGCAGAATTAAGACTTGTAACTGGTGTATAGTAAATAAGTTTCTCGAAGTGAAAGGCAACTTAGAAATCATTTCCCATTGCTAGCAGTTTCTTTTAAGAAGTAAAATCTTTTTCTTTAGACAATGAGTAGCTGTCTTTTAAAGTAACATGAGTCTGTTGCAGGCACCCTAACTACCCTTTGATTGCCACTAGGAGTCCTTTTCTGCCTTTTCTACAGCAAACATAAAAAAACCCCACGGAGTCAGGGTATTCTTTTGATCTTGTATTGTATTCTAACTCCGGTAACACGTTAATTTCCTTGTGACTGGATCTCACAGAAAAGATTGTATCTTCAATAAGGATTTCTTGATTAGGTGAGGCCTTTAAAAGCAGAGACTTCCTCTGTCAGTAAACTAATGCTGGAGAGGATTTCCCAGATTTGTAAGTGTCTGGGAGTTTAGGAGTCACTTTCAGTGGGTAAGCACAAACCATTGGCATGATGAGATTAATCTGTCAGCTGAGATCCCAGAACATGGCTTGATCACGTTACTTTTCCAGTATTGCTGATGGTAATTTTTGAAATTAAGAAATTGGAAAAATAATTTTGTTGCACAGATTTTTGAAAGTGGCACTTGTGAGAGGGTATGAGATTCTGCATACCCCAAGCAGACATTTTTCAGAGAGTTCATGAATCTGGAACTGCAGCTGAGAGCTAGTTGTGTTCAACTCAGATGAGCCCTTGCACAGATTTTGCTGCTGCTGCTGCCATTTGTCTTTAACATCCCAGATTATTTTAAAGTTTTAAGATACTTTCCAAAATGGTCTTAGACTACCCTTTCTCCCTATTTTTTTTTTAAATAGAAACCCCCATTTTTTTGTATAGAAACCAAAAACGTTTGTTGGAACAGACCTTGGCAGGTCATCTAATCCCACCTCCTTCTTTAGACAGGACTGGTGGCAACACCAGACAGACAAAACCATGACATTGTCTTGAAAACCTCCATTGCTGGAGATTTCACAGCCTGTCTGGGAAACATGTTCTCAAGGAAAATTTGTTTCCTAATGCCCAACCAGAACTTTCCAAGCTACAATTTCTGGTCATTGTCTTGTGGCATTCTCTGGCACTACTGAGAAGAGACTGGATCCATCATCCATGTAACTACAAAGTTGTTGCAGACTACTCTTATAGTGCCTTTAGTGCCCTCTTATCAACCTGAATGAACCCAGTTCCCTCAACTTCTCCTCATATATTCCCAATGAAAGTTTTTTGGTTGGTTGGTTTGGGTTTTTAAGCTAATGCTGCCTGGAATCTAAAGAAGCATGTGGGTGGCAGTCTGAGAAGTGAGGGCTGTAGTACTGGAACTGCTCTGGCCAGAAGGGGACGAGAATTTGCTTCATTCCCTTCTGTGCTCAGCTTTAATTGAAAATCTTTTTTCATGGGCATCAACTTAATTTACCAACTTAATAGCGGACACCACATTCTAAACAAGAGTCTGAAGTCTTACACCAGCCTAGGAAAATGCAAGATACTTGGACTATACACACTGTCCACCGATGAAGCCTCTCAGAGGATGAATAAAATCATTGATCTGTAAATGATAACCCAAAAGAGCATCTAGAAGAGAGTGGAGAAGATGAGGCATGTGTAAAGCCTTAAACAGGCAAGACCTCATCCTATAATGTGACCATTAGGAGCAAATGAATAATTATTGAAATTGAATGCTAGATTAAATTATTTAAAGAAAACCATAAAAAATTTAAATGGCATCTAAGCCATATAAAACCAGTTTATTTTTCCTGATTCTTCAGGAGGCTGCAGAGTATGGTATCTGAAATTGAATAAATGCAGCTATAGCCTAGAAATTGTAAATGTCCCAGCTTTCAGGACACAACATCTTATCTATCAAAGAAGATAGGGCTTTTATTTATTTCCATTTTCATGGTACTCTGAAATGAAGTAGAACTGCACCCTGGCTTTTGTAAATGAAGTTGGTTTTTCAGGAATCTCTGAAAATACAACAGATCTTGGGGAAAGTATTTTTGCTGTGTTAAGTCTTTCCAGCATAACTGTAATCTAAACACTAAGGATGGTCTTCCTTATGTATGTTGCTAAGGAAGAAGATCATAAAATTAAGGTTAATGCTGGATTTGAAGAAAAGTCCTTTTCTGTCCTATATCAGTAAAAAAAAAGACATTATTACAAAACAAATGCATAATTATGAAGTTCCTTGAGCTCACTTCCCAGTGTGCCCTCCGCTATGGGGATAGGTATATATTTCCCCAAGCTCCCAGCCAGGTATTTTACCAGTGGTATCAGCTTTATCTGTGTTATAGTGCTGTACCAAACTGCACCAGATCAGCTTGCCCCTGATCCTGCTGGCTACCACACTGGTAAGTAACCTTTCTTGGCCTGATGAAGGGCAGACCATTACCTGGTAATGGTTAACATTCTCCAACCTACATACAGGACAATGATTTTATGCTGAAAAGACAGAACAATTACCAGTTTGCTCATATGTCAGGGCCTTAATTACATGTTTAATTTATCTGTTTGTGGTATGATTTTACTTACATAATTGTGTTACCCAGCAGGCAAGAGCGAATTGTCCTAATATGTCCCATGTTTGGAATCTGTGCAAGTTCTCCTCCTCACTCCTCTCTAATATGATGGGGTTTGGCACCGAATACCAGCAGGATACATTTTCCTTTTTCATAGCATCTAGTAGATAAGAAACGTTTTTAGACTGTGGCATCTCCTACCAGTGGCAAAGAAGACTTGATCTGGGATTCTTGGTTAATTGAGAGTAGATAGAAAGTGCCTGCAGTAGTTTAAGGGTTGTTATATTTGGGTTCTTCAAATGAACTGTGAAGAAACTGGAGAGATACTGTTGTCAGGCCATAACATTTTCTTGGCATGAAGAGACTCCTGAGATCATACATTCCTCAGCGGAGTTATCTCCCACCTTAAATATTATTGATTCTAACACTGATGCTACCTAGAGTAGTAGTTAGATGCCTCAGGGCATGCTTGATTTCAAGTCGTTCCAGTACCAAAGCTGTAATTTTGTGCAACCACTCATTAAAAGCAAATGAGAGTGAAGTGCAAAGCTGTGCAATTCCTTGCTCTCAGCCCAACATCAAGCAAATAAAATGGATAGTGTAAAGAGCACATCAGGAAGCAGAGGGCTTAATATATCAGACCTGCAGGCATCTAGGAAGCCTTTTCACATTGTATAACTGAAGTACAGTTGGAAAAGCACAGACAGATAAGACTGGTCATTATTCTATTTTCAGAGACACTGTCTGTCTTTGTAAATAATAACATACAGACAGAGTGACCTAAATCCCAGTAGTAATGTTACTGTAATACGCCATCTAGAATGTGGGTGAAAAGGGCATTGTCCTGTGCAGAGGGAGTGTATATTGCACTCTCAAAGGATAGCAGAGCCACTGCTCCAGGGTGCAGTACCCTATCAGGGAGAAGGCTGAGTGAGTGGACAGGCTGGTTTCAGCCAGCCTGTACTTGGGAAAGCATTTTCTTCTGACTAGTTCTTAGGCTAGATAACTGAGCTTTGCCATATTCTGTTCAAACTGATTTGAAGCAACTGCAATTTCCAGCCAACATACCCTGTGTTTTCACCTGCCGTTTGTAAAACAGGAGTCTAAACAGCAATGTCAAACACCACCTGAAAAGAGGCCAAATGAGAAATGGGTTCCCCATCACAAAAGGAGGCCCCCCCAGGTTCCACCATCCCCACGCCCTATCTCCACCCTTGAGAACAAAGCCTGGAGGCTTTCCTTCCTTGCTCCAGATGAAAAAGCCAAGGAGATTCGAGAGAGGAGGAGGAAGAGACCTAAACCCCTCTATAGGTGCTTCAGCTTCGATGATGTTTGGATGGAGAGGAACCAAAAAAGGAAGCTAGAGAAGGAGACACAGTCAGAGAGAGGGATTCAATTGCAACACCTCCCAGAGGACCAGTTAAAAGTAAGAAATTATATAACGTCCTCCTCATTCTCTGGCACTGTCTTCCTCTCTGCTCCAGCTGCTTGTTTCTACTGTTATTCTGTTCTTGCACTTTGTCTGGTACCAGTTCTGTCTGCTTTTCTTTGGGCCTGGTAGTCCACAGAGACTGATTAAACACTAAACTGGTTTGTAAGTGATGATCTCTAAAGGTGGTGGGTTTTTAGTCACTCTAAGTGAGCAGTTCTTGTCGTGTGCCATGTGGGACAATAGAATGCAAGAACATCAGATTGCTCTGTGAGCTGAAAGTTAGGGAGGGCAGGGAGCAAATCAAAGTTGCCTTAAATCAGTATAAATTAAACTGATGAAATCTCATTCCGTGCCCTGTGGCATTGCTGTAGAACTTTAACAAGGGACTTCTAAATTAGACTTCCCTTGTATCTGAGGCCAACTCCACACTTCCTACTGAGGCAAATTCCTGCTGTGAAGTGCTAGAGAGAACATTCCCATTGGAGTTTTAGCTATTAAGCATTCTCCTCTCCACCAGGGGAGACTTTTAGATCAGCATTATGATTGCTTGTGACAAACTTTGTGGCTGTGGTGACTCACACTGATGGCATCTGTTACTCTTGGATCCAGAGCTAAGGTCTGTTCCCTTCAGAGAGAGCCATGAATCTGTATCCAAGAGCCAAATTTAGCCTTCATACATAAAAAAGAACTGGTGAAAAACTACATGAGATAGAGGGACCATCTCATCCATCTCATGCAGCATCTGATGATAATATGGAGGAAGCTTCTGAGCAAGCTTGAAATCAAGTAGCAGATATTCAAATACAAGCTTTCCTTCAGGTTTTTCTGTTTTGGTCTGTTATCTGCATTTGTTTCTCTTTCTCTCTGTTGTCCTGGTTGCCTGTTTCTGGTTGCTCTTGTATCAAAATGACAATGTTTAAGGGGAGCTGGGGCCCCAGTCCTGTCACCATTTCAGCACATGCTTGAGATTATGTGCACAAGCAGTTCTGTAGATGACAAAGGGGAAACATTCACCGGACGCACCTCAGCTTGTCCACTATGACTTGCTGTGAGTAAACCTGCTGCCTCATACCTGTCTGCCTGGGAGAGCCTCCCATCAAAGTTGACAGACACCTGGTACAAGAAAGCCAGGCCAATTCCAGTAACAGGGTTTCTGAAAAACTGTCCACTGTTCTCCATTCCTCAAGAAAAGGGGTAAACCTGTGCTATTTCGCATTTGTAGGGCTCTTCCAAATAAAATATTGCCAGTTGATGCTTGGATGAGTGCTGGGTATGAATCTGATACGTTGCCTACGCTCAGTTCAGTGAGGAGGATTCCTTGGCTCAGCCCCACTACTAGCTATGTGTTGAATACAACAAGTAATGCTCCTGAGGCATGTGTATGTTAAGATTTAAAAAATTTTTAAAGAAATTGTGTTACTTTTCTACCTTGTTCAGAGTTCTGAGTGCTTTGAGCTGTACAGGCATGAAACAAGCTAGAAAAAATGAATCTTTGGCTTACATAGGCTCAGTGATAAACAGAAGCCAGTAAAACCTGCTAAAAATATTTCTTACAATTTCTCGACAAGCATGGATAGCAAAGGAAATCTAGTCTATGCTACAGGGTATGTCGGCCAGCACTGAGATCATTAGTGCTTCTGAGAGGAGCGACCAGTTACCTCAACAGCTTCCCCTAGAGCCATCAGACTACACAGCTTGAATACTATCTGCTTTACTCATTGACTGCACATTTTAATACTTCCAGAAAAAAGCTTCTCCTTTAAGGATTTCCACCCTTACTTTCTGGTGCAAACTTACTTCTAAATTGTGATCAGCTGTGTGATGATTTGCAGCTGCCCCTGTACCCACTGAGGTACCCTCACTTAACATCACCTGCCTGGGGGGTTTATGGGCTTCAATCAGTTTTCTGGTTTATTCTGCTTTGGGTGGTAGAGGTGAGTAGCAGATATTTAGTAGCATGTAGGTAGATTTGGTTTTTACTCTTTCTGTTTATTTAAGTGTGTTATGAGGTTGTTGATACTTTTTATCTTTGTAAGCAGGCCAAGAGAGCAGAGTGCTGAGAGTTATTGAGAGAACTGTTGAGATTCAAGGGCTTTATCCTCTATGTTCATATAACTGCATTTCTTAGCCTGTATTTTTCATTTACAATAGTCATCACATAGTTTCTTTTTCCTATTGTTTTATTCTGTCTTTGTGATGTTCTATTCCTGTAATAATGCTGGTTTATTCATACTCCCAAGTGTGGTGGGAGTGCTGTCATAAGCTGCAGTGTTTGAGGGCAGTTTTAGAAGGATGCTAAATCCCTTTTTATAAGGAGAAATAAATTATCTCAAAAGCAGCTTTGTAAGATGTTCATTGTCTGTTGTGGTTTTGTGACTGGAACAAGGCAACTGTATGGGGCTTTGGAGATCTGAAATTGCAAGTATGATGTTTTGTGACACATGGCTGCCTTGGGATGTGTGGCTTCAGTTATGACAAATTGTATTGTGTTAAGTCAAGATCAGGTCAGCATACAAGGTGATATAATGCTGCAATATTGTGGAAACAACTTAATAGGTCAGATGAGGGTGGAATTCTTGATTTTTCACGTGATGATTTCTGATACTACTCTATCACTCAGATCAACGTACACAAATGAGTACAGTGGTAATAAGAAGCTATTCTGAAGGCTGGCAGTTGGGATTCAGAGGGAGATGGACAGTCAAGAAACTACCTTTAAAAAAAATAACCACATTAAATACCAGTTCTAAACAATTCTAGTCTTTGTTTTGCTTAGATCTAGTAAGCTGTTCATCTGCTTTAATTGGGAACAGTCTGTGTAAATTCCCAGAGTCAAACTGAATGCTTCTAGTAACAAGCTGAGCAGCTTCTGATCTTGTACCTTAAAATGTTGGCATTTATCGGGTCATGGCAAGTCTTTGAAGGTAGCACCCCCTGAAGTAGAAGAAGAGAAACTCACATGCCTGTGGATGAATCTATTTTCTTTTTCTTGGTCATAGGCTTTGTTCTTCACATGGTGATGGGTTCCACGGTGTAGCCTGGGGTCCTCTTGCTTATTTTTAATGCAGTATAAATTCCTTAGCCAGAGCAGAGTCAGTGCCCCAAGCTACTGATACATGTAATGATTATGGGCTCTGTTTTGGGAATTATTTTTGCAATAATCGTTTTAGTGATGTCTCTGAGCTGCATGTCTGCTCCCATCCTGCTCTTTCTGATTTTGACAAAAATTTTAAACCTGACTATTAAGCTTGATGCCTCTCCAGTGCACAGCTATAGAAGTAGAGACATAGCTTCTACATGCATTTGTTAGAGCAGTTTCTGCACTACCAAATTAGAGAGATTCCTAAAAGGCTCATTAGGGGACTATACCCAGAGGGGGTATAGTGCAGATAAAGCACTCTATTTTGGAAGAGAAATGAGAAACAGTGAAAAATAGATCTTTAGCTTATTGCCCTGAATATGACTCCTGGAAATCTGATTTTACCCCATCTGAAATAAGAGAAAATTAAGTTTTGCATGTGCTACCATGGTTATGAGTACTGTGGGCACCTCAGATACAATTCAAGATGGTGGTGAATGCACTTTGGAGAGGGGATTGAATGAGATAAGTCTGCCCCTGTTGTGCACCTGACAAGGCACAGACACACAACAGGGGTAAATGCCTCTCCCAAGGACTGACTTGCTGTGCATAAGAGCATAGAAATGACCCCCTTGATCCTACAGCAGAAAATGTAGAAGAGAGAGTCTTTATTATGGTCTTGTTCCTTATTTCCCCTCCCCTCCCTTGTAGGTTGCCCACATATTACTAACGTCTCTGAAAATGCTGCTTCCCCTCCCTTTGGGTTGTGCAGGCCTGGCTCCCATGCTATAGAAATCGAGTAATGCCTGTACCTGAAATTTGCCCTGATATCCTGGGGATTAATACGAATGAAGCCCTCAGTTTTTATTCTAACAGCCCTAAGGCAGTGTTCTGCTTCCTAGTCTTAAACAGAAGAATAACACTTTCTATCACCCTTCATGTAAATAACCTAGACTTTACCCTTGGCATTTGCAGAGCTGTAGCCCAGCAAGTTGCATGTTCTGCTTGATTCCGTTGTCACTGGAAGAGCGTGTGCTCCCACTGGGGCTTTGCTATGACTTTTCTAGAGAAAAAGGCACTGCTCAGGTTCATTTGAACAGGGTTCATACTATCCCTCAGGAGATGGTGATTTGTGCTATTGGCTGTTTTCTCTTTGTTTTAGGAAAGTAAGTCTGGGAAGAATAAAGCAAACCAGGTACAGAGCAGCAGCAGCACTCTCAGCTGCTTGGGCAGTGCGTGGCTATTCAGTGGGCTTAGTTTGCTGTTTAGTTTTGGCAGGATGTTTTGACTAATTACCACCTTCTAAAGAAGAGGCTTCAGCATCAAGGCTAGTCAGCAGACTTTATGCTGACGGGACATGGTGTGGCCCGATAGGGAGAAGGAAAGATCCTAAATAAACTACTGGACCTCAATATACTAAACTCTTGGTTCAGTGAAGGATGGGTATGTTGCGCAACAAATAGAAGGGACATGAGCAATGCAGAGATAAAAAATGGCTATGTCCATGGGACCAATGTTTACTGCCCAGCCGATCTCCCAGCTTCCTGCAGTCACCGATACTTTCTGTGTGTGCCAGCCACAGGAGGTATGGGGGAGAAAAGGGAGAGAAGGAAAAAGGAATAAAAGCCGATCTTCATTATGCATAAAGTAGTACAAGTTTCTGTGACTTTGACTACGGTCTGTATTGTTCATTGTCAAATTCTTGTAGTGTGTTGCCCAGTATCTTGTGATTCCCTGATGAAGTAGCAGGGAAATGTTGGTCTCATTTCCCTATGTCAAGCAGACATTATTTCTGTTTCAGGGTAGATGAAAGGAGACAGAAAACATTGAAAGTTTGTTGGTGTTGCAAGATTGGAGAAAATAATGGGCTTGACACAGAAAAGGAGAACAACTTTGTTTATGTTTTGGATTCTGTTAATTTTTTTTTTTTAAACACTTTAAGTGAATGTCTACATGAGAGGGATAGTCTGTGGGTGGATGGACTATCTTTATGGCAGTGGTTTTTATGATTGTGCAACTTCTTAAACGAACAAAAAGACCTTGTATTTTTGTTTATTTTAAGCCTGACCTACTGAGGCATTAGAGGTCATGTGTGTACGTCTCGATACGTTCTCCCTCTTAAATCATCAAAAGTTAATTCAGTGAGACCTGGCAATGGTATGGAGTTTTCAAAGTTTCATAAAGTTCTAAAAGTTTTGTAAAATCAATCAGCCAGGTAGAGGAGAGAGCAAGAGATCCTATTTGTACCCTTAACTGAAGAGAAGAATATTGTGTTATCCATGTCCTATATGGCTGGGGACTGGTACCAATAAATCTCTGAAGGGAAAAGCTTTATTTACATGATAAATGCCAGAACAGGAATTATTAGTCATACAATTGTAGGAAACAGTTCTGTAGCTGAGGGGGTGTCTTGCTGGGGTGATACGCTTCCCCCTCCCACTGGATACACTTCACAGGAAGGACCGAAACTTTCTGTGAATATAGATATGTGTGGTAGTATGTGAAGTATGAGTCCAGTACCTGGTTATCCACTTCTCCTGTTCTTATTATCTTGCCGTTTTTCCTACCTTCTTCACTGTTTTCTAACCTCTCTAGCCACAATCATCCACATATGTCTACTAATGTACTACTTACGTGAGCACACATCAGAGGTGGAAAAAGGTGCTTCATGATGAATGCTGTATTTTGTCCTACAGGGCATCTAAGTTTAACGTATGTTTGTCTTGATTTTCCCTCTCTTGTTGTAGGCTGCAGTAAGTTCATCCATCACATCTGCTATTGCCTTTGACATCCTACCACTGAAACTGCATCCATTTTCCCAGAGCACTCCAACAGGCTTAGACTGCGTGGGCTGGAAACGGCGCATCTCCTCTCCTGGTGTGTACACTAGTCTTAGTTGGACATGAATAATGAGAGAATTAAGCTCTGTTTTACTGAGTATGGAAATTATGTGATAAGCATTCTGACCTATTTATTTATGATGAATGCTGCATCCACGTCTGAGCAGAAATCTACTTTAGAGTTAATTCTTTCATGCACTTTTTATATTCAGGTTTGTTTTCTTCCTGAGAGAGTAGGGTGCTGTTTAAAGGCAGTGATCAGCTTTTTAGTGAAGAAAAGATAACTAATGGCAATGATAGTGTGCTTGATGTGAAAACATTTTGTTGTCTCATGAGAACTGTCTCACCTAGGATGATGTCATACATATCGTACTCTTGAATTAGGTTTAACTGCAGATGAAACAGACTCTGCCTTGTATTTGCTGGAGAGCACTATAGTAGATACAGTGAGGTTCCTCTCAAGTTACTAATTAGATGCTAAAGCAACTAAATGAGCCTCTTGAGGTAGAAGTTTCCTGTACTTTAAATAAATCATCTTAAAGAACAAGTATGCTGTATTTTCCCGAGGAACGTGCATGAAGTATGTCTGCTTCATTTCCAATGACTGACACTTTCTCAGAATTAAAATGTAAGTTGCACAGATTATTAAACAGTGAGACGTATCTTTGCCAGGTTTTTTAATTCTCCATCTGACAGCGCCTGCCCAAATGCTGCAGATATCTCTATCATAGCACTTTGGGGTAGGATAAGAAAAGCAGACTGGAGAGGAGTTGTTTGGCGGTTAGGAATCTAGCCAGGAAAAGCCAACCACAGTTGGGTGCCAAGCTGCCATTTCTGCCTCAAAGTCTCTTTGTACCACCAATTAAACAGTACTGGAATTACCTAATTAAGGGACCATAACATTGTGCTAATTATGTCAGAGTTGAATGGTCATAATATTTTGTCAAGCAAAACAGGTTTGCTTTCTGACACTTTGTACAACTCCTGCGCAGTCATGACATTTGATCTGGAAACAAGAAAACAAACTACTTATCATGGTATCAAGAGCCCTGCCTTTGCTCTCCCAGCACCTGAGGGCTTTGATCACTTGCTGTCACAAGCATCTGGTGTTGCCCCAACATTTAAGACCAGCTCCCTGGCTGAATAAAAAAGCTGCAGCTTTACTCCTTGGTAGTCCCAGATGGAAACCTGTCATTGTCAAGTTGTCTGTGCATCTCTGACATTAGCTGAAATCCCTAAGCGCTACTGTCATAGAAGTAAATTCTGAGTCACAGCTGATACAAATTTCATGGTAGATCCCAATTGGGACCTGAGGGAGTCAAAAAATATGTATGAATTTCAGAGGGTGAATAGGAGGAGTAAATGTAGACTGACCAGTTGGTAGTGCTGTAGGTGTTTATATGCTGTCTAAAATGGGGCATGAACCCTCAATCATCTACAGTTTGCACAATGTTCCTGAGGTAGGTACAAGTGAATTTCATACTATAACCTAATCCTGGACTTCAAGAATTTCTATGTAAATGTAGCAAAACAAATGAAATACAGCAGAACCCTTTTTCCGCCACCAAAAACGTGCTAGTGGGGAGAAAATGGATGAACAGAAGAAGTGTTATAATACCTCTCCCACAGCCATCTCTATTAGCTGCTGCTTGTGGGCTTCAGGTGAAGTATTTTGGGCGTAAAGAGTGCGTGCACGTGTCTTTCCTGTGGTAGGACGTGGCTGGAAAGAAAACTGTGAAGTACTGAAGCAATACTTGTAAATTGTTGGATCAGTTTTAGGACTGGGAACGTCCCTGAGGCACCAGTAGTTGAGCAGAATGCCCTCTTTAATTCTTGCACAGGTTTGTTGTGATACCTGTTGCTTTTAACAGAGCTGTATGTCACTTAAAATAAATACCAAATTAAATTATGTATCCACTTAATCTAATGTTAAGGTTTCTAACTCTAAAGCTGCAACTACTTGTATTAATGATCCTAGCATATGCTTGAGTTTTAATAGACACTGGATATGAAAGTTCTGTGGTACTGTATACTTGCATGTTGAAAATATGGATAAAATTCTCACTCCCAAAGCTTGCATCTGATACCTTGTGCAGGGATTGCTGCAGCGACTGGGCGGGGTTGGAGGGGTGGAATGGGGTATTTTGGAGCCCTCTCCAGTTTTCAGGTATGAAAAGATGGCTGTCACGATCCCACCCCAAAAGGTGTGATGTTCAGCTATGAGACTTCTGTCATGAATTTACCTATTACCTGAGGACAAGAGCTGGGCACAAACTTACTCTTTTAGGTGAGTGCCTGTTTGCAGCTAGAACATAGTGCTGGAAGAGCTTAATTTTAATACTGTATCTGCTGTGCTCGTTAGATTCCTCTGACCCTCTAGACCACTGAGACATTGTTCTCTCTGCCTTTATTTCATGCTGGGAGAAATGAAGCAGGCTCAAACCCGTCATTTGGATACCCCAGCAGCTGGGATCAGTCATATCATGGTGCTCTTGGTTGCTGACCAAGTTTTGCAGGCTGCCTTCCTGTCCTCTTCTGTCCGGAGCAGCCAGTTGATAAAACTGTAAGGAACCAGTAGATGGCTCTAACATCTGTGAAATAAAGAGCAGGTGAGGTGGTGCTAATCTCTGTATTCAGTGGAGACTGAATGAGTCTTGAGCCTTCTCCAGAGAAGTATAGAGTTTGAACACCCCCATCAGCACGTGCGTATACACACCAGAGGTTAACCTAACCAAAGTTAACCGTCCTGTTCAAACATTTGGAAGGACTTTTTTGGCTGCACCACTCACTTTGGCAGGTAGTACTGATGAGTATCAAGCATCTTTCCCCTTCAGTTGTCTTGTTATGCTCATGTCTACATTTGTACCTTGCAGTATGTATCTGTTCCTTACTGCCTGGTTTACTACTGTGCTTGAATAGGGTGAGCTAGAGTGAAAGCATAGGAAACAAGTCACTCCCTAATGCAGATATGGCAATCTTTTCATGCCTTTTGTCAGCCTCTGAAGATCTTGAGAGACCATTTGGCCCAGGAATCACCCTGGGAAAAGGGTGAGAGGGAAGGGCCCAAAACGTACTGGAAGGATAAGAAGGCTTTGGGTTAAAGCAGTGGACCAGCATCTTTGTCTTTAAGCTATCTTATGTATCCTCTCCTCCCCCATCTTTCTCCTGAGTCTGATATCTGTTTATTTGTAACCTGAAGACATTGCCTAAAATTGGGGTTGTTGCTGGGAAGCTGTTTGATGGACAGTGGATGCAGCTGTGAGAATGTAACTGCAATTGGGCTGAAGCTAGGAGATAACACTTCTGAGTGTGGGAGCTACTAGCCCGGAGGTCTAGAGCAGAGGGAATTTTCTGGAAAGGTACTGCCGTCTCTGAGCTTTTTCACGGGACTTCTCAGCAGGAGATGATCAAAAGGTGATGCAGTGACAGACTGACAGAGGTAATTGTCTGAGAGTTGGAGGTGTGCTGTCCCTTGAAATCCCTGCTCTTGTTGCTATCTGTGCTTTTCAGCTGGAGACTTTTCTGTTCTTGTGCCTGCCCTTGTTACCTTGTCCTCGATGTTTCTCCCATGCTATGTCTCAGAGAATCTGCGAAACTTTTGGACGAGGCCACATATATGACTGTAAACCCTCAGGGTTTGTCTATCCTCATAGAGGGAGAGACTTGTAACTAGTGTATTACAAGATCAGGTTTGTAGCTGTGCTGTAACAGATCTTAGACCTGTATTATTTAAAATCATTGTTTAAATGCAGACTGAAACTTTTTGGCAATTTTCCCCGTGTCTTGTCAGATTTAAACAGCCTGAGGTCTTTCAGCTTCCTGGTATCGGCTATCTACAAGGGATGCCCTGCGGTTCCACCACAGTGCTGCTGTTGGTTATGCCAACTAAAGAAGTGTGGATTCGCTCTGACTGTTGTGTGCTGCTGCTGAACATACTGGTAGCCTTGGAAATGTTGCATAAGCAGTAAGAATAGGCAAGCCAAGTTCTCAAAGGCTGGAAAACCGTCTGTGGATAGTCTGGAAAACAGTGACCATTTAGTGATACTGAGCTATCCTCTGACCTCTCTGGTATAGCGGAAAGTATTTCTCAGAGGCAAAGGGACTGTTTGTTTACTCAATATCATGTGGTCAACTTTCATCTTCTTTTCCCAGCTATAGATGGGCTGTTAAGCTCACACTTGGCAACAGTTAATGTGAAGATGTTTGACAGCCACTGGAGAAATCTATTCAATAGGGAAAATATTAGCTTAATAACAAGATTTCATTTTGTCTTATAAATATTTAGCAGTCCTGTAGTTCAGCAAAATAACAAGCTGAGCTATTTATTCCATTTTTGTCATTTTAGTTGTTGAAGGGACGCAGAAAAAAGTGGTATGCAAGCCCTCAGAATTGTAGCTGTAGCAAGAAATGTCCTTTCCATCTTCGTTAACCCATGGAAATACTACTGAATTTAAGTGGCTAAAAAGTAATTGTGTTGCCTGCTGTATTTTTTACTTTTCTCTGAATCACAGAAAGATTAGACCTGCTATTTCAGTCTTGATTCTGTTTAACCACAGCCACAAATATTTGTGCTCTGTGAGGTCTCTGATAACATGTGCTCACTCAAAGATTTTCATACAACCTTAAAAGGTAGGCCAAGTGATGGCTGAGTTCCTGAAAATTTGTCTTGGCAGGTTGAGTTGGATTGTGTGTATTAGCTATTGAGGTGAAAGATTTAGCATACCAATAAAAACTTTCCATGGGACAGAGAGTGAAAAAAAGGATCCTAGCAAACCGTCAGTGATTCTGGCATTTGCTGTTCAAAGCTACCAGACTACAGGAGAACCCAATAGAGACTAAAAAAATCCAACAAGTGCTGAGGATCAGGCTGTCCAGGGCTCAGGCTAGCTTGACTGACTACCTTCATCAGGTTGCACAGTGAGATCCTTAATCTGTAGTTGGAGTCAGTCACTGCTATATCAACTTCAGCTAACTTCTGTCACTAGTGTCACAGAAGAAAATATCTTTGTAGGCTTAACAACAAAAAAAATCTGTAATCAGGTGGAACTGGGTTGCAGTTTTGAACTTGGATATAATATTGTGCTTTTTGCAGCCTGGCTTTGTAGTATTTTTCCTGTCTTTCCATTCTATTAGAAAATGCCTATCCAGTACATACATGTAATATGCATACCTCTGTAGCACCTTCAGCTAGGATTACAGCACTGTTGTCTCTGGCACTGAATAAATATCTTTTGGTATTTGCCAAGAGCATTCAGTCCAGAGAGTGGGAGGTTAGCAGAGGAACAGATGGAGGGATTTAAGCAGGTTGAGGGCAGAGATCCCCAGGCAAGGGCAGTTGCTACAGACACTCTGTAAATAATGTTGAGCTTACTCGAGAGATACAGGTACGTGAAGTTTCTTTACTTCTCATGTATCAGGCATGGATTTCAAGGTGCAGGGGTAGGATAATTAGTCTATTTTAGCCTCCACTTAGCACCTTTCGTGTCTGAAGAGCTGCACTGTCCTGCCCTCAATGCTCTGTGCTCCACATCCACAGAACAGCCGCATTCATCTTTGTTGCTAATGCTGAGCTTGCTTTCTATCCCATTATTATGATCAAGAATTGGTTCTCTCCATTTGGGCTTTGATGTAGGCAGTTCTAGGAGGCCCTGGGAGGATGAGGTCAATGCAGAAGAGTGGTTCTACTGCAGTCAAATTGAGAACACATTTCCATTTCTGTATTGGGAGGCATTAGAGGAAGATATTTTGGTCTAAGTAGCTATATTCAGAAGATTACTGAAGTAATTTTTTTGTTACAGGCCACTGTAAATATGTTATTTTTGCTACTACTGCAGAGACTTTTCTTGTAAAGAATAGCTGAAATATTTAAGGACTCAAAAGCTGGTTCAGCATTGTTGGATGCTTTGTAGTAACCTGCATTGATGGAGGGAAAAGGTTTTTTTCTTTTAAGAAATACTCAGTAAAACAAAAGTCTTACTGAAATAAAATATTCACAAAATATTCCCTGCTATTGCACAGATAGCGAGGGAAAGTCAAAGGGGTCTCTCTGTCAGAACAGTCTGTGATGGTGCCATATAATAATGTGCCTTTACTTACTTTGGACAGAATTACCTTACAGAGAAATAGTAAACCAAGCATTTTCAATTCTTGTGTGAAATTAGGCTCCTAGTTTTGGGTTTGGGTGCCTAGACACATGTTCAGTTTGTAAATGGTAACAGCACTTTGATATTTCCTAGCACGCTCCTTTGTGTCCCACCTGTAGGCAGCTATCGCCCTTCACCCTGGCATGGCATCCCGTTTTCTTCAGTCCAACCCCTAGTTACAGAGTTTCACCTGGCTAACTTTGAGCTGACCTGTATAATCTCACACAGAAGCAGTCTAGTTCTAGTTTTATGCTCATTCTGGTAACAAGCATGAGAAGTTTTATAATGTTTTCTGCTGCACATGATACAAACCATGTGGCTACTCTTACATTATTTTGATAGTTTGACAAATCTGCCATCGTAAGGCAGTTGTTCTGGCAGAATGGCAGTCCAGAAATGTCCTTTATCATAAAACCTCTGTGGTGTCTCAAAGCTGTTGTTAAACAGTACAGGCATTTCTGCATTCTTGGGAAAACTATTATTCTTTCAGTATTCCTTTTAGAGGGCCACACCAAATCACGTTAGGTAATAAAATTATAAAACTTTCTAATTAAAAAGTAGTTAGTGATGCTGTTTTGCTTGGGACTGGGGTCACTTACAGAGATCACACACTGAAATAGGGACCATCCTAAATCTAGAGGCTGGGAGTGGATGCTAAAAGATTTTTCAAAGCTCCCAGCTGCAACCTCCCCAAATCTCAATCTGTGTTTTTCTGGCTTTGATTTAATTTTGAATTCTTCTTCTGAGAACTTACAAAAATAGTTTTTTAATAGCAGCAGCCGCAGCCAGTTCTAAACATGATTAGTTTGTATGTTAAGTCCTTTCTGAGTTCTCAGGGGAAGCAGATAACAGAAGGTCTCTCTCACTTGGGCATTTTTAAAATGCATGAAATTCTGTTATTCCCACTTATTTATTTTTAATCTGACAGTTCTGCTAAATTAGGAGGAAGGATCTCTGTCCCACCCTTGCTTTTTTAATGCCTTGAAACTGGCTTTAGTAAAAATCAGCTGCTAGAAGCTGCGACTGAGAGCGGTTGAGCTGCCACAGAGGGAGCCTCCTTAGTGGACCCCTATGATGTCAGGATGCATCGAGACAAGCAGAGAGGAGGATAGGAATCCAGCTCAGTGCTCAGACAGCACTGCCAGGTACCACTACCCTGGGAGCAGCTACAGAGCGCTTTGCCCATTTCCTCCCCCAGCAGAGCAGAGCCCCTGGCTCTCCCTCTTACCTGCCTGCATGAGGACCCAGCAGTGCCCCAGTGAGTCCAGTGGGGCACACAGTGGGGAGAACTGCAGTAGCAGTGGAAGCTCCGGGCTCTCACCGGGTTCGGATTCAGACAGCAGCGGGGTGGTGTGTGGTGGTGGTGGGATGAGAGGCGTCCTCTCCAGATACTGGAGCCTGGAGAGTCTGCACTCTGCCACAGGTAAGGGGCTCTTTTTTTTTTTTTTTAAAAAAAAAAAGCCAACAAACTGATCTGTGATATTGCACTGACCTTGAGAAACCAAATGAAGCCTTCTGGAAAAAGTATATAATTTGGAAATACAGTCTCTTCATTGTGAGGAATAACCAAAACATTCAGTGTTTGCTAGTTGTACCCCCTGCAGACTTACAGCTATAACAAAATGACATAGACCCTTAATATGCTTCCTGAGTCAGAAGGCAAGAAATAGGTTCATAATGGATTTGGAAACAGTGCTTAGGCTTCTACCTGATTAAAGCTGTCCTTTGCCTTTGGAACAGCATTTCTCATTTCAGCTTGATTATATAGAGTCCAATGTTAGAGCTGACATTTCTCTGTGTAAATTCCAGTGTAGAGTATTGCTGCCTTTAGAAAATGTCCAAGCGAGGTGCTGTGCAGCAGATGAGGGCTAGGTGGGTTTGCACTGCTGTGTACTGAAAGAGGGAAAGGCACTTCCCTGAGGCAGCTGCTCAAGTTTGGTTTCTGTTTTCCCATCTTTCATTTAATTCGTTTTTGAACCAAAGATTCCATAGCCTGGATCTGTTCTGGCTCAGCCTGCCTGGATGTGGCATTCTGGTTTTTAATCACTAACGTGCCTATTTAGTGTTTGGATGTTTGAACTGCAAGCATGGGAAAGAAGCTTTCTTGTTCCCAACTGATAGTAGCAAAAGAGCCTGGCAATGATTTTAATGGCCAGAAATTGCTGAGATGTTTGGTTTGTTTCTTGGTTGTCGCTGTTTAGAGAGATTTTGAGTAGAGCTGCAGCAAATTGGTTCCTCTTTTAGATAAATTCAGACAAGTGCCTTCAAGGCCACCAGTGACTGCCATTTCCTTAGTAAAAATACTCAGTGCTACCAGCTAGAGGAAAGGCTTGGGAAGAGTTTTAGGTGTAGTTCTGTGTAATCTGCTTTAGTTGCATATACTTTTAATTATTGAAAGGTCTTGTAATTCCATCTACTACTGTAGACATGGGGCTTTTTAATAAAATCTCCGTTGCAGCTCTGGAGTCCTCTGCTGAAGTGAGAGTAACTGCATTATCACACAGGGAAGGACTACTGCAGGGTGGCCAGCCTATCTGATTTTCCAACCCCCACACCAGACCTCCTATGTGGCCAAGAAACACTAAACACTTACAGTGTGTCCTGAGAGTCCAGGGGTAGCGAAAAAGGGTCAGGGTGAGATCAGGCCATTGGCACTTTCTTTCAGGGAAAGATCTGGGCTGCAAATGCAAGGGGATGCAATTCTGTATCTCAGTAGCATCTGCTGGCTAATTTTCGCCTGTAACTGGGAATGCAAATAATCCCCATCATAGCTCTGACACTGGCATGAAGTAACCTCGGCACAGGGTCCTCTTCCAAACTACTGCTTAGAGAGTTGCACACAGGGCAGTAGCAGTAGTTTGGGCTCTCTGTCTTGGAGAACTTGCTGCTGTTAGCTGTCCTCCATGGATGCATTCTTGGGCTTAATCAGATCAGGTGATTCAAACGACATACAGTAGTATAAAAGAAGTAAGGTTGATAACAAAAGCAAACTTCGAAGCTAAATCTCTTTTTCTAAATGCTCTTTCATTTCCACAATATTCTTGTTCCAGAGGCTGTGAGGCATGGTGTCATTTTGTGGATTCTGCATGCATTTAGCAGGAAATGCAGAGATGAGAGGAAACAGAACAGAATAGAAAATGGTATGGAGACAGACTGGGAACAGGGAGAAACCAAATTAAGTTTCCTAATTACAGTATTGATATATCAATACAATAATAAAAGCAGATCACTGCAATTCAGGATCCTTGCTGCCTCCAAATGCTGTGGTTGGTAAGTGTCTTCTCATGTGCAAAAGATGTCTGAACAGTTTGCCTCTAACTGCTAGCAAAATTCAGGTCAGAATTAGGATTAAACCTTGAGAGCAATGCATCTACTAGAACAATTTATTTTGCTCTATCAGTATTCTTTGGATTAAACTAAGGCAGCTGTGGTATGAGAACTGTTCCTCGCCATCAACGCCAATTCGCTGTCAGAGGAGTGAGGCAGGATTTCTTTAAAGCATGTGCTAAATAACATTTCTGAATGGTAAAATTTAATACATTGCTTAAAACAAACAAACCAGCAGGAGCAATAGCAGCTGTCAGTGCATGAGAGTAGTGGTAACTAGAATGCATGGCAGTGTCCTCACATTGGAGGGGCAGGGAGTCTCCAGCATCTTGGCACATGTTACATCAAGAAGTTGGGGGGGGAGTAAGAACTGTGTGGAAACACTATGAACTGCCCTGTGGTGTGTTAAAAAAGGGCTGGAAGACGAGTCAGTCTCTTTCTCTGTTTTAAAAATTCTGCATTTCCAGTAGTGGCCTTAAGGCTGAATGGGTGGACTTGACAGACAGGGTTTTGCTTTTCTTCTCCCAGGGTGCACATAAACTTGCTATAGGGATCTTCATACTGAGTCTGTTGCAATCTAAGACTTGAGAGAAGATTAGAAAGAAACCAGATTTAATTAACTGAAAAGTGGAGGTGAAAGGGAGGTGAGAGGTCTTCAGTACAACTGGAATGCAGCCATTTGAGCTTCTCTGCTACATAATTTAGATTTCAAGAGAGTGAAAATACAGATGTATATGTATGTTTACACGTGTATATATTTGACAATGTGTGATTTCAGAATACAGATTGACATCACCTCTGTAAGAAAAGACAGGTAGTGTTTTCCCAGGTTTTCAAGCGGAAAAAAGTTGTCTTTTCCCTCTGCAACCAGTAATGAAGTATGATTCCTTTTGTTTTGGAGTTGACTTTCTTGGAATATACTGATCAAGCGGGGAAGTTAAATATGACACAACTGAAAGAGAAAAGACCAGTTGTTAGACTCAAACCTGCACAAATACCATTTGAAAAAATGATGCAAAAACCATAGCTCAGACTTGTATGAAGTGAAAAAATCTACTGTTTTTTAATATCAGTGCATGGCATTTTTGGTCTAAATGTCAATATACATTACATTACATGAGGAAGCCCTTCTCCCTGGGGCTAAATATAAACATGAAAAGAGGGAATGCTTTGCAGTTCTACCAGGCTCTCCATTTGAGGATGCCAGAGGACTTCATAAGCATCAATTACCCTCACAGAGGGCCTGAGAGGCTTTCAAAATTTGATTTAGAATAGAAAAAGAGGTACATATAGTTTGATACTTGGATAGGAGCCTTTCTATTGTTAAATACTTAGGAGCAATTCCCAAATGTTTGGCTGGTGCAGTACTCCAGTGAGAAAATGACTGGGAGCTGGGGTTGCTCAGCAATTCTGAAAATCAGGCCTTAAGTATCTCAGCTGGACAAAAAGATGTGAGGCATCCAAATTAAAGGTCAGTTGTGACAGTGCTCCAGCAAGTGATTCAATTGACATTATGGGCACTGTAACCCTGTTTCCTAGGCGAGACTTTGTATCCCAGGCTCATGCTGCCTATATCCCATTCATCACTTTTGTACAGCTCTATTGAAAAGTTTGTTTCTTTTAGAATATTTTCAGATTCAAGCTTGTGAGTAGATCTCTTTGCTTTTCCAGCTCCTTTGTTGCAGGTCCAATCCTGACCTCATTAATACTTCTGTTTATTCTTTTGCTTGTCCAAGTTGGGAAGGACTAGAAGCGCAAAGAAGGGTAGGGACAAAGGGGGAATTGCAACTTGGTGGACTAGCGGTTGCCATAGTTTCCTAAAAAGATCCTCCGTGTATTTGTGCATATGTAGCAATTTAATTGTACAGACTACACTTCAGTGCGCCTCTGCACAGTTTTGTGGCTCCTAATATGCAGATATGCTTGTCTGCTAGCCTTGGGAATATGGCCTTTAAACAAACAAGAAAACATAGAGTATGGGTGAGGAGAGTTGTTTTTTTCATTCAGAGCTTAAAAAAAAGCGCTTTTTTTACCAAAGGGTTTTTCAAGTCATTCATTTCATTATTGTGGCTGATGAGGAAGCCAATAATAGAGCTGTGGCAAGAGCTTGTGTTTGGCGAGAGATTTTCTTTCGAGCTCTTTCTTTTTCCTTTTTCTTTTCCTAGCCCTGCCTTTTCGGTACTAATGTCTGCAGCTGTGTTCATGGACTGCACTGCATAATTCCACTGACCCTTCTTTCTCGAGGGTCACATAGTCAGCAGGAGTTAAAGAGGTCACACAACAGGAGATTGATTTAAGGTTCAAAGCATTTCAGAATGCTTCCAAAGGAGAGCGGGCAGGGAAAAAAAAAAAGTTAGTGCCTCCAAGCATGCACTACAGCACGTTGATGTTATGTTTCACCCTTGACTTGGCAAATTGTGAGCTAGGATGTTTCAGCTGGGATTGTTGATTGCACTATAGTATGTCCTCTGTGTGTGTGTGGTGTCCCTGTCGTGTCGTCCCGTCCCCCCCCCCCCCCTTAGGTTTCCTGTGTCACCTGCCAGAATAACTTCCACTCATCTTCTGAACAGTTAATGAATTTAAAAAACCAAACCAAACACCAAAAATCCATGCTAAATAAACTTTGATTTTTCTCTCTATGTGGATTAATTTGTAAAGGTGACTGATACAGTTAGGGAAACCGAAGGGAGATCTTGAACTTTTGAGGAAGAATTACAAGATTAACATCTCTTTGCTGAACTAATGACCAGCCCTAAAGCTTAAGTAAAGATTTTGTATTTGAAAATACATCTTCCAAATTGTATGTTGAGTGTTGCTGAACTGTGACGTGGTATCATACTCAAATAGTCAGGGCATCTACATTTAATAGTGGTTGAGTTCATCCTAGTGAATGCAGCCTCAGTAAATGCGAAGTGTAGGTAAACTTGGCCACCTAACACATTTAGTATGCTTAAAGAAATGTTTTCTAGTGCAAAATGTCCTCTATCATCATGTTTTTCCATAAAAAAGAATAGAAAATAGTGTTGATATAGGTAGAAAAGTCTAATCGTGTTTCTGTACCTCTGTTTGCAGGAGAATCTATTTTTGTAAGTTCAGCTATTTTGTAGTTCTAATCACATTTTAATGTATTGGAGGGGTGGTGATGTTAGTTGACTTTCCCTTGAGATTTTTTTGGTTTATTTTACAAGGAGTAAATGCTTATTCTCTTCATGTCCCTGTGAGGCACAGATTACAACATGTGCCTACCAAGAGATAAATATTATGATCTTTGCTGATGCTGTTTTTGCAGGGGGAAAAAAGGTAAATCTTTGGGAGTGCTACCTGTGACATTTCCCCAGGTGTACATCCCATTCAGGTACACCAAATTCATTCTTTATCTTCTCTACTTTCAAACCAAGTCCCATGAAGAACATTTAGGTTGTTATTGCTATTCCCTTTTTTGAGGAATATGACATCTTCTAAGGGTGTATTTTTTTTAAAGATTCAGATACCTTTAAGGTAGCCTTTCAGACCAACACTTTTTTTGGGTATATCCATGCTTCAGTTGCTGTTACTGTTCTAGGTGGAAGTGAGACAGCTTTAAGCCACCTGACTTGGATACTACCAGCATCACAGCTCTTGTAGCAGGAAACTTGCATGGTCCAAGAGAGTAAATGGAAGGGGAATGAGTTGGTACCATGAAGCCTACCTGACCCTTCCTTCCTCTACCTTTGGGTAGATATGCAAAGGCCTGGATGTTGAAAGTGCCTGCTCATTTGAGTTACCTGGACCTACTTCATGGTAGGTAAAAAAATCAGTGGAAAACATAGGTTATAGCATGTGCTGGTAAATAGAGTATATGCCCAATGGTCATGAAGAATGTGTGTAATTGTTGCCTCACATGATGAAGCTTCACATTACTGCTTAGCAGTTAGCTAGGTTAAACAGTATAGGTAACAATCATGCTTTTCCTTCACCATGGGAATGTATCCTTTAATTTACTAAGCTTATTCCCTGTTAATATTTTGTTCCTTGGTTCATCTGAATCATGTTTGAAGGATTAGATAAATCTAGCCGTCTTCTGAGGTCAGTAATTATCTGTAGAGTTTTCTAATTTAATTAGAATCACCTCTAAAGCATTCGTAGTCTGAGGTTTGTTAAACCAACTAACTAGTTCAGTAGTTTGTTTAAAAGTGCTAGGCACAAGCTGGGTGCATAGTGTTACAGGAACATACTGTTCTGAGCATGCCTAAAGTCTGAAAGTGCGTTGTCTTCATGCCTTCAGTGGCTGTGCCATTCAAACAAGGCTGCTGTTAGAAGTGGTGTGCCTGCACATGAAAGCAAGACATGGGGTGTAAACTGATAGCACCATAGTTTGCACCTGGTTAACCATCTTGGATTACACTGTGTGAACATACAAGCATTGGCAGCTGTCACTACAAATATACCTCTGGGTATATTGGCCTAAACAGGTCTTTGATGTTGTTATTTTCAATCCCTTCTAATCAAGGAGCAAGAGCTTCCCTGGACTATGATGTTGGCTAATAAGAGCTTAAGTAACATTTTTTGCCATGGAGTAGAGACAAAGAGTATTTAACTGCTTTGCTAGAGTAATTGAACCATTTCCAAGTTGTGCTGTATCCCAAAAAGCACTTATGAAAGCTCTGGTGCATCAGCCCCACGTGTAGGCCAGTTTCTATATTCTGTGGTCTCCCAGCATGATGTAGGCTGGCAGGTGGTAGAACAGGAGGGCAATTCATGTGTCAAAGGGAACCGAGTATACAAAGAAATAAAATCCGTATCAGTTGTTTTCAATATCCTTCTTGTTTTTACTCTGTTGAATTCTCTTTTTATCTCATTTGAGTGTGTATGTATATATACAGTTGTTCACTGGTTAAGCTTAGAATATTCTATGTGCTTATTATCGCAACTGTGAGGTTTCTTGAAAACAACCACTTCTAGATTTGGGCTCTAAATTTGTTTAGCAACCGATGGATAAAGTTTCTTTCAAAACCATTCTCAAGGGATCTAATAGATTTGAAATCCATTTCAAATGTACTGTTAAGATATTTGGTACCATCTTGTTGTATTGGAAGGTAAATTACATGTGAGTAGTTATAAACTAACTTGAAAAAGTTTTTTTTTTTTTTTTCAGGAACATCAGGAAAATGCAGAGCTTTGCTTTTTTTTTTTTTTTTTTTTTTTCCCAAAAGCATTATAACAACATTGTAATGTTTCATGTTGAGAGTAAAGATAGATAAGACTGGCTATGTTTCCATAACAGCTGGTGGAGGTTTATTTCTACATTGGAGTGAAATAGCAAGAGTTTGCCTTTTGGCTAATGGAAATAGTTTCCATGAGGTAATTCTTAATTAGTTGCTTTTTTTTTTAAATTGAAGTCTATCCTTAAAAAGGTAGGTAAAAAGATGTGCAAGGCAGCCCAATATTAGTGCCATAAAATCTGTTTTAATGGGTAGGATTAAGCTACCTATACTCTCACTCTGCCTATGAATCCTTCCATGCCAGGTGTTAAAAGCCCTCACCTAAGCATGAACCAAGATCGCCATTCAAATGCACATGCAGAAAGATATACTTGGCATTTAGAAACTGCAGTTCATGGATTCTTTTAAGAAGAAAAGGAAGACTACAAACAATGCATATACACTAATTGGACATGGTTCCCTGTTCCTGGAGCTGTCTTTAAGGCTATTCCTTGGGGTGATCTTTAGAAAAATCAAGGCATACATAAGTTTGGAGGAGGAAAAACTGTCTACATAGCTATTGAATTAAAAGAAAAAAAAAAAAAAGGGCAAGCTGTTTGGAAACTACAGGTTTGGCTGTAGCAATAAGGTGCAGCATGCAGTGAGAATCAGTGTCACCTGCTGAACAGGCAGACCCCAAGGGCTGCTGGAGCTGCTTCTGTTGTGTGGCTTCCATTGCTGTCTCTGAGGTAACTTACCCTTAAATTCTGTTACGCTGTTTAATCTGTGACACAGTGTGGCTGCAAAGCTTATAAGAGTCCAACCCTGTTCAGTGCTGTGCGCTGAGCTAGTCAGTTCAGAGTTCATCTGAAAAATATACGCCTGCGGTGTTCAGACTTGACCTTGATTTCAGTTGTGAACTATCTGCAATTGGAAGATTACAGCAGGATGCTGAAGGCAGGAGTATGGTCCAAGAGTAAGGCACTGAGCCCCAGGCCTGGGTTGTTTTGTAGTCCTACAGCAGGCAAAACTGCTCATGTGGTTCTTACGCAGATTTTGTTGTATGGATATATTCAAAGTGGCTCAGTTTCTGACCATACAGAGCGACCTGGAAAAGAAAATAATAGCAGGAATTCTGGAGCTTTTGTTCAAAGCACTGAGTAGCTTCTCAGTTGGCTCAGTTCCTCCTGACTCGACTGGTGCTCTGGCAGGAGGGCATTCTCCCTGAGCAGAGCAGCATGGCAGCTTGAGGTCACTGATGGTACATGCTGCTCAAGGCAAAAACCTACCCTGCCTGCCTGAAAGAAGCTTTGACAATAAACCTTTTAAGAGAGTTTATTATGAAAACACAGCGTTACTAATACCCTGAAAACAGTGAATTTGGACCAATTTGAAATGTGGCATTCTTATAAGCCTTAAAAGCCTCAATAAATTAAAAATACGCAGAAACCATCTGTACTGAAACATGTTGATTGGATCTGTCAGCTCTCTTTAGAGAGAGCAAAATAATTTATTTTCGGCTGTTTTTGGTCCCAATTCTGAGCTTCACCACAATCTCTATACTGCTGTAAACCTAGGGCCTGGCAGTCCTACTTCATGCTGGCTTAAAGTGAGTACTTTCCATAGTCTGAATTCTGGGGGTTTGGTCAAGCTTTCTTCTATGCATTTATGGTCGCTGTTGGCAGTATAGTGCTCACCTGCGTTCACGCTGCTTCTTCTGACTCACGTAAGAGCAGGCACTAGGCAGCTTGGACTTCCACTCAGCCACCAGGTACCGCTTGACCACCATTTCTAAGCCACTGGAGGAAGTTTCCAAAGTGATTGTATGTAGGACAGCTTATGCATCTTCTAGGCAGCCCCTTGTGACGGTCTGCTCTAGGTAACTCCTCTGATTTGGAGAACTTGGCTTTCTGAAGAAAAACAATATACTTCCAAGGGTAAGATAAAGAAATGTCGCAGCTTTTCAAGCCTGTGACTTGACACTTGAACTCAGTCATTTAAAAATCCACTGAATTAATAATGGCCAGGTCATTGGGTTTGACTCATCTTTATCATTCTTGATGTCTCTGAAATCATAAATGTAGATGACTGTGAGCACTGCTGGGTCAATTCCTGAAAGACTCTTTGGCCAAATACAAAGTGGTTTTCTTGTATTTGGGGACTAGATGGGGACTAGAAGCCTGGCATTCTGCTTTCCTTTCAGGTGCTGCCTTTCCTCAGCTTTTATTTTTGAGAAAGGCATCTTCATTGCAAAGATTTTCCAGTTGTGATAAAAATAAAGGGTGAGGACAACCTCTGTTTTTTATGGGAATATAGTGCAAATACAGGGAAGAGGAGGATCATTCTGACCTCTTGTCAGAGGACTTGTCACCTATTCTGCTTTACACTTCTGTTAGGGTATTCACTGATGTGCAGTGGCACCAGTGCTTTAACTTTGCAGCTGACTGTGACCCAGTTCCTTTATTATACTGAGCAAAGAAGGGGCAGTTAGCAAGTTCTCAGTGCTGAGAAGAAAATAAGTGCAAACTGTATGCAGATAAGGGCAGAAGTAATTTCTTCCAACTACTTCCCAGTGTATTCATATGACAAAGGTTTTTAATGGCACCTTGACTTGCGTGATTCACTGTGCTGGCTGGAGTATTGAACCTCTTTCCTTCTCTGATCAGGCAGTAGGGGCAGGTGGAAGCTTCCCCCTGCACCACTGTACTTCTCAAGGGGTCTAGCTTGTATGATTGATAACAATTTTCTTTAATCGTGCTCTTGTTTCCAGAGTCCTGGAGTAGGCTCTGCAGGAGGCTGCTCCTGATAACTTTACCTATGGTAGAAAGTTCTAGTTTTGCTTTAGGGCTTCTAAAGCAGGGCTTCCTCCCACGCTGAACCTCAGAATGGTTTAGGCTCCTCCGGAGACTGTCTAGTCCCATCCTCCTGCTCAAAACAGGGTCGCCTAGAGTAGGTGGCCAGTTGAGTTTTTAATATCTCCAGGAATGGAGATTTCACAACCTTTCTTGGCAACCTGTTCCAGGCGGTGACCACTTTTACAGTAGAATAAGTTTTTTATGTTTGAATAAAATTTACTGTATTTCAGTTTGTATCCGTTTCATCTTGTCCTTTTATCTGCCACCGCTGAGCAGAGTCTGTCTCTGTCTTCTGCACCCCCTCCCATCACGTATATATACACATTGTTAAGATCCTCCTGAGCCTTCTCTTCTCCAGGCTGAACAATCCTAGCTTGCTCAACCTCTCTGTGTAGGTTGGGTGCTCCAGTGCCTTAATCATGCCTGGCCTTTTGCTGGACCCACTCCAGTACATTCATATTTTCCCTGCAGTCTCATTTGCATTGGTTGCCACCTGAGTCCTGGCTAAGCTTAATATGCTGGGGTTTTTATGAGTCCTAACCACCTTAATGATCATCCTTCTCCCTGTGGGTAGCAGAGCAACTGGTGTCACATCTGAAACTCTATCCCTCAAGTGCTTTCTTTGGCAAAGGAGGTATGCAGATGAAATTTTATGAAAACACAAAGCAGAAGCACATCTTTTCTGCCTTGGTCCTGATGGCCAAGGTTTGCTGACTGTTGGATCACTGCAGGCCTCACAATTTGCTTCCTATTTATCAGGTGAGCCCATAGTTGGAGAGGAAGCTTTGTGGAGACAAGACAGGCTGGAGTTGCTTAATTGCAGCAGATTTTGTAGTTGATGGTTCATTCATTGGTGACATGTGCTTGTGCAGACAGCACTTGGTGCCTAAAGCTCTGAAATAGTGTTCGATTCTTCTAGGCTATGAATTGCATGGTGTGGGATATTTGTTTGTGGGGTTTAATTGTGGCCTTTTACTGCACATTTCTGCACTTGCTAAGCATGCCAATGGGAAGTGGGAGAGTTAACATCTGGTCAGTGCTGGTTTTGCTGTTCTGAGAGTACTGTCAAATACCACTGTGTCATGGCCTCGGACATATGTCAGGCCAGACTTTGGTGTGCATGTGAAATGGATCTCGCTGTACAAATAGTTTATGCAAAAGTGAAGCCTTTCCTGAAGTATCTTTAGAAAGCACTGAGGTTATGTGCAATTCGATCAAGCCTTGTATGTGGTTTTTGTGCTATATACACTGAGACTCATTCAACCTCTCTATTTATAGCACTCACTATCAAGTCATGGCACAGAAGGGTCCTACCATATTGGACACAACAGCCTACAGTTTCACTGCTCCAGTAGTGTCATTATTACTCCCAGAAACCTATGTGCTTGTTAGAATGAGCACTTGTGAGTAAATTCCATGGATAACCTAGTTTAAACACAACACCCCGGGGTGCAAAGGGTATTGATCTAGCAATCGTTCTTACACAATTTAAAATGTTACAGTTGAAACGGGGCTTTCTCCTATGAACATTGATCCACACTAGTTGCTTTTTGTCAAAACACCTGAGGTACCAAGACCTCAAGAGTTTCTTGGGAGAGACTCTGGAAATAGATAGGAATGCGGGGGGAAAAGGGGTTTTGGCAATTACTAACTGTGCTCTCTGTGGCAGGCAGGCACATTAGCTTCTCTCCTGCTCTGTTTTCCTCTCCTACAATGCCTAAATACAAGGGACAAGCTTGTGAGGGTTGTTGCTAAGCACTGTCTGTAAGATAATCAAAAGGAAAACAGAGCTGTGCCATAGATGAAAAACATTTGCTTCAAGTACCCTACAAGGGCTATAGAAAGGGCTCTGACTCTGCTTCAGGTTGGAATTTCCTGGCTCCCTGTGTAGCACTGATCCAAGATCTCAGAGACACGTGGCTGGGAGTGTCTTAGTGGATTTTCAGAGTTTAACAGTAGCTGCATGTACCCATTCACTATTTTAAACGGATTGATGTTAAAAACCCAAGCACACTGTTTAGCTCTGGTTATCCCAGAACAGTATTTACTACTTAGGGGCCTGCAGTACACCAAGAGCAGCAAGGTGCTCGTGTTTTGTCTTATAATGTGCAGTGTATTGTGCTAAGGCAGCCTCAGGTCAGGTCCTGCACTGTAATGGGGTTTCTTCAATGGGTGATGCTGTTTGCAGTACTCTGCAGGAGATCTTTCTGCTGCGTGAACCTCACTTGTCTATGAGAAGAAAGAAAACATTATTGAGTCCTTCTGCTGTGACTTAAGAAGTTGTCTGTTCTTTGCTTCTACCAGAGCCTTCTACCTTCAAAGCAGAGCTGGTGAAATGAAGCAAGTGTATGAGCCTCAGCTCTTCAGAATGAGGGTGGGAAACTAAATTTAAACCTTCCTTCACCAGCAGTTGATGCTCATCTGTTTGTACTGGAGAACTTAGGGTGAAGCTAAGCAGCTGGTTCCCTCCCTTCTGCAGCAGGAGAGAGCATGGATGACAGAAACGTGGTGATCAACAACTGAGAGCACTAGTGTCTCAAAGGACCACCGTTAATTATTCTTTTTTGCCTACATCCATAAGGAAGGAAGCGGGTTTAAATGCAGTGCAGCAGAAAGCCCTCTAGTCATGTGTCTCTTCCTTCTCTGTTTGTTGAAGTCAAATGTCTGTATTTGGCACATCCTAGGCTGTTGTCATGGAAATGGTTGTATTGACACTTCCATAGCAGAGCGGCTTTGTTCTGTACAGAAGTATCAGAAGGACAAGGGGTGAGAAAGGAAGAGGCCTCAGCATTCAGGCGTTCATAATATTTGTTCTTCAGCCTAGCTCCAGTTGGAAGGCATACAACTGTTGGATTAGTTGTTTTGAGCCAATATTGAAAGAGTTATGTAGAACATTTGGACCTTAATACAGAGCATTACTGAACATGGCAGAAGATAGGATTTCCAGTTACAGTAACTGTCTTCTGCATAGCTAGTACGCTGTTGGTTAGCGCCACTGCAGTGCAGTAACACCTCTGCTCTGTCACTTTTACCCTGTATTCCTATTTTGTGTGAGATCTTGCATGTTCCTACAAAGAGAAAATGCACTTACTATTTTGAAAATGGTAGGAAAAAATACTTTGTGCTCTCCATTTGAACATTGTACTAGAAACATCAGGGACCGTAGCCAGATATTTCCTCCCAGAACACATGGAAAAGAGTAATATTTGAAGACTTAATAAAGGTGAACTTAGAGGGTACAAGTTAGTCATATTGGCATACTTCATGCCTAGTGTGCTTTCTGCTGCTGCCAAGCCAGCCTGCACTTCCCCCAAGACAGGTCATCAGCTGTGAGAAGGGGAAAAAATAGAAGTATAAATGTTGGATCTACTTGCCTCATGTCAGAGTATTTTCACAGCCTGTTGCTAAAGGGACCTTCTCAGCTTCTAGCCAAGAAGAGTCAGAAGATAAGGAACTTCAGAAGCAGTGAGGGAAGCTGCATCCTGCGTCTCAGAACAGAGCTCTGCAGGGTTCCTTCCTCTGGTGCCTGGAGGAGTTCCATTCCCTTCCTGTGCATCTTGAACATGGTGGGAGCATATTCCAATGCTTTTAATCAGATATTTGGTGGGTTTTTTTCTCTGTTAAACATGCAAATAGAGGCTGGCACATGCTTAGTAAAAGCCATGCTGTTTCCAGTGTACTCTGGTTATGTATCCATCATGATCCAAAAATCATTGCACTCAGACTGCAGATAAGGATGGCCTTTTCTGGTTCCATGTCAAAAATCTTCATTTTCCATGATGGCCCCTGCAGACTGGACAGAATGTGAATAAAGGTAGCTCCTGTCCCTGCATGACAACTGTCCCATGTACTCCAGATCCCCCTGTAAGAAGGTAGGGCAGGATTTAAACAGAATCCACCCTTGCTGTGCTTCCATTCTCTCCTAAGTGCTTTAATGGATTTCATCTTTTCAGATTTAAGAAATATTTATTTGTTAATCAGCTTTCCAGATTCTGTTATATATGAGCAATCCATATTAGGGTGGTAAAAAGTATTTGTAATTAGAGCTTCCCCAAACCTAAGTTTTCAGATTTTGCATTGCATATTTGATTTAAAAAAACCCAACCAACCAACCAAAATAAAACCCAACCCCACACTCAAACAAGCCTTTATTGTTTTGCTCAAAGTTTTGATGCATTTGTCTGTTTCCTGGTGCTTTGTGTGTGTGTGTGTGTGTGTGAAGGGAACCAGTTTGTAAGAATTTTCAGTATGTGTAAAAAATTTGCAGGATTAAGAACACCATCTTAATTTTTTACTTGCTTATATCGGTGCCAGCTGAGATTCTGCCTGAGAAAACTTCTGCTTCCTTCAGGGTTCTAAAGCACAACTTGTCACCCTGTAATACTGGCAGAATAGGGTTATGGAACCCATACCATTGCTGGTGTTCAAAAAGGAAGCCTCAATAGCAGCAACCTGGAACTTACTGTTTATCTTTGATAAATCCAAATACTAAAAAAATATTATTTGAAGTTGACCTTTAATTGTCATGACAAGTGAAATGAAAGGTGGTCAATATTTATTATTAGATGCCATTATCTATTTATTATTAAAAGCCATTTATTAAATAAAGTGCATCTTAATTTTTTCTCCTCCTTTCTAGGACAATAGTTCTCCTGATTAGTGATAGTACATCTATATTGCTGTCCTGGGCACAGCTGATGCGAGCCTTGGATGGCTTTTGTCTGCAGGATGTGGTTATGGTTGAATAATGGAATGAACAAAATATAAAGTATAATTGGAACAAGTTCCCAGTCAGTTTTTCATGTTAGAAATTGGGGAAGGCCTACAAAGAAATATTTTCCTTTAAGAAGCCATTTATATATACATCTTCTTGGACTAAAGGGAAGTAGTCTTTCCAAATCAAGGAACCTCACCCAGAGAAGGAGGGCCAGTTGACTGCTTTCAGTTTGTCTCTCTGGTGAACTTTTTGTATCTCACAATGGCAATACAGAATACTTTTGTTTTCTTTTTTTGATTGGAACCACCTCTGAGGCAAATGGCAAGCGACTATTGTAAGTACGCTCACCGTTTTGGTAGCGTAGAGGAAAAGGTTTGTGAACTTGGATATATGTTCTCTTGAGCTGTACATTGGCTTTGGTAGAAATTGAAGTCAGTTCGCAAATTAACCTTTTTCTAAAGATAACAAAGGTATGGAACTGCTGTCCTTACCTGGCTTCTTTCAGCAGAAGTAGATAGAAATCTGTCCTGACGCTGCAGTGGAAAATTTGATACAGTGCAGAAGCAGAAAATGTCAAATGCAAAAATGTCATCAACCGTATCGTAGGATGCCAACTTGGCTAATACAGAAAGTCCAACTCTATTATTTAGCAGCATGAGGCATTTGACACACAAGCTACTTTGGCTGAAACCTGCTAGTTACACATTGCAGCTCTCAGCAGTTTCACACAGTGTTTTCACCCTGTTATCGGTGTATCCAGTTTGCATGTGTTTGATGGCTAAATTTATGGTAGACATCTTAAGTTGTTCAGAAACACTTTTATCAGCCAAAATTGGGTTCGGAGGCCTGTTCAGGAGGAGCAATATAAACATTTGTAATCAGATTCGCATAGGCAGCTAGTTATGGTTAAAAGAGCCAAGTTTTTTTTGTTGTGACCTCCCTGTCCCCTGACTTCTGTGTAATTAATTGATATATTCTGTGGGGCATGTGACTTGTGACACCAGTGAGGAAATGGAATTTGGTGTCTGCTTAGGTACTTCTGATTGAGAAATTAAATGTGCAGAACATGATAATAGAAATACTGAATGTACTGATGTTTTCAGGCAGGTGACCTCTCGGCTGTCCTTAACATTTGTGTTAACAAGTCCTGGATCTCTGTCAGCATCATGTTCTTCCCTACACTATCCCTAGGGTCTACTTCATTTGTGCTTCTACCTTTTCTGCTTTCACAGTCACTCACCAGCCTGCTTACTATGGACTCAGAGGTTGCTACAGCTGCTGTGGGTCCATGTTCACTTCTCAGACATGCTGATTTCCTCTTTCCGTCATCCATATATGAGCAGCTTCAATCCGTTTTTCTTCCCCTCTCAAACTTTCTCCATTATTGCTTTCCCATTGCTGAACACCAATCTCATGTGCTCCTAATACAACCTGTCATTTTGGTTTGATTAGTTAAGGGTATGTGGGAAGAGACCCTTGAATTTTACTAGGGCTCCATGAAAGCTTTTGACATGCAAGTCTATTCTGTCTGTTCTCCAGACACCTCCACCTGTGTTGGAGGCAACTCTTTATCGGTCATCCTGTAATAAATCTATGGCTTTACTGCAGGAGTTTGACTCACCTCACCTTTCAACACTGTGCCACTGGTTTCTGCTGCTGTAAACAGCAGTAAGTTGTATCCTCTGCTGTCACACATGTGCAGCTTCCTCAGTTTCAGGTCTAGATAAACTGAGGTTTGCTGTTTGGAGGGCATCAGACCTTTGTCAGTGTAGAGGTGTTGTGTGCTCAAAGTGGACCCAAACCTTGTGTTTTACAACTGTCAGAATAACTATTGCTAGCCCACTTCAACTGGCTTTTACTTTTCCAGAAGGAAATCTTAGAAGTGTGCCTAGAATTAAAATTTAGGCTTTCCAGTGCGTCTTATTCTGCTTGTGTTGCCATGACTGAAATTGCCTCCTGCAAGAAAGAATGGTATGCAGGTGAGAAGATGCTATCTTGAGGAAAGTTTCCACAACAGTTGTGTAATATCAAGTGACATGGAATATTAAAAGCTAATTTGCTTGAGAAGCTAGCTCTGACTCACTAAATCTTGCTCTGCTCAATTTTTAAAACTAACTAAAATAGCTATTTTCACATCAGGTACCTCAGTTGCATTCTGAGATCCTCGTGCTCTGGAAGGTGATTCTGGCATTAGGTCTTCTTATGACTCACTGAATTAATTTTCCTCCTTCAGCAACTGAATACAGTTGTAGATAAGTAGCAGTTGTGATACATATAAGTTGGGAGTGTCTCTTTACCTGTACTCGCTTTGTTCTCTGTGCAATACTTTGCATAAAACTATTCATGCTAGTCTTTGACATTCCACATTGAATCTAATTTTAATGGCTCATATACGCTTATAACCACATGACGTAAAATCCATTTAGTTGTTTGATGTATGGATGTTCTATTGCTGTCCTTCAAGGAAATGCATTTGAAATTGGTAACTTGCTCTGTGAACAAGTAATTAGTATGAGGTATTGGAAAAATGAATTAGCTGCGTTTGAGCACACAGAAATAAAGACTTTCTGGAATCAACAGGAAATACCAATGGCTTACAGTGGGCAACTTCTCAATGTTGTTATAATGCAAATAGATATGAATTAATTGGTTAGGGGTAGGGTAAGGTCTTAATTGGAATGTAAAAAAAAAAAAGAGGCAAACATGCAGAAGAAAAATGCAAGTAGAGCACTTAGGACTAGAGAGAAAAGTACTCTGCAATATTAATTAGCCCTATGCCTGTAGCATAGTTTTGATCTGCATCCAGTGAAGAATTTTGTAATACATAAACTTGATAGTCAGTTTATTTGCAGTTAATGCTAGTTTATGACTTAAAATAATCTTACCTCTGCTTTGTGACAGTTGTTGCTTGCAAGACTGAATAAAGTAAGGACAAAGCAAGACAAGCATAAGACTTACATAATATCACATGGGGTTTGTGACTAAGATTGGAATATCTCTCAATCAGTGGACATTTCTGATGCATGTCTTGTGCCTCAGGTTAAGAGTGGACATGCTCTCAGTCAGGCTGGCATAGCTGGTTGCATCCCCTCCTACAGACTCACAGGCAGATGCATTTAACCTCTGGCATTGCTCTTGCAGAAAGGAATTCAAGGAGAGGTGAGTATCCATTTCATACTTGATGAGGCAATAAATACAGAAGCTAGCATACGAAGCTGTAAGTTCCTGAGGAGGACTGTGCTTTATTTATATTGGTGCTATTCTTTGATGTCAGATAAAGACTGTAACTCATTTCAAAAATGAAGCATCCATTTATGGGTGGAATTATTGAAGGTTTATTAATGATAGCAGGAGGTAGATTGATGCCCCAGGAATTCAGTGCCCATATCTGTTTCATATTCTTGTGCTGGACTTCCAAATTTTGTGCATTTTCTCTGCAGCAGCAGCAGAGACTGTGAGGTATTGAAAAATACTGGGTTTTGTTTTGGGGCTTTTATGTGTTTGAAAAGTGAAGGCTTTTAATGCTGTGTTTAATGTAATTTCCTTAAGATTTCCAATTAGCCCTTACAAATCAAGGAATTAGCTACTCATTAGCTTTTCATGTTGGAACACTTGCCAGAAGAAGGACGTAGTTCAGCCCCTGGAGCCACAAGGCAGTGGATGGATGTCTCACATGCATTTTAGCTAGATCACAAAAACCACCACTTACCATGGAAAATCCTTTGGTGTTTCCTGGCAGCTGGCCATTCATGAAGGCCTTGAACTAGATAGCTTAGAAACTCAGAGCATGGGCACTTGAGTGGAATTAAGTTGGATGAATCTGGGCCCTAATCCTTCTTTACCTTGGTGTTCTCATCTGTGGTTTAGCATTATTAGTTACTGTATGTGCTAAGGCTGAGGTCTTGGTCATTAATGTTGAAAGAGATTGAAGACACTATTATTTTCCATGCATGGGTTTCCAGAAGTTCTGTGCTATCTGGAAACCTATAACCAAAAGACTTGATGTGCTCTCAGTAGAGTGGTGGATCTCTGTGTTAGGTTCAGTCTGTGCTGGAAGGAGGTTCTGTCACTCTTAGTGGTTGTGTTGTGGTTGGTGAGACATGTAAACCCACCTAAGTTTGTGGAACTTTTCCTGTGACATTTACCATGAACGGAAGTAGGACTGTAATTTCTTAGTGGAACCTGTGTTTGAAGTGAAATCTGTTTCATCTTTGATTAAGAATGTATGGAAAGTCTTGCCTTCTGAGTATACTCACCACATATGGACACCTTTTTTGGGAGACAAAGAAACCACCTATCTGTGTTCATACTCTTACTTTGTTGATCTGATGGGATGCCTAGGCTTAGACCTGGGATGAGAGAGGGACAGATAGAACATTCCTCTAAAGGGCACTTTGTCATTGTTAAATGGGCACCAGAACTTTTGTTGTAAATGGGGTTTTTAAATGGGGTCTAACCAAGAACAACAATCTTTGGTGCCTCTTTTTACCAATGCCAGGTGAACTCTTGAATAATTCTGTGCAGTTTTGCTTTCAGGGGAATAGGAATGTTTAATGATAATGACTTACCTGAGGAACTGAATTTAGAGCATCTCTAAAATCTTAGCCTGACACCTGAAATGCAATACAGAAAAGGACTATCATTCCTAAACCCATAGCAGAGATGAAAGAAGCTGAAAACGTTAGCCTCCTAAGCCAGTGTGACAGCTTTTTTTCTATTTTATTTATGTTTACTTTAGAAACAAAGATGTACTTGCTCATTTTGTTCATTTTCTGAGACTAATTTATGTTCTGAGTTCAGCCATACTGTTTTCCTTAGTGCTATGGAATTTGGTTATAATAACAATGAAAGAACAATCCAGAGGGTTGATATAGAGACAGGCGTAATTTATGAAAGGAGGAAACCCTGGGGGATGTCTTATCACTCCAGTTTTCAGTAACAGAGGGAAACTATTCAGCTCTTTTTGTCCAGATGTTATGGCAGACAGAACACCAGAACTTTGGCTGCAACAGTTGCAGAAAACAGAGTTAATGAATTTGGCACCTGGGAAGCTAATTTACTATTTGGCTCTGAAAAACGAGGAGCCTGGGAATCTTTATTCAAAGTATATTTGGGAAAAAAATAACTATAATGAAGTAAAAATTAATCAGCTAGCTCAAAGCCTGAACTAAACTAATACTTTGAGAAAATACTACAGACCAAATGCAATGTTCAAAGATTTCAGGAGGTGTATTATAAATCCAAGGCTCTTACTTCGTGGAAATTTTATTACTGTATACAAACCCCATGAAACTCAAGGTTACAAATGCCACGTCTTCTTTTTCCCACTCATTTGAAGAAACTGTTCACTATGAAAGCACTAAATTTTTTGTTACATGTTGTTTTACTATGGCCTATGAAGAGTAAGAGTACAAGAACATGAGAAGTTCAGGACCCAGTTTGTACATCACAAAGGCAGTTACTTTACATTTAGAAATTGGACAAGTTGGGTAAACTTTTTCTGCATTTTTGGTTTTGGTTATTTGGTAGGTTTGCTTGGATTGCACAAAAATTGTTCCAAGTTCTGTCCTGCTCCCATCTGTTCTTGGCTCTGGTCAACTGCACTGGGAGCAGTTACGTTCCACTTGTGCAGAACAGATCATCACAGTAAGCTGAATGTTGGTTTTAAACTCAAATGTCTTTCAGTAAGATTTTCCCGTTTGTGTTTTACCCAGGAGTCTATCTTTATGCCTCAAACACCTCTTAGTGCCATGTTTCAGGATAGCAGACAATGTCTTGCTGTCTTGGGTCAGTGACCACCTAGTTTTCATTCCTGACAGTGTCAGCAAACTGGAGGAAGAAAGCACTACACTTGACTTTAGGTGCATACACTATCTTAGCTGGTTGCATTTTATGATCACACAGCATAACTGTAAAAATTCTGATATATCAGGGCATTATAACATTACCACTGACCAAAATTAACAGAAGCCTGACCTGAATTAAGACTGGGGGAATTCAGTGCTTGTAACTGAAGGTTTCAATGCATGATTTAAAAAAAAACAAAAACACCTCTGAAGTTTGAGGTGGCAATAAAGATTTGGAATATGATCATCAGTTGAAGACATTAGTAGATTTCTTGGTATGTCGTACATATTAATCAGCAACATATCACCTTCCCGTGGTTGTGTTAGGTCTGTAAAATTAACAAGGGACAATATTATCTTTTAATTAAAAAAGATAGATCTGATCAGATGTGCTTATCAGACCTTTCAGTAAGAATGATTCCTACTTTAAGATCATACTTTGACTATTAATTTAAAAATGCAACTCAAGGCTTTAAATAATTGAGCTACAAGGATGCATCTCTCACAGGAAGAGCAAGAGCAGGGTTTTGTTGTTCTCTGACTATTGTAGGGTCATGGAGTTAGGTCTGGTACCATTTATGGAAGAGGTCAGTTGGGTCAGCTTTTCAGGTAGATAAGAAAACTTTATTTAGACATGTTATGCAGAGCATGCTTACTCTCTCAGCACTATCTTCAGGAACAAGTGTCCCTATCATGATAAACACAAATGGGGGTTTCTTGTCAGGCTTTGGAGTAGGTCAGTCAATTCGTCCCAAGAGGTTCCTTCCTAAATAGGACTTAGAAAACTATGAGCTTCTGTAGACTGCCTTTGCTTCACCTGCTCTCCAATGACACTCAGACAATGAACACTTTAAAGGATTTGGCAGCCTACTAATGTTTCTCAAGTGCTTACTTCCCATCGGAGCTGAAGGTGCTATTTGGGGATATGCCCTTGCTAACCTTGAAATGAAGTGATCACAGCAGGAACATTTTACTTCTTAGCGTTCTGTATGACTTCCCTGTGTCCACAGCTAGGTAGCAGCTTGTTGGCTGTTTCCTGTCTTGTCTTTTTCCTTTTCATCCAGATTCACTCTCTTTCATTTTTAGGTATTTAGATTCTGATTTCTGAAAGAGAAAGAAAGGAATCTCTGATGAAAGGGGTAGGCATGACTATTCTTTTAAGAAAGGAGAGAGAGAAAAAGTGAAGTATTGTGTAGCATGAGTGTTTGCTGAAGAACAGACTATTCAGTGGCATAAACTATTTATGGTTTTATTGTGAAGCAGAATGAAATTCCCAGTGGTCAGAGTTCAGACCCAGAGGAGTTAGCTGTAGCAATAGGCAACAGCAGCCCTGCTAGGAAAAGTTGTTTGCTTTTTTGTTTGGTGTTTTTTGGTGTTGGGTTTTTTTAGACATTTTTCTACATGAATGGATTCAGTTTGCATAATGGAGTGAGGAATACCTCTTTTTTTAGCTGACCTCTTTTTGGCTTCCCAGCTTCTTTCACCGTCTAATAGTCAGAGACAAGCTCTATCTGAAATTCCCACAGTTCTTTGCCCCTTTCATTCTTCAGCCACCTAGAAACCACTTGCTATTTCTGGATTAGTGCTGAGAAAAAGTTACCCAAGGAACTTGAAAGTAAGAGGGTGCATTTCAAACTACTCTCAGCATCACTAGAGCTGGATCATGAGGTATACCTGTGTGTTGTCTACCAAAATCTGTTCACATATCCCAGGTATATGCAGAGAGTGGAAGCAGTGTTGGCAATCTAGTATAACCAATATATTCTTGTATTTATGGCAATTCTACTGCAATTCTGGGGTAGAATCAGAATGTTTATTTTAGTACCTGTAGATGCACTATAATGTGTTTTTCAGAAAGAAAACAGCCAGCCATTGTGAGCTGGATTCTGATTTCTGCACTAATTCCTGAGGGTTCAAGAATCATACCTGATCTCTTTAAATAATGAGGGAGAAGATGATGGTGGAGCTGTGTTGTGACATTCTCTGCTACTGTTTCCCCCTCCTCTCCACCTTGATTTTTGAGGAAGCAGAGAAACAGGGAGGGAGAATATGGTATTTACAGCCGTATCTTATTTTCTGAGTAACCAGTAAATGCCTAATTGTGTAGCTTTGTGTCATCAGAACAACTGGCTTTTTTTCCTCCAGTAAGCTGGTTAATTGATCATATTTGAGCCCATTTTCCAAGACCAATTCATTGCCCTACTTCAGATGTGCCGAAGAAAAATACATTGTCTGATCAGTCTTTGCTGAGTAGGCATGTTATTTAATGGTGCCATTAAATCTGGGGAGCAGCCTTTTGCTATAGTATTTTCTATGAGATTATAATTTACCTCGAGTCACTCATTTCTAAAAAAATAAAGTATGTATGCCTTGGGATCTTCTCTTTGACAGTTTCAATCTACAGTGTTGATCTGCAGCCAGAATGTTTTTATCCTGTTCTGCGTGACAGGTGGCTCTTCTAGAGAGTTTCCTGAGAAGTGCATTTGAACCCAAGTTCAACACTGCATGTCTAAACCCAGGCACCTTCTAGGCCTTCTGCTCCAAGCTGGTCAGCAAGTATAGTACAAATTTATGCTGTTGCTTAGCATGTTTTCCTTTGGATTTACCAGATGAGGTGGCTCTGTAAGGTACAGAATTAGATCTCAGAAAGATTTATATTGAGGTTTTGAGGTATTTTTATTACTCTGGAAATTCTACATGGAATGTAGGTCATGATTTCACAGGGAAAAGTGGGTCAAAAATCTTACTGAAACGGTGAGGGTCCCCTGATACTGTAGGTATGCATAACTAATATATCCTGTACACATTTAGTATACATGCCTATTACAGGATCTGCATCTCTCAGCCACAGAAAGTGTGAGTAGATCTGGGTTTATAATTGGAAGCCCTAACCCTGTGCTCTCCATATCCAACACACTTGGTGGCCTTAGGGAAGTCTGTGATGCACGAGGAATGTGGGTTTGCTGCCAAGTGTTATAAAATGCAAAGATGACAGCTCTTTTTCACAGAGCACAGTCTAGAAAAATGCACAGACATCTTTTTAGATGATGCTGGTGTCCTTCTTTTGAGTAAAAAGACAACACACACTAGGAAAACCAGTGGTAAAGGTGGCTGAAGGGTTTTATTGTCTTAAATATAAACTTGTATTTTGGCTTAAGAAAAAAGAAAAGGCAATTTGGAGTGTTTTTATAGTTTTCTGGTGGTTTATTTCTCTCTTGGTGACTGAGACTTTTTGCTAAATGATATTGTTAACTTTAATTTATCAAAAGTCTATTAACATGATACATGAGTTTTATAGCTCCCATCCCTTACCTATGAACACTCTTACTGTTTTTAGTCAGAAGTAATGTGTGCTTCTGACCACAGACCCAGTCAAATTGATTAGGCTGTTAATCAGTGAAGTGGTTTTGAGTCAGAATAATTTAAAGCAGTTTCACAAGCATACTACTTCATCACCAGGTCTTGGCCAAATAGCCATTAATATCATAGCCTCTGGTAAAGCAAAGACAATGTACTTCCTTGCAAATTCTCTCTTGCTAGAAAGCAAGTGACATTGATGCATACAATGGGTTGTCAGCGGTAAATAAAATAGTGAGAGAGGTCTCTCAAAACACAATGAGATTTCAGGTGGCTGTTGCAGGCTGTTCAAACTAGTGCTGACTTTCAGCTGAAACAGAGTTCTTGGAAACACTTGGGCTAAAATCGTTCTGGTTTGGCTTGGAAGAAGGGTTTCTGGGGAAGAACTTTCTGGTCTGCCCGGATATTTGTGAACACCAAGTACTGGATTTCTTAGTGACTATTGAAGCAGCACATAGAGTTTACCAGAGGGCCTATTCTGCAAAACCAAGCTTGGGTCTGGCATCCATCTTTCAACAAGGTTATCCTTCTAATAGTGTAAGCACTTCTGCTCACAGTTGTCATGAACACCATGAGCAATTCCAGTTGGGGACTAGATTCTGTACAGGCAGATTTAGTGCTGCTTTTGGTAGAGAGTGTGTGTGTGTGTGTGCCTGTGTATATCCTTCTCTTCATCCCCAGCAGAACCAGCCTAAGCCAGTACGTCAAGTGTTTCTCCTGCACACATCACTAATAATGTGGTTCCAGAAGCTGACTGCACATCCCTTGTTTGCCTGTCAAATGCTACAGGGAATATGCGGAGTATGAGCTCCCTTTGGGACAGACCTTCAGGCTGAGCATGATAATTAGCACGGCAGAAAAGGGAAGTCTGAGGGGAAATGCTCAGAAGGAGACTTTTGAACTAGGCTGGCTTTTTGTTTTGTTTCTCTGGAAAATAACAGCTTTTCCATTTTGTAGTAGTGTTAGCAAAGGGAAATCATTGCTTGTGCAAATGGCTGCTGTGACACTGTTTGCAATGATGCCTCTGACCTACTTCAAACCAATCCACTTTCAAAAAAGGGGTGTCTGCCCCACTGCAGCATGTTAACAAGTCTGAAGGTGGAAATGGGAAATACTCTGTTACCTATACAGGCTAAAAATGGTAAGGGTCTGAAGTCAAAACTTACTCTTTCTTTCCACCAGAAAATAGACCAGCTTCACTAGATCATTCCACACATTGGCCACGATTCTGTAGTTTGCTGTGTGACCTTAGTACAAAAATTCAGTTTGGGGCTGCCTTTGAGATTAAAAGTTAACTTAAACTTTTTCGAGTAAGTAGTCTTGTGGCTGCTCTCCCACACCTTTGCCTGCATCACACTAAGAGACTTCTCTAGTAATTGGTGAAATTCTTCATTTTATGAAAGTGAAATGCTATTCCAGGTGATGCATGTGTGGAATAACTGGCAATTAGAAGTTCTGCATCATTGCTTATGCTGTCTTTGTGACAGTTTTTTGTGTCAATCCATCAGTAAACAATCTTTGAAAGATTATATAATAGTTGATGGGACTGTGGGGGAGAAGTGCCCTTCTTCTGTTTCAGAACACCTCTGTGTTGATTATTTTCAGGAACTAACAAATCTCCTGACATAAATCTGAACGCCTATTGACAGCCTTTTAGCCAAATCTGAGCACCTCTTGTCTTTAAAAATAAAGAAGAAAACAAAGGAAAGAAAAAAAAAAAAAAAAGGAGGACGCATTAAAACAAGATGATGTCAAACTCCACAAGATATCACAAGATAATGTAAAATCTTGCCTCATTAAAACAGTTATGAAGATCATGACTCTTAACAGCTTTTTTTCCTGTGTCATCTGAAGAAGAAAGCTGGACATGGTCTGGCCCTGGGCAGCTGGATTGCATTTCTTCCTCAACTAATCAAGGATATTTTATGCTATATGAGCAAGTTAGACCTTGGTTTACTGTTTTGATACCTTTGCTTCCTGAATTATGGATCAAATAAAAATCTGTTGGTTTCGGCAAGAGCAGGATAGTACCCAATATGTCATATCAGTGCAATAGCTAGTGGGGAGAGAAATGCTTATCACTCTGAAATATTAGTGAATCAAACTTATTTCTTCTTCCCCTAGATGGTGGTATCCAAGATGTCCAGAGGGAACAATTTAGTAGTTTGTCTGTAATTGACATGAACACTTCGTGCAAATAAGATGCCTAATCTGATAGCAGGTTGTCAAACAAACTGAAAGAGCAGGTTGGTCAGCAGGCAGAAATGAATACCAAATATTTTCCCTGCTGCCTCCCATATTATTTGAAACTGTTTAGAAGCCAGAAATATTCACTGGAAGAGTTCATTAAAAAGACTCCCAAAGCGGATTAGTCAGCTAGTTCTGGAAGAACACTGCAAATTCTTTTCTGTTGTGCTGTTGGCCTCCTTGCATCACTATTAATTACGAAACTTAGCTCTTTAGCAGACTGCTAATTAAATTGGGCTACAGTGATGCAGACAAGTATAGAACTTCTTTCTATTCTCTGCTGAGATAGTCATATATCCTGGGGTTGTCATGAGGAAAAGCCAGCCAGGCTGCCAGTTTCCCTTTCTCTGGGGATGATGTGTCACATTTCATTTGACTACCTGTCTGTTACAGTGAATCTCTCCCTTCTTTTCTTTTAGTTATAGAATTGTTTATCTCATCCTTTTTCAAGGTGAGAGTTCAGCCCGACAGTGCCTTTTTGGCTTGGTTTGAGGGCTCTTAATCAGTCAGCTATGTGATTCAATTCTATTCTGAAGGTGGTGTTGGCCATAGTGTGGAAACTGAAGGCAAGGACAAGAAGATGGTAGCATCTCTATAATCATAATTACTGTCCCAGTTCTATAAATCTGCTGAACTCTGATGTTTTTCTCTTGTGAAACTTAAGCTACAGATGCCTTACAAACAGTGTTTCACTCTCTCCAGACACAGCCTGATTTCTCTGACTTCACTGGGGAGAGGTGATGGTTTACTTCATTGTAACACCTGATTTGTTGTCTAGTCTTAGCTAAAGAAATATGATGATGGAGGTGGAGTTTTGTTCTGTAATTTCACTCTGTACTTTTTGATGATAAAATGATGCTGAAGGAGAATATAGTGCCAGAAGTGCAGTTTTGTGTCATCTCAGTCAAGTAAGCTACTAACTGCTGGCTGATGCATAGTGGGCTATGGCCTGCATCCTGTTGTACAGCTCTGTAACTGGATATCTTTCAGTTGGGCAGTCCCATATTCCTTGCTGGCCTATTGCTATAAGGCTATAGCACAATATTTGTATACCACTGCTTTTTCAATCTATTCTCTGTATGAGATTGTTTGAACCAGAGATACATCAGTATTTCTCAGAGGAAGGCTTTTGTTATGTGTGATATATGGCTGTTATACCCTTCTTCTGAGCACCTGTGGAAGACTGTTTTGGAGAAGTGAGACAAATACAATGCCATAGTAAGCAAGGAGTTAACTTTAATTTCCCACCTTCTGGGTGTTGAATTCCAAAGCTCTCCTTAAAAGAAACTGCAACACCATTACATTTTTTTTGCTAGCTATGCTGTTCAGATATCGATCAAAATCTGCCTTTGCATTCACCATTTTATCTAAAGAGCTGATGTGTTATCTCTGAGATAGTAATCTTTTCTACCAAAAAGAAAAAAATCCCTTAACTTCACATGTTCTCTTGTTTTCATCTAAATATATATTCTTGGAAATTTAAAGCTCATCTAGCAAGTTTTGTGGATGGTTTTTGTAGCTGAAGAGTATCAGAAGCACTGTGTGCATGTAACCTCCTGGTCCAAATTACAGTTTAAAGCAGATCAGAGGGATTTGGAATTTGGTTAGTATCAAATCTCACAGATTTGTGGCCTACCCTATTACCACCCATACATTTGCATCATATATGATGTTATCACCCATACATATGCATCAGGATGTGAGAAGCATATATATCGATATTGAGTTTTGTTAAAAATTAAGGTTAAACTTAATTCCATCTTTTCTGTCCTAAATTACTTATCTGAGTTTACTTGTAATATTTTTCTTATAACTTGGAAAAACATTGGGGTTTTCTTGTTTGTTTTTCTTGTTTAGTTTTCAGTTTCTGAGGTGTATTGTTATCTTTCTTTGCCAGACTGAAATACACAACTGAGATTGCTATAAACAGCTAATCAAACACTGGAATTCTTTATAGTATAACAAGCCATGGTCACATGGTTTGTGCATTCCTGTTACAAGATTTATGAGAATGCCTACAATGGGCTGTTAAAACTAGATGTAGTGTAGATTAAAAATAGTGTGAATTAAAATCCCCTGTTTAAAAAAATAGAGTAATAAAATAGCACAAGAAGACTGCGTAGTTGTGTTTAGAGAAATGCTTACCTTCAGTGAATTTACTGAGATCACAAGATTAGCCAGTGTTGTGCACACATGCACATATGAATAAAGAACAAGCCGAAGAAGATTCAACATAGGGTTTGTGATTCAATAAACTCAAAATTGCCAGCCGAGAAACCAGTGAACTTGATGGTAAATTTGGGACAAAAATTTCACTCCAAACAAGGGGACTGATTAATCAGGGCTATATAGCATACCTGAAAATGTAATGTCTAATAATACTTTTTCCAAGCAAGTTTCAAATATTTTCAGGCAAAATTTTGTTTTGTCTTCCATTAACTCCTGTGGAGAATTCAGTAGATGGTTACCCTATTCAGAAAGGGAAATCTTAGCTCCATTGAAAAATAGGTTAATATTTCCAATTCAGTCTTTATCATGAAGCTATCATGGGTGCTCTGTTCTACAGAAAGGATTCTAGCCTCAAAGACTTCTTTACATTTCCTATGCATGAGAAGTTTTTGCAGAGCATCTTCTCACCAGCCTTGTTCCGCATTGTGAGTCCATTCATGAGCATAACAGGATGATCCTGGCAAAGAGGTAAGGATTCTCCTGAGACAGGAAGGGAAGCAAGCAGCTGTTTCACAGGATTAATTTAAAATTCTCAGGGGGATTTTTCCTCTGGTACCAGCACAGGGCCGTGTATTGTTGGGGCAGAAAGATCTCTTCAGCTATGTTTCCTAACAATATCTTTGTAAGTTTGTAGGTCCAATTGCTAACAGGGGAAATTCTGACTGGAAATTACATTTTTTCACAATTTCGTCATCTCACTGCCAACTGCTTTCAGGGGGAGAAAGGTAACATTAGACTACAGACATTCAATCTGTAATAGCCGCTTCTTTGTGTGTCTGGCTCTCCTGTTTACTTCTGTCCCCAAGTCTGTTGTTCAAATCGCAGAGTGGGGTCTCTTTCCTACTGGCTGTAGTTGGCTACTCTAAAATTCTAGGATGATGGTTTATTTAGCCTTGTGCATCTCCAAAGCTCAGCATAACACAGGTTTCCTATTCAAGGTAGCATGGTAGATAGAAAGATAACACTGTGCTGTTGGCCAAATGATGCATTGTGAAACCCTTCAGTTCAGTGGCCCAAATCTAAGCTTTAGCTTTCTATTATATGTATACTGTCAATTCCTTATCTAGTGTTTCTTCATATTTCTTCTTATAAGCTATCACCTTCTGCTGTGCACTTCATGTATATGTGAAGCTCCAGTCTTTAGCTGTGACTCTGTTCTGTTTGTGTTGTGCATTTTTGAATACCATATTTGGACATTTTTCAGCCTGCATGTACTACATTGGACATATTTGGTACGGCCCTTGGTTAGCTCTTTGACAGACTACAGATGGTCTGTTCATCAGTTTGTTATCTAGCTGCTTATCAGTCATGCTCTCAAACTCCAGTCCTTCTTTCACTTGCACAGCTGCAGTAATTAGCACTATTCTTTATATGCTTGCATAGCATTGCTTCAGCCCACAAGTGAGAGTCCTGCAGCAGCCCAAGCTGCTCCTGCTTGCCAGTGCCTCCCACCCAGAATTTGAAGAGGCGGCAAGCAAGCAAGTTGAGCCTCTTCTGTAGTTTGGGAGAAGTCTCTTTTTTTGCTTTGTGCTCTGCTCGCTAGGGTAACCTCTGATCTTCAGCCAGGAGGCTTACAGCAAAAGGCCACCTATGAGAAAGAGAAGTCCTCAACCAGTAGCCTTCAGGGAGAGTTGAGAAAGCCTCACATGAGGAACAAGACAGTGGGAGTAGGACAGAGATTAGTAGAACACTGGAACTCTCTCCTCCTGCCCTTATCCCTTACAAGGTGGAACTCCAGCGGTTTCTTTGAAGGAAGCAAGAAAGAACTCCTCGGTTTGAATCAAACCAGGAAATGGCTGTGGCAAAACCATCTTGAACAAAAGTTTGTAGTGCAGGCAGTGCCTCACAGGCTTGGATGAAAAGCTGAAACAGATCCCAGTCTTATATCCCCTAGTCAGCCAGAAATATTGCACCCTGAGGCATGGTAAAGGATAGAGCTGTACAGGCAAGAGTTATAGCCCTTCCTGTAACATCTCCTTGGATGGGTGAAGAGGTCTGCAGAAAGGAAATTTGATCAATTCAATTTAAACTAGAGAAATAAAATGACAAGAGGATCTTATTTCTTTCATCTTTATTAAATTCTAGGGTACGTTTCCTTACAAGACTTACGTGATCATAACATTTTATTGATTTAGCATTGTATGCACAGTAGTTTAAAATACTATTGTTAAAGAAGTTGGAGCCATACCATGGCATACTGAAGTATCCAGATTCCCTTACAGCTTAATGAACCTTTCCTGTACACTGTCCAATAACATATGATTGATAAGGGATTTTATGTGCCTGTTATTTGAGGGTGTCAAGACATTTGAATATCTTGTATGCAGTCAGAAAGGTAGCTCAGGGTACAGCTGAGCACAGAGTGCTTGATGGAGTATTCTTGGACTCCCCTGCTTATACACTGGGCTCCCCTACACTTGTCCCTGTGCATGTGGAGTTAGCATCCTGAGAGGTAAATGGAACGCTTTGTAACATGCAGCAGAGCAGAACCAATCTCCTTACACGCAGTAACATCTGGCACAGGTATCTGACTTGGGTGCTTTGTTTTTGAGGTTTTTTGGTTTTGTTTGTTTTTTTTTCAGTGGTGACTGAGCCTTTGTCATCTTTAGTTTATTTAAAAAAAAAAAAAAAAAACCAGCACAGGACCATCAGGGTCTGGCTGAGTCACTGTCTTAAAATCTCAAATAAGAATAGTCCTTTTTCTCTTGCAGCCAACTCTGTTCTGGGATACTTCTGTAACTTATTTTCCAGCAGTGTCTCCAAATCAGCTAGATTGTCCTGTTCTCACCACTGCTATTTAGGAGGCTGTTTCTGTTTAGGAGGCTTGCTCTGGGAGTTACAAGCCTTCTGCAACCAAAATGTCTTCCCACTCTTGAATTTCCTTGCAGCAAGTTTGTACATGTTTGTCCTTGTGTCAGGGTTGTCCTTACAATTGATTAGCTTCTCCTTCCCCACCCCCAAATTATGTAGGCATTTTTCTTCCAAGAAGCCCCTATTGCTCTTCTGTCACAGGGGGCCTTCTCTGTGCCAAGAACTGGGCTTTGGCATTAAAGGTTATTTTCTCAAACAAGGATACTTTGTGCTTTGTGAATTTTATGCCAACAGTTGAAAAGAACATCAGCTGCCTCTGACCCAGGGGAGTTCTCCTCAAGGAACATGTCCTTAAATAAAAATCTTCCATGTGGGAATTTTCAGACTCCTGTTAGCTTTTGTGTAGCAAAGAGAATCCTCAGGTAACCCACAAGACAGATGTTTCTGAGAAAAAAAGGCTTGAGTGCCAGCGATTTGGGGATGTCACAGTCAAGCAATAATTAAAACTACCATCATTTAGCGGTCCTTTTGCACTGAAGAGACTTTTACTGTTGCGTTTACATCATAAGGGCAAATTTCTTCTAGAAACACAGTGAACAAATACGATGTTTGGGTTAAAGCATCTGTCAGCCTCTATCTTGCATGCTTTTCTGACAATTATAGCTAATGTTGAATTGATGATATGGAGCTCCTAGGCCCATATTAATGGCCCTGTCTAATTCTTTACATTCCTTGAGATTTGTTTATATCTATGGAGGCTAAACAGATTTGGTGAGGGAAGAGACTATATATTAGCTTAAGCTGTGCAGGGAGAGAACTGAATTCCAGCCTTCCTAAGCGTGTCTGGTTACTTGTGCTGAGATCAGCATGGGGCTAACCTTTTCTAGGAAGTCAATTTAGAAAGAGTATTTCTCACTCAGTGCTCGAGATTTTAGTTACTGTTCTGTCAGCCATCATGTTTAGGTGATTTCTTTGAACACTTGAATATAGTTTTTGCTTTGATTTCCTAAGAAGAATATAATTCATTTGTGTATCATAGTTTAAGCAAGAAATCCCCATTAGCAAGAATGGGAGGTTGAACTAATCGTTGGCTGATATGTTTGTATTCGTATCCTATACCAGCCAGCTTACAGGGTCATAGATTCTGTGAACGGATTCCTCTCTGGTTGAGACACAAACTGACTTGTAGTTTCCTAATCAACTTGGGGGTTTAGCCATATTTCTTGTTCAGCTGAAGTTTAAAGCAAATCTTTTGCATCTGCTAAGATAACATGACATTAACTGTGACATAAATGTTATAGACGCTATAACATAACAGGGTTTGAGGCTTTGGATTTCCTTATTGTGTGTATACTGTTGAAGGGAGATCTCTCTTCTTGTTCTCATGCTGAAAATCTGAAGCAAAGTCAGAAAAATAGAAAGCACAGGCTAAGAATCATCTTCATGTCGGTCATAGCCTCAGCCTGGAACTACCTGCCACTGCTCGCTCTCAAACACTCTCTTGTGCTTCTGTTTTTAAGGCTCTTTCCTGGACCCTTCATTTGTAGGAGAACTGTTCATCCTTTCAGTGGCAAAGACAAGGAAGTGCCTCCTGGTGTGTGCAATAAAGATGTTATTTCCACAACAGGTATAAGGTTTAGGTTTTGTACAAACCAGGTATTGCCACAGGCAAAATGTTTTGTTAAATTGTCTTGGAGACTTCAGCTGTGAGCCCAAATCTTTGCACATCTAGAGCGAGGCAGCTTTAAGACCAGACTTTCTAAGATATTGTGGGTTTCTTTTGTTGCCCCCCCCCGCCCCATTCCTAAAAAGCCATAGTCAAGACTTACAATCTGTTTTAAACAGATCATCCAAAGTTGTCTAAATAGTGGGGAATGGGGAAATGGGGACAACATAAACTCAGGGGGACTGAAAGCATTTTGAGTTCCAACACAATCAGGATGTAGTGAAGCACAGGACTGTCAGGCCACAGAGTGCCATGTTACAGTATGTGCAAGTCTGATGCTTGCTCAGCATCTGTGATGTATCTAGGATGGAGGGATTTGGAAACGGGGAAGTATGAGATTCTAACTTGGAGAGGTTTCTTGTGGGTTTGGGTGGAGGGGGGACTTCTTGCCAGCATGAGTCCATGAGAACAATAACATCCTGGCCTGCTGCTAGTGAAACAGCATGCTTGTGTGCCTTAGGAAGCTTGTGATGCACATCCCGAACGTGACTGTTGGCAAGGTGCTCATATTCCCAAGCAATATCAGAGGACTATCCTGGTATGAGTATGGACTGAAGGAATAATGTTCAGACTGAATTACAGAGAGCTGATTCTGTGGGTATTTTGAAGCACAGAAGTGTGTGGTTCTGGCATCCCACCACTTGATTCTGGGTATTGTCTTTTTCTCTGCTATTTTCTTTCTGCATTATAATTACTGCTGGGTATGTGACCCAGCTTGCTGGCTTTGGTGTCATGCTCATTTTCTGTGCATATCGTGGAGTAGGCAGGTATTCTGGGTGTCTGCTGCTGCCTAATGAGAAAGCAAAGGTGAGATATGCACAGCAATGGAAGGACCACCGAATGCTGCAAACCCCAGCTTTTGCTTCTTTCTTTCAAAGCATAAATAAGGTCAGGGGTTTGCTGCATTTCTTCCTTCAGGCAAACCACATATGTGGCCATTCACCCATCTGGACTTCCTTCTGCAGCTTGAAAAAGTGCAGCCAAAATAGCAAATTTTAGTCCACTGCAAATGTTGTACTGCAAGTAGCAGTGGAGTCCTGCCAATCCACAGCCTTATTCCAGTCTATGTGGTACAAGCAGACAGTGAAGGCGAGTCTGCCTTACGAGTGCAAACCTTCCCTAAATGGTTGGGCTGTATAGCATGAATGTGAGTCCTGCTGCTGACCTGATCAAACAATAACCAGATCAATAAAAATGTAATCCTTCTGGCCAGACTTCTTACAAAGTTGCCTTTTCATTTAATCTATAGCAATAAAGCCAAGCCTTTGCCTTAGGTATTTTTATTAATATTTTTTACAAGTGGTAGAAGAGTAGCCTTAGGCAAGTCTTTCTTGTCTGTCTGTCTCTGGACATTATAATCTGAAAGGATGCTGTCATGGCTGATAGCAGTTGTATAAGATGATTGCAAAACCCAGTGAGCTTTCAGGCCTGTTTACAAAAGCCATGATAAAGTGAGTCTTTCTCCCAGTGGTAAGAGCTCCAGGAGCTATGTTACTGAGGAGTGCAGCAGGGGAATTGGCAGAAATTAATATTTAGTCCTGTCTGAGTGTAATTGCAGGTGACGACACAGGTGAGTTAGTGGCGCAGCAAAACCTAAAAAAGTAAGAATGAGGAAATCTTGCTTCAGTTTCAGTACTGTTACCAACAAATTGCTTTGTCTCTGCTTTCTACTGTCAGCCTTGAATAGCAGCTTGTCCCCTTTTGTACTCCCACCTAGCAGAGGCTTCGTGTCCTTAAATTGCCTAGCAGAGGAGTGGTGTGATCCATTCTGAAGTCTCTTTGCACTTTAGTAACACAAGGAGCTATTCAAAGTTGGCTTGTTCTTTTTTTAAAAAAAAACAAACCCTCCTGTTACAGTTTTGGAACATGCTCATATTGAGCACCTTCTGCAGCAAAAAGTAATTGTATTCTTGGAGTGAATGAGCAGCAAAATGATTTCCAAGGGAAGATTATAGACCATGACTAAGAGGTGACTTCTACAGAGCTTTGTTTTAATGGCAACATATTGCTGTATATAAAACACATACATTAAGGTAAATTCATATTCTTTGGCACTGGCATCTGAGAGGTTATTGTGCATTCATTGTAACCAGGCAAGCACAACAGCAATTTTATTTTGACTTGGCTCCTAAGCAGCTTTGGGATTATATTGCAAAAACCTCTGCAATGCCTGGATTTTATGCATTTGTGTTAAACCCAAACAATTCCAGGAAGTGTCTCAGTTCTTGTGCTGCTGATCACTTGTCTTGCTCCTCACTAAAGACTACGTGGAAGAGAGCAAGGCTGCAGTTATGGTCTAAATGATATGAACAAATAGATGAATGTCTTCCTCAATTATTTTTAAAATTTGTCTGCAGCTTGAGCACCATTTTCTGACATGTAACTCCTCGTTCTTTCAATACACTGCTTAAGCAAGATCAAAAAACTGTAAACTACCACATCTTTCAAGCTCACAGTCCCCACTTGCTGTGCTTGATTACAAGGCTATACTGAAAACAGGAGTAAAGTTCAAGACATGACAAAAAAGGGCAGCTGAGGTTGTGTTTCCAGGACCTGGGGCTGGGAGGCAGGCTGCATTCTGCTCTGGACTGTGCTGTAGCACGGTATGAATTGGGATCCACTGACTTGGACCACTGTGTTCTTACTCACTTGTGACGTGTCACAGATTTACAAGGCACAACTGAGAGAGGATTGATATATTAAGGTGAGCAAAGGATTCACAGTTTAGCCTTTGGTATTCAGTCCTGGTTTGTTGTGAGCCCTGTTTTACAAAAAATGCAAATGGATTTCAGTATTTCTTTCCTGGAAAGATCTGTGGATGGAAAGCCTGAAAGTTAGCTTCTACCTGTCAAAATAGAGCACTGTTAAAGACTTCTAAGGTAGTTACACATGAGCAGATATGTCTGTGTGGTTTAATCTTCATAGCCAGGTTGTGACAGGGACAGTGATTAACAGCCTGGCTAGTCAACTTGACTGAAACAGTGAATTGTAGCCATGCTTCTTCTGGAGCTAGGTCATTGTGGGCTAACTTGGGTATTGATCCTTCCAGTCTTGAATCAAAACTCTAAAATTACCTCGTGTTTCCTGATGCATGTGCTGTGACTGTAAGCTGAGACACTCCCTTTATTAATAGCCTCATTCCCGACCCTGGCGCAGCCTTGCTGTTCTGGTGGCCACAAGATACTAGGTGTGATACAACCTAAGAAGCTACTCTGACTGCTGCCCTGGTGCACTGCCTGTCCTAGGACTGAGAAGAGCATTAAAATTTTGGTGCTTGCATAACTGAACTCTTAGCTGGTCCTGTACCAGCATCAGCTAAGTGGCTTATCTTGCAGAGTGGCTTCAGGCCCTTGGACCCTCTGGTCTCTGGTCTCCACACCACAGCATAGGCATGGTGTGCTGCATCAGAGCAAAATCAACAGGCAGATTTATTGAGAGAGTAAAATGCAAACTGCAACGTGGCCAAAGCAATTTCTTAATGGTGCTTGAAGTGAGGCTGGAGGTCATGCTCTGACTGCAAACTGCTGTTATCGGGACAGTGGGCTAGTGAGCAGCCATGAACCAATTGAAGCAAGACAGCATTATCCAGTGCAGCCGTTCTGTCATTGTTTGCACAGGTGAATATCACTCAGAGCAAACTGTACTGCTCAAAACCTTTCAAAATCCAGTGAGAGGAGTAGGCTGAGTGTGCAGTGTTCAGCTCCCTCTGAGCGAGCTGCTCCCAGTTCCCGTGGCTGAGTGGGAATATTCTGCTCGGCATGAGCACCTGCCCTAAGCATTCCTCCCCTACCCCTGTGCCCCAGTGACCACTTGATCTGCTGCTGCATCAGATTGTCCTAATCTCCTGCTTCCCGTGTCCTCTTCCCTTTGGGGGAGCCAGCGTGTACCAAGCCCATGGTGTGAGCACCAAGCTAAGGCCTGTGGTCTGCTTGGGCAGCTCCCCTTGACCTCGGCCTCTCCTGCAGCAGGAGCCAAGTAGCAGCTTCTTAACCCAGTGCCCTAGTGCTCCGATGATGGTATTTGACAGGGCCCACATTTTATCTAGAGAGGGAACTTTAACCAACACAAATAGTAACATCTGAAAATTTTTTGCCAGTGACTGAGTGCAATTAAAAGCTGAATGTCACACAGCAGTGTAGGCTGCGCTTTTTGAGTGAAAATATTACATGGTAGTTTGGTGGCAGGAGTTAATTAGTTTGGGTAAATGATCTCTTGCTGTGGGTGTTTATCAGTGCAACCACATTTATAGTCAAGCTAACTGGGTAGAAAAAAGGGAAGAGCCTTTCTGCCCTTTTGCATTAGGCGGAGCAGATCATCAAGCAGTGTGACTCTGCAAGACAGGGACCTGGTTCCGTGCTTTCTTTCTCAGTTCTTTGCTAAACAAAATGCTCAGCGGCAGGAGTGTCTCCTGAAGGTCACACAACAAGAACTGACAGGTCTCTTTCCAGGATCTGACTGAGCTGCAGTAAATAAGAGAAAATGAGACACATCCAGGTTCAGCAGGGCTCTCAGGAGGGGTGGGTGGGAAGTTCAGGCCAAAGTGGATACCAGCGACTGTGCTCTGTGTGCTCAGTGCAGATCACGAGAGGCGCAGTGAATGAGAGGACTTTCAAATTATAGAGCACAGTTATGCTAGAACATGTTGCGCTGGATTTATAGAGAAAGTGTGTAACTGTCTAGCACCTTTCCTAAGGAATAGCGCTGAACTTGTGTGAAGAGAGCAACGCCTACTGATTCCCAGAAACATAGTGGCCTTAATTTAACTAAATTTGAGTGAGTTCATGGCAAATATATTCTCGTTGCCCGGTCTAGTCTAACATGCGCTACATCAATCTTGTCTATAATTTAAAGTAAAACTGACTTGAACTCATAACATTGTCATTTGAATATGATTAACTTTATGAAACAGTGTGTAGGCTGATTTAAGTGTATATGTACTTGTTTAAAGGATATATAGTGCATATTTTTGGGCGCCACAATGAGAATGCTGTGGGATGAGTTGGAGGGGATCCAGAAGAAAGTAACGAGAGTAATCTGGGGAATGTGATCTGCAGAAGTTTGAATGATTTTAGGGGTATGCAGTAGAGGAGAATGGGGGAATACATGAATCTTGAAATGCCTGAAAAAGCTGTTGTGAAGGAAATAATTTGTTTCTTATTCATGGGATGGGGAGAGGTAGAGGGCAGGAAAATCTGTGGCAAAGCTGACTCAGACTGAACGCTAGGAGAAGCCCTGGGAAAAGATTGTCTGGAGAGACTGTCAAGTCTCAATCAGTGAAGGTCTTGAGAAGGAGGTTGGGGAAACATTTCTCAAAAACTGCCGTGGCTGTTGATTAAGCTTTGGAGCAGATGGACTGGCAAGGAGACTTTGTGAGGTTTCCTTCCGGTCTTGCCTTTTGTAGACAAGGTCAGGATGAACACTGGGCCGTCATCTACTCTTTGAGGTGCAATTCAAGTAATTGGCTTCACTGATCTTTTTGTTCTATTACTGAACAGTAAATAACTTTGGTTCTATTCTGATATATTTTTATTCTGGCTTAAATCCTTTCTGCTCAGTTAGGAGCACAGCTATGGTTTCAAGATATTTCCTGCTAACTTGTTATGTATTTAAAAGCGTTTTACATATTTGTGCAGCATTACAGGTCCCGGTTTCCACTTTCAGTGACATGTTGTGTGAATGTTTGAGTTGTGACTTTTGTAGAACTCAGTAGGGTATCTGAATGGTCCCATAGACAGTTCAAACTATGTGAGTCATGTAGTGAGGAAGTACTAGATAAAGTTTAGGTTTCTAGATGGCTTGGTACCCCCATCTTGGAGAATTTGTTGAGTCTCCTTTCTGTTCCAAAAAAGAACAAAAAACATCACTGGTGACTAATTTAGATACGATAGCATTTAACCTTTGTACTGATATCATCAGTTCCTGTGTGTGGGAGACAGAATCCAGATGCCAAACATTACCAGGGAATGTTTTCAGTAGCAAAGTGCTGCTCAGTAGTTAATGGTACATGCAGTTTTTGGTAGGTCATCTCAGGTACTGTCTGTCTTCCAGCAGCACTGTGCTATGTCTGTGTTTTCTTACCTTCCTGACCCCATTCTTTCTCTAACACAGATCAGCAACTACTAAAAATGTTATTATTGTATCCCACTGGGAGTGAGGGTTCCAAATTCTACTGTGATGCCTCCAGGGTCATCTCTATGTTGTTGAGTATTATCTCTAAGTAGCTTTATTCAGTTGCAGACTTGGTCATGTTACAGCAGGGAGATAACTGGGGAAGAACTGAAGGAGATGTAAATCATCTGCTGGACCAAGAGACAATTGAAGCAGGCTCTCAACATCTTTCTCATTAGAACGCACCACAAGCTGCTCATGGGGCCTGCAAATACAATTTACAAGTTGTTCTCTCAAGCCAGAATCTGCCTGTTGCTTCTTGCTGGATAAATGTAATCCATTAAGTCAAAGACTGAAGAGTCTTGTTTCAGTAATTGAATTGTTTCAAACTGGTTTTCTGGAACAAATTTTTGTGGCTTCATATGTTGTTTCTAAGGCCCAAATCCTCTCCTCTCACTACAGTGGAGATTGATAGTAATTATATGAGGTTGAGTGGCAGCAAGAGGGAATCTGCCCCCTCAACAGCATACTAATTGTGGCTGTGGGGCTGGAGGGCATGCTCCCCTTCCTGGGGTGAGGATAGGAAAACAAGCAGAGTATCTTTCTGGCATCACTTTGTAAAAGCCTACAGATGATGCATGGGTAAAGAGTATGTCAGTTTGGTCAAAGATCTTGTCTCCCCTGCAGTGTTTACATGGTGATTCTGAGAAGAAAAGCTGGTGGATTAAGAAGAATGCTAGAGCATCCCGAGCTCAGATACAGTATTTGTAGTTTTAGGGGTTGGGTTTTTCTTTATAAATTGAATAAATGCAATAGAAAGGTGAGGAGTTGCATACTCTTATAGGTTTGTACTGTAGCTGCGCTGCACTAATGATGTATTTCGAAAATATTCTGCCCTGACAGTATGTTGGGAGATGGATCCTGCCTTGTCAAGGGAAAAATAACTTTGAATCATGGGGTTATTACAGAGAGAGGACTGGGGGTGGAGAGGGATATAGACTGAGTACAGATTTTAAAGTTCCTTTCTTAAAAGCAGAAGAGAATTTTCTGTTTGTAGCTGTGCCTTAGTGTGGGAAAGGAAAATTATATAATTGTAGTGATTTGGAGTAGAACAGTACTGTGATGCTCAGAACTTTCTGTTTGCTTGTCCTATTCAGCAGCATGCTTGGTCTTGTTCTACTTTTTCCACATTACACAAGGGAAAGCGAGAATTTACTTGAGTATGGGTAATAACAGCCTCACTCACTGATGTTGGAAGTATAAATTAATAACTAGGGGGGAAAACATGTTTGGCATCATGGGTCCTTTTTGGGCAAGGTAGATCTGTTCAGTGTGATGCAGCCTGCACCCTTCCTCCCTTTTTTTTGCTAATCTTAGATAAAGCTGCTGCTGCTTGCTTTCTAATGGAAGACAATGTGGTTGGCTGTGAGTCCATTAAGCAGCCCTGCATGCTTACTTCTCTTGGTGCTAACTCCTGGTGCAATCTTGCCTTTAGGTGGCTTAGGGAGAGTGCTCTGGACTCTTTGCACGTTGTATAATTTGGGGTTTTATTGTCTTCTTGACTGTGGAAATATCTAGAATTTTAATGTGAGAAATTTTTCTGCCCAGAATTCCTATTTCCAGGTAATTAATTCTGTGACCATGCTGAAGATGTTGCTTTTTGTGCCTAGGAAAATATTGACAGGAGGCTGAATTAGGTACAAGTGTAAAAAAAAAAAAAAAAAGAAAAAGAAAAAAAACCAACCCACAACCAAACCAAAAACCAACAACAACCCCAAACCAAACCACAGCAAATTCCTCTTCTTCCTGCAGTTGTATTTCAGTTTGTTTTCAAAAGGGAGATCTAATTTTAATTATTCTAAGGAACAAGGTGGACCCTTAGTTGAGGAAGTAGCATCAATTGTGGTGAGATGGTGTTCATGCTATTTCCATTCCCCGAAAGGGAGAGGAAAATAGTAGTCAAGTCAAGAAGCCATCCTCACATAGACCAAACTCAGCTCTCATTTGGGCTTGATTGATTTCACAGGTCAGCTTTTCACATGTTCTAGCAATAGATAGGGCCGGGAGAATCAAATTTATTTCAGACACAGCCCTGCCTGCAGCATTGTTGCTGGGAGCATAGAAGCCTCACAGTTTCCAGGTCAGTTCTTCAGCTGTCATCATTTTGGAACTGAGAAAACCTACCAATTTCTTCATCAACCCCAGCTGCTGTGACCAGTACCAAAACCCATTGCTCAGAAGAGAAAAATTCTGATAACATGCTTCTCTGCCTCCTGAAAGGCTGGATTAAACTGGAGTTGGCTAAAATCTGAAGTGGTAGATTTAGTGGTGAAGTCACTGGAACTGTGGTGACCCATGACTATAGTTTGAGTGCCAAATGTTCCTGGATTTTGGTTGTCAGTACCCAAGCCCACTCCTAAGTGACAACTCATCCCTTTTGTGATCCCAACCACTGCAGAATGTGATGAGAAATGATGGGTACAAGTAAAAACTTTACATACTGTGACTACAACATTGCACCTGCAGTATTGTTTTCGCCTCAGCCAAACCCTGGGAAGGCCAACATCAAAGGATGCTCTTTTGTTGCTTTTAGTGACAGAAGTACTAATTATGAAGGGAGTACTAATTATAATACTTTTAATAATCTCTCTTCTAATACCTTGCTTAGCTGTGAATTAATCTTTTCTTTTTGTCCCTCCCATCTAGTTTTAAGGTGTTCACCATTCAAAGAGATATGTGTACATGGAGAGCATTTTTCTTTCACCTCTGAGAGAGCTTTCTAAACTTTACGAGACTGGAAATGCCATGCTGCATTGAAACCAGGCAAGCACAAGTTGTGCCCATTTTGATTGGTTTGGTGTTGATATTTTTGAGGTTATGCAACGAAGGATCTGTGCAGTTTGTTGAAGAGAATGAACTCAAACTTTTAAGGTTACTGTGAGGTTAGTAATGAAAACTTACACAGCTCAGAAAATGTGTCCTGGAATTGACTGCAGACAGTGCTCTGTACAGAGAAGTTATTCTCAGGAAAAACAACTTCCAGTTCAAAAAAGCTCAGACTGTATTTACAGCAAAGGGGTACTGGAGTCAAGGGGATTGTTTAAGTTCTGATACACTTTGATGACATTTGCCACGTTTTCAGCAGGAAAGATAAGCAGACGCCAGGAACATAGTCTAGAAATGGTGGTTTCCTGCCTTCAGTAGAATTGCACCTGCTGAGTTCAGAAAGGGACTCAAGAGGGGAACAAGTCCCATTTTCAGAGCCTGTCCTTTGCGTTTGTGTTTGAAAGGAAAGGCAGCAGACAGAAATGTAATTAATCAAGGTGCTAGGAAACAGGATTGTAGAGATTTATATACATCATCTGCATGTATAATGGCTCTGTCAGCTGCATGACAGCCTCTGCGAAGGGGCTGCTGTCTAACGGTGCAATTCAGAGCTCTACAAGGCTGAGGCAGCTGAGGGTGGGGAGGTTGCTACAGGGTGATGAGGGTCCCTATTTCCCTCATCCTTTGGTTTTGTTCTGATCACTGCAGAACTGGGAGGAAAAAAGGGAGAGCAGAGGGTCAATGCAGTTTGTTGATATAATAAACACAAAGCCAATGTATAAAGATTTGTGAGTTTACTTTGGGCTAGTTCGTGAGTAGAAGGGGCATGCCTGAATGGCTAAAGTGTATCCTCTTTGCATTTCTCTGCCATTGTTCTGTGTAGGACTGCAGTTGCTAGCGGTGCTGGCAATCTCCAGCAAGAGTAAGGGATGAGGTCTGTTCATCATTTTTCTTTTCTAGGCTATCACAAAGACGCTGCATTGCGGCATCGCCCCCTAAGTCAGGCTGATACTGTGTGCTGCAGTTTAGCCATACGCTCTGAATGCAGTATGCCAAATACCAAAAGTATGTGCGTGGAATATCCATCGTTGCCACACCCACATGGCCTTGTGGACTTAAAATGCATCCTAAATTTTTTCATGAATTTTACAGCATGCTAAACTTCCATGATCCCCAGTACATGCTATGTGCCTCACTCACTGATTTTAATCGCTAAAATAATCCTCTTTTAAGCTCCTTAAGAATATATCAGCAATACTCTTACTATCGTCTACTTTCCCTGAACTCTGGATTTTACAGAAAATGAGAGATGGTAGACCAGTATCTCCCATGATTGCTTCAGGGGAAAAATTCGGAGAAGTTAAATGAGTGTTAAGGAGAGCCACTTCAGACCTGCCATGGTGTGCGTGGCAGTACGACATGCAGTACGTGCCTTGCCCTGCTGTTTTTTTCTTCCTGTTGGTCTCTCCAGTTCACTCTTTACACACTCCATTCTTGTCAAATAAAACAAATGTTTTTGGTGCTGAGAGCACTGGTCACTGTTGGAGCAAAGATAGATGGCCTGGAGAGACATCTTCTGAGAATTTGTTTTAGAGGGGTTGGGGTTTTTTTTTTCATGTTGGCGGAAGAAATTTATATCTTTAGACAGTAGTCTCCTGGGGGACTTTTATTGATTGATACTTCAACGTTGTCCTTTGATGTAATAATCCTGCATTACATAGTCTGTCACTCAGAAATGATGAAGCTGGGCTTCTGGTGCCAGGGAATACCACCAAAGCTGAAAATAAAAATAATTATTTAAATCTACAAGATAGAGGCAACAGCTATGCCTTAACTTAAAGGAAGGTGCTACTGCACAGAACCACTCATGATGAATATGAAAATAAGACAGCAGCTTGGTTTCACAGAAATATAATCTAAACTGACAGATTTTGTGTTTACACTTTATCTAGGCTATGTCATCAGCCAAATAAAAATATATAGATACTTACAAGTAGCCTTTTATTGCATATTTTTTTTTAAATATACCTCAATCCCATCCTGCTCTGTATAGTTTTCTCTTTGGAGAGAATAACCTGTTTGTAAATATGGGGGGATTGTTTTTGCTTTCCTTGGAACTACATTTGAAAATGGAATAAGGGAATTAAGACTACCAGCCCAAAGGATTTGAGCCAGGAGAATCTGTTTTGTTACAAAGATCGAATGTTGATATATGAGAGTAAAACTCATAGGCAAAAATTGGGCTGCAAAGATAGAGAAATCATCTTGGCTAAACTGTCAGGGAAAGGAGAAACTGGACACTTAGATCTGTCATCCCAAATGAACATGCATCAGGTATAAGACCTTTGGAAAATAAAGTTAATTTAAATTTCCCTTCTAAATTGACAAGCTGTTACTGGAAGAATTCCTTTAACATTTGCTTTAATTTCGAGGAACAGTTGACTGTTGGACACTGAAGGACCAAATCATTGTGTAACTAGTAAATCAAAGCACTTCCTTCAGTGTATTTGAGGTTAAAGATAATTTTACACATTGAGCACTTTTGAAAACTAGGTGGCATGGGGTTTAGGTTCCTTTTCCCATGTCCCTCAGTGGGATACAGTGTAGCTGGAGAGAACATGTTTCTGGATTTGTGAGCCTGGAGTCTGGAGAAAGTTATTTGTCCTTTTTTTTAGCTGCTTTGGAAAAGCTAAGGGCTGGGAAACAGTAAATGTACAGTGTGTGTTCAGAAACAAAGTGTTTTCTTATTCTCATTGATGGTATATGACATCTAAGTAAGAATAAATTTGTAAATGGAAATAGTAACAGCGGCACTGTGGAATTAAATGTTTTAAATTTTGGCTAATCACAGGAAAGGTCAAATCTGACATATCTGCCTTTAAGTGAAAGGATTATTGTGTTTGTTTCAAAAGTTCAAGCAACTGATAAAGAATTGCAGGTATGTTGACCAGTGCTGTGCCCTAGAACACATGAACATTGCTCTGGAAGTCACTGCCCTTGTTTTAGCCTGTTTTGATTTTCACAAGTTACACCACTAACATCAAATTTGCAAAGATTCTTTTGACTGCTTCAGCTATCTCTCTAGAAGAATGGCCCTTTTCTGACGTGTGCCTTAGGTAGAGCTGCATTTGACTGTACGCTGTATATACTGGCCAAAGGAAGAATAGGCTTGCTTTAGGAAATGTGACTTCTGAAATGGCTTCATCTTCTCTCACCTTTTCAAAAGACCTTGTTCATTTTGGTCACTTCTAATCAACAATGCTCATTTATTAGTGAGTATTAAGATTATGTTGCTGCCTATGTTAATATACTTCTGCCACTTAATTTTACCATCTCCAGCTGGGTATGGGTTCAACTTTTAAATCAGTCTTCAAAGCTTCCAAAATATTCTGTGTTGCATACAAAGATCTCTAAGTGGTAATGTGTCAATCTGAATTCATATTTCAAAATGCACACTTAGCATCTCAGGCTCATGATTTGATGAAATGCTGATCTTACCAATTCTGCTATTATTTCCTTGTTGAAGCCGACGGTAAACATCCTAAGTAATCAATTTAACTATTAAAGGTACCCTGACCAATGTGACCTTGACAGAATGCTTTCTGCTTTTAAAGGGATGATTAATAATGTCTTTGAATTGAATACTTGATGTATTCCAAGAGGAATAATGTTTTCCTTGGAAGAGTTTTCTTGCTGTAGGGTGAGATTGCATCTGACACGTTCAGCTATAAATTGGACCCAGAGCTGAATGTTATGAAAATACTCTGAAATAAGGTACCTTCTCACACCGGCTTACTAGGAAACTTAAAATTATTGATTGTGTAGTCTTTTCTTCCTATGGTATTTGAAAATTTATTAAGTTGAATTAGTCAACAAGTTCAGTATCTCAAGCTTAATTCTTTACATTTGCTTGCAATAGTATATCATATCTGCACCCTCAGATTCCCAGGAAACAAATACTTCACAGTGGGCACCTCTGTTCCTACTCCAGGATGAACAGTATCAAATGTATAAAGCTGTAAGGCCTGTCCTTGAGTTCTTCAATGTAGTTCATGAGAATGTTGCTCTCCGTGTCGATTTTGAAGTTATTTTGGTGCAGAGTCTCTCACTTTCATATATGTCACTGGTGGGGAAGTCTGGAGGCCCCAGGGAGGAGAGGTAGTGAGGGCTGGTGGGTGTGTGGACTGTTGTTGGACTGGAGTGAAGCACACTCCCAGCCATGCAGTGAGGGCAAGAGACTGCACCATCCTCTCATCCGGGTCACCTCTGTGCTCCAACCTTCTTCTTCCATCAGCTTGCAGAGCTTGTCTTCAACACAGGTGACACAGCAGTCCTGGATATTAAAACCAGTCAGTCCTCGACTCTGGCATAAAAGTTTACACTCACAGAACTATAAATATGCGATGTCTGAGTGAGTTTGAGTTTGAAATTTCCACCTTGTCTCTGTCCAGGAGCTCCCTCTAAACTGAGCTAATGTGACACACCTCCTATTCTGCACCTGTCTTCCAGTGCAGATGCTCTTGTGTCTTTGCTTAGAATATAAAGACTGGTTTACAGCTGGCCATGTTCAGCATCTCTCCTGTAGCTTGCTCAGAGCTGATCTCCCAAATCTGCCATGAATAACACCAAAGAATCATCACCCTGACTATCTCAGAGCCTGACTTTGCCTCCTTTGTTTTTGTAGTGTTGTGTGATTCAAACACTTATGCTGCAAAGAGCCTGATCCCTTAGCTATCACAGCAGTTGTAGTTAAATATTATTAATCCTTGATTTCCTGTTTTCCCTTCAGAAATATTTGATAGTTTGATCTTGGGGATTTTCTTAGAGCTCAGATTAAAATATAAATAGGGACAGAGGGATTTCCTAAAGGTAAAGCAGTTTTACCAGTAATTTTAATGAAAAGACTGCAGCCCTAGTATTAAGCCAGAAGATCTGTTGCATGTTACATGAAGACTGGTCATTCAAAATAATGTCAACAAAACAATCTTGCTCCCCTTGAGACTTATACTTGATAATGCACAAGAGCAATTGAAAGTCTTCTCATGGCATTCATTTTTAATTACTTCTGTGGTTCAAGGTCATAGATATAAGCCACTTGTCAGCCTGGATACCTTCACAAAGATAAGGACTAGATTTATAGCATTATGCAGAATTCTGGGAAAAAACAAAGGTCACATTTTTCAAATTTAACTGTTCAAAGTTAGCCTGTTAAATCCATCTTTAGACACTTATATAAACAGCCTGATTTTCAGAAGTGCCAAGCAGTGGCTCTTTGTGCTGACTTTGCTGGAAACAGTAATGCACCCAGTGCATTTGTGTTGTCATCGTATTGGGTGGCTAGCTATAGGCTTGCAGGACTCATTTCAGGTTCTGGTGTTAAATAGTTTTGCCTTAACCAAAGCTGGTTGTATTTTCTAATGTTTTTCATTATTATCAAGACACTTCAGCATTTTTAATTGTTCAAGTTATAATAATGCAGATTGATCTATTATAAGAAAGACTCATGTCTTTTTTTTTTTTTTTCTTTCCTGCTCCAGGTTTGACTGTCATGAAAACAGTGTAAGGAAGTTGATATTTCCATGTAAAGTTGGCATAACTGTGTGCAACATTTTAAAGACTTTTGTGATATGAATTGTTTTACTTCCTAGTGACAATTCTTCATAAAAATTACCTTAACCATTCTTTATAGTGTGGGCTTTTCCAGGCCAGTAGTTAAAGCTTAGTATATAGTGGAATTTCATATTTCTAGGCTGTGATTTATGACTGAGAAAACTGTATGCTTTTTGGCAACAAAATCTTTAGCAAAGGCTTAACTTCCAAGTTCTTGGTCTTCTGAGGGTATATTTGGATGTAAAGACATAATAAAAGCACAGAATCTTTGGAAATATAAATCAACTGGAATTTCCTACATCATGTTTACATTCTTTCCTTTGTTTAAAAAAGTAACAGGTACAAGAAAGGAGGCACTATGAGAGCCTATGATAGCTTGGGTTTCTAATACTCTCCTGTGAGTGCTCTTAAGTTGTTTTAGAAGTGAAGCAAATATCACAGCTAAATCAATATAATTAAAACAGACAAGGGCAGGGTGAGATTTGGGAGATAACAAGCACTTGCATTAAGAAAACTCCAATTAAATCCCTGGAAGGTAGCTGCAGAGGTAGGTGGAATAACAATTCCTGAGAGAATATGGGGGAACATTTTCTATTCAAGGTCTTCATTTGAAGACTGGTGATGACTAGAAGCATTGGTTATGTCCAAATTGTTTGAGGCTTTTTTGTTTGCTTTCTGGAGCAGGAAAAAAATTAAAACACAAAGTTTGTGTATGTGTGAGTATGAACCAGGGCTTTGGTTTATATTAATTTAGATAAAGTAATGACAGAGCGGTAAGACTTGGTAGCAGTAAGATAGTGTGGCTCCTTTGTTTGCATGTTTCCGCAGACAAGTTTCATGTACTTGTGCAAGCAAAAGATGAGAGAAGCCCAAAGGTGACCTTTAGGAGTGATGCCACATGTAACCATGTGCTGAAGTAGTGACAGGTGTTGCCATCATACAGGGGAATCTGTGGGAATAATCTTTTAAGAAAATGGTGTGTCTTTTTGTGCCAGATTGCCGATCTTCCAACTTGTGGGATGTGCCTATAAGGTTTTGAAAAGCTGGAGCAGATGCTCTCCTTAAAATAAAAAATAAAAAAAAAAAAAAAGCCTGAAATCTTATTGACAAAGCCCTTTCAAATTCATGTTTGTCAGCTGCACTAACACTCTTTGATGTTACTTTTACCTCCTCTGTTTGCTGAAGTAGGTGTTGCCTGCTGTAAATAACTATTGTTCTGATTTCCTGGTGCATTTGCTTGAATTTCCTCAGTTGTTGTTACACTTTCGGGTAAGAATGGGTGGATGTGGAGACACGGACACGGTATTTTCATCTTTGCAGGTGAGCTGAAAGCTCATCTGAGGTTACTGCTGATCTGAATTGTCTCCGATCATGCTCTACTAGACAGTGTCAGATATGTGGTTTCCCAACCATCAGCCTGTCAGCATTTTGAGAGGCAGTTGTCTGATGAAGAGGCAGCTTCACTGTTGTTTCTCGCTTCAAGGAAGGGGCATTTGGTCTGGGTTTGATTTTTTTTTTTTTTTTTTTTTTTACTTCAAGGCATAGCAGGCACAGGGCTATGCAGCAGAGTTAGACAGGTAAAAATCCAGCATGAGTTTGGAATGTCAGTGTTTGTTACTTGTTAGAAACAAACGCAACCATTTTAGTCTTTCACAGAGGAAGCTTTCAAAAAATTATGATGGATGGTTTCATCTACCACCACCCCCTCCAACTCCTTTAAATAGCAGCTACATCAATGAATAAGACTTGTTGTTGGGGCAGTAAGCGACATGCCAGATATTCCAACCAGTACATCCTACTGAGGGTATGGTAAAGCATGTGCCTGGATGCTAGAAGGGATTTGTCTGCTAGTTTTGATTGCTACAACTGATTTAATGTTTAGATTGTGATAGGGCTTAAAGGACTGAACTAGAATTGGCCCCATCACATTCAACATTGTCCAGACATAAAGTAAATAGCATCTCCAAAGACATTCATCTGAAACACGAGAGCAAACCGGTTGGTATGGATGAGTAATCAAACCTGAGCAAATAAACAACAAATACGTCGAGTTAGAAGGACATGCCTGCTTTTTTCCAAGTCAGTAGCTGTGATGGGAACATAGCCAGTGAATTAATAGTTTGTATGCAGTACAACAGAAGGGCTTTTCAACAGAGGATCAGGTTTTGGATCAAGAAAGTAAATTTATGTGATTTCCTATCTGTTTTTCCCATTGTTTCCACTCTTCTTCAATCTAGTTAAACTGCTCCCTCTCTTATCTTCTACTTGTAACATCACTCAACAAGCAAGGAAGGGACTGGGGGCAGCTCTCCGCTGCATGTCTGCCAAGGCAAAGCGGACCAAGCTGCAAGTGCGTAGCAAGAGGTAACGTGGGAGTCGGAGCTGCAGAGCCATTCATAATCCTCACCTCCCTTCCCCATAATTATCTCCTCAGCTCTCTCGGGTAGCGAACTCCCTTAAGCCTCCCTGCAAGTCATTTAGATTCTAATTGGGATTTAAAAACTCTTGAAACCTGAGTGGGTGGCTCAGTGCATTATTGTTGATGAATGTTACCCTGGGTGATGTGCCCAGCAGACCCACAGAGGACCTGCGCTCAGCTTTCCATTGGAGAACTGTGTCCTTTTTGTTTTCAAGCACGGATTTGCTCTTTGCCTCAGCTAATTAGGAACTGGTTTCATTCACAACAGCAATTCCATTTGTGGCATTAGACCAAAATGTTAATTTAATTTTGTTATGTTCAATCCTTTTCCTACATAATGTTTCTTTAAAATGGAGGCGATGAAGCTTGTTTTCTCCACTTAAATGTTTTCTGCTTCTCCTCCCCGTTCTGTGTTCTTTTTTTCCCCTCAAAGATTTACTGAACACAGTTTCATTACCTGCTCAGAAATGTCATCCTGAGGACCCTAGTCCTCTAAGGCTTGGCATTGCAGGCCCATGTCCTTGGTTGTTTTGGGAGGGTTTTTTTGGTTTTGCTTTTTTTCCTCTCTCGTGAAACTCATACTAACTGGTCATTGTTCCCTTGTTGCTATTTCCCTGCCAGACTTCCCTCTTCCTGTTAAACTGGCCCACAACCATAAGCAGCATGATGTGAGAGGGTCCATCAGCACGGTAAAGAGCTGGAGAATTGCACTGCTGGGGCAGAAGTGGGATGACATCACTCTGATGGATTTTACTGTGGCAGCTGCATAGGGACCTCTGTATATCAGGCAGCTGATAAATGAAGCACATCATTCAAAACAGGACTGATGGAGGCTGCAGCACTACTGCAGCAGCTATTTCTAAGGGAGATGGGAGTTTAGCAGTTCAGAATGGGCGTAGAGGAGGGTGGAGGGGCTCTCTTCACCTGGGCAATGTCATCAGGGTTTGGTTTCCCCACCCCATGCACCCCTTTTGTTTATCATCCTAAATCTCTTGAATTACTCCCTTCACCAGCTGCAATGCACTTTCCTGTGGGCACTGCACACAACCACAGCAATCTCTGCTCAGTGAGGCAGAGGGAATGATGTTGTTAGCTCTGAATTAATTTGCTCTGTGAGTGTAAATCAGGCTCTTACTGTTATTTCGGTGAATTATTTTAAATGTAAATGTACAGAGACAAAACAAATGTGTGGATGTGGTACTGAAAAAGCACACTTGAAAGAGATACTCCAAATACACAAAAATGGTTCCCTTTTTCATTAATATAATGTGCTTTTAATAAGCTATGGATGGTCTTGGCTTTCAAAGCTCTCTGTAATCATCATGAATTCCTGTCCCAGCCTTAGCCCTAAAAGCCGTAGGCTGTAAGTCAAGTGAAAACTGATAACCAACACTTTGGGGAAGCTGCCTCTAGCACATTTTCCTTCAGTCCTGGGTCATTGTTCAGGCTTCTGACCCAGGCACATGGCTGGAGCTCCTTGCCAGTGGGGTTTATTCCAGCTGAGACATTAACCTATGTGACTTTGACAGATATCTGTTAAGAGGCTGTGCTAGATTTGGGGCTGCAGTGCCCAGCTGCTCTGATGAAACTATTCTAGAAATTTATTCAGTGTTTCTCCCATGAGAAGGTGGGATGGATTTAGTAGTGGTGGTAATATTTTGGGGTTTGTTCTGGGGGTTTTTTTGGCCAACAACAACTCCTGTTCATTAATTCCTGGCACTTGGAATGTATGAAGCAGGTCCATCCTTTGAGAGAGGAGAAGACCTCAGACATGGTGAACAGTGTCACCTGTGCTAGGTGACACTAGTCCTAACTGAACTCTGGGCTATGGTTTTCAGTCTGTGACCTTCAGTAGATGATCTAATTCCAACTTCTTTTGGTTTCCCACCAGTTAGATTAACAACACAAGGCTTCTCTCATTTTTCCCTCCCCACCATCTTCTGTTGGTTAGTAAGACTGAGGCTGTCCCAGTGTAGCCCAACTGTTTTGTTCTCCAGTGTCAGATAGGTTTGATTGTGGCTCCCAAGAGTAAACATCCTACCATATAGGCACTGTATATATTGCAGATTATCCAAATTTTCCTATAATCAGGCTGCAACTGGAGGCTGCTAGCTGGGGTGACTGTGAGCTGTACAGCTGTGGTTTACACTGCGGCCATTGCACGGCTTGTCTCTCACTGCAGGCACAGAGTGCTCTTCTGTGTGAAACCAGAGCTGATAACAGCTCCAATGCCTTTCTGATGAGATGGAGACCTCTCTAACTGTGTAGAGAGGTTCCTCTCAGGGCTGCTTGGTGTCAACCTTTCACGTGCTTTCCTTCAGCAAGGTGGGGACACAAGCAGAGCCCAGCCAGGACCCTTCCCCGTGCTGACTGCTTATGCCTGCATCCCACAGCCCTTAGGAAGGTGTAAGGGTGAACCCACATGCCTTCTTCCTCTGGATCATTTTCATCATGCTTTATTTGATAGAAAGATTTCCTTTTGGTTTTGTGACTGTGCCCAAATGTAGCCTGACTCAGTGGTGTCTGCCCAGGCACTTGAATGCAGACCACCTCTGCCATTCGCAGTTTTCAGTGCCATTCATTGTATGACTTTTTCTGCTTCATATCCTCGAGATTTTCTTCATGGAGTCAGGCTCTTGACATTGTATTCTCTGTGCAGATGCATAAAAAAGGGTTTGTGCAGCATTCTTTCATGAGGTACTATGGCTAGAATTGTCCATCTACTTTTGTACTTCAATGACAAGTCCTGAGCTTGGGCTTGGACTAACAACAGTATAAAGCAGAGTTTAAATACTTGCACAGAAGGTTGTAGTACTAAATGTTGGTGAAAACACCTCCTCTCTGTGTTCCTGTGAGTGGGATTTGTTGCCATATTCAGTGAAATTTATCAGGACAGCCATATAAAATATGAAGAAATCTGCTTAAGGTGGCTGGATGCTTGGCGTTGTTTTTTGACGGCACATTGTTCCTTGGTGGTGCCTGATTGCCAGGGATGGGTCAGATCTGTGGCTTCAGAGAGGCACGGAGAGGTCAGCTGACCATACCAGTGGATTTCAGTGTGAAATAGCAATGAGCATTTGGGGAGGACAGGAGTGAGCCATCCAAGTCAGCTACTCTGCAGCTTAATAGTTGCCTGACTAGTACTGTGCTGTTGAAGAAGCTGATAGACTGTTTTAGCAATCTATGCTAACTTGTCTTTAAAGATTTTTGCTTGCTTCTTTTCTACTTGATCTAGTTTATTCTGTGCATGTTGAGTCACCACCTACATGAAAAGCCTTCATTCTCCTACTTTCTTGATGGATTTCTAGTGCATTGGGTCACCATTCCAGACTACTGTTTTATTTATTTACTTGTAATCATGTCTCCCATGTAAGCTGCTTCAGAGCAAGTTCTTCTTTTTCATTAGTTTTATTCTTCCCTGGAGCATTAGTTTGGGCAAATGTATAATGGTTATCATGGGCCTTTCTTCCTCAAGGACTGAGAACTTTCTTATGACTGCAAACTGTGGGGTATTGGTGAAATATGTCTGTGAGGACTTTTCTGCCAGGAAAGCTAATCTAGAATGCAGTAGCAGGTTTTGAGACTGCAGAAAATTGATGAGCTTGGTAAGATCAGAGAAGAAAAACAGATCTCTAGTAAAAGCAAACACAGCTTACAGCTTTCAAGGCACTTAGCAGAGGTATAGAGCATTTTAAGTAATGCAGATAAATATCTCCCCGGAGCTTTTGCTTTTTCATCTAAGCACAGATTGGAGAACAAATAGGAAAATTGGTGGGAAAACAAAAGCTTCAAGTATGTCAATGAACATTTTTGAAGCTGAAAATTACTTTTAGCAGTGAAAATAGCAGAAAATGCGTAAGGCAAAAGCAGTGAAGCCATGTATAAAACAGGGGAAAAGAATGAGATCAGAGGGTTGCAAAGAAAGTTTTGAATTAAGTGACTGCTAACTCCCTTCTAAAAGATTTATTTTTATTTGTTCTTGAAAAACATTTCTAATTTGTTTTTGTTGCTGTACTAATACACTGAAAGGTGTTCATTACTATCAGGCAAATGTTTTTCAGTGTATGAGCAAAAAGTGATACATTAATGCTCTTTTTTTAAAAAAATAGTGCAGACTGTGATAATTCTGAATAAAATTGCAATATTGGTGGTATTCCAGCTGGTTTTGAGTTTATATTCATGACTGAGGTCTTAGCCCCAGAACTGCTTTATACTACTGGCAAATATTCAGTAGAGAATTTCTGAATAGGGATATGATGTGTCACAGCAAAGCTATGAGAATGCTTGATTTTTTTTTTTTTTTTTGTGAAATGTCACTTAAAGTTGAATGGTTGGGTAGTTACACACTTCCACAGAAAATTCTGCTTTAATCATAAGCTCGTATGCACCTCTGTGTCCTGAACTGCCATCAATAGTGAGTGGAGTTCCTGGTTTAGACAACGAATATATCTTTGATATGTTGGGTGTATTTATTGAATTCAGAGCATAAACGATCAAGTATTTAGTTCAAATTTAGCTCATTTTGATGTCAAGTTGCTGCACTCAACTGATAGCTGCTACAGAGTTTACACCTCACCATGTTATTAGAAGTAATCAAGTGATGCAGCCTTAACAAAACATTGCACGTAATGAAAGCATTGACAAGGACAATGTTTGCAGGTCTTGCTGTAACCTCTGACAGCAAATTTTTTTTTTTTTTTTTTTTTTGTATTACTGGGGAGCTTTGCTTTCAGGTAAAAATAAGCTAATGAACCCTTGGCACTCTTTCTTGGCCCATTGACACAATTAAGTTCATAAGATGCGCTTGCATTACGGAGTGAAATGAGGGCTCAGGAACAGGTTTATGTGTTCCCAGACTGACTAGTGCTGTACAGGACCAAGCTGAAAGGTTTTTTCACCTGCTCTGCAAAAATTTTGAATGTGACATCACGTCTAACTTGGACAGTCAAGACTGTCACCAGGAGTGCTGATAGCAATATCTGTGCTTTCACTTCATTCAGTTCTACTACTGTATGCATGTCAAGTCTGTTAAACTAAAATTACCAGTTATATCAGCTGTTCTCTGCATCCTGTTTGTGTTAGATACTTCATGCGCAGAAATCTTTGTAAAGCCCACCTCTTTGTCATGGAAACTTGTCCTAGCAGTTGCTAATCCAGATGAATGTCCACAAGTGTTTTCTTTAATCATTGTCATTTTCCACAGATTTTGAGAACAGAAAGTTTATGCTCAGTAGCCTTAACAGGTATGGGATGAATAATTGATTGGTCAACATGCACTGAAGGGTATTTGCTAATAGCTTGAGGAGAGCTTAGGAAAAGGTTCCTGCCTGTGAAACAGGTGAAGTGTTATTTTCTTCTGTGCAAGAAGTATCAATGCTATATTTTTATTTCTCTCAGGCTTATGCTTATATCTTGAGACTTCAATGCTTGTTCTAGCTACAGACTGCTAACCCTCCATTATTTGTAGCTTATTTGGGGCTGTGCTCAGCAGAATGGCTCTTCTGCGGTAATAATGGGTACTTTTGTGGCAAACCACCCTTTTAGGCAACAAAAAGAGTTCTCAAGTTAAATAACTGTGTGGACAAAGAGGAATGTGAATGTTTTTCCCAAAGGCTATTTCCTTGGTCTGATAGGATTTGGTAAACCATAATCACCAAGGTATGAATTGGCAGACATGATCTTGTTCCATAGTTTCCTGTCAACACGTCAGTGTCGTAGTGAAATCATGTTTGCATCATCTTTGCTCTGCACCTTTTTGCAGAGCTTGTCTTCTTCTTCTCAATTGATCTTTTCTTTGCAACATGCAGCAGTTGTTGAATTTTTATAAATCATACTTTCCCATCTAGAAAAAGACACAATCATATACAGTAACAAAACACAAATGGAAAAAAATTCTCTGAAAAATGGGCATGCCCTGAAATTGCCTATAGAGTGTCCCTGTCTTTTTTTCTTTCCTGCTGTGTTACAGTGTCCCTCAGCCCAGCCAAGCCCATATAATTGACGCAGTGCTGTTGAGGATCTTGTGGTCTATACCAATTTGTTTTTCTTGTTGTTGCAGTGATTGCTGATGGGTCACTGGATAAGACAGCTCTAACAGACGATGTGGGAAGTGAGGAGGACCTGTATGAGGACTTTCGGAGCTCCAGCCACCGCTATGGCCACCCTGGGGGAGGCGGAGAGCAGCTTGCCATCAACGAGGTATTGTGCTGATTGGTTTCTGACAGGCAGGATAAGGAAGGATGCTGGTTCTTGTTGTGAACCATAAGAGAGGTCAACAATCAAATTGATAATGCCAAAGTGCGTGGTACCTCAAATGTCATTTACTGTGGGTACCACTTAGAACTGGGTAATAGCAGGGTCTGGGCCTTCCATCAGGGTTCTGTCCCTAACAGTAGAGGACAACAATGTAAGGTAATGCAGAGCCACAGGCCCTGAGCTCTCCTCTTAGATGTTTTTTGGATGGGAAGTTTAAAACTATTATCAAGCAGCCTGGTCCGGTCTGGTGTGAGACTCAAAATGTGGTCCACTGAAAGCATAAAGGAAATGTTGAAAAAAAATGATGGTCGACGTACTAATGTATTGGTAGGTGAGAAGGGTGCAAAGTTTAATGTAGGTTTGGTTTTCACTGCTTCTTCCTGTTCCGCAGTAAACTCACTCCAGGGATGTGGAAGACATGCCTTTCTGCTGTTAGCCATTTTCTTTTATAGTGCTGACGCTGATTAACTTGAGATCAGCAATTCTAAAATGTACTACTTACTTTAACTGATGTGATGAGCAACCTATTAATAGGATTTAAGATGTTTTTTCTGCAAAAATATAATGGTTTTGTCTAATGCATTAGAACTGGCATCCTGTTGCACACAGAATGCTTCTCTTGTGGGATGAGTTCTCTTGCATGCTTACACCTTCCTCCTCCCTTCCCTATACTCAGTTACCTTTACACGACCTTCACAAGATGAGAAGGCAAGGATAAAAGATGTGTTATACTTTCTTGAGGCTAAGCTATAACTGAAACTATGTTGACTGAGGCTCTGTGCTTGTATGTCCATATGGACAGTGATGGTGCTTCTGGGGTCTGCAAAAGCTCCAGAAAGTAGCATAGTGAGGGAAACAGCAAAAACAACATAGCAAATGGTTTTCTAGCAGTTTTCCTGTTCCTAATATTTAGAATACCTGACTACAGCCCCGGGTGCCTCAGGTAAGCAAGAGACATGCTCTATTCAACCATTGCTTGCATCTGGGGGTTATCAAATCATGGCCAGAGCTTTTTTATTTAACCTCAGCTGTTTTGGGCTGTTGTCACTGGCAAGCAAACATTAGTAGAACACCAGAAATCTTGAGTTTTATTCTCCCACATTTATCTGGTGTGTTTGTGAGAGAGTCCCAGGTACCACAGGACTCAGTCCCATAGTGTGCACTGAGAGCACAGTGGGAGGATTCTGCTTCCCTCCTGTTCAGGTTCTTGCCTTGGTAAGCCTTCTTAGTGTGTCTCATCAGACAGAACATCCTCTGGATTTTTGTTTCTTTTTTTAAAGGAAAAGGCAAAATAATTTTATTTTATTTTATTTTTTTTTAAAAAGGAAATCTTTACTACTCTTTAAAATCAAGAAAAAAATTAACTTGGCAGTGGGTCCATCATACATGTTGTGGTTTTCTCTTTCATCACTATTATTGAGAATAATTGTTTTTCTTTATTTTCTTAAAAATTCATTTTATTAGAGTAAAATTCTATCATTTAACTTCTAATCAGAAAAGCAAATGAATGTGTCCAAAGCAGGTGTAATTCATATAGTCTTTGAAGTGTATGTGGGGTTTTGTTGGGCAGTTGACTGGAAGAAAAAAGATTATTTTTGGCTTGTTCCCTAGAAGCTTGCCTGTTCAGGGGCCAACAAAACTGTAAGAACAGGCAGTACATTATTTACTTTGTCAACTGGTTCCTGTGGGTAATTAATCCATCACTTAGCTTCACTGAGCCTTAGAAAAGTGCTTTCTTACACAATCACTTCCTGGAACAAAAAACTGCAATAAAATACAAAATGTCTGAGGTGAAATACTAAATCTGTTAGGTACAGATTTTAGATGAACAGACATCTTAAGTGTTGGAATTGAAGTATCTCAAATAGCTGGCAATTGGACAGGCTTATTTTCACCTTCCCTCCTGGACCAAAAGCGGGATATTGATTAGTCTTGAGTATTTTCCGTAGTATCGCTCGGAGTGATGTAGGGTGAAGATATCGATGTCCAATCATTTAGTCACATTTTGTGAGTAGTCTTGTCTTTGTTTTATTATATTCCAAATTGCGTTTTGTTGGTCATGGATAAGGAAACTATGGCAACAGCATTATTCTTAGCCACCTTGGAAGAAGCAGCTTTCAAATAAAGAGAAGGTTGAAATACATTTTTAAGGCATTTGGCAGACCAAGTGCTGCATTAAAAAACAAAACACATTTTAGTTTTAGTTCATTTTGGATCAAGAGAAAATGGTTATGAAATAAAAAAGAAACCTTTCATAAAACTAGAATAATTTATTGGCAAGAAGACTTGAGGGATAAATCTGGGAAGATTGTATAGAGCCCACCTAAGAAGATCAGTATGACAGTGTGTAAGAGCCAAGAAAAATCAATCAAAAAGTAATAATAAGGGTTTGAGATGAGAAAAGAGGCACGGAAAGTCATTTTCTTGGGGCATGTGTTTGACATTCCTTCAAATGCTTTCCTGATGCTTGTGAAAAAGAGATTTTTGTGTTTAGTTTGTACCTAGTGGAGTTTACTTTCTGTTTGTTCCGGATAAAGACTCTATCCTTGCATCTTTTTGCTTCCACAGTATAATTAGCTAAAATGTGGCAAGAGAAAAATCTATATTGCAATTGCATTGTGGTTCTGTCCTTCCAGTGCAGAAATATTATATATAGGACAGACATAGCTTCAAGCTTCATGAAATGTGTTACAGGTAGACTGAAGTCGAGAACATAAGGGATTAAGCATATAAAAAGCCTGCCTGCCCAGCTCTTGAGTGATCATGGTGATAATGAGGAAGACTATACTGCTTATCAAGTAATTGGCCTCGGCAAGTAGGCTTAGGCCTGTTTGCTTAGAAATATCTGATGTGTACAAAGGGATAGTCCTGACCTGCTGTGCGAAGGGTCCATATGGCTCTGTGCTTCAGAAGAAATGCTATTTGCTATTGCAGTTCAACATGTGGAGTGTTTAGCCCCTTCCAGCCCTAGATGAACAATACTGTCCCCATCTTGTGAAAGCAAGATACTACATGTTTGGAAAATAACAGCAAGACTCCTTGTGTTTTCCTTATCTCTTACGGCTTTGTGTTTGATAAGTTTGGAATCTGGTATGTGGTTCTTAAGGAAATGCACAACTCATCAGCTTCAGCAGACTGGGATTTTATCTAAGACATGTAACACCATTGCCTTATGTCTTAAAGTGACAATATTGTAGTATGTTACAGATGTTTGTGCTAACCAGTGCTTGTTGGCAAGATGCAATTAAGCTAATTGGTTCCAACATATGTGTTTCTGACTTAACAAAGTAATTCATACAGAAAAATGTTCAGGAAGTGGCACAAACAATACATCTGCCACATACCAAAGGCGGCAGATACTCTAGCTGTCCTCTCTCTGTCTTACTGAGCAGCATACCACTGGGGCTGTTGAGTCTCTAAAGCATTATTCTTGTTACTAAGCTCTTTGATCACTCACTGAGAAGTTGTCTGGGCTCACTCAGTGCTTCTCCAAGCACAGCCAATTTTAAACAAGACAGACACGTAAACTGTTTTTTTTAAAAAACAAACAAACAAAAACGGAAAACAAATCCCCAAACTCATAAAATGTTAATGCAGATGAAATCAGAACAACGTATTTTAATTTTGTTAAATGTGAATAATATCCTTCATAGCATTTTTCGCATTATTTATCTACATTCCAATTAATAGAATTCTCTTGTGTACTGTATGAGGACAAATTTCAAAAGATGGAAAAAATTTAAAATAGTGCTGCAAAATTTTATCATCCTTTTTTTTTAAAAAGAACACAGAATATGTTGAAAAAGCTATGGTAACAACAGATTTCCAGACTGAAAACAAAATTTAGAATTATTGATTATATGGAAACAATATATAACATTCCTGTGTAATCTGGGAGAGGAGATTTATTGCCACTTTTATGTTTTAACGTGAGTATATTGCTCTCGCAACTGATACTAAAGCAAACAGAAACCAGTTAACAAATATCTCCCCCACCCCCCTCCCCTCCATGCCCATCCCCCCTTTTTTTCCAGAGGGCTTAATTCACGCTTTTGTGTCTTTTCTATTTCTGCAGCTAAGGTTGACAATTGTGGTCCAGAAGCAGCAATTAGGATTTATTTGCAGAGTACTGTATAAAGCTCAGTGCTGTTGAGGACAAGAAATAATGTTCCCCAGTGGACATAAATCTTTACTGGATCTGAGTTTCTGGTCCCAAGTGCTGGTGTAACTGTGTAGGGCTCAGATGTGAACGTTCACAGTAGAGAGTCAGAATTGTAACTTTCACAGCCTGATGGATTTAGTTTTTACAGTTGGGGTCTGCAAACTTCTAAGGTCGCTTCAGAGAGCTTTTTGCAATGGATTTAAAACAAATCAAGTATATTCGAATATTCTATAGCAATTATGTCTCATCAAACATCAGGACTGGGACCTAAGTATCCCAGGGGCTGCCAGAGCCATATTTCTGCTTTCTACCATGAGCAGCTGTGGCTGCTCTGAGCCACTTTTTTGTGTCCTTGTCAGCATTAGGACTTGGTCATTGCCTGTGCAAGGGACTCTCCCCCAGCAGGCTGAAGATGAAGAGAAGGTGATGGAAGCCAGTGTAGCTCACTCAGCACTGTGGATTATCTTCATCTGGGGAAAGACTATCTTGCAAATGGGTGTTGGGGTTTTTTAGAATGGTGGGAGAAATGGGATGAGCTTTCATGTTTGCAGTCATGAAGTGAGCTCCTGGCAATCCAAATGCTTGTTCCCACACATACATGTGAGGTGTGGGTAGGTAGATCCCATACCATGTATGCTGTGGTCTGTAGCGTACGCACCACCAGCAGGAGTTCAATCCACACAGAATCATTTCTATAAAATATATAATTCTTTGCTAGACCCATGCTTTCTCTAAATAGCCCTATTAATATGATACTCATTAGGAACAAACAAAAAAACCCCCAGGCTTAGCTTAGTTCTTGGGGCAAGAGTAGCCCATGGGGGTCTGTCACAGTTTTAGCCCCTAAACAAAGTGTTGAGGTGTTACAGTGGAAGGGGCCCTGCACATGTATAAAGCAATGACTGGGTTATGGTGTTGGTCTCTGAATGGATCTAACTGAACTCCTCCCTCCAGGAGGCAAACTGAAGAAGCAGAACAGGAGTGGCAGCCTCTGTGTTTCACCTCTTTGTGGGCACAGGTATGTCCCCACACGCATACCAACATGTTTGAAGAGGGGAAGGCACTGCCCAAACTTTCATCTGTGGCTGTAAACCAGACCTAAATACATCACTCAAAGGAAATAACTGGAGACAGCATGATGGCTTTGGAGTTCTTACATCAGCCCTGCCAGCTCTTAAATTGTAAAGGCTCCAACAGCTTCTGCTAGCGCTTGTTAATGATAGCCTGCAAGTATTAAGGGAACCTTAATAATGTCTGTTGTTTGCTGGCTTTAAATGTGTTCCCAGTTACTGGGGTGCAGAGAGAGGTTTGGCTCCACAAATAGTTTTCTCCTTTGCGAAAAAATGATCGATCCAGCAGTGGTTTAACTCCTGAAGTTACTTGTGCCAAATCATCTCAAAGTCTGCTTGTAACTTATCCAGTGTATCCGTGGGTTCCTAGAACCTGTCTGATGCTCCCCACCACTTAAAGAAAACATGGTGTGTCTACTGATGCTAATCACAAGAGTTAGTTTTCTCTTTATGTTGAAGGCTGCAACCAACTACCAATATTTTGCAACCCGTTAAAGAGCTCTCTTAATCTGCTAAGGGTTACATTTGTAGGTCTCAGCTTCCTGCCTGCCACTTCTAACATGGTTTATCACTGAGATCTTCAAAACCTTGATCTGCTGCCCCTGCGTTAGTGTGGCAGGCAGGCGCTAGCCCTCTGAGGCCCTGATGGTCCCTAATGCTGAGGGCTCTCACAGGCTTTCTAATCTGCCATCCTTCAACCAGTGTTGCTTGCAGGACCTAATTGTGGAGTGTAGATGCTCAATCAGACCCTGTGCAACGACAGCCAAGGATAACCTGTGAGCAGGTGAAGATGAGTGATTTTACCATTCATGTGAAAAGTGGGAGCCTTGCTTCCAGACCTGCCCTGTGTCTGATACAGAGAAGGAACTTGCCTCTGTCCTTGACGTATCTTACTAGCTATCCTTGGGAGCTCCTTGTTTGGTGTTCAGGGATCCTTGGTTTGGTACCTAACTCTCAATCGCTGTTCTATGGGAACAAGAGCATTAGAAGCACTGCAATAATTGCACCCCTTCTAAGACTTTACTTCAGAAGTGTAGCATAGATTAAACTGCAGTTATTCCTGCTTGAAGTGGTATCCTGGTGGTGTGCAAAGACAAGTCTGTTTTGCAGAATCTTGCTGTTACAATTCATTCTGCCAATGTCTTTATTTTAAAAATAGGTTTTGGGATGTCCATGCCCCAGTTTGCTATTTGAAGAAACACCTGTGATGGATAACAGCACAATATCAAAGGGGATATTGGAGTACAAAGATTTGCTGAGAGCACGGGATAAAGAAGGAATGTGACAGAGTAGGAATGCTCGGTAAAGGTTAGTGTAGAGTTTATTCCAGGTTTAAGTGTTTGCATAGAGACAGAGGAGTGAATATATCTGGTTTTATACCATACTTGTGCTTCAGGTTCCTCTCAGCATGGTTTTGATATCAGAACATATCTTGGATTTGTTCTCCTCTCTCCAAATCCTGATTTAGAGCAGCTCTTCTCTACAAAGTTTTCTTTTTCCCCTAATCCCCACAAGATGTTTGAACACTGTGGTGGAAAAATAAAATCCCTCCTGATTCTTCTGGCCCTTCAGAGAGCACTGTTAATCCCTTAAAAGATCTTCCCTGTCAGCTTCAGCCTTGTCCTGTGACCAAGGCCCCTTGGTCTACACTCACTGAACTGAGGCAGAGTTAGCAGCAGGTTCAGTGATGCTTTAATGCAGTGAAGGCATTGGCATGTTCCTTGCAACTTTATATTATCACTCTGAAAGCAGCAAAACTGTGTGAGCTGTAGAGGGAAGAAAGATCAAAGACAGCAACCAAGCTGCTGAAGTGCCAAACCCCACTTTTCCTGAGACTCATGGAAAGACTCCCCCTCCCTCTGGGGTGCTGGGGGCCAGCCCTTGCTCCGTGCCCTTGGCATGCCTTCGAGAGGCACTGTTCCAGGGCAGGTCAGTCATACGCCCATTCCTCGCAGCAAAATGAGGAAATGTTACTTGCATTAACCCCACTACTCCCACACTTAAACACCCGCGCGCTCCACAGGCAGGCGAACAGAACAGCCTTTGTCCCTCGCAGTGTGGGGCTGGCTGGCCGCCCTCCGGGTAGCACATACTTGTCAGGCAGATTTGCATGGAGCTGTGGAGTGTGATCATGGCCTTGGAGGACATGAGTAGAGCGGTGCTGCTTTACAGTGGCTGAACATCCAGTTCAGCTTCTTTCTTGAAATTTTGGATTGAGGGGCAGGTGCAGTTGTAGGGAACCTAGAAAGGTGTTTGTGGGAGTTATTTTTTTCAATCCTACTTTTAGCTGGTTTTATCTATAATCTTTAGAGAGGATCCTGCTTCTAACTCTTCCACTGACTTGCCACTGGCAAGTCTTCATGTCAACAGGTTTTGTGAAATGAAAGCAGGCAGCTTGAGCTATGCAATACAGACTGAACGCCCTGTTTTTTCATGTTCCTCTGTCCCTAATGGATGCTTTACTAGTAAAGCAAAGGGGCACCTTGTTCATTCACTGTTGGGGCTATCAATTTCCCAGCCTTGCCTTGCTGATCACCTCGACAGCCACTTACCAAGCTTGCTTCTGAGGTTTAACTTGTTACTGATTTCTTAGTTGATGGGTCAGGCTGTTGGAGAACAGCCCATCAAGACTTGTTCTTCAGGGTGTGTTGTTCTGCTGCGTTTTTTTTCTGGCCTGCTAGCTAAAACAGAGGTATCAGGAAAAGGTGGCTTTGAAAGCCTGCTTGACCATGTCCAATTTCTGCCCTGCTTTTCTGTGGTGTAGGACATAAAAATGTCTGTCCTGTTTCTTATATACAGCTTATATATGTCTTTTACCCTCTCATGGCTTTTCTCATTCTTATACTCCATGGAACATGTTGTTCTCCCCAGCCCTCCTTTGGCTGCTTTAATTGCATCAGAAGACAATGAAGGAGCATTCTCAACGTAACATTATTACATGCTAGCTTGGAAGAACTTTATAGAGCTGTTACTTGTAAGCGGTTTTCCTATTTTCTACATGTACAAGACAGGTGTATTCTGTAAGGTGAGGAGGTTGAGCAATCAGAGAAGTGTCATAACACTGCTCTGCAACCAAACGCATTTTTTTAAAGATGACAGCTAAAGGAACCACGTACTCACGTTTTATAATATGTGGGCTCAACAGAATATGCCAGACAGCCCAAAACCACATGACTTTTTGAAAACTTCAGTATAGTCAGAAAGAAATGAGTCTTATGGTCTAGAAACAACCAAAGTATAAAGTTTGTCCCAGTTCCACCCTTCTCCAGACACCTCTCTTAAAAACTCTTACAAGGATTGTCTTTTAGTGTTTTTTCAGCTCTGTACATTATGCATCTTCCTCTACCCCATGTTAGTCACCACATTCATCCTGTCACTCACCTTGCCCCTTCTCACTCACTTTATCTATTTTTACTGGCTTCGTTGCAGCTTCTTCTGATTTCACCTGCTTCAGGTCCCACAACTCTACCCATGCCTCTTTCCCTCTCTCCTTTCACTGACTTTTGTCAGAGTATTTCTTTGTCTCTGTTTCTCCCTTATTTCTCTGTTCCAGCCCATGTAATGCCCAAATGAAGACCATTCCTTCTCTTTCTGTATCATCTGTGGCTGTCAAATTTTCATCTCAAAAAACCCATTAAAATAACTTTTAGTATCTCCTGAACACCTCCTCCCTCAGTCATTAAGGATGTTGTCACCACCCTGTTTCTCAGCTCTGTCACCTATTCTGACCCCTTTCTAGCTATTGCATTCAAACCGTTAATCTTGCCACATCTCTAAGATGCAGCATTTCTTTTTCTATCCATCCTTCTTATTGTATATCCCATTCAGGTTGTCTTTATTTGAGAGCATCATTAGTACAGCATCCATTGTTCTGCCTTGTCCAATCTTGTATTTAGATCCATTTTCCTAGGCTATCGCATGGACTGTTCCAGCCTGTCTTTGATTGTCTCTGCTTGTTCCTTGCTCCACCACATCTATCATAACGCTTTGTTTTGTTTCCCAGGCCGGTCCTGTCTGTATCTCTTGCTTGTCATCTGTCATTCAGTATTGAGAGAGAATTTGCCACCTTCAGTCAAACCCAGATGCACTAGCCCAAGCCATCCTGGAAATATGTCATCCTCTGCGTGTGATGCTGGAAGCTCACTTGCCTCCACTTGCAGAATCGTGTGGGATGTGCTGTCTCGGTACCTGGCTCACAGCAGCAACGTGGTTCCTCTGACACTGGAGCTCTGGGCCATGACAAAATTCCCCAGATGCTTCAAACATGTTAGTAGTTATTGTTGCTGTTCTTGAAAATAAAACTTGCTTTAGGAGAACTTGGAAGACCTTCTAGCTTTAGTCTGAAAACAAAATGTTGGTTGCGAAGCAGATCCTGTCGTCTTTTTTTTTTTTTTTTTTTAAATTGTTGTCCAGGGTGGCCCATCTAAATGGATGTTTTTCTTGAAGTGTGCCAATGCAGCCATGCCTTAATCTATGCACTACACAGAGAAACTGTCAGGCCAGTTTTCTTTCCATTGAAAATTATTTCGTGCATCTTAGTACTCAAGGAAGAGAACAGCTTGTAACATTTTGGCAGGATTATGTGAGTAAACTGTCCAGGGAAGTACTGGCTGTAAAGTTGTGTGGGCTTAAACCATGCAGTACTAGCTAGAGAAACATACAGTGGGTGTAGCTGTACTCTAGTAAAACAGTGTTACACACTGTAAAATTCAGAGCAAATTGTGGGCCTTTGACAGCCTGTTTTCCATTTTAGAAATACATGATCATATGCAGTTTAAGAAACTGTACTTGTTTTGATGTTTTCTGGCCACAGCTCAACAGTGAATGACATCCTTTTGGGAGGTGTTAGCTGCAGTTGTTACTGAGGGTTAATTCAATGCATAACAGGGTTGATAGTTGCTTAGTTTGGATGCTGGGTAAAGTGTGATAGTGGAAGATTTGGGAGTTAAGGAAACTTGATTTTCATGAATTGATTTGCAGGTAGCAATGCCTGCCCCTCTCACAATTTCATTCTCAGTCCTTGCTTTCAGTTGCTGAACTGAAAACTGAGTAGAAATTTGTCCACTGAATGTCCACTCAGAGCCTGGATTTTTTATTTTATTTTATTTTTTCTTTTAAAGATGCATTTGAAATGGTACAATCACCCCAGTGTTACTAGGTGGAACTATTTTCATCACCCATTAAAAAAATAAAAATTCTTCTTCAAGAAGTTATTCAATAGCTCTGTGTTATGAAAAGGGCGGTAATAATTTAGTGATTTTTATGTCAAAGAAAGGTTAAAGGGGGAAAAAAAATAAAACCAGTTGTATGGATCCAGGTGAAATTTGTTACTCTGGCTGTTGAACTGTTGAAGGTTTCTGTATGTGTTGAACATGTTCTCTTCCTCTGTAGTTCTGTATACACAGCATCCAAAGAGTCAGTGATGCCAACCAGAGGGTCAGGGAGGGTCGTATTTGTGTCTGTGGCTTCACTAGTGTAAAAAGAGAGCATAGTGCTACCTCGGAAGATACCCTATTTTGAAACATCTTAGGAAGACTTGCAGAGAAGTTCTCATTCGCATCCTCAGTGCCGTGTTTGCATGGTATGCAAAGCTCTGCTGAGCAGAGCAGGCAAACACACCCCGAGCTGACTGCCCGGTTTGTCTGTGCTCTGTGCCCTGCCTGGAGAATGGGGCGGAAAGTAGGAGTCTGTGTGTCAGATGGGTCTAATCCAGGTTCAGCTCTAGCACCACTTCTCCTGTCTTTGTTACTTGTTAATATTTTGACACATTTTTCACCTCGTTGGAGAGAGGGTGTTGATAAATGTCCCAGTAAGAGTGTTCTTTTTTCCTCTACTGATTTTGAGCAGTTTATGTGTGCCTGCAATACTAATGTGTCCTTGGCTTTAGGAGGAGTTGAATTGCACTGTATTTTGTACTTGTAGAAAGCACAGCCCTGTTTGTGCTTCCAGGAAGTCCTGGAAATGTGCTTCAGCATGGTATCTAGCTTATACTCAGAGCCTTGCTTTCCAAGTCTGCTCTCTTGTGAGAGAGGGGAAGGGTGATGATGGGGCTGGTCCCCACTGCACAGCTGCCCCGGGAGGCCTCACTAGGGCACATGATCTTTGCTTTCCAAGTGCACTGGTTATAGTTTCTCTGCTTGTCTCCTCTATTATTTGCTTGTTCTACTAAAGCACCCGTGCTGCTTATTGCAGCTATTAATTTTTCACATTTATATACAAATTCCTTTCGGTTCCCAGTTCAGCTGTTACAATATTGAAATGCTCTTTTCATTTGGCAGACAAGTGGGTTGGTTTGTACGCTCCTGGCTTCCTAAACTGACACCTAAAACAGTCTTCAAAATCTTATGCCCTATTTGCTGCTCATACAAGCAAGGTGACAAGTAAGGGCTGGACAATAATTAATGTAATTTTAGTGAAAAGTAAAGGAGTGTCCTTCTGTTTCTGCTTTATCTACTGTTATACTGGGGGTTCTTGAATAATTTTCTCTCTCGAGGTTTGGTCACTGACCGACTTGTGTTGACTGCAGCATGGCTTTGTGTGCAATCAGGCCTTCAAGGCAGCTCTACACTCGCCCCTTGCATCATTTGAGTGGCAGTGTTATTCCCTTGGTGCAGTCCTGGCTGAGAATGGCTCTTAGAGAAAGGACTGGAAGTAAATTATTACAATTGCAAATTATATTCCAGTTAAGATTGTGCAACACTTACTTGAAATGTGCTCCCTCAGTGATAGTTATACAAACTAAGTCCCACTCTACTACAAGCCACAAGGTAAAATCTTCAGCTATTTCATCTCTTGCTGATGCCACCTACCACAGAAGTACGTCTGATCAGTGAGGAATAAGAATGAAGCATTATTTTTGTCATAGAAAAATGCCACATGGTGTTTAGCAGCATGCAGCAGGAGCTGGAGACACACACACACACACACACACACACATATGCACACACCCACACGCCACCCCCCAACGCTTTGGGTTACCATGGAAGTAACACCCCCATGCACAGACTCTGCGAAGGACTCTGTGAGGGGATTCACTGTGTGGGGGTGAAAACAAAAGCCAGGTCACAACTAAAGTCACTCTGCAGTGTGAAAACAAAAGTCAGGCCACAGCTAGAGTCACTCTATTTTTTTTGTCCTTGTTGAGACCAGTTTCTACTCACGCTTGCTTATTCACTGTGGGGTCAGAAGGGTGACCTCAATTTAACATTAATTGTGTAATGCTCCAAGATGTATAATACACAAGGTAAACATGTTATATGTGCCCAGGCAATGTAGTGCAGGAGGGCACTTAGGTCTGCACATCAGAAAGGCAAAGGAACATAACTGTGGCTTAGAATGTTTCTTAGCTCCAATAAAGTTAGGAGAAAATGTTCCCTCCCTGATTCTGCATTTTCACCTTAGTACTGGTTTCCTTCCAAGTTCTCCTTCCAGGCAGTCTCAGAATAGTGTCCAAGAAAACTACTTTTCCCTTTAAGATGTCTTTATAGATATTCAGTCAAACTTTCTGTGTTTTCACCTTCAAATGCTTGCACATGTTAATGATTGGCAAAGATTTCAGGAGATTAATGGAGAATTACATCATCATGGATTTTAGAGATTGCCTGGTATCCTGTGGCACAAACAACATACCTCTGCCAGCTTGATTCACCAGTGTGTGTCTTGGTGGGTTACGAATTTATATATTTCTTTTCAGTGTACTAAGTGACTAGAGAAGATGGTAGTTGCTGTGAAGATTTCAGAGAAAGGATGTGCTTTCCATTCACCATAATGTAGCTTTTCCTGAAGATCCACATCCCTCCCCAATACAGTTTGGTGGCTTATGCCCAAACTCAATCAGTTCATGAAAAGCCTTCAAAACCAGGTAAGATTTGCAGAGTGCCCAGGAGTTGAACAATGCAACGATGCAAGTTGGCCATGGGCTTGAAGAACTTCCATTAAATTGAAGTCTGCAAGCTTAGGATTCTAAGTGTTATTCTGTAGTGCATATGGTAGGGAGGACTGTTTTTTCAAAGCCATTAAGTGAATGCAGGCCAAAAACTCAAAAACACTTGGGAGCTTGGGCAGCCTGTGAATCCCAGTCGTTTGCTCCATATGTGAAGTTTTGCTTATCAAAGCTGCACTAAGAGCACAAGCCTTTGTCCTATGCAGTTCCATTTGTTCTGTATTCAGGCTAGAGACAAGGAGATCTGCAAGATCTTTAAGTTCAGAAACCAGCAAACTGAAGTAATTCTAGAATTTATTTTATAATGCCCAAAAAAGACAGATACCTTAAATGTTACAGGAGCATAAGGAGACAGTGGAAGTTGTTTGACTGCTTAGCACTTTCTGTATAACCCTTCCTGAGGTTACCACAATTTTGGAAAAAAAAAAAATTTAAAGTACAAAGCCAGACCCATAACTCTTAAACCTTTTACCTTTTAGATCTCTCACCCGCTGTGTTCTGGGATACATACAGGAGCTATACAGATCTTCAAGAAATGTTATGGGCACTGATGTTCTAAACAGCTGAGAAAAGACAGCTTTTTTAATGTGCATTCTCTCAACTGGGAGAGCAGCTGTGTTCATTCTGTTCATACCACATCATGTGGCTGCTCCCCTGTTGCCCTTCACAGAGTTGGATGCTACCATCAGTGTTAAGCAGTTAATATGTTTAAGGGAGGAGACATGCTGCTCCTAGGAATGTGTGTGTGTATATATACACATGTTGAGGTTTTTTGTTTTTTTTTTTTTTTTTCATGTTTAAAACTACTGGGTAAATTGCAGAGTCATTCTCTTTGCACCCAGCTCCATGCACTAGCTACTGTATCATCTAGCCCAGGGCCTGGATTGCTGGATTCACATTTCTCAGTTTCACAAGGGAGTGTGTGTTGGGTGAGCATGTGGGAACTGAAAGATGTGGAATTACCTCCCATCCATGAAGGTCTTGAATACTGGGTCCTGCTCTTTCTTTTCTGGGGAGTGCTATTACTGATGGCTGTTGAGTAGAAGGTGGGCTCCACTTTGCTGGCTAGAGGAAAGAAAAGGGCTGCAACTGTAGTCAAAGAGCCTGTCTCTAATGGGTGTTGTCCAAGAACCATCCCTGCCCTTTCCAAGGAGGAGTGACTTTTCATTCTGTTCCTGATCTAGACTAGATATTAGGAAGCATTTCTTTACAGAAGGGGTTGTTAGGCCTTGGAATGGGCTGCCCAGGGAGGTGGTGGAGTCCCCATCCCTGGAGGGGTTTAAGAGTTGGGTTGACTTAGTGCTTAGGGACATGGTGTAGTTGGGAACTGTCAGTGTTAGGTCAATAGTTGGACTTGTTGATCTTCAAGGTCTTTTCCAACCTGGACGATTCTGTGATCAGACATTGGTGGGAGCTATGCTTAGGCTGGGGAATCTGTGAGGCATCTTGATACTTGGTGAACTTCACAGACCAGCAGCAAAATGTTAAGTTCATAAAAGCATGTTTAGGGCTCTGCAGAGCTGACTAGAGGTTTTCTGGTTGCGGAGATTTAGGAGTTAAGTGCCTCAGTCCCACGGAGGCATTGGCAGAGGCAGCCAAGTCCTTTAGACGTTCTGGCTCCAGGATCCTGCCAGAAAGGGGATGGCAGAGTCCAACAGGCACCCCTTCATCTCTCCCCATCCTCCTCACAAACACCCAGCAGCGTGTTGCACACTCAGGTGTGCGGGAAGCCGTGTGAGCCCTCGCCATGCCCCTGTGCTGTGGCACAGCCAGCTTTCCCCAGCCCCACCTGGAGCAGTGGAATTTGCCTTCTGGCAGGACTTGTCTCTGTTGCTGGCACACTCTTAATGCGGGTGGAAGGATTTAAAAAAGCAGCCGCCTAATCCACTCCTGACCCTCCTTAAAAGCCTCCCCTGCACACCGCCACGTCGGGCTGGCGCTTGCCGCGTTGCTAAGGCCTGCATGTATCCTGGAGACGGCGCCCAGCAAATAGCTGAGCCGCTCTCTGGAAAGCCAATATCGCAGCCCGGATTGCAGTGCTCCAGCACGCTTGGGCTTTCTGCAAGAAGGAATTCAATGTCTTCCTTCTGCTAAAGCGATGGCAACCGTTTCTTCGGCAAAGAAGATGTGGAAACCCACGGATGTGCTGATAGCATCCCCCTGAGATAAGGGGGTGGGGAGGGGGCGTTCTGGCACACGTGCTGTGCAGGACCAGCTATGGCTGTGCCGAACCATTTAGACTTCTGCTTTTGAGAGCTGCAAAACAGCTTTTGTTAACAGACCTCTGCCCCCATCAGTGCCCCTGCTGTGGGCTGTACAGTGGTCACTTAAGAAGCCTGCCGCGCTTTTTTTTTTTTTTTTTTTCCGGGGGCTGAAACCATGGCAAAGGTCCCTGACCGAAGCAGGCACAAATGGAGTGCGCTTCACACTTTCCTCCGCTGCAACATGAACCCAGAGACCCAGCGGGTAGTGGTCTTTGTCATCCTGCTCTTCCTCATCATCGTCAACGTGGTGCTGATGTTTCTTTTGGCATTTCACTGAAGGAGGACTGCCGGTAGTGGTGTGGTGCATGGGGGTTTCCAGGACTGGGCAACAAATCAGCAGGTCAGCTTGTCATTGTCTGCCTCTGGTCTGCTTGTCTGCTGTTACGGTAACTGTGTGTCTCAGAGTATCCCTCCTTTGTTTTTTAATCATCACCTCCTTCCCCACCCTGCTCCCCTCACTCTCCTCCTGTCATCACCTGTGCCTTGCCGTCTGGATCACCGTTAAACCAGAGAAAGGGAAAGAGGTAACCGAGCCAACCTGCTTAATCGTAACCGCTCTCCGTGGTCCTAACGAGCCTCCGTTCCTAACGAGGATGATACCGTGCCTATACGTAGCACTTCTAAGCCCTGGAGAAGCCCAATGTGCTGCTGCTTTGTTTGCAGAGGGACAGCCATCCTATAACGAGCCCTTACACAAGGACCTACTACATGTAAACACCTGCTGTAAAAGGCTGAACCCCGTAATGCCTCCGTTGCTCTGCCACTGCAAACATTGTGCTGTGCGGCGGCGTGAGTAATGCCCAATTACCCAAAGTGATTGATCAGTAGAGTGCATCAGGAATTTGGGCTGAATAAATGCTGCAGCAGAGTGGAAGGAGTGTTTTGTTGGCTTTTATCCTGTTTCCTTTATTATATCTTAGTGCTTACCTGATACGTGTATTAAAATGGCTGGCAGAACCACAGCACAGGACGCTGCTTGCAGGCCACATGTCTCTCACTGGCCAGTGGTAGCCATGCGCAGCGGGGAAGTGACTCAAGGAGCACTATCCTAGACCCATTAGGAAGGAAAGGCAGCAAAGCAGCATGCTCGGTCCAGGCCTGTTCACCTCAATGATATTTTTATCAGCAGCCCTGTACATCACAGCACTTCCAGGCTTGGGCATTGGCACCTCCCCGGAGCAACTTGATGGCATTGAAGGAGACCGCTTTCTGGAGGAAGACAGACTGGAAAGGAAACCACGGTGCACTGTTCTTAACGACACCGCTTGCATTTGTGCTGGAGACTGTGAAAAATATCCAAGCCCTTAAAATTCAGCAGGATCCTTAATTTTGTGTGTTAGGTAATCTGCAGTTTAAGTACAGCTTTCATGAGGGTTGTGCATTTGCTGGCACTAATGGTTGAAGTTACTGCAGTCCTTTCAGACTTGAATGTTTACGGCTCCTGAAGTCTGATCTGATGTTGAGAAAGGCTGGATGGTCATGTTGTGTCTGTTATCATGAGTGATGTACTCTGTACCAGTTATTTATGTGATTGTGTGTAATACATTAGTGTTGTACAAAAACCACATCACTTTAGCACACAAAAAAATGAAATTTGTTCTTGCTGAGCTCCTTTCTGTTACATCTGAGTATGGAACATCCTTTTCCCTGAGAGAGGAGAGTCTCCTGCAGTGCTGGGTGTGGGGCAGCAGCAGGCCCCAGCTCTCTGCACTTCTCTGGGAACCTCTTATCTGGATGAACAGTTTTGAACTATTAAAAATCTCAAACTAGGCTGTTAAGTCTATTAGCTAGACATTGTGATGAACAGCCACTGGAATCATCCAGAGTATGCTGAAGTTACCATTTAAAAAAAAACAAACCAAAAACCAAACAACAAACCAACAAAACAACCCAAACCTCAGCACACAGCACTGGCTTTCAAACAGACCTGTTTTCTCTCCCCTGTAAACTTTACCTGTGGTCTCAGTTACAGCTGGAATCAGAACTTTATGGCATAAGGTGGAAAAAAGATTGTTTATTGGAAAAGACAAGTGAAAGGTGTGAAAGTATATCTCAGTCTTCAAATGACAGATGAGAGACCAAAGTATGGCTTTGGGGTCATAGGTACAGAAAACTTTTGGCAGCTGCTTGTGCATGATCTGCCCTCACAGCATTTGAGCAGGCTCTGAAAGTGCTTGAGCGTTCAGCAGTTCTCACCCCTCATCTAGTGGGTGAGTGTTTTGCTCTCGACAGCAGTGGGAGCAGTAACAGGCCTCAGTGTCATGGCAGCCCCTGCAATGTGTTTGAACTGTCAGTTACTGCTGTCTCGCCTGCTCTGTATCTTGAAATAGTGCAAAACACATCTGATGTAAGATGAGAACTGCAGTTATTCACAGGGCCTGCATGTACACACATAGCTCTGGAGAGTATTCGGTAGGTTGACTCCATTCATAATCCAAACATTTGGCTTGGCACACGGAGGCTGTGCGGGGCAGCTGGTAGGCTCAGCACAATAGTTTGCCAGCCAAGACTGATCCTAGATTTATGAAGTGACTTGTGCTCTTGTTTAGCTTGGTGTCATGACACTGAAATGCTCCTTGGGTGGCTTTTGTCACTGAACTGGAGACTGTAGCTTCCTGTTACACCCTGCCTAGAAAGGTGCTTCAGGGAAACTTCCCAGGAACTTTTTATTTAGTGTCTTGCAGAATTGATTAGATAACTGGAGCTGCTTCTTGCTCAGTTTGGGGACACCCTATTTCCACTGCTCGCTAAAGGACTCTGCTGGGTTTCAAAAGGATGAGATACCAAATCTGGCAATGGTGGGCTGCCAGGGCAGGCACAGCCCTACTGTGAGCAGGCAAGTGCTCCCACAACACTGCAAACTCCTCCTTCCCTGTTCTCTGTCCCACTTTTACCATATCTGCACCACTCCTGGTATGATGTCCTTATTTCCAAAAAGTTCCCTTTTCTCTGCCCAGCTACAGCAGCTGTGTCTGTGGGAGCCAGAGCCATTTGCCTTTGCTGCTTTGACACGTCAAAGCTTGTGCAGAAGCAGCCAGTGCGTGTGATGGGAGGTGGAGGAGTGTCTTGCTAACAGCTGATCCAGCGACCAAAATGCTCACTGATGCTAGAGAGAAAATCTAAGTCTCAGGCATAACATGAATTTGGGCAGTTAATGCCTCTGAGGTACAGAGCTGCCACATTGCTTCCTGCCAGGCAGCATTCCCCCCTGGGAAACGTTGCGTTTGTTGATGCAAAGGATCTGAGACTTCCCCAGCGGGAGAAGACCTGTCAGCTGCTAGAGAAATAAAGCTAAGAATTGTTTTCTTCAAGGGCTATGGGGAGTCCAGGACAGTGAGGGAAAACCTGGAAGAAAAGTATGTTACAGAAAAAGGTAATGCAACCCCTGGTGAAACTGCCTCCCCCTTCCCTGTATGGGGCAATTTGCATTACCCCTGCATAAGGCAATTTCACCAGATAATTTGTACCAGAGTAGTCGGGAGGAAAAAAGTAGAATCGTTCTTGCATTTAAAATTCCTGATAAGACAAACAGCAAGACTATAAGGATATGTGTAATAACTCGTTGAAGATATGCGTAATAATGCTGCTTGCCACAGGTGTTAATGCTGGTTGCTAAGAGCCTGGGAAAAAATTTCCTCTTAATATTTAATATCAGGTGAATTTTATTTTTCTCTTTTCACTGCTTGTCTAGGTGTTTGACACCTGACTAAACCTGAAGTATCTGTGTTGAGTTTTGTTATGGGGAACCCAGTGTTTTTTTCCTTCCTCGACTTCACCTACAGCTGTATACATTCAGCTGGAAGCTGCAGCTGACATATATAAGCATTTATCAGTCTGACATTAGTTGTGATTCAGTCAAGCCTGTTTCAGATCTTGGCTGAAGAAGCTGCGATGGCCGATAAAACCCAGGAAAAATAAAGCTTGTGAAGGATCCCTGAATCATGTGTAGGAGCTATAGATGGGGACAGAAGGATAGTGGAGAAGGAGAAGCCTTTGGCATTTCTGTCTACAAAGCTGTTTTTTTTTTCTTTGCTCTCGGTGCACTTATTTGACACAAGAGACGGGTGCTCTGCAGGACGGCTGCGACTGCCTTCCCTGCAGTAATCCGAACGACAGGTTCTGCCATGACATTTGGGCCATAGCCCCAGGGAGAGCGCAGTGAAGCCAGGGAAGGGGCAGCCACCCCATCGCTGCCCCTCTGCAAAGCACTTGGCATGCCTGGTGCCCACTGCGCTCGCTGCTTCTGCTGCAGACCAGGTCACATCAGCTGGGCCCTTTTGGGGCTGCTGCACTCCTCCTCCTCCTCCTCCTCCCCAGGATGCAGAATAAGAGCTGTGCCTCCACTCTTTCCCCGTGCTGTCACAGTGGTGCTGGTGTACTCCAGCTGCGTGACAAAGCAGTGTGCGGGGATGGGGCAGGCTACTACTTCCCTGAGCCCTGAACGGGTAGTTTGTGTTACCCCTGTGTGGGGCAAGTTCACCAGAACATTTAACAGTCAAGAGCTTTGCTCTGCTACTGCTTTACTTTGAGCCTCACAAGTGCAAAGAGAATCTATTAACAGGAGTGAGACGAAGACATCATTTCCAGAGGGAGATCTGGGCTTTAGATTGTATCTTTTCTTAATTTGTTCTCCCAGGCTAAACTCATTTCTGTGGTGATACGTGGTATCTGCTGTCTTTGTGATTTATTCTTGGAATCTAAGGCATGAGCTGGCCAGATAAGAAACAGAGTAAGCATTTAGGATGATACCATCAACAATTACTTTTAATTAATGCTTCCAGTGTTTTGATTTACAGAAGACAAAAAAAAAGAAAAAACACAAAACCAAAAGAAGTCCCATTATATAGGTTCAAGAAAGATTTTAAGAGGGGGAGTACTTCTTATTTATGCCATGTCACTGATTAACTACAGAATGTGCTGGAAACTCTGGAATAAAACTATGTCTTATTTGAATCTTTGTTCTTTGGGTAGGATTACTCCAGGCATGACTGTGGTTATTGCATGCAGTGCACCCACTCTCTGTCTGTGTTTGGCAGTGGTGGAAACAGGACTTGGACCTGCCGAAGGCCCACAGTGGTGTTCTCTGTCCTGTTGCACGCCGCAAGCCTTCTGTGTTTGTAACTGGTAAGAGTGACAGTCAGCTCAGCTATGCTGGTAATGCTAAAAGAAAAATGTCTCCCCAAGTACCAAGAGGTTGTTGCTGAACCTTCAGCAGAAGAGTCTGTCGGGTATAAAGGACTATGGAGAGATAAATTTGAGAGTTTGCTCTCCCTTATAGCTGACCAGCTGATCTGCCCCTCTGGAACAAGTTCCTGGTGCAGGGCTCTAGTTCCATGTGTCCTGCTTCAGCACTGAGGTCCATGTCTTCCCCTTCTCCCTCCAAGGAGGGAGACCCCAGTGCAGTCCCTTCCAGCATGCTTTTTCCTCCAGACAGCACCAGTTTCACATTGGGCACCTGAATCTCTGCTGTCCCTTGGTGGCAGAGCAAGGTAGAGCCTCCGCCAGCTGGGGGAAGAGAGGCTGCCTTCACACCCACCTCCCTTCCTGCAGCAGCTCCCATCCAGAGCAGGCTCTTGGGCAAAGCCAAGGTGACACAGGACGTGGAGCAAACCACCATAGCATCCATGCTTAAAAATTTTGTATTTGTTTGGTGTTGCATCCATTTAGGATATCAACACAAGAATGGAATTAGTATGTTGTCTTCCACTAAGTTGTGCTGGTTTGTAGTGACCACTGTGCAGGGGCGGGTCACGAATGCTATTTATAGGTCCAGTGTCTGTAGTCTTTGTGGTAACGTGGCTCAGAACAGCGTAGTAGAGCTGGGTTTGACTGTCTTGAATCATGATCCTGTCCAGTCTTGGCATGCTGAGTGTCTGCAGAGTTGTGGCAAATTTTGTCTGGAAATATAAACATTGTACGTAGGCATCAGATGTGAATCTAAAGAGCTACACCAGGATCTCTCAGCAGCAGCCTAAGACAGCTTTCCTCACCTCAGCAAATGAAATAGTTCCAGCAGGAGATTAAGAAAAGATAGGCTGCTAAGGAGTCATCACTTAGTATTTTTAGTATCTCAATTCACACCTGTAGCACCCAGGAGTCAGGACTTGTTATACTAAGCACTATCTAATTATGGAGTGAGAAGGCTTGCTCTAGATGCCAAGAGAGGAGAGCCAGGGACTGCAGTATCCCATTTGCTGCCTGGTTTACCAGAATGTGCTCTGCATTGAGCTGCTTTTGCAAAACTACTTTGTCATACTGAAAAGCCTGTGGCCACTATGGGAGGGTTGTTCAGGGAGTCAAGGCAACTAAAATGAGAACTTGTGAGGAACAGGAGATATGTTGATCTTTTCCTGTTTGGACTAAAGAAGCCATGTTCTGCAGGAGAAACAGCAGGTACTTCAGTCTCCTGTAGTTAGAGGGCTTGCTTTCAAGGTGGTCTTGGAATCAGGAATGTGATTCTGGTTTGAGGCTTTAGCTTTGTTTAGGCTATTAGGTTTCTTCATCCAGATGGTGTCAACTTGAGACAAATTAATAACATAGATATATTCAAAGGCATAATAGTACAGGGTCTCAGAAGAACCCAGGAACCTGCTGCTTCTTGAATCAATCTTCTTTACCTAGCACAGACCACTTGCAATATGAAAAGGTTAGTGACGTTGAAAGGTTATGAAATATGAAAGGTTAGTAGAAATTACTCATTTTTATATTTACGGATACTAACCAAAACCAAAGTCTAGGCATTCTCCTTTGCCTGACACTGAGACATTATCAAGGTTTTTTGGTTTTTTGTTCTGTTGATATTCAGATTTTCTTCTGTCCCATTTTCAAAGAAAAGGACAGACAGTGATTCTTAGTTCAATGAAGAAAGGCTTTAAAACAGTGTGTGCACTGGGAGAGAGATCACCAGAAAGGTGGCAGGGGGTGGGATGGCGGTGAAAATCATAAGTTTTTGGTCACCAAAAACATGCAAGGTTTCTCTATCAGGAGAAGATGAAGAAAAGAAACAGATACTAAACTCTGCATGGCTTTTTTTTTCAGGCAAGGAGATCATCTTTGCGAGCCAGATCATGGAAATTGCTGAACAGTATCTGTTCACCCAGCATGTCCTCCAGCACCTACCAGTGTTGTACAGACTTTGGCACAGTGCTGTTAATCTAAGGGAGATGTTTTCACAGGAGATAGGAGCAATAAAAATCATTTCAGCGTGTTCTTTGCAGTGGGTTCCATTAAAATGAAATCATGTATACACATGAAAAGGAAAGCCACGCACTGTGTTTCTGGCTTACTGCCCAAAGAGATGCTGACCTTTTGATGATTCAGAGTGGTTTGCTAGCAACACAGTTTGTATCTGCTTTAAAATGCTTTCTTTAACCTTATTTGTAAAACAAATTTAGATTAATTTGCTCTCAAGCGATAACTGATTCTGTAACTTGCTGTATTTTTGGGGGGAAGGGAATAGCAACAGTCAGAGAGTTCTGGGAACTGCATGGTTCCCTTACCTTTTCTTCTACAGAGAGCCAGGATGTAACATTTATCCTCAATAAATCCATGTGTTGGATGAGCTGCAGCTGAACTGTTTTGGATACGTTGTCCTGGGGAATCTGTATGGTATATTCCTCACTTCTCCAAAGAAATAATGGTGAAAGAGGAAGAAAAAAAAAAAAAAAAAAAAAAAAAAGAAAAATCTCAAAATTAAGTCATGGGAGGGTCCTGCAGAGAGGGAGAAGGATGGGAAGCATTCCAAGGGGATGTGCTGGTGGGCATGCACAGAGGAAGGGTAATGCTGTAGGCAACAGCAAGAGGGGAATGGGGCAAGTTTGTAGCATCAGTGATAGAAAAACGTGTTAATGTAACATTGAGTAAAATTTTCTAAAGAAAATAGTTTCATTTGGGTGCCAGAGAAACGGTAGTGTAAGGAAGATGCAACAGCACTCACTCTTAAATGTGAGGACAACTAAACAGACACACCCTGGGCTATTTCCATTCACAGACTGTACAGTTAAAATCAGGGCATCAGAAAATGTAAAAATTGCATTAAACAGATATGCTTCATATTCTGCAGCATTCTTCAAAATTGTTGGTGAGGTATGAGGGGGAGTCAGTCAGTCTGACACGGTTTTCATCTGATGCCAAACTGGAACCAGAAACTAGAAACTTTGTAGATGTGTGAGCCCTAGGTCAAAGTCTTGTTCAAACCTGAGAGTTCAACCCAAGGCCTCACTCCTTTCTAGTTTGAAAGCAGAGAAAATAGGAGAAGAGTGTCTGGCTGATTTCCAGGTGCTGCTACAGCACCAGCCCAATAACCCCTGTTACAAATCCTGGAGTAGTTGTGTGCACCCACCTCCCGCTGCTGCCATCAGAGCTGTCGGGTGTGGGTCTGCGCTGAGCCAGGAGAGAGGGGCTCAGCACTCCCCAGAGCACCCTAGAATAGCTGGAATAGGGGTTAAAAAGAGTGGTTCTATCAGAGATCTGGGCTGTTTGGGGCAAATGGGACTGTGGCACTTGGATCCTGCCTTAACCTAGAGTGATGAATGTGACAAAATTGGGAGAGGTATGAGGGGTGGGTTAGCCAAAAGTTAAAGATACAAACCACTTTTAAGCATTAGAGTATTTCAAGCTCCTTAAGCCACTTTAAGGCTTTAGATGGGTTTAAAATGCTTAAAACACTTTAGGGCCTTAGATGGATTTAAGGTGATTTAGAGCTTTGGAATTACTTAAGTTCTCTGAGTGCTTGAGGAGGTTTGGAGGTCCTTTGAGCTCTTAATTGTAAAGGCCTTTCTGAACATTCTGAGTGAGGATGTGGCTCATATCTGCTCCTGTAACCTCTGTGCAGGGACTCTTCCTCCCTGAAAGCCTCCCAGACAATGTCTGAACAGACAGGTTTTCCTGGGTACACTTTCATCCTTTCTTTTTTTGGAAAAAAAAGACCAAGAGTCAGATATCCATGTGGTAGGGATGAATGGATACTCCAGGTGTGTGGGCTGACCCTCCTCCATGCTCCTGGCGAGTGTTGCGTGGGTAGGATAAAGTGTGTGGAATCTGTTGTGTTGAAACCCTGTGGAAGTGCTACACTTACTCTGCCTGAGGAGTCCCAGCCAGGAGGATGACAGCCTACCCCAGAGGATATCCTAACATCCTTGTAATCATTGTGCTGGCAATTGATAATTTTCCACCAGAACGAGAGTGTTGCTGTAACTCAGGGAACATATCTGTCCCTGTCAAGTTAACATTTTCAGGGCTCACCATTTTCAACAACTATTTGTTGGTAATATGAATAGGCAACATTTATTTTCCTTTGTGTTTTTTACTACCCTAATATCCTAAGACCATCTCTATAGGGCCAGCCAGTAACGCTTTTATCTGTGACCTGGGGTAGCTGCTCAGGAATAGCTGCAAGTATGGCCTGGCTCTTTCCCTTTTGCACCTTCCCGGATGCATTTAAGATCCTTGATGGGCTGTATCCTGATATGATGTGTTTAAATGGCTTTGAAAGACATACATTTGCTTAATCTCTTTTTAAATCATCTACATGTTTGGCTCTGTGACATCCTGTGGCACAGCTTAATTATGCACCACAGGGAAAATGTACTGCTTTTGTACTAAACTTCTTGCCTGGTGATTTCACGTGGGCACCCATCAACCTTGCATTATGAATAACCATTTTGTAAGCCTTCATCTCGTGGTCACCCTCCATCCACCTTTCTCTGTTGCGGCTTCAAGGTCTGTTTAGCTTGTACAGGCCTAGAAACTCTTCCCACTTTTGATTTGTGCTGCTCTTTGTGCCTTGTCTAGTTGTCCTCTTCCTTCTTTCTTTCTGAGTCATTCCTGACATTCAGACTTCCTGACCCGGATGGAGCAGGCCGATGTTTTCTTAACTCTGTCTGCAAAGACATTCCCGAGGAGTAGCTTGTTTAGTCAGTCACTTGTGTTAGATATTGCTTGTGTTACATTTGTCATCATAGAATTTCATTTGCCATTTTGTCACTCTGTCACTCAGCATTGTATCTGATTGTTTAGAAAGAGTGAAAATGTATTTGACTTATACCAGAAAATAAATGTCTTATAGATGTAATTTTAAATAAGTATCCTATGGAAACTAGCATGCAAGTGAGCTATTTTACAGCTTTACTTACTGTAAGCACTACCAGCAGCTGCAACATTTAACTGTAAAATGTGATACAAAGGCAACCTTTTGCAGAGTACTATCTAACAGATTTGAGAAGGGCTTTGCTCCTGTTGTTTCCTTGTGCCAGAGCTTAAGGATGTTAGCAGAGTCCCTTGCTATACAGGTCATGGAGAGTGATGGTTGGGATACTGAGAGCACTGACAGGATTGAGATCAGTAGGTGTCCTCCTCAGCTACAGGTCACTATCCCCACTCTTTCAAGAACTTTCCTGGCCTATTTCAGCCAAAAGTAAAATGGTCTAAGGCAATTTCAGTTAATTTGTTTTAATCAGGTCCCATATCTTAGGTGAGGAATTGCATCACTCTGGAGTTTGAAAAATCATTTAACTGGACTCAGATGGACATGCAGCTGGCATGCTTTCTCACACTGTACTCTTCACACACGGTCTGAAATAAGATGGAGCCCAGCTCTGCCTCCGCTTTCTACAAGGGTTGCTTCCCTCCTCCTGTAGCACTTGCTGAAGGGAGCTCTTAAAGCTTCTCCTTGCCTGCTGCGGGGGGACCCTCCTCCTCTTCCCATCTGTTTAAACCACTTCTGAGGGGGAATCAGGACTCAGATGATATAAATAAAAGGGAATAATGCAATTAATGCCAGTCAGAATGGTTTTGTGGAAAATAGTTCTTACCAAATAAATGTGATGACAAATTTTGAATGTTTGGTAAATGGAGGCAGCTGTACTAATGTCACATGAGGAGTCTGAGTACAGGCACTGATTAAAAAAGCAGCACTATAGAATATCAGTGTAGCACACTTAACTGGATTAAGATCTCGGCTGACTGACATCTCAGATTTGTTAAGGAGAATCACTGTCAAATTAAAATATTTTGAATGGAGATCTGCAGTGTTTGGTAAATGCCTGAGAGTCCTCCACTATCCTTAATCAGTACTCTAAAATCTGTGCTGAAAAAATATGCAGCTGACACAGTAGGCAAAATGACAACAAATACCGAGGGCATGGCTTGGCTGGGGGCATGGTCTGCAGGTCTGTGCTTCTGAAGTGATGACTGCAACCCACTGCCCATGCGGGACACGTGTCTGGTTACCCTGAAACGTGCAGACAGAGGAACGGTAAGAGGCGATGAAGTGTTTGCTGTGGCTGTGGAGTTGTGTCGGTGGTTCTGGCACTCTGCAGCCAAGCAGCAAGTCTTAGCTAGCCCAAATTCCTCCCTGGCAGTGAAGGGAGACAGCACCCCCAGGGGCTTGGCTGATTCCTCATGCTAAGATAGATGCCTGAGATGAACCCTTCCCTGGGGTGCCTGTCTCTCGCCACAAAGCGGAGATGCTGGTAAACACAACCAAGATAACTCGTTCAGACTAAATCCCTGCTGTTCAGATGACAGAAGCTCTATGAGATAAATTTCATTTCTGTTGTCCATCATTAAACAGTGAAGCTATAAGTTTTGAGAGGAGGCCAGATCAAGCTGTCAAGAGGAATTGAAAACTATCCCATGGGCTCAGTCCAAGGGAGAGACTAGCTTGCTTCTACCAGTGTTCAGAAAAAATAAGTATTTGTGTGAATGAAGCACTACTTTGGGGAAAGAGTGAAAATAAAATTTTTCTTTTACTCCTCTGCTGCACTTTGCATGAGAGAAGGCAGAAGAGAAGCTCTGGAAGCAAAGTGAGGGGTGAAGGAGCTGGAGCTGGGGGTGGGGCTTTGCCTCTGGGGTCAGGACTGCTGCAGGGTTTAAATGTTTGACGTGCTGACCCAGTTCAGCTTCAGTCTGTAATGCACTAGTTCTAGGGGGGGCTGAGCAACAAACTCAGGCTTCACAGCAACCATTTGAGTTCACCAGGAAGGGCTTGGGTTCAGGTGTGGCTTCATGGAGGGTGTCTGTTTTAGCAGCAGAAAGCTGAAAAGAAAATTCCATTTTATTGGCACCTTCTCCCTGAGCTGCCCTGTTCCCAGTATCTTCTGATGTTCCTGGGTTCATTTTTTAGCTCAATATGATCCAGTGGACTTGGCATTATCAAGATAAATCTATTCAAATTTTATTCAAATAGAACTGAGTAGCTCAAAGATAAGTATTTCCTAAAGGCAGTTTCATTCTTCCCTCTGTAAGTTGTTGAGATCTTTTATCTCTGTTAATATTGCTTGGAGCTCCTGTCAGAACAAGACCAGGACATACAAGGCAATTCTGTCAGGGTGTCCAGCCAGAGACAAACAGGGACTGAGTGGCTGGAATGCAAACAAGCCCACAGACATGGGCCTTGGCATGCCAGATATGTTTACCCACATATAATGGACTTAATTTGGGGCAATAGCCCTGGCTGTGTCTCCTCTTTCGCATAGACATTGCTTGGAGGAGCAATGCAGCAATCCTCCCCGCTCCATCTTTCCGTGATATGTTGAGTAACCCGCACAAGCACCGCTTTATCGCCGCCCTCCCTTAGCATCTGCCGTGTTTATAAATGGGCAGCAAGGCTGTGGCTGCATGGACAGTAGGGAGAGCAGTTGCAGCTCCACAGAAACGCCAATGCAATATTAGAGCTGCAGTTGATTTTCTGTTTCAAAGCATCAGTGTTAGTACTGCCTTTGGGTTGCAAACACTGCTGTCTACAAACTTAAATGTTGTTATAAACAAAGATAAATAGCCAATTGTTTTGTTTTCACTGCTGTCAGCTGCAGTAGCAGCTAGAGCAGCTGTAGAGTGGCTGGGTTTGCAGCCTCTGTCTTCTAATGTTGCTCTCCTAGAGACTGGTTTGGGGCTCTTCAAGGACATGTACTGAGTTGTCCTTGATACTACAAAGTCAGCTCATAAATGTTGTTTCATATGGAAATTAATAGTTGTTTTTCAAACCTTGCTTTAATTGCAAAGATCAAAACCTGTGGTAAGATGAGCCTTTTGAGCCGAGGAGCTGCTATGCTTGGAAATGGTGAGCATTCCCTTTAGTATGTGCTTTTCTGGAAGATAAGCATTTCTCATAATGGAGCTGGTTTGATTGTGCCATGCTCTAACACATTTTGCAGAAAGCCTTTTTAGCTGCTGGTGTGTTTTATCCTTCTTGGGGTAGGGAGTGAGAGTCCTAACCCTTCTTTTCCCCAGTAACAGCTCTGCTTGCTGCAGTGACATGCAGTACCATAGGTGCTTCTGTGCCATGGAAATGTCAATCCTGGCTCAGAGCTACATTTAGTTTTGCTCTGGGAAAGGGACTGTTAGACTGGGTAGATTTGATATTTCTGTATCAGCCTAGGGATTGGACTGAAGAGAATTGAAAAAAAATAGTATAAGGTACAGCACTGAGCATGGTGATCATTAAACTCTTCTCAGCGTTTGTGTCGGCTCCTCCTGCCCACCGCCAGTGTATGAGCAGAGGCTGAGGGGGTGCAGGGAGGAGACCAGGCAGAGCCTATCAGCCTGCAGTCACGGAGGTGTTCCAAGTGCTGCCGTACTAAATTAACTGAGACAATCCAAATCATATATAAATTTTTTTTTACTCTTTATTTCTTGCTTTACTCCGTATTGATCATTCCTTTCTATAAACACGGTGTTTGGTGTCAGTTAATCAAATCCTAGCTTGTATTTCGGGTGGATTTTTAGTTATTTCCATGCACAAAACTGGTAGTAGCATGTCTGTTTGCCTGTGCCTACCTGGCCAGGCTGATGATCAGTCAGTTGTGACTTTCTATGTTTGGCAAATCATATTCACAATATGGCTGAATAAAACAATTTAACATATTAGTGGATGGATTAAAGTACCAGCTGAGGATTCACTTGGCAGCCCCATGACTCTCAGTGACTTCAAGAAGAACTCTGTAGCTCTGTCTCTTGTGAGCTGGGTGTATCAACTTTAACATGCTGTTAACACTAGGTCACGCTTGATTTCTTGTCTTCTCATTAAGATACTGAGATCTGACAGCTTGGTCCTATAAGGTATTAATGCCTTCACATCATCAGTGCTCTGCTTGTGTGATCATCAAAATGCTACAGAGGAAAGTCCATTTAGTCTCTAGTCACGGTCATGGCATGCATGCCAGCTACCACATGTCATACTCAGAGCACTGATTCGGAGTGGCATATTTAAGCAGACAGCTAAGGTGTTTTATCTCAGAAAAAGCCATGTTCTTTATGTGCTGATCACAATTTGTATGTTGAATGTCACTCTTCTCTAAGATTTATTAGCGTATGCCCGTTTCCTGAGCAACAGCCATCCCTTACCCACAGGGATACGTACCTCGGCGTGGTATGGCAGCACTTCCAGTGTGACCTGCTGGGAGGGCTTACCTAAGTGACTGCCCAGCCCCAGCACTCTGAGGTCGGTGTGTTTAATCGGCTCCTCTCTATAGGGGTAGCCAGACGCTCGGCTCCAGCCACACCATCACCCTGTTATTGCTCTTCTCTTGCTGCAGAAGGGAGGAGTTGGGCTCAGCTTGTGGTCCACACAGTCAGTAGTCACTGAAGTCGGACTGCTAAAGCAAATGGGTGGACTGTGCACAGGCGGATTGCTCAAAGCAGCAGCAAAGCTGTTTTCTGAGAGTAGCTAACATCTGCTGCAATCCACAGCCCAGCTGTTTCTCTAACTGCAGTCTGATAAAGGATTTTGGAAAAATACACACTTTTACATCCACTCTCTTCCCTACTCTAGTCAGAACTACTTTATGTTAGAAAGCTAAAATCTCTAACTTTCTAGAAGCCTGACAAGACTTGCAGGTGTTTCAAAAATATGAATAAAGGGTTTATTCATAATGCTGGGTATGCTTCAAGCTTGGCAAAGTATATGCAATATGCCTGTTAAGTGAACTATGCATAAAAAGCATAGAATCATAGGATCATTTAGGATGGAAAGGACCTTTAAGATCATCAAGTCCAACCATTAACACTGCCAAGTCCACTACTCAACCATGTCCCTAAGCACCACACCTACACGTCTTTTAAATACCTCCAGGGATGGTGACTCCACCACTTCCCTGGGCAGCCTGTTCCAGTGCTTGACAACCCTTTTGGTGAAGACATTTTTCCTAATATCCATCTAAACCTCCCGTGGTGCAACTTGTTTCATTTCATCCTATTGCTTGTTACCTGGGAGAAGGGACCGACACCCCCTCACTACAGCCTCTTTTCAGGTAGTTGTAGAGAGCAATAAGGTCTCCCCTGAGCCTCCTTTTCTCCAGACTAAACACCCCCAGTTCCCTCAGCCGCTCCTCATAAGACCTGTGCTCTAGACCCTTCACCAGCTTTGTTGCCCTTCTCTGGACACACTCCAGCACCTCAGTGTCTTTCCTGTAGTGAGGGGCCCAAAACTGAACACAGTATTCGAGGTGCAGCCTCACCAGTGCCGAGTACAGGGGCAAGATCCCTTCCCTGTCCCTGCTGGCCACGCTATTTCTGACACAAGCCAGGATGCCATTGGCCTCTTGGCCACCCGGGCACACTGCCAGCTCTTACTCAGGTGGCTGTTGACCAACACCCCCAGGTCCTTTTTCACCAGGTACCTTTCCAGCCACTCATCCCCAGGCCTGTAGCGTTGCAGGGGGTTGTTGTGACCCAAGTGCAGGACCCAGAGCTGAGCCTTGTTGAACCTCACACAGTTGGCCTGTGTGAGCCCATAGCTCCAGCCCGTCCAGGTCTCTCTGCAGAGCCTCCCTACCCTCGAGCAGATCAACACTCCCACCCAACTGGGTGTCATCTGCAAACTGACTGAGGGTGCACTCGATCACCTCATCCAGATCACTGATAAAGATACTGAACAAAACTGGCCCCGGTACTGAGCCCTGGGGACCACCACTTGTGACCAGCCATCATCTGGATTTAACTCCATTCTCCACAGCTCTTTGGGCCCAGCCATCCGTCCAGTTTTTTACCTATCCAAGTCATGAGCTGCCAGTTTCTCCAGGAGAATGCTGTGGGAAACAGTATCAATGGCTTTACTAAAGTCTAGGTAGACAACACCCACAGCCTTTCCCTCATCCACTAAGCAGATCACCTTGTCACAGAAGGAGATCAGGTTACTCAAGCAGGACCTGCCCTTCATAAACTCATGCTGACGGGCCTGGTCATGTGGTTGTCCTGTATGTGCTGTGTGATGGCACTCATGATCTGCTCCATAAGCTTCCCGGACACCGAGGTCAGACTGACAGGCCTGTAGTTCCCCAGATCCTCCTTCCTGCCCTTCTCATAGATGGGTGTCACATTGGCTAACTTCCAGCCAACTGGGACCTCCTCGGTTAGCCAGGACTGATGATAAATGATGGAAAGTGCCTTGGTGATCACTTCCACCAGCTCCCTCGGTACCCTTGGGTGGAACCCATCCAGCCCCATAGACTTGTGTGTGTCTCAGTGGTGTAGCAGGTCACTAACCACCTCAGATTATGGGGCTTCATTCTACTTTCTGTCCCTGTCTTCCAGCTCAAGGGGCTGGGTACCCAGAGAGTACTGGTCTTACTATTAAACACTGAGGCAAGGAAGGCATTAAGTATCTCAGCCTTGTCCTCATCCTTTGTCAACGTTTCCCCCATATCCAACAAAGGATGGAGATTCTCCTTAGCCCTCCTTTTGTTGCTAGTGTATTTACAGAAACATTCTTTCTTGTCTTTTACAGCAGTAACCAGGTTAAATTTTAGCTGGGCTTTGGCCCTTCCAATTTTCTTCCTGCATAAACTCACAACATCTTTGTAGTCCTCCTGAGTTGCCTGCCCCTTCTTCTAAAGGTCATAGACTCTCTTTTTTTCCTGAGTTCCAGCCAAAGCTCTCTGTTCAGCCAGGCTGGTCATCTTCCCTGCCGGTTCATCTTTTGGCACATGGGGACGGCCTGTTCCTGCACCTTTAATATTTCTTTCTTGAAGAATGTCCAGCTTTCCTGGACTCCTTTGCCCTTCAGAACTGCCTCCCAAGGGACTCTGTCAACCAGGCTCCTAAACAGGCCAAAGTCTGCCCTCCAGCAGTCCAAGGTGGCAGTTCTGCTCACACCCCTCCTTACTTGTCCAAGAAATGAAAACTCTATCACTGCATGATCTCTATGCTCAAGACGGCCTCCAACCATCACATCACCCACAAGTCCTTCTTTGCAAACAACAGCTCCAGCAGGCTGCCTTCCCTAGTTGGCTCCCTCACCAGCTATGTCAGGAAGTTCTCTTCCACAGACTGCAGGAACCTCCTGGACTGCTTCCTCTCCACTGTATTGTATTTTGAGTGGATGCCTGATAATTTGAAGTCCCCCACAAGAACAAGGGCTAGCAATTGTGAGACTTCTCCCAGCTGCTTACAGAATATTTCATCTGCCTCTTCATCCTGGTTGGGTGGTCTATAACAGAGTCCCACCATGATATTTGCCTTGTTGGCCTTCCCCCTGATTCTCACCCATAAACACTCAACATAACCATCACCATTGTCAAGCTCTACAGTCAAAACACTCCCTAACATACAGCACTACCCCACTGCCTCTCCTTGCATATCCTTTCTGAAGAGTTTATATCCATCCATTGCAGTACTCCAGTTGTGCAAGTCATCTCACTATGTTCCCATGATGGCAACTATATCATAGTTTTCCCGCTGCACAGTGGCTTCCAGCTCCTCCTGCTGGTTGCCCTTGCTGCATGCATTGGTGTACATGCACTTCAGCTGGGCTGTTGATCCCGTGACCTTTTTTCGGGGCAGAGGCCCTAATTCCTACGTGACCATTCTCAGGTGCTTCCATGGTTTCTAACACATCAATAACCCTTGCATCTTTGCTGTCACGTGGCTCTCCATCCCCTACCTCCACTGAGATACACATAGCATCACTCCACTGCATCACACATAGCTCTAACAGCTGTATGCCTTAAATGTCAAGCCCAAATATCCTTTCCCTCCACAGCTCATCTGGATGTATACCTGCCTTTTGGTTGGGTGTAGCTGCCTCTGCTGCATGATGCATTCATCACTCTTGATGTTTCATCTTCTGAGACCTGCCTTGGGATCAAAGCCTGTCCTTGCTATAGGAGCTTAGACTAGCGAGATGCTGTTTAAGACCCTTGGATCATTTTCCCATCATGCCACTGCCCAGCTGTATGACAGCAGCATGTCTCTTATGTTCCCAGCTTGCTGGGCCTCACCACAGTGACTGCTCGCCTCTGTGAAGAGTAGAAACCTGCAGTAAGGAGGCACCCAGCCCTGAGAAAAGGCACTGTGGGGAGTGCCAACACGCTGACTGCGTAGATAAGTGGGAACCTCTCATCCTCTCCTTCCCCATCACCCTGTTATTTTTGTTAGAATGAAAGCACTGCAATGAGCTGTTTCTGGTTCAGTGAAGGGGCATTTGCTATCCAAAGGCAGACTGTATTTGAATTTTCTTTCAAAATGCCTCGTTAACTCTCTCCCGATTTACTCTATGCACAATTATCCTGACATTTTTACAACATGCATCTTTCTTCATTGGAGAGAGGGAAAACCAGTAACCCTGAGCAGTAGATAACCATGTGACCAAGCAATCTTAAGGTGCCCAACATGGGTGACACTTGCATTATGTGGTTGTGGTGATACCGCTGCAGTGTTGTGAGATGTACCATAGACAGTGGGTTTTGTACCAGTTTTCTCTTTTTCCCTTGTGCCTTATAGACTGTTCTTTCTTCTTGTCTTCCCAAAATTCATCATTGTACCATTTTCCTGGAGAAAAATAGGGCTTAACTGCCACTCCAGAATGGCTGAGTAAGTCCTCTTTAGCAGCACTCCAGTATACTACTCTGCCTTCTTGGGGAAATCCTTGGTGTTTAGTCAGTCTCAGTCATGCTCAGGCTCTAAGAAGTCTGTGTGTGTACTGGGCAGTTGAAATTCAAAGGAGACTCTGACATGACAAGCCTCTGGGCATCAGGCAGGCACTCCTGTTGCTGTGGCCAGCAGGACGAGCTTACAAATACACCACTGCAACAGGTCCCAACTGTTGCTTAGCTGCACCGTAACTAAGGTGTGAATGGTTGAGAATGGCATCAGGCACCTATAGACACAATCACCACTGTGGTTAAGAGGCCCCTCACAGCCTCTAGCCATGTGGGTTGGTGGGGTTTTTTTGGTTGGTTGTTTTTTTTAATTGTTGGGGATCCTTTTTTTTCCTAGAGTAGGCCCTCTGTGGGACATGTAAATAACCACTGTCCCTCAGTATAATTACTTAAACTCTCCAGGGGACTTACTTTAAGCAGCTTAAGTGCAAAGTTTAACCACATTAAAAACTTCAGGCTCTCTCTGAGGCCTCAGAATTCTTTCTGTTCTGAAGGATGTCCCTAAGCATTGGTGCTCAAGATTTTATTTCACAGCTTTCCAAAGCAGGGCTGCACTGGCAGCACAAGAGCATCCTCCACCAACAATGCACCACTGAGCCTTGTTTGCTGGCTGAGGCAAAAATCATCAGTAAGAAATTCCAGAGCATCAAATTTATGTTGTTTGCAGTAGTAAATGTACTGTGTCCAAGAGATTCTGTGTAAACTCTATTGAGAGAAAGATCAGTCGAAGCAACTGCCAGACTAGCACCAAGTCCTTTTCACATTGCTCATGGGGAGTAAACAGTTATCAACACTTTTTTGGCTCAGCAGCAGCGGTGACAAAGCTGCAGCCATGTCGTCAGACTGCGCTGCGTCCTTGGAGGGAGCTGACAGTTTGACTTGCTCTGTCCACAGCTCATCAGTGATGGCAGCGTGGTGTATGCAGAAGCACTCTGGGACCATGTCACAATGGATGACCAAGAGCTGGGATTCAAGGCCGGAGATGTCATTGAAGTAATGGATGCCACCAACAAGGAGTGGTGGTGGGGGAGGATTCTGGACAGCGAAGGCTGGTTTCCAGCTAGCTTTGTACGGGTAAGAGCTTGATGTTTCTTTATGTGTCTCCATTAGCACCAAGTATTTCTTCTTTTTCTCCAGGTTTAGTTCTGTAGTGACTCCTCAGCACTTTCACTGCTAGAGGTAGTTGGTAACATGTCTTGTTACTATTCCTCTACACCTGGCTGTGGTACATTGGGCCCTCCCAGCTGAGCTGCCGCCAGTGTGGAGAAGTCTCTCTTTACATGAATAGATCACAACAAGGGTGGTTCAGTTCCAGACTCTGGAGCTAAGCTGAGCTGCACCAGCTGTGGAGCTGCCCTGCGTGGTGATTTGCAGTCTGTTGTGGTTTAACCCCAGCAGACAACTAAGCACCCCACGGCCACCCTCTCATTCCCCCCCTGGTGGGATGGAGGAAAGAATCAGAAGGGTAAAAGTGAGAAAATTTGTGGTTGAGATAAAGACAGTTTAACAGGTAAAGCAAAAGCCGTGCACATGAGCAAAGCAAATCAAGGAATTCATTCTGCGCTTCCCATGGGCAGGCAGGGGCTCAGCCATCTCCAGGAGAGCCGGGCTCCATCACGTGTAACAGTGACTTGGGAAGACAAACGTCATCACTCCAAAAGTCCTCCCCTTCCTTCTTCCACAGCTTTCTATGCTGAGCTGACACCAGATGGTCTGGGATATCCCTGGGTCAGTCGGGGTCAGCTGTCCTGGCTGTGTCCCCTCCCAGCTCCCTGTGCACCCCCGGCCTCCTCGCTGGTGGTGGGGGTGAGGAGCAGAAAAGCCTTGCCTCTGTGCGAGCACTGCTCAGCAACAGCTAAAATATCCCTGTGTTATCAGCACTGTTTCCAGCACAGATCCAAAACACAGCCCCATACCAGCTACTGTGAGGAAAATTTACTCTATCACAGATAAAGCTGGCACAGCTCCTGCTTACCCATATGAGCTGGTTTGGGCCCAAGCACACAGCATCCCCTGCAAGAACGAGCAACAATTAATCTCCTAGAGGAATCCCAGATGCAGCTGGCAGAGGTCTTCACTCTAGTGTCCACTTCAGACACTACAGATGAGCATGGCACCAAATTTAAGTTTCCTGGTCCAGTGCAATGCCATGTCCCAAAGTGTGCAGCCACCTGACTCATGCATATGCACCTTCTCTCAGCCCTGGAGTTTTAAAAACATCAGGCTGCTGGGCTACCACAGACCACTGTATTCCAGGCATTTAAAAATGGAGGAGAAAAACACAAAAACTGTCTTGGAGGTTATGTGGGACAACTGATGAGGGGAGATGCGAAACACCTGATGGTTTTTGGCCAAGGCTCTCCCTTGGTGCCAGCTACAAAGACCATATAGAAATAGCTATATAGGACAGCTCAGACAGACCCAGCTGTATACTGCAGAGGTTGGGTTAATTTCCAGCAGAGCCTTCTGAAACATCTGAATTCTCTGTACAAGTGGTGAGTAAAACAAGAATCTGGGTAACTGCTGTGCGCTCCTGTCCTGCCATGAAGAGAAAAGCTTTTTTCCTCTCTTTGGGCTGTGACTGTTGGTGTGGATGTCTGACTGCTCTCACCACTTCAGGGCAGGCTCCTCAGTAACTGCAACGGCAATTAGGTGCCTAAAGGCAGAGATTCTCAACCCTTTAGTGCTTTATCCGGGTCACTCCAGCTCACAAGTGACCCAAAGCCAGGTGAAGCATGAGGGGAGGTGATACGAGGTGATCTGGTGTCTGTAGCAAAAGTCCTTGGAGAAGTGGGGCAGATAGTGCTATCAGAGTTTTGAAATGTTTTGGTATAGATTGAAGGATACCATCTCAGCTGGATAACTATTACAAACGGTGGATGTTTTTTCAAGTAAGATTAGCAGGACCAAACTCTCAGCATCTCAGTGGGGATGGAACTGCTTTTTCGCAATCAAAACACAGACCTTTTTTTCTTTCATGTTACTGGTAAGTTGAATTGTTGTCCTGGCTGGCAAAAACCTGGCATAATGTCTCAGGAGAAAGCAGACTAGTACTAGCCATTAGGGATGCAGAATAACAAGTTCTTTTAGCAATTAGAACACTTATTCAAGCATCTGTGTGAAGATTTTCTGAGTGTCAAGCTTACTGCTGGGAAGGCTGATATGTCTGGGAACGTGGATAAATCTGCTCAGTTACTCCACACGAGTTTCAGGCCAAGGTCTGAATTTAAGACTAGGCAATGTTGTTCTGCTCACAGCAAAGGAAAACCTGGATTGCACAACTTGAGGCTTCAGCAGCTGTAAACAGTGAGTAAATGCAACCTATGCCTATGCGGACAAGGGATGTGTATGCACTGTTTTTTATATGTAGATATAGCTGTATCAAGTGGTAAGTAAACATGTCTAGAAACTACATTAAAGGTTTAAAGCGGTTCTGTGTCATTGTACTAAAAATGCCTATAGTTATGCGTGTTCCTACTTCAGTGCTTCTCACTTCTTCTCTGTGCTGGGACTAATCATTCCAGTTGTGTACAAAACATTCCCATGGGCACTCAGAGCTACAATGCTACTGCTTAAAGAAAGCTCCTAAGTGAAACGCACCAGAAATTGCCTGCTGTTGGCAAAGGTGCTCTGGTAGCGTTGACAGTGCAGGCTGTGGGCCGGTCCCCAGAGCCGGAGCTGCTCGCTGCTCGGGCTGTGCTGCCATCTGATGGGCGCTGTGGAGGGACCACGCGTGTCACACGCAGCCGGGAATGCAGCGCCAGTCCTTTCCACATCACATGCCCACTGGCGTCTGTAGCTGCTTTTATGTTAACAGTAAATTCTCTTTCAGTAATCTCAGGGAAGCAGATACTGAGAGGCCACCTGTTACGAGAACAGTATAAGAACAGCAATAAAGCTATATAAAAAAGCACCTATTTTCTGGGTGTCGTGTGTTGTGTGTGTCCACCCCCCCCCCAGTGCCCCCTCATAAGCAGATTTCACTGATAAACCACATTTGTCCCGATTTTGATGTATCCTTCCTGGAGGACTCCATACCATTCCTGTGACTTCTGTCCACAAGAGCTGCCTGCTTAAAACCACCCATGTCACACAGGGGGAGCAGCTGTCATGTGGCTTGAAAGTACCCTCCCGAAAGTGACTATCTGGCCTTAGCTTCCCCAAGTAAAAATACCTTCACACGTAATAGACATATAGCAGCCCTTGTCACTCCTTATCCTGGCTCAATCTTTGTCTGACATTCAGTCAACTGTCCCCAACTTCGTTTCCTCAGAAGAGTCATGTTTAGCAAAACAAACAGTGAACATTTTGTGTGTCTGGCACAGCTGCGAGTAAACCAGGATGAACCCATGGAAGATTATCCCCTGAAGGTGGAGGGTGGCAAAGAGGACGACTCCAGCAGCGGGACCCGCCGCTTTGGGATGGGGCAGACCACCAAAGACCAAATGAGGACCAACGTCATCAATGAGATCATAAGCACAGAGAGAGATTACATCAAGCATCTGAAGGACATTTGTGAGGTAATGGAATAATGGGGAAAACTAATGTAAGAATTTGTTTGAAGGATAATACAGTGTGCCCCATTTTTGCCCAGAGAACAACCCTAAGCAGGTAACTTTTCTGAACATGAGACTATTTCCATCAGAGCCTGCTCTGCTAAAGGATGTTGCACGCTCAGAAAACAGAAGATACATTACAGCAATATTCCAAATGCCTCTATATTTGGAGCATCCACTTGGGCTTTGATTAAATGGAATTAATTGAATTTCCCAAGCCAGAGAAAAGTAAATGTCTAGAATTGCTGTCCTCTTTAATATATGTTCTGAGGTAATATAATCAGCAACTCCAGCCTTCAGGCAAGTCATGCTCAGATCAAAACAACTGGGGGATGTTCAGCCAATTAGATCTTTCACTTGCAAATATGCTGATTTGTGTGACACCTCTTCTAAAAGAGACACTCTGTCATATACACTGGAGTAAATTAAGGTAATTGGTAGGAGTTTTGCAGGAACATAGTTCTTCACTGAAATGACACAAAAATGCAGTGCCTTCCAGGAGAGCCAGCTGGGGCAAAGCAGCACACCCTTACCAAAAAAGCCTTTCCTCCTGCAGTGTCCCCCCACATCCTTTGTGCACTCCTCCTCCCTTGGGGCAGCCAGGCATTTCCCCACACAAGCAGCCAAACCAGATCTGCAGCTGGATTTAATTGGCCTAAATCTCAGTGGATCCATGCTGGGGTCAGAACACTCCATAGCCTGCAGACAGAGAAAGGTGTTTTTAACAGGAGAGAAAGCAGCTTTGGGACTCCTTCAAGTGTGGATTACAGTATGGTTTAAGGCAGTCACGTAACAGTGGCTTGGTTTCCGTTTGTACCAGGTTTTGGGTGATAGTAGAGAAAATAATAGCTAAAACATGGATGCAGCTATGAAGGAAGGGGGTACAGGCACCTAGTGTACAACTGACTACAGGCCATAGTGTTTTCTGCTGATACCCAAAGGCCACAGAGCAAGTGCCCAGGAAGCTTTCCCATTTGGTTTCCTTGTAGGGTTACATTAAGCAGTGCCGCAAAAGAGCTGACATGTTTACAGAAGAACAGCTGAAGACAATCTTTGGGAATATTGAAGACATCTACAGGTGCCAGAAGAAATTTGTTAAAGCACTAGAGAAGAAATTCAACAAAGACCACCCACATTTGAGTGAGGTTGGCTCATGCTTCTTGGAATATGTAAGTAAATTTGACTTCATGGAAAAGGGGTAGCTGAGCATGGACTAAGCCAGAGGATCTAGAAACTGATCTGACAGAACTGAAGCTGTTTAAAAAAACCCACCCAGACAAACCAAGTGCCACCACCCCACCCCCTTCAACCACTACCCACCTCCCAACAAAATATCCTCTAGCTCTTGTGGGTGTGGAAAGAACATTTTCAAAGTGCCTCAGCCTCCAATCGCTATACTCCCTGCCATGCTACTTTAGGCAAAAATAGGAAGATTCCTAAATCTCAAGCTGGACCTGAGTTTACAGCTATGGTATTTTCAGGTCAGTGCAGGATCAGCAATGGCTGATCCAGCCATTAAAAACATTCTGCTGAGCACAGGCTAGAATATGTGGAAATGTCCTGGTCTCTCAGATAAGCTGCATGTGCTGTAACTTGTAATACACCCTGCCCATCTCCCACTTTAGGTTTCCAGGCTTCAAAATCTGGGGAGGATCCCACTTACCAACCCGCCCCATGTGATACAGGAGTAGGACCTACACAGGGAACTCAGAGTCAGCAGTTTGAGCCAGGCCATCACCCTAAAGAACAAGGACAGTAAATCCCTTCGTTTCCCTTTCAGCAAACAGAGTTTCAGATATACTCTGAATACTGCAACAACCACCCCAATGCCTGCATGGAGCTGTCCCGCCTCACCAAAGTTAACAAGTACGTCTACTTCTTCGAAGCCTGCCGCCTGCTGCAGAAAATGATTGATATCTCTCTGGACGGGTTTCTGCTGACTCCCGTGCAGAAAATCTGCAAATATCCACTGCAACTGGCTGAACTGCTCAAATACACCAACCCCCAGCACAGGTAGGGCAGCACGGCGGGTGGGAGGGAGCAAGACTGCTCTCATGGAAATGGACTAACGCAGAATTGCGTATTGAAGGCAGCTTGCCAAGAGCAGCCACTACCACAGTTCTTGTGTGTTACCTCATAGAAACCAGGAAAAAACAGTATTTTTCTGTCAAGTTGTCTCATCCCATGTGATGGGTTAGAGGGGGGTGAATCTTTTGAATTCCCCGAGAGCCTGTGTGCTGGTGGAAGATGGCAGAGCCGCAGGGCAGCCAAGTCACAATGACTCAGAGGAACAATTGTTCTGGTGACTTTATTAACTGGCCACTTTAGTGAATGAATGGACACAATTTGGCAACAATCAATCGATAACTGTCCAAAAATGAATAAAGGCACTTTGGCAAGGAGACTGCCATCAACGACCAACCGATCCCAAATTAATTTGTACAAAACTTGTATATGTGAATATATGTGTAAGAGAGCGAGCAGAAAGGGGAACGAGAAAAGAGGGGAGGGGGGCACAGGAAAGGGAAATCACCACCCTTGGATCCCATGTTGTCAGAGTAGCCAGCTCAGTCCATAGCTGGTGGGTCGACAAAGACACATGTGGGGTGTTGCCTTTATATAGCCTCTCTTATGCAACAGGTTGTTCCAGAAGTTTCTCATTTTCTCTGGCTTGTACGTGCGCAGTTCTGTCTCTGGGCAACAACAGGAGGGGGTGGAAAGAAACGTCCCACCACCCCACCTCTGCAGAGCTCGCTCCGCTCCTCCCCCACAGGGCACCCCACCCGAGTTGTTTGGGACATCCGCTTTATGAACACCTGCTTGTTTACAAACAGTTTGTGACACAAGTACATCATTTTCCACTACAGTAGCACTGGGCTTTCCTGACTGTTACAGATCTGGAGTTGCAAGGTCCACCTCACAGTGATACTTTTCTGTTGCATTTGGCCCACATACATGTGATACTGGCACATAAATACTTTGGAGGTAAATGTTTCTGGTGGTGGTGTTGAAAACTTTGCCTGCAAAAGCAGTTTGAATATACCCAAAAGTGTCCATGTAAGTGCCACAGCATGTCAGGGCAGAGTGGCAGTCACGAGCTTTGCCCGGTGCTTCCCCAGGGGGAAGTCGTGGCCTGCAGCAGCAAGCCACGCACGCTCGGTGCCTCTTCAGCGCCAGCTCAAAAGCTCCAAATCTATTGCTCCCTTTCAGGGTGAAGGCACTGCCCTCAGTTCAAATAACTGTGTCACTTAAGCATCTGAAATAATTAGCTACAGAAATAAAACATGTAAAATCTCTATTAAAGCAAAAGGTTGCTATTAGTCCATTGTGGCTTGACTTAATTTTACCCTCCTAATTACAGCACTGGTGTTTCTCAGACTGGTTTTAAGCATGTCTTATTAAATCTATAAGCATATTGTTCTGAAGCTGACCTCTTAGCAGAAAGTTCCTTAATGCAGTACACAGATGTTTTGAAAATTGCATTAAGAGACAAGTTGTGCGGAATGGCTCCCTCCCAGCTACTCTAAGCTCAGCACAGGTAGCTGGTGCCAGCAGATGATGTGAGGGGGATGGCAGATCAGCTTCTGCCCTGCCCTTCCAGATAAACCATTAGCTCCTATTTGAAATGAAGCTAGTTACTGCTGAACTGCTTTACCTCTGTGTGACAGAACCAGCCCCTGTATAAAAACAGTGGCATAATGAATATATTGTATTTTATTGAGCTTGGAAACCCCTGGAGATTCTTCCAGCAACTTGTATTTACACCTTTGTGGCTGAATTTGATTGCTTACTCCCTTGCCTTCCACAGATTGGGCCTGGATTTGTTACAAGACTCTAATCTGTGCCTCAAAACCAGCATGTGTCTGAAAAGCTGCCCACAGAAACATGTACCTCCAGTATAAAACAGCTGGGATAGAACTGTTTTCTGCTCTCCAGCCCTAGGCCATGCTAGACTGCAGCCCTTTGGAGTGTAGGTACAATGAGCACGTGTCATTTTGTCATGACTAACGCCTCTGCCCTACCCTAGGGATTTTAAAGATGTCGAAGCTGCCTTAAATGCCATGAAGAACGTTGCTCGGCTCATCAATGAGCGAAAGCGGCGGCTGGAGAACATTGACAAAATTGCTCAGTGGCAGAGTTCAATAGAAGACTGGGAGGTGAGACTTACTTTCCTCACTAATGGAATGTTCTGTGCTGCCCTTCTTCTCCCTCTCCAACAGCTTCTGCCTACAACAAGATCTTCATAAGGATTACTGTCTAAGTGCTACCTCTGTTCTGATGTCCCTCTTTGTAGCTTGTTTTGTTTTTTGGTTTTGTTTTTTGATTTAAACAGATGTGATTGTTTTAGTACAACTGAAAAGGTCTACACATAACCCAGCTAGACCAGCTGCCTTTGCATGTTCCCTGGGATTTTTGCTTCCTCATTTTCCTTGCAGAATAAAATTAGCATGGAGGTTAGGAAAATCCTATTATTTTCCTCTTGCCCCCCATTTTATCCTGAGTGATTTAAAACTCTTAAGATGAGCAGAATTGCCCCTTAATGCTTAATAAGACACATTATTCTTGCAGAAAGGCAAGCTCTGATATAGTGACAAAGGAAGCCAAGGTTCCCTGTAGACCCATTTAAAAAAATTGCTAAATAAAAGAAACAAAACTACTGATTTTCTAAGTCCTAGACTCAATAAAACCAGACTGTTTCCCTCCCCGAAGATGTTAGGCTAAATTCTCAGCTCTCTACTTATGTACCTCCTTTAATATCAGGGATAGATGAGCTACCCTGAGCAGATTCCCTGCAAAAAGGAGATTTTTTTTTTATTTAACACACTATCGTTCTTATCAAATTCAGTTCCCAGTCCCTGGGTGCCAAGGGCAGAGTGCCTCCCTGCTGTGACAAGGACTGCCCTCCAGCACAGAGGCTCCCTCTCCTTCCCAGAAGAGAGTTTCATCAGCAGGAATTCAGGCCCCACAGCAACACAGGCCCCTCAGCCAAGCTGAGGTGCTCCAATGAGTCTACAGGCTTATTTCTTCTCCCCTGTTTTCAGATAGCCAAGACCAACCTGTTCTTTATGCTGTTCTCAGGGTGAAGATGTCCTAGTCAGAAGCTCAGAACTCATCTATTCTGGGGAATTAGCCAAGATCTCCCACCCTCAAGCCAAGAGCCAACAGCGGATGTTCTTCCTCTTTGATCACCAGCTTGTCTGCTGCAAGAAGGTAACCTCACTAGCCAGGCACAAATGCATAAAGAATTTGAGTGAACCCCCTCTCTACCCTTAGTTTCCTTAATACTTACTGGCATCATTTGTGCTTCTGGCACAGATTTTTATGTGCATTCATTGCAGTCTTTCCTCTGCCGTCCTGGTGTGTTCTGTGCACCTGACCACAGCAGTAAGCTACAGGAACTAACTACGGGCCTAATTCTTACAGCAAGAGAGGAAAGCATTGCACTGCTGCTAGGGTTAGCGTAGGGGTTTATTGTATACAACTCAAGTACGAACATTGTCACCCATTTTCTCTTTTTCAACTGCACTTCTACGTGAGATTTATATCATATTCAGAAGGGAACTGCAGCTTCAGTGAAAAGCTGTGAGTCTTGACAGCCAGTTAGACCGTATTAACGTTGTATGTGAGTCATAAGTACAGCCCATGCTGTTTTTCATAACTTAAGTAATAAAGGAAATCTCCCTTCATAGAGCAAATGAAAAGTATCTTCCATTGGAATTTCAGAAATGAACGTGCCTTTTTTTTTTTTTTTTTTGCATAATCTATGACACAGAGGTAGCTCCAGGTAACTCAGGCATGAGCTCCTCACAGTTTTGTTACTGCTCTCAAATTTACTTTTCATTGTCAACACAAAAAACAAAAGCTAATTAGGATTTTTCTGTCCTTTCTAACTGGGACTGTAGGATTCAAATACTACTTTTCTGATAGGGGCTTAGTGCAGATTTGTAATAACACAAGCTTGCTTCTCCATCAGAGCTCTTCAGGGCTGCTGGCAGCCCAGAGCAGTAGTTGCCAGCCTAGTGTGACCCCACCACTAGAAGAAACCTTGCGATTCTCCTCACTGCCAATGGTGTCAATAGGAGCTTAGCACGCTGCAATTCCATAGATTCAAATCCACTATCAGATTTCTCTTACAGGACATACTCCATCATGTAAGAGGAAACAAATGTTTAAGGAAAGGACAGGACAGGAAACAGTAACGTCTGTATGAGTTTGTATGATCTCTCTTACAGGACCTTCTGCGCCGGGACATCTTGTATTATAAGAGCCGGATCAACATGGATGATATGGAAATACTGGATGTAGAAGATGGAAAAGACAAGGACTTCAATATCAGTGTGAAAAATGCATTTAAGTTGCACTGCCCAGACACTGAGGAAGTCCACATATTCTGTGCAAAAAAGCCTGAGCAGAAACAGCGTTGGCTGAAGGCATTTGAGAATGAAAGGAGACAGGTTCAGCTTGACCAAGAGACAGGTATGGAAAGAGTGATGCTGTGAGACAGGTATTTGGCCTCTTTTTTCTTTTCTTTCTTTTTTTTTTTAACCACTAGCCAATGCACAGGAGTGAAAGGGCAGGGAAACCAGTCCATGCTCCAGTCCAGCTCTGGGCTGCTGAACGGCACATTCTGAATGAATGTGTGCAACTGGAAAAAAACAAAAGGCAAACCACTGTGAGCAGACACTGCAGAATGTCCTCAGGGAGGGTGATGTGTCTTTAATGAGTTCAGGCAGGGCTGACAAAATAGTCAATACATTACATACAGCTTCCATTATTGTCCAGTACAGCAATGAGTGCCCAACTTGGCAGTATCTATACAAAACACGTTCAGTCAAGGGTTCTCACTGTGAGAGAGGGTTTTCATTCTTTTGTCCAAATCCTGCTTAATTCAGACTTTGTGATCTAATGAGATTTGAACCACAACTGGTCTGGACAGGCAGTGGGGGAGGGCAGGCAGTAAACCTTGCATGAGAGGTAGGGACGGTGGTGCGGTGCACGCTGGGGGGAGCAAAAGGGCCCCTTCCACATTTGGGAGTAGTTTTAGCTTGTGACCTCTCCCCTCAGGCATTTTCCTCCCCACATACTTCCCTTACTGTCTATGCCAGTGTCTTCCCATGAGATACAGAATGCTGACCTGCTGCTGACAAACTCTATTTTATCTTCAAGGTTTTTCAATCACAGAGGTGCAGAAGAAGCAGGCGATGCTGAATGCCAGCAAGCAGCACCATACTGGGAAGCCTAAGGGTGAGTCACACCTGAACATACAAATGCTGCTAGAACTGGGGGCGGGTGGTGGGTCTATATTTACTATATGGGAATAGTTTCAGTGAAGTGGCATTAACAAACTCTTGAGAGGGCCAGATGGTGAGCTGTGATGTGACAATCTGCAATGTGGCTCCTGGTAGATTCAGACAGCTGGAGTCAGGAAACTGTTCCTAACTCCAGGAGAGCTGCTTTGCATGTGAGTGCTGTGCCAGAAACCAGTTACACACAAGCCAGCAGCTTCTGTTTGAAGGCTAGTTCACATCCTCGCCCTAAAAGCCAGGCCCTTCAAGCAGTATGGCATTCCCTTTATGAAAGGCAAGATTGAGTTTTGTAGTAATCCCCATGATGCAGAGAGTCATAAAGGTCACTGCAGCAGGGACTATTCCTGCCCGGGCAATTGTGCCTGTGGGAGATGCTTTGAGACCTGCGATTCTGGCAGGATGCCATGGGGAGGTACCATGCTCATGGACAGAGCTGATTGATTGTTAAACCATTGTTAAAGAGACAAGGAAGATTTAGCAGCAGCCAGGGGAGCGTGAACTCAAGCAACCGTCCCCACAGCACTGTTAGCTGTAGATTCCTGGTACATCATTTCGTGCTGCCACCACCCCTCTTTATATCCAGAGGAAAGAAATGTCACTTGCTTTCCTCTGGACCCACAGAGAGGCAACCACTTCCTCTTGGTGGTACCAGCCAGCAGTTAAATCCTAGCCAAGTCTCCAGTAAGAAAGCTTGGCTAAACTCCAAAATAAGTCAGAAGTAAGATTTGGCTGCAAACAGACGGAAGTTTGGAAGGAGGCCAGACGTGTCAAACCGAGCAAAGCTGTGGGGGCAAAGCAAGAGAGGAGACCCCCCATGGCAGTGCTGGCTGCAGGCTAGGCACAACCATTACGACTCAGAAATCCAGCGCAGGACGTTATACCAGGCAACAGAGGCACATGCACAGCAGCTGCTTCTCCCAAAACAACCAAAGGCACCAGTTCAGTTTGTCACTAATGATGTGCTACAGCTATTTAGCCCTGCTGTCATAACACCTGTCAGTTCTGCTTCAGGTTTCTGGGACTTCCACAGCATCAACTCTAACCCTAAAAAGCTGTGCTGAAACAAAGGGTAACGCTACGGCAAACCCAGTTCACTCCCCCTTAACAGGGACTGGGCAAGGCAGCTGCACTCAGCTAACATGCTTCCCATCTCCTTCTCGTCACAGCTGTCACCAGGCCATACTATGACTTTCTGATGCGTCAGAAGCATCCCACCCTGCCTACTACGCTCCCTCAGCAGCAAGTCTTCATGCTGGCAGAGCCCAAGCGCAAGCCCTCGAACTTCTGGCAGAACATCAGCAGGCTGACGCCCTTCCGGAAATAAGGGCAGCCCCGTGTTTGTGCCTCAACCCCTTCTGAGAAAAAGCACTTTAACCGTCAGTCCTGGGAGGTGGAGCCCAGGTTCTTCCAATCCTTTGTTTACAGAGGATGGCACATGTGCTCCTGCCTTCCCTATTTATTTTGCAGACCAACTGACCACCCTGGCTCTGAGGTGACACGGGGTGTGTGCTTGCACACACGTGTGCATTTGTGCCAGTCCCATCGAGCCAGCCTTGCACAGTGCCCAAGAGGCAAACTTCCACGAAGAGATCACAGGAGTGAGCCTGACATGTTTCACCTGAAAAGATTCTGCTCATCAGCTGTACTTGGCCTCGCTCCTTCCCGCTGCGAACACTCCTGCTGCCTGGCAGCTGTCAGAGAGGGGAGGGCAGCCGATACACCTGCCAGCTCCGTGCCCACTGACATGCTCAGTCACTGACAGGACACATTTTCCATTGAGGGATAAACCCTTCTGCTCTCTGTCCACCCCCACTCCACACATTTCTCAGAGACATGATCCTCCTACACATGTCTAACTAATTTGGTTAGCCTTTGCAGGCACTCAGACAAGACAACAGTGAGTATTGCACTGTGACCTTTTCCTTTCCTTTAGGTTCAACACCACTGATGAACTATAGAGTATGTTAAACTGTGCCAATCAACCTGCAGCATGAGTAAAGTTCAAGAATCTCTATAGTGGGTTTGAGTTACATAAGTTAGAGAAAAATGTGCCTAATTAATACTGTACTCAATTCCTTAGATTCTCGTCTCCATCATTCTGCCATATTTCCTGGCCAATGAAAATGCTCATTGTTTGTAACGTGTTTATTTATGGTAAAAATCAGAACTGTGTATTTTGTAAGTCTGTAATTGTTCTTGTCAGATGTTGTTAACTTGATGCTTGTTTTGTCTGTTTTATTTTTTTTATTAAGAAAGGTCAATATTTACAAACCTAGCTCCCAGAAGTCAGAGTCTACAGTTCAACCCAAAAGACTAAAACCATGATTGTTATGCAAACTCCCACAGACCCTCAAAGCAAGGGGTATCACTACAGGTTTTTGACACCTTTAAAAAAAATGGAAAGCCACTTAAAAAAGGCCTAAATTTGACATTAAGAGCCTCACTTCAAGTACCCAAGTTTCAAACTGTGGCCAAAAATATTAATTTAAACCTTGGTTAGCAAAAAGAAAGATTTGCCTTACCATAGCGAGAGTTAGAAGCCATACTGACTGAATTCCCTAGCTTAGGAAACATCCTGTGACATTGGAAGACACTCACCTGCTCATTCCAACACTACACTAGTGTGAGTGAGCACTGTCTGCAGAGCTCAGAAATCCAGTGTTTGTTGATGCTGTAGCTGACCAAAGTCTGGTCATCCAGGGATATCTGAATTCAGTAGCATGTACAAAGTCATTCTTGCACTATTATCTTCCCCCCAGACCAGGGGCAACATTTAATTTCATAAAGAAACTTGTAAAAGTGACTCTCAGCCTGTGTTTGTCTCTGACATGTCTATCTGTGTGAACTTGTTTCTCTTCAAAGTCACTGTAGAGATTCTGCTCTTGCAGCTTAAAAAGCGACCACTGGTCAGCAGAAGCCATGCTGGAAGGCTACCCTCAGCAAAGCCATCTTTCGGGAAGCAGAAACCGTACAGCAGATGTGCTGGTCACTTAGAACAATCATAAAGGTTTAGCAAGTCACCAGCTCTCAGATTCCTGCTAGTTACTTAAATGGAAAACATGTCTAGGAAACATCAAAAAAAGCTGCAAGGGATGCTCAAGTCCACTTTGAGCAATAAGGAATTAAAGAGGAACAGCAAGTGCCAAGAAGTAAGAAACACACTTGAAAGAGAACTCAGCTTTTCCTCCTGTGTGTCATCACCAGCCAATATGGTCCTACAGAGTGGTGACCAAAAGCCAACAAAAACCTCCCCCTCAGGCAGAAGCACAAGAGATGTCTGCCCATGGCAGGTTTAGCACTTTCCCCCTCCCCCATGTCACCCCAAGCCACAGAGGAAAGTGGGGCTTACCAAGCTGGCAGTAGAGCCTTGAGATACTGCCTGAACCAGCACAGCTACAGGTCTGGGCTCTCATTTGTCAAAAAGGCCTCTCACGTGGCTTGCAGCAGTCAGGAAAACCAAGCTGGGGGACACTGCAGGAAGGGCCTTCAAACACCGGGAAAACAAGCAACCAACACAAAAACCCCCAACCAGCCTGCATTTGCACATTACAGCTGCATTATCAGCCTTGCAGTGCCTGTCCTTTCAACCCACACAGCCTCCATGAGCCCTGGCTAAGCTCCCCTCAGACGGCAGCTTGAGCTTTAGCAGCTAATGTGATCTTCTGACAGCCCAACCTAAGATACAGAACATTTGTTCTCTTCGTTTAAGAGGGCAGTGTGTCAATAACTTGGGGGGCTGGCAGAGGGGAACACCAGTGTCTATAAGAAGCCACTAAGATCAGCCTCCACTACTTCTTGCCAAGTACCAGAATTACCAGTGACACCTCACAGGCCCAGGCCAGGTTACCCGGCGCTCAGCATGCCACAATGTCTGGACATCCCCCCCTGCCCCAGTCTAAACACTAACAAGAGCTGCCTGTCCACAGCACAGCCTCTGCCAAACCCCACAGGCTGCAGCCACAGCATCTGCCCCGACCCCCTGGCAGGGGGAGCTCAAAAGCTCTACTGAGCTGACATGGCAAATGGTGTTCCTCAGTGCCAGGGGCTTTACCCGCCACCCCCTTCCCACAGCTACACCAATACCAGCATCATGCCCTTTTGCAAGAACAAACATTCACCCCTCCAACGAGCTTAAGCCTTTGCGCCCCCTGCTCCCCTTCAGGGAAACAAAGCCGTGCTTACTGCCAGACTCAGGCATAAGTTTAAGCCCAAGAAGCAGAGCAGAGGAAGGCTCCAGTGGGACACCACAGCATCCTCGGCAGCCAGCACCCTCGGTAACAGAAGGCAGTTGTCACTTTTGTGTTTACCCTTGGTGTCTGCACCCTCCTATCCTTATCCATGGTGTGTTTGTTTTGATTGGCCAGGAAGAAAAGCTGTTGGCACAGAAATGATCAATTTTTCTGATCTTATCAGTAAGCAGGGGGAGAATGCTGGTTTGGACCAGGGAAGCAGGGCTGGAAAGGGACCCTGGGATCCCCCACAACACACGCACACCCTCAAAGCAAGACCAACTGTGATGTTGCATCAGGTCTCTCATGGTCTCATCCAGTTGTGATCCAAGTGTACTCAAGGATACAGCTGCCCCCAAAACCTCTTTCGAGTCCCCATTCAATACCTCACTGCCCCCATTATGAAAAAAAGTTCTTAACATTTATTCAAAGTTTCCCTTGCTGCAACTTCCGATCGGTTTTTAATTTGTATGTTGCTTTATACACTCAGCTTTACATCTACACTAAAGTCACTCCAGTACAAATCTGGACCTATTCTACTGAATGAAGTGGGGTGACAGTGGAACAGCACCCTAAAGTGCAGCAGCTTTGAAGGGCAATAAACAATGGCCCTGCCCTTCCCTTGCTAAAACAGACATAAGAATTGGCTACTATTAGTTATCTGTGTAGCAATGCTCTGAACAGTAAGTATGCAACAAGCTGTTTAAATGATCAGATTATTTAGCACCTCTTCCAGAACTTACTTCATATCTGACCAGTGCACACAAACAATTTATAGGAAGATTTCTAAAAGTTACTCTCTTAAGTAAGTGCCAAAACAGAATTCTCTGGCCAAACAATATACCAGCCGATGAGAAGTTAGTTATTTTTAGTAGAGAAATATATTCTCTACTTGACTGCCTACAGGCACTCTTCCTGAAAAGTGTCTTCAGTTGGGATTCTAGTTTTGCAAGAAACATTTGGAGCTAGGATCTGATCCCCTCTGCAAGGCTGAAATCAGGTATAAAAGCTGATCACACTGAGAGGCAGAAGCTTTGTAACACAGTAGGTGGAGCTACACAGTGACATTGACAAACAGGTAAAGATCAGACTCACTTTGCTCAACATACCTACCCACGCACCGGCATGTCAACAGAGCACTTCGTAAATCGGAAGAGGATTTTTCATCAAGAAATGCCATAATTTATTTTCTACCTAGCCACAAAACCTATTACTTTCTGAACAAACTCTGTATCAGATCATGTGTAACTTCCATTAGTTTTAAATGATAAGACACTCAAAAGTCATCTCCTAAATTACTGATTAAATGGTAAAATGTACGTGTGTTAGACAGTGGTAACAGAACAACCAACACTGTATTTCCCTCCTCTTCACCCTGGCATCTGGATTTTGAATGAAGTTACTCACACCGTACTATTAGTTAAAAGTATCAGGGAGAACATGTGCGTAAGACACAAAGCATTCGTGTACACATTACACAGATTCACAGCGTCATCCTCTAAACTCATCATAAAGGGGTTTTCTGGCATATGAACAGCTCACGTACAGCTTCTGTCAAGCTGTCTGAGATTAATGGACAACACAATCTTACCAGATTCACAGGAAGAATCCATTTGAAACACGAATAAGCAGAGATGTGAGACTTCAGTACCCACTCTTCTGGAGATGAACCTTCTACATGGCCAGAAATGCAGATTTTCAGGCAAAACAAACTGAAGCTCCTGACATGAGTCTAAACAGCACCAATCATTCCAGACTTCAGGGCAGAAACTACCAAACTACTCAGAAAAATACTTCTGGCATTGAGTTACATAAAGAGGACCGTAAGACTTGTTCCTGAGGGTGTTTTTTTGTGTTTTGTTTTGTTTTAAGGGTTTTAGTTCTGTCTGTTCCCCTCCTTCTGTAGTTATCTGTTTAGGAAACTTCCTGTGAAAGACAGCCATGTCTCTTAATGAGTAAAATCTCCCCAGATTTCACTTGGACAAGTAAGACACAGACTTTTATAAGGCATGTGAACCAATCTGAAGAATGATTTGCTGAAGCTACCAGTAACGTGACAAGAACCAGTGGCTGCTAGATAATCTAGTTTCTGCTCTGACAAAGGAAAAAAAAGAAAAAATAGCTCTAGTTTGAACTGCTAGTTTGGAATAACTGAGTCAGAAAATGTGGGTGTATACACTAGACAAATGCCTATGCTTCAAGTTTTGATAGCATCAGAAGCAGTAAAAACTGTCATTGTACTAAATCAAAAAAACCCAAATAGATCAATTCCCAGAGCTAAAAGTTCCCATGAAGCAGCCCTTCGGTTCTTTTGTGTTTTGTCTGTTACCTGAAGGACAGTGGGGTGTAGGGTGGGGAGGAGCCCCGTTTCTGTCTGGCCTAGCCCATCGCCTCGCTGCTACACACTGCAGGTAACCCCAGCTGTCCAGGACACTGCTCTGCAAAACCAGCACATCAGCCTGTCACCCAGAAGCCCCCGATACGCTGACCACCTGCATCTGGGGGTCCAAAGAGCTCCTGAAAGCATCCAAAAGCCAGGGCTCCCTGCCAGAGATTGGGACAACTGAAAATTGAGGCATCCACAAGTAACAGACATTCCAAGAGAACCTCAGCTTCAGACTGAAAACGCTGCATTTCTTGGGATGCCAGAATGACAGAAACTAGCTTTTTTTAAGAAAAAGCCCTTTCATCTTTTGCAATATATGTCAAAATATCAGACTGGGTTCCTCCAGCTTTACTGCAGTGGAAGCTTATCTTTATGTAACAGCAGAATTAAATATATCAATCTTGCCACTGATTTTTAAATATCAGTTTTTTGAACAAATATTGTACCACTTGCTACACAAACTGTTTAAGAACTTTGTCAGCATCTGTGAGATGGTACAGCTTCCAGCAAGTGCTACTTTCTAATTTTACTGTTATTACTTCAACTGTTCTCAGTTCTCATGTCAAATTTCCCCATGTACCTGGCTAATGAGGGTTATGGCATTGCAATACCTGTTCGGACAGCTAACGTGGTAATACAAATAATTCCTATAGCTTTAAGAATGGAGCTGCTCACACTTCATTCAACTGCTGGAGCCTCAGCCTGTACCTGTTGCTACTCAAGTTTTCTACTAAACTTAGCAGGACTTGCCACTGCTACTGACAAGTAGCAGCACCACACTGGTATGATCATAATATCTCAACTATAATGTCCTGTACCAGCCTACCAGTAGAAAGTCCCTGTCCCCAGAGCTTCCTGCCTATGCAAAGCAGTAGGATCAGGTCTTCAGGTAAGTAATGGGTTAAAAAACTAAGAGCTTTGGTAATGGGTAGAATTAACTGAGAAATCTGAAGTGTTTTCAGAGGATTTTAACCCGCTGAAGGTGCAGTGTTGTTCATTTAGTTTGACGGTGCAGGGGAAGGAATCAATCTTCAAAGCAGCAGAAACTAATCAACACAACTTCTTTCAGAGCTAAGCTAGTGCAAGAAGGGAGTCCAAGACACGGCATGGCAGAAGCCAGAACACACCCCTGTATTTTTCTGCTGAGTGCCACACAGATGAGGGTGGGGTATCAGAGGATGGCCTACCACATGCTCAAGGACAGCAGCAACCTGGATTTCACTTGCCTTTACATCCACAGCCACACAGCTTCAGGCTCGCCAGAGGCCAAAGGGTGCTCCTCCTTCCCAGCCACGCAGCCATCACAGCTTGCCCTGCCTTGGGAGTAACACCTCACACCACACTTCATTTCTCACGTCTCGCACATTTTCTTAACAAGCTACATTACTAAAATCCCATGGCTTTGGCAGTGCTGGTGGTTTTAGGAAAAATACAGGCTGCTTGTTCTTTTTGCACAACACTCCTGTCCTTTTCCTCCCTGCAACTACGCCACTCTTCTCTGCACGTAGTGAGCTTTTCTTTTGCACAACTTTGCTACCAAAGCAGCTCCCTGTTTTACAACCTGTGCAAATGAAATACCTGTGATACGTAACCCAGACTTGTGTACCTTTGTGTGTGACTGTTTACATATACGTTTGTGAGATGGGAAATAAACAAGCTATCAACTTTACTTTTGTCTAATTCTGTAATCCTCCCATAAAACATTAACTGCTGAGTATATAAAACAAGCCTTTTTATCTGCCATAATCAAATGGAGCTATGTAACAGTATTCTGCTTAAGAGTTCCTTCTATCTTTCCACACTTGCTTCTTCCCCCTCTTCTTAGAAGTACCAGCCTGCCTGCACATCTATTACCTAGGCTTGATAATTTTTTTTTTTTCCTTTAACCTCCAGCAACCTGACACAATACACTTGATATCTAAATCACACCATCAAGAAAACCTCCTTACCTCCAGTTTAAGCCATGTTAGCATTCCTGCACTGAAAGGGCGTACAGCATTCGATCTCAACTGTAAAGTCCACATGATCACAATTCTTACAATGAGGCTGGTAAAAGCAAAACTGTGGGAAGGTGTGTTCCCCTTCCTCTTTCTGAAGCATTAATTTGTCCGCATATTGTGCCTCTCCCATCCAGAAAAGAACATGCTATTGTAAACTACAAAATATATTAATATAGCCCAAGAATGAAGGTCCAGTTGCACTAATTTAAACTGACAGTTGGGCTACTTGGCACCAAGTTTTTTATGTCAAGTTTGTGTTTGAAGTATCTTTTAGTCCCCCAGAGTCTACCGCTATAGGTTTCTCATACCCATGAGGCTCAAGAGTCTTCCCTGCAGGCCTGCCCTTCTCTCTGTAACAGACAATACAACTTCCTATAGCTGCCAAAGACCTCTTAACTGCTGTACAATCTTTTTAAAAAAATTTTTTAAGTAGTCACATGGACTCCATTCTATTCTGGATTATTAAAACAGGATAGCTGAAATAAAAATCCAGGAGAGCACTTAGCCTCCCACGCACAAGTCAAACATTTTATCCACATAATGCAGCAACACCTTCTACTGCAGCACTATGATATTTCCTACAATGGAAAATTACCATCTAAATAATAATCAATACATCACTCCCGATTCCTGGGGAGCTCACCAACAAACTATTTGTGTTACCTGACTTTGTCAGTGAGCCACAGAGTTTAGAATCTAAAGCAAGATGTTAGAAAAAGCAAACTTTTTGTCCACAATTAGAGGAAAGCTTGAAACTCAAAACTTCTTGCCCTATTTCTGAGAATCGTTTAGCAGTTACTTTTCTGGAAGGGGCTCTGGCTGTTACCAAGTGTTCAAAGATGCCTCTAAAATGAGGTGAGTTCTTCTCAACACATCTAGCCTTCACAGCAAATAACTAACAGCCACTCATCAGCACATAAGTGGGAGAGTAATATGCAAAATGAATCTGGGAGGAGGGAAAAATCAAACCATTTTAGTAGTTCCATAGATAGATTTAAAACAAACAAGAAAGAAGTCCCATATAAAGACTTAAGTTCTGCACCATGTTGTTATGACTGTCAGACACAGTACAGTAATTCTTGACAACAGACCACCACATGAACAACTACACCAGAATCCCTCTAAGACAAGAACAAACAGCATCGTTCTGAAGAACAGTATTTCCCCTTTATATCCTCCCAGATTCCAGCAACTCACTGGTTTGGGATTATGAATTTTCATCAGCTCCAGCGATCTGCAAAACAATCCCAAACCTATCTCCCTGACCAGCAATTAGCTCAAGATAAAACACAATGAAAAATCTGTCCATGGGATTCCTAGCGCTCGGCTACTATTTCAGAAGCTCAACTACTTGACTGAACAAAACACACCTGTAGCAATGATCTCAAAACCAAAATGCTATTTCTGCAGATCAATGCCGTTACTGACATTACACATTCCTCTTCCACATGCGTTGTTTTTCACAGGAACATTATGAGGTAAGTTATTGTTATTTTTGGAGACCTACAATAAATGGAAATAGCTGGTTAGTTGAAGCAGTATAGTCCTCTGTCGTTGTCGTTCCCCCCCCCAATATACATACTTCCATTTTAACATTAGTGTCATTTACAGCCACCCACACGCTAAAGAAATGGGATAATTACCCACACCTTACACCTACTCAACTCTTTTCCTTCTGGGGAACATTCAAAACACCAATTTATAACAGCTTTCTGCTCAAGGCTTGTCACCTCTGAAACAGCACTGATTTGGCATCAAGTAAACGCTAAAGCATTGTGAAATTTTCCATCTATTCTATTTTCTTTAAGTTATAAATTAATAAAAATCTCAAACCCCAGGAAACGTCCCAAAATGGTGTGAGGCAGGGTGGCCCCATCTCTACCATGCTCTCAGACAGGGCAGCTTATTCCCTGTGTTTTGTTAGACATTAAGAAACCTTACTGAGAAAAGTCACTTAACCAAACCACACTGCTATCCAGCAACAGAATCTTTTCTAAAGGATGTCACCAAAGACAGTAGGAAAAAAAAAAAACCACAATAAGCAACACAAGTCAATCTTTATTGAAAACTGAAGTATTAATACATAACAATTCTTGTTACAATAAACGTGCTTTTAAGAATTTAAATCTGAGCTCATCTACTCATTGAATTGCATAAAAAATAAAAAAGTATGAATTTTCACAATTGAACTGGCTCAGAATGGAATCTCCACTCTTTGTGTTGATACGATAGTTCAATGCAGGAGCGAGTGATGCCTTAAAACTTATTCTGGAAGACAACATTGACCTAAACTTAAAAAAAGTACCAATACAACTGTTTGTAAGACAGTTTTAAAAAAAGTCATAAAAAGGAAACCTGTGTCTATTCATAACAAACATGGAGAACTATTACTGGGGCCTCTTGTACTTCCATTGCATGCACTCACTTTTTCAAATCTTAGACAGGAGGGCAGCCAATAATAGCATTACAATAAAAAAAACCCCACTAACAAATCCATTCTACTTAAAACAAGTCTGTACAGCAGCCAGCTAAAAAAGCTTTCCCAGTTTGCCTGCTAAGTGCCCAAAAGTCACAACTGTTTAGAAAAGTCATATTCACGTTCTTGATGATGAAAACTTCAGAGCCCATAAATTGGTTAGAATATTTTTAAAAATCCCAAATGGACCCTTACTACCTGTGGAATTCAGATGTTTTGGTGTTCTATTCAACCCACACAAGCAAAGGTTTCCTCGTCCCCAGATAAGCACTGTTCCTCTTCTGTCTCAAAAAAACACCTTATTTTCTCAACACCCTCCCGAACAAGAGGTGTACACAGCCTGCTAAGAGTCCTCACTACTTCAAAGGAGATCTCAGAATGAACTTGGTTCTTGGCGAGGCTTGATGCACAAAACTATCCTAACTTTGCTGCAGTTGTTCCTGTTAATTGGCATTCTACCTCATCAAATCTGAGGGTCTCTGCAGGAAGCTTAGAGTTGATAAAATACAGGATTAGAAAGCTGAAACTTATTAATGAGAACAACGTGAATGAGTTTAAATCTTTATGTCTTTTGACCAGGTGTTCACACGCACTTGTACATGCCCCCGTGCACGCCAGGGCTGGCCAGGGACACCTGCAGGAGGAGGCAGGATCCAGCTCCTGACTAGTTCCCACCAGTGGCTGCACAAACCACATCCTGGGCAACGGCAAAGGGCCCTTCAACAACCACAGCATCCGGCCTCTTTCCCACAAGTTCCAGCTGAAGCATCATACTGTTCACGTTCCTAAGATGAGAGGTTTCACATACATGGTTATTTACTACTCTGGTATGAGTTTAAGCCTACAGTTAAGTGGTAGTATCAGATCGCTGTGCTCACCTATTCAAGCAAAAGTATGTTCTAAACCCAAATGAATGGTGTATAATGCTCTCTTTAAGCACTGGGGAGTGATTCCAAGTCAATTCTAACTCTTGCTCAGATACCTTGAGTGGCCTTACTACCCAAGTAGCAGTGAAGCCAGAACGCTCCAATGAAGAGTAGTCAACGTTGAGTACCCTGGTATAACTCTGTACCATGAACTATTCTCAGACAACACTAAGACATGGTGGTACTTACGGGGGGTGGTGGTGGTTTGTTGTTCAGGGTTTTTTTCAGTGGATGAAGCAATACAAGGAAGGACTTCAACTAAGAAGGATTTTTTTTCATCTACCACTGCATCTAAGCACTTAACTTGCATAGTACGCTCAAAAAAAAAAAAAAAAAAAAAAAAAGCTTTCTTGAACAGCATTCCTGCACATCTCCTAGAAACTTCAAACAGGCGATGGTTACAACAAGCACAAGCAAGATCTAGTAGTAGGTTCTCTGGTTTCCTTCCTGGTGTTTCATTAATAACCACCACGCCACTGACTAGGGCTACACGGTTTTGGTGCCAATTATTAGCCATTTTTCTTTTGCTGCTGCTACATTTAAAAGACATTTTCATCAGTTGTTACTGACATAGGGAATACCTCAGTTTTTAAAAAATATCTAAACTCAACACCTGAAATTTGAATTAAAAAAAAATAAAAAAAATCTTTCTTGGACTTCTCTTTGTTATTGCTGCAACAGTTATTTTCGGTTCCAGGTTTAAAGTAGTACTTTGTTTTTAATCATATAAAGCTGCCATAAAAGTGTGTGTTTGTTGTTTTTTTTGTTGTTTTTTTTTTTTTTTTTAAAGAGAAGCTTGATCTGAAATGTTCTCTACTGCACTAGGTCTTTTCATTTGCTGAGGAGCTCTAGTGCAAACACATACTGTGTATTTATTTATAAAGGAATTCTAAATAGGGAATGTTATATAAAAAGCAGGAGAGAATGTTTCATAAGACCCTCACTGTGTAAACGCCTATTTAATGATGTACAGTTTCCCCTGCTGCAGTTTTATAACCATGCTTTCTACTATTTGCAACAAAATACCATTAAGATAGTTATATATACACATATTTCCCCCGTCCCCCTGCACTGTGCTTTTGGTTACTTTCCTTATCACGGAGACATGCTCCACCCTCCCAGTAGATTATAATTGATCGAAACTGGAAGGCGTAGTACCTTTTAAAAAAGGTAGTTTCCCCCTCGTGGATGAATCCCATAATGCAACTTAGAAAAAAAAGTGCTCAAGTAAGTGAGACTGCCTAAATGTTATGGAATATTATACAGAGACCAATTCCAAGATGACATTTAGGAATCTGAAGTTAGAGCAAATATATAGGAAGTCGTATTCATTCCTTAACTATTTATCTATTGCAGCATTCATGAAAGTTCTCTCCTATGATTTTCAAAGCTTTAGTTTGTTGGGTGATGAAACAGGAGACAGCAAAGCTTTGAGCTTGTTCTTTACAGCTTCTCCCCAATATAGCACTGTTTCATGCCTCAGCTCTTTGTTAAAATCACGCTAAGACAACAAAATGTCACACTCTACCAGCTAAAATGGACAAATGGCCTGTATTAATGCTCACTGTACTCTGGCACACCTGACTAATCAAAGCTGCAAATCTACTACACAAATGGAATTGTTAAACAGACTTGAACGAAGCAGTACAGATTCAAATAAATTTGTCTGGGGTAATTTTCTGCTCCATATAAAAACATATGGAAATCCCTAAGCTGCAGTAAGTGCTCATGAGTAAGGTTTAAAGTACTTATTTCAACAACATAGTTATGTTCATGGCATCAGAAATAAGGGGGCTGTCCACTGACAGTGATTCATGCAAAATAACCTAAACTTTATTAAACACAAAAAAAAAAAAAAAAAGGAAGTACAAAATATGGGAGTGCTTATTGTAAAAAATAAAGTTACTGAAGGCTCTAACAACCAACGGGTTATGAAGGTACATAAGCCTCCCACCAGGGCAGATACTGGAATGGCAGCATTAAGTCAGCACTGATGCTACCCTGAGGTAGCTGCCAAATCTCTATAGGAGCAGAACACCCCAAAACAAAGCATAACTAGATACACAACTGAGAAAATTTACTTCTGAATGGAAGTTAACCTACAAGAACAATACAGCCTGATATACCTCTGTGTAAACACTTAAAAGGGAACAACATTTTATAAACCATTTACTGCATAATTTATTGCAGGCAGAATGTATCAAACAAAAGAAAATCGCATCTTTCGGGAATCATAAGTCAGGCAGGTTTAAGAAAAACCTTGACTTTATGTGCAATATTCAAATTTAAAAATTTAAAATCTCCCCCATAACAATTTTGGTATACAAATGGGTTCTAAGGCTAGCCCTTTGTCCCACAGCATTTGCTTTGAGGTACTTTTTAAAAATTGAAGTTGCAAAAAAGAATATCAGAAATGACTCATTGCAATGAAATGCTAATCTGCAGTCAAGTCTTACTTTACGTGCTTCCAAGTGCAATTTAGGAAGTTAAAAAAAAGAAAATACTAAGAAAACACATCAAAATGTTGTAACCAACAAATGGCTCCTACATCAATTACAAATATTTTCAGGAAAAAACCCCAAAACAAAACAAAAAAAGAGCTATTTGAAATCTCTGTATTCTGGCAGCCCTCATACAGCATATCCATAGTCCATACTGCAAGTAGCTAATAAGGAAATCGTGTTAAAATGATTTGTTCCCCTTTAACATACTCATCAGGCACACAAGCTTTCCTCAGAATAACATGCAGCTGAACTCCTGTTTGTTGTAGAAAGCCCTAGCATTTCTTAAGTTTCAGGAAAGCAAGCTGGATGAACTGCACATACATTTTCAACTGACTACAACATTCTTTAGGAAAAACAGCATGAATTTCCTGAACTGAGAACTAAAAGAAAGTGTTTTTCTATCAGTCTGTGTGGCAGTCTCACTTTGACACATCTTGCATCATATGAAAGATAGTACTGAATATATATCTCCCCAGGACATGCAATTCCTTATGCAGGTGATGTCACCTCCTACTATTCCTAAGAGCCAGTTTTGCCTCAAGGAAGTTTGCTTTATTTACTGGCACACACAGCTTTACCTTTGTCATTTCATTCTGATCCTTAAGAACATCTGTATAACACTGAATCCGTATAATGAGAATGAAAAGGTATGAAGTCAACTAATTCAACTAATTGTGTGCGGGATTTCTACAGTTTGTCTGACTCATTTTCCAGTCACTCCAATTTAGTAGTTGAATTTGAAAAGAATACATGACTTAAATAAAAATATGCCCCTTTTAAACTGGCAACTTCATCAACCTGAAAAAGGCTGAAGCACTAAACTAATGTATATTATGGTATTCTATAAAGAAACTCACTTTCATGATTCTACCTTTTAAGACCCTGCATACATTACAACAGTGCATTAGTGATACAAGTTGTAAAATACTTTCCGGTTCCTTTGGATTTGCATATGATGGTTTTTGCATCAGTCACTGCAGGTAGATTGAGCAAGCTTTGTTTTTGTGTTTTAACATGCATTCAACTAGATATGGATCAGAATAAATTTATACTCCCTTTTTATCATTATAATTAGCTAAAAAATTGCAAGACAGTCCACAAAACAGGATTTGCTTTAAGACTAACTGCTGGAGTTCCAAGATGTAAGATATGCAGCACTGGAAAATCTTCAGTGATCAGGAATTAGTAGTGTTTAGCCAAGTGTTGAAAGCATTCAGAAGAAAAGTCCTGGTTGGAGGCATGAGGGCTTCAGCACCAACTTTTAAACCTCAATTTCTTGATTGCATATCTCCCATCTTCAAACCTACGTTAAGAGGAGGAAACAATAGGAAATACTCTCAATTATGTGGAATACTATTTGAGTGTAGCAGAACATTCTAACATTTCATGCACCACACTGATATGCACACACAACAGATGTTAAGTATTACATAATGCTATCTAGCACTTCTCCAGACAGCTGAAATCTACAGGCTTCTAGGTTAAAAATTCACTACATTGATTTTTCTCCCATCCTGTCCATTCCGGCTTTCCGTCAGCACTAACAGATTTGTCTTAAGTAGAAGGTGTAATATTAAAAAGTTATTTTATGCCAAATTTAATAATCAGCAGTTCTGAGTTTAGTCACAGCAGAACTCTCACTTTTTATACACATGTAATATGATACTCTCAGATGAAATACTGTATGTGAAACATTTTGGATCTGTAGACCAATATGTAGCATCACAGCAAAATAAGAAATAGCTGTTGCTTTATCAACTCAAAGGTAACAGTCACCTGTAATCACAGAACTCTGGACTACTAACTGCTGAAACAAATCCCAAGAAAGTTAAAGTTAACTTTGTCATAAACCAAATGGGCTAAAAATTTCTAGTTCAGTTGGTCTGACGAGTCCTTATTCCGAATGAAGCTGTTCTGAATTTATGCTAAAAAAAAAAAAACACCAAAAAACAGGAACAGAAGGGAGGATCCCAAAAACATTCGGCTTTGTGTCAGTTTGACACACATTACGCCCCCAAAATCCATCCCACCTTAGCAGATTTCAAAATTAAACTCCTTTTCTTGAAACCCATGATATAAATTTTGGTCCACACTAGAAACGATTTTTCCATGCTGACTGCAAGGTGTATGAACTGGTACTTACCTGAAACAGAGTGAATATATGAAATTAACCCAAGGTTGTGTATTTGTTTCAGCAGACTGTAAAAAAGATTCACCTTCAGAGCAAGGCAACACACTTATTTTCCCTAAATATTTCACCAATCAAAAATAAGACTACAAAGTTCCACACATTACTTCCTTCAGGAATCACAGTACTGCTGAATTCAACAACTACCAATGAATCCAAAATATTGAATACACTTAAGACGCGATGTATTGTATAATAAGGCAGACTCGAGGCTTGTTCTGTCATACTCAACAATCATAGACCATGAAAATGATTCATCATTTCTGCAGATACAGACCACTGAAGAAGTCCCACTAGGCTTCTCTCCTTTGCAGGGAACAGCTATTACATAAGCAATAATTTTTGTGTATTCTTATTCAATTAGAATACTGTAGAAGTACCCCAAACTGCTTACCTTCTGAAAAATCTCCCCAAAAGAACCTGCAATGCTGTCATTTATAAGAAAGATTAACTGCTTTCAATCTCAATTGGTAACTTACACTGACTGCCAGGATGATCACCACTGTGGGGGCACATAACTATAGGTTGGTGTTCCTGGAGCCCGATATGTGGGCATAGTAACTGGATGAGGGGCTACTGGAGTTGGGGAATGAGTTGTCAACAAAGTACCTACGAGGAAGAGAACAATTTTTTTAGTAAGCACAAATTCCAGTACAGAGGAAAAAAAAAAAAAAAAAAAGGGGGTGGGGGGGGTGGGGAGGGGGAGTTAATTTTAAAAACAATTGCAGCATGCTCATCTTCCGATCTAAAATTACCAGTATCATTTTGCACTTCAGCCCCAGTCTTCCTTCAAACATTTGTGCAAGGGGATCATTTTGATGTTTAGTCCAATGCACACAAAGATACTCATTACTCAAAAATAGCTCTAGCAGAAACCCTGCAACATAAGCATTATTCACTGCAAAACTTTTTCCCACAGCAGGCTTTATACGCTGTAAGAATATCTGATGGTAGAGATAACTTGACTGATAAATCAGAATAAATTAGTTCTTGTTTGCATTATTACAGATAGGTTTTTACAGACTAAGAGGCTTCAGAAACAAACAGGCTGAGATAGCAGGATTTTAACAGTCCTACTCTAGAGCACTTTATAGAAACAGTAACAAGCACCTGGGACAAGCTTGCCCACATACAAAAATCCAGTGTTTGCTCAGTTTGTGACACAACTTCTCTTGTTTTCACGTTTTTCAAACTAAATGATAAATTTGACAATATAAAAAACAGACTCTGAAAACAAGCATGGTGTTTGTTTTTTATATTACTGAACTGACTGCCCTTTGACTGAATATGGACATTTCTTTGAGTTAAGACCCACTGAGTAACAAAGTATGATGCTACCTCAGTAAACACTCACAGATGAGTCTATATGATTGGTTAAATATTCTCTCCAAAACTCTATCACTAAGAGTGTGGCATTAGGAAGCAGACATCCCTAATCACTGCCTATGACACAGAAGACTTACAGGTAGTACAAATACATAAGAAGTTAGATCTCAACATAAAGTCAGTGACATGAGGGGTGGGCTGAAAATACTGTATGTTCCTCAGCCTTAAGTGGCTGCTGTTTTCAACTAGGCATAGAGAAATGTATTGAGAAGAGGAAGTCAGTCTCTTGATGCTGGTGAGAAGCAAATGATGCAACAGTAAGTGAAATTCCATACAGATACAAAGAAAAAATATTTTACCATAATACTAATAGCTGGAAAGAGGTGTGATTATCTCCATCCTTAGAGATGATCACATTATTATCACTGAACAAGTACTGATCTAGCTGGACCCACTCTGAAGATGCTGGACTAGATGACCTACATAAGTCCCTTCTAATCTGAACAGTTCTGTGATTCTGCCAAGTACACCCCTGGCATCACATTTTTGTAACGCAGCTGCGTTCCGTCTAGAACTAAAAGGGGAGCTTCATCAAGAAAACATCTGGGTTATAAACTCACGTACCTGCTGACATTGCCATAGTAGTCCCAGCCACCATCCCCATGGTCACACCGTTTCCCCTTGGTGGCGGAATGGGAGCAGGATACATAGTTGCTGGCATGCCATTAGGCTGCACAACTGTGGTGTGGTGAATTACGTGGGGTGGTGCTGCATATAAAGGCTGCGTATAATAAGTGCCTTGCTGTTGGAGAAAAAAAAAAAGTAAATTAAGTAGTTACAGTACATCTGATGGGAAGATAAATGACATCTTTCATGAATATACCATGAAATAAAAGCATTGCCCTAAAGATGCAGCGTATTTCCAGAGCAGAAGCCAAAACATTCATTTCAACTATCCTAACTGCGTTTCACCAGCAAACTTTTTAACATTTATCCTCTTTTTACGGAATATATCCTATCTGGATAAACCTCAATACATGCTCATTAATTCCCTTCAACTACTGTGTACATGCCAGGCAAGTTTCTTCTATGCAAAAAGAGGGCCAACATTTCCCAAAAATATGCTTAATTCTACAATTTCTAACAGTTTTCAACAATTTGCCTAGTATGAGACTTGGTAACTCCCTGAATCACAAGAGGCTTCCTAAAAGAATAGTTAAAAAATAAATCAGTGCAAGTTTGTAGCAATTTTTGACAAAATTAAATCAGCATGTGGTAGTTCTAGCTTCCAGCACACATTTTAAAAACTACTGAATCCAATGTCTCTTCAAAGACTGAACACATTATCAGTAAGTGCAGAGTAACTGTCATGTGAGAGAGAATGTAAGAGTGCACACACACTCTGTAAATTACTGTATTAAGAACTCTTACTATAGGCAGCTAAAAATTCTCTCCATCCATGAAGAAATAAGTATGACAAAGTTAAGAGTTCAAGCAGGTATTCAAGGTAAACAAAACACTACCCGAACAGGCAGGTTTTTTGTTTTGTTCATTTACCTGTGCATACGGATTCTGCTGTGGATAGGCACTTCGAACTGGATACACAGCAGTCTGATAGGGATTCGGTGACGAAGAATATGGTGGCACTGCTCCACTAGTGGGTGAACAAGATACTTTATATGGGGTGCCTGGTGTATAACCTGAAACAAAGGTAAATCTGCATTAAAAACATGAAAAACAAGTGTCAGTACACTGCTTTCTGAAGTCAGGGGTAACAAGTTTCTTTACTTCCAAATTGCTTTATCTTCATGGGAGTATTCAACGTGACTATCAATATCCAACCACAAGTCCTACCATTTACATAATACCGATCACAGTCTGAAAATAATACTTGACTGTGTCAACTACACATGAAAAGTTAACTGGATTTTTGCTCGGTATGCTTTTCAAATCTATGGATATGGGATAAAAAGAAGGATTTGGATTTTGTAGTAATATCATTAAATACTTGTATTTGGCATATTAGGCAGCATTCCTACACAGGAGGATTTGGTACATGTTAGTATCAGCCCACTTCTCAATGCACCCCAAATTGTACCAGCAACACAGTAACAGTTAACTAACCTGCAGCTGCCTTCTGCAGATGACAACACAGCACAAGAATAACAACTTCAAAAGTCAGAATCATGTAGAAAGCTCACAATGGATTTTCAGAGAACAGAGATATAACCTGTAACCTCTACTCAACTTACATTTACTCTCTCTCATTTGTTTTCTGGCATTTTCTGAACTGGCTAAAATAAACACAAAAGGCCATACCTTTAAAACACAATCACTGTAGAGTTCATTGCAACTACAAAGTAGACTTTGAAGGCACTTTAAATATTCTTTTTGTGTATCAGACATACTCTTAATCATCACTTAAGAATTATTTTCATACATTACAGTAAGACTTCAGATGCCATCAGGAAGAATTTTTGCATTCCTATTACAAGGTCCTCAAAATCAGTCTCCCTTGTAAACGTTCAATTTTTACAGGGATAAGTAGCAACTGCTGGCTCAGACCCTGCCTAAAGACAGTTCTTCTGCAATTTCTCCTGCCCTCATCAGACAAGGTCTCAAGATAACAGAACAAGGGCTTGATGACACATGGGGGAGATCTATAAAAGTACTGTTGCATGCTACACTCCCAAGATTATACTACGGCTTAATGGCCAGAGTGAGAATACAAATACCTTAGCAGCAGCATCCACCAGTAATGACATTTAGGGTAGCAAACAACAGGCATGATCCTGTTCTGGAGAAAGGATCAAGGCTCCTAGACTGTACTACGCTGAAAAGATCTTGGGTCTCATACAGGTCCACCACACTAGGAGACACAACATCTAGAGATACAATTTCTATGTAACTGGATTTGTACAAAATAGTACTAGAGCAACACAAGAAAGAAAAAAACCTTGGTAATTACAGAAAAAAAAAAAGAGACTATCAGAATAGAGATTAGGTTGACTTTAAAAACTGTCTAGAATGTGCTGACTTCAATACAGAGAACAGATCTGAAGCCATATAGCAGAGAGAACACTGGCATTTGTGTTGTGAAAAATCAGTCTGTGCAGACAGCATGATGACAGATGACCTTTCCTCTTTTTGCAGAAGTCTGAGTTTCTTTTCAATTTCATTCCACCCTTCAAACTCAAAATTGTTATGTTAACAAACAAGTAAGTTTACTTTGGTTTGGTTTTTTAATAGAATTTAACACCTTTAGAGACACTAAAGAAAGCTACCACAGCACTTACTCTGAACCCCTGTTTTTAGAGATCCTGAATTTTTGACAAATAGAGCATGTTGAGGAAGTAACTAACTTCTGTTTCTAGTATGGACCACTACAAAACCCAAACATGAAGCATCACTACAGAACTACAACTACACCCTCAGTCAAGTCCACTCTCATTCTAAAAACCCACTGATAAGTCACACAGGCAATTTAACTTTCATCCTTGCAAAGTGGTACATCCATATAAGAGGTATTCTGCCTTCCCATTTGATTTTTTTCTCCCTTTCAAGGCATAAAGACCTTAAAAGGTAAGCCACATGGTTATTCAAAACCACAGAAATTTAAGAAAGATACTTTTAAAAAGGTATCCTTTCTGAACAGCAGTGGCACAGCACATTTAAACACTGCTGTGTGATGTGAATTTAGAAAAGCTTTAATTCTACAAACAAGCAGTTACATCAGAAAATTTATTTTAAAAATTATTTTAACATCCCAGCTACCAGTAGTAGTATTATTTTCAAGTTGTTACCTGCCTGGATTAGAAGATCTGGACATTCTGAACTTCAGTTCATAGCTTAAAGAGTAACTAAAAATTAAAGCTATTCTTCATTCTGAAATCAAAGCTTATTTTCTATTCAACTGCAATAAAGACTCTAATAGTACTAGCTTTAAAAAAAATTAAGGACAGTTGAAGATGGTATACAACTTCTGTATGTTCTCATTCCTTTTTCACACAAAAGTAAAACATTTCTTACTCTAACTTTGGTATGTAACATGAGATGTATTCCAAGATTAATCAATGAAAACTAATCTTACAACATGATTAAATTTAACAGGTCAAGAATCTTCCCCAGAAAACATTGCGTTTTGTTACCACATAACTGACATGGAGGGGTAAAAAAAAATAATCAACTGGATAAAAACATCAGTCTTATGATTTGGTAAATTGATTTCATGCAATTATCTTCATCTTCCCGCAGCAGGATTTGCTAACTGCAACCAGTAATAAGACTGGAACTTTCAGTTATCTGATCCTAGGATGAAAAACTACAGCTACTCCTCAGCATAGTTGCAGGAATCCTGATGATATATACAGTGGAGCACAGAAGGCAGTGACACATCACCAGGGTAATCTCAACCATGAAACTGAAGGGCCTATTAGCAATACAAGCTGATAATAAAAACCCACACAGGGCTTTGATTCCCATGCTATGAGTTATACCCTTGATGGGAACTGCTCTCCCTTGAACATCACTTTCCAAAATGTTCTTGAACAACCCAGTGCAAGTACAAGCTGGTACTTCCAGATACAATACTTTCACAGAGGCAATACTGTATCCAAAGGATAGATCTATCTTTTATTTAATTACTGGAACTTACAATACCCATCCACTTCCCTACCTTAAATTCAAGACTGAAGACAAGCCAAGATCAATTCTGCACTCGCTATGCCTCTAAGCAGCAAACTGAACAGAGACACAGGTAGTACCAACTAGAATACTCCACAGTTCTAAGGAAAGCTACACAGCTACACACTTCTAACAGGTTCTGCAGCCAAACATTTTAGATCACATACCCTTGCCTCAGTAATTGTTGCCATGCCCTTTTTAGAGTCTCCTGGTAGTTAATGAAATGTCATACGTGACAAACATTGAACTTCAATATCACAAGCAGGCTTCCACAACATAAGCTTCCCAATTTCAAGCAGCATCCTTTACTAGACCTGTAAGTTACACAAGGGCATTCAGGGACAAATTTGGTTATATGTCACATGTATCTCTGAAAAAAATGGCATATTAAATGCAAGTGAAAGAGTTCCTGAACATGGCCCAGATCTACATTACCAAAGTGGTGTAAGGATTTCCTTACTATGCAGAATAACCACAGGGAGAACACTGTTCCATCAGATGTATGTTCCTGGTTTAAGCGGAAATTAAATGCTACCAGCTTCTGTTTTGTTTCAAGCATTAGCACATCAAAATCATCTTCTATCAGTGAAAGCACAACTACATGAAAACAACTTGAGTGAGTGCTTTGGTTTCTCTCATGTCTGTTATTCCTTTTCCTTGGCTCATCACATTCCCTTTCTCTTAAATGACCAGCATGAAAGTGCAGTTACCTAAATCCTCCCCCAGTATCTACTATGGACAAAACACTTTTACCCAGCAACCAGGCTTTCCAGACAATTAGTTCTTGCAGGACAATCTTAAGGGCAGAAAGAAGGCAGCAAGCTGAGCTTGGAAAGATACAATTTAAGAGAAGGATGAAAAAGAAGAATTTTGAAGACCACAGACAGAAGGAAAACCAGAAATCTGGAAACAATCAGTAGCATGCAAAGCAAGCAGAATCATGAAGGCGGCAGTGAAGGCAAACACGATGCAATCCTCAAGTATCAGCCTGAAATACAGAAACAACAGCTAAAACCTCAGCTTTTCCCTTCTCTGAAGGTGAAAGCAGTATGACAATACAAGATTATACTAATTTTAATTTATCAGATGATTCCTTATGAGTCATATTCAAAGTAATGTAACACTTATCCCACAGTGTAAGTGTTATTGTAAGCCCCTACAGCTTCTCCTCATTCTTAGTTCTATCAACTTCTGAACTTTGGGTTACTGCTTGGACATACCTATTACACATACCTGTTTGGAAGGTAGGATTTGCTCCAGGATACATATTAGGGGAATAGGCAGGCGCAGCCGCTGCATAGCCCATGGGGAAGCCAGCTAGAAGAAAGAACATGTCAAAGTTATTTCCTAGACTGATTGCACAGTCTAACCAGATTTTACTCTCAAAGATTTTTCGCTGTACATCTTTTGAGATAAGCTAACAGATGGCCTTCAATCACACCTCCTCAACTAAAACACTGGACTCCTCTTCTCCCAAGCCACCTGAAGCTGAATGCTAGATGAAGGGAACAGCTAAGGAGTCACAAGTGCCATTCTCCCTTACATCCCTGTTTCAGCAAATCTCAAAGTTGACCAAGTAACTCTTCAGCTAGTCGGACAACAAAGTTTTATGCAACTATCCAATCTTCCTCCCCTCCGAGTTTTAAGACCTGATGTACATAAAGTATTTATCTGAAGAAAAGGGACTTTTTCCACAGAAACAAATCCCCAACAGTCAGAGTGATTCTGACTCTCCAGATACAGAGGTATCACAAATGGAGAGTACAAAGCAACCTTAGGTAGTCCAAAGCATTTGCTGCATCTGAGACAGTTATCAAACAAGCTCACGAGTTTCAGGCACGTACTATGACAGTTAACAGTAACAAGTGATTCACTGTGGTATCAGCAAAATGACAGGTAAATGCTTCTATATCAGAATGTAAGAACCACTATGGCTGAATTAACATTGCAATACACTGACCTCCAACATAAGGCAAAAAAGAGCATTTAGCAAAAGCTACAGTTACTTGAAAGATACGAATTTCTGAATTAATCATAGCTGTTATTTTTTCCAGAACTTATTTACATTATTACAAACTTTAAAACTGAGTCATGTTTGTATTTAGAAAGACAGAGTTACCATCACATTTTGTTATCAACATACAAAGATTTCAACTTCTCCAGATGAAAGGCAATTATTATTTGTATATTCACCATCAGGCTTAAAGCTGCTAGTTTTAAACTGCTATTCTAATCTGAAGAGCTTCTAGTTCACTATAAATCCCAAAGACCTTAGCAATTACTTCTAACAATAAAAATTCCTTAGCTCGGTACTATATTTGCCAACCTAGTTTTGTAAAGAACTCTGTAAACATATCAAGTGACATACACTTGGTACTACTATAAGGTGGTCAGCATGGATAAGACTAAGAAAAGCATTAGGCTTAAAAATCAAAGGTAAAAATAACATATCCAATTCAAAACAACTTTTTAGAGTGTAAATAGCTCTTAAGTTTTCAAATTCACAAGCTGCTAGCGAAAAGCTTTAGTAGAGCTTGATACCTTACTCAAAACTGACTACACATCTGCAACATTAATGTTGTATACATTTTCATTCCACTATTCTTTCTTCACAGGTTTAGCTCCACAGTAGACCACTATGAACTGCTCAAGAAACAAGTAATTTGTGAAAAATATAACTATGACAAGCAGCAATTTTGACTTCTACACAGAACTTTTATCCATATGAGAACATTTGGATATCGATTCCTTGGTACTGTAAACCCAATCAACAACCTCAAATAGATGCAGCATAATATAAACAGCTATTAAATATGCAACAGCTTTAGAAACACAGTGTCTTTAAATAACACATTCCACCTAACGATATGTTCATTACTTTCTATTACCATGAAATCCATGTAAATTCAATGATTCTGAATGGAGAATCTGTAGGTTTTAAATTAGGAGAGGCAAAGAAGGGAGCCTTAGTCATGCAACAGTTTTTTTTAAAAAAAAAAAAAATCCTAAAATGCAAATCTACCTTTCATTTTAGAGAATATGTTTTGTGTTTATCCCACAATCTTTTAAGCCTGAACCAGGCACATCAGCAAACTGTCTGTAACACCATAACACTGTAGACCTTAATTGCTGAATTTAAGGGTCACAGTTGCGTTAACCAACTGACTGACTGCTATAAGAAAGAATTCTGAGTGATCAACTTATAGCATGACATGTGAGGCACTTCTGTAACAACTGTACTTCAACTCCATGTATTTTAGTTATGCTAATTTATAACCAAGTAAAGACTGGTGCAAATATACAGTACTTGCACAATTTAATATGTAGTCTAATATGTATAACAGTAGAACAAAAAAAAGATTAGAAGTTGTAATGTTGTTTAAACTGCTATTTATGAATATACAATAGTATATCTTCCTAAGTAAATTAAGGTGCCACTTAGATTAGTGTAAGCAAGAGCTTCAGTGCAATGTGTAAATGGTTGTAAGCACAAATGAAATCCTGGTTAATAAAAATCTGTGTTTAGAAAATTAATAGAGATAAAAATACAAAGTCATTGAAATAATTCATAAGAATCTTTACCTAAAGTAAAAGAAAGCCTTGAAAAAGGAATTACAAATATAGAAATAATTGTACTGTAACAGATATTAATTAGTAAACCACTGCTGCTTCCCTTATTAGTTATATGGGGTACAATAATTTTATAAGACAGTTACAGAGAATAAAACCATCCTGAGGGACTTATGGTTACACGGCATCAGCTTTACAATTTATTAATGCACCATTTCAGTCACTCAACAGACTTGTAATACTGCAACACAATTTGTTTTTCCCTTATAAACACTGTGGAAATCAAGAAATGTACACTAGTTTGAGGAAAAAAATACAAGTACCTGAAAAGCAAAAAAAAAAAAAAAAAAAAAAGAAAATGTTTTTGAAACAATCAAGTCAACAGTAAAGAAAATTCATTTATGCACCAGAATTTAGAAGAAGGGAGAGAAAAGTGGAACAGGAAAACAGGAACTCCAGTATACTACCTAAACTGAAAAGCAAATTTAAAAACTGTAAATACCGGTAGGAAAATGTAGTACAGCTACAAAGCATATAAACAGTAACGACGCAGAACGATTTCTAGCTCCCAACACAGATGCCAACTAAATCACAAAACAGGCTCCCTGTAAAAGCTACAAGAGTTTAATTGGTTATGATACATAAAATGTGAGCTGAAAGACCCTCCAGCCTCTCCCAGCACAGAATAATTCCCTTACCCCACATATATCAGAAAAAAAGACTGCATCAAGACATACTGCTTGAAATGCCTTACAGAGACATACAGCCCTTCTCTTTAGCCTTCCTGGGAAGTTCTGTTCACATCAAATTATTGCCTTATCCAAATTCTGAACTATGGCAACATCAGAAATGAAGCCTGCTCACACATATGTTAAGAGATGAAGGGAAAAAACCCTGGTGCAAAACTTGAAGCCAAATGAGAAGCAGAGAAACCAAGAAATACATTTAATTTCTATTTTAAAACCATTTTTTGGCCATTTTCTTCATCCCACCTTTGTTGCTATGCTTTGGGCAGTCATAAAACAGACAGCATGAACAAGAATTAAAGGCTAGAAAGGTTAACAGTGTCAGACAACTAACCGCAGAAATAGACTGATTCCTCTTCTTGCAGGGCGTAATTATTAGAGCTCCTATAAAATAAGCTGCTTTGGAAGAGATACTGAAGTTAGAAATATAATTGAACTAATATCACTCTTGAAACATCACTTTTCAAATTTAAAAAAACCCACCCAAATCCCAAAACAGATTACCATACACAAAGGCATTCGTAAGTGACTATTTCTTCTGGATTACAAACAATGAGTGTAACTAAAACTCATTAAAAAGCATCATTACTTACCTGGATAACCAATTCCTTTGGCATTTGCATAGGGAACCCCAGAAGATCCAGGGCTATACACAGGATTCATGATTTCAGTAACTGAATCAGGGGAAAAAAGAAAAAGAAAAAAGTATTTACTCAAGTATAGGGAAAGCCTAAAATCTCAGCAACTGGAAGTGGGGGAAAAGCATATCAGAAGAAGTAGTAACAGAGGAAAAAGCAGCAATCCCACTACTCATCAACATTAAAACTGTAGCTACAAGCAAGCGAGAGTCACTGCAGAATTAAGTTTCAAAGCCTCACAACTCTCAATTGGCTAGAGAATGTCTCAGGAATTAAACATTCCCTGTTGTGGGGCACGCTTTCAAAATACCTCCAACCCCTGAGAGCTCCTCCCATGGCACACAAATCCATAACCCACGGCAGAAGTTCACATGTGTTGGACTTCTCCCCCATGTCATTTATCATCTATCACTTATCACCTATCTGCCATTTATCAATCTTGGTTTCTTCCCATTTCTTTCTTGAAGCATCAAGCCAAAGGATGCAAATACTTATGGTCTATTACTATTGGCATTTCAAGCCTGGGATTCCAGTGCTTCACCAGCACTAAATTCATCAGCCATCAACAGCCCAAGTATTACAGAAGTAAGCGGCAAAAGACTTTCTGTATTTGACAGCTAGCTCATTTATTTGTTTACTTGCTGCTCAATTCTTCAGAGCCTACAACAAGCTGACAGTTGGGTCCAGTCATTTCTGAATTATGTATTCACAGACCAAAAAGGCACCTACAGCTACCATCACTGGCAGGAATAAAACCAAATCCCTTGCTTTAAAAAGGCTCTTGTACAGAAACACCAAGGAAAATGAAATGGCATTGAAGATGCCTCTCCAGTTTTTCCAGTACGCCTATGTACTTCTAGGAATATAAATCACTGCATCGCAGCTCACAAGCAAACCCACATGCTTCTTACAAGAGTACTGTTCACAACTACTATTATTTTAGAAGAAGATTCCCATATTTTAATCCTGGTATCTTCAATCATCTGTTTTTCTGCATATGTTTACAAGATTTACCACTTCTCTTTCTGCAAGTGCCCATTTTTCACTACAAATAGCAAGACAAGAGGGCACACTATGAAACCAGACCGATTAACTGTTAATATCTGATACCTGAGTCACTTCCTCTTCTACATCTTGAAATGCCGTCTTACTTAAAGTCTGTTTAACACAGTTTAACAGGATTTTGTAGATAAAGTTTATGAAGCAAAAAAAGAGTCATAATTACACATGCAGTGCTTTAGTTACAGAATATGTTATGGCAGGAATCTGTATGTATCAGCATAGCTGCAATGATAAACCTCTGTTTGGTGGCTGTATAAAACACAAGTAGTTTGATTTTTAAAGTAACACTAAAAACAGCTCTGTGCCAAGAGTTTTAGCAGCACCTAGTACACAAAAGTGAAAGAATCATTTCTGTAAAATTAGGAAATCAGAAAGTAAGTGCTGTCAAAAAGTTTATCATCGGGTTTCACAAAACACTCAAACTCGATGCAAGAGAATTGTAAGATTCTCCAGTTTCTTTGACTTTCCCCCCCCACTTAGCAAGAATACTAACTTAAATAGCTTTTATTTTTTACAGCTTGATAATAGATTGCATATCAAGACAACAGAATCCATTAAGAATTAAAAACCAAACAACCTGCCATTTACATTGCTTAGTATGATGAATGTTCCGCAGAGCGGCATGTTTTAATCACCTGACCAACATAAAAACACCCCAACAGTTTGACATAAACCTCTTTGGAAATGTTCTACACCAAACTAGTCATCTTCAAGTATAAAGCACTATTTTCTACCGAAGCCCCATGGAGTTCTAGCAGCATTAATTCTGCTGTGCCATAAGCAACAGGCATATTTTGCTGGACTAGCATTTCACTGCAGCAAGGCTGTTCTTTTCTCATCTACTCTCTTCTGTGTATCCTCCTTTCTAAATAAGGACTCTCATTTACTTGAAAGCTTTCCATCTCTTCACTTAATATCTTCCTGCACTTCCTTCTTTTTGCATCTCTGCTCCTCTTTCAATGTTGATTTTGTCACATTTTGTCTCTAAACTTACAAAACCTCTAAGAGGTTCAAGCTTCACTTCAGCCTCAGCATTTCCAAGTTGTGGGGTAATAGTCTTAAAGGAAGTGGACATATCCTTCCACCCAAATAAACACAGCACTCTCCCACACCCCCATATCGCTACAAATACAGTGCTCTTCCTTGCAGTGTCTACAGCAATTAGACAGAAAGAAGACTCTGTAACCCTCTCACCATTCTGAATGGCAATGAGAAGAAAGAGTACTGGAAAACCAGCAAGAGCATTCTGCAAATATTTCGGTAACATATTAAAAAATCCCCTGGCTATCAGAACTATTAGTAGTCAAACACAACATACATTCTGAGGAACGACTTAAACAGAAGCCATACAAAGCTGGAAAGGTACAGAAAATGAATAGAAAGGATGAGACAACTCAGAACTGATCTCAAAGGAAGTACAGATTAAGAGAAAGCAATTCCACTTAAGTAAGGGAAAAAACCTATGGCACTGGGAGCCTGCAAGCTGCCTCTTACTGCAAACAATGTCAACTTCCACTTCAAATGCATCCATACTTCAAAATTCGTGCATGTACACACACACACACACAGGTAATACATACTTTCACCACTTCATTCACACCCCAGTTTTCACCACTGCAATACAAGTAAAGATAGACCAGCATATAAAAAGTGCTTACAGTTTTTGAATGCAGACAAAGTTTCAGATCACTTCTAATTAAAAACAATTATTTTCAGGTCTTCTCTGAAGGACCCAACATGTGTAAGTATAATTATATAGTATTACCCAGTGGTTGCAATCATCCTACTCTTACCGTAATTTTACTTGGAAGGGCATCTGTTATATTGAAATACGGAACCTTGCAGTCCACTTCCCTGTAAGGCTTGAAGTCCACATCAAACACTAGGAAAACTAGTACAAAGTGAATCCAAAGAATTGTGGCTTTCAACCTTTTTGTTGGCAACCCCTCCAAAGCATTCTCATGTTAATGTATATGTAAATAAGTGTCTACTGTGCATCATCTGTATATAAATTGCACAGAGTCAACTGTATTTAAATTAGTCAACTAATTCCTTCAGCTGAAATGAAGATAATCATACTTATTAAGGATGCTCTGATTAAAGACTATGCAAGCATGCCTGGGAAGCGCAAATGCTTCACCTTTTCATTCTTGCCAAAGCCAAACAATCAAACTCCGTTTTCATCAAGCCTGTTAAATCTCATCTTGGTACAGATAACAAAACAATCATCCTCCTCTTAAAGCCATATAAAGGCCAACTGCTGGTAATGCTGAAGCTCTAGCACTCCAAATCAGATACTCTTGCGCATAGCTTTTTCTGTTACACTCAGAAAGAGCATATTTCTAGGAAATTCGGCTTTTAAAAAACAGTTTACAGAGATACTGGCAAAAAAACCACAAACAGTGCAAATACTGTAAAACAAACTGCACATTCTTTTGTAACATTTTCTTACCATTTATTTTCAAAGTTGTTCAGAAATGCTATCAGAACAAGATCTACCAAACACCACTTTATGCTCATTTTACAACAATTCCATCACAAGAGTTGGGGAAGAATCTCCAAGCACCTTGCCTAAAGCACACTATTGTGGTCCCCTAATGCTTTCAATTCTTGGAAGTTAGACAGACTCACACTAAGTCATCTATTCATCCTGGAATACTTTCAGAATGCTGTTTGCTATGAACGAGCCAGTTTCCACTTACATACAATCCCTTAACAAAGTTAATTACTATCTTAGTAATGTTCCACATTTTACCCATTTGATTTCCAGTCAGAGCTTAATGGAAGTAAAATACAATTCTTAAATGCCTGGTGGTTTGTAACACAAAAAAAGTAATTTCCACTGCTAAGTAACAAAGAAAATACTTCATGATACTTCAGCTCTTCAAGTAACCAACAATGATTAAAGTCTCGGTCGCGTAATGTTCTGTTAAAACTTCAGCTGCTGAAATAGGCCCTTTGATGCAAATCCTAGTCCAAATAACAAGCGCTTTTGTCAGGATTACTTTTTAAAAAAAATGGTGCTGATATCAGTGGGCATTCAAGACTTCATAACATCTATGACAACACATCCCATACTACACTGGTATTTGCAGGTAGCATGTGCTTCATGTTTTCCATTCATCCAAGACCTCAAAAAAGGTCACTGAATTTTACCAGGAAGCAAGTTATTACCCCTGCTCAAAACAGGGCATGGGTTTATGGCTGCCCATGAATGAAGCCAGCTGGATCCAATGCTTACACAGAACCACCATGCTTCTGGCAAGCAACCCTACTCTCTGTGTTGGGACAGCACTGTCACTCTAACCCCTCAGTATGTTAGATCACCTAGGCTGGCTGGCAGAATTCTGGGGTTTGCTGGAGTATTCTGGGCAGAGGGTTGCTATGTTTTCTTCCTACCAGCCTGAGGCAGCTGAGACACATCACCAAATGGCTAAGACAGCAACAGTTCCAAGGCAAGGAAGGGAGAAGCACTCAATAGCAGCAGTACAGATTGAGGCTGCAGAACCACAGCCTGGAAAAGGACAATTAACAACTCTGCCCGAAGTTCACCCATAAAGTAAAATACAAAGCTGGAAACATCATTCACATGGCAAGTCTTCCTCCTCTGCTCAAGTTACAAGATGTTATTGTCATAAAAGAGAAAGAATGAGACACCTGCAATCATCCTTCTGGTTTGTGTGCATGCAATTTTTAAGATTACAAAGGAATAGAGCAGTTTAGACTTTTTAATCCTTTCTAATGAATATAAATCTCAACTGTAAGCCTATTCTGATAGTGGTTTATTGTTATGAGGTTTTTCTGGTGTTGTAATACATATATATTAGCACCAATACTGCTTGTATCCAATATCAGTAAGGACAGAGACAGTATGATTATATATTAAAGACTCAACAAAATTAGTTCAGTATATCACTCACAAAAAGCAAAACCTGTACCAAAAATTTACTAAGAACCTGCTTGTGAACCAACTTCATTTGTACACTAGTGGCACTGCTCTATTCTGCAAACAAAACCAGAACATTATCAAAACCTTTTTTATTCAAAAAACCCACAACCTACAGAAAGTTTAAACAAACAGCCCAGCATTTCTTGAAGCCTACAACTTCTATTGTTGCTGATGCAGGAGATAGAAGTTGTCAGCTCAAATCCTTGCATCTCCTGCTTAACTTTGAGAACGTGTATATTCTTATTTCAAAGAAGTGGAATAGTGCAGCAAAATCATCAATTCCCCACAGTAAGAACTTTAGAGGCCTGTCTACTGCCAAATTTAGGGAAAGTTAATTAACTATGAGAAACAGATCAATTTGGAAGAATAAAACTTCACTACGTGAAGGAATCATATTCACAACTTTTTAGTTAAACCCTGAAGCTCTGCTTCTTGGTAAGTTTCTATCCTACAAAGCATTATTTCATTCAGTTCATTTCAGTGTATTCCACATTTCTTTTTGAAATAAGATGAAACTGTCACGAGCTCCAAATTGAGATAGGATCTCCAAAAGCCTCTTAATTCCTCCTGCTTTTTAACCTGAAAGTTAAAGTGTGTAATTACTATCCCAAATGTATAGGTTGGGAAGCGTGCGTTATTCGAGCACGGAAGTTTTATGACACTAACAATTATACAAATTACAGTAAAATCACATTAGAGCAGACAGAAAGTCTAGTCAAATTAGGTAACATGTACACTACTACTAAACATTTAAGAACAAATTAAGTCCAGCTCCTCTCATGCTGAGAGCTGTATACCTCCCCTCACTTAAAAAATAATTTTTTACGTTTCTCAGAGCACAGATTTCATCATTTGGCTGGTGTTTATGGTCTGGCTTCAAATATTCTAGAAAAACGCTGAAAGCACGGCTTGCACCAGACCTTTTTTTTTTTTCCTGTTTGTCTCACAACTCTTATTAAAATCTAAAGACAGCTAAAATTTTATTCCTTCCTCCAGCTCACAGATATAAAGGTAACGGGGCAGATACAACATGCAAGCCACAGCCTTTCGCACGCAGCTGAAGCTTACTGATACCAGTTCTTTGAAAATCCAACTGCCCGATCCCCTCGGGACGCTCTACTGAATTTTTACGGAGTTATCCACCAGACAATCTTCAGCCCACATCAGGAAAACAGCGTTACAGCCGTCCCGCGCGTTCAGAAACGACCTACTCCATAAAGGTAACCTGAGCTCCCGGCAGCGACAGAAAACAGAAGCGGACGAGCCCCAGGGCGGCCGCGGGCCCTGCCTACACCGGTGGCGCGAGGCAGCCGGCAAGCGGCTCCCTCGTTCGCTAGCCCATCACCTGCCACCGCTTAAAGGCCACTTCAGGCACCTGTTGCGGAGAGCCCTGCCACCCCCCGAGCCACGCTGAGGGTTCCCCGCGGCCCCGCCGGCCGGGCCGCAGCACTCTCCCCGGCATCGGCCGCGGCGCTGCCCGCGCCACAGCGGCGGTGCTGGGGCCGGTCCGCCCCCCGCCCCCGCGCCGGGCCCCGGGGTAGCGCCGCCGCCGCCGCGTCGCCGGAGAAGGGGTCGCCCGGATGGCTGTGGGGGAGCCGCGAAGAGGCCCGGGAGGCCGGCGGCGCAGGCCGCGGGGAAGGCGCCGGGCCCGGGCTGCCTTACGTAACGGGCCCGGCGCGGCGGGGAGGAAGGCGCGGCTCCGGAAGCCGGCACCACCCGCGGCGGGCCTCGGCGCCTCGCACTCACCGGGCTGCGGCGCTTCGTGGTGGCGGCCCGGCCGTCGCTGCCTGTCTCACTGCGCCTGTACGTGCGTCCGTCCGTCCGTCCGTCCGTGCGCGGGTGCGGGAGGCGGCGGCGGGGCGGGGCGGCGGGCGGAGCCGGGCGGGCGCTGCCTGCGCGGGGGAAAGGGAGGCGGGCAGTGGCCGCCGGGCGACTCCGGCTGCTCCGCGCCCGGCCGCACCGAACAACTGCGCACCGAGCGGCGGCGACGTCACTTCCGCGGGGGAGGGGGCGCGCGCACCTCGCGAGGGGGCGGAAGCCGCCGTCACGTGCGCGGAAGCCCCCGGGCGCTGCCCCCCGCCCCTGCCCGCGGCACGTGACCCCGCCGCCGCCATTAGAGGTGGTGCGGGGGGGCGGCACCTGCGGGCAGTCGCGGCGGGTGTCGCCGCTCTCCTGCCCCGGTCAGGGCTGCCCGGTCCATCTGGCCGCCGAGGCCTGGCCCCGGGCATGGAGCCCGCGGGGTCCTGCCCGTCAGGTGGGGCCGCGGCCGCCCTCCCGCTGCACGGTGTCGGGCGCGGCGGAGGGGCCGAGCGCCCGCGCAGCCCCGGTCCTTGCCCCAGCAGGGTCCTGTGGGGTTGGGGCCCCGGCAGATGCCGCAGCGCGCTCCGCGCTGGGGTCGAGTCCGGGGTGCGCAGGGGAGGGGTGACCGGCGGGGAAGGGTGTCCGCTGTGAGCCGGGCCTGGCGGGGCCGGGTGGCAAGGAAGGGGCTGCCGGCGGTGCCGAGCTCGGACACGAGCCAGGCCGCCTCCTGCACCAGCACGTGTGCTGAGCCCCACCGGGAAAACGGGCGACTGGCAGGACAGAGAAGTTGAGGATCTGTCTAAACTGAAACTGGGGAGGAAAAAGATAGATGGCTTAAACTGTACCACTGAGAGTGCCAGTAGCTGAGGCACCCAGACGGTTCTGTGAATGCAGTAACTCCCCGTGAAATTTTTTACTTTTTCTATAGCTTTTGTTTGCTCAGAGCAGGCAGGCCCGTAAACTTTTCTAGGAATCTGAAAAGTACTGCCCTCAGTACAAAACTGAAACATAGGAGTAAGGCAAGCTTAAACAGATTTTATGGTTATTTTTTTTTTAGGTTGAGGAGCTTTTGAACTAACTCCATCCTCCAACTGATGGATGGAAGCCAACCTTGCACCTCTCAGACTTAACTGGACTTGTCAAGGTCATGATCTGATCCTCTGACAAAATGCAGAGACTGCTCATATTAAAAGATCTAGAGTTAACATTTTGATAAAGCACAAGGTATCTGCCAAGGACAGGACAAGACGGCAATGTACGGTTGATTAATTTTGCCCAGGGACCATGGACGTTACTGAACATGCAGCAAAAGAGGCCAAAGTGACAGCCATGTAGAATTCACATTGGCAGTCCTTAAAAAAATGACATGTGAAGCTGCATGTGCTTGTGGTAAAGACCTAAGCCAAGACAATACTCAACACTGTTGAACAGCTTTTAGGGTAACAGAACTTTGCAACATCTGGAGGCAGCCTGAACAGAGTGGATTTGTCCAGAGAAGTTTGTACAAACAGTGCCATTACTTGACAGGCACCGTGACCAATGCCACCGAAGAGTGGACTGCCAGCATGACAGCAAATGCATTATTAATTGATCCTAGGTTGCACATGAATACACACGCCAGGGTGCTGCTGGAGAGAGTGATACTGGCATCAAAATCAAACTGCAGCAGGTAGGAGGCTAGTGGCCAAGTGTCCTGTGTCTGGGGAGAGCTCGTGATCGTGCACTGCAGGGGTATTCTGAGCAGCAGCCCTGCTCTAAACTATGGCTAGATTGTAAGTTTAAACTTGTCTCATGGTGTAACACCATACACCATGGTGGAAAATACTCCATCCAAAACAAAAATCTGGTACCAAAGAGATGCCAAAGCAACAATCTGAAATCTTACACACTGGCAGCACATATATAAGACAGTGCCTGTCTAGTTTGTGCAGTTACTAGTCTCATACATGAACCATGGGTCAGTTGTATGGTGTGCAACCCTTGTCAACCACTACATGTTTGTATAAATGTGGTTGGAAAAAAAAATACAAAAAGATGGAAATTATTTTTGAAAACTAATAGAACTGAAGACCTGATATTTCTCTTGTACAATGTCACAGTTTCATTAGTAAAATGTAGAAGTGATAATGTTCTCTGCAGCGGAATTGCAAATTGATTCACGCTTGCTAACATTTATGCAGGTAGGACAGCTTGCTCTTTTCTAATTATCCTCAGATGTCTTCCTCTTATTGTAATAACGTTTTCCAGAAATGTGAACTGACAATCATCAATCATGCCGGTCAGTCGCAGAGGAATACTACAATAAACACAGAGTTGGTGCATTGACTCTAGCTACATTACAAAAAAACCCAGTACCATTAATATCTAGACAGGAATGAGTATAATGGTGACTCAGAAATACTGTCTCCAGCACTACAATGGGATACTTTTCCTCTGAGTGTGGTTTATTTGGGTAAGAGGAGAGAGAACTGTCTGGAGGATGAGAGCGGTCTAGATGTTTCAGTATATCTGTTGAAGGGGACTCAATTTTTAGCAATGAGGAGGTGACAATAAGGGCACTACAGGGAAAGGTGCTATCTACAGCGAGATGGTATTTGCTCCAAAATGAATTCCTGTGTTTTGTAGAATATTCCATAATATTTTAAACACCCAGCACCCCACCCACCCCACTATCCTGCACTGCTAAGAACCTCTGCTATCATCTGTCTCATCTGGAATCGCTCGAACTGTTCTGGAAATCTGTTCATCTACAATACCTACGGACTTGCCCTGAAGAGGCGGATAACTGACTCGGGGAGCCACCACCCAGTGGCAATTAGAAGCTACTGCAATAGTGTGACTACTATTTTTATCTGGGTAACTTTTCCAGTTTTGTATATTAAACAGATGGATAGTTATTTACTGCCTTCTTAATACTTTGGTGGTTTTAGTGGTTTTGAGTTGTGTTGTCTGTGTATTTTAAACCCATAATACAAATTCTAAAGGAAGCAAAACTTACTGGTGTGCAAGTAAGAGCATGCAATGGAGATGAGTGGAGCATCATGTTAATTCAGGTACATTTTAATAGCTTGTCTATATTGTTCAGCAGTCTCAAATGTACTTTAAAAATACCCGTAAGAGTTGATTGAAAAGTAGATTTTAGGCAGTTTTGATTGCCCTCAATAAGACTGGTAAAAGCTATAAAAATATTCACAAGCATTTCTCATTTTTGGCTTATTCCATTTCTACCCTTTTCTTCACCATTCAGGAGCTCTTCTCTTGCTTCTCCTTCTTAGTTTTTTCCACAAGATCAAAATGCCATTTCTGCAGGCCTTATCACACTCTCCATCATTAAAAGTCTTCAAAAGTGTATTTTTTGATCAAACACTTTGAGTGGCAAACATAATTCAAAGGGTGGTATGCAGATGAAGAAACGTGCAAATGTGTTCTGATTTTCTGAGGACATCTGCCAGAACTCTAATGACACATCAACAATACAAAAATATCTCAGAATGACTCTCAATAGTGGACACGTTCCTTTTTTCTATAAGTTTAATTCCTTGAGGATTTCTGTATAGGACATGTGCTTTTCTATAATGACAAGTCCATCACAGGTATCTTCATCAGGTGCACAGAAGCCTCAGAGAAAACTAGTCCATGTGGACACCAGCTGTAGGACAGATCTAACTCAAATTTGGACACGAAAGATTTATTATTCAGCAGAATCACTGCTTCTCATTTTGTTTTATGGGCATCAGAAGCATTTTTATTCAGTGCATACCTACTTTATGCATAGCTTACGTAACAGAAGTGTGCTATGCCCTATGCCACAGCATTTCCTTCTCCGGGATGTACATGGGGCTTTTTTACAGGCAGTCAACTTGGCTCTTAATTCCAAAGCACTATATGATAAAAGTAATATATGTAGTTAAATAACCAGACAAAAATACTATTTCCATCATAGTGAGGATTGAAAATGTGCGACAGAAAACATTATAACAACTTCATAATGATCCCAACCAAACTCCTGAAAGCAAGGTATTACAAAATTAAGGACACACATGAAAGTAAACAGAATTTGGAATGTATGTAAATAGCAGTATCTCCTAAATCAGCTCAACTCTACTCTGCCATGACACAGATAAATACAAACCTACGAGGTAAAATCCTTAATCTACTGGCTAGATTTCTTTTCCAGTAAGTGAAGGCAGATTTTAAGCCACTGTATCCTATTGATAAATATGTGGACAGCTTTTGTAGACTAGGTACATAGTTGCTCAAAGGTGGAGCAAATAGTAAGGAAACACGTTATTTCCTATGTTTCTGTTAGTAAGAGCTTACAGCAAGGACAGCTTCATTGTGGCATTTAGTGGGGCTTTACAAATGTTCCTTACTGTTGTGACTTATTTTAATCATGCAAATTATCACTACAGTTTTGCTGAATACTCTTGAAAGCACTGTAATAATCACCTTTAGTTTCAAAAGCAGAGGAGAGATACTTGCCAGAACTATAGGCCTTTAGCAGTTGTTTTGGCAGAGTGAACACCTGCTCTGTTTTTATAGTGCTCTAAGTCGTGGTGAGCCTCTACAAATAAAACTGTCGGGTTTTTTGGTTAGAATTTAACAATATAAATCCTACATAGAACTAGTTAGAATCCCACCCTCCCAATTTCAAGATAAGTAAACTGCTATAGATGTTTAACATCATTCAAATTGGTATCAGTAGAATATTTTACAATTCCCAGAGAATGTTATGGAATTACATTCAATTTTATCCTGTATTTGCCAGAATCAAGAGTAAGAATAATAGCACTCAGAAAAGGAAGCCAATTTGTATTCCCTGTCACTGACCTGTTGCTTTTTATTTGATGCCAATGTTTTGCAGAAGACAGAGAAGTAAGATTGTGTCGTGCAGAAGGAAAATAATGTTATAATTTTGATATATTAAAAAATATCTATTAATTTCTGGACCCTTTTTCATTCGTTCATTACTAAAGTGAAAGAGTATATTTGGTCTTATTTATTACTAAGGTCATCGATTCCCAATTCTGTTTATTTCTACAGACACTACAAGAAAGAATTACTTAAATCAAGCAGCAAGAAGTTAGGAGCTTTACAGAGACTTTTTCAGACAGACACTAGTTTGTGTTGCCCGTGTTCCAGCCTACTGAAAGCTATGTAACAGTACTAGTGCAGAAATCAACAGAAAGTATTTGCTTCGGTTCAAAAGTCTGTCTGCAAAAATTCAGATTATTTCCTAGAAGCTGAAAGGAAGAAAATAGAAAATGTGACTGTTTTTCTGGTATTCCTAAGTTTTTAAGATGTCTCAAATATATCTGATGCTCATAATTCTTGTTAACAGTACATTTATTTTTGCACAATGTAATTGTTTGACTTTGGTGTACCTGCAAGGATTTTTCTGTTGCTATTTTTTATTTTTCTTAAAAATTATGTCTGTTGTGAGTGAGGGCTATGTTCTGGAATTCACAGGTATAAACAGTTGTCTTTTATGCAGGATAAATGTAGGAAGCACATATTTCTTTATGGAATAGACCATGGAAATACATTAAGTGCCACCACCCAAATAACAGACTGCATACAAGAGCGCTCAGCAGTCCAGGCTGCGTGGGTGAAGGGATTTCACTGACAGCTGCATCCACCCGCGGCAGCGGGCAGGCTGGTACTGAGTGATGGCATTGTGTGCATCTGTCCAGGACAGCTACAGCACCAGAGGGTTTCACAGAGGAGCCGGAGAAAGCTGAAGTGACAGTAGGGACTAGCTTTAGGATCATGGCTTGTCTCTCCAGCTGCTGACTGGAAGAGACTGGAGGCTATAAGTAAAGAAACTGGCTTTGCTTAATTCCTCCTGTGCTCAAGGAAACAGATCTTTTCCTTTGGAAAAGGGCTACACCAAAATAATACCTTACTTCATTCTCATTTTCTCCTAATGGAAAACAACTGACAAGATTCTGATACAGACCACTTACTCAGGTCGTAACAAAAAACTGTATTCTTGATTTATAACTCCACATGAAGCAGTGTTATGGGGATGTAGGGTGGATGGGGTGGAAATGAGAAAGAGAGTTAAGTTAGCAAGGGATGCGATTTGAGAGATACAGGGAAACAGCTTTGTTAAAAACATGCCCTGCATCCTTAGTCGGCAAAGCCTTTAAATACCTGTTTAATGTTACCCATATGTGCAGGTCTCACAGGAGAGTCCTTCTCCCTTCCTCTCTGTTTCTGCTTTCCCTTCTTGTTGCCATCTACACTGAACCCAAGCAAGGGCAAATAGAGATCAAGTGTCTTTTAGCCCTGGAGCAGTGGACTGGTGCATGCTCAGTCAGTCGGGGATGGTGCACACGCAGCCAGTCAGCACGCAGTTCTCAGGGACTAAACTCTGCTTTATGCAGATAGAAACGTTAGAAAATTCAAGCTATGAATTTTAGGAAGGCCACATTGCATATATGAGAGATTAAATTTTTTCAGAGGATTAAAACTTGGCCAAATTTAGGTTAATTCTTAGTAGGACAGCAAAAAGTTGTGTCTGTGACAGCAAGGGATCATCCATGTGCTCTACAGCCCTATTCCAGGGCTTGCAAAAAACCTGCAAGAATCTTCTCCAAGAAGGCAAAATGTTGTTTTCTTCCATAACCCCATTCTTGGCTACAATTGAAAAAAAGTTAACTGAAACTTCAAATTATCAACACAAAAGAAATCTCTGGAATGTAAATTGGGCTGAATGGCATTCAACCTGAGTGGCCCCAATTTGGCATAGTTAAAAGAATTTGAAAAATAAAGATTTATAATGGGATGTGCCATTGCCAGACAATGTTCATTATAAATATGTGTCCATGTGTGTGTGCCTGTACACACACACCTCACATACTTACATGCATAGATATTACAGTGCTACTACATCACTGATGATTTCATAAACAGAAATATCTCCAAATAAATTTATATATTGGCAGTAAAAATGTAAGAAGACAGATTTGGACATTTCAAGGATGTTAAAATTGTGGCAAAAAATGTTCAAAGTGGCTGTGAAGTTAAATGGGTAGTTGCTATTTACAAATATGATGATTACATGCTGTTACCATGGAAACTTGGGATGGAAAATAAAAAGCCAGTTTAGCTTCATCTTGAAACTGCCCTGATTGGGAGGAAAACAATATCTGACATTACTCTAGCAGGGGACTAATTGCCCCTCTTAAAGAATGTACAGTATGTTTCTCCACATTTTTAGCTACTATGCAGTTTTAAAACTGCAACCAAATAAAGATAAGGCTAGGATAATAGATACATATGTGGATTCACAAGAATCACAGCACAGTATGAGTTATTATTTTTCCTATGCTATTTACTTAAATGGTAACTATTAAACATTTTCTCTTCTAAGTCTGAGTCAAGTGATTCTGTGTCACATCTAAGTGTATAGCCTGGTAATTCTCCCCAAGTACATTTTTTCCTTATCTGTGTTTCTGATTTGACAATATGATGAGTGAAGCATGCTCTAAGGATGTGACTCATTTCCATCAAAACAAGCTTCCTGAGAACCACAAAGAGGCAAGGAGATGACCACTGGCCCTGGAAATTTTTAGGACAATTCTAAATGTGAATTAGGTGGCAGCATAAAGTGAACGAGTTATTCCTAAATAAAAGATGTACCCAGTGAGATTGCAGCAAGCACTAAGGCTGGAGATCAGATGACTACACAGATGGTACCATCTGTCTGTCTGCTGGGAATCATTCTGGGGCTGAAAAAACCCTCTGAGACAGATGCTCAGAGCCACAGAAGTGTTTGCTAACAGACACACATGTGACACCTGGCAATGTGTTGGATCCCCAGTGTTCGCCAGGTATCTGTACGCAAAGGGAGCTGGCGTATTCAATGCACCAAGGCTAGACAGTCAGTGAGGGAAATGTCTTATCATCATAGGTTAGAAGTTCCATTAAAGATGTGATTAAAATCCTGATTCCAGCCTGAGTTTGATGCAATAAACATTGCACCTGTTTGATCTCCACCCCAGTCCCCATCTCAGGGCATGAAAGTTGATGACAAGCTCCACTTGACCCACAAAGTCTGAAACTTTAAGATGAGACTTTAAATTTCTGATATTACTTTTTCTTCTATTATACAAAGTTTCTTCCTTTTGTTGTATAAACCAGTTTACAAGCCAGTAGGGTTTTTTTATATAGACACACAGAGTCCAATTGATATCAGCTGCAGTTCTTACCTATTTCATTGGGAAAAGTGTTGTTATTGCTATATGGCAAGAAATGCCATTTGCAAAACTCCTGAACTTGTTATTTTTCTTCTTTTGGGGGACAATTTCCTTTCCAAAAGCTGTGCTATTTGACAGCTGAATGCCCTTCGGCTTTGTCACTTTTCACAGTGTTTTTTAAGTTATTCCAAATTATTAAAATTAACAACAGTGAGGCACTGCACTGAGACACTTTCAGATGGTAATGACTCTACATTTCTGCTCTGATAGATACCTGTCTCACTCAAATACACATTTGAAGCACTTTAAAGCAGAAACATCCACTAAGATTAATAAACTCAGCTTGACAGTTCCTAGTCCAAGTGCTTATAATGAGAGACGAATGTCTTGAGTAGTTATTGTAGAAAAGCAAATGATAATTATCTTCCAGACATTTCCATGACATTTTAAAGAAAAAGCGAACATCCAGTGCTCTTTGCACCTCCTCTGTGGTAATGCTCACCAGTGAATTCCATTTGCCTACC